>NW_027362771.1:396206176-397526176 GCF_046119375.1 Phyllobates terribilis
GCCAGCCCTTGCCTTGGCTCATGCCTGCTCTCCTTCTGGCCTGCCCTCGCCTTGGCTCCAGCCGGCTCTCGCTCTGGTTCCGGCCTGCACTCGCCTTGGTTCCGGCCTGATCTCGCTCTGGCTCCGGCCTGCCCTCGCCCAGGCTCTGGCCTGCCCATGCCTTGGCTCCAGCCTGCTCTCGCTCTTGCTCTGGCCTGCCCTCGCTCGCCTCTGCTCAGGCCTGCTCTAGCTCTGGCCCCGGCCTGCCCTCGCCTTGGTTACGGCCTGCTCTCACTCTGGCTCCGGCCTGCCCTCACCCTGGCTTCGGCCTGCTTTCGCTCTGGCTTGCCCTCGCTCTGGCTCTGGCCTGCCCACTCCTTGGCTCCGGACTGCTCTCGCTCTGGCTCCGGCCTGCCCTCGTAATGGCTTCGGCTTGACCTCGCCATGGTTCCGGCCTCCTCTTGCTCTGGCTCCGGCCTGCCCTCGCCCTGGCTCCAGCCTGCCCACGCCCTGGCTCCGGCCTGATCTCGCTCTGGCTCCGGCCTGTCCTCGCCCTGGCTCTGGCCTGCCCATGCCTTGGCTCCGGCCTGCTCTCGCTCTTGCTCTGGCCTGCCCTCGCTCGCCTCTGCTCAGGCCTGCTCTAGCTCTGGCCCCGGCCTGCCCTCGCTCTGGTTCCGGCCTGCCCTCGCCTTGGTTACGGCCTGCTCTCACTCTGGCTCCGGCCTGCCCTCGCCCTGGCTTCGGCCTGCTCTCGCTCTGGCTTGCCCTCGCTCTGGCCTGCCCACTCCTTGGCTCCGGACTGCTCTCACTCTGGCTCCGGCCTGCCCTCGTAATGGCTTCGGCCTGACCTCGCCATGGTTCCGGCCTGCTCTTGCTCTGGCTCCGGCCTGCCCTCGCCCTGGCTCCAGCCTGCCCATGCCCTGGCTCCGGCCTGCTCTCGCCCTGGCTCCGGCCTGCTCTCGCCCTGGCTCCGGCCTGCCCTTGCCCTGGCTCCGGCCTGCTCTCGCTCTAGCTCTGGCCTGCCCTCGCCTTGGCTCCAGGTCTGCTTTCGCTCCTGCCTGCCCTTGCCTTGGCTTCGGCCAGCTCTCACTCTGGCTCCGGCCTGTCCTCACTCTGGCTTCAGCATGCCCTCGCCTTTGCTCCCTCCCTCCTGCTCTCGCTCTGGCTCCGGCCTGCCATCGCCTTGGCTCCGTCCTGCTCCCGCTCTGGCTCCGGCCTGCTCTCACCCTGGTTCGGGCTTGATCTCTCTCTGGCTCCGGAATGCCCTCACTATGGCTTCGGCCTGCTCTCGCCCTGGCTCTGGCCTGCCCTCACCTTGGCTCCGACCCACCCTCGACCAGGCTCCGGCCTGCTCTCGCTCTGGCTCTGGCCTGCTCTCGCCCTGGTTCGGGCTTGATCTCTCTCTGGCTCCGGCATGCCCTCGCTATGGCTTCGGCCTTGTCTCGCCCTGGCTCCGGCCTGCTCTCGCACTGGTTCTGGCCTGCCCTCGCCCTGGCTCCGGCCTGCCCTCACCTTGGCTGCAGCCTGTTCTCGCCCTGGATCTGGCCAGCTCTCGCCGTGACTCGGGCCTGCCCTCACCCTGGCTCCTGCCTGCTCATGCTCTGGCTCCAGCCTGCTCTCGCTCTGGCCTGCCCTTGCCTTGGCTCCAGCCTGCCCTCGCCCTGTCTCCAGACTGCTCTCGCCCTGGCTCCGGCCTGCTCTCGCCCTGGCTCCGGGCTGCCCTCGCTCTGGCTCCAGCCTGCCCTCGCCTTGGCTCCGGCCTGCTCTCTCTCTAGCTCTGGCCTGCCCTCGCCTTGGCTCCAGGTCTGATTTCGCTCTGGCCTGCCCTTGCCTTGGCTCCGGTCGGCTCTCACTCTGGCTCCGGCCTGCCCTCACTCTGCCTTCGGCATGCCCTCGCCTTTGCTCCCTCCCTCCTGCTCTCGCTCTGGCTCTGGCCTGCCATCGCCCAGGCTCCGTCCTGCTCCCGCTCTGGCTCCGGCCTGCTCTCACCCAGGTTCGGCCTTGATCTCTCTCTGGCTCCGGCATGCCCTCACTATGGCTTCGGCCTGCTCTCGCCCTGGCTCCGGCCTGTCCTCACCTTGGCTCCGGCCCACCCTCGACCAGGCTCCGGCCTGCTCTCGCTCTGTCTCCGGCCTGCTCTCGCCCTGGTTCGGGCTTGATCTCCCTCTGGCTCCGGCATGCCCTCGCTATGGCTTCGGCACTCTCGCCCTGGCTCCGGCCTGCTCTCGCACTGGTTCTGGCCTGCCCTCGCCCTGGCTCCGGCCTACTCTCGCTCCGGCCTGCCCTCACCTTGGCTGCAGCCTGTTCTCGCCCTGGATCTGGCCAGCTCTCGCCTTGACTCCGGCCTGCTCTCACCCTGGCTCCTGCCTGCTCATGCTCTGTCTCCAGCCTGCACTCGCTCTGGCCTGCTCTCGCTCTGGATCTGGCCTGCCCTTGCCTTGGCTCCGGCCTTCTCTCGCTCTGGCTCTGGCCTGCCCTAGCCTTGGCTCCGGCCTACTCTCACTCTGGCTCTGGCCTGCCCTCGCCCTGGTTCTGGCCTGCTCTTGCTCTGGCCTGCCCTCGCCTTGGCTACGGCCTGCTCTCGCACTGGCTCCGACCCTGCTCTCGCTTTGGCTCTGGCCTGCCCTCGCCCTGCCCTCACCTTGGCTCTGGCCTGCTCTCCCTCTGGCCTTCTCTTGCCTTGGCTCCGGCCTGCTCTCGCCCTGGCTCCGGATTGCTCCCTCTCTGGCTCTGGCCTGCCCTCGCCCTGGCTCCGGCCTGCTCTCCATACGGCTCTGGCCTGCACTCGACTTGGCTCCGGCCTGCTCTTGGTCTGGCCTCCCGTCGCCGAGGCTCCGGCCTGCTCTCGCTCTGACTGTGGCCTGCTCTCGCTCTGGCTCCGGGATGCTCTCGCTCTGGCTCCGGCCTGCTCTCGCCCTCGTTCCGGCCTACTCTTGCCTTGGCTCCGGCCTTCTCTCGCTCTGGCCTATCCTTGCCTTGGCTCTGGCCTGCTCTCGCTCTGGCTCTGGCCTGCCCTTGCCCTGGCTCCGGCCTGCTCTCGCTCTGGCTCCGGCCTGCTCTCGCTCTGACCTGCCCTCGCCTTGGCACCGGCCTGTTCTCGGACCAGCTCTGGCCTGCCCTCGCCTTGGCTCCGGCCTGCTCACGCTCTGGTTCCGTCCTGCCCTTGCCGTGGCTCCTGCCTCTTCTGGCTCTGGCCTGCCCTCGCCCTGGCTCCGGCCTGCTCTTGCTCTGGCCTGCCCTCGCCTTGGCTCCGGCCTGCTCTCGCTCTGGCCTGTCCATGCCCTAGCTCCGTCCTGCTCTCGCTCTGGCCTGCCATTGCCATGCCTTCAGCCTGTTCTCTCTCTAGATCTGACCTGCCCTCGCTTTGGCTCCGGCCTGCTCTACCTCTGGGCTGACCTCGCCTTGCCTCCGGCCTGCTCTCGCTCTGTCTCTGGCCTGCCCTCGCCTTGGCTCTTGCCTGCTCTCGCTCTGGCCTGCACTCGTCTTGGCTCCGTCCTGCTCTCGCTCTAGCTCTGGCCTGCCCTTGCCTTGGCTCCGGCCTTCTCTCACTCTGGCTCTGGCCTGCCCTTGCCTTGGCTCTGGCCTACTCTCACTCTAGCTCCGGCCTGCCCTTTCCCTGGCTCCGGACTGCTCTCGCTCTGGCTCCGGCCTGCTCTCGCCTTGTCTTCGGCATGCTCTCGCCCTGGCTCAGGCCTGCTCTCGCCCTGGTTGCGGCCTGCCCTTGACTTGGCTCCAGCCTGCCCTCGCTCTGGCTCCGGCCTGCCCTCTCCTTGGCTCCGGCCTGGCTCCAGCCTGCCCTAGCCCTGGCTCCGGCCTGCTCTCGCTCTGGCCTGCCCTCGCCATGGCTCCGTCCTGCCCTCGCTCTGGAATGCCCTCGCCTTTGCTCCGGCCTGCTCTCGCCATGGCTCCGGCCTGCCCTCGCACCGGCCTGCCTTTGCCTTGGCTCTGGCCTGCTCTCGCCTTGGCTCCGACCTGCTCTTGCAATGGCTCCGGCTTGACCTTGCACGGGCTCCGGCCTGCTTTCGCCCTGGATCTGGCCTGCTCTCGCTCAGGTTCTGGCCTGCCCTCGCCTAGGCTCCGGCCTGCTCTCGCTCTAGCCTGTCCAGGCTCAGGCCTGCTCTCGCTCTGGCCTGCTCTCACTCTGGCTCTGGCCTGCCATCGCTCTGTCTCTGGCCTGCCCTCACCCTGGCTCCGGCCTGCCCTCGCTCTGGCTCCAGCCTGCCCTAGCCCTGGCTCCGGCCTGCTCTGCCCTCGCCATGGCTCCGTCCTGCCCTCACTTCGGCCTGCTCTCGTACCAGCCTGCCTTTGCCTTGGCTCTGGCCTGTTCTCGCCTTGGCTCCGGCCTGCTCTCGCTATGGCTCCGGCCTGACCTCGCATGTGCTCCGGCCTGCTTTCGCCCTGGATCTGGCCTGCTCTCGCTCTGGCTCTGGCCTGCCCTCGCCTAGGCTCCGGCCTGCTCTCGCTCTAGCCTGTCCAGGCTCCGGCCTGCTCTCGCTCTGGCCTGCTCTCGCTCTGTCTTTGGCCTGCCCTCGCCCTGGCTCCGTCCTGCCCTCGCTCTGGCTCCGGCCTGCCCTCGCCTTGGCTCCGGCCTGCTCTCGCCTTGGCTCCGACCCGTTCTCGCCCTAGCTCCGGCCTGCTGTCGCCCTGGTTCCGGCCTGCTTTTGCCTTGGCTCCGGCCTGCTCTAGCTCTGGCCTGCTCTCGCTCTGGCTCTGGCCTTCCATCGCTCTGGCTCTGGCCTGCCCTCGCCCTGGCTCCAGCTTGCTCTCTCTCTGGCTCTGACCTGCCCTAGCCTTGGCTCCGACCTGCTCTTGCAATGGCTCCGGCTTGACCTTGCACGGGCTCCGGCCTGCTTTCGCCCTGGATCTGGCCTGCTCTCGCCTAGGCTCCGGCCTGCTCTCGCTCTAGCCTGTCCAGGCTCAGGCCTGCTCTCGCTCTGGCCTGCTCTCACTCTGGCTCTGGCCTGCCATCGCTCTGTCTCTGGCCTGCCCTCACCCTGGCTCCGGCCTGCCCTCGCTCTGGCTCCAGCCTGCCCTAGCCCTGGCTCCGGCCTGCTCTGCCCTCGCCATGGCTCCGTCCTGCCCTCACTTCGGCCTGCTCTCGTACCAGCCTGCCTTTGCCTTGGCTCTGGCCTGTTCTCGCCTTGGCTCCGGCCTGCTCTCGCTATGGCTCCGGCCTGACCTCGCATGTGCTCCGGCCTGCTTTCGCCCTGGATCTGGCCTGCTCTCGCTCTGGCTCTGGCCTGCCCTCGCCTAGGCTCCGGCCTGCTCTCGCTCTAGCCTGTCCAGGCTCCGGCCTGCTCTCGCTCTGGCCTGCTCTCGCTCTGTCTTTGGCCTGCCCTCGCCCTGGCTCCGTCCTGCCCTCGCTCTGGCTCCGGCCTGCCCTCGCCTTGGCTCCGGCCTGCTCTCGCCTTGGCTCCGGCCCGCTCTCGCCCTAGCTCCGGCCTGCTGTCACCCTGGTTCCGGCCTGCTTTTGCCTTGGCTCCGGCCTGCTCTAGCTCTGGCCTGCTCTCGCTCTGGCCTTCCATCGCTCTGGCTCTGGCCTGCCCTCGCCCTGGCTCCAGCTTGCTCTCTCTCTGGCTCTGACCTGCCCTAGCCTTGGCTCCGGCCTGCTCTCGCTATGGCTCCGGCCTGCCCTCACACGGGCTCTGGCCTGCTCTCACTCTGGCCTGTCCTCTCCTTGGCTCCGGCCTGCTCTCGCACTGGCTCTGACCTGCCCTCTCTTTGGCTCCGGCCTGTCCTCGCCTTAGCTCCAGCCCGTTCTCGCCAGAGCAACTGGAGGCTGGAGCCAGAGCGAGGGCAGGCCGGAGCCAGAGTGAGAGCGGGCCGGAGCCAGGGTGAGAGCGGGCTGGAGCCAAAGCTAGAGCAGGCCGGAGCCAGAGCAGGCCGGAGCCAGAGCAGGCCGGAGCCAGAGCGAGAGCAGCCTGGAGCCAGGGCGAGAGCAGGCCAGAGCCAGGGCGAGGGCAGGCCAGAGCGAAAGCACTCCGGAGCCAAGGCGAGGGCAGGCCAGAGCCACAGCGAGGGCAGGCCGGAGCCAGGGCGGGAGCAGGCAGGAGCCAGGGAGAGAGCAGGCCGGAGCCAGGGCGAGGGCAGGCCAGAGCAAGAGCAGGCCGGAGCCAGGGCAAGGGTAGGCTGGAGGCAGAGCGAGGGCAGGCCAGTACCAGGACGAGGGCAAGATGTAGTGAGGGCGCGAGCAGGCCGGAGCCAAGGCGAAGGCAGGCCAAAGCGAGAGCAGGCTGGAGCCAAGGCGAGAGCAGGCCGGAGCCAGGGCAAGAGCAGGCCAGAGCCAACGCTAGAGCAGGCCGGAGCCAGGGCGAGGGCAGGCCAGAGCCAAAGCTAGAGCAGGCCGGAGCAAGGGCGAGGGCAGGCTGGAGCCAAAGCGAGAGCAGGCCGGAGCCAGAGCGAGAGCAGGCCGGAGCCAGGGCGAGTGCAGGCCGGAGCCAGGGCGAGAGCAGGCCGGAGTCAGAGCGAGAGCAGGCTGGAGCCAAGGCGAGGGCAGGCGAGAGCAAGAGTGAGAGCAGGCCGGAGCCAAGGCCAGGGCAGGCCAGAGCCAGAGCGAGAGCAGGCCAGAGCCAGGGCGATGGTAGGCCAGAGTGAGATCAGTCCGAAGCAAGGGCAACGGCAGCCCAGACCAGAGCTAAAGCAGGCCGGAGCCAAGGCAAGGGCAGGCCAGAGCGAGAGCACGCCGGAGCCAAGGCGAGGGCAAGCCAAAGCCAAAGGGAGAGCAGGCCAGAGCTAGGGCGAGGGCAGGCCGAAGCCAGGGAGAGAATAGGCCGGAGCCAGGGCGAGGGCAGTCCGGAGCTAGAGCAAGAGCAGGCCAGAGCCAGGCGAGGGCAGGCCAGAACGACAGCAGGCCGGAGCCAGGGCGAGGGCAGGCCGGAGCCAAAGCGAGGGCAGTCCGGTGCCAGGGCGAGCGCAAGACGTAGCGAGGGCAGGCCGGAGCCAAGGCGAGAGCAGGCCGGAGCCAGGGAAAGGGCAGCCCAGAGTCAGACCGAGAGCTGGCCGGAGCCAGGGCGAGGGCAGGACAGAACCAGAACGAGAGCAGGCCAGAGCCAGGGCGAGGGCAGGCCGGAGCCAGGGCAAGAGTAGGCCGGAGCCAAGGCGAGAGCAGGCCGGAGCCAAGGCGAGGGATGGCTGGAGTAAGGTCGAGAGCAGGCCGGAGCCAAGGCGAGGGCAGGCCAGAGCCAGAGCAAGAGCAGGCCGAAGCCAGGGAAAGGGCAGGGAGGAACCAAGGTAAGAGCAGGCCGGAGCCAGTGCAAGGGCAGGGAAGAGCCAGAGCAGGCCGGAGCCAGGGCGAGGGCAGGCCAGAGCGAGAGAAGTTCAGAGCCAGGGCAAGGGCAAGCCGTAGGCATGGCAAGAGCAGGCCAGAGCTAATGCGACAGCAGGCCAGAGCGAGAGCAGGACGGAGGCAGGGCGAGGGCAGGCCAGAGCGAGTGCAGGCCGAAGCCAAGGCGAGGGCAGGCCAGAGCGAGAGAGAGGGCAGGCCGGAGCCAGGGTGAGGGCAAGATGTAAAGAGGGCCAGGGCAGGCCAGAGCCAAGGCAAAGGCAAGCCAGAGCCAAAGCGAGAGAAGGCCGGAGCCAAGGCGAAGGAAGGCCATACCAGAGCTAAAGCAGGCGGAGCCAAGGCGAGGGCAGGCCAGAGCAAGAGCGAGAGCAGGCCGGAGCCAAGGCGAGAGCATGCCGGAGCCAGGGTGAGGGCAGGCCAGAGCTAGGGCGAGAGCAGGCCAGAGCCAGGCCGACGGCAGGCGAGAGCCAGAGCGAGAGCAGGCCGGAGCCAGGGCGAGGGCAGGCCGGAGCCAGAGCGAGAGCAGGCTGGAGCCAGGGCGAGAGCAGGCCGGAGCCAAGCCGAGTGCAAGCCAGAGCCACAGCGAGGGCAGGCCAGAGCCAGGTCGAGAGCAGGCCAGAGCTAAAGCGAGAGCAGGCCAGAGCCAGAGCGAGAGCAGGCCGGAGCCAGGCCGATGGAAGGCCAGAGTGAGAGCACTCCGGAGCAAGGGCGAGAGCAGGCCGGAGCAAGGGCGAGGGCAGGCCAGGGGTACAGCGAGAGCAGGCTGGAGGCAGGGCGAGGGCAGGCCAGAGCGAGTGCAGGCCGAAGCCAGGGCGAGGGCAGGCCAGAGCGAGAGAGAGGGCAGGCCGGAGCCAGGGTGAGGGCAAGATGTAGCGAGGGCCAGGGCAGGCCAGAGCCAAGGCGAAGGCAAGCCAGAGCCAAAGCGAGAGAAGGCCGGAGCCAAGGCGAAGGAAGGCCATACCAGAGCTAAAGCAGGCCGGAGCCATGGCGAGGGCAGGCCAGAGCAAGAGCGAGAGCAGGCCGGAGCCAAGGCGAGAGCATGCCGGAGCCAGGGTGAGGGCAGGCGAGAGCAGGCTGGAGTCAGGGCGAGGGCAGGCCCGAGCCAGAGCGAGAGCAGGCCGGAGCCAAGGCGAGGGCAGGTCGGAGCCAGAGCGAGAGCAGGCCGGAGCTAGGGCGAGAGCAGGCCGGAGCCAAGCCGAGGGCAAGCCAGAGCGAGGGCAGGCCAGAGCAAGGGCAGGCCAGAGCGAGAGCAGGCTGGAGCCAGGGTAAGGGCAGGCCGGAGCTAGAGCAAGAGCAAGCCGGAGCCAGGGCGAGGGCAGACCTGAACGAGAGCAGGCCGGAGCCAGGGCGAGGGCAGGCCGGAGCCAGAGCGAGGGCAGGCCGGAGCCAGGGCGAAGGCAAGACGTAGCGAGGGCCGGCTGCAGCCAAGGCGAGAGCAGGCCGGAGCCAGGGCGAGGGCAGGCCACAGCCAGAGCGAAAGCAGGCCGGAGCCAGGGCAAGGGCAGGACAGAGCCAGAGCGAGAACAGGCCGGAGCCAGGGCGAGGGCAGGCCCGAGCCACAGCGAGAGCAGGCCGGCGCCAGGGCAAGAGCAGGCCGGAGCAAGGCGAGAGCAGGCCGCAGGCAAGGGGAGAGCAGGCCGGAGCCAGGGCGAGGGCAGGCCGGAGCCAAGGAGAGGGCAGGCCATACCAGAGCAAAAGCAGGTCGGAGCCAGGGCGAGGGCAGGCCGGAGCCAGAGAGAGAGCAGGCTGGAGCCAGGGTGAGGGCAGGCCAGAGCGAGAGCAGGCCAGAGCGAGAGCAGGCCGGAGCCAGAGCGAGAGCAGGCCGGAGCCAAGGCGAAGGCAGGCCAGACCAGAGCTAAAAATGGCCGGAGCTAAGGAAAGGGCAGGCCAAAGAGAGAGCACGCCGGAGCCAAGGCGACGGCAGGCCAAAGCCAGAGCGAGAGCTGGCCAGAGCCAGGGCAAGAGTAGGCAGGAGCCAGGGCAAGAGTAGGCAGGAGCCAGGGCAAGTGTAGGCCGGACCTAGAGAAAGAGCAGGCCGGAGGCAGGGCGAGGGCAGGCCAGAACGAGAGCAGGCCGGACCCAGGGCGAGGGCAGCCGGAGCCAGGGCGAGGGCAGGCCAGAACGAGAGCAGGTCGGAGCCAGTTCGAGGGCAGGCCAGAGGCAGAGCGACAGAAGGCCGGAGCCAGGGCGAGGGCAGGACAAAGCAAAAGCGAGAGCAGGCCGGAGTCAGGGCGAGAGCAGGCCGGAGCCAAGGCAAGAGCAGGCCGGAGCCAAGGCGAGGGCAGGCCAGAGTCAGAGCGAGAGAAGGCTGGAGCCAGGGCGAGGGCAGGACAGAGCAACAGCGAGAGCAGGCCGGAGCCAGGGCAAAGGCAGGCCCGAGCCAGAGCGAGAGCAGGTCGGAGCCAGGGCAAGAGCAGGAAGTAGCCAGGGCGAGGGCAGGCCGGAGCCAGAGCGAGGGCAGGCCGGAGCCAGGGCGAAGGCAAGACGTAGCAAGGGCCGGCTGCAGCCAAGGCGAGAGCAGGCCGGAGCCAGGGCGAGGGCAGGCCACAGCCAGAGCGAAAGCAGGCCGGAGCCAGGGCAAGGGCAGGACAGAGCCAGAGCGAGAACAGGCCGGAGCCAGGGCGAGGGCAGGCCCGAGCCACAGCGAGAGCAGGCCGGCGCCAGGGCAAGAGCAGGCCGGAGCAAGGCGAGAGCAGGCCGCAGCCAAGGGGAGAGCAGGCCGGAGCCAGGGCGAGGGCAGGCCGGAGCCAAGGAGAGGGCAGGCCATACCAGAGCAAAAGCAGGTCGGAGCCAGGGCGAGGGCAGGCCGGAGACAGAGAGAGAGCAGGCTGGAGCCAGGGTGAGGGCAGGCCAGAGCGAGAGCAGGCCAGAGCGAGAGCAGGCCGGAGCCAGAGCGAGAGCAGGCCGGAGCCAAGGCGAAGGCAGGCCAGACCAGAGCTAAAAATGGCCGGAGCTAAGGAAAGGGCAGGCCAAAGAGAAAGCACGCCGGAGCCAAGGCGAGGGCAGGCCAAAGCCAGAGCGAGAGCTGGCCAGAGCCAGGGCAAGAGTAGGCAGGAGCCAGGGCAAGAGTAGGCAGGAGCCAGGGCAAGGGTAGGCCGGACCTAGAGAAAGAGCAGGCCGGAGGCAGGGCGAGGGCAGGCCAGAACGAGAGCAGGCCGGACCCAGGGCGAGGGCAGCCGGAGCCAGGGCGAGGGCAGGCCAGAACGAGAGCAGGTCGGAGCCAGTTCGAGGGCAGGCCAGAGGCAGAGCGACAGAAGGCCGGAGCCAGGGCGAGGGCAGGACAAAGCAAAAGCGAGAGCAGGCCGGAGTCAGGGCGAGAGCAGGCCGGAGCCAAGGCAAGAGCAGGCCGGAGCCAAGGCGAGGGCAGGCCAGAGTCAGAGCGAGAGAAGGCTGGAGCCAGGGCGAGGGCAGGACAGAGCAACAGCGAGAGCAGGCCGGAGCCAGGGCGAAGGCAGGCCCGAGCCAGAGCGAGAGCAGGTCGGAGCCAGGGCAAGAGCAGGAAGTAGCCAGGGCGAGGGGAGGCAAGAGACAGAGCAAGAGCAGGCCGGAGCCAGGGCAAGGGCAGGCCGGAGCCAGAGTGAGAGCAGGCCGGAGCCAAGGCGAGGGCTGGCCGGAGCAAGAGCGAGAGCAGGCCGGAGCCAATACGAGGGCGGGCCAGAGCCAGAGGGAGAGCAGGCTGAAGCCAGGGCGAGGGCAGGCCTGAACCAGGGCGAGAGCAGGCCGGAGCCAGTGCGAGGGCAGGCCGGAGCCAGAGCAGGCCGGAGTCAGGTCGAGGGCAGGCCAGAGCGAGAGCAGGCAGTCTGGAGCCAGGGCGAGGGCAGGCCAGAACGAGGGTGAGGGCAGGCCGGAGTAAGGGCGAGGGCAGGCCAGAGTCAGAGCGAGAGGAGGCCGGAGCCAAGGCGAGGGCAGGCCGGAGCCAGAAAGAGAGCAGGCCGGAGCCAAGGCGAGGGCAGGCCAGAGCCCGAGCGAGAGCAGGCCAGAGTCAGAGCGAGGGCAGGCCAGAGCGAGAGCAGGCCAGAGCCAGGGTGAGGGCAGGCCAGAGAGAGAGCAGTCCGGAGCCAGGGCGAGGGCAGGCCACACCAGAGCTAAATCAGGCGGGAGCCAAGGCGAGGGCAGGCCAGAGCAAGAGCACGCAGGAGCCAAGGTGAGAGCAGGCTGGAGCGAGAGCGAGGGCAGGCCAGAGCCAGGGCGAGGGTAAGACGTACCGAGGGCAGGCCGGAGCCAAGGCGAGAGCAGGTCGGAGCCAGGGCAAAGGCAGGATGGAGCCAGAGCGAGAGCAGGCCGGAGCCAGGGCGAGGGCAGAATGGAGCCAGAGCGAGAGCAGGCCGGAGCAAAGGGTGAAGGCAGGCTAGAGCGAGAGCAGGCCGGAGCCAGGGCGAAGGCAGGCCAGAGCGAGAGCAAGCCGGAGCCAGAGCTAGAGTAGGCCGGAGCCAGGGCGAAGGCAGGCCGGAGCCAGGGCGAGGGCAGGCCAGAGAGAGGGCAGGCCAGAGCAAAAGCAAGCCAAGGGCGAGGGCAGGTCGGAGCCAGAGCGAGAGCAGGCCGGAGCCAAGGCGAAGGCAGGCCGGAGCCAGGGCGAGAGCAGGCTGGAGTCAGGGCGAGAGGAGGCCAGAGCCAAGGCGAGGGCAGGCCGGAGCCAGACCGAGAGCAGGCCAGAGCCAAGCCGAGGGCAGGCCAGAGCCCGAGCGAAAGCAGGCCAGAGTCAGGGCGAGGGCAGGACAGAGTAAGAGCGAGAGCAGGCCGGAGCCAGGGCGTAGGCAGGCCCGAGCCAGAGCGAGAGCAGGCCGGAGCCAGGGCATGAGCAGGCCGAAGCCAGTGAAAGAGCAGGCCGGAGCCAAGGCAAGAGCAGGCAGTAGCCAAGGCGAGAGCAGGCGGGAGGCAGGGCAAGGGCAGGCCGCAGCCAAAGCGAGGGCAGGACGGAGCCAGAGCGAGAGCAGGTCGGAGCCAGGGAAAGGGCAGGCCGGAGCCAGAGAGACAGCAGGCTGGAGCCAGGGCAAGGGCAGGCCAGATCAAGAGCGAGAGGAGGTCGGAGCCAGAGCGAGAGCAGGACGGAGCCAGGGCGAGAGCAGGTGAGAGCAAGAGCGAGAGCAGGCCGGAGCTAGGGCGAGAGCAGGCTGGAGCCAGGGCGAGGGGAGGCAGGAGACAGAGCGAGAGCAGGCTGGAGCCAGGGCAAGGGCAGAACAGAGCCAGAGCGAGAGCAGGCCGGAGCCAAGGCGAGGGCTGGCCAGAGCAAGAGCGAGAGCAGGCCGGAGCCAAGGCGATTGCAGGCCAGAGCCAGAGCGAGAGCAGGCCGGAGCCAGGGCGAGGGCAGGCCGGAACCAGGGCGAGAGCAGGCCGGAACCAGGGCGAGAGCAGGCCGGAACCAGGGCGAGAGCAGGCCGGAACCAGAGCAAGAGCAGGCCGGAGCCAGTGCAAGGGCAGGCCAGAGCCAGAGCAGGCCGGAGCCAGGTTGAGGGCAGGCCAGAGCGAGAGCAGTCCGGAGCCAGGGCGAGGGCAAGCCGTAAACCATGGCGATAGCAGGCCAGAGCCAAGACGAAGGCAGGCCAAACCAGAGTTAAAGTAGGCCGTTGCCAAGGCGAGGATAGGCCAGAGCAAGATCACGCCGGAGTCAAGGCGAGGGCAAGCCAGAGCCAGAGCGAGAGCAGGCCGGAGCCAGGGCGAGGGCAAGACGTAGCGAGGGCAGGCCGGAGCCAAGGCGACAGCAGGCCGGAGCCAGAGCAAAGGCAGGCCAGAGCCAGGGCTAGGGCAGGCCAGAGGGAGAGCAGGCCAGAGCCAGGGTGAGAGCAGGCCAGAGAGAGAGCAGTCCGGAGCCAGGGCGAGGGGAGGCCACACCAGAGCTAAATCAGGCTGGAGCCAAGGCGATGGCAGGCCAGAGCAAGAGCACGCAGGAGCCAAGGCGAGAGCAGGCCGGAGCGAGAGCGAGGGCAGGCCAGAGCCAGGGCGAGGGTAAGACGTACCGAGGGCAGGCCGGAGCCAAGGCAAGAGCAGGCCGGAGCATGGGCAAAGGCAGGCCAGAGCGAGAGCAGGCCGGAGCCAGGGCGAGGGCAGGATGGAGCCAGAGCGAGAGCAGGCCGGAGCCAGGGCGAGGGCAGGATGGAGCCAGAGCGAGAGCAGGCCGGAGCCAGGGCGAGGGCAGGATGGAGCCAGAGCGAGAGCAGGCCGGAGCCAGGGCGAAGGCAGGCCAGAGCGAGAGCAGGCCGGAGCCAGAGCGAGAGCAGGCCGGGGCCAGAGCTAGAGCAGGCCGGAGCCAGGGAGAAGGCAGGCCGGAGCCAGGGTGAGGGCAGGCCAAAGCCAAGGCGAGGGCAGGCCAGAGTGAGAGCAGGCCGGAGCCATGGCGAGGGCAAGACTTAGCGAGGGCAGGCCGGAGCAAAGGCGACAGCAGGCCGGAGTCAGGGCAAAGGCAGGCCAGAGCCAGGGCGAGGGCAGGCCAGAGCCAGGGCGAGGGCAGGCCAGAGCCAGGGCAGGCCAGAGCAAAAGCAAGGCGAGGGTAGGTCGGAGCCAGAGCGAGAGCAGGCCGGAGCCAAGGCGAGGGCAGGCCGGAGCCAGGGCGAGAGCAGGCTGGAGTCAGGGCAAGGGCAGAATGGAGCCAGAGCGAAAGCAGGCCGGAGCCAAGGCGAGGGCTGGCCGGAGCAAGAGCGAGAGCAGGCGGGAGCCAGGCGAGGGCAGGCCAGAGCCAGAGCGAGAGCAGGCCGGAGCCAGGGCGAGGGCAGGCCGGAGCCAAGGCGAAGGCAGGCCAGACCAGAGATAAAGCAGGCCGGAGCCAAGGCGAGGACAGGCCAGAGCAAGAGCACGCCGGAGTCAAGGTGAGGGCAAGCCACAGCCAGAGCAAGAGCAGGCCGCAGCCAGGGCAAAGGCAGGCCGGAGCCAGAGCGAGAGCATGCCAGAGCCAGGGCGAGGGCAGGCCGGAGCCAGAGCGAGAGCAGGCCGGAGCCAAGGCCGGAACCAGAGCAAGGGCAAGCCGGAGCCAGGGGGAGGGCAGGCCGGTGTCAGGGCGAGGGCTGGCCGGAGTCAGAGCGAGAGCAGCCCGGAGCCAAGGCGAGGGCAGGCTGGAGACAGAGCGAGAGCAGGCTGGAGACAGAGCGAGAGCAGGCTGGAGACAGAGCGAGAGCAGGCCGGAGCCAAGGTGAGGGCAGGCCGGAGCCATGGCGAGGGCAAGACTTAGCGAGGGCAGGCCGGAGCCAAGGCGACAGCAGGCCGGAGCCAGGGCAAAGGCAGGCCAGAGCCAGGGCGAGGGCAGGCCAGAGCGAGGGCAGGCCAGAGCAAAAGCAAGGCGAGGGCGAGGGCAGGTCGGAGCCAGAGCGAGATCAGACCGGAGCCAAGGCGAGGGCAAGCCGGAGCCAGGGCGAGAGCAGGCTGGAGTCAGGGCAAGGGCAGAACGGAGCCAGAGCGAGAGCAGGCCAGAGCCAAGGCGAGGGCTGGCCGGAGCAAGAGCGATAGCAGGCGGGAGCCAGGCGAGGGCAGGCCAGAGCCAGAGCGAGAGGAGGCCGGAGCCAGGGCGAGGGCAGGCCGGAACCAGGGCGAAAGCAGTCCGGAGCCAGTGCAAGGGCAGGCCAGAGCCAGAGCAGGCCGGAGCCAGGTTGAGGGCAGGCCAGAGCGAGAGCAGTAAGGAGCCAGGGCGAGGGCAAGCCGTAGCCATGGCGAGAGCACGCCAGAGCCAAGACGAAGGCAGGCCAGAGCCACAGCGAGAACAGGCCGGAGCCAAAGCGAGAGCAGGCCGGAGCCAAGGCGAAGGCAGACCAGACCAGAGCTAAAGCAGGCCGGAGCCAAGACGAGGACAGGCCAGAGCAAGAGCACGCCGGAGTCAAGGCGAGGGCAAGCCAGAGCGAGAGCAGGCCGCAGCCAGGGCAAAGGCAGGCCAGAGCCAGAGAGAGAGCAGGTCAGAGCCAGGGCGATGGCAGGCCGGAGCTAGAGCGAGAACAGGCCGAAGCCAGGGCGAGGGCATGCCAGAGCGAGAGCAGGCGGGAGCCAGGGCGAGAGCAAGACGTACAAAGGGCAGGCCGAAGCCAAGGCGAGAGCAGGCCAGAGCAAGGGCGAAGGTAGGCCAGAGCGAGAGCAGGCCGGAGCCAGGGCGAGGACAGGACAGAGCCAGAGCGAGAGAAGGCCGGAGCCAGGGCGAGGGCTGGCCAGAGCCAGAGCGAGAGCAGGCCGTAGCCAGGGCAAGAGCAGGCCGGAGCCAAGTCGAGAGCAGGCCACAGCCAAGGCGAGAGCAGGCCAGAGCCAGAGAGAGGGCAGGCCGGAGCCTAGGAGAGGGCAGGCCAGAGCCAGAGCGAGAGCAGGCCGGAGCCAGGGCGAGGGGAGGCCGGAGCAAAAGCGAGAGCAGGCCAGAGCCAGGGTGAGAGCAGGCCGGAGCAAGGGCGAAGGCAGGCCAGAGCAAAAGCATGCCGGAGCCAGGGCGAGGGCAGGCCGGAGCAAAAGCGAGAGCAGGCCAGAGCCAGGGCGAGAGCAGGCCGGAGCCAAGGCGAGGGCAGGTCGGAGGCAGAGCGAGAGCAGGCCGGAGCCAAGGCGAGGGCAGGCCGGAGCCAGGGCAAAAGCAGGCTGGAGTCAGGGCGAGGGCAGGCCGGAGCGAGGGCGAGGGCAAGCCAGAGTCAGAACGAGAGGAGGCCGGAGCCAAGGCGAGGGCAGGCCGGAGCCAGAGCGAGAGCAGGCCGAACCCAAGGCGAGGGCAGGCCAGAGCCCGAGCGAGAGCAGGCCAGAGTCAGGGCGAGGGCAGGCCAGAGCCCGAGCGAGAGCAGGCCAGAGTCAGGGCGAGGGCAGGCCAGAGCGAGAGCAGGCCAGAGCCAGGGTGAGGGCAGGCCAGAGCGAGAGCAGTCTGGAGCCAGGGCGAGGGCAGGCCATACCAGAGCTAAATCAGGCTGGAGCCAAGGTGAGGGCAGGCCAGAGCGAGAGCACGCAGTAGCCAAGGCGAGAGCAGGCCAGAGCGAGAGCGAGGGCAGGCCAGAGCCAGGGCGAGGGCAAGACGTACCGAGGGCAGGCCGGAGCCAAGGCAAGAGCAGGCCGGATCTAGGGCAAAGGCAGGACAGAGCGAGAGCAAGCCGGAGCCAGGGCGAGGGCAGGATGGAGCCAGGGAAAGCGCAGGCTGGAGCCAGAGAGGGAGCAGGCTGGAGCCAGGGCAAGGGCAGGCCAGATCCAGAGCGAGAGGAGGCCGGAGCCAGAGCGAGAGCAGGCCGGAGCCAGGGCGAGGGCAGGTCAGAGCAAGAGCGAGAGCAGGCCGGAGCTAGGGCGAGAGCAGGCCGGAGCTAGGGCGAGAGCAGGCTGGAGCCAGGGCGAGGGGAGGCAGGAGACAGGGCAAGGGCAGGCCGGAACCAGAGCGAGACCAGGCCAGAGCCAAGGCGAGGGCTGGTCGGAGCAAGAGCAAGAGCAAGCCGGAGCCAGAGCGAGAGCAGGCCGGAGCCAGGGCGAGAGCAGGCCGGAGCCAGTGCGAGGGTAGGCCAGAGGCAGGGCGAGGGCAGGTCAGAGCAAGAGCGAGAGCAGGCTGGAGCTAGGGCGAGAGCAGGCCGGAGCTAGGGTGAGAGCAGGCTGGAGCCAGAGCGAGGGGAGGCAGAAGACAGGGCAAGGGCAGGCCGGAGCCAGAGCGAGACCAGGCCGGAGCCAAGGCGAGGGCTGGCCGGAGCAAGAGCGAGCCGGAGCCAAGGCGAGGGCAGGCCAGAGCCAGAGCGAGAGCAGGCCGGAGCCAGGGCGAGGGCAGGCCGGAACCAGGGCGAGAGCAGGCCGGAGCCAGTGCGAGGGCAGGCCACAGCAGGCCGGAGCCAGGTCGAGGGCAGGCCAGAGTGAGAGCAGTCCGGAGCCAGGGCGAGGGCAAGCCGTAGTCATGGCGAGAGCAGGCCAGAGCCAAGACGAAGGCAGGCCAGAGCCAGAGCGTGAGCAGACCGGAGCCAAAGCGAGAGCAGACCGGAGCCAAGGCGAAGGCAGGCCAGACCAGAGATAAAGCAGGCCGGAGCCAAGGCGAGGACAGGCCAGAGCAAGAGTACGCCGGAGTCAAGGTGAGGGCAAGCCAGAGCCAGAGCGAGAGCAGGCCGCAGCCAGGGCAAAGGCAGGCCGGAGCCAGAGCGAGAGCATGCCAGAGCCAGGGCGAGGGCAGGCCGGAGCCAGAGCGAGAGCAGGCCGGAGCCAAGGCGACGGCAGATCGGAGCCAGAGCGAGAGAAGGCCGGAACCAAGGTGAGGGCAGGCTGGAGGCAGAGCGAGAGCAGGCCGGAGCCAGGGAGAGCGCAGGCCGGAATGAGGGCGAGGGCAGGCAGGAGTCAGAGAGAGAGCAGGCAGGAGCCAAGGCGAGGCCGGAGCCAGGTAGAGGGCAAGACGTAGAGAGGGCAGGCCGGAGCCAAGGCGAAAGCAGGACGGAGCCAGGGCGAGGGTAGGCCAGAGCCAGAGCGAGAGCAGGCCGGAGCCAGGGTAAGGGCAGGCCGGAGCCAGGTCGAGGGCAGGCCAGAGTGAGAGCAGTCCGGAGCCAGGGCGAGGGCAAGCCGTAGCCATGGCGAGAGCAGGCCAGAGCCAAGACGAAGGCAGGCCAGAGCCAGAGCGTGAGCAGGCCGGAGCCAAAGCGAGAGCAGGCCGGAGCCAAGGCGAAGGCAGGCCAGACCAGAGCTAAAGCAGGCCGGAGCCAAGGCGAGGACAGGCCAGAGCAAGAGCACGCCGGAGTCAAGGCGAGGGCAAGCCAGAGCGAGAGCAGGCCGCAGCCAGGGCAAAGGCAGGCCAGAGCCAGAGCGAGAGCATGCCAGAGCCAGGGCGAGGGCAGGCCGGAGCCAGAGCGAGAGCAGGCCGGAGCCAAGGCGACGGCAGATCGGAGCCAGAGCGAGAGAAGGCCGGAACCAAGGTGAGGGCAGGCTGGAGGCAGAGCGAGAGCAGGCCGGAGCCAGGGAGAGCGCAGGCCGGAATGAGGGCGAGGGCAGGCAGGAGTCAGAGAGAGAGCAGGCCGGAGCCAAGGCGAGGCCGGAGCCAGGTAGAGGGCAAGACGTAGAGAGGGCAGGCCGGAGCCAAGGCGAAAGCAGGCCGGAGCCAGGGCGAGGGTAAGCCAGAACCAGAGCAGGCTGGAGCCAGGGCGAGCGCAGGACAGAGCCAGAGCGAGAGCAGGCCGGAGCCAGGGTGAGGGCAGGCGGGAGCCAGGTCGAGGGCAGGCCAGAGTGAGAGCAGTCCGGAGCCAGGGCGAGGGCAAGCCGTAGTCATGGCGAGAGCAGGCCAGAGCCAAGACAAAGGTAGGCCAGAGCCAGAGCATGAGCAGGCCGGAGCCAAAGCGAGAGCAGGCCGGAGCCAAGGCGAAGGCAGGCCAGACCAGAGCTAAAGCAGGCCGGAGCCAAGGCAAGGACAGGCCAGAGCAAGAGCACGCCGGAGTCAAGGCGAGGGCAAGCCAGAGCCAGAGCGAGAGCAGGCCACAGCCAGGGCAAAGGCAGGCCGGAGCCAGAGCGAGAGCATGCCAGAGCCAGGGCGAGGGCAGGCCGGAGCCAGAGCGAGAGCAGGCCGGAGCCAAGGTGAGGGCAGATCGGAGCCAGAGAGAGAGAAGGCCGGAGCCAAGGTGAGGGCAGGCTGGAGGCAGAGCAAGAGCAGGCCGGAGCCAGGGAGAGCGCAGGCCGGAATGAGGGCGAGGGCAGGCAGGAGTCAGAGAGAGAGCAGGCCGGAGCCAAGGCGAGGCCGGAGCCAGGTAGAGGGCAAGACATAGAGAGGGCAGGCCGGAGCCAAGGCGAAAGCAGGCCGGAGCCAGGGCGAGGGTAGGCCAGAGCCAGAGCGAGAGCAGGCCGGAGCCAGGGCGAGGGCAGGACAGAGCCAGAGCGAGAGCAGGCCGGAGCCAGGGTGAGGGCAGGCCGGAGGCAGGGTGAGAGCAGGCCGCAGCTAGAGCGAGAGCAGGCCAGAGCCAGGGCGAGGGCAGGCAAGAGCGAGAGCAGGCCGGAGCCAGGGCGAGGGCAAGCCGGAGCCAGAGCAAGGGCAAGCCGGAGACAGGGCGAGGGCAGGCCGGAGTCAGAGCAAGAGCAGGCTGGAGCCAGGGCGAGAGCAGGCCAGAGCCAAGGAGAGGGCAGGCCAGAGCTAGGGCGAGAGCAGGCCAGAGCCAGGGCGAGGGCAGGAGAGAGCCAGAGCGAAAGCTGGCCGGAGCCAGGGTGAGGGCAGGCCGGAGGCAGGGTGAGAGCAGGCCGCAGCTAGAGCGAGAGCAGGCCAGAGCCAGGGCGAGGGCAGGCAAGAGCGAGAGCAGGCCGGAGCCAGGGCGAGGGCAAGCCGGAGCCAGAGCAAGGGCAAGCCGGAGACAGGGCGAGGGCAGGCCGGAGTCAGAGCGAGAGCAGGCTGGAGCCAGGGCGAGAGCAGGCCAGAGCCAAGGAGAGGGCAGGCCAGAGCTAGGGCGAGAGCAGGCCAGAGCCAGGGCGAGGGCAGGAGAGAGCCAGAGCGAAAGCTGGCCGGAGCCGCCAGGGTGAGGGCAGGCCGGAGCCAGAGCGAGAGCAGGCCGGAGCCAAGGCAAGGGCAGGCCGGAACCAGGACGAGAGCAGGCCGGAGCCAAGGCAAGGGCAGGCCGGAGCCAGAGAAAGAGCAGGCGGGAGCCAGGGCGAGAGCAGGCCGGAGTCAGAAAAAGAGCAGGCGGGAGCCAGGGCGAGAGCAGGAAGGAGCCACGGCGAGGGCAGGCCGGAGCCAAGGCAAGGGCCGGCAGGAACCAGGGCGAGGGCAGGCCCGGAACTAGGGCGAGAGCAGGCCGAAACCAGGGCGAGGACAGAGCGGGAACAGGCCAAAGAAAGAGGGAGAGGAGGCCGGAACCAGGGTGAGGGCAGGCGGGAGCCAGAGCAAGAGCAGGCCGGAGCCAGGGCAAGGGCAGGCCGGAGCCAGAGCGAGAGCAGACCGGAGACAAGGCGAGAGCAGGCCGGAGCCAAGGCGAGGGCAGGCCGGAGCCAGAGTGAGAGCAGGCCGGAGCCAAGGCGAGTGCAGGCCAGAGCCAGAGCGAGAGCAGGCCGGAACCAGGGAGAGGGCAGGCCGGAGCCAGTACGAGGGCAGGATAGAGCGAAAGCAGGCTGGAGCCAGGGCGAGGGCAGGCCGGAGCCAGGGCGAGTGCAGGCCGGAGCTCGAGCGAGAGCAGGCCGGAGCCAGGGCGAGGGCAGGCCAGAGCGAGAGCAGGCCGGAGCCAGGGCGAGGGCAGGCCGGAGCCAGGGAGAGAGCAGGCCGGAGCCAGGGTGAGAGCAGGCCAGAGCTAGAGCGAGAGCAGGCCGGAGCCAGGGCGAGGGCAGGCAAGAGCGAGAGCAGGCCGGAGCCAGGGCGAGGGCAGGCCGGAGCCAGAGCAAGGGCAAGCCGAAGCCAGGGCGAGGGTAGGCCGGAGCCAGGGCGAGGGCAGGCCGGAGCCAGGGCAAGGGCAGGCCGGAGTCAGAGCGAGAGCAGACAGGAGCCAAGTCGAGTGCATGCCGGAGACAGGGCGAGGGCAGGCCAGAGCGAGAGGAGTCTGGAGCCAAGGCAAGGGCTGGACAGAGCAAGAGCCAGAGCAGGCTGGAGACAGGGCGAGAGTAGGCAGGAACCAGTGGGAGGGCAGGCAGGACCCAGAGCAAGAGCAAGCCAGAGTCAGGGAGATGGCAGGCCGGAGCCAAGGTGAGGGCAGTCCGGAGCCAAAGTGAGAGCAGCCGGAGCCAGGGCGAGGACAGGCTAGAGCAAGAGCGAGAGCAGGCCAGAGCCAGGACGAGGGCAGGCCAAAGCCAGAGAGAGAGCAGGCCGGAGCCAGGGTGAGGCCAGAGCTAGAGCAGGCCAGAGTCAGAGCGAGAGCAGGCTGGAGCCAGAGCGAGAGCAGGCCGAAGGCAAAGCGAGAGCAGGCCAGAGCCAAGGCGAGGGCAGGCCGGAGCCAGGCCGAGGGCATGCCGGAGCCAGAGAAACAGCAGGCCGGAGCTAGGGCGAGAGCAGGCCAGAGCCAAAGTGAGGGCAGGCCTGAGCCAGAGCAAGAGCAGGCCGGAGCCAAGGTGAGGGCAGGCCAGAGCCAGAGCAAAAGCAGGCCGGAGCCAGGGTGAGGGCAGGACGGAGCCAGGGAGAGAGCAGGCCGGAGCCAGGGTGAGAGCAGGCCGGAGCTAGGGCGAGAGCAGGCTGGAGCCAGGGCGAGGGCAGGCCAGAGCGAGAGCAGTCCGGAGCCAGGGCGAGGCAGGCCGGAGCCAGAGCAAGGGCAAGCCGAAGCCAGGGCGAGGGCAGGCCGGAGCCAGCGCGAGGGCAGGCTGGAGTCAGAGCGGGAGCAGACCGGAGACAAGGCGAGTGCATGCCGGAGCCAGAGCGAGAGCAGGCCGGAGCCAAGGCGAGGGCAGGTCAGAGCCAGGGAGAGGGCAGGCCAGAGCCAAGGCGAGGGCAGGTCAGAGCAAGGGCGAGAGCAGGCCAGAGCGAGAGCAGGCCGGAGCCAGGGCGAGGGCAGGCCAGAGCCAGAGCGAGAGCAGGCCGGAGCCAGGGCGAGGGCAGGCCAGAGCCAGAGCGAGAGCAGGCCGGAGCCAGGGCGAGGGCAGACCAGAGCCAGAGCAAGAGCAGCCCGGAGCCACAGTGAGAGCAGGCCGGAGCCAAGGCGAGGGCAGGCCAGAGCCAGGGAGGGGCAGGCCAGAGCTAGGGCGAGAGCAGGCCAGAGCAGAAGAGAGCCAGAGCAAGAGCAGGCCGGAGCCAAGGTGAGGGCAGGCCAGAGCCAGAGTGAGAGCAGGCCGGAGCCAGGGTGAGGGCAGGGCGGAGCCAGGGAGAGAGCAGGCCGGAGCCAGGGTTAGAGCAGGCCGGAGCTTGAGGGAGAGCAGGCTGGAGCCAGGGCGAGAGCAGGCCAGAGCGAGTGCAGTCCAGAGCCAGGGCAAGGGCAGGCCGGAGCCAGAGCAAGAGCAAGTCGAAGCCAGGGCGAGGGCAGGCCGGAGCCAGGGCGAGGGCAGGCTGGAGTCAGAGCGAGAGCAGACCGGAGACAAGGCGAGTGCATGCCGGAGCCAGAGCGAGAGCAGGCCGGAGCCAAGGCGAGGGCAGGCCAGAGCCAGGGAGAGGGTAGGCCAGAGCAAGGGCGAGAGCAGGCCAGAGCAAGGGCGAGAGCAGGCCAGAGCAAGAGCAGGCCGGAGCCAGGGCGAGAGCAGGCTGGAGTCAGAGCGAGAGCAGGCCGGAGCCAAGACGAGGGCAGGCCGGAGACAGAGCGAGAGCAGGCCAGAGCCAAGGTGAGGGCAGGCCGGAGCAAGGGAGAGGGCAGGCCGGAGTCAGAGCGAGAGCAGGCCGGAGTCAGAGCGAGAGCAGGCCGGAGCCAAGGTGAGGGCAGGCCGGAGCCAGAGCGAGAGCAGGCCGGGGCCAGAGCGAGAGCAGGCCGGAGGCAAAGCGAGAGCAGGCCAGAGCCAAGGCGAAGGCAGGCCGGAGCAGAGCTAAAGCAGGCCGGAGCCAAGGCGAGGGAAGGCTAGATCGAGAGCATGCCGAAGCCAAGGCGAAGGCAGGCCAGAGCCAGAGCAAGAGCAGGCCGGAGCAAGGGTGAGGGCAGGCCGGAGCTAGAACGAGAGCAGGCCAGAGCCAGGGCGAGGGCAGGCCGGAGCCAAGGCGAGGGCAGGCCAGAGCCAGGGAGAGGGCAGGCCAGAGCAAGGGCGAGAGCAGGCCAGAGCGAGAGCAGGCCGGAGCCAGGGCGAGGGCAGGCTGGAGTCAGAGCGAGAGCAGGCCGGAGCCAAGGCGAGGGCAGGCCAGAGCCAGGGAGAGGGCAGGCCAGAGCAAGGGCGAGAGCAGGCCAGAACGAGAGCAGGCCGGAGCCAGGGCGAGGGCAGGCAAATCAGAGCGAGAGCAGGCCGGAGCCAGGGCGAGGGCAGGCTGGAGTCAGAGCGAGAGCAGGCCGGAGCCAAGGCGAGGGCAGGCCGGAGACAGAGCGAGAGCAGGCCAGAGCCAAGGTGAGGGCAGGCCGGAGCAAGGGAGAGGGCAGGCCGGAGTCAGAGCGAGAGCAGGCCAGAGCCAAGGTGAGGGCAGGCCGGAGCCAGAGCGAGAGCAGGCCGGAGCCAGAGCGAGAGCAGGCCGGAGGCAAAGCGAGAGCAGGCCAGTGCCAAGGAGAAGGCAGGCCGGAGCAGAGCTAAAGCAGACCGGAGCCAAGGCGAGGGAAGGCCAGATTGAGAGCATGCCGAAGCCAAGGCAAAGGCAGGCCAGAGCCAGAGTAAGAGCAGGCCGGAGCAAGGGTGAGGGCAGGCCGGAGCTAGAACGAGAGCAGGCCAGAGCCAGGGCGAGGGCAGGCCGGAGCCAAGGCGAAAGCAGGCCGGAGCCAGGGCGAGGGTAAGCCAGAACCAGAGCAGGCTGGAGCCAGGGCGAGCGCAGGACAGAGCCAGAGCGAGAGCAGGCCGGAGCCAGGGTGAGGGCAGGCCGGAGCCAGGTCGAGGGCAGGCCAGAGTGAGAGCAGTCCGGAGCCAGGGCGAGGGCAAGCCGTAGTCATGGCGAGAGCAGGCCAGAGCCAAGACAAAGGTAGGCCAGAGCCAGAGCGTGAGCAGGCCGGAGCCAAAGCGAGAGCAGGCCGGAGCCAAGGCGAAGGCAGGCCAGACCAGAGCTAAAGCAGGCCGGAGCCAAGGCGAGGACAGGCCAGAGCAAGAGCACGCCGGAGTCAAGGCGAGGGCAAGCCAGAGCCAGAGCGAGAGCAGGCCGCAGCCAGGGCAAAGGCAGGCCGGAGCCAGAGAGAGAGCATGCCAGAGCCAGGGCGAGGGCAGGCCGGAGCCAGAGCGAGAGCAGGCCGGAGCCAAGGTGAGGGCAGATCGGAGCCAGAGAGAGAGAAGGCCGGAGCCAAGGTGAGGGCAGGCTGGAGGCAGAGCAAGAGCAGGCCGGAGCTAGGGAGAGCGCAGGCCGGAATGAGGGCGAGGGCAGGCAGGAGTCAGAGAGAGAGCAGGCCGGAGCCAAGGCGAGGCCGGAGCCAGGTAGAGGGCAAGACATAGAGAGGGCAGGCCGGAGCCAAGGCGAAAGCAGGCCGGAGCCAGGGCGAGGGTAGGCCAGAGCCAGAGCGAGAGCAGGCCGGAGCCAGGGCGAGGGCAGGACAGAGCCAGAGCGAGAGCAGGCCGGAGCCAGGGTGAGGGCAGGCCGGAGGCAGGGTGAGAGCAGGCCGCAGCTAGAGCGAGAGCAGGCCAGAGCCAGGGCGAGGGCAGGCAAGAGCGAGAGCAGGCCGGAGCCAGGGCGAGGGCAAGCCGGAGCCAGAGCAAGGGCAAGCCGGAGACAGGGCGTGGGCAGGCCGGAGTCAGAGCAAGAGCAGGCTGGAGCCAGGGCGAGAGCAGGCCAGAGCCAAGGAGAGGGCAGGCCAGAGCTAGGGCGAGAGCAGGCCAGAGCCAGGGCGAGGGCAGGAGAGAGCCAGAGCGAAAGCTGGCCGGAGCCGCCAGGGTGAGGGCAGGCCGGAGCCAGAGCGAGAGCAGGCCGGAGCCAAGGCAAGGGCAGGCCGGAACCAGGACGAGAGCAGGCCGGAGCCAAGGCAAGGGCAGGCCGGAGCCAGAGAAAGAGCAGGCGGGAGCCAGGGCGAGAGCAGGCCGGAGTCAGAAAAAGAGCAGGCGGGAGCCAGGGCGAGAGCAGGAAGGAGCCACGGCGAGGGCAGGCCGGAGCCAAGGCAAGGGCCGGCAGGAACCAGGGCGAGGGCAGGCCCGGAACTAGGGCGAGAGCAGGCCGAAACCAGGGCGAGGACAGAGCGGGAACAGGCCAAAGAAAGAGGGAGAGGAGGCCGGAACCAGGGTGAGGGCAGGCGGGAGCCAGAGCAAGAGCAGGCCGGAGCCAGGGCAAGGGCAGGCCGGAGCCAGAGCGAGAGCAGACCGGAGACAAGGCGAGAGCAGGCCGGAGCCAAGGCGAGGGCAGGCCGGAGCCAGAGTGAGAGCAGGCCGGAGCCAAGGTGAGTGCAGGCCAGAGCCAGAGCGAGAGCAGGCCGGAACCAGGGCGAGGGCAGGCCGGAGCCAGTACGAGGGCAGGATAGAGCGAAAGCAGGCTGGAGCCAGGGCGAGGGCAGGCTGGAGCCAGGGCGAGGGCAGGCCGGAGCCACGGCGAGTGCAGGCCGGAGCTCGAGCGAGAGCAGGCCGGAGCCAGGGCGAGGGCAGGCCAGAGCGAGAGCAGGCCGGAGCCAGGGCGAGGGCAGGCCGGAGCCAGGGAGAGAGCAGGCCGGAGCCAGGGTGAGAGCAGGCCAGAGCTAGAGCGAGAGCAGGCCGGAGCCAGGGCGAGGGCAGGCAAGAGCGAGAGCAGGCCGGAGCCAGGGCGAGGGCAGGCCGGAGCCAGAGCAAGGGCAAGCCGAAGCCAGGGCGAGGGTAGGCCGGAGCCAGGGCGAGGGCAGGCTGGAGCCAGGGCAAGGGCAGGCCGGAGTCAGAGCGAGAGCAGACAGGAGCCAAGTCGAGTGCATGCCGGAGACAGGGCGAGGGCAGGCCAGAGCGAGAGGAGTCTGGAGCCAAGGCAAGGGCTGGACAGAGCAAGAGCCAGAGCAGGCTGGAGACAGGGCGAGAGTAGGCAGGAACCAGTGGGAGGGCAGGCAGGACCCAGAGCAAGAGCAAGCCAGAGTCAGGGAGATGGCAGGCCGGAGCCAAGGCGAGGGCAGTCCGGAGCCAAAGTGAGAGCAGCCGGAGCCAGGGCGAGGACAGGCTAGAGCAAGAGCGAGAGCAGGCCAGAGCCAGGACGAGGGCAGGCCAAAGCCAGAGAGAGAGCAGGCCGGAGCCAGGGTGAGGCCAGAGCTAGAGCAGGCCAGAGTCAGAGCGAGAGCAGGCTGGAGCCAGAGCGAGAGTAGGCCGAAGGCAAAGCGAGAGCAGGCCAGAGCCAAGGCGAGGGCAGGCCGGAGCCAGGCCGAGGGCATGCCGGAGCCAGAGAAACAGCAGGCCGGAGCTAGGGCGAAAGCAGGCCAGAGCCAAAGTGAGGGCAGGCCTGAGCCAGAGCAAGAGCAGGCCGGAGCCAAGGTGAGGGCAGGCCAGAGCCAGAGCAAAAGCAGGCCGGAGCCAGGGTGAGGGCAGGACGGAGCCAGGGAGAGAGCAGGCCGGAGCCAGGGTGAGAGCAGGCCGGAGCTAGGGCGAGAGCAGGCTGGAGCCAGGGCGAGGGCAGGCCAGAGCGAGAGCAGTCCGGAGCCAGGGCGAGGCAGGCCGCAGCCAGAGCAAGGGCAAGCCGAAGCCAGGGCGAGGGCAGGCCGGAGCCAGGGCGAGGGCAGACTGGAGTCAGAGCGGGAGCAGACCGGAGACAAGGCGAGTGCATGCCGGAGCCAGAGCGAGAGCAGGCCGGAGCCAAGGCGAGGGCAGGTCAGAGCCAGGGAGAGGGCAGGCCAGAGCCAAGGCGAGGGCAGGTCAGAGCAAGGGCGAGAGCAGGCCAGAGCGAGAGCAGGCCGGAGCCAGGGCGAGGGCAGGCCAGAGCCAGAGCGAGAGCAGGCCGGAGCCAGGGCGAGGGCAGGCCAGAGCCAGAGCGAGAGCAGGCCGGAGCCAGGGCGAGGGCAGACCAGAGCCAGAGCGAGAGCAGCCCGGAGCCACAGTGAGAGCAGGCCGGAGCCAAGGCGAGGGCAGGCCAGAGCCAGGGAGGGGCAGGCCAGAGCTAGGGCGAGAGCAGGCCAGAGCAGGAGAGAGCCAGAGCAAGAGCAGGCCGGAGCCAAGGTGAGGGCAGGCCAGAGCCAGAGTGAGAGCAGGCCGGAGCCAGGGTGAGGGCAGGGCGGAGCCAGGGAGAGAGCAGGCCGGAGCCAGGGTTAGAGCAGGCCGGAGCTTGAGGGAGAGCAAGCTGGAGCCAGGGCGAGAGCAGGCCAGAGCGAGTGCAGTCCAGAGCCAGGGCAAGGGCAGGCCGGAGCCAGAGCAAGAGCAAGCCGAAGCCAGGGCGAGGGCAGGCCGGAGCCAGGGCGAGGGCAGGCTGGAGTCAGAGCGAGAGCAGACCGGAGACAAGGCGAGTGCATGCCGGAGCCAGAGCGAGAGCAGGCCGGAGCCAAGGCGAGGGCAGGCCAGAGCCAGGGAGAGGGTAGGCCAGAGCAAGGGCGAGAGCAGGCCAGAGCAAGGGCGAGAGCAGGCCAGAGCGAGAGCAGGCCGGAGCCAGGGCGAGAGCAGGCTGGAGTCAGAGCGAGAGCAGGCCGGAGCCAAGGCGAGGGCAGGCCGGAGACAGAGCGAGAGCAGGCCAGAGCCAAGGTGAGGGCAGGCCGGAGCAAGGGAGAGGGCAGGCCGGAGTCAGAGCGAGAGCAGGCCGGAGTCAGAGCGAGAGCAGGCCGGAGCCAAGGTGAGGGCAGGCCGGAGCCAGAGCGAGAGCAGGCCGGGGCCAGAGCGAGAGCAGGCCGGAGGCAAAGCGAGAGCAGGCCAGAGCCAAGGCGAAGGCAGGCCGGAGCAGAGCTAAAGCAGGCCGGAGCCAAGGCGAGGGAAGGCTAGATCGAGAGCATGCCGAAGCCAAGGCGAAGGCAGGCCAGAGCCAGAGCAAGAGCAGGCCGGAGCAAGGGTGAGGGCAGGCCGGAGCTAGAACGAGAGCAGGCCAGAGCCAGGGCGAGGGCAGGCCGGAGCCAAGGCGAGGGCAGGCCAGAGCCAGGGAGAGGGCAGGCCAGAGCAAGGGCGAGAGCAGGCCAGAGCGAGAGCAGGCCGGAGCCAGGGCGAGGGCAGGCTGGAGTCAGAGCGAGAGCAGGCCGGAGCCAAGGCGAGGGCAGGCCAGAGCCAGGGAGAGGGCAGGCCAGAGCAAGGGCGAGAGCAGGCCAGAACGAGAGCAGGCCGGAGCCAGGGCGAGGGCAGGCAAATCAGAGCCAGAGCAGGCCGGAGCCAGGGCGAGGGCAGGCTGGAGTCAGAGCGAGAGCAGGCCGGAGCCAAGGCGAGGGCAGGCCGGAGACAGAGCGAGAGCAGGCCAGAGCCAAGGTGAGGGCAGGCCGGAGCAAGGGAGAGGGCAGGCCGGAGTCAGAGCGAGAGCAGGCCAGAGCCAAGGTGAGGGCAGGCCGGAGCCAGAGCGAGAGCAGGCCGGAGGCAAAGCGAGAGCAGGCCAGTGCCAAGGAGAAGGCAGGCCGGAGCAGAGCTAAAGCAGACCGGAGCCAAGGCGAGGGAAGGCCAGATTGAGAGCATGCCGAAGCCAAGGCAAAGGCAGGCCAGAGCCAGAGCAAGAGCAGGCCGGAGCAAGGGTGAGGGCAGGCCGGAGCTAAAACGAGAGCAGGCCAGAGCCAGGGCGAGGGCAGGCCGGAGCCAAGGCGAGGGCAGGCCAGAGCCAGGGAGAGGGCAGGCCAGAGCAAGGGCGAGAGCAGGCCAGAGCGAGAGCAGGCCGGAGCCAGGGCGAGGGCAGGCTGGAGTCAGAGCGAGAGCAGGCCGGAGCCAAGGCGAGGGCAGGCCAGAGCCAGGGAGAGGGCAGGCCAGAGCAAGGGCGAGAGGAGGCCAGAGCGAGAGCAGGCCGGAGCCAGGGCGAGGGCAGGCAAATCAGAGCGAGAGCAGGCCGGAGCCAGGGCGAGGGCAGGCTGGAGTCAGAGGGAGAGCAGGCCGGAGCCAAGGCGCGGGAAGGCCGGAGACAGAGCGAGAGCAGGCCAGAGCCAAGGTGAGGTAAGGCCAGATCGAGAGCATGCCGAAGCCAAGGCGAAGGCAGGCCAGAGCCAGAGCAAGAGCAGGCCGGAGCAAGGGTGAGGGCAGGCCGGAGCTAGAACGAGAGCAGGCCGGAGCCAGAGAAAAGGGCAGGCCGGAGACAGAGCGAGAGCAGGCCAGAGCCAAGGTGAGGGCAGGCCGGAGCAAGGGAGAGGGCAAGCCGGAGTCAGAGCGAGAGCAGGCCAGAGCCAAGGTGAGGGCAGGCCGGAGCCAGAGCGAGAGCAGTCCGGAGCCAGAGCGAGAGCAGGCCGGAGGCAAAGCGAGAGCAGGCCAGAGCCAAGGCGAAGGCAGGCCGGAGCAGAGCTAAAGCAGGCCGGAGCCAAGGCCAGGGAAGGCCAGATCGAGAGCATGCCGAAGCCAAGGCGAAGGCAGGCCAGAGCCAGAGCAAGAGCAGGCCGGAGCAAGGGTGAGGGCAGGCCGGAGCTAGAACGAGAGCAGGCCGGAGCTAGAACGAGAGCAGGCCGGAGACAGGGCGAGGGCAGGCCGGAGCCAGAGCGAGAGCAGGCCGGAGCCAGGGCAAAGGCAGGCCGGAGCCAGAGAGAGAGCAGGCCGGAGCCAGAGCGAGAGCAGGCCGGAGCCAAGGCGAGGGCAGGCCGGAGCTAGAGCGAGAGCAGACCGGAGAAAGGGCAAGGGCAGGCCAGAGCGAGAGCAGGCCGGAGCCAGGGCGAGGGGAGGCCGGAGCCACAGCAAGGGCAAGCCGAAGCCAGGGCGAGGGCAAGCCGGAGCCAGGGCGAGGGTAGGCCGGAGTCAGAGCGAGGGCAGGCCGGAGCCAAGGCGAGTGCATGCCGGAGCCAGAGCGAGAGCAGGCCGGAGCCAAGGCAAGGGCAGGCCAGAGCCAGGGAAAGAGCTGGCCGGAGCCAAGGCGAGGGCAGGCCGGAGCTAGAGTGAGAGCAGACCGGAGAAAGGGCAAGGGTAGGCCAGAGCGAGGGCAGGCCGGAGCCAGGGCGAGGGCAGGCCGGAGCCACAGCGAGGGCAAGCCGAAGCCAGGGAGAGGGCAGGCCGGAGCCAGGGCGAGGGTAGGCCGGAGTCAGAGCGAGTGAATGCCGGAGCCAGAGTGAGAGCAGGCCGGAGCCAAGGGCAGGCCAGAGCCAGGGAGAGGGCAGGCCGGAAGCAGGGAGAGAGCTGGCCGGAGCCAGGGCAAGAGCAGGCCGGAGCTAGAACGAGAGCAGGCCAGAGCCAGAGCGAGGGCAGGCCGGAGCCAGAGCGAGGGAAGGCCGGAGCCAGAACGAGAGCAGGCCGGAGCAAGGGCGAGGGCAGACCCGAGCCAGAGCGAGAGCAGGCCGGAGCCACAGCAAGAGCAGGCCGGAGCCAAGGCGAGGGTAGGCCAGAGCCAGGGAGGGGCAGGCCAGAGCTAGGGCGAGAGCAGGCCAGAGCCAAGGCGAGGGCAGGAGAGAGCCAGAGTGAGAGCAGGCCGGAGCCAGAGCGAGAGCAGGCCGGAGCCAAGGAGAGGGCAGGCCGGATCCAGAGCAAGGGCAGGCCGGAGCCAGAGCGAGAGGAGGCCGGAGCCAAGGCGAGGGCAGGCCGGAATCAGAGCAAGGGCAAGACGGAGCCAGGGCGAGGGCAGGCCGGTGTCAGGGCGAGGGCTGGCCGGAGTCAGAGCGAGAGCAGCCCGGAGCCAAGGCGAGGGCAGGCTTGAGACAGAGCGAGAGCAGGCCGGAGCCAAGGTGAGGACAGGCCGGAGCAAGGGCGAGGGTAGGCCGGAGTCAGAGCGAGAGCAGGCCGGAGCCAAGGTGAGGGCAGGCCGGAGCCAGAGCGAGAGCAGGCCGGTGCCAGAGCGAGAGCAGGCCGGAGGCAAGGCGAAGGCAGGCTGGACCAGAGCTAAAGCAGGCCGGAGCCAAGGCGAGGGCAGGCCAGAGCGAGAGCACGCCGAAGCCAAGGCGAGGGCAGACCAGAGCCAGAGCAAGAGCAGACCGGAGCCAGGACGAGGGCAGGCCAGAGTCAGAGCGAGAGCAAACCGGAGCCAAGGCGAGGGCATGCTGGAGCCAGAGCGAGAGCAGGCCGGAGCCAAGGCGAGGGCAGGACATAGCCAAGGCGAGGGCAGGACATAGCCAGGGAGATGGCAGGCCAGAGCAAGGGTGAGAGCAGGCCAGAGCCAGGGCGAGTGCAGGAGGGAGCCAGAGCGAGAGCAGGCCGGAGCCAGGGCAAGGGCAGGCCGGAGCCAGAGAGAGAGCAGGCCGGAGCCAGGGCGAGAGCAGGCTGGAGCGAAGCCGAGGGCAGACCAGAGCCAGAGCGAGAGCAGGCCGGAGCAAGGGCGAGGGCAGACCCGAGCCAGAGTGAGAGCAGGCCGGAGCCAAGGCGAGGGCAGGCCAGAGCAAGGGAGGGGCAGGCCAGCGCTAGGGCGAGAGCAGGCCAGAGCCAAGGCGAAGGCAGGCCTGACGAGAGCTAAAGCAGTCCGGAGTCAAGGCGAGGGCAGGCCAGAGTGAGAGCATGCCGAAGCCAAGGCGAGGGCAGGCCAGAGCCAGAGCGAGAGCAAGCCGGAGCCAAAGTGAGGGCAGGACGGAGCCAGGGAGGGAGCAGGCCGGAGCTAGAGCGAGAGCAGGCCGGAGCCAGAGCAAGGGCAAGCCGAAGCCAGGGCGAGGGCAGGCCGGAGCCAGGGCGAGGGCAGGCCGGAGCCAGAACGAGAGCAGGCCGGAGCAAGGGAGAGGGCAGACCCGAGCCAGAGAGAGAGCAGGCCGGAGCCAGAGCGAGAGCAGGCCGGAGCCAAGGCGAGGGCAGGCCGGAGCTAGAGCGAGAGCAGACCAGAGAAAGGGCAAGGGCAGGCCAGAGCGAGAGCAGGCCGGAGCCAGGGCGAGGGGAGGCCGGAGCCACAGTAAGGGCAAGCCGAAGCCAGGGCGAGGGCAGGCCGGAGCCAGGGCGAGGGTAGGCCGGAGTCAGAGCGAGGGCAGGCCGGAGCCAAGGCGAGTGCATGCCGGAGCCAGAGCGAGAGCAGGCCGGAGCCAAGGCAAGGGCAGGCCAGAGCCAGGGAAAGAGCTTGGCGGAGCCAAGGCGAGGGCAGGCCGGAGCTAGAGTGAGAGCAGACCGGAGAAAGGGCAAGGGTAGGCCAGAGCGAGGGCAGGCCGGAGCCAGGGCAGGCCGGAGCCACAGCGAGGGCAAGCCGAAGCCAGGGAGAGGGCAGGCCGGAGCCAGGGCGAGGGTAGGCCGGAGTCAGAGCGAATGAATGCCGGAGCCAGAGTGAGAGCAGGCCAGAGCCAAGGGCAGGCCAGAGCCAGGGAGAGGGCAGGCGGGAAGCAGGGAGAGAGCTGGCCGGAGCCAGGGCAAGAGCAGGCCGGAGCTAGAACGAGAGCAGGCCGGAGCCAGGGCGAGGGCAGGCCGGAGCCAGAGCGAGGGCAGGCCGGAGCCAGAGCGAGAACAGGCCGGAGCCAGGGCAAAGGCAGGCCGGAGCCAGAGGGAGAGCAGGTCAGAGCCAGAGCGAGAGCAGCCTGAGCCAGGGCGAGGGCAGGCCGGAGCCAGAGAGAGAGCAGGCCGGAGCCAGGGTGAGAGCAGGCTGGAGCGAAGCCGAGGGAAGGCCGGAGCCAGAACGAGAGCAGGCCGGAGCAAGGGCGAGGGCAGACCCGAGCCAGAGCGAGAGCAGGCCGGAGCCACAGCGAGAGCAGGCCGTAGCCAAGGCGAGGGCAGGCCAGAGCCAGGGAGGGGCAGGCCAGAGCTAGGGCGAGAGCAGGCCAGAGCCAAGGCGAGGGCAGGAGAGAGCCAGAGTGAGAGCAGGCCGGAGCCAGAGCGAGAGCAGGCCGGAGCCAAGGAGAGGGCAGGCCGGATCCAGAGCAAGGGCAGGCCGGAGCCAGAGCGAGGGGAGGCCGGAGCTAAGGCGAGGGCAGGCCGGAACCAGAGCAAGGGCAAGTCGGAGCCAGGGCGAGGGCAGGCCGGTGTCAGGGCGAGGGCTGGCCGGAGTCAGAGCGAGAGCAGCCCGGAGCCAAGGCGAGGGCAGGCTTGAGACAGAGCGAGAGCAGGCCGGAGCCAAGGTGAGGACAGGCCGGAGCAAGGGCGAGGGTAGGCCGGAGTCAGAGCGAGAGCAGGCCGGAGCCAAGGTGAGGGCAGGCCGGAGCCAGAGCGAGAGCAGGCCGGTGCCAGAGCGAGAGCAGGCCGGAGGCAAGGCGAAGGCAGGCTGGACCAGAGCTAAAGCAGGCCGGAGCCAAGGCGAGGGCAGGCCAGAGTGAGAGCACGCCGAAGCCAAGGCGAGGGCAGGCCAGAGCCAGAGCAAGAGCAGACCGGAGCCAGGACGAGGGCAGGCCAGAGTCAGAGCGAGAGCAGACCGGAGCCAAGGCGAGGGCATGCTGGAGCCAGAGCGAGAGCAGGCCGGAGTCAAGGCGAGGGCAGGACATAGCCAGGGAGATGGCAGGCCAGAGCAAGGGTGAGAGCAGGCCAGAGCCAGGGCGAGTGCAGGAGGGATCCACAGCGAGAGCAGGCCGGAGCCAGGGCAAGGGCAGGCCGGAGCCAGAGAGAGAGCAGGCCGGAGCCAGGGCGAGAGCAGGCTGGAGCGAAGCCGAGGGCAGACCAGAGCCAGAGCGAGAGCAGGCCGGAGCAAGGGCGAGGGCAGACCCGAGCCAGAGTGAGAGCAGGCCGGAGCCAAGGCGAGGGCAGGCCAGAGCAAGGGAGGGGCAGGCCAGCGCTAGGGCGAGAGCAGGCCAGAGCCAAGGCGAAGGCAGGCCTGACGAGAGCTAAAGCAGTCCGGAGTCAAGGCGAGGGCAGGCCAGAGTGAGAGCATGCCGAAGCCAAGGCGAGGGCAGGCCAGAGCCAGAGCGAGAGCAAGCCGGAGCCAAAGTGAGGGCAGGACGGAGCCAGGGAGTGAGCAGGCCGGAGCTAGAGCGAGAGCAGGCCGGAGCCAGAGCAAGGGCAAGCCGAAGCCAGGGCGAGGGCAGGCCGGAGCCAGGGCGAGGGCAGGCCGGAGCCAGGGCGAGGGCAGGCCGGAGCCAGAACGAGAGCAGGCCGGAGCAAGGGCGAGGGCAGACCCGAGCCAGAGCGAGAGCAGGCCGGAGCCACAGCGAGAGCAGGCCGGAGCCAAGGCGAGGGCAGGCCAGAGCCAGGGAGGGGCAGGCCAGAGCTAGGGCGAGAGCAGGCCAGAGCCAAGGCGAGGGCAGGAGAGAGCCAGAGTGAGAGCAGGCCGGAGCCAAAGCGAGAGCAGGCCGGAGCCAAGGCGAGGGCAGGCCGGAGCCAAGGCGAGGGCATGCCGGAGCCAGAGCGAGTGCAGGCCGGAGCCAAGGCGAGGGCAGGCCACAGCCAGGGAGATGGCAGGCCAGAGCAAGGGCGAGAGCAGGCCAGAGCCAGGGCGAGGGCAGGCCAGAGCCAGAGCGAGAGCAGGCCGGAGCCAGGGCGAGAGCAGGCTGGAGCGAAGCCGAGGGCAGGCCAGAGCCAGAGCGAGAGCAGGCCGGAGCAAGGGCGAGGGCAGACCCGAGCCAGAGCAAGAGCAGGCAGGAGCCACAGGGAGAGCAGGCAGGAACCAAGGCGAGGGCAGGCCAAAGCCAGGGAGGGGCAGGCCAGAGCTAGGGCGAGAGCAGGCCAGAGCCAAGGCGAGGGCAGGAAAGAGACAGAGCGAGAGCAGTATGGAGCCAGGGCGAGAGAAGGTTGGAGCGAAGCCAAAGGCAGGCCAGAGCTAGATCAAGAGCAGGTCGGAGCAAGAGAAAGAGCAGGCCAGAGCCAAGGTGAGGGCAGACCGGAGGCAGAGAGAGAGCAGGCCGGAGCCAGGGCGAGGACAGGCCAGAGCCAGAGTGAGAGCAGGCCAGAGCCAGGGCGAGGGCAGGCCAGAGCCAGAGGAAGAGCAGGCCGGAGGCAGGGCAAGGTCAGAGCGAGAGCAGGCAAGAGTCAAGGCAAGGGCAGGCCGGAGCCAGAGTGAGAGCAGGCCGGAGCCAAGGCGAGGGCAGGCCAGAGCAAGGGAGGGGCAGGCCAGCGCTAGGGCGAGAGCAGGCCAGAGCCAAGGCGAAGGCAGGCCTGACGAGAGCTAAAGCAGTCCGGAGTCAAGGCGAGGGCAGGCCAGAGTGAGAGCATGCCGAAGCCAAGACGAGGGCAGGCCAGAGCCAGAGCGAGAGCAAGCCGGAGCCAAAGTGAGGGCAGGACGGAGCCAGGGAGGGAGCAGGCCGGAGCTAGAGCGAGAGCAGGCCGGAGCCAGAGCAAGGGCAAGCCGAAGCCAGGGCGAGGGCAGGCCGGAGCCAGGGCGAGGGCAGGCCGGAGCCAGAACGAGAGCAGGCCGGAGCAAGGGCGAGGGCAGACCCGAGCCAGAGCGAGAGCAGGCCTGAGCCACAGCGAGAGCAGGCCGGAGCCAAGGCGAGGGCAGGCCAGAGAGAGGGAGGGGCAGGCCAGAGCTAGGGCGAGAGCAGGCCAGAGCCAAGGCGAGGGCAGGAGAGAGCCAGAGTGAGAGCAGGCCGGAGCCAAAGCGAGAGCAGGCCGGAGCCAAGGCGAGGGCAGGCCGGAGCCAAGGCGAGGGCATGCCGGAGCCAGAGCGAGTGCAGGCCGGAGCCAAGGCGAGGGCAGGCCACAGCCAGGGAGATGGCAGGCCAGAGCAAGGGCGAGAGCAGGCCAGAGCCAGGGCGAGGGCAGGCCAGAGCCAGAGCGAGAGCAGGCCGGAGCCAGGGCGAGAGCAGGCTGGAGCGAAGCCGAGGGCAGGCCAGAGCCAGAGTGAGAGCAGGCCGGAGCAAGGGCGAGGGCAGACCCGAGCCAGAGCGAGAGCAGGCAGGAGCCACAGGGAGAGCAGGCAGGAGCCAAGGCGAGGGCAGGCCAAAGCCAGGGAGGGGCAGGCCAGAGCTAGGGCGAGAGCAGGCCAGAGCCAAGGCGAGGGCAGGAAAGAGACAGAGCGAGAGCAGTATGGAGCCAGGGCGAGAGAAGGTTGGAGCGAAGCCAAAGGCAGGCCAGAGCTAGATCAAGAGCAGGTCGGAGCAAGAGAAAGAGCAGGCCAGAGCCAAGGTGAGGGCAGACCGGAGGCAGAGAGAGAGCAGGCCGGACCCAGGGCGAGGACAGGCCAGAGCCAGAGTGAGAGCAGGCCAGAGCCAGGGCGAGGGCAGGCCAGAGCCAGAGGAAGAGCAGGCCGGAGGCAGGGCAAGGTCAGAGTGAGAGCAGGCAAGAGCCAAGGTGAGGGCAGGCCGGAGCCAGAGCGAGAGCAGGCCGGTGCCAGAGCGAGAGCAGGCCGGAGGCAAGGCGAAGGCAGGCTGGACCAGAGCTAAAGCAGGCCGGAGCCAAGGCGAGGGCAGGCCAGAGTGAGAGCACGCCGAAGCCAAGGCGAGGGCAGGCCAGAGCCAGAGCAAGAGCAGACCGGAGCCAGGACGAGGGCAGGCCAGAGTCAGAGCGAGAGCAGACCGGAGCCAAGGCGAGGGCATGCTGGAGCCAGAGCGAGAGCAGGCCGGAGTCAAGGCGAGGGCAGGACATAGCCAGGGAGATGGCAGGCCAGAGCAAGGGTGAGAGCAGGCCAGAGCCAGGGCGAGTGCAGGAGGGATCCACAGCGAGAGCAGGCCGGAGCCAGGGCAAGGGCAGGCCGGAGCCAGAGAGAGAGCAGGCCGGAGCCAGGGCGAGAGCAGGCTGGAGCGAAGCCGAGGGCAGACCAGAGCCAGAGCGAGAGCAGGCCGGAGCAAGGGCGAGGGCAGACCCGAGCCAGAGTGAGAGCAGGCCGGAGCCAAGGCGAGGGCAGGCCAGAGCAAGGGAGGGGCAGGCCAGCGCTAGGGCGAGAGCAGGCCAGAGCCAAGGCGAAGGCAGGCCTGACGAGAGCTAAAGCAGTCCGGAGTCAAGGCGAGGGCAGGCCAGAGTGAGAGCATGCCGAAGCCAAGGCGAGGGCAGGCCAGAGCCAGAGCGAGAGCAAGCCGGAGCCAAAGTGAGGGCAGGACGGAGCCAGGGAGTGAGCAGGCCGGAGCTAGAGCGAGAGCAGGCCGGAGCCAGAGCAAGGGCAAGCCGAAGCCAGGGCGAGGGCAGGCCGGAGCCAGGGCGAGGGCAGGCCGGAGCCAGGGCGAGGGCAGGCCGGAGCCAGAACGAGAGCAGGCCGGAGCAAGGGCGAGGGCAGACCCGAGCCAGAGCGAGAGCAGGCCGGAGCCACAGCGAGAGCAGGCCGGAGCCAAGGCGAGGGCAGGCCAGAGCCAGGGAGGGGCAGGCCAGAGCTAGGGCGAGAGCAGGCCAGAGCCAAGGCGAGGGCAGGAGAGAGCCAGAGTGAGAGCAGGCCGGAGCCAAAGCGAGAGCAGGCCGGAGCCAAGGCGAGGGCAGGCCGGAGCCAAGGCGAGGGCATGCCGGAGCCAGAGCGAGTGCAGGCCGGAGCCAAGGCGAGGGCAGGCCACAGCCAGGGAGATGGCAGGCCAGAGCAAGGGCGAGAGCAGGCCAGAGCCAGGGCGAGGGCAGGCCAGAGCCAGAGCGAGAGCAGGCCGGAGCCAGGGCGAGAGCAGGCTGGAGCGAAGCCGAGGGCAGGCCAGAGCCAGAGCGAGAGCAGGCCGGAGCAAGGGCGAGGGCAGACCCGAGCCAGAGCGAGAGCAGGCAGGAGCCACAGGGAGAGCAGGCAGGAACCAAGGCGAGGGCAGGCCAAAGCCAGGGAGGGGCAGGCCAGAGCTAGGGCGAGAGCAGGCCAGAGCCAAGGCGAGGGCAGGAAAGAGACAGAGCGAGAGCAGTATGGAGCCAGGGCGAGAGAAGGTTGGAGCGAAGCCAAAGGCAGGCCAGAGCTAGATCAAGAGCAGGTCGGAGCAAGAGAAAGAGCAGGCCAGAGCCAAGGTGAGGGCAGACCGGAGGCAGAGAGAGAGCAGGCCGGAGCCAGGGCGAGGACAGGCCAGAGCCAGAGTGAGAGCAGGCCAGAGCCAGGGCGAGGGCAGGCCAGAGCCAGAGGAAGAGCAGGCCGGAGGCAGGGCAAGGTCAGAGCGAGAGCAGGCAAGAGCCAAGGCAAGGGCAGGCCGGAGCCAGAGTGAGAGCAGGCCGGAGCCAAGGCGAGGGCAGGCCAGAGCAAGGGAGGGGCAGGCCAGCGCTAGGGCGAGAGCAGTCCGGAGTCAAGGCGAGGGCAGGCCAGAGTGAGAGCATGCCGAAGCCAAGGCGAGGGCAGGCCAGAGCCAGAGCGAGAGCAAGCCGGAGCCAAAGTGAGGGCAGGACGGAGCCAGGGAGGGAGCAGGCCGGAGCTAGAGCGAGAGCAGGCCGGAGCCAGAGCAAGGGCAAGCCGAAGCCAGGGCGAGGGCAGGCCGGAGCCAGGGCGAGGGCAGGCCGGAGCCAGAACGAGAGCAGGCCGGAGCAAGGGCGAGGGCAGACCCGAGCCAGAGCGAGAGCAGGCCTGAGCCACAGCGAGAGCAGGCCGGAGCCAAGGCGAGGGCAGGCCAGAGAGAGGGAGGGGCAGGCCAGAGCTAGGGCGAGAGCAGGCCAGAGCCAAGGCGAGGGCAGGAGAGAGCCAGAGTGAGAGCAGGCCGGAGCCAAAGCGAGAGCAGGCCGGAGCCAAGGCGAGGGCAGGCCGGAGCCAAGGCGAGGGCATGCCGGAGCCAGAGCGAGTGCAGGCCGGAGCCAAGGCGAGGGCAGGCCACAGCCAGGGAGATGGCAGGCCAGAGCAAGGGCGAGAGCAGGCCAGAGCCAGGGCGAGGGCAGGCCAGAGCCAGAGCGAGAGCAGGCCGGAGCCAGGGCGAGAGCAGGCTGGAGCGAAGCCGAGGGCAGGCCAGAGCCAGAGTGAGAGCAGGCCGGAGCAAGGGCGAGGGCAGACCCGAGCCAGAGCGAGAGCAGGCAGGAGCCACAGGGAGAGCAGGCAGGAGCCAAGGCGAGGGCAGGCCAAAGCCAGGGAGGGGCAGGCCAGAGCTAGGGCGAGAGCAGGCCAGAGCCAAGGCGAGGGCAGGAAAGAGACAGAGCGAGAGCAGTATGGAGCCAGGGCGAGAGAAGGTTGGAGCGAAGCCAAAGGCAGGCCAGAGCTAGATCAAGAGCAGGTCGGAGCAAGAGAAAGAGCAGGCCAGAGCCAAGGTGAGGGCAGACCGGAGGCAGAGAGAGAGCAGGCCGGACCCAGGGCGAGGACAGGCCAGAGCCAGAGTGAGAGCAGGCCAGAGCCAGGGCGAGGGCAGGCCAGAGCCAGAGGAAGAGCAGGCCGGAGGCAGGGCAAGGTCAGAGTGAGAGCAGGCAAGAGCCAAGGCAAGGGCAGGCTGGAGCCAGAGCGAGAGCAGGCCGGAGACAGGGCAAGGGAAGGCCGGAGCCAGAGCGCGAGCAGGCCGGAGCCAGAGCGCGAGCAGGCCGGAGCCAAGGCGAGAGGAGGCCGGAGCCAAGGCGAGGGCAGGCCGGAGCGAGAGCAGGCAGGAGCCAAGGCGAGGGCAGGCCAGAGCGAGAGCAGGCCGGAGCCAGGGCGATGGCAGCCCGGAGCCAGTGCGAGGGCAGGCAAGAGCCAGAACAAGAGCAGGTCGGAGCCAGGGCGAGGGCAGACCGGAGCCAGGTCGAGGGCAGGCCGGAGAAAGGGCGAGGGCAGGCCAGAGCGAGAGCACCCCGAAGCCAAGGCGAGGGCAGGCCAGAGCCAGAGCAAGAGCAGACCGGAGCCAGGGCGAGGGCAGGCCGGAGTCAAGAGCGAGAGCAGACCGGAGCCAAGGCGAGGGCATGCCGGAGCCAGAGCGAGAGCAGGCCGGAGCCAAGGCGAGGGCAGAACATAGCCAGGGAGATGGCAGGCCAGAGCAAGGGAGAGAGCAGGCCAGAGCCAGGGCGAGTGCAGGAGGGAGCCAGAGCGAGAGCAGGCCGGAGCCAGGGCAAGGGCAGGCCGGAGCCAGAGCGAGAGCAGGCCGGAGCTAGGGCGAGAGCAGGCTGGAGCGAAGCCGAGGGCAGACCAGAGGCAGAGCGAGAGCAGGCCGGAGCAAGGGCGAGGGCAGACCCGAGCCAGAGTGAGAGCAGGCCGGAGCCACAGCGAGAGCAGGCCGGAGCCAAGGCGAGGGCAGGCCAGAGCCAGGGAGGGGCAGGCCAGCGCTAGGGCGAGAGCAGGCCAGAGCCAAGGCGAAGGCAGGCCGGACCAGAGCTAAAGCAGTCTGGAGTCAAGGCGAGGGCAGGCCAGAGTGAGAGCATGCCGAAGCCAAGGCGAGGGCAGGCCAGAGCCAGAGCGAGAGCAAGCCGGAGCCAAAGTGAGGGCAGGACGGAGCCAGGGAGGGAGCAGGCCGGAGCTAGAGTGAGAGCAGGCCGGAGCCAGAGCAAGGGCAAGCCGAAGCCAGGGTGAGGGCAGGCCGGAGCCAGGGCGAGGGCAGGCCGGAGTCAGAGAGAGAGCAGACCGGAGCCAAGGCAAGGGCATGCCGGAGCCAGAGCGAGAGCAGACCGGAGCCAAGGCGAGGGCAGGCCACAGCCAGGGAGATGGCAGGCCAGAGCAAGGGCGAGAGCAGGCCAGAGCTAGGGCGAGGGCAGGAGAGAGCCAGAGCGAGAGCAGGACGGAGCCAGGGCGAGGGCAGGCCAGAGCCAGAGCAGGCCGGAGCCAGCGCGAGAGCAGGCTGGAGCGAAGCCGAGGGCAGGCCAGAGCGAGAGCAGGCCGGAGCAAGGGCGAGGGCAGACCCGAGCCAGAGTGAGAGCAGGCAGGAGCCACAGGGAGAGCAGGCCTGAGACAAGGCGAGGGCAGGCCAGAGCCAGGGAAGGGCAGGCCAGAGCTAGGGCGAGAGCAGGTCAGAGCCAAGGCGAGGGCAGGAAAGAGACAGAGCGAGAGCAGTACGGAGCCAGGGTGAAATAAGGCTGGAGCGAAGCCAAAGGCAGGCCAGAGCCAGAGCAAGAGCAGGTCGGAGCAAGAGAAAGAGCAGGCCGGAGCCAAGGTGAGGGCAGACCGGAGGCAGAGAGAGAGCAGACCGGAGCCAGGGCGAGGACAGGCCAGAGCCAGAGCGAGAGCAGGCCAGAGCCAGGGCGAGGGCAGGCAAGAGCCAGAGGAAGAGCAGGCCGGAGGCAGGGCAAGGTTAGAGCGAGAGCAGGCAAGAGCCAAGGCAAGGGCAGGCCGGAGCCAGAGCGAGAGCAGGCCGGAGCGAGGGCAAGGGAAGGCCGGAGCCAGAGCGCGAGCAGGCCGGAGCCAAGGCGAGAGGAGGCCTGAGCCAAGGCGAGGGCAGGCCGGAGCCGGAGCGAGAGCAGGTCGGAGCCAAGGCGAGGGCAGGCCGGAGCCAAGGCGAGGGCAGGCCGGAGCCAGAGCGAGAGCAGGCCGGAGCCAGGGCGATGGCAGCCCGGAGCCAGTGCGAGGGCAGGCCAGAGTCAGAACAAGAGCAGGTCGGAGCCAGGGCGAGGCCAGACCGGAGCCAGGGCGATGGCAGGCCGAAGCCAGGGCGAGGGCAGGCCAGAGTGAGAGCAGGCCGGAGCCAGGGGGCGAGGGCAAGCCGTAGCCAGGGGGAGAGCAGGCCGGAGCCAAGGCAAAGGCAGGCTGGATCCAGAGCTAGATCAGGCTGGAGCTAAGGCGAAGGGAGGCCGGACCAGAGCTAAAGCAGGCCGGAGCCAAGGTGAGGGTAGGCTAGAGCGAGAGGACGCCGAAGCCAAGGCGAGGGCAGGCCAGAGCGAGAGCGAGAGCAGGCCGGAGCCAGTGTGAGGGCAGGCCGGAGCCAGGGAGAGAGCAGGCCGGAGACAGGGTGAGAGCAGGCGGTAGCTAGAGCGAGAGCAGGCGGGAGCTAGAGCGAGAGCAGGCCGGAGCCAGGTCGAGGGCAGGCCAGAGCGAGAGCAGGCCGGAGCCAGGGAGACGGCAGGCCGGAGCCAGAGCAAGGGCAAGCCGGAGCCAGGGCGAGGGCAGGCCGGAGACAGGGCAAGGCCAGGCCGGAGTCAGAGCGAGAGAAGACCGGAGCCAAGGCGAGGGCATGCCGGAGCCAGAGCGAGAGCAGGACGGAGCCAAGGCGAGGTCAGGCCAGAGCCAGGGAGAGGGCAGGCCAGAGCTAAGGCGAGAGCAGGCCAGAGCCAGGGCGAGGGCAGGAGAGAGCCAGAGCGAGGGCAGGCCGGAGCCAGAGCGAGAGCAGGCCGGAGCCAGGGCGAGAGGAGGCTGGAGCGAAGCCGAGGGCAGGACAGAGTCAGAGCGAGGGCAGGCCGGAGCCAGAGCGAGAGCAGGCCGGAGCCAGGGCGAGAGGAGGCTGGAGCGAAGCCGAGGGCAGGACAGAGTCAGAGCGAGATCAGGCCGGAGCAAGGGCGAGGGCAGGCCTGAGCCAGAGCAAGAGCAGGCCCGAGCCAGAGCGAGAGCAGGCTGGAGCCAGCGCGAGAGCAGGCCGAAGCCACGGCGAGGACAGGCCGGAGCCAAGGCAAGGGCCGGCAGGAACCAGGGCGAGGGCAGGCCGGAATCATGGCGAGAGCAGGCCGTAGCCAGGGCGAGGCCAGAGCGACAACAGGCCAGAGACAGAGCGAGAGCAGGAAGGAGCCAGGGCGAGGGTAGGCCGGAGCCAGAGCGCGAGCAGGCCGGAGCCAAGGCGAGAGGAGGCCGGAGCCAAGGCGAGGGCATGCCGGAGGCAGAGAGAGAGCAGGCCAGAGCCAGGGCGAGGACAGGCCAGAGCCAAAGCGAGAGCAGGCCAGAGCCAGAGCGAGAGCAGGCCAGAGCCAGGGCGAGAGCAGGCCAGAGCCAGAGGAAGAGCAGGCCGGAGGCAGGGCAAGGTCAGAGCGAGAGCAGGCAAGAGCCAAGGCAAGGACAGGCCGGAGCCAGAGCGAGAGCAGGCCGGAGCCAGGGTAAGGGAAGGCCGGAGCCAGAGCGCAAGCAGGCCGGAGCCAAGGCGAGAGGAGGCCGGAGCCAAGGGGAGGGAAGGCAGGAGCCAGAGCGAGAGCATGCCGGAGCCAAGGCGAGGGCAGGCCAGAGCGAGAGCAGGCCGGAGCCAGGGCGATGCCAGCCCGGAGCCAGTGCGAGGGCAGGCCAGAGCCAGAACGAGAGCAGGTCGGAGCCAGGGCGAGGGCAGGCCGGAGCCAGGGCGAGAGCAGGCCGGAGCCAGGGCGAGAGCAGACCGGAGCTAAGGCGAGGGCATGCCGGAGCCAGAGCGAGAGCAGGCCGGAGCCAAGGCGAGTGCAGGAGGGAGCCAGAGCGAGAGCAGGCCGGAGCCAGGGCAACGGCAGACCGGAGCCAGAGCGAGAGCAGGCCGGAGCCAGGGCGTGAGCAGGCTGGAGCGAAGCCGAGGGCAGACCAGAGCCAGAGCGAGAGCAGGCCGGAGCAAGGGCGAGGGCAGACCCGAGCCAGAGCAAGAGCAGGCCCGAGCCAGAGCGAGAGCAGGCTGGAGCCAGCGCGAGAGCAGGCCGAAGCCACGGCGAGGACAGGCCGGAGCCAAGGCAAGGGCCGGCAGGAACCAGGGCGAGGGCAGGCCGGAATCATGGCGAGAGCAGGCGTAGCCAGGGCGAGGCCAGAGCGACAACAGGCCAGAGACAGAGCGAGAGCAGGAAGGAGCCAGGACAAGGGTAGGCCGGAGCCAGAGCGCGAGCAGGCCGGAGCCAAGGCGAGAGGAGGCCGGAGCCAAGGCGAGGGCAGGCCGGAGGCAGAGAGAGAGCAGGCCGGAGCCAGGGCGAGGACAGGCCAGAGCCAGAGCGAGAGCAGGCCAGAGCCAGAGCAGGCCAGAGCCAGGGCGAGAGCAGGCCAGAGCCAGAGGAAGAGCAGGCCGGAGGCAGGGCAAGGTCAGAGCGAGAGCAGGCAAGAGCCAAGGCAAGGACAGGCCGGAGCCAGAGCGAGATCAGGCCGGAGCCAGGGTAAGGGAAGGCCGGAGCCAGAGCGCAAGCAGGCTGGAGCCAAGGCGAGAGGAGGCCGGAGCCAAGGCGAGGGAAGGCAGGAGCCAGAGTGAGAGCATGCCGGAGCCAAGGCGAGGGCAGGCCAGAGCGAGAGCAGGCCGGAGCCAGGGCGATGCCAGCCCGGAGCCAGTGCGAGGGCAGGCCAGAGCCAGAACGAGAGCAGGTCGGAGCCAGGGCGAGGGCAGGCCGGAGCCAGGGCGAGAGCAGGCCGGAGCCAGGGCGAGAGCAGACCGGAGCTAAGGCGAGGGCATGCCGGAGCCAGAGCGAGAGCAGGCCGGAGCAAAGGCGAGTGCAGGAGGGAGCCAGAGCGAGAGCAGGCCGGAGCCAGGGCAACGGCAGACCGGAGCCAGAGCGAGAGCAGGCCGGAGCCAGGGCGAGAGCAGGCTGGAGCGAAGCCGAGGGCAGACCAGAGCCAGAGCGAGAGCAGGCCGGAGCAAGGGCGAGGGCAGACCCGAGCCAGAGCGAGAGCAGGCCGGAGCCACAGCGAGAGCAGGCTGGAGCCAAGGCGAGGGCAGGCCAGAGCCAGGGAGGGGCAGGCCAGCGCTAGGTCGAGAGCAGGCCAGAGCCAAGGCGAAGGCAGGCCGGACCAGAGCTAAAGCAGTCCGGAGTCAAGGCGAGGGCAGGCCAGAGTGAGAGCATGCCGAATGCCAAGGCGAGGGCAGGACAGAGCCAGAGCCAGAGCAAGCCGGAGCCAAAGTGAGGGCAGGACGAAGCCAGGGAGGGAGCAGGCCGGAGCTAGAGCGAGAGCAGGCCGGAGAAAGAGCAAGGGCAAGCCGAAGCCAGGGCGAGGGCAGGCCGGAGCCAGGGCGAGGGCAGGCCGGAGCCAGAGCGAGAGCAGACCGGAGCCAAGGCGAGGGCAGGCCAGAGCAAGGGCGAGAGCAGGCCAGAGCCAGGGCGAGGGCAGGAGAGAGCCAGAGCGAGAGCAGGACGGAGCCAGGGCGAGGGCAGACCAGAGCCAGAGCGAGAGCAGGCCGGAGCCAGGGCGAGAGCAGGCTGGAGCGAAGCCGAGGGCAGGCCAGAGCCAGAGCGAGAGCAGGCCGGAGCAAGGGCGAGGGCAGACCCGAGCCAGAGCGAGAGCAGGCAGGAGCCACAGGGAGAGGAGGCCGGAGCCAAGGCGAGGGCAGGCCAGAGCCAGGGAGGGGCAGGCCAGAGCTAGGGCAAGAGCAGGCTAGAGCCAAGGCGAGGGCAGGAAAGAGACAGAGCGAGAGCAGTATGGAGCCAGGGCGAGAGCAGGCTGGAGCGAAGCCAAAGGCAGGCCAGAGCCAGAGCAAGAGCAGGTCGGAGCAAGAGAAAGAGCAGGCTGGAGCCAAGGTGAGGGCAGACCGGAGGCAGAGAGAGAGCAGGCCGGAGCCAGGGCGAGGACAGGCCAGAGCCAGAGCGAGAGCAGGCCAGAGCCAGGGCGGGGACAGGCCAGAGCCAGAGGAAGAGCAGGCCGGAGGCAGGGCAAGGTCAGAGCGAGAGCAGGCAAGAGCCAAGGCAAGGGCAGGCCAGAGCCAGAGCGAGAGCAGGCCGGAGCCAGGGCAAGGGAAGGCCGGAGCCAGAGCGCGAGCAGGCCGGAGCAAAGGCGAGGGCAGGCCGGAGCCGGAGCGAGAGCAGGCCGGAGCCAAGGCGAGGGCAGTCCAGAGCCAGAGCGAGAGCAGGCCGGATCCAGGGCGATGGCAGCCCGGAGCCAGTGCGAGGGCAGGCCAGAGCCAGAACGAGAGCAGGTCGGAGGCAGGGTGAGGGCAGACCGGAGCCAGGGCGAGGGCAGACCGGAGCCAGGACGAGGGCAGGCCGGAGCCAGGGCGAGGGCAGGCCAGAGCGAGAGCAGGCCGGAGCCAGGGGGCGAAGGCAAGCCGTAGCCAGGGCGAGAGCAGGCTGTAGTCAGGGAGAGGGCAGGCCGGAGACAAGGCGAGGGCAGGCCGGAGGCAGAGCGAGAGCAGGCCGGAGCCAGGGCGAGGACAGGCCAGAACGAGAGCACGCCAGAGCCAGGGCGAGGAGAGGCAAGAGCAGCCCGGAGCCAGGGCGAGGCCAGAGCGAAAGCAGGCTAGAGCCAGAGCGAGAGCAGGCCAGAGCCAGGGCGAGGGCAGGTCAGAGCGAGAGTAGTCCGGAGCCAGGGCAAGGGCAGGCCAGAGCAAGAGCGAGAGCAGGCTGGAGACAGGGCGAGATTAGGCAGGAACCGAGAGCGAGGGCAGGCCGGAGCCAGAGCCAGAGCAGGCCGGAGTCAGGGAGAAGGCAGGCCGGAGCCAAGGTGAGGGCAGGCCGGAGGCAGAGCGAGAGCAGGCCGGAGCCAGGGAGTGAACAGGCCAGAGCCAGAGCGAGAGCAGGCTACAGCCAGGGCGAGGGCAGGCCAGAGCGAGAGCAGGCCGGAGGCAGGGCGAGGGCAGAGCGAGAGCAGGCCAGAGCCAGGGCAAGGACAGGCCAGGGCCAGAGCCAGGGTGAGGGCAGGCCAGAGTCAGAGCAAGAGCAGGCGGGAGCCAGGGTGAGGCCAGAGCGAGAGCAGGCTAGAGCCAGAGCGAGAGCAGGCAGGAGCCAGGGCGAGGGCAGGCCAGAGCGAGAGCAGTCCGGAGCCAGGGCAAGCCAGAGCAAGAGCGAGAGCAGGCCGGAGCCAAGGAGAAGGCAGGCCAGAGCCAAAGCGAGAGCGGGCCGGAGCCAAGACGAAGGCCGGCTAGACTAGATATGAAGCAGGCCGGAGACAAGGCGAGAGTAGCCCGCAGCCAGGGCGAGGGCAGGCCAGAGCTAGGGCGAGAGCAGGCCAGAGCCAGGGCGAGGGTAGGCGAGAGCCAGAGTGAGAGCAGACCGGAGCCAGGGCGAGGGAGGGCCGGAGCCAGAGCGAAAGCAGGCCGGAGCCAGGGCGAGGGCCTGGCCTCGCCTTGGCTCCGGCCTGCTCTTGCCGTGGTTCTGGCCTGCTCTCACCCTGGCTCCGACCTGCTCTCGAGAGCCTTAGCTCCTGCCTGCTCTTGCTCTGGCCTGCTCTCTCTCTGGCTCTGGTCTGCCCTCACCCTGGCTCCGGCCTGCTCTCGCCCTGGCTCCGGCCTGCTCTCGCCCTGGCTCCGGCCTGCCCTCGCCTTAGCTCTGGCCAGCACTCGCCCTGGCTCCGGCCTGTTCTCGCCCTGGCTCCGGCCTTCTCTCTCTATGGCTACGGCCTGCCCTCACCCTGGCTCCGGCCTGCCCTCGCCTTGGCTCCGGCCTGCTCTTGCTCTGGCCTGCTCCCACCTTGGCTCCGGCCTACCCTCGCCCTGGCTCCGGCCTGCCCTCGCCCTGGTTCCGGCCTGCTCTCGCTCTGGCTCCGGCCTGCTCTTGCTCTGGCGCCGGCCTGCCCTCGCCCTGGCTCCGGCCTGCTCTCGCTCTGGTTATTGCCTTCCTTCGCCTTAGCTCCGGCCTGCTCTCGCTCTGACTCTGGCCTGCTCTCACTCTGGCACTGGCCTGCCCTTGCCTTGGCTCCGAACTGCTCTCGCTCCGGCCAGCTCTCGCTCTGGCTATGGTCTCCTCTCGCTCTGGCCTGCCTTCGCCTCGGCTCCGGCCGGCTCTCGCTCTGGCTCCGGCCTGCCCTCGCCCTGGCTCCGGCCTGCCCTCGCCCTGGTTCCAGCCCGCCCTCGGCCTGGCTCAGGCCAGCTCTCGCCTTGGCCTGTCCTTGCCTTGGCTCCGGCCTGCTCTCTCTTTGGCTATGGCCTGCCCTTGCCTTGGCTCCGGCCTGCTCTCGCTCTGGCCTGCCCTACCCTTGGTTCCGGCCTGCTCTTGCTCTGGTTCTGGCCTGCCTTCGCCTTGGCTCCGGCCTGCTCTCGCTCTGACTCAGGCCTGCTCTCACTCTTGCTCTGGCCTGCCGTTGCCTTGGTTCCGGCCTGCTCTCGCTCTGGCCTACCCAAGCCTTGGCTCCGGCCTGCTCTGGCTCTGGCCTGCCCTACCCTTGGCTCCGGCCTGACCTCGCCTTGGCTCCGGCCTGCTCTCGCTCCGGCTCTGGCCTTGGCCTGGCTCCGGCCTGCCCTTGCCTTGGCTCCGGCCTTCTCTCGCACTGGCTCTGGCCTGCCCTTGCCTTGGCTCCAGCCTGCTCTCGCTCTGGCCTGCTCTAGCTCTGGTCTGCCCTTGTCTTGGCTCCGGCCTGCTCTCGCTCTGGCTTGTCCTTGCCTTGGCACCGGCCTGCTCTCGCTCTGGCCTGCCCTTGCCTTGGCTCTGGCCTGCCCTCGCTCTGGCTCTGGTCTGCCCTCGCCCTGGCTCAGGCCTGCTCTCGCTATGGCTCCGGTCTGCTCGCGCACGGGCTCCGGCCAGCTCTCGCCCTGGATCTGGCGTGCTCTAGGTCTGGCTCTGGCCTGCCCTCGCCTTGGCTCCGGCCTGCCCTCGCCCTGGCTCTGGCCTGCTCTCGCTCTGGCCTGCCCTCGCCCAGGCTCCGTCCGGCTCTCGCTCTGGCTCAGGCCTGCTCTCGCTCTGGCTCCGGCCTGCTCTCACCTTGGCTCCGGCCTGCTTTTGCCCTGGCTCCGGCCTGCTCTTGATCTGGCTCCGGCCTTCCCCCATCCTGGCCTGCTCTCGCCTTGGCTCCGGCCTGCTCTCGCCTTGGCTCCGGCTTGCCCTCGCCTTTGCTCCGGCCTGCTCTTGCCCTGGCTCCGGCCTGCTTTCGCTCTGGCCTTCCCCCGACCTGGCTCTGGCCTACTCATGCCCTGGTTCCGGCCTGCCCTCGGCCTGGCTCCGGCCTGCTCTCGCTCTGGTACTGGCCTGTCCTTGCCTTGGCTCCGGCCTGCTCTCTCTCTGGCTCTGGCCTGCCCTTGCCTTGGCTCCGGCCTGCTCTCGCTCTGGCCTGCCCTAGCCTTGGTTCCAGCCTGCTCTCACTCTGGTCCTAGCCTGCCTTCGCCTTGGCTCCGGCCTGCTCTCGCTCTGACTCTGGCCTGCTCTCACTCTGGCCTGCCCTTGCCTTGGCTCCAGCCTGCTCTCGCTCTGTCCTGCCCAAGCCTTGGCTCCGGCCTGCTCTCGCTCTGGCCTGCCCTACCCTTGGCTCCAGCCTGCTCTCGCTCCGGCTCTGGCCTTGGCCTGGCTCCGGCCTGCCCTCGTCCTGCCCTTGCCTTGGCTCCGGCCATCTCTCGCACTGGCTCTGGCCTGCCCTTGCCTTGGCTCTGGCCTACTCTCGCTCTGGCCTGCCTTCGCCCTGTCTCCAGTCTGCTCTCGCTCTGGCCTGCCCTTGCCTTGGCTCCGGCCTGCTCTCGCTCTGGCTTGCCCTTGCCTTGGCTCCGGCCTGCTCTAGCTCTGGCCAGCCCTTGCCTTGGCTCCGGCCTGCTCTCGCTCTGGCCTGCCCTTGCCTTGGCTCCGGCCTGCTCTCGCTCTGGTCTGCCCTCGACCTGGCTCAGGCCTGCTCTCGCTATGGCTCCGGTCTGCCCACGCACGAGCTCCGGCCTGCTCTCGCCCTGGATCTGGCCTGCTCTAGGTCTGGCTCTGGCCTGCCCTCGCCCTGGCTCTGCTCTCGCTCTGGCCTGCTCTCGCCCAGGCTCCGTGCGGCTCTCGCTCTGGCCTGCTCTCGCTCTGGCTCAGGCCTGCTCTCGCCTTGGCTCCGGCCTGCTCTCGCCTTGGCTCCGGCCTGCTCTTGATCTAGCTCCGGCCTGCCCTCGCTCTGGCCTGTTCTCAGAGCCTTGGTTCCGGCCCGCTCTCGCCTTGGCTCCGGCCTGCTCTTGCCCCTGCTCCGGCCTGCTATCGCTCTGGCTCCGGCCTTCCCCCGCCCTGGCTCTGGCCTACTCTCGCCCTGGTTCCGGCCTGCCCTCGGCCTGCTCTCGCTCTGGCCTGTCCTTGCCTTGGCTCCGGCCTGCTCTCTCTCTGGCTCTGGCCTGCCCTTGCCTTGGCTCCGGCCTGCTCTCGCCCTGGCTCTGGCCTGCCCTAGCCTTGGTTCCGGCCTGCTCTCGCTCTGGTTCTGGCCCGCCTTCGCCTTGGCTCCGGCCTGCTCTCACTCTGGTTCTGGCCCGCCTTCGCCTTGGCTCCGGCCTGCTCTCGCTCTGACTCTGATCTGCTCTCACTCTGGCTCTGGCCTGCCCTTGCCTTGGCTCCAGCCTGCTCTCGCTCTGGCCTGACCTCGCCTTGGCTCCAGCCTGCTCTCGCACTGGCCTCGTCCTGGTTCCGGCATGCCCTTGCCTTGGCTCCGGCCTACTCTCGCTCTGGCTCAGGCCTGCCCTCGCCCTGGCTGCAGCCTGCTCTCGCTCTGGCCTGCCCTTGCTTTGGCTCCGGCCTACTCTCGCTCTGGCCTGCCCTCGCCTTGGCTCCGGCCTGCTCTCGCTCTGGCCTGCCCTTGCCTTGGCTCCGGCCTGCTCTCTCTCTGGCTCTGGTCTGCCCTCGCCCTGGCTCAGGCCTCATCTCGCTATGGCTCCGGTCTGTCCTAGCACGGGCTCTGGCCTGCTCTCGCCCTGGCTCTGGCCTGCTCTATGTCTGGCTCTGGCCTGTCCTAGCCTTGGCTCTGGCCTGCCCTCGCCCTGGCTCTGGCCTGCCCTCGCCCAGGGTCCGTCCGACTCTCGCTCTGGCTCAGGCCTGCTCTCGCTCTGGCTCCGGCCTGCTCTCGCCTTGGCTCCGGCCTGCTCTCGCCCTGGCTCCGGCCTGCTCTCGATCTGGCTCCGGCCTGCCCCCGCCCTGGCCTGCCCTCGCCTGCTCTCGATTTGGATCCGGCCTGCTCTCGCCTTGGCTCCGGCCTGCCCTCGCCTTTGCTCCAGCCTGCTCTTGCCTTGGCTCCGGCCTGCTCTCGCTCTGGCTCCGGCCTGCCCCCGCCCTGGCCTACTCTCGCTCTGGCTCCGGCCTGCCGTTGCCCTGGCTCCGGCCTGCTCTCGCTCTGGCCTGCTCTCGCTCTGGCCTGCTCTCGCCTTTGCTCCAGCCTGCTCTCGCTCTGTCCTGCCCAAGCCTTGGCTCCGGCCTGCTCTCGCTCTGGCCTGCCCTACCCTTGGCTCCAGCCTGCTCTCGCTCCGGCTCTGGCCTTGGCCTGGCTCCGGCCTGCCCTCGTCCTGCCCTTGCCTTGGCTCCGGCCTTCTCTCGCACTGGCTCTGGCCTGCCCTTGCCTTGGCTCTGGCCTACTCTCGCTCTGGCCTGCCCTCGCCCTGTCTCCAGTCTGCTCTCGCTCTGGCCTGCCCTTGCCTTGGCTCCGGCCTGCTCTCGCTCTGGCTTGCCCTTGCCTTGGCTCCGGCCTGCTCTAGCTCTGGCCAGCCCTTGCCTTGGCTCCGGCCTGCTCTCGCTCTGGCCTGCCCTTGCCTTGGCTCCGGCCTGCTCTCGCTCTGGTCTGCCCTCGACCTGGCTCAGGCCTGCTCTCGCTATGGCTCCGGTCTGCCCACGCACGAGCTCCGGCCTGCTCTCGCCCTGGATCTGGCCTGCTCTAGGTCTGGCTCTGGCCTGCCCTCGCCCTGGCTCTGCTCTCGCTCTGGCCTGCTCTCGCCCAGGCTCCGTGCGGCTCTCGCTCTGGCCTGCTCTCGCTCTGGCTCAGGCCTGCTCTCGCCTTGGCTCCGGCCTGCTCTCGCCTTGGCTCCGGCCTGCTCTTGATCTAGCTCCGGCCTGCCCTCGCTCTGGCCTGTTCTCAGAGCCTTGGTTCCGGCCCGCTCTCGCCTTGGCTCCGGCCTGCCCTCGCCTTGGCTCCGGCCTGCTCTTGCCCCTGCTCCGGCCTGCTATCGCTCTGGCTCCGGCCTTCCCCCGCCCTGGCTCTGGCCTACTCTCGCCCTGGTTCCGGCCTGCCCTCGGCCTGCTCTCGCTCTGGCCTGTCCTTGCCTTGGCTCCGGCCTGCTCTCTCTCTGGCTCTGGCCTGCCCTTGCCTTGGCTCCGGCCTGCTCTCGCCCTGGCTCTGGCCTGCCCTAGCCTTGGTTCCGGCCTGCTCTCGCTCTGGTTCTGGCCCGCCTTCGCCTTGGCTCCGGCCTGCTCTCACTCTGGTTCTGGCCCGCCTTCGCCTTGGCTCCGGCCTGCTCTCGCTCTGACTCTGATCTGCTCTCACTCTGGCTCTGGCCTGCCCTTGCCTTGGCTCCAGCCTGCTCTCGCTCTGGCCTGACCTCGCCTTGGCTCCAGCCTGCTCTCGCACTGGCCTCGTCCTGGTTCCGGCATGCCCTTGCCTTGGCTCCGGCCTACTCTCGCTCTGGCTCAGGCCTGCCCTCGCCCTGGCTGCAGCCTGCTCTCGCTCTGGCCTGCTCTCGCTCTGGCCTGCCCTTGCTTTGGCTCCGGCCTACTCTCGCTCTGGCCTGCCCTCGCCTTGGCTCCGGCCTGCTCTCGCTCTGGCCTGCCCTTGCCTTGGCTCCGGCCTGCTCTCTCTCTGGCTCTGGTCTGCCCTCGCCCTGGCTCAGGCCTAATCTCGCTATGGCTCCGGTCTGTCCTAGCACGGGCTCTGGCCTGCTCTCGCCCTGGCTCTGGCCTGCTCTATGTCTGGCTCTGGCCTGTCCTAGCCTTGGCTCTGGCCTGCCCTCGCCCTGGCTCTGGCCTGCCCTCGCCCAGGGTCCGTCCGACTCTCGCTCTGGCTCAGGCCTGCTCTCGCTCTGGCTCCGGCCTGCTCTCGCCTTGGCTCCGGCCTGCTCTCGCCCTGGCTCCGGCCTGCTCTCGATCTGGCTCCGGCCTGCCCCCGCCCTGGCCTGCCCTCGCCTGCTCTCGATTTGGATCCGGCCTGCTCTCGCCTTGGCTCCGGCCTGCCCTCGCCTTTGCTCCAGCCTGCTCTTGCCTTGGCTCCGGCCTGCTCTCGCTCTGGCTCCGGCCTGCCCCCGCCCTGGCCTACTCTCGCTCTGGCTCCGGCCTGCCGTTGCCCTGGCTCCGGCCTGCTCTCGCTCTGGCCTGCTCTCGCTCTGGCCTGCTCTCGCCTTTGCTCCGGCCTGCTCTCGCTCTGGATCCGGCCTGCTCTCGCCTTGTCTCCGGCCTTCTCTTGCCCTGGCTCCGGCCTGCTCTTGCTCTGGCTCCGGCCTGCCCCCACCCTGGCTTTGGCCTGCTCTCGCTCTGGCTCCGGCCTGCCGTTGCCCTGGCTACGGCCTGCTCTCGCTCTGTCTCTGGCCTGCCCTCGCCTTGGCTCCGGCCTGCTCTCGCTCTGGCCTGCCCTCACCTTGGCTCCGGCCTGCTCTCGCTGTGGCTCTGGCCTGCACTCACTGTGGCTCTGGCCTGCTCTTGCTCTGGCTCCGGCCTGCCCTCGCCTTGGCTCCGGCCTGCTCTGACTCTGACCTGCCCTCACCCTGGCTCCGGCCTGCTCTCGCCCTGGCTCCGGCCTGCCCTCGTCCTGGCTCCGGCCTGCTCTCGCTCTGGCCTGCCCTAGCCTGGCTCGGGGGTTGGGCGACCACATGGGGAAGAATGTGTGACCTTCTTGGCTGCATGACTTGTCCCTCACATCTGCATGTCATGAGCTTCCCCAGGGAAAAGACAATAAGCTTTTGCTACACAGACCTTACAACTCTCTGGGAACTCCCACTACCTGCCCCCTGTTACGCCCAAGTCTCCATCCCCTGTTCCTTCCTGGCTAAGAGACTCCCAGAACTAACGTGGCCCATACCTCCTTACTGGATGGTCCCAGGGAACCGGTTCTGGTGTCAAGGAACCCGGCCAGGCCCCTGCTACGTGTGGGTACCAAACACAACAATTGTAGAAGCTTCCAAAAGGCTGGGACGTGTATCTCCTCGTCCCTACACGCTAGAGTGGGCTAGGATGCAGTCTGGCGTTCGCTATCTTCCCCTAAGCTAGAAAATCCATTTTGTGAAGAGCTGGGACATGTAGTTCTTCCACAGCTCGATATTGAAGTATAGTACCTTACATAACATAGCACATGTTGAGAACAAAGAGAGGATCTCGGCAGGGAGCCTGCCTGTCAGCTCAGCTCACAGCTGCCAGGGAAGGGGGATTTCTCACCCTGCTTTGCTGGTTGCAAAGGAATTCAAGAGAGTCGGATTACACTATGCCTGGAGACCTGACAACATGTGATTATTCTAAAATATTCTTCACAATCGACATTCCATTACATCACATGCCTTTGCAGAGTGATCCCTTTACTGAAATACATTTCTAAGAAAATGTCTCTTAGGCCTCATTCAGACATCCAGGTTTGCTTTTTTGCATCCAAGAAAAAAATCAGACAGACCAATTTTCAGCCTGGTCCATGTCTCTATTTCTACCATCAATAAGGAAATCTTTTTTTTCTTTTATGCAAAAAAATGATAATAACTTGATAATATGATTTTCCTGAAACCTTGGAAACACCTGAGAGGATGAGATCCGCCCCTTTCACTGGGCAAGAAGCCAAAAGCACAAAATAAAAAGAGAAATCCTACTTCCTCCTTCAGGAGGACGCGGAGTGGGCAAACCCAACACATGAGACACGGGGCTAGAGGCCAACCACGACACAAGCTTTAAAGGGAATCTGTCACCCCCTAGGACTTATCATATCTCTAATATGGGCATAAAGGTGATAGAAATGTAAATCTATACATACTTGTATGGCCCATATTAGAGGTCTGCTTGCTTTGAAATATCTTTTTATAAAATTCCTATGCTTGGTGTCGAGGGGATGCCAAGAAATCCCTGCCTAGCTAATTAATTTAAATATTCCGCCCTTCCCCCGCCCTGTGATGTGCAGTCTATGTTTGCAGAATCCGCGCATGCGCAATGCGCCAGCAACGCAAGGCGCTTTTTTTTTTTCTCAGCCCTATTTTACACTGCTGGGCTGCTGGGCTCTAGTGCATAGGCACTGGGGAGTCACAGTGACTTCCACTCCAGTGACCTCCGGCATGCGCAACAATAAGGTTTGGTCCCCACTTCCTCCCGGCATCCTGATAGTTAGGAACTATATTGTATATACACGTGAGAGAATAGGGATTGCATAGAGGGCGAGCTACACTGAAGACTTCCATAGTGGAAAGCCAGTGTACAGAGCTGGAAGTCTCCTAACAAACATGCTTCCCCAGCAATATAGCAGCCAATTGCTAGGGGATTTAGCTGCCATACCCTCATTTAGGCAAGGAGTTATCCTGAAAATGTCTTATTACAGAGTGTTCCCGGCAATCCATGATAAATCTGGTGGATACGCTATAAGTATACCAAAGCTTAAAAGTAAAGAGTAAGGACTTGTTCCTTTCCAGCTGTCTGGTTCTAGTGACAGAAGATGGCTCCCGTGCAGAATTTATACATCCTACTCCAATTGTGATGTCTATGATGTTGTGTGCCTTTTGTCTAAAGACACAAAATAATTCAGGTTTAGAATTTTGTACATTCTATTCCAATTGTGATGTCATAGAATGTCAATGATGTCACATGCCCTGTGATAATGCAAAAAAACACTGCACTACTGTACCAACGTGCACGAGTAGGGTCCAATACCGTGATTGTATAGAGAAAAACCTCGGCACTCAAAGGCTTATGTTCAACAGAAAATATAATTTAATAGCAGTCCACAGCAAAGAAAAACGTTTCGGTCAACGTGACTGTCATCAGTGACTGCAATAGGAGAAAAAAACAAAACAAAACATGACATAAACAATTTCGCAATGTACATAATAGATAAATAAAACTGGGTCACAGTGCCAAGTTCACAGGTCAAAAAACCATATGCAAAACCACATGCAGGCAAAGATAATAGGATGTACAGAAGTAACACCTACCCAATAGCTGGGAGTAGTATGGGCAAGACATTTAGTCCTCACTCGGCTTTGCCCATACTACTCCAGGCGAAATTGTTTGTCATGTTTTGTTTTGTTCTTTCTCATATTGCAGTCACTGATGAAGGTCTGCTGTGGACTGCTATTAAATTATATTTTCTGAAGAACATAAGCCTTTGAGTGCCGAGGTTTTCTCTATACATGCCCTGTGATATCATCAGAAAGGTCACTGGTTTTTTTATGGATCCAATTTTCAACATTAACAAGAAATGAATTTAATAAAAAGACAAAACCCCCTACCTCATTTTATAATTGTAAGACACACATTTAAAGAAACCCTTTTATTTTATCTATATTACCTACTGCTCTATGTACTAAAAGAAAACACAGGACTCCTTACTTCCATTCCTGACCGCATTAACCCAAGGTGGTTTGCACTTTAATGACCAGGCCAATTTTTACAATTCTGACCACTGTTATTTTATGAGGTAATTACTCTGGAACACTTCAACGGATCCCCGATTCTGAGATTGTTTTTTGTGACATATTCTACTTCATGATTGTGGTAAAATTTCTTCGATATCACTTGCATTTGTGAAAAAAATAGAAATTTGGCAAAAATTTTGCAATTTTAAAAATTTAAATTTTTATGCCCTTAAATCAGAGAGATATGTCACACAAAATAGTTAATAAATAACATTTCCCACATGTCTACTTTACATCAGCACAATTTTGGAACCAAAATTTTTTTTTTATTAGGGAGCTATAAGGGTTAAAAGTTGACCAGCGATTTCTCATTTTTCCAACAAAATTTACAAAACCATTTTTTTAGGGACCACATCACATTTGAAGTCACTTTGAGGGGTCTTTATGACAGAAAATACCTAAAAGTGACACCATTCTAAAAACTGCACCCCTCAAGGTGCTCAAAACCACATTCAATAACTTTATTAACCCTTCAGGTGCTTCACAGGAATTTTTGGAATGTGGAAGAAAAAAATTAACATTTAACTTTTTTCAAAAAATGTTACTTTAGACCCAATTTTTTTTATTTTCGCAGGGGTAAAAGGAAAAAATGGACCCCAAAATTTGTTGTGCAATTTCCCCTGAGCACGCAGATACCCCATATGTGGGGGAAAACCACTGTTTGGGCACACGGCAGGGTTCGGAAAGGAAGGAGCGCCATTTGACTTTTTGAATGTAAAATTTACTTGAATAATTAGCGGACACCATGTTGCGTTTGGGGAGCCCCTGATGTGCCTAAACAGTGGAAACCCCCCACAAGTGACACCATCTTGGAAACTAGACCCCTCAGGGAACTTATCTGGATGTGTGGTGAGCACCTTGAACCCCCAGGTGCTTCACCGAAGTTTATAACATTGAGCCGTAAAAATAAAATTTTCACATTTTTCCCACAAAAATGTTTTTCAGCCCCCAATTTTGCATTTTCATAAGGGTAACAGGAGAAATTGCACCAAGCAGTCTGTTGTGCAATTTCTCCTGAGTAAGCAGATACCCCATATGTGGGGGAAAACTACTGTTTGGCTGCACGGCAGGGTTTGGAAAGGAAGGAGCGCCATTTGACTTTTTGAATGTAAAATTTGCTTGAATAATTAGCGGACGCCATGTTGCGTTTGGAGAGCCCCTGATGTGCCTAAACAGTGGAAACCCCCCCACAAGTGACACCATTTTGGAAACTAGACCCCTCAGGGAACTTATCTGGATGTGTGGTGAGCACCCTGAACCCCCAAGTGCTTTAAAGTTTATAACATGGAGCCGTGAAAATAAAATCAAACTTTTTCCACAAAAATTATGTTTTAGCCCCAATTTTTTTATTTTCACAAAGGTAAGAGGAGAAAATGGACCCCAAAAACTTTTGTGCAATTTCTCCTGAGTACGCCAATACCCCATATGTGGGGAAAATACAGTGTTTGGGCGCACGGCAGAGTTCAGAAGGGAAGGAGCACTGTGTGACTTTTTGAACGCAAAATTGGCTTGAATCGAGAGCGGACGCCATGTCGCGTTTGGAGAGCCCCTGATGTGACTAAATAGTGGAAACCCCCCACAAGTGACCCCATTTTGGAAACTACAACCCTCAAGGATTTTATCAAGGGGTATAGTGAACATTTTGAACCCAGAGGTACGACACAGAATTTGATCACATTAGATCATCATATTGTCCTAATGTGTGTGTGATACGTGCCTCTTGATAAAGCTTAACGCGAAACGCGCATCGAGGTCCCTGGTGGATGTCCTTTGCTTGCCCCTCTGTGCCCTACCTGTCTGTGTGAGCTACCAGTCTACCCGGTGAGTGCCATGACTCATTTTTTACTCCGACTTTGCGGTGCTGCATGTAGGGGGTACTCTATCCCTCACACTTGATCATGACTGTATGAGCTCTCTGTGACTCCACCGTCTTCTATGTCTTTTCTTTCTCTACTTGTCCCTCTGGTCTCCTCTCTCCCGCCTGATTTCTCCCTGTACGGAATTTACTTGCACCAATGCAATTTATAAATGGGAGACTCTGAAGATGTTATGGGGGCCATTCCTTTTTTTCATCCTGTGATCCAAGATTCACCCATTGTCTGCATAACTATATTTGTCTATATATTGTGTATTATCACTTTTATATATTTGTAATCGACTAATAAACTTCAATGTTTTTATGCCCTTTGTACTCTATTTCGCGTTTTTTTCATCATATTGAATAAGTTGTCATTAGTCTTGAGCGCAAGTGCTCGCTACTTGAGTTTGCATCGGGTACTCAGTTATGCACCATGTATCGCGGGTGCTAGTGTGACATGCTCGAGTCCCCGCCCGCATGTTTCACGGCTATTAGACACCCAAAAAAAACATGCGGGGATCGCTCATGCATGGCAGGCAATCCCCGCAAGGTTTTTTTGGCCGCGAAGCATATGGGGTGGAGACTCGAGCATGTCACTCGAGCACCCGCGATATTCAATGCATACCCGAGCACCCGATGCAAACTCAAGTAGCGAGCACTTGCGCTCAACACTAGTTGCCATATCGTCATCTTTTTTTTTTTACTTTTGAAAAAAATCCCAACCCTAACCCTACCCTAGGCCAACCCTAACACCAACCCTAATCCAACCCTAGCCCAACCCTAACCCTAACCCTAGCCCGACCCTAACCCCAACCCTAGTCCAACCCTAGCCCAACCCTAACACTAGCCCAACCCTAACCCCAACCCTAGCCCAACCCTAACCCTAACCCCAACCCTAACCCCAGCCCAACCCTAACCCCAACCCTAGTCTAACCCTAGCTCAACCCTATCCCAACCCTAACCCTAGCCCAAAACTAATCCCAACCCTAATCCTAGCCCAACCCTAGCCCAACCCTAAGCCTAGCCCAAACCTAACCCTAGCCCTAACCCCAACCCTAACCCTACCACAACCCTAACCCTAACCCTAGAGTTTATATTTTACGCCGTTCCTCGTGCGGTATAAGTGATTAGACGACTTTATTCTTCGGGTCGGTGCGATTACAGTGATACCAGAATCATATCGGGTTTTTATGATTGACAACTGTCACACTCTAAAAGACGCATCTAGTTTTTGCATTGCCATACTTTGAGAGTTATAATTTTTCCATATTTTGGCCGACAGAGTCATGTGACGTCTTGTTTTTTGTGGGATCAGTTGACATCTTTATTGGTGCCATTTTAAGGCACGTGACATTTTTTGATCGCTCTCTATTCCGATTTTTGGGAGGCAGAATAAACAAAAAACAACAATTCAGGAATTGTTTTTTTTTTTTATTTTTTTATGCTGTTCCGCGTGTGGTAAAATTGATAAGGTAGCTTTATTCTTCGGGTCAGTACGGTTACAGTGGTACCACATTTATATAGTTTTTCTATGTTTTGGCGCTTTTACACAATAAAAGCTATTTCATAAAAAAAATAATTTTTTTGCATTGCTTTATTCTGAGAGCTATAACTTTTTTATTTTTCGGCTGATGGAGCTGTATGGCTGCTTGTTTTTTGCGGGACAAGATGACGTTTTCAGTGCTATCATTATTATTTATATTCGTCTTTTTGATCGCGTGTTATTCCATTCTTTGTTAGGCGGTATGATGATAAAGCATTGTTTTTTGCTTCATTTTTTTTTTTACCATGTTCACTGAAGGGGCTAACTAGTGGGACAGTTTTATAGGTCAGGTCATTCCGGACGCGGCGATACCAAATATGTGTACTTTTATTCTTTTATTGTTTTTTTTTTCATAATAATATTTATTGATGGGTACATTATATTTTTAATTTTGGTGGATTATTTTTTTAATTTTTGTTTTTTTTTTCTTCACTTTCTGACACTTTTTTTACTTTTATTCTTTGGGACTTTCACTTTTTTTATTCTGATCGCCTGTATAGCATAGGGATGGAGCACTATAGCATAGGGATGGAGCACCAGCCCTGTGCTATACAGGCTGTCAGCGCTGCAAATGCAGAAGATACTTTGGTCATGCACTGCGCATGCCAAAATATCTTCCTGCTGTCTGGCGACCCAGATGTTGTCATGACGACATCGGGTCATGATGGCAACATCCGGGAAGCCGCGGCAGACATCGCTGGACGCCGGCAGGAGAGGTGAGTATCCCGATCACCTCCCCTTGCCCCCGCAATGCTGCGATCGACTCAGCTGCGACAATAGGCTGACACCCGGCGGCGATCGCGCCCGCACAGCCTGTGTGCGGGCGCGATCGCAAAGACGTACTAATACGTATCAGGCTCTTAAGTCCGAGGGCGCAAATACGTATTAGTACGTCTTGAGCTTTAAAGGGGTTCAACTACAACTCCAATGTCAGCCCCTAATTCAATAGGAACCAAAGATCTGAGAACAGAGAATGATAATAAAATAATTTGTCTACATAAATGGCAAAACTACCCAAAAATGGAGCCCCATAAAGATGTCCCAACTTGACCTCCCCCACCCACCTATTATCAACTGATCATCAGCAATTTCTCATTTAGACAAGGGGTTGTCCTGAAAATGTCTTATTACAGAGTGTTCAAGGCAATTCATGATAAATTGATAAATCCGGTGTATACAATAAGCATACCAAAGCTTAAAAGTAAAGAGCTACTTACCTGGACTCGTCCTCTTCCAGCTGTCAGGTTATAGTGACACAAGATGGCTGCAGTGTAGAACGTTATACATTCTATTCCGATTGTGATGTCTATGATGTCATGAGCCTTGTGATGTCATCATAGCTATCACTGTCATTTCAAATTTACAACCGCAAGAAAAAGTTGATTTCATTGTTTAAGAAAAAACATGGTGGGTAATTGCAGCCTGTGATTATTTTACATACTGTTATTAATATTTGTCATGTCCTTCACTGCCGCCTCCTGCACTGCTTTTTATATACTGTTTATTTTAATAATGGACAATTCACAAGCCCTGCATGTAGAATATATAGTTAATGGCCTCTGTTGAATGACTAGATGCCTATTAGAGCAATAAGATATACTCTATGTCTACAATCTTTTGGCTGAGTCTAAGGGCTCATACTCATCTGCGTTTAAATCACACGAGTGCAATCTGATAAAAAAAAAATTGGATTGCACTCTGACTCTTGTTATTGAATGATTATGTGTTCATCTGCTATTTTTTTTTCCCAGCTCGGATCGAACTGAGAAAAAAAAATCACAGCATGCTGCAAGTGGCTGCATATATCAGACGAGACTCGCCAATGCAAGTCAATGTGTGCGAGAAAAAAAACGCACAGCAAACGGACCATGCTTATGCCATCCATACAGCATCCATATAATACGCATCTATGTAACACCTTTCAGTGACTGTGGCGGCATCTCAGCACACAAATCCTGTATCTCAGATCTTTGTCTGGCCTTGTTTTCTGTGTTTTGGCCATCATGCCAACAAGAGAAGGGTGATTGGGGCAAGAGACATGCTGGTGAGGGGGTTGTTGGCTGCCGTGATGCTGGTAATGGCGGTGGCTGCCAAGATGCTGGCACTGGAGGTGGCTGCCGTGATGGTACCACTGTAGTTGGTGGTGGCTGCTGTGATGCTGTGACTGGAGGTGGTGGTGATGGCTGCTGTGATGCTGGTACTGGAGGTGGTGGTGGTGGTGGTGACTGCCGTGATGCTGGCACTGGAGGTGGTGGCTGCCGTGATGGTGGGTCTGCTGAGTGCCCTTCTTTGGGGGTCTAATGACCGGGTTTTGTTGTCCTCAGAAAGTTGCCACCTTTCAAGGAATTAAAAGACGGCCATCGGTGAATTTGGTGGCGCAGCGGCAGACAAAACAATTTGGTGGGTAGCCCTGGTCTGCAGCCTCAATAAAAAGGGAACGTGCCTGAAATAACGGGCCAGGCTTAGACAAAAACTCTTATCATCATCATCATCACTCACAGGTATTCCCATGTCACGTACGCCAGTGATGGTGGGGCAGTAGCGATGCTGGCTTATTGGTGCATGAGGGGAGGTGTCGAGGGGCTGTGGTGTACTGGTGCTCTCCGCAGGCTCTTCTTCTTTTTGGCCCCCAGCTCCGGCCTCCATTTCAGATTCCTCTCTGGCCTCCAGCACCTCCGAGCTACAGGTATTTGCCTTTTTGGTCCAGTCAGATCTGTAAGATCAGGGATGACAGAGAAAAAAGCATTTTTAATATGCAAAATAAGAATCAAACCATTACAACAAATAAAACTGAAAAAGATAGACACTTACGGGTGAAAATCTAGGACTAGGGTCAAAAACTGGAGCCGGTCATAAGATAAGTATGGCCTTTCTTTTTAAAAGCCACATCATCACTCTTCCTACCCTGTTGTCGCTCGCGGCGGCACTGGTCCCGGCAACTGCTCCATAATCTTGTCACTACACCCACTGGAAAGAAAAGTGGAAGAGATTATATACAATTTTTATAGGTAAAGGATGCTGTATGTAATAACATGTATAGTGTGTATTCTAATATCACTACTAGCAGGGGCTGGCTGGCAAATTTTAGCCTGGGGGCAAGCACACAGCAGTTGTCCATGAGTAGCGGCCCATCCTTAAAGGTCGTTTTCCCACAAACAATAGTATATTTTAATCAATAGATCTTGGAGTAATAATAATTTCTACAATTGGATGTGATATAATAATCTTCCTGTGCTGAGATAATCTTATAAATGTGACCCTGCTGTATACTGTGTAATGGCTGTGTCTGACCGTGCAGGAACATGTTCTGATCATACCACAGCTCCTGGGCAGGGGGGGAGAAAAAGAGGATACAGACAGGACCGCAGGGGATCACAGCTGATTCTTTTTGTGAGTAAAACATTTCACTGCCTGTTTTAAAACAATATTTTAGCTCAAAGAAAGACTCAGCTGTGATCCCCTGCTCTAATGTATATATACTCTCTTTATATATAGAAGATTAGCGTGCACACAGTCTGTAGGTCAAGGTGCAGGTACATGGGATGTGGAATCCCCAGAATCGGCGTAGATTAAATCACCGCACATTCTAGTTTCAAGATGCAAACTAAAGTCTATTTGAAGACGTCCAATTAGACACATTTAAGGTGCAGTGAATAATGCAACAGTAAATGAACGTTTTGACCCATCGTTTGCATCTTGAAACTAGAGTGTGCAGTGATTTAATCTATGCTATATACTCTTTTGCTTCCTCTCCAGCCCAGGAGATGTGGTATGATCAGACCATGTTCCTGCACGGTCAGACACAGCCATTACACAGTACACAGCAGGGGCACATTTATAAGATTATTTCAGTACAGGGACATTTTATTTAAACACATCCAATTGTGGGACTTATTATTATTCCAAGATCTATTGATTAAAAGATACTTTTGTTTGCAGAAAACTCCTTTAACATGTTTATTACCAGCTGCTTCATAGGCTATATTCATACAAAAGTATTGTCTAAGTGATGCCCGTGGAAAAAAATGACAGCACTTGGTCCAGTTCAGGTGAGCATTTAAAAATGGTAATACATAAGCATAATATGTACAATGTCTGACCACTACAAAACGGATTTAGGTTGTTAGAGGTGTAATGCAAGTAATCCAAGGTACGCTGTGCTTTTCTACACTCCTAAAAAACAGAGTAAGGCTAAGTGCCCACAATGCTGAAATGCTGCAAATTTTTCCTGAGCGTTTCCGCATCTCCCTGGCAGAAAAAACGTATGTGGATTGTACATGCGGATTGTACATGCGTTTTTCCTGCCAGGGACAAGCATAAGTGAAGCGTTCTTCACATGCATTTCCGCATGCGGGTTGTCAAGCGCTTTCCAAGTGATTTTAGCATCACTTGGAAAGTGCTCGACAACTTGGTCACACTATATACACTGTGTTCCAAATTATTATGCAAATAATATTTTCTCAGATTTTCCCAAATTACCAATATGAATTGCAGTCATTGTAATTTTCCAGTCAAATAACTATTAGAGTACAATTGAAAGGTTTATGTACAAACTGCCTATGATAACAGTATATTTTTAAAAAAATAAAAAACTCAAACTGCACTCAAAATGCATGTTCCAAATTATTATGCACAGCAGAGTTTTCAACCTTTTCATTTTAATAAAGAACAAAAAAATGGTCATTTTTGAAATTCTAAGCATTAGCAGGTTATTACAAACTGAAATCAAACAGTTTTCAACTCAAAACTTTATTCTTGGTGATGTTACATTTGCACATAGGACCCCTTGTTCGAAAGGAGCTTCTGAACTCTCTCGTCCATTGAATTTCTCAGGTTTTGGATGGTTTCTGCTTTAATTGTTTTGCATGAGGACAGAATACCCTCCCAGAGCTGTTGCTTAGATGTGAACTGCCTCCCGCCATCATAGACACTCCTTTTGATGATGCTCCAGAGGTTCTCAATGGGGTTGAGGTCAGGGGAGCATGGGTGCCACACCATAAGTTTGTCCCCTTTTATGCCCATAGCAGCCAGAGATGCAAATGTGTTATGTGCAGCATGAGACGGGGCATTATCATGCAGGAAATGATCTTGATGGTCCAGATGGATGGAGTGGAGGATGGCTGGTTGATGGACACCCCATGCAAACACGGCTACGGCGCTAACAAGGAGGAGGTGGAGTAATGTTTTGGGCTGGAATCATGGGGAGAGAGATTGTCGGCCCCTTTAGGATCCCTGAAGGGGTAAAGATGAACTCCATAATGTATGTTGAGTTTCTCAAACAGCACTTCCTTCCATGGTTCAAGAAGAAGAACCGTGCATTCCGCAGCAAGATCATTTTCATGCATGATAATGCCCCATCTCATGCTGCACATAACACATCTGCATCTCTGGCTGCTATGGGCATAAAAAGGGACAAACTTATGGTGTGGCACCCATGCTCCCCTGACCTCAACCCCATTGAGAACCTCTGGAGCATCATCAAAAGGAGTGTCTATGATGGCGGGAGGCAGTTCACATATAAGCAACAGCTCTGGGAGGGTATTCTGTCCTCATGCAAAACAATTGAAGCAGAAACCATCCAAAACCTGACAAATTCAATGGACGAGAGAGTTCAGAAGCTCCTTTCGAACAAGCGGTCCTATGTGCAAATGTAACATCACCTAGAATAAAGTTTTGAGTTGAAAACTGTTTGATTTCAGTTTGTAATAACCTGCTAATGCTTATAATTTCAAAAATGACCATTTTTTTGTTATTTATTAAAATGAAAAGGTTGAAAACTCTGCTGTGCATAATAATTTGGAACATGCATTTTGAGTGCAGTTTGAGTTTTTTATTTTTTTAAAAATATACTGTTATCATAGGCAGTTTGTACAAAAACCTTTCAATTGTACTCTAATAGTTATTTGACTGGAAAATTACAATGACTGCAATTCATATTGGTAATTTGGGAAAATCTGAGAAAATATTATTTGCATAATAATTTGGAACACTGTAAATCCATGCAACCGGTATGGATTTATATAGTGTGACCGTAAAAGAATGGTAAAAAATAAATATTATACTTATCTTCTGACGGCCCCTGGTCTCCTTATCCGATGCGTCCAGTCTTCCAGGTGTTTCGCGGTTGTGTAAAAGGACCTGCCATGACGTCATTTAGTCATGTGACGGGTCAAGCGACCGCCGACGTCATGGCAGGTCCTTTTAGACCATCATGAGCTGTCAGGAAGCCAGGACGCATCGCTATGGAGACCGTGGGCCATCAGAAGGTAAGTATAATGTATAATTTTTATTTTATTCTTTTTTTTTTAACAGGTATTATGGTACCCGGGTCTGGAGGAGAGTCTCTTCTTCTCTAAACCCGGGTACCATCAGCACATTGAATCGCTAAATATCCGCATGTGCACATGTAGTCGTGTGGATATTATGCGATTCAATACAAGTCAATGGCGGCGAAAAAGCTGCGATTACACAAAATAATTGGTAGTGCTGCGGATTTTTCCGCAATTATCATTGGGGAACATAGCAGACCTTCTACCAAGCGTTTTTTTAAGCGTTTCTGCAGTGGAATTGCCGTTGCGGAAACGCTTAAAAAACGCATAGTGGGCTCACAGCCTAAAGGTGGCCACACTTAAGCACAGGTCTGCCAGATAGATACCTATGAATTATTATTTTGTGTATTAAATCCTACATACTTGATCGAGTAAGTCATCAATGTAAAAGTCAACTCCACATTATAGTATATGATGTACGAGTCACTAATTATCATGTGTGTCCCATCTGATGTCTGTGCACACAGTGAACATATTATACCACATACAATACAATATACATAGGAGAATATATGACTGATATATAGAGATGAGCAACTTAATTTGCAGGACCCTGATCCAATGGTCAGATGAATATTCAGTGGCTGCTGGATACGAGCCCTGACATCCTCCTACCTGACACCATTCTCTTTCTCTACCTTTGATTTGTAGACAGGCACAATGTCATGTATGTGTCACGCCAAAAAGATGACATCAGGCAAAGACTATAATCAAAAGAGGAGTCAGATATGCCGGCAGGCAGGAGGAGGCTCGCGGGGCTCTGGTCTGGTGGCCACAGACTACTGACGGGACTGTTTGACCAGTGTCCTGCGAATCAATTCGCTCATCTGTACTGGAATAAGATATATTAGGACTACACACATCAGATATTACATAAAGGATGTAACGGGTCCGGGAGGCGGAACCTCTGAGCTATTATACAAGGGGGCGGCCCTTGTAAGGGAGCGGGTGGCAGTCTCTGGGTGAACGGACAGGGAGTTACGGCAAGTGATCAGGGCAGTCTCTGGGTAAGGGGTAGGTACGACCTGTGATGGCAGAGCCTCCGGGTAGGCTAGCAGGCAGATGGTAGATGTGTGCTCCCAGGTGAGCAAGCGAGAGTCTCTGGAATAGCAGGTGGTCACGGCACGTGACGGCGGAACCTCCGGGCTGGCAGGCAGGTAGGTAACGGAGAAGCGCTCCCAGGTGAGCGGGCAAGAGTCTCTGGAATAGCTGGTGGTCACCGCACGTGACAACGGGACCTCCGGGCTGGCAAGTAGGCAGGTAACGGAGATGCGCTCCCAGGTGAGCGGGCAAGAGTCTCTGAGATAGCTGGTGGTCACAGCACGTGACAACGGAGCCTCCGGGCTGGCAAGCAGGCAGATAACGGAGAAGCGCTCCCAGGTGAGCGGGCAAGCTGGTCCATAGACAGACTGACCGGAGTAGTAAGGCAGACCGTCGGACCTCAGGCAAGCAGGCAGGTAGCTGATATGCGCTCCCAGGTGAGCGGGCAGGCTGGTCCTTTAGACAGACTGACAGGAGTAGTAAGGCAGACCGTCGGACCTAAGACTGGCAGACAGGTAACAAGTATTCAGGCAGGAATCAGGCAGGTAACTAGCAGGAAACTGGCAGGAAACTGGCAGGTAACTGGCAGGTAACTGGCAGGTAACTGGCAACGGGACCTGAGGGCTGAAGCACAGGTGAGACACAGGTGCAAACAACATTGCTCGGGCACCTCCATTTTGGAGGAGGTGCCTTATATATGATGAAGTCCTCCGGCCATTGGCCGGGGACTCCGTAGGACGGCGCGCGCGGCCCCTTTAAGAGGAGGGGAGCGCGCGCGCGCGCGCCCAAAGCACAGGGGCCGGGAAGGAGCGCGCGCTGAGAGCAGAGCGGGAGGAGGACGCCGGGAAGGAGCGCGCGCTGACAGCAGAGCGGGGAGAGGACGCCGGGCACGGAGCAGAGCAGGAGGAGGACGCCGGGACGGAGCGCGCGCTGCCAGCAGAGCGGTGAGGGGAGCAGCGTCCCTGCCTAGCAGAGGGCAGGGACGCCAGCGCTACAAAGGATAGCATGTGACAGTTATATACCACACTATGAGCACAGACATCAGATATTACACCAGTGACATATTACCTCTGTATAACATTGGATGCCTGTATCAAAGTACATCACATCCAGTATACAGCATAATATGTGATGGTATGCGATATACTGTGATACAGAACAGAAATGGGGACAGAAAGAGGCTATGCATGGCAAATTTAGGCCACGCCCCTGGTCACACCCCAATCCACGCCCATTTACCATTATCTTTCTCGCCCGGCAGGAGGAGTTGTCAGAGGGGCGCTGGTAGTGAGGGAAATTCAGCAGACAGCCGAGACTGCAAGGCGCAGACCCAAATCCAGGACTGTCCACTGTATCCAGGGCAGTTGGGACTAGAGATGAGCAGATGGATTCCGGGGACTCCAGTCGGGCGTTCAGGTCAGTGCTACCTGGCGGCTGGACTGGAGGCCATGAATCTCTTATCTTTGGGGGCAGTGCGGTGTCATCTGTGCGTCCTGCTCATCTCTTGTTGGGACCTGAGGATTATTTTTTGTTCCCTCATTCACAGTCGGAGCCGCCAGAACTTTCTCATCTTTATGTAGATTCATTATACGACATCTGGCTTTCTTGTGGTGGCTCTTACTGTATATTGGGGGCTATGCGAGGGCTCATACTGTAGGTAGGGGTGGTGTGTGCTAATACTGTATTACGGGGTTGTGTGGGGGCTCATACTGTATATAGGGGGAGGTCAGCATACTTAAATCTGCTCAATACTAAGTGATAATATAAATATACAAAAAATATATAATTAATATGTTAATATTAATATTGAGCTGAATTAATTTGAACCTATTGGTTCGGGCTCCACAACAGTCACTGTCTCTCATGTGGCCCCTTGGGAAAATTAATCTCCCACCCCTGCTCTATTTCGAAGCGCTATGTTAAAAATCACACGGACATCATACACACAGCGGGCACAACCATCACACGGACATCATACACACAGCGGGCACAACCATCACACAGACATCATACACACAGCGGGCACAACCATCACACACATCATACACACAATGGGCACAACCATCACACACATCATACACACAACGGGCACAACCATCACACAGACATCATACACACAGCGGGCACAACCATCACACAGACATCATACACACAGCGGGCACGCCATCACACGGACATCATACACACACAGGGCACAACCATCACACGGACATCATACACACAGAAGGCATAAACATCACACGGACATCATACACACAGCGGGCACAACCATCACACAGAAATCATACACACAGCGGGCACAACCATCACACAGACATAATACACACAGAGGGCACAACCATCACACAGACATCATACACACAGAGGGCACAACCATCACACAGACATCATACACACAGAGGGCACAACCATCACACAGACATCATACACACAGCGGGCACAACCATCACACGGACATCATACACACAGCGGGCACAACCATCACACAGACATCATACACACAGAGGGCACAACCGTCACACAGACATCATACACACAGAGGGCACAATTATCACACAGACATCATACACACAGCGGGCACAACCATCACACAGACAACATACACACAGCGGGTACAACCATCACACACACATCATACACATAGCGGGCACAACCATCACATGGACATCATACACACAGCGGGCACAACCATCACACACACATTATACACACAGCGGGCACAACCATAACACAGATATCATACACACAATGGGCACGCCATCACACAGACATCATACACACAGCGGGCACAACCATCACACAGACATCATACACACAGCGGGCACAACCATCACACAGACATCATACACACAGCGGGCACAACCATCACACAGACATCATACACATAATGGGCACAACCATCACACGGACATCATACACACAGAGGGCACAACCATCACACGGACATCATACACACAGCGGGCACAACCATCACACAGACATCATACACACAGCGGGCACAACCATCAGACACATCATACACACAAGGGGCACAACCATCACACAGACATCATACACACAGCGGGCACAACCATCACACAGACATCATACACACAGCGGGCACGCCATCACACGGACATCATACACACACAGGGCACAACCATCACACGGACATCATACACACAGAAGGCACAAACATCACACGGACATCATACACACAGCGGGCACAACCATCACACAGACATCATACACACAGAGGCACAACCATCACACAGACATCATACACACAGAGGGCACAACCATCACACAGACATCATACACACAGAGGGCACAACCATCACACAGACATCATACACACAGAGGGCACAACCATCACACAGACATCATACACACAGAGGGCACAACCATCACACAGACATCATACACACAGCGGGCACAACCATCACACGGACATCATACACACAGCGGGCACAACCATCACACAGACATCATACACACAGAGGGCACAACCGTCACACAGACATCATACACACAGAGGGCACAACCATCACACAGACATCATACACACAGAGGGCACAATTATCACACAGACATCATACACACAGCGGGAACAACCATCACACAAATAACATACACACAGCGGGTACAACCATCACACACACATCATACACATTGCGGGCACAACCATCACATGGACATCATACACACAGCGGGCACAACCATCACACACACATCATACACACAGCAGGCACAACCATAACACAGATATCAAACACACAATGGGCACGCCATCACACAGACATCATACACACAGCGGGCACAACCATCACACAGACATCATACACACAGCGGGCACAACCATCACACAGACATCATACACACAGCGGGCACAACCATCACACAGACATCATACACATAATGGGCACAACCATCACACAGACATCATACACACAGAGGGCACAACCATCACACGGACATCATACACACAGAGGGCACAACTATCACACACACATCATACACACAGCGGGCACAACCATCACACAGACATCATACACACAGAGGGCACAACCATCACATTGACATCATACACACAGAGGGCACAACCATCACAAAGACATCATACACACAGCGGGCACAACCATCACACACACATCATACACACAGCAGGCACAACCATCACACAGACATCATACACACAAAGGGCACAACCATCACACACACATCATACACACAGCGGGCACAACCATCACACAGACATCATACACACAGCGGGCACAACCAACACATGGACATCATACACACAGAGGGCACAACCATCACAAAGACATCATACACACAGCGGGCACAACCATCACACACAAATCATACACACAGAGGGCACAACCATCACACAGACATCAAACACACAGCATGCACAACCATCACACAGACATAATACACACAGCGGGCACAACCATCACACAGACATCATACACACAGCGGGCACAACCATCACACAGACATCATACACACACCGGGCACAACCATCACACAGACATCATACACACAGCGGGCACAACCATCACACGGACATCATACACACAGCGGGCACAACCATCACACGGACATCATACACACAGCGGGCACAACCATCACACAGACATCATACACACAGCGGGCACAACCATCACACACATCATACACACAATGGGCACAACCATCACACACATCATACACACAACGGGCACAACCATCACACAGACATCATACACACAGCGGGCACAACCATCACACAGACATCATACACACAGCGGGCACGCCATCACACGGACATCATACACACACAGGGCACAACCATCACACGGACATCATACACACAGAAGGCATAAACATCACACGGACATCATACACACAGCGGGCACAACCATCACACAGAAATCATACACACAGTGGGCACAACCATCACACAGACATAATACACACAGAGGGCACAACCATCACACAGACATCATACACACAGAGGGCACAACCATCACACAGACATCATACACACAGAGGGCACAACCATCACACAGACATCATACACACAGCGGGCACAACCATCACACGGACATCATACACACAGCGGGCACAACCATCACACAGACATCATACACACAGAGGGCACAACCGTCACACAGACATCATACACACAGAGGGCACAATTATCACACAGACATCATACACACAGCGGGCACAACCATCACACAGACAACATACACACAGCAGGTACAACCATCACACACACATCATACACATAGCGGGCACAACCATCACATGGACATCATACACACAGCGGGCACAACCATCACACACACATCATACACACAGCGGGCACAACCATAACACAGATATCATACACACAATGGGCACGCCATCACACAGACATCATACACACAGCGGGCACAACCATCACACAGACATCATACACACAGCGGGCACAACCATCACACAGACATCATACACACAGCGGGCACAACCATCACACAGACATCATACACATAATGGGCACAACCATCACACGGACATCATACACACAGAGGGCACAACCATCACACGGACATCATACACACAGCGGGCACAACCACACAGACATCATACACACAGCGGGCACAACCATCAGACACATCATACACACAAGGGGCACAACCATCACACAGACATCATACACACAGCGGGCACAACCATCACACAGACATCATACACACAGCGGGCACGCCATCACACGGACATCATACACACACAGGGCACAACCATCACACGGACATCATACACACAGAAGGCACAAACATCACACGGACATCATACACACAGCGGGCACAACCATCACACAGACATCATACACACAGAGGCACAACCATCACACAGACATCATACACACAGAGGGCACAACCATCACACAGACATCATACACACAGAGGGCACAACCATCACACAGACATCATACACACAGAGGGCACAACCATCACACAGACATCATACACACAGCGGGCACAACCATCACACGGACATCATACACACAGCGGGCACAACCATCACACAGACATCATACACACAGAGGGCACAACCGTCACACAGACATCATACACACAGAGGGCACAACCATCACACAGACATCATACACACAGAGGGCACAATTATCACACAGACATCATACACACAGCGGGAACAACCATCACACAAATAACATACACACAGCGGGTACAACCATCACACACACATCATACACATTGCGGGCACAAACATCACATGGACATCATACACACAGCGGGCACAACCATCACACACACATCATACACACAGCAGGCACAACCATAACACAGATATCAAACACACAATGGGCACGCCATCACACAGACATCATACACACAGCGGGCACAACCATCACACAGACATCATACACACAGCGGGCACAACCATCACACAGACATCATACACACAGCGGGCACAACCATCACACAGACATCATACACATAATGGGCACAACCATCACACAGACATCATACACACAGAGGGCACAACCATCACACGGACATCATACACACAGAGGGCACAACTATCACACACACATCATACACACAGCGGGCACAACCATCACACAGACATCATACACACAGAGGGCACAACCATCACATTGACATCATACACACAGAGGGCACAACCATCACAAAGACATCATACACACAGTGGGCACAACCATCACACACACATCATACACACAGCAGGCACAACCATCACACAGACATCATACACACAAAGGGCACAACCATCACACACACATCATACACACAGCGGGCACAACCATCACACAGACATCATACACACAGCGGGCACAACCAACACATGGACATCATACACACAGAGGGCACAACCATCACAAAGACATCATACACACAGCGGGCACAATCATCACACACAAATCATACACACAGAGGGCACAACCATCACACAGACATCAAACACACAGCATGCACAACCATCACACAGACATAATACACACAGCGGGCACAACCATCACACAGACATCATACACACAGCGGGCACAACCATCACACAGACATCATACACACAGCGGGCACAACCATCACACGGACATCATACACACAGCGGGCACAACCATCACACGGACATCATACACACAGCGGGCACAACCATCACACAGACATCATACACACAGTGGGCACAACCATCACACACATCATACACACAATGGGCACAACCATCACACACATCATACACACAACGGGCACAACCATCACACAGACATCATACACACAGCGGGCACAACCATCACACAGACATCATACACACAGCGGGCACGCCATCACACGGACATCATACACACACAGGGCACAACCATCACACGGACATCATACACACAGAAGGCATAAACATCACACGGACATCATACACACAGCGGGCACAACCATCACACAGAAATCATACACACAGTGGGCACAACCATCACACAGACATAATACACACAGAGGGCACAACCATCACACAGACATCATACACACAGAGGGCACAACCATCACACAGACATCATACACACAGAGGGCACAACCATCACACAGACATCATACACACAGCGGGCACAACCATCACACGGACATCATACACACAGCGGGCACAACCATCACACAGACATCATACACACAGAGGGCACAACCGTCACACAGACATCATACACACAGAGGGCACAATTATCACACAGACATCATACACACAGCGGGCACAACCATCACACAGACAACATACACACAGCGGGTACAACCATCACACACACATCATACACATAGCGGGCACAACCATCACATGGACATCATACACACAGCGGGCACAACCATCACACACACATCATACACACAGCGGGCACAACCATAACACAGATATCATACACACAATGGGCACGCCATCACACAGACATCATACACACAGCGGGCACAACCATCACACAGACATCATACACACAGCGGGCACAACCATCACACAGACATCATACACACAGCGGGCACAACCATCACACAGACATCATACACATAATGGGCACAACCATCACACGGACATCATACACACAGAGGGCACAACCATCACACGGACATCATGCACACAGCGGGCACAACCATCACACAGACATCATACACACAGCGGGCACAACCATCAGACACATCATACACACAAGGGGCACAACCATCACACAGACATCATACACACAGCGGGCACAACCATCACACAGACATCATACACACAGCGGGCACGCCATCACACGGACATCATACACACACAGGGCACAACCATCACACGGACATCATACACACAGAAGGCACAAACATCACACGGACATCATACACACAGCGGGCACAACCATCACACAGACATCATACACACAGAGGCACAACCATCACACAGACATCATACACACAGAGGGCACAACCATCACACAGACATCATACACACAGAGGGCACAACCATCACACAGACATCATACACACAGAGGGCACAACCATCACACAGACATCATACACACAGAGGGCACAACCATCACACAGACATCATACACACAGCGGGCACAACCATCACACGGACATCATACACACAGCGGGCACAACCATCACACAGACATCATACACACAGAGGGCACAACCGTCACACAGACATCATACACACAGAGGGCACAACCATCACACAGACATCATACACACAGAGGGCACAATTATCACACAGACATCATACACACAGCGGGAACAACCATCACACAGACAACATACACACAGCGGGTACAACCATCACACACACATCATACACATTGCGGGCACAACCATCACATGGACATCATACACACAGCGGGCACAACTATCACACACACATCATACACACAGCGGGCACAACCATAACACAGATATCAAACACACAATGGGCACGCCATCACACAGACATCATACACACAGCGGGCACAACCATCACACAGACATCATACACACAGCGGGCACAACCATCACACAGACATCATACACACAGCGGGCACAAGCATCACACAGACATCATACACATAATGGGCACAACCATCACACAGACATCATACACACAGAGGGCACAACCATCACACGGACATCATACACACAGAGGGCACAACTATCACACACACATCATACACACAGCGGGCACAACCATCACACAGACATCATACACACAGAGGGCACAACCATCATATGGACATCATACACACAGAGGGCACAACCATCACAAAGACATCATACACACAGCGGGCACAACCATCACACACACATCATACACACAGCAGGCACAACCATCACACAGACATCATACACACAAAGGGCACAACCATCACACACACATCATACACACAGCGGGCACAACCATCGCACAGACATCATACACACAGCGGGCACAACCAACACATGGACATCATACACACAGAGGGCACAACCATCACAAAGACATCATACACACAGCGGGCACAACCATCACACACAAATCATACACACAGAGGGCACAACCATCACACAGACATCAAACACACAGCATGCACAACCATCACACAGACATAATACACACAGCGGGCACAACCATCACACAGACATCATACACACAGCGGGCACAACCATCACACAGACATCATACACACAGCGGGCACAACCATCACACAGACATCATACACACAGCGGGCACAACCATCACACGGACATCATACACACAGCGGGCACAACCATCACACGGACATCATACACACAGCGGGCACAACCATCACACAGACATCATACACACAGCGGGCACAACCATCACACACATCATACACACAATGGGCACAACCATCACACACATCATACACACAACGGGCACAACCATCACACAGACATCATACACACAGCGGGCACAACCATCACACAGACATCATACACACAGCGGGCACGCCATCACACGGACATCATACACACACAGGGCACAACCATCACACGGACATCATACACACAGAAGGCATAAACATCACACGGACATCATACACACAGCGGGCACAACCATCACACAGAAATCATACACACAGCGGGCACAACCATCACACAGACATAATACACACAGATGGCACAACCATCACACAGACATCATACACACAGAGGGCACAACCATCACACAGACATCATACACACAGAGGGCACAACCATCACACAGACATCATACACACAGCGGGCACAACCATCACACGGACATCATACACACAGAGGGCACAACCATCACACAGACATCATACACACAGAGGGCACAACCGTCACACAGACATCATACACACAGAGGGCACAATTATCACACAGACATCATACACACAGCGGGCACAACCATCACACAGACAACATACACACAGCGGGTACAACCATCACACACACATCATACACATAGCGGGCACAACCATCACATGGACATCATACACACAGCGGGCACAACCATCACACACACATCATACACACAGCGGGCACAACCATAACACAGATATCATACACACAATGGGCACGCCATCACACAGACATCATACACACAGCGGGCACAACCATCACAAAGACATCATACACACAGCGGGCACAACCATCACACAGACATCATACACACAGCGGGCACAACCATCACACAGACATCATACACATAATGGGCACAACCATCACACGGACATCATACACACAGAGGGCACAACTATCACACACACATCATACACACAGCGGGCACAACCATCACACAGACATCATACACACAGAGGGCACAACCATCACATGCACATCATACACACAGAGGGCACAACCATCACAAAGACATCATACACACAGCGGGCACAACCATCACACACACATCATACACACAGCGGGCACAACCATCACACAGACATCATACACACAGCGGGCACAACCATCACACAGACATCATACACACAGCGGGCACAACCATCACAAGGACATCATACACACAGCGGGCACAACCATCACACAGACATCATACACACAGTGGGCACATCCATCACACACATCATACACACAACGGGCACAACCATCACACAGACATCATACACACAGCAGGCACAACCATCACACAGACATCATACACACAGCGGGCACGCCATCACACGGACATCATACACACACAGGGCACAACCATGACACGGACATCATACACACAGAAGGCACAAACATCACACGGACATCATACACACAGCGGGCACAACCATCACACAGACATCATACACACAGCGGGCACAACCATCACACAGACATCATACACACAGAGGGCACAACCATCACACAGACATCATACACACAAAGGGCACAACCATCACACAGACATCATACACACAGCGGGCACAACCATCACACGGACATCATACACACAGCGGGCACAACCGTCACACAGACATCATACACACAGAGGGCACAACCGTCACACAGACATCATACACAAAGAGGGCACAACCATCACACAGACATCATACACACAGAGGGCACAATTATCACACAGACATCATACACACAGCGGGCACAACCATCACACAGACAACATACACACAGCGGGTACAACCATCACACACACATCATACACATAGCGGGCACAACCATCACATGGACATCATACACACAGCGGGCACAACCATCACACACACATCATACACACAGCGGGCACAACCATAACACAGATATCATACACACAATGGGCACGCTATCACACAGACATCATACACACAGCGGGCACAACCATCACACAGACATCATACACACAGCGGGCACAACCATCACACAGACATCATACACACAGCGGGCACAACCATCACACAGACATCATACACATAATGGGCACAACCATCACACAGACATCATGCACACAGAGGGCACAACCATCACACGGACATCATACACACAGAGGGCACAACCATCACACACACATCATACACACAGCGGGCACAACCATCACACAGACATCATACACACAGAGGGCACAACCATCACATTATCATCATACACACAGAGGGCACAACCATCACAAAGACATCATACACACAGCGGGCACAACCATCACACACACATCATACACACAGAGGGCACAACCATCACACAGAAATCATACACACAGAGGGCACAACCATCACACGGACATCATACACACAGCATGCACAACCATCACACAGACATCATACACACAGAGGGCACAACCATCACACAGACATCATACACACAGCGGGCACAACCATCACACAGACATCATACACACAGCGGGCACAACCATCACACAGACATCATACACACAGCGGGCACAACCATCACACGGACATCATACACACAGCGGGCACAATCATCACACGGACATCATACACACAGCGGGCACAACCATCACACAGACATCATACACACAGTGGGCACAACCATCACACACATCATACACACAACGGGCACAACCATCACACAGACATCATACACACAGCAGGCACAACCATCACACAGACATCATACACACAGCGGGCACGCCATCACACGGACATCATACACACACAGAGCACAACCATCACACGGACATCATACACACAGAAGGCACAAACATCACACGGACATCATACACACAGCGGGCACAACCATCACACAGACATCATACACACAGCGGGCACAACCATCACACAGACATCATACACACAGAGGGCACAACCATCACACAGACATCATACACACAGAGGGCACAACCATCACACAGACATCATACACACAGCGGGCACAACCATCACACGGACATCATACACACAGCGGGCACAACCGTCACACAGACATCATACACACAGAGGGCACAACCGTCACACAGACATCATACACACAGAGGGCACAACCATCACACAGACATCATACACACAGAGGGCACAACCATCACACAGACATCATACACACAGAGGGCACAATTATCACACAGACATCATACACACAGCGGGCACAACCATCACACAGACATCATACACACAGCGGGCACAACCATCACACAGACATCATACACACAGCGGGCACAACCATCACACAGACATCATACACACAGAGGGCACAACCATCACACAGACATCATACACACAGCGGGCACAACCATCACACAGACATCATACACACAGAGGGCACAACCATCACAAAGACATCATACACACAGTGGGCACAACCATCACACACACATCATACACACAGAGGGCACAACCATCACACAGACATCATACACACAGAGGGCACAACCATCACACGGACATCATACACACAGCATGCACAACCATCACACAGACATCATACACACAGAGGGCACAACCATCACACAGACATCATACACACAGCGGGCACAACCATCACACAGACATCATACACACAGCGGGCACAACCATCACACAGACATCATACACACAGCGGGCACAACCATCACACGGACATCATACACACAGCGGGCACAACCATCACACGGACATCATACACACAGCGGGCACAACCATCACACAGACATCATACACACAGTGGGCACAACCATCACACACATCATACACACAACGAGCACAACCATCACACAGACATCATACACACAGCAGGCACAACCATCACACAGACATCATACACACAGCGGGCACGCCATCACACGGACATCATACACACACAGGGCACAACCATCACATGGACATCATACACACAGAAGGCACAAACATCACACGGACATCATACACACAGCGGGCACAACCATCACACAGACATCATACACACAGCGGGCACAACCATCACACAGACATCATACACACAAAGGGCACAACCATCAAACAGACATCATACACACAGAGGGCACAACCATCACACAGACATAATACACACAGCGGGCACAACCATCACACGGACATCATACACAAAGCGGGCACAACCGTCACACAGACATCATACACACAGAGGGCACAACCGTCACACAGACATCATACACACACAGGGCACAACCATCACACAGACATCATACACACAGAGGGCACAATTATCACACAGACATCATACACACAGCGGGCACAACCATCACACAGACAACATACACACAGCGGGTACAACCATCACACACACATCATACACATAGCGGGCACAACCATCACATGGACATCATACACACAGCGGGCACAACCATCACACACACATCATACACACAGCGGGCACAACCATAACACAGATATCATACACACAATGGGCACGCCATCACACAGACATCATACACACAGCGGGCACAACCATCACACAGACATCATACACACAGCGGGCACAACCATCACACAGACATCATACACACAGCGGGCACAACCATCACACAGACATCATACACATAATGGGCACAACCATCACACAGACATCATACACACAGAGGGCACAACCATCACACGGACATCATACACACAGAGGGCACAACTATCACACACACATCATACACACAGCGGGCACAACCATCACACAGACATCATACACACAGAGGGCACAACCATCACATGGACATCATACACACAGAGGGCACAACCATCACAAAGACATCATACACACAGCGGGCACAACCATCACACACACATCATACACACAGAGGGCACAACCATCACACAGACATCATACACACAGAGGGCACAACCATCACACGGACATCATACACACAGCATGCACAACCATCACACAGACATCATACACACAGAGGGCACAACCATCACACAAACATCATACACACAGCGGGCACAACCATCACACAGACATCATACACACAGCGGGCACAACCATCACACAGACATCATACACACAGCGGGCACAACCATCACACGGACATCATACACACAGCGGGCACAACCATCACACGGACATCATACACACAGCAGGCACAACCATCACACAGACATCATACACACAGTGGGCACAACCATCACACACATCATACACACAACGGGCACAACCATCACACAGACATCATACACACAGAGGGCACAACCATCACACAGACATCATACACACAGCGGGCACAACCATCACACAGACATCATACACACAAAGGGGCACAATCATCACACAGACATCATACACACAGAGGGCACAACCATCACACGGACATCATACACACAGAGGGCACAACCATCACACAGACATCATACACACAGCGGGCACAACCATCACACAGACATCATACACACAGCGGGCACGCCATCACACGGACATCATACACACACAGGGCACAACCATCACACGGACATCATACACACAGCGGGCACAACCATCACACAGACATCATACACACAGCGGGCACAACCATCACACAGACATCATACACACAGAGGGCACAACCATCACACAGACATCATACACACAGAGGGCACAACCATCACACAGACATCATACACACAGCGGGCACAACCCTCACACGGACATCATACACACAGCGGGCACAACCGTCACACAGACATCATACACACAGAGGGCACAACCGTCACACAGACATCATAAACACAGAGGGCACAACCATCACACAGACATCATACACACAGAGGGCACAATTATCACACAGACATCATACACACAGCGGGCACAACCATCACACAGACAACATACACACAGCGGGTACAACCATCACACACACATCATACACATAGCGGGCACAACCATCACATGGACATCATACACACAGCGGGCACAACCATCACACACACATCATACACACAGCGGGCACAACCATCACACAGATATCATACACACAATGGGCACGCCATCACACAGACATCATACACACAGCGGGCACAACCATCACACAGACATCATACAAACAGCGGGCACAACCATCACACAGACATCATACACATAATGGGCACAACCATCACACAGACATCATACACACAGAGGGCACAACCATCACACGGACATCATACACACAGAGGGCACAACCATCACACAGACATCATACACACAGCGGGCACAACCATCACACGGACATCATACACACAGCGGGCACAACCATCACACAGACATCATACACACAGAGGGCACAACCGTCACACAGACATCATACACACAGAGGGCACAATTATCACACAGACATCATACACACAGCGGGCACAACCATCACACAGACAACATACACACAGCGGGTACAACCATCACACACACATCATACACATAGCGGGCACAACCATCACATGGACATCATACACACAGCGGGCACAACCATCACACACACATCATACACACAGAGGGCACAACCATCACACAGATATCATACACACAATGGGCACGCCATCACACAGACATCATACACACAGCGGGCACAACCATCACACAGACATCATACACACAGCGGGCACAACCATCACACAGACATCATACACACAGCGGGCACAACCATCACACAGACATCATACACATAATGGGCACAACCATCACACAGACATCATACACACAGAGGGCACAACCATCACACAGACATCATACACACAGAGGGCACAACTATCACACACACATCATACACACAGCGGGCACAACCATCACACGGACATCATACACACAGAGGGCACAACTATCACACACACATCATACACACAGAGGGCACAACCATCACACGGACATCATACACACAGAGGGCACAACTATCACACACACATCATACACACAGCGGGCACAACCATCACACAGACATCATACACACAGAGGGCACAACCATCACATGGACATCATACACACAGAGGGCACAACCATCACACAGACATCATACACACAGCGGGCACAACAATCACACACACATCATACACACAGCGGGCACAACCATCACACAGACATCATACATACAGCGGGCACAACCATCACAAAGACATCATACACACAGAGGGCACAACCATCACAAAGACATCATACACACAGAGTGCACAACCATCACACAGACATCATACACACAGAGGGCACAACCATCACACGGACATCATACACACAGCATGCACAACCATCACACAGACATCATACACACAGAGGGCACAACCATCACACAGACATCATACACACAGCGGGCACAACCATCACACAGACATCATACACACAGCGGGCACAACGATCACAGAGACATCATACACACAGCGGGCACAACCATCACACGGACATCATAAACACAGCAGGCACAACCATCACACGGACATCATACACACAGCGGGCACAACCATCACACAGACATCATACACACAGCGGGCACAACCATCACACAGACATCATACACACAGCGGGCACGCCATCACACGGACATCATACACACACAGGGCACAACCATCACACGGACATCATACACACAGAAGGCACAAACATCACACGGACATCATACACACAGCGGGCACAACCATCACACAGACATCATACACACAGCGGGCACAACCATTACACAGGCATCATACACACAGAGGACACAACCATCACACAGACATCATACACACAGAGGGCACAACCATCACACAGACATCATACACACAGAGGGCACAACCATCACACAGACATCATACACACAGAGGGCACAACCATCACACAGACATCATACACACAGCGGGCACAACCATCACACGGACATCATAAACACAGCGGGCACAACCGTCACACATACATCATACACACAGAGAGCACAACCGTCACACAGACATCATACACACAGTGGGCACAACCATCACACAGACATCATACACACAGAGGGCACAATTATCACACAGACATCATACACACAGCGGGCACAACCATCACACAGACAACATACACACAGCGGGTACAACCATCACACACACATCATACACATAGCGGGCACAACCATCACATGGACATCATACACACAGCGGGCACAACCATCACACACACATCATACACACAGCGGGCACAACCATCACACAGATATCATACACACAATGGGCACGCCATCACACAGACATCATACACACAGCGGGCACAACCATCACACAGACATCATACAGACAGCGGGCACAACCATCACACAGACATCATACACATAATGGGCACAACCATCACACAGACATCATACACACAGAGGGCACAACCATCACACGGACATCATACACACAGAGGGCACAACCATCACACAGACATCATACACACAGCGGGCACAACCATCACACGGACATCATACACACAGCGGGCACAACCATCACACAGACATCATACACACAGAGGGCACAACCGTCACACAGACATCATACACACAGAGGGCACAATTATCACACAGACATCATACACACAGCGGGCACAACCATCACACAGACAACATACACACAGCGGGTACAACCATCACACACACATCATACACATAGCGGGCACAACCATCACATGGACATCATACACACAGCGGGCACAACCATCACACACACATCATACACACAGAGGGCACAACCATCACACAGATATCATACACACAATGGGCACGCCATCACACAGACATCATACACACAGCGGGCACAACCATCACACAGACATCATACACACAGCGGGCACAACCATCACACAGACATCATACACACAGCGGGCACAACCATCACACAGACATCATACACATAATGGGCACAACCATCACACAGACATCATACACACAGAGGGCACAACCATCACACGGACATCATACACACAGAGGGCACAACCATCACACACACATCATACACACAGCGGGCACAACCATCACACAGACATCATACACACAGAGGGCACAACCATCACATGGACATCATACACACAGCATGCACAACCATCTCATGGACATCATACACACAACGGGCACAACCATCACACGGACATCATACACACAGCGTGAACAACCATGACATACACATCATACACACAGAGGGCACAACCATCACACACACATCATACACACAGCGTGCACAACCATCACACAGACATCATACACACAACGGGCACAACCATCACACACACATCATACACACAGCGTGCACAACCATCACACAGACATCATACACACAACAGGCACAACCATCACATAGACATCATACACACAGCGTGCACAACCATCACACGGACATCATACACACAGCGGGCACAACCATCACACAGACATCATACACACAGCGGGTACAACCATCATACATACAGCGGGCAGAACCATCACACAGACAGCATACACACAGCGGGCACAACCATCACACACACATCATACTCACAGCGTGCACAACCATCACACAGACACCATACACACAGCGGGCACAACCATCACACAGACATTATACACACAACGGGCACAACCATCACACAGACATCATACACACAGCGTGCACAACCATCACAGAGACATCATACACACAGCGTGCACAACCATCACAGAGACATCATACACACAACAAGCACAACCATCACACACATCATACACACAGCGGGCACAATCATCACACAGACATCATACACACAATGGGCACAACCATCACACGGACATCATACACACAGCGGGCACAACCATCACATGGACATCATACACACAACGGGCACAACCATCACACAGACATCATACACACAACGTGCACAACCATCACACACACAGCATGCACAACCATCACACAGACATCATATACACAGAGGGCACAACCATCACACACACATCATACACACAGCGGGCACAACCATCACACAGATATCATACACACAGCGGGCACAACCAACACATGGACATCATACACACAGAGGGCACAACCATCACACAGACATCATACACACAGCGGGCACAACCATCACACACACAGAGGGCACAACCATCACACAGACATCATACACACAGAGGGCACAACCATCACACGGACATCATACACACAGCATGCACAACCATCACACAGACATCATACACACAGAGGGCACAACCATCACACAGACATCATACACACAGCGGGCACAACCATCACACAGACATCATACACACAGCGGGCACAACCATCACACACACATCATACACACAGCGGGCACAACCATCACACAGACATCATACACACAGCGGGCACAACCATCACACACAGCGGGCACAACCATCACACACACACATCATACACACAGCGGGCACAACCATCACACGACATCATACACACAGAGGGCACAATCATCACACAGACATCATACACACAGCGGGCACAACCATCACACGGACATCATACACACAACGGGCACAACCGTCACACACACAGCGGGCACAACCATCACACAGACATCATACACACAAAGGTGCACAATCATCACATGGACATCATACACACAGAGGGCACAACCATCACACGGACATCATACACACAGAGGGCACAACCATCACACAGACATTATACACACAACAGGCACAACCATCACACAGACATCATACACACAAAGGGGCACAATCATCACACAGACATCATACACACAGTGGGCACAACCATCACACGGACATCATACATACAGCGGGCACAACATGACATGTATATATTCACTTCTTCTCCATCATGTCTCCAGTGGCAGTGGTGGGGCCCAGTGTTTGCAATCAGCAGCAGAGGATGGGCTGTACGCAGGAGAGCTGTCAGCCCTGCAGTGTCCCTAAATCCCCTTCCCATCTTCCCTAGTCCCGACTGCAGAACTGCTGGTGACATTGCAGGAGCCCCTCCCCTCCTGTAATAACAGCAGCCACAGATGGGAGAGGCTGCGGGTCTCTCCCTTCACCTCAGGACCGCGCCTTGTTGTCATGTCCTCCGCAGACTTGGCCCCGCCCCCTGTCCCCTCACCTCCTCATGCTGTGCGGTCTCTCTGCACAGTAGAATTCCTCTGCACTGATGCCGGGGAGGAGCAGGGAGCGGGAGGCGGAGCTACAAGGGGTCACACAGCATGAAAAGCCTGCATGTCTGGGAAAAAAAGCCCAGTGCCTAGCAACGCCCCTGCCGGGAGAAGAGCTGAGCCGGGACGGGACTGAGCCCTCAAATCGGGACAGGCCCAGGGAATAGGGGAGGCTTGTTAGCTATGGATATTATACCAGCCTCCTATTATCCTGTATATAATATGGGATGTTTGTGCCTGTAGTATAGATATTATACCACATACAGGCTAATATGTAACTAGTGCACATTACACCATGAGTACAGACATTAGATATTACACCAGTCACGTATTATCCTCTATACACCATCTGATGTCTGTGCACAGTATATTACAGACATTATTCCTACATACAGTATGCGCCCCACATAGCCCCTATATACAGTGTAAGCCACCACATAGCCCTTATATACAGTGTGAGCCCTCATATACCATCCTATATACAGTATTAGCCACCACATAGCCCCCTATATACCATATGAGCCCCCACATAGCCTCCTATACATATTATGAGCCGCCACATAGCCTCCTTTGTACAGTATGAGCCCGCATATAGCCTCCTATATATAGTATGAGCCCCCTATGTACAGTATGAGTCCTCACATTGCCTCCTTTATACAGTATGAGCCCCCACATAGCCTTCTACTGTATACATATTATTAGCCGCCACATAGCCTCCTATGTACAGTATGAGTCCCACATTGCCTCCTTTATACAATGTGAGTCCCCACATAGCCTCTCTATATATTGTCAGACCCCATGTGGCCTCTTATATACATTATGAGATCCGCATAGCTTCCTATATACAGTGTGAGCCCCCACATAGTCTCTATATACAATATGAGCCCTCAAATAGCCTCCTATATACAGTATGACTCCCTCATGGCCTTCTATATACAGTGTAAGGCCCCACATAACCTCTTATATACAGTGTGAGGCCCCATATAGCCTCCAATATACAATGTGAGCCCTCACATAGCCTGCTATATACTATATGAGCCCTCACATAGCCTCCTATATACAGTATGAGTCCTCACATAGCCCCCTATATACAGGCACACATTCCATGCACATACGAAAAAAAAAAAAAAAAAAGACATACTCACCTCGCTCTCGTTCCCCCACGGTCTGTTCTTTTCTCCGGTGCACTGACTCTCCTCACAGCAGATGTGATGTCGTGATGTCATCACGTTTTCTGTGTCAGTCGCACAAGCTGATCTGTGGAAGTAGTAGCCAATGGCTCCGTCTTCCACCAATGTATTCACCACACTGCAGATAGCAGTGATATTGGGATAGGGGAGAGTATGGTGTGGCCCGTGCACCACAGTTTTGAGCCCTTCGGCTGTCTCAGTCCGCGGGCTGAACTTTGTAGTTACAGTATTATACACTGTGTTCCAAATTATTATGCAAATAATATTTTCTCAGATTTTCCCAAATTACCTATATGAATTGCAGTCATTGTAATTTTCCAGTCAAATAACTATTAGAGTACAATTGAAAGGTTTTTGTACAAACTGCCTATGATAACAGTATATTTTTAAAAAAATAAAAAACTCAAACTGCACTCAAAATGCATGTTCCAAATTATTATGCACAGCAGAGTTTTCAACCTTTTCATTTTAATAAAGAACAAAAAAATGGTCATTTTTGAAATTATAAGCATTAGCAGGTTATTAGAAACTGAAATCAAACAGTTTTCAACTCAAAACTTTATTCTAGGTGATGTTACATTTGCACATAGGACCCCTTGTTCGAAAGGAGCTTCTGAACTCTCTCGTCCATTGAATTTGTCAGGTTTTGGATGGTTTCTGCTTCAATTGTTTTGCATGAGGACAGAATACCCTCCCAGAGCTGTTGCTTAGATGTGAACTGCCTCCCGCCATCATAGACACTCCTTTTGATGATACTCCAGAGGTTCTGAATGGGGTAGAGGTCAGGGGAGCATGGGGGTCACACCATAAGTTTGTCCCCTTTTATGCCCACTCCATCCATCTGGACCATCGAACTGTTTTGTTCACCAATGAGTGCCGTGCAACGCTCGATGGTCCAGATGGATGGAGTGGAGGATGGCTGGTTGATGGACACCCCATGCAAACACGGCTATGGCGCCAACAAGGAGGAGGTGGAGTAATGTTTTGGGCTGGAATCAGGGGGAGAGAGATTGTCGGCCCCTTTAGGATCCCTGAAGGGGTAAAGATGAACTCCATAATGTATGTTGAGTTTCTCAAACAGAACTTCCTGCCATGGTTCAAGAAGAAGAACCGTGTATTCCGCAGCAAGATCATTTTCATGCATGATAATGCCCCATCTCATGCTGCACATAACACATCTGCATCTCTGGCTGCTATGGGCATAAAAGGGGACAAACTTATGGTGTGGCCCCCATGCTCCCCTGACCTCAACCCCATTGAGAACCTCTGGAGCATCATCAAAAGGAGTGTCTATGATGGCGGGAGGCAGTTCACATATAAGCAACAGCTCTGGGAGGGTATTCTGTCCTCATGCAAAACAATTGAAGCAGAAACCATCCAAAACCTGACAAATTCAATGGACGAGAGAGTTCAGAAGCTCCTTTCGAACAAGCGGTCCTATGTGCAAATGTAACATCACCTAGAATAAAGTTTTGAGTTGAAAACTGTTTGATTTCAGTTTGTAATAACCTGCTAATGCTTATAATTTCAAAAATGACCATTTTTTTGTTCTTTATTAAAATGAAAAGGTTGAAAACTCTGCTGTGCATAATAATTTGGAACATGCATTTTGAGTGCAGTTTGAGTTTTTTATTTTTTTAAAAATATACTGTTATCATAGGCAGTTCGTACAAAAACCTTTCAATTGTACTCTAATAGTTATTTGACTGGAAAATTACAATGACTGCAATTCATATAGGTAATTTGGGAAAATCTGAGAAAATATTATTTGCATAATGATTTGGAACACAGTGTATATACCAGACATGGGCAGAGTTCAGATATATTATACACACATTACCTGTACATAACATCTGTTCACACAGTATACCACATGCATACAATATATATTAGAATACATGACTAGTATATAATATTCTGTAACTATAGACATCTGATGTATAGTAATGTGTATTTTTTTAAAACATCTGATGTGTGTATCACAGTAGATGATAGGCTAATCTGTATACTAGATGTGGTATATTATGTACAGGGATATACACTGTACTGAACACACCTGGACCTGCCTACAGGACCTCACATATTATATATGGGGCCATATAGTAGAATATGACGTGCTGTAGGTTCAGCTGTAATCAGTTGGTGCAGGGTCTTGTATTGTGATGTCTGTGGTCTCTGCTGGGACTAAGTGTGATTTATTGCACCAGACTGAACTTTTTGCACTGACAGGAGGACCCTAATCTGCATGAAAGTACAGACTCCTGCAATAACTCACAGGGAGCCCCAGCAGCTGGCCCTCTGATTGGACAATATAGAATCCTGGAAGAATTTATGAGAAGGTGAGCACAGTCCTGCTTCCCCCTCACTGCAGAGCCCCTGACCTCATACTGACTGAGACCACTGAGGTCTCCGATCCACAGGCTCCTCTGCGGCAAACTGAATCAGTTCCTGGTGCGCTGTGTGACGTCACGTCAGCAGACTGAGCCTCACAGCGTGCAGGGGGTTTATCTGCATCTCTGTGATGTGGCCGGGCCAGCAGCTGAACATATTTAAAGGTACATTGCTGTCCCCTGGCAGCCCTGAGCAGCTGCTTGGGAACTGGCCTGTGGGGCATCTGCCCCCCGGCCCAGCCCTTTTGGTGGCGATATGCTTTGGAAAAAAATTAGACACGTAATGTTCTGGCTTCAATAGTTATTTGTGTTAAACCTCACCTACAAAATAACACATATTCAGACAATCCTAATATACCGTTTGTATTTGCCATACTTATATCATCTTGAACCTGCTGTGAGCTGCCTTCCAAATTAGGATATAGTTGGCAGCAAATATAGTTCCATGGACCAGCCATACCTACCAAACCCTCCGGACCATGGTGTATTTCTACCCTTTATTCCACTTCCCTCATTTACTCATGTTGCTGATCCCCCCCACATTTTTCAACACCCAGTCCTGGCCCTGATTACAGTTCTGCACCTTATTATAATTTGTAATGTTTATTTGTTTTATTTTGCATGTTTTGGCGCATGACAGAAATATTTCTTTTTGATCATTTTTTTAATAAATTAAGTTTGTTTTTTCCTATCTGCTTGTTATTCTTTGCCACCTTATACAAAAAGGTAGTTAAATGTAATGTTCAAGGATACAGTGGGTACTGAAAGTGTTCAGACCCCTTTAAATTTTTCACTCTTTGTTTCATTGCAGCCATTTGGTAAATTCTAAAAAGTTCTTTTTTTTTCTCACTAAAGTACACTCTGCACCCCATCGTGACTGAAATAAACAGAAATGTAGAATTTTTTGCAAATTTATTAAAAAAGAAAAACTGAAATATCACATGGTCATAAGTATTCAGACCCTTTGCTCAGACACTCATATTTAAGTCACATGCTGTCCATTTCCTTGGAATCCTCCTTGAGATGGATCTACTCTTTCATTGGAGTCCAGCTGTGTTTAATTAAACTGGTAGGACTTGATTTGGAAAGGCACACACCTGTCTATATAAGAGCTCAAAGCTCACAGTGCATGTCAGACCAAATGAGAATCATAAGCTCAAAGGAACTGCCCAAGGAGCTCAGAGACAGAATTGTGGCAAGGCACAGATCTGGCCAAGGTTACAAAAGAAGTTCTGCATTACTCAAGGTTCCTAAGAGCACAGTGGGCTCCATAATCCTTAAATGGAAGACGTTTGGGACCACCAGAAGTCTTCCTAGACCTGTCCGTCCAGCCAAACTGAGCAATCGTGGGAGAAAAGTCTTGGTGAGAGGTAAAGAAGAACCCCAAGATCACTGTGGCTGAGCTCCGGAGATGCAGCAGGGAGATGGGAGAAAGTTCCACAAAGTCAACTATCACTGCAGCCCTCCACCAATCGGGCCTTTATGGCAGAGTGGACCAACGGAAGCTTCTCCTCAGTGCAAGACATATAAAAGCCCGCATAGAGTTTGCTCAAAAACACATGAAGGACTCCCTGACTATGAGAAAAATAAGATTCTCTGGTCTGATGAGACGAAGATACAATTATCACCAAAAAGTTCTAAGCAGTATGTGTGGAGAAAACCAGGCACTGCTCATCACCTGCCCAATACAATCCCAACAGTGAAACATGGTGGTGGCAGCATCATGCTATGGGGATGTTTTTCAGCTGCAGGAAAAGGACGATGGTTGCAATTGAAGGAAACATGAATGCGGCCAAGTACAGAGATATTCTGGATGAAAATCTCTTCCAGAGTGCTCTGGACCTCAGACTTGGCCGAATGTTCACCTTCCAAGAAGACAATGACCCTAAGCACAAAGCTAAAATAACAAAGGAGTAGCTTCTGAACAACTCTGTGACCATTCTTGACTGGCCCAGCCAGAGCCCTGACCTAAACCCAATTGAGCATCTCTGGAGAGACCTTGAAATGGCTGTCCACCAACGTTCACCATCCAACCTGATGGAACTGGAGAGGATCAGCAAGGAAGAATGGCAGAGGATCCCCAAATCCAGGTGTGAAAAATTTGTTGCATCATTCCCAAGAAGACTCATGGCTGTACTAGCTCAAAAGGATGCTTTTACTCAATACTGAGCAAAGGGTCTGAATACTTATGACTATGTGATATTTCAGTTTTTCTTTATTAATAAATTTGCAAAAATTTCTACATTTCTGTTTTTTTCAGTCAAGATGGGGTGCAGAGTGTACTTTAATGAGAAAAAAATGAACTTTTTAGAATTTACCAAATGGCTGCACTGAAACAAAGAGTGAAAAATTTAAAGGGGTCGGAATACTTTCCTTACCCACTGTATATGATTTTCACAATAATCTTGGGGAAATTAAATTTATTAGAAAGATTTTGAGAAAGGGGGACTTCAAATACATAAGTAGGGCTATAGCAGTGATGACTTAGCCCAGGAACTTAGGACCTTATATTGTCTTTTCATATATAGTTTAGTCTACGTTTTGGCGTTGTTTTACATCCTTACAAATTTAGGTATTTATTTTTGAAAAAATGGGATGGGGTCCATTTAATTTTCTTAACAGCTGAGGGAAAGCAGTGGGCTGGTGTTATTATTCTGGGAAGGGGCCGCTATTCATGGATCTTCCCAGCTTATTAATAACAGCTCACAGGTGTCTGCTTAGCCTTTAATGGTATTAAAAAGGGGGTATCCCCCAAAAAGTTATGTGGTGTCCCACCTAGTTTTAATGACCAGCAAAGGCTAAACAGACACCTGCAGGCTGATAATAATAGGCTGGGAAGGGACCATGGATATTGGCCTCCTCCCTGACTAATAACATGAGCCCTCAGCCGCCCCAGAAATTCTGGTGCTTATTCTCGGCTATTCCCACTTGCCCTGGTGCATTGGCAAGTGGGGTAATGGTTTTGGGGTTGATGTCAGCTGTTTGATGTTTGCTGACATCAAGCCCAGGGGTTAGTAATGGGGAGGCGTCAATAAGACATCCCCATTACTAACGCCATTAGTTCAAGTAAAAAAACTCACACAGAGCAAAGACCTTTGTTTGAACAAAACACTCAATGAGCCTCTTTTACACGTTTCTTAAGATCCACATAAAAATAAAAAAACAAAGTAATCCTCACCTGTCCACAGATAATCCATACTGATGATGTCGAACAATGATCCCCAGATCTGCTACATCCGATTGGTGTGTTGAGCGGTTGCATGAGTATGCAACTGCTCAGCACGCCAGCTGGAACTCACTGACAGTAGCCTGAGGACGTTCCTGCAGTGACGAGCGATGCCGTCAATAAGGTTGCAAATTGAAAACGCTTTGCTATTTTCTTATAGCCTACTCTTGCTTTGTGGGCATCCACCATTTTCATTTTCAGAGTGCTAGGCAGCTGCTTAGAAGAACCCATGGCTGCTGTTTTTTGGCACAAGGTTAGAGGAGGCTGGGTTTTTATAAAGTTGGGAAATTTGTATCACCTGGCCTTTCCTAATGATAGTGAACAAGCCATAACCTTTAGGGTATGTGCAGATGGTCGGTGTTGGCTGCGCTTTGAACGCAGCATACTTTATGCTGCGTCCAAAGCGCTGCACGCAAGTGAATCCGCATGTGTTCAATGAACCATGCGGATTCACCGCATCCTATACATTACAGTGATATAATTTCTCTTGCGGAGACTAGGTCTGACATGCTGCGGTCTGTGAAGACGCGCCGCATGATCGTCTCCACGGGTGAGCTGCAGGAGCACGGAGACGCATAGTGGACATGGGATTTGTATAAATCCCATCAACTATGCTGTAATATCTGGCCGCTGCAGATTGCACGCAGCGCAAGTGTGCTGCGTCCAATCCGCAGTGTTTACTGACTATGTGCACGGACTCTAACAGGCTAATTAAGGTCTGAAACCTTGGTCAAAGTTTTCTGAGCACACAAATCTCCAAGGGTGCCCAAACTTTTGCATCAGCCCATTTTCCTTTGTGTAATTTTTAAAATGTAAAAAATGACAAGATATTTTTTTTGCCTAAAATACAAAGGAAATGTGTCATCTTTAACTTTAGCCCTTTTATAGAGATAATTTCATCTTCAACTTGCTTTACTGTTCACAATAACAGTAATTTTTTACCAAGGGGCCTAAACTTTTACATGCCACTGTAAGAGAAACACATCGCTATTTACATTACTCGTAAAACTGCATGGCACTGTACACATAAAGTGATTATTGCCTTCAAGGGTAGGAATGCAGCAGAACAGTCCATCACTCTTACATTCCCTCTTTGGACATGGTCATCCTCGACCATTCTGGAACCTGGAAGACAACACACAGCATATACAGTGGGGACCCTTCAAAACGCACACTGCTGCCGCAATACTCGCTGCCTCTGTCAGGCCTGAGGCTGTGGTACTAACCGTGGAGGAGTCATTGCTGGACATGATCTTCCCGCTGAGGGCTGAAATATTGGATGTGACATCTGGTCATCTGGTCAATGACTTTGTGGCGCCCTTGAGAGTTCAGTCGCCACAGAGGTACTGCACCTAACCCAGAGGTGTGGCATCTCCTTCTCTCAGGTAAGGAGGAAGTCCTGCCCGGGACCCCAACACCTGCACTCAACACTGCACTACTCCAGGCCGGCTGGAAGGGCATTATGCACTTCTTCTGCTGCCCGGTCCCTGGCTGGAGTGGGGGGAACCAGTAGTGTGTAACATACCTGGCGGCGTCCTTGCATAGTGGTCCATCTCCCACTGTGCAAGAGCGCGCACTTGATCTCCAATCCAGAATGTCTCTCTGGCTTCCCTCCATGCTGTCTGTTTGCTTCTGTGTGCTGCTGCTTAAGGGCGGCGCCCGATCACTTCCTGCTTTTTGTACCTGCTGCAGGCACACCCCTTGTGCGTCCTCAGCCTATTGCTGTCTGTCACCTGGTATTTAAACCAGCTGCTCCAATTAACCCATGCCTGAGCATTGTGTTTTCATTCAGTGTGGTCTTTCACTCTGAATGTGCCAGGTCCCCTTCTGTGTTCTCTTGTCTGCCTATCCTGGAGGCTGTATTTCCAGGCCTGTCTGAACACTCTCCTTGCCTGTTCCTCCCGCCTTCTAGGGGCTGCATACCTAGACCCGCTCCTGTATCTTGCTGCTGTGTCTGTTCTTGTCTGTATACTCTTCTAGCCTGTTTTCTGTGTTTCTCTATGTCCGTACCTTTCCTTTTTCTGCAGAGTCTGAACTCGTACCTAACTCCTGCTCGTTGTCACTGTACTCCCGTTTGTGAGTTTGTGGTCCACTCGCTACTTCACAGCAAGTACCCTGTGGGTATCTGGTTCTGCCTTTCCCTTCCTGTCTGTTCCATGTGAACAGAGCCCTGTCCCCCCTGCTCTGCCTTGCTCACCGCTCCGGCGGTTCTAGCCTGCTCTGCCTTTGCTCACCGCTACGGCGGTTCTAGCCTGCTCTGCCTTTGCTCACCGCTCCGGCGGTTCTAGCCTGCTCTGCCTTTGCTCACCGCTCCGGCGGTTCTAGCCTGCTCTGCCTTTGCTCACCGCTCCGGCGGTTCTAGCCTGCTCTGCCTTTGCTCACCGCTCCGGCGGTTCTAGCCTGCTCTGCCTTTGCTCACCGCTCCGGCGGTTTTAGCCTGCTCTGCCTTTGCTCACCGCTCCAGGCGGTTCTAGCCTGCTCTGCCTTTGCTCACCGCTCCGGCGGTTCTAGCCTGCTCTGCCTTTGCTCACTGCTCCGGCGGTTCTAGCCTGCTCTGCCTTTGCTCACCGCTCCGGCGGTTCTAGCCTGCTCTGCCTTTGCTCACCGCTCCAGCGGTTCTAGCCTGCTCTGCCTTTGCTGACCGCTCCGGCGGTTCTAGCCTGCTCTGCTTTTGCTCACCGCTCCGGCGGTTCTAGCCTGCTCTGCCTTTGCTCACCGCTCCGGCGGTTCTACCCTGCTCTGCCTTTGCTCACCGCTCCGGCGGTTCTAGCCTGCTCTGCCTTTGCTCACCGCTCCGGCGGTTCTAGCCTGCTCTGCCTTTGCTCACCGCTCTGGCGGTTCTAGCCTGCTCTGCCTTTGCTCACCGCTCCGGCGGTTCTAGCCTGCTCTGCCTTTGCTCACCGCTCTGGCGGTTCTAGCCTGCTCCGCCTTTGCTCACCGCTCTGGCGGTTCTAGCCTGCTCTGCCTTTGCTCACCGCTCTGGCGGTTCTAGCCTGCTCTGCCTTTGCTCACCGCTCCGGCGGTTCTAGCCTGCTCTGCCTTTGCTCACCGCTCTGGCGGTTCTAGCCTGCTCTGCCTTTGCTCACCGCTCTGGCGGTTCTAGCCTGCTCTGCCTTTGCTCACCGCTCCGGCGGTTCTAGCCTGCTCTGCCTTTGCTCACCGCTCCGGCGGTTCTAGCCTGCTCTGCCTTTGCTCACCGCTCTGGCGGTTCTAGCCTGCTCTGCCTTTGCTCACCGCTCCGGCGGTTCTAGCCTGCTCTGCCTTTGCTCACCGCTCCGGCGGTTCTAGCCTGCTCTGCCTTTGCTCACCGCTCCGGCGGTTCTAGCCTGCTCTGCCTTTGCTCACCGCTCCGGCGGTTCTAGCCTGCTCTGCCTTTGCTCACCGCTCCGGCGGTTCTAGCCTGCTCTGCCTTTGCTCACCGCTCCAGGCGGTTCTAGCCTGCTCTGCCTTTGCTCACCGCTCCGGCGGTTCTAGCCTGCTCTGCCTTTGCTCACCGCTCCGGCGGTTCTAGCCTGCTCTGCCTTTGCTCACCGCTCCGGCGGTTCTAGCCTGCTCTGCCTTTGCTCACCGCTCCAGCGGTTCTAGCCTGCTCTGCCTTTGCTGACCGATCCGGCGGTTCTAGCCTGCTCTGCTTTTGCTCACCGCTCCGGCGGTTCTAGCCTGCTCTGCCTTTGCTCACCGCTCTGGCGGTTCTAGCCTGCTCCGCCTTTGCTCACCGCTCTGGCGGTTCTAGCCTGCTCTGCCTTTGCTCACCGCTCTGGCGGTTCTAGCCTGCTCTGCCTTTGCTCACCGCTCCGGCGGTTCTAGCCTGCTCTGCCTTTGCTCACCGCTCTGGCGGTTCTAGCCTGCTCTGCCTTTGCTCACCGCTCTGGCGGTTCTAGCCTGCTCTGCCTTTGCTCACCGCTCCGGCGGTTCTAGCCTGCTCTGCCTTTGCTCACCGCTCCGGCGGTTCTAGCCTGCTCTGCCTTTGCTCACCGCTCTGGCGGTTCTAGCCTGCTCTGCCTTTGCTCACCGCTCCGGCGGTTCTAGCCTGCTCTGCCTTTGCTCACCGCTCCGGCGGTTCTAGCCTGCTCTGCCTTTGCTCACCGCTCCGGCGGTTCTAGCCTGCTCTGCCTTTGCTCACCGCTCCGGCGGTTCTAGCCTGCTCTGCCTTTGCTTACCGCTCCGGCGGTTCTAGCCTGCTCTGCCTTTGCTCACCGCTCCAGGCGGTTCTAGCCTGCTCTGCCTTTGCTCACCGCTCCGGCGGTTCTAGCCTGCTCTGCCTTTGCTCACCGCTCCGGCGGTTCTAGCCTGCTCTGCCTTTGCTCACCGCTCCGGCGGTTCTAGCCTGCTCTGCCTTTGCTCACCGCTCCAGCGGTTCTAGCCTGCTCTGCCTTTGCTGACCGATCCGGCGGTTCTAGCCTGCTCTGCTTTTGCTCACCGCTCCGGCGGTTCTAGCCTGCTCTGCCTTTGCTCACCGCTCCGGCGGTTCTACCCTCCTCTGCCTTTGCTCACCGCTCCGGCGGTTCTAGCCTGCTCTGCCTTTGCTCACCGCTCCGGCGGTTCTAGCCTGCTCTGCCTTTGCTCACCGCTCCGGCGGTTCTAGCCTGCTCTGCCTTTGCTCACCGCTCTGGCGGTTCTAGCCTGCTCCGCCTTTGCTCACCGCTCTGGCGGTTCTAGCCTGCTCCGCCTTTGCTCACCGCTCTGGCGGTTCTAGCCTGCTCTGCCTTTGCTCACCGCTCTGGCGGTTCTAGCCTGCTCTGCCTTTGCTCACCGCTCCGGCGGTTCTAGCCTGCTCTGCCTTTGCTCACCGCTCTGGCGGTTCTAGCCTGCTCTGCCTTTGCTCACCGCTCTGGCGGTTCTAGCCTGCTCTGCCTTTGCTCACCGCTCCGGCGGTTCTAGCCTGCTCTGCCTTTGCTCACCGCTCCGGCGGTTCTAGCCTGCTCTGCCTTTGCTCACCGCTCCGGCGGTTCTAGCCTGCTCTGCCTTTGCTCACCGCTCCGGCAGTTCTAGCCTGCTCTACTCTTGCTCACCGCTCCAGGCGGTCTTGTCCTGCTCTACTCTTGCTCACAGTTCTAGGCGGTCTTGTCCTGCTCTACTCTTGCTCACCGCTCCAGGCGGTCTTGTCCTGCTCTACTCTTGCTCACCGCTCCAGGCGGCCTCGTCCTGCTCTACTCTTGCTCACCGCTCTAGGCGGTCTCGTCCTGCCCTGCTCTCGCTCACCTCTCTGGGCGGCCTCACTCTGCTGTGTTTGTCCGCCACATCTGTGGTTCTGTTCCTGAGTCCCAGTGTGTACTGGGTCCTATCCCGCCTGTGTTCCTACCTGCTAGTGCCTCCCTGTCTGCACTCTAGCCGTGCTTGCCTGTACCCCCCTGCCTGCATACCCGCCTGCCTGCATACCAGTCGTGCCTGCCTATACCCACCAGTTTGTGTGCCAGCCTAACCAGTCTATTCCTGTATTCCCCTGTGTGGGTCAACAGCCGTGTCCGGGGTCTGTCCTGGAGTAGCACCTGGTCCCTCTGCTCGGTTCCTCCTTGGTGCACTGGCGTCGTATGCCGTCGTGCGACCCTGGTCGGATCGGGTGAATACCTAGTTACGCCCCTCCAGGCATTCACTCTCCGGCACGGTCCAGTGGAATCACACGCACACGCCGCTCAGCCCGGGCGTGTGCATTACATAGTGGGTGTGGGTGGAGGACGTAGAACAGGGGAGCACTTAGAGAATAGATATAAAAAAGAAAGCCATCTTAGTTAGAGCAGTGCAGTTCAGCCAGTGAGTAGCAAGGAGAGGAGGGGAGCAGAGTCTCTTCAGGAGCTCTGCTCTATTGTGGGCCTAGTGAGAGAGGCCCAGGAGAGGAGTGGGAGCAAGGGAGGAATGCTCCGGGAACAGATGGCATCCCAGGGGGTACCGTGAGTGCAGGATGGCACCCGTACGCCCGAATCTGCCAAGAGTCAGAGGGATCAGGCCGCAGGAAGGGAACTGGTCCCTGGACCTGCCGTGTTACTCCCGGTCTCGGCTGGAAAAACCGGAGGCTTCTGCACTTCCATGGTGCAGTTGCCACAGCCTCACCCTAGTCGCCGTGAAGGGCATCAAGTAGATCCGGGAAATCCAGGTTGCCCAGAAGGGACTTCAGAGCACCCGATCGGGACTGTGTGTGGGGAGCGCCGGGCAGGATGGAGAAGACCCAGCGCGTGAAGTCGGTCAAGGAAGGAACATAAGAAAGGGGGTCCCGTTAAGTGCTTCTAATCTACCTGAAGGAGTGCTGAACCCCTAACTGGCAAATGCAGTGCGACGCGGGAGTCTGACACCTGGACAGTGTACCCGAGGAACCTAAAAACAACTGTGAGTAAACTCTGATGACTGCACTCCACTGTCTCTGTCAGTTATTTCCATCACGCTACCATGCCGGCACTACAATGCCCAGCATTACCATCTGCAACTACAATGTCCCGGGGGCCCACTCCGCCTGTGGGGAGCAGAAACATCCCAGCTGCCATCCCATCATCCCCGAAGGTCTGCAGCAGTGCCGGTATTCATTACCGGGAACCACAGGTGGCGTCACGATTAGTGTTGAGCATTCCGATACTGAAATATCGGGTATCGGCCGATATTCACGGTATCGGAATTCCGACACTTAATTCCGATACTTTTGCAATATCGTATACCGGAATCGGAAGTTCCCATAATGCAATGAGCCAGTTTCATTTTATTCAGCCAATGAGGATCCTAAGAAGTGTGGGCACATCCTGTTAGGCATGTAGGCATCTTAACTAATGGCATGGCTGTGATTGGCTGCTGAAATGATGTCATGATGCACTATAAAAGCCGCCGCCGCCATTTTGAGCTCACTCTGCTGTGAATTCAGTTAGGGATAGGACGCTGTTGTTCTGAGGGACAGTTTTAGCTACCTATTTGGTCTATTCTGCTTTACCCAAGCTACTTTATAAATCGCTGTGCCTTGCAGCGCTAGTGCAAGGTCTGTGTGTGTGAGTGCAGCTCACCCTGTAGTGTGTGCTTCAGCCACGTCTGGTTGTAGTGCACTCAGTGTGTGTCACTGCCTCATACATTGTCCTTTTTTGCCAATTCATAATTGTTCCTGATTTCTCCTATTAGTGTGGTGGTTCCATCCGTATTCAGCTACATTGGTTCCAAACACACTATATAGGAGTAGTTAGAGGAGCCTTTCTACAGCATTGTGCCCTGCAGCCCCAGCCAGATTAGTATTAGCCTATTTTTTGTAGCCTCATCTATTGCATTGTAGGTTACCTTCCTACATTGTAATAGCTACAAAAAGTTTGTGATACTATCGGTATTACATCTTTGGGCACATCCAGTTTCTTTTTGTGACAAAAAAAACCTAAATAAAGTTCACCAAACACTCCACTTTACAGTTGTGTAGGCCACATTAGCTCATATTAAAGTCTAGTCCACACTTTATAAAATTAGTGTTTCTTATACCTGTTAGCAGCTGTTCAGGAATAAGCACACTAAGCCCTTAGTACTTTTCTGCCTATCTTTATCAGTCTACCAAGATGAAGAAGGCAGGGAGTAAGGCATGTGGTCGTGGTCGTGGTCGTGGGCGTGGGCGTGGAGTTTCTGCAGGGAGAGGACGTGAGGATTCTGTGCCTGCAGGGAGAGGACGTGGGGATTCTGTGCCTGCTGCGGGCACCAGTGACTCAGCATCCCCCAGTTTTACCAGGGAACAGTCCTTTATGCGCAGCTTTGTAGAAGCTAGCCGTACCCCACTGCTGCGGGAGGACCAAATTGAAGCCGTTGTCGGATGGATGGCAGCTAACGCATCGACTTCAATTAGTTCCAGATCCTCTCAGGTGCTGAGCACTGAAGAGCACCCATCTGTCTCTTCACCACCTGCCAAATTGCCCAGGCAGTCAGAGAGCCCTGGACAGGAGCCATCTCTACTTCTGTTCTCTGAATCTCTTGGCTTGGAAAGAGGGGGCCAGCCAAGCAGAATTCGAGAATTTGAAGAAGAGGTAGTATGCAGTGATGCGCAACCGTTTTGTCTCTCTGAATCTGAAGAGGCGGGTGGGCCAGTGCCTATGGTCAGCAGCACACCTCAGTACGCATCTGATGATGAGACTCAGGTGCCACTTTCTGGTGCGTACTGTGCTGTCGAGACTACCCAGGAGAAGCAGTTGTTTGAAGAGGGTGGTGTAGATCAGAGGTCCCCAACCTTTTTTGCACCAAGGACCGGCTTTAACCACTTCGCGCCAGAGCCTGTTTTTGCCTTCGTGACCGGGCCAATTTTTTCAATTCTGACCACTGTCACTTTATGAGGTAATTACTCTGGAACGCTTCAACGGATCCCCCTGATTCTGAGATTGTTTTTTTGTGACATATTGTACTTCATGATAGTGGTAAAATTTCTTCGATATCACTTGCGTTTATTTGTGAAAAAATCGGAAATTTGGCGAAAATTTTGAAAATTTTGCAATTTTCAAACTTTGAATTTTCATGCCCTTTAATCAGAGAGATATGTCACACAAAATAGTTAATGAATAACATTTCCCACATGTCTACTTCACATCAGCACAATTTTGGAACCAAAATTTTTTTCTGTTAGGAAGCTATAAGGGTTAAAAGTTGACCAGCGATTTCTCATTTTTACAACAAAATTTACAAAAACATTTTTTTAGGGACCACATCTTATTTGAAGTGACTTTGAGGAGCCTTTATGACAGAAAATACCCAAAGTGATACCATTCTAAAAACTGCACCCCTCAAGGTGCTCAAAACCACATTCAAGAAGTTTATTAACCCTTCAGGTGCTTCACAGGAATTTTTGGAATGTGGAAGAAAACAATGAACATTTAACTTTTTTTCACAAAGCTGCTACTTTAGCCTCAAATTTTTAATTTTCACAAGGGCAGCCAGAAAAAATGGACCCCAAAATGTGTTGTGCAATTTCTCCTGAGCACGCTGATACCCCATATGTGGTGCAAAGCCACTGTTTGGGCGCACGGCATGGCTCGGAAGGTAAGGAGCGCCATTTGACTTTTGGAATGGAAATTTGACTGGAATCGATAGCGGACGCCATGTTGCATTTGGAGAGCCCCTGAGGTGCCTAAACAGAGGAAACCCCCAACAAGTCACCCCATTTTGGAAACTAGACCCCTCAAGGAACTTATCTAGATGTGTGGTGAGCACCTTGAACCCCCAGGGGCTTCACACAATTTTATAATGTTGAAGGGTGAAAATAAAAAAAAACATTTTTATCACAAAACTGCTACTTTAGCCTCAAATTTTTAATTTTCACAAGGGCAGCCAGAAAAAATGGACCCCAAAATGTGTTGTGCAATTTCTCCTGAGCACGCTGATACCCCATATGTGGTGCAAAGCCACTGTTTGGGCGCACGGCATGGCTCGGAAGGTAAGGAGCACCATTTGACTTTTGGAATGGAAATTTGACTGGAATCGATAGCGGACGCCATGTTGCATTTGGAGAGCCCCTGAGGTGCCTAAACAGAGGAAACCCCCAACAAGTCACCCCATTTTGGAAACTAGACCCCTCAAGGAACTTATCTAGATGTGTGGTGAGCACCTTGAACCCCCAGGGGCTTCACACAATTTTATAATGTTGAAGGGTGAAAATAAAAAAACACATTTTTATCACAAAACTGCTACTTTAGCCTCAAATTTTTAATTTTCACAAGGGCAGCCAGAAAAAATGGACCCCAAAATGTGTTGTGCAATTTCTCCTGAGCACGCTGATACCCCATATGTGGTGCAAAGCCACTGTTTGGGCGCACGGCATGGCTCGGAAGGTAAGGAGCGCCATTTGACTTTTGGAATGGAAATTTGACTGGAATCGATAGCGGACGCCATGTTGCATTTGGAGAGCCCCTGAGGTGCCTAAACAGAGGAAACCCCCAACAAGTCACCCCATTTTGGAAACTAGACCCCTCAAGGAACTTATCTAGATGTGTGGTGAGCACCTTGAACCCCCAGGGACTTCACACAATTTTATAATGTTGAAGGGTGAAAATAAAAAAACACATTTTTAACACAAAACTGCTACTTTAGCCTCAAATTTTTAATTTTCACAAGGGCAGCCAGAAAAAATGGACCCCAAAATGTGTTGTGCAATTTCTCCTGAGCACGCTGATACCCCATATGTGGTGCAAAGCCACTGTTTGGGCGCACGGCGTGGCTCGGAAGGTAAGGAGCGCCATTTGACTTTTGGAATGGAAATTTGACTGGAATGGATAGCGGACGCCATGTTGCATTTGGAGAGCCCCTGAGGTGCCTAAACAGAGGAAACCCACAACAAGTGACCGAATTTTACAATCTACTCCTCTGTATAAATTAATCTAGTGGTGGGAAAATAAGTAGGTAAATGGTCACTAAACCCATAGATGAATTCCCACAGAGGTGTCATTTCCATAATGGGGTCACTTCAGGGGGGATTATGCTGTTCTGGCACTTTTCAGAGTACCAGAGCTAAAGAATCCCCCCTGAAGTGACCCCATTTTGGAAATGACACCCCTCTGGGAATTTATCTATGGGTTTAGTGACCATTTTAACTCGATGGATGATTTCCAGAAACAAGCACGCAATGGAAGGTTTAGATTCTGGAGAACCCCCCCTGGAAATTAAGTGAGCTCTACTCGAATATGTCATTCACTAAATGAACCAAATGTTTGAATGACAAATTGGGATACATTTTTACAGTTTAAAAACGTGGTTCTGTGTGGTAGATTTTAAAGCAGTCAGTGACGCATAAGGCTGGCAATAATGGGCATTGTGGGCAATAGTAGCGGGTATCACGCCTCATTCCTCTCTTAGTACATACACGACATCTTTTCTGGGGGTTCCTTCTTGTTTCCGTTGCTGGAATAAGTGCAATAAAATGTCGCTCAGTGAGTCTTTTCACATCCTCAGATTCTAATGGATGAGCGGGGCTAACACTTTGAAAGACAAGATTTTCAATGACCTTTTCTTGATAATCAAGAAAAGGATCTGAATTTCCTGCTTTTTTGTACAACACAAAAGAATTGTATGTGGCCACCTGAAACAAATAGATAACCAACTTTTTATACCAGGTATAGGACTTTCTTGATACCTGGTATGGCTGTAGAACCTGGTCTGCAAGGTCCACACCCCCATGTGTTTGTTGTAGTCAATGACTGACACAGGTTTTTGCTTCGGAGTGGTGGATCCTAGTTCTACAGTGGCCCTTGTGGCATCTGTGTGGATCGAGCTGAGGACAAAAATATCCCTCTTATCCCTATATTTCAGGGCAAGCAGCTCTCCGTTGCGTACAGCCCCTGACTGCCCCTTTTGGAACTTTTGGTTGACCAATGGTTGTGGAAACCCCTGACGGTTTTTACGGATGGTCCCACAAGCCCCGATGTTGTGTTCAACCAGACTTTTAAATAGGGGTATGCTGGTGTAATAATTGTCCACATATAGATTGTAGCCTTTTTGAAAAAATGGACTTATCAGCTCCCAAACAATTTTTCCAGATGTCCCCAGATAAGTAGGGCATCCTGGTGGGTTTAGTTGGCTGTCTTTCCCCTCATATATGCGGAAAGCGGATGTGTATCCGGTTGAACTTTCGCACATTTTATAGATCTTTATTCCAAACCTTGCCCTTTTAGATGGGATAAATTGCTTGAGGTGCAGTCTTCCTTTGAATTTTACAAGGGACTCATCTATAGAAATATTTTGTGTTGGGGTGTAGAGGCTTAAGAATTTTTCTGACAAATTTTCAATGATGGGTCTAATTTTATATAACCTGTCATGTTCTGGGGCATTTCTGGGCAGGCATTGACTATTGTCGTTAAAATGCCAAAACCGCATGAGCATTTCATAACGGGTCCTAGGCAGAATGACTGAAAACATAGGGGTGGCTTGAACAGGGTGGTTGGACCAGTAGGATCGAATGCTCGGTTTTTTAACAAGCCCCATGGCAAATGTAAGTCCTAAAAATTTTTTTATTTCCGGGACATTAGTTGGTGTCCATAAATTTGCCCTAGCATAGTAAGATCGGGGATTCTGGCTTATGAATTGGGATGCATATAAATTTGTTTGCACGACAATATGCTCTAGCAAGCTGTCTGTAAAAAACAAATTAAAAAAATGAATTGGTCCAAAATCTTCCACCTCCACATTTATACCAGGAGTGGCGTTGAAATCAGGGCTGAATGGAGCAGCCGAATCCGAAGCCTCCCATCTGGGAAATGCTAGATCATGTGGCAAAGCCCCTTGTACACTGGCGTGCGCCAATTCACTAGTAGCAGGGACAGCGCTTGTACTGGGCAGTGTTCCCTGATTTGGAGACGTTTCTCCAGTAGCGCTATTTGCCCCTATTGTTGTACTGGTCCTTGGGCTTGAGGATGGACCAGAATCACTGCTCATTTCTGAGCTCTCAGTGTCGCCGCTACTAAAGCCCTCAAAATCCACATCGCCATCTGAGATTGCGCTGTCATCAGTGTCAGAACACAGCAGGGCATACACCTCCTCTGCGGTATAAGTCTGACGGGCCATTTTATTTTTAGATTTTTTGACTGGACTGAACGGACCGGACTGAACGGACGGGACTGATCTGACAGGACTGACTGACCTGACAGGACTGACTGATCTGACAGGACTGACTGACTGATCTGACAGGACTGACTGACTGACAGATCTGACAGGACTGACTGACTGACAGATCTGACAGGACTGACTGACTGGACTGATCTGACAGGACTAACTGACAGGACTGACTGACTGACAGATCTGACAGGACTGACTGACTGACAGATCTGACTGACTGACAGATCTGACAGGACTGACTGACTGACAGATCTGACAGGACTGACTGACTGACAGATCTGACAGGACTGACTGATCTGACAGGACTGACTGACTGATCTGACAGGACTGACTGACGGATAGATCTGACAGGACTGACTGACTGATCTGACAGGACTGACTGACTGATAGATCTGACAGGACTGACTGACTGATCTGACAGGACTGACTGACTGATCTGACAGGACTGACTGATAGATCTGACAGGACTGACTGATAGATCTGACAGGACTGACTGACTGACAGATCTGACAGGACTGATCTGACAGGACTGACTGATCTGACAGACTCACTAACCCTAACTCTTACTTTCTTTTTTATTTTATTTTTTTTACTTTCACAGTGGCAAGGCTGACACAGCTCTTGTCACACTGTTTCTCCTCTGCTCTCTCACTGAGATCGGAGGAGAAACAGTGTATTTATCAGGCAGATCGCCCGGGAAAGTTTGTTGCTAAAACAAACTTCCCTGGTGATCTCTCTGATTGGCTGGTGTGACGCTGACATCATCAAGACCTGAGCCAATCAGGTCTCAATGATGTCAGAGGTCACATCACCGGGATCCCCGCCGCTCCTGAGGTATGTGGGGGGTCCCGATCGCCGACCACCAGCTGCTGCTATCTTTTAAATGCCGCGATCGCTATGGATCGCGGCATCTAGAAGATAGGAACAGGTTAACATCATGGGGACCTGATCCATTCAGGTCCCCATGATGCCACATGTCAGAGCTATCGCTCTGAACCGGTACCGCAGCGCTAGCAGGACCCTGGGGGTCCTGAGCGCTGCGGGACCACCCACCGTTTTTAAACGTCGGCGCTGCACAGAGCCCGGGCAGCGCCGACGTTTATGTACAGTGGGCGGTCCTGAACCGGTTAAGCAAGACCAGTTTTCCACGGCCCGGTGGGGGTGGGGGCGGGGCTTTGGTCATATGGGGGTGGGGTTATGGAGGGGTGGAGCTGTATGGGGAGGATGCTGGCGGGACCTCGGTGTACAGCGCTGCTAAGTAGCAGCATTGTACATTGAGCGTCAGTGTATACAGCGCTGCTGCTTAGCAGCGCTACACACTGAACACCGGTACCGGGAGCCGCGTCACTGAAGCCAGTCTGCTGCCCCAGCACGCCCCACATAACATGTTCTGCCGGGGGCGTGTCAGTGAGGAGAGCCTGCCGCCCCACCCCGTCAGGAACACACCATGCTGTGCAGGAGGGCCGCATCACTAAGACCCGCCCGACGCCCCACCCCGTCAGGAACACACCATGCTGTGCAGGAGGGCCGCGTCACTAAGACCCGCCCGACGCCCCACCCCGTCCTGGATAATGTTCTCTGCTGTCAGCGGCGCCACGGACCGGCTGAAAAACCCCAACGGCCCGGTCCTGGTCCGCGGACCGGCGGTTGGGGACCTCTGGTGTAGATGATGAGGTCCTTGACCCATCATGGCGTGAGGGACAGGAAGGTGGTGGGAGCAGCTCTGAGGAAGAGATTCCCCGAACAGCCCAAAAAGGAGGGAGAGGGAGGGGGCAGACTTGGTTGCCTGTAGCCTCCACTTCGGCACCCATTAGGAGCATGGCTCTTCCAAAATCCAAAGCGGGCGCTCCCAAGACTTGCAGTGCCTGGTCCTTTTTTGACACAGTTGCAGATGACATTTGCTTTGTCAAATGCAAGCTGTGTAATCAGAAGGTGAAAAGAGGGAAAAGTGTCAGCAACCTCAATACCACAAATATGTGGAAACATGTGCGGACCAAACACGTGGTGGAGTTACAAAAACACACTGAAGACCTAGGCCAACCTACAGCGCCACCTACCACCTCTTCAGCTCGTGTTGTAGCCTCTTCCTCCAGCTCACACACAGCTGGTTCGGCTTCCTCACAGGATCGCCATGGAAGAATCTCTGGCACTGTTGTACAGAAACACAGTGTAATTCCACCCACAGCACCAGTTTCCCAGTCATCCTCACACTCCCAGGCCAGTCTACAGCCATCGTTAGCACAGGCATGGGAGAAAAGGCGCCCATACTCGGCAAACCACCCCCGAGCACAGGCTCTGAATGCTGGCATTGCTAAACTACTGGCCCTTGAAATGCTATCATTCTGGCTGGTGGAGACTGACACCTTCCGTAACTTTATGGCATTGGCAGTCCCACAATACAACGTGCCCAGCCGCTTTTATTTCAGCAGGCAAGCCGTCCCTGCCCTGCAACATCATGTGGAGGGAAAAATTAAACATGCGCTACAAAACGCCGTCAGTAGCAAGGTCCACCTGACCACCTGACCAGTAAGCATGGACAGGGACGATACCTTTCCCTCACTGCCCATTGGGTAAATGTTGTGGAGCCAGGTACAGATCTTGAGAGTGGCGCTGTACGTGTTCTGCCAACTCCAAGGATTGCAGGAATCCAGTCTGTACACATTGACTCCTCCTCATACTCCAGTTCCTCTGAATCAGCGCTGCAGGAGCCGTCACGGTCTACCTCCACATCGACCCGTGAACGGTTACCTGTTATGATGACCGATATGAGCACAGCCGTGGCCAAACGTCAACAGGCCGTATTAAAATTAATTTCTTTGGGGAATTGAAGCCACACAGCGCAGGAGCTCTGGAATGCCATCAAGCAGCTGAGCGACGTGTGGTTTGTGCCAGCGAATCTCCAGCCAGGCATGGTAGTGTGTGACAATGGCCGAAATCTGGTGGCAGCTCTGGGCCTAGGCAACCTCACTCACATCCCATGTCTGGCACATGTGCTCAACTTGGTCGTGCAGAGTTTTTTGAGGGACTATCCGGATCTTGATGCACTGCTTCACAAGGTCCGCATAGAGTGCGCTCACTTGCGGCGTTCCAGCAACGCAAGATCACGCATTGCAGCTCTGCAGCGCCGATTACGTCTTCCGGAACATCGCATCATATGTGACCTACCCACCAGGTGGAATTCAACGTTACATATGTTGGAGAGGTTGTGTGAGCAGCAGGCAGCAGTAATGGAGTACCAGCTGCAGCAGGCGCAAACAAGTCGCAGTGCGCGCTGTTCACACTTCACCACCACTGAGTGGGCCTCTATGAAGGACATTTGCCACGTTTTGCGTGCCTTCGATTATTCCACGCGGATGGCGAAAGCAGATGATGCACTAATCAGCATGACTATCCCCCTTATCTGCCTGCTTGAAAAAACACTGCAAGCACTAAGGGACGAGGTTTTGGAAGAGGTGGAGGATGAGGAGTCACAAATGCCATCTGCTTCTCTACAGTCTGCGCAACGTGGTTCCTCACAAAGGCCTAGGCAGGGGACACTTTGTGAGGAGGATGAGGAGGAGCCAATGGATGAGGAAGACATCTGTCCAGAGGAGGGAGGTACACAATGCTCTAGTAGTCAGTATCTAGAGCGAGGGTGGGGTGATGCAGAGCAGGCAGAGATCACGCCTCAAGCAGGGGACAGCGTTTCTTGGCCAGTTGGCAGTCTGCAGCACATGGTTGATTTCATGCTGCAGTGCCTGAGAAACGACCGCCGCATCGCCCACATTCTCAACACGGCTGATTATTGGGTGTCCACCCTCCTAGATCCTCGCTACCGGGACAACTTACAAAGCCTCATAACACCGTTGAACCGGGAGCGTAAAATGCGGGAGTACCAAGATGCACTGGTGCATTCCATCATGTTCTCCATTCCAACCGAGAGCAGTGCTGCTAGTGCTTTACAAAGCAGCTCAGTGCGTCGAGGCAGTGGAGGTAGATCTGCACAAAGAGGGAGCAGAAGCAGCGCCTCAGCACAAGGCAAGACCAGTATGGCCAAAATGTGGCAAAGTTTTGTGTCCCCTCCAGTCAGCAGGAGGCAACGTTTCCGTCAGATGGTGACAGACTACATGTCTTGCCATCTTAGTGTACTCCCAGACGGCTCTTCTCCCTTCAAGTTTTGGGTCTGTAAGCTGGATACATGGCCAGAGCTTAGTCAGTATGCATTGGAGGTGCTAGCTTGCCCTGCTGCTAGTGTATTATCGGAACGCGTCTTTAGTGCCGCAGGTGGTGTACTAACAGACCGTCGCATGCGACTATCCTCCGATAACGTTGACCGGCTTACTTTTCTCAAAATGAACAAGGCCTGGATCTCTCATGAATTTGCCAGTCCTCTTCCAGAATAAATAATTGATTGGCAACAGTATTCAGGTCTCCTGTTGTGTTCATGTTTCTACCACCTGAACTGTAATCCCTGAGCTCCAACACTGCCAGTTGGCGCTCGGAAGTGCTGCCTGCACAGTCAACACTTGCTGCCGTGTTATTGGGGTTCAGTAACGTCAGCTGTTCCCCTGCTGTGTGTCCGGCAATTTCTCCTGCTCTGTCCACATCCACTGTACTACTGATTTAAAACTTGCTCTAATTACACCTCTGGCTCCTCTGTTTTTAGTATTTACTCTGGGCTCCAATACCGCTAGTTGCTGCTCAGAAGTGCCATTTGCACAGTCAACACTTGCTGCCGTGTTATTGGGGTTCAGTAACGTCAGCTGTTCCCCTGCTGTGTGTCTGGCAATTTCTCCTGCTCTGTCCACATTCTCACTACTACAGATTTTAAAGTTGCTCCAATTACACCTCTGGCTCCTCTGTTTTCAGTATTATCCCTGAGTTCCAACACCGCCAGTTGGCGCTCGGAAGTGCCGTCTGCACAGTCAACACTTGCTACCGTGTTATTGGGGTTCAGTAACGTCAGCTGTTCCCCTGCTGTGCGGACGGCAATTTCTCCTGCTCTGTCCACATTCTCACTACTACAGATTTTAAAGTTGCTCCAATTACACCTCTGGCTCCTCTGTTTTCAGTATTATCCCTGAGCTCCAACACCGCCAGATAACGCTCGGAAGTGCCGTCTGCACAGTCAACACTTGCTGCCGTGTTATTGGGGTTCAGTAACGTCAGCTGTTCTCCTGCTGTGTGTCCTGCAAATTCTCCTGCTTTGTCCACATCCACTGTACTACTGATTTAAAACTTGCTCCAATTACACCTCCGGCTCCTCTGTTTTTAGCATTTACCCTGGGCTCCAATACCGCTAGTTGCTGCTCGGAAGTGCCGTCTGCACAGTCAACGCTTGCTCCAGTGTTATTGGGGTTCAGTAACGTCAGCTGTTCCCCAGCTGTGTGTCCGGCAAATTCTCCTGCTCTGTCCACATTCACACTACTACAGATTTTAAAGTTGCTCCAATTACGCCTCTGGCTCCACTCTGTTTTTAGTATTTACCCTGGGTTCCATCACCACCAGCTGTTTCCCAGCAGTGTCTTTGGCACGGGTACTCCCTCATGCCCAGCCTGGTTCCAGCACGCCAGCTGTTTCCGGGTAGTGTCAACGTCACTTTGCCTCCAATGAGTTGTCCTGTCGTGTTGCGGTCGGGTTAGCCGACTCTATGGTGCCTGCAGTTTAGGTGAATCCTATGTGGGCTGCGGGATCTGGCAATGAAGGCTGGTTCCATAGTGCCAATAGGACAAGCACCCCTGGAAGGACTGTGGGTTTTGGTAACTGCGGCCGGCTCGCGGCCTTGAAACTTTTTTTTACATGGGTACCTTCTGCTACCCATCCTGGTTCCAGTACCGTCAGCTGGTTCTCGGCAGTGCCTTTGGATTAGGTGCCTCCTTCTCGGTATCCAAGTTCCACCAATGTCTGCTGGTCCTTGGTAGTGATTTCTGGCACAGGTACCTCCTGCTTAGTAACCGAGTTCCAGTACCGTCAGCTGGTCCTCGGTAGTTCCATTTGCTCTTGTACCTTCTACTACCCATCCGGGTTCCAGTACCGTCAGCTGGTTCTCGGCAGTGTCTTTGGCACATGTACTCCCTCCTGCCCAGCCTGGTTCCAGCACGCCAGCTGTTTCCGGGTAGTGTCAACGTCACTTTGCCTCCAATGCGTTGTCCTGTCGTGTTGCGGTCGGGTTAGCCGACTCTATGGTGCCTGCAGTTTAGGTGACTCCTATGTGGGCTGTGGGATCTGGCAATGAAGGCTGGTTCCATAGTGCCAATAGGACAAGCACCCCCTGTAGGACTGTGGGTTTTGGTAACTGCGGCCGGCTCGCGGCCTTGAAACTTTTTTTTACATGGGTACCTTCTGCTACCCATCCGGGTTCCAGTACTGTCAGCTGGTTCTCAGCAGTGCCTTTGGATTAGGTGCCTCCTTCTCGGTATCCAAGTTCCACCAACGTCTGCTGGTCCTTGGTAGTGCTTTCTGGCACAGGTACCTCCTGCTTAGTAACCGAGTTCCAGTACCGTCAGCTGGTCTTCAGTATTTCCATTGGCTCTTGTACCTTCTGCTACCCATCCGTGTTCCAGTACCATCAGCTGGTCCTCGGTAGTTCCATTTGCTCTTGTACCTTCTACTACCCATCCGGGTTCCAGTACCGTCAGCTGGTTCTCGGCAGTGTCTTTGGCACGGGTACTCCCTCCTGCCCAGCCTGGTTCCAGCACGCCAGCTGTTTCCGGGTAGTGTCAACCGAGTTCCAGTACCGTCAGCTGGTCTTCGGTAGTTCCATTGGCTCTTGTACCTTCTGCTACCCATCCGGGTTCCAGTACCGTCAGCTGGTCCTCGGTAGTTCCTCAGCCTTCTTGTACCTTCTGCTACATTTCCAAGTTCACAAGCTTTTTGAAATGGTTCTTGGTAATCACTCTGGATCTCCTTGACGAGGACCCCGAAGACGAGGACCCTGAAGACCAACCCGAAAAAGACGAGGACCCCGAAGACGACGACCCTGAAGACGAGGACCCTGAAGACCACCCCGAAGAAGACAAGGACCCTGAAGGCCACCCCGAAGAAGACGAGGACCCCGAAGATGAGGACCCTGAAGACGAGGACCCTGAAGACCAACCCGAAGAAGACGAGGACCCCGAAGACGAGGACCCCGAAGACGACGACACTGAAGACTAGGACCCCGAAGACGACGACCCTGAAGACCACCCCGAAGAAGACCAAGAAGATGACCCTGAAGAAGTTGACCAAGAGGACAAAGAAGAGAAGACAACCACCAAGATACAGAAGAACAAGAGACAGAAAACCAAGAAGCAGAAGTACAAGAAGCTGCAGAACAAAAAGCGGAAGAACATTAAGCATAAGACTAAAAATCAGAGCAAAAGATAATTTCTAAATTATAAGCAGAAGAAGACTAAGCAGTGTATGGGGGTGAGTCCGTTCCTCCTCGTGGTGCCCCTGGAAAAGACCTGCTGCTGCAGGCCAAACTGAACGCGGACAAATCCTGTTGTAAATCTTTTGTGACGGGCAGAACGAAAGGTGTAATGTTCAAACTTTTATAGATAACAACTACAGGAATGTCTGTCACAAATAAGAATATGATGAAGAAGAAGAATATGAAGAAGATGAAGAAGTAGAATATGAAGAAGAATAATAGTTGAATAAGAAGAATATGAAGATTGTAAAAAAAAAAAATAATACGAAGAAGGTGAAGAAGAAGAAGATGAAGAAGGTGAAGAAGAAGTGGATGAAAAAGATGCTGATGCTGAGGATGATGAAGGAGAAAGTATGGGAGAAGTAAAAAAGAAGGTGAAAAGCATGGAAGTAGTGAAACATAAATATCTGACAAAATATAAAAATACTTAACATAGTCAATATTTCCGTAACTCAGAACGTCTTAAAAAAAATATTAATTCCTGCTATTCCATTTGATTGGGCTAAACCTCTATGCCTTTATTGTCTCCCCCACCTCCCCCAATACATTCTACATTATTCCTAGTTGTTTTCCTTCATGTAGAATTAACCTACAAGGAAAGAAAGGGTTTATTTTCATTCCGATATTTCTGTCCCATTGACTTGCATTGGTTTCCGGTATCGGAATCGGCGATATCCGATACTTTTGGGGTATCAGTCCGATCCAATCCGATCCGATATTTGCCGATATCGGAAGGTATCGCTCAACACTAGTCACGATACAAACTGTTAACAAACCCCCTTTTAAAGAGCGACCCCAGAGGACGGGCCCGGGAGCCGACTGCCGTGACATCCTACAAAGAAGGTAAAGGCCCGGGTACCGAGTTTCCCCCCATATCCTCCCTGGGCGGGTCAACTTCACCACCTCCTGTGTGCTCGAGTTTGGCCCTCACCCATTTCTCCCACTCCTTCTTACCCTCAATAACCTTCACCACCCATCTGGCCTTAACGGGGTCCAGGGCTGGTGTTTCTTCCATGTACTGCTGTGGCCAGGGGATGAGGGCTGTTTCCCAGGCTGATAACTCTCCAGGACGCTGAGGTATACTTATCACCAGGGCTGCCAACATAGCTTTCAGTCGCCCTGCCTGGTCACAGGACCTTGGCCACGCTGACACTGCTGCCTCCGCCTTGGAATCGGGTTCTGGTTTTGGGGACTGTGGGCGAACCTTTGTCTTGAGGTCAGGCATTGGATCCTGGGCCTTCCCTGGACCTTGGTTGGTGCCTCTACTGATGACAGTTCACCCGGCTGCATCTCTTGCTCCAGCTGTGTCATCTTCCTTTTCCACTTGACCTTTCCGGGCCCACCACGGAGCACAATGCCGTAGCACCGACCATCACTTTCAATAGGTAAGCCGTAGCACTCCATCTTCTCTTGCCACTTTACCTCCTCACCAACAATGGTCCCAGACCACTCTGCCGTGGGTGTTCACTTACGTTGCTCTGCACATTCTTGGGGGAGGCCACTTCTGGCTCACCTGCCCGTTTACTGGGAGTCTCCACCCGTTCTCCCTTGGCTTGCTGCAATGGGCGTGGTTTCTTTTTCTTCCACCATGCCCTTCTTACGCACACGATGGGACAGGTCCATCTCACTCTTTCGTGTCACTCACCAACATCTTGCAGTCTCTATTCATTAACCCTATCCTAAAGACTAAACCTATTATCCTCATCTTATGTCCTTTACCGTTGCTAAGCCACTTAACTACATGAACAGTACTTCGCTGTTATAAGTTTTGTACAAATAGTGTATATACGAGTACTTATATATATCAGTTTATCATAGTGTAAAGCGTTAGAAGTTTCGCACTCCTAATTAGAAGATGTAGTGCATAGAAGGAATATCAATAAGATCCAGAAAGAAAACCTTTGGCACTGTAGATATGACACTTGAGATGCAGAGTAAATTCATTAGTACATTTATTCGCAACCGACATATAGTTTATCATATACTTATCTTTTTTTAAATCTTTAGATATTATTAATAAAGTGTTTAATTGAAAATATAATGAATAAGGTTAATGTCAGATGAAACACATTGATGAAATGATATGTAAAATTAGACTAAGAATGGAGTGGTAATGGTGGACATTAGAACCCTGCGCTCTCATGAGCAGCATAGCTGAGCTCAACATGCCTTCCAGACACTGGTGGACTAAACGTGCACAGATACCATATTACGGAGATCTCCCCTCCTTTATCACTGGCGCCAGGTATTTTATGTGACAGTAACTGGAGGTGGCTATGACCACTACACATGTAGCCTTACAAGGTTGGTTTTATCTCGTCACATCTTGCATTCAGTGACACACTCCTTCCTGATTTATTGCTGATGTTTAGGAGTACGGGGGCGACTTGCATAGTGACATGCTTCTGTACATGACACGGATGAGATGGTGCTTTGTTCCTACAGATGGCTGTGATCTCACCCGTACTATAGTGATGGAATACATCAGCCGCCCATCAGATGACAGCTGCAGTGATACAGAATGAGGGGATAGCACTTATGTTATCAGGCATCAGCCACAACATGTGAGAACCGCTCATATGTTTAAAGGGAACAGACAAGTCCACCATGTACGAGGGTGTGTCTTCAATAACCAATCACAGATCCCTGGGCTCCAATCAGAAGGGGTTTTACATCGCAAGCAGTAGTAAAGGACGCAATGTCCCGCATAGTAGCATTGGTGGTGCCAGACTGCTGTCATTCAGGTGACGCACACTGAAGCCCTGATTCCTGATCTACAAGCTGCAGGGATATAGCAGAGCACATCCCATTCATATCATGATGCGATCTGATGACAGACAATAGAAGACAGCTACAGCACATCTAGCATCTCTGCTCAGCAGCGGGAGTGAGCTCCTGTGTTCTCTCCCTTCTTTAGTACTGGTTCAGCCCCACAGTGGTTGGCAGCTCTCCTCTGGGCACTACAGTCCTAGATTCAGCACCACAACGGTGGGCAGCTCTAATCTGGGCAGTACTGTCTAGATTCAGCACCACAGCAGTGGACAGCTTTTATAAGGGAAGAACTGTCTAGATTCAGCACCACAGCAGTGGACGGCTTGTAACCAGGACATTATAGTAACATTTGCTTCAATACCACAACGTTGGAGGGCAGTGCCATCCAGATTCAGCACCACGCTAGTGGACAGCTCTGGTGCTTCTGGATACAACAGTTTCAGCACTTCTGCCTAGGACAGCTCCAGCATCTTCACCTCTACCTTGAAGGTCCCAGTGCCCGCCAGCCTGTCTATCAGCCGTGCCCGCCTGTCTACCGGCCGTGCTCATCCGCTGTGCCTTTCAGCTTCAGCCATCAGTCCCATGGGAGTCGCCTGCTCTCACAAGGTCGGTCCCAGAGGTCCCAGAGTGGCACCTGGCTCACCTTCCCGGTCTCACCTTGGTTCACGGAGTCGACTAAGCCGCTGTGTGGCCAGGGTCGGTCCGGGTAGGCACTTAGTTACGCCTCTCTGATCCCTCCTTGCATCACAGCACAGAGGTTCCACCACCCGGATCCGTAACAGAATACATTTTGTTACATAATAATTTTGTGTTCAAAGATCGATACTACCTACAGAAGAAAGAGGTGGCAATGGCCGCGGCTTGGGCCCCATCTTACGCCAATCTCTCCTTCGGATTTAGGGAGTGTGAATACATCCGATTCCAGAACATTGAACATACGTCTTTGGGATCAGTGATATCTTGGATGAGATTCATAGACGATGTGTTGTTTATTTTGCAGGGCTCCCATGAGGAACTTGAAAAATTCTTTAAATATCTCAATGACAATGCATTGAATATTAAGCTAACCCATCATATTGATCAAAAGAAAATTGATTTTCTGGATTTGGATATTCATGTTGATGACCATGGACAGTTGCATACAAATATTTATCGCAAGAATACTAGTGCCAATGCTTTCTTGCATGCCAAATCAGTCATCTGGCACATGTAATACAGGCAATGCCGTCCGGACAATTTATTAGGGCATATCGTATTTGTGACCAAGACAAAGCTTTTGAAGAATAGGCATGTGATATGACCAGTAGATACTTACAACGTGGTACAAAATGGAAATTATTCAACAGGCCTACTATCGGGCCAAACACGCCAATAGACAATCTGTTCTCATTACTAAAAAGAAAAAGGAATCTGATGGGCATGTTCGATTCATCACGAATTATCATTCGAGGTGGAAGAAAATTACTAATATCATCTCCAAATTTTGGCTATTTCTCCAACAGGATCAGACAGTACTTCCTTTTCTATCAAATCGTAAATTGATTATGGCTAAACGTAATAAGACACTACGTGATATACTAGTTCATAGTCATCATGTACCTGATACATCTTCATATACACTGCTCAAAAAAAATAAAGGGAACACTCAAATAACACATCCTAGATCTGAATGAATGAAATATTCTCATTGAATACTTTGTTCTGTACAAAGTTGAATGTGCTGACAACAAAATCCCACAAACATCATCAATGCAAATCAAATTTATTAATCAATGGAGGCCTGGATTTGGAGTCACCCCCAAAATTAAAGTGGAAAAACACACTACAGGCTGATCCAACTTTGATGTAATGTCCTTAAAACAAGTCAAAATGAGGCTCAGTATTGTGTGTGGCCTCCACGTGCCTGTATGACCTCCTTACAATGCCTGGGCATGCTCCTGATGAGGTTGCAGATGGTCTCCTGTGGGATCTCCTCCCAGACCTGGACTAAAGCATCCGCCAACTCCTGGACAGTCTGTGGTGCAACGAGACGTTGGTGGATGGAGCGAGACATGATGTCCCAGATGTACTCAATCGGATTCAGGTCTGGGGAACGGGCGGGCCAGTCCATAGCTTCAATGCCTTCATCTTGCAGGAACTGCTGACACACTCCAGCCACATGAGGTCTGGCATTGTCCTGTATTAGGAGGAACCCAGGGCCAACCGCACTAGCATATGGTCTCACAAGAAGTCTGAGGATCTCATCTCGGTACCTAATGGCAGTCAGACTACCTCTGGCGAGCACATTGAGGGCTGTGCGGCCCTCCAAAGAAATGCCACCCCACACCATTACTGATCTACTGCCAAACCAGTCATGCTGAAGGATGTTGCAGGCAGCAGATCGCTCTCCACGGCGTCTCCAGACTCTGTCACGTCTGTCACATGTGCTCAGTGTGAACCTGCTTTCATCTGTGAAGAGCACAGGGCGCCAGTGGCGACTTTGCCTATTGTGGTGTTCTGTGGCAAATGCCAAGCATCCTGCACGGTGTTGGGCCGTGAGCACAACCCCCATCTGTGGACGTCGGGCCCTCATACCACCCTCATGGAGTCGGTTTCTAACCATTTGTGCAGACACATGCAAATTTGTGGCCTGCTGGAGGTCATTTTGCAGGGCTCTGGCAGTGCTCCTTCTGTTCCTCCTTGCACAAAGGTGTAGGTAGCAGTCCTGCTGCTGGGTTATTGCCCTCCTACGGCCCCCTCCATGTCTCCTGGTGTACTGGCCTGTCTCCTGGTAGCGCCTCCAGCCTCCGGACACTACACTGACAGACACAGCAAACCTTCTTGCCACAGCTCGCATTGATGTGCCATCCTGGATGAGCTGCACTACCTGAGCAACTTCTGTGGGTTGTAGAGTCCGTCTCATGCTACCACGAGTGTGAAAGCACAACCAACATTCAAAAGTGACCAAAACATCAGCCAGAAAGCATTGGTACTGAGATGTGGTCTGTGGTCCCCACCTGCAGAACTACTCCTTTATTGAGGGTGTCTTGATAATTGCTAATAATTTCCATCTATTGTCTATTCCATTTGCACAACAGCATGTGAAATTGATTGTCAATCAGTGTTGCTTCCTAAGTGGACAGTTTGATTTCACAGAAGTTTGATTCACATGGAGTTATATTCTGTTGTTTAAGTGTTCCCTTTTTTTTTTTAAGCAATGTATATTTGGCTCAAAGGGCCCCAAATGGGGCACAGTGTGGCAACTGCAAAGCGTGCGGATATATTGAAAAAACGGATACCTTTCAGGATTCGATGGGTGAGCAGGCTTACAAGATTCTGTATTTCATTACTTGTAGAACATCTATGGTCATCTATCAAGCCACATGTTTCTGTGGACTCATCTATATTGGTATGACAACTCGGGAGCTTTGGAACACATCAAAAATATTAGGGCAGCGGAGAAAATCTGTCAAGATGAAGTGGGTGCTATTTCTCAACCTAAACCTTTGGCGAGACAGTTTCGGAATTGCTACCCTCATCAATGTCATCTCTTACGTGTCAAAGGGATTGCCCATCTGGAATAGGGGGGAAAATCTAGCCAAAAAGCTGGCCCAGATTGAATAAATAAATAATAAATAAAAAAGTAAATGGCTCACCACTCTAAGAAGTATGACCCCCAGAGGTTTAAACGAACAGTGGGGATTTTTGAGTTTTCTTTAAGTATACACTAGGATTTTTGGTATATTGTCATCTTCAGTGTCTTGTCCTTATTAGCAATCGAATCATATAATCAATATATATCATAGTGGATTTGATTGAATAAACATATATACATGTATTGTTGGCTTTATTGTATATATTAATGGTGGTTTATGAGTTAGTGGAGATATAAGTTTATGGGATAGGAGTTATTAGGGTGTGATCAATCTATATGTGCATATTAATTTTTATTATATCTTTCAGATTGGAGGACTGTTTGTATCATCATCGCCCGAACAGCCATACAGTTTCATATTCTTCTTCTTCATCATATTCTTATTTGTGACAGGCATTCCTGTAGTTGTTATCTATAAAAGTTTGAACATTACACCTTTCGTTCTGCCCGTCACAAAAGATTTACAACAGGATTTGTCAACGTTCAGTTTGGCCTGCAGCAGCAGGTCTTTTCCAGGGGCACCACGAGGAGGAACGGACTCACCCCCATACACTGCTTAGTCATCTTCTGGTTATAATTTAGATATTATCTTTTGCTCTGATTTTTAGTCTTATGCTTAATGTTCTTCCGCTTTTTGTTCTGCAGCTTCTTGTACTTCTGCTTCTTGGTTTTCTGTCTCTTGTTCTTCTGTATCTTGGTGGTTGTCTTCTCTTCTTTGTCCTCTTGGTCAACTTCTTCAGGGTCATCTTCTTGGTCTTCTTCGGGGTGGTCTTCAGGGTCGTCGTCTTCGGGGTCCTCGTCTTCAGGGTCGTCGTCTTCGGCGTCCTCGTCTTCGGGGTCCTCGTCTTCTTCGGGTTGGTCTTCAGGGTCCTCGTCTTCAGGGTCCTCGTCTTCGGGGTCCTCGTCTTCTTCGGGGTGGTCTTCAGGGTCCTCGTCTCCTTCGGGGTGGTCTTCAGGGTCCTCGTCTTCAGGGTCGTCGTCTTCGGGGTCCTCGTCTTCTTCGGGTTGGTCTTCAGGGTCCTCGTCTTCAGGGGCCTCGTTAGGGAGATCCAGAGTGATTACCAAGAACCATTTCAAAAAGCTTGAACTTGCAAATGTAGCAGAAGGTACAAGAAGGCTGAAGAACTACCGAGGACCAGCTGACGGTACTGGAACCTGGATGGGTAGCAGAAGGTACAAGAGCCAATGGAACTACCGAGGACCAGCTGACGGTACTGTAACTCGGTTACTAAGCAGGAGGTACCTGTGCCAGAAAGCACTACCAAGGACCAGCAGACGTTGGTGGAACTTGGATACCGAGAAGGAGGCACCTAATCCAAAGGCACTGCCGAGAACCAGCTGACGGTACTGGAACCCGGATGGGTAGCAGAAGGTACAAGAGCCAATGGAACTACCGAGGACCAGCTGACGGTACTGGAACTTGGTTACTAAGCAGGAGGTACCTGTGCCAGAAAGCACTACCAAAGACCAGCAGACGTTGGTGGAACTTGGATACCGAGAAGGAGGCACCTAATCCAAAGGCACTGCCGAGAACCAGCTGACGGTACTGGAACCTGGATGGGTAGCAGAAGGTACACATGTAAAAAAAAGTTTCAAGGCCGCGAGCCGGCCGCAGTTACCAAAACCCACAGTCCTACAGGGGTGCTTGTCCTATTGGCACTATGGAACCAGCCTTCATTGCCAGATCCCGCAGCCCACATAGGAGTCACCTAAACTGCAGGCACCATAGAGTCGGCTAACCCGACCGCAACACGACAGGACAACGCATTGGAGGCAAAGTGACGTTGACACTACCCGGAAACAGCTGGCGTGCTGGAACCAGGCTGGGCAGGAGGGAGTACCCGTGCCAAAGACACTGCCGAGAACCAGCTGACGGTACTGGAACCCGGATGGGTAGTAGAAGGTACAAGAGCAAATGGAACTACCGAGGACCAGCTGACGGTACTGGAACCCGGATGGGTAGCAGAAGGTACAAGAGCCAATGGAACTACCGAAGACCAGCTGACGGTACTGGAACTCGGTTACTAAGCAGGAGGTACCTGTGCCAGAAAGCACTACCAAGGACCAGGGTAAATACTAAAAACAGAGTGGAGCCAGAGGCGTAATTGGAGCAACTTTAAAGTCTGTAGTAGTGTGAATGTGGACAGAGCAGGAGAATTTGCCGGACACAGAGCTGGGGATCAGCTGACGTTACTGAACCCCAATAACACTGGAGCAAGCGTTGACTGTGCAGACGGCACTTCTGAGCAGCAACTAGCGTTATTGGAGCCCAGGGTAAATACTAAAAACAGAGGAGCCAGAGGTGTAATTGGAGCAAGTTTTAAATCAGTAGTACAGTGGATATGGACAAAGCAGGAGAATTTGCCGGACACACAGCAGGGGAACAGCTGACGTTACTGAACTCCAATAACACGCCAGCAAGTACTGACTGTGCAAACGGCACTTCCGAGCGCCAACTAGCGGTATTGGAGCCCAGGGTAAATACTAAAAACAGAGGAGCCAGAGGTGTAATTGGAGCAAGTTTTAAATCAGTAGTACAGTGGATGTGGACAAAGCAGGAGAATTTGCCAGACACACAGCAGGGGAACAGCTGACGTTACTGAACCCCAATAACACGGCAGCAAGTGTTGACTGTGCAGACAGCACTTCCGAGCGCCAACTGGCGGTGTTGGAGCTCAGGGATAATACTGAAAACAGAGGAGCCAGAGGTTTAATTGGAGCAACTTTAAAATCTGTAGTAGTGAGAATGTGGACAGAGCAGGAGAAATTGCCGTCCGCACAGCAGGGGAACAGCTGACGTTACTGAACCCCAATAACACGGCAGCAAGTGTTGACTGTGCAGACGGCATTTCCGAGCACCAACTGGCGGTGTTGGAGCTCAGGAATAATACTGAAAACAGAGGAGCCAGAGGTGTAATTGGAGCAACTTTAAAATCTGTAGTAGTGAGAATGTGGACAGAGCAGGAGAAATTGCCGTCCGCACAGCAGGGGAACAGCTGACGTTACTGAACCCCAAGTCTGCCCCCTCCCTCTCCCTCCTTTTTGAGCTGTTCAGGGAATCTCTTCCTCAGAGCTGCTCCCACCACCTTCCTGTCCCTCACGCCATGATGGGTCAAGGACCTCATCATCTACATCACCCTCTTCAAACAACTGCTTCTCCTGGGTAGTCTCGACAGCACAGTACGCACCAGAAAGTGGCACCTGAGTCTCATCATCAGATGCGTACTGAGGTGTGCTGCTGACCATAGGCACTGGCCCACCGGCCTCTTCAGATTCAGAGAGACAAAACGGTTGCGCATCACTGCATACTACCTCTTCTTCAAATTCTCGAATTCTGCTTGGCTGGCCCCCTCTTTCCAAGCCAAGAGATTCAGAGAACAGAAGTAGAGATGGCTCCTGTCCAGGGCTCTCTGACTGCCTGGGCAATTTGGCAGGTGGTGAAGAGACAGATGGGTGCTCTTCAGTGCTCAGGACCTGAGAGGATCTGGAACTAATTGAAGTCGATGCGTTAGCTGCCATCCATCCGACAACGGCTTCAATTTGGTCCTCCCGCAGCAGTGGGGTACGGCTAGCTCCTACAAAGCTGCGCATAAAGGACTGTTCCCTGGTAAAACTGGGGGATGCTGAGTCACTGGTGCCCGCAGCAGGCACAGAATCCCCACGTCCTCTCTCTGCAGGCACAGAATCCGCACGTCCTCTCCCTGCAGAAACTCCACGCCCACGACCACGACCACATGCCTTACTCCCTGCCTTCTTCATCTTGGTAGACTGATAAAGATAGGCAGAAAAGTACTAAGGGCTTAGTGTGCTTATTCCTGAACAGCTGCTAACAGGTATAAGAAACACTAATTTTATAAAGTGTGGACTAGACTTTAATATGAGCTAATGTGGCCTACACAACTGTAAAGTGGAGTGTTTGGTGAACTTTATTTAGGTTTTTTTTGTCACAAAAAGACACTGGATGTGCCCAAAGATGTAATACCGATAGTATCACAAACTTTTTGTAGCTATTACAATGTAGGAAGGTAACCTACAATGCAATAGATGAGGCTACAAAAAATAGGCTAATACTAATCTGGCTGGGGCTGCAGGGCACAATGCTGTAGAAAGGCTCCTCTAACTACTCCTATATAGTGTGTTTGGAACCAATGTAGCTGAATACGGATGGAACCACCACACTAATAGGAGAAATCAGGAAAAATTATGAATTGGCAAAAAAGGACAATGTATGAGGCAGTGACACACACTGAGTGCACTACAACCAGACGTGGCTGAAGCACACACTACAGGGTGAACTGCACTCACACACACAGACCTTGCAGACAGCGGTGAACAGCACAGAGAACTGTGCACTAGCGCTGCAAGGCACAGCGATTTATAAAGTAGCTTGGGTAAAGCAGAATAGACCAAATAGGTAGCTAAAACTGTCCCTCAGAACAACAGCGTCCTATCCCTAACTGAATTCACAGCAGAGTGAGCTCAAAATGGCGGCGGCGGCTTTTATAGTGCATCATGACATCATTTCAGCAGCCAATCACAGCCATGCCATTAGTTAAGATGCCTACATGCCTAACAGGATGTGCCCACACTTCTTAGGATCCTCATTGGCTGAATAAAATGAAACTGACTCATTGCATTATGGGAACTTCCGATTCCGGTATACGATATTGCAAAAGCATCGGAATTAAGTATCGGAATTCCGATACCGTGAATATCGGCCGATACCCGATATTTCAGTATCGGAATGCTCAACACTAGTATGCACGCATTAACTATATTATATATAGAACTTTTTCTAAATTTCATACAATTCTATTTTGGCACGTATAATTATATTTAGACTTTGATGCTGACCCGCACTTTTGCCCATTTCTAATTTGGCTGCAGGGTCGCTGTGCGCCACACTGCGCATTCTCCGGTGTGCTCTCGTACCCGATACTGGGATATTTTCATTGAACTGCGACCTTTGGTCGTGTTTCGGTGATGCACATTCGGTCGCAGACGGGACGGCTATCCGGACGCGTGGGACAGTAGAGGCGTCCGATAATATGGCGTCCTTGATTTGTAAGTAACCCCAGCTGTAATCACCCTATAAAACATCGCCTCTTCCTCCTCCACCTCACTTCCTAATGAATCGGTAGCGAAACATGCGTTGAAGCATGTGGAAGGGGTGATGATGTGCCTCTGGATAGTACATAATAATATGCACAAATTAAACTTTTTAGGAACTTGTTTCTGTATTCTTTTTTGCATTATGACATTTGATATTGCAAGGTGATCACTTTTACTGTTCATCCTATGATTTGGATAGGTATAGTTCCATACATATATAAATTTTTCTTTTTGCTTAAATAATTTAAATACATTTGGATATGCACATACATATACATATATATATATATATATATATATACATATATATATATATATATATAACATGCACAATGCACTTTTTGGATAAAATTCATTTTATAAATAGATAGATTTTTGTGCATTAACAGTGGAATTATGTTTGGATACGTATAGACATAATACCGTATTGTTTGGACTATGAGACGCACCTGACCATAAGACGCACCTGGGTTTTAGAGGAGGAAAATAGAAAAAAAATATGTAGTCATGATGCACTGTTAAGGGGGCAAGAGTCTGCTGCTGATACTGTTATAGGGGTAATGTCCCCCAATTCTGTTAATATCACCCATCCTTGTATATATGCCCCCCCCTTCCTATTATAAGTGGCCCCATACCCATCCTGGTATGCATGGCATCCTAATCCCCCATCCTGGTATGCATATCACCCCTTTCCCCCCTCCTGGTATGCATGGCACTCCAATTCCCCATCCTGGTATGCATGGAACCTTCAAACACATCCTGGTATGCATGGTACCCCCCCATCATGGTTGGCATGGCACACCTCCATCCTGGTATGCATGGCATCTTTCCATTCTGGTATGCATGGCACCACTCCATCCTGGTTTGCATGGCACCCTTAATCCCCATCCTGGTATGCATGGGATCCCTGATCTCCATCCTGGTATGCAAGGCACCCCTCATCCTGGTATGCATGGCACCCCTCCATCCTGGTATGCATGGCACCCATCCATCCTGGTATGCATGGCATGCCTGATCCCCATCCTGGTATGCATTACACCCCTCATCCTGGTATGCATGGCATCCCTCATCCTTATCCTGGTATGCATGGTACCCCTCATCCATATCCTGGTATGCATGGCACCCCTCAACCTGGTATGCATAGCACCCTTCATCCTTATCCTGGTATGCATGGCACCCCTCATCCCTATCCTGGTATGCATGGTATCCCTCTTCCTGGTAAGCATGGCACTCCTCATCCCAATCCTGGTATGCATGGCACCCTTCATACATATACTGGTATGCATGGCACCCCAATCACCCATCCTGGTATGCATGGCACCCCTCATCCCTATCCTGGTATACAAAGCCCCCCTCATCCCTCTTCCTGGTATGCTTCACACCCCTCATCCCTCTTCCTGGTATGCATGGCACCCCTCATCCCTATACTGGTATTCCCAAAAGAAATAAACACTTCTACTCACCTTCCTCCCCTCTGCTCCATCGCTGAGTCCTGTTTGCCAGCACTGATCTCACCGTGTGAGCCGTGCATGACTGCTATGAGCCCTAACAAAGTGAGATGAGCTGCAGGAATAGTCACTGCTCCCACGCCGGGACTGTGTGCGTGGGGAGCAGGAACTTCATTCTCCTTAATAGCTGGCACACAGTGTAGCCGCAGCTCCCGGAGCTGTGCTGCGACTGCACTGTGTGCCGGCTACTAAGGAAAATGAATATTCAGTACTCCACACGCACTTTTTCTTTAGTAGCGGGCACAGTGTAGGTTACAGCAGGCGGCTCCTTCCTCCTGTGCCCCGCTCCTCCGCTGCTGCCGCTCCCCCCACACCCTTCACCAGCCACAGTATATATACAGTACAGACCACAAGTTTGGACACACCTTCTCATTTAAAGATTTTTCTGTATTTTCATTACTATGAAAATTGTACATTCACACTGAAGGCATCAAAACTATGAATTAACACATGTGGAATTATATACTTAACAAAAAAGTGTGAAATAACTGAAAATATGTCTTATATTCTAGGTTCTTCAAAGTAGCCACCTTTCGCTTTGATGACTGCTTTGCACATTCTTGGCATTCTATATAATTCCACATGTGTTAATTCATAGTTTTGATGCCTTCAGTGTGAATGTACAATTTTCATAGTCATGAAAATACAGAAAAATATTTAAATGAGAAGGTGTGTCCAAACTTTTGGTCTGTACTGTATATATATATATACCCCACATTCAGACTATAAGACGTACCCCCCCCCACTTTCCTCCAAAATGTTGTCTTATAGTCCGAAAAATACGGTATATAACATGCATTATGCTTATTTCTTGGATTATATCCATTGGATGAATAGTTTTTTTTTTGGACATAGAAATACCGCATTTTTCGGACTATAAGACGCACCAGACCATAAGACGCACCTAGGTTTTAGAGGAGGAAAATAAAAATAAAAAATTAAGTAAAAAATGTGTTCATGATGCACTTTTAAGAGGGAGGGGGTCTTCTGCTGACACTGGTATAGGGGTAATGTCCCCCAATTCTGACAATATCCCACATCCTATTATATATGCCGCCCCTTCCTTTTATACGTGGTCCCCATGCCCATCCTGGTATGCCTGCCATTTCTCCATCATGGTATGCATGGCACCCCTCATCCTTATCCTGGTATGCATGGCACATCTCATCCCTATCCTGGTATGCATGGCACCCCTCATCTCTATCCTGGTATGCATGGCACCCCTCATCCCTATCCTGGTATGCATGGCACCCCTCATCCCCATCCTGGTATGCATGGCACAGCAATCCCCATCCTGGTATGCATGGCATCCCTCATCCCCATTCTGGTATGCATGGCACCCCTCATCCCTGTCCGGGTATGCATGGCACCCCTCATCCCTGTCCTGGTATGCATGGCACCCACCCCTAATCCTTATCCTGGTATTCATGGCACCCCTAATCTCTATCCTGGTATGCATGGCACCCCTAATCCCTATCCTGTTATGCATGGCACCCCTCATCCTTATCCTGGTATATATGGCCCCTCATCCTTATCCTGGTATGTATGGCCCCCTCATCTTTATCCTGTTATGTCTTCCCCCCTCAGCGTTATCCTGGTATGCATGGCACCCCTCATCCTTACCCTTGTACGTATGGCCCCCTGGTATGCATGGTCCCCCTAATCCACACCAGGCTGCACATAAAAAAATAAACACTCCTACTCACCTTTCTTCTCTGCTCCAGCACTGTGTCCTGTCTGCCCGCAGTGATCTCTCCATGTGAGCCGCGCATGACATCACTGCCATGCGTGGCTCACAAGGAGAGAAATCAGCTGCCGGAAGTCACTGCTCCCTACACCGGGACTGTGTGCGCGGGGAGCAGTGACTTCATGCTCCTTAATAGCCGCCACACAGCGTAGCCGCAGCACGGCTCCTGCTGCTGCCGGGCTATTGCGTGTGCCCGCTTATTAAAGGGCATGAATATTCACCCCTCCCCATGCCCATGGGCATGGAGAGAGGTTGAATATTCATGCCCTTTAACAGCGGGCACAGGCGATTTCGGCAACAGCAGGAGCCGCGCTGCGGCTACACTGTGTGCCGCTATTAAGGAGTCCCGGTGTGTGGAGCAGTGACTTCCGGCAGCTGTGCCACGCTCCTCTGCCGCTACCACTCCCCCCGCACCCCACACAATGTATATATATACCCCCCCAACATTTGGACTATAAGATGCACCCCTCATTTGCCTCCAAAATTTTGGAGGAAAAAAGTGTGTCTTATAGTCCGAAAAATACGGTATATAAACTCAGCATAAAATCTTTTAGGCTTAATATAATACTTGTTTGTGCAATATATCCTTTTTTTTGGTCTATTTATATTAAAAATTAAATTATATTGATATTTATCAGTGGGACCAATGAAGTTATCACATTAATTTTTTCACATATGCACTTTAAACTTGATTATCATGTAATGTATAATAAAATTATATGCAATTTATCATATATTGACCTTTTTGAATTGGTATTCCCTGTACGTAGCATGGAGTGCACACTCATCTCCTTCGCCCTGTAACATAATTTTATTCCTTTACACCCTTTTCTTTCCCCTCCACATAATTTTTTATAACATGTATAACATGTTTTGTGTTTTTAAACGATTTAATAAAGAGATACATATTTTCCAATATACTCTTGTTGTCTAATTTATAGATATAATTTTCTAGGTTTATATTATCATATTAGCCCTAATCTATTGCTCACTGTTGTTTCCAGGGACTTATAGGGACTTTGAGGGATAGACCACTTGTGAGTGGGGGCGCCATTGTCATACTATATTTAGGGTGCCAACCACCGCAGTCAGGAATGATCATCATAGAGGACAATAGGAGGAGACTAGTTCTGCACATTCATTATTTTTCACTTTGATCTTCAGATTATTTCTTTGTATGGATAATTTTAATTATCTTTAATAAAGGTTGCATTTTAAGGGTTTTTTTTATGCAAATTATATGGTTATACCCTTTGTTTGATATGCTGTTAGTTGGTTAAAAAAATAAAAAAAAATAAAAAGTTCAAATCACCCCTCTTTGCCCCATTGAAAGTAAAGATATTAAAAAAAAAAATACACATATGTGGTATCGTTTTTTTAGTCCCTTCAGTTCCACAAAAATTAGACAACAGACAAAATAAAGTATAAATGTGGAGTGCCCAAGAACAATTGTGCCAAAGAGAAATAACAACGATATATAGATGGAATATATTTATGAATTAAAATAAATAATAATGAAAGTCAAAAAATGGGCAAAGGGTGCCCAAACAAAGGTGGCACTTGGGGTAAGTATATGCATAATTGTTATTCCATTGATAGGGCAGTAGAATGAATATGTTCATCAGTGGTAAAATACCACAGCTATATAATCAAACATAGGGTATGTACATAAGTAGGAATATGGTAAGTATATATCATTTAAATAGCAGCAAAAAGTACTTTATGTACAACCCTAAAAATTTGGGGGGCCAAACTTCAGATTTTTTTCACCACTAAAATAATTAAAAACTGGACATGTTGGGTATTGCCATAATCGTATTGATGAGGAGAATAATAGTGCAAGGTCATTTTTACTACAATATGTAAACACAATTCCCAAAAAACAATGTCATATTGTATTTTTTTTCCACAATTTCACCGCACTTGGAATTGTTTCCCTTTTTCCAGTACACTAGTGGTGAAATGAATGGTGTCATTCAAAAGTAAAACTCGTCCCGCCAAAAAATAAGCCCTCATATGTCTATGTGGACAAAAAAATAGTTATGGCTCTGGGAAGAAGGGGATGAAAAAATGGAAACTCAAAAGCGGAAATTAGCTGTGACGTGAAGGGGTTAAGTCTGCACCAAATCTGCAAGTCACAAATAAGCAACGTGTGCATGAGACTTCAGTATTCTCATTCACTTTGCTGGCATCAGGAAATCCTTCAGGTTTTGTGACAAATCTGCATTGAAAAAAGAAACGCAGCATAAAGCATCGTGTGCACTCAGCCTTACAGTAGGAGTGTCTATTTACCCATTACAACCAATCAGAAATCAGCTTTCATTTTACCAAAGCAGGTTGGTTGCTATGGACAACAAATGAACAGTTTTGATAAATGAGGCTCTGAGACTCCACATTATACATCAGGGGACAGCAGCTCCATGTCACCGATCTATCACTGCTGTCAGGAGATGGGATCAAGAACAATTGATGAGAATCTAGCAATATGGGTGATGTGCTCCGCATTACAGGAACCATATAGGAGAAGACCTCAATATGGAGGATAACGCAGACATGGCACACCCGCTACAGCAGGTACACAAGGCAGACACAAGGATCTCTAAATGTACGGCGTACGGTGCTGAGAAGCAAGAGTGTGCAAAGCAGTCATCAAAGCAAAAGGTGGTTATTTGAAGAACCTAGAATATAAGACATATTTTCAGATGTTTCACACTTTTTTGTTAAGTATATAATCCACATGTGTTAATTCATAGTTTTGATGCCTTCAGTGTGAATGTACAATTTTCATAGTAATGAAAATACAGAAAAATCTTTAAATGAGAAGGTGCGTCCAAACTTTTGGTCTGTACTGTAGATATATAATATATAGAGATAAATGTTTCACTCACTGGGATGCTTGTTGTAGTTTTAATAAAATCACAGTTTTATCAGCAGGAGATTATCACTACTGCTGCCAGGTAGTTATCTATATTCATGAGCTCTGTATAACCCCACCCCCACCACTGATTGGGAGTTTTCTGACTATGCACAGGGTACACACACAGAAAGCTGCCAATCAGTGTTGTTAGCTGGGTTATACGGAGCTCAGCATTCAGAGAACTGGTAAATTTATAGCAGAGAAAACTGTGATTTTGTCAAAATTATACCATGCAATCCAATGAATAGTACATGCTTGGTAGAAGGGTCTCTGCCCCTATATCTTGCTGCTCTCATATAGGGTAACACAAAACTGCTGCCAGATTCCCTTTGAAAAGGTGTCAGCATTTTCCATGTCTTGTGGTAAATTTCAGCAGAACTGAACCTGGACATTACACAATGATAAGAACATTTCACCATGATTTGGGAAGAGATAACTCTGACCACTTTATATTGGTAAACTGCCTATAACAACTATAATCATCTGCTCAAATATAAAACAGTTTTTTGTCATTTTTTATTATAAAGGTAGATTTGGAATCATTTTGGTGACTTTATCCCTGCATTACATGTGGAGATATAAAACATGTACAATAACGTTCCCTATAATTACTAGTTACATTTCTCTTTTTACCTGAGCCTCCCACGTCTTCTTTCTTTTGGCTATTGGCCTGTATTGATGGTGTCTTTCCTTCCTCTGAACAGTCCAGGCTGATTCTTCTGTTCTTCGGTAATTTTCTCTGGACAATGATGTCTTCATCTGCTTGCGCCATCTCTGGGGTGGGAGACATCTTCCGTCCTGAGTCTGGTTTCTTCCTCTTTTTTCCCTTCTTTTTGGGCTTTTTGATTGAAGACTTCTCATCATCCGATGAGTCCAAATGTCTTCTGTTCTTCAATCTTTCACTCTGGGCAATGACGTCCTCATCCACTCGCTCCATCTCTCTCTCTCTCTTCTTCCCTACAATCTCCTCTTTCTCCATATTATCGCTTTGATCACAGTCCACAGACAGCTTCTTCACTATCACCAGTCAACTCCATCTGTCACTTTCCTCAACTGTCAACTGAGCGCACGGGCACCTGGATGGAACTGGTCATGTGATCAGTAACTGACCAATAAGATTCCAAGGTATATGCTACAGTATAAGTATGGGAATGTATCAGTTTGATATAAGGGTTGTAATAAAATTAAACCGGTTCTGTTCTACTGTTTTTAGTTAGTTGATTTAAACTTTATCTTTTCCATTTCCATCACTTCAGTATTATCTCACAGATAATAGGATTTTAGGGCCCATTTTAACAATATGCTGTATTATTTATCCACATCAATGAACTATATACCTGACCATTGTATTTATTTGAGATTTGAGATCTCTATATTATTTGTATCGAGTGGCTACAAACAAAGCAAGCAAGATGAGTATCTCATCCACCGCTGTACTCAACATAAGCAGCGGCTGAAATTACAAATGTTTGTTTTGATTGCTGCCTATGCAGAGCGCAGAAGTCTTTGACAAACTCATTTTGACTTCAGTGCTATGTATAAGCAGTGACCAAGATGACAGAAAATTAGCAAATATTTATTGAAGACAGCTCTAATCATTTGCAGGGCATATAACCAGTGTTCATTCATTCGCTGCTCATTTTCTGTTGTCTCAGTCTCTGCCTACGTAGAATGAAGCATTCAAGATGAGTTTGCCATAGGCTGTTGTGCTCTGCTTAGGCAGTGACTTATATGAGAAAGCTCACTTCATTATACTAAGCTTTGTAATTTCGATCTTTGCTTATGTAGAGAGCAGCAGCCACTGGCAAACTCATCTTCCCTTCTGCGCTCTGCATAAGCAGCGTTGGGTAGGCATTCGCTTTGCTACTCAACACGGTCTTCATTTATTACATAGAGCTGCTTTTATAGTTTTACATTTTTTCTAACCCGAACTAGTGTTACAAGTAGGGCAAGAGACTGGTTTAGGATTAAGCTTATGGTTAGGGCTAGGAATATGGCTAAGGTAATAACATTGTTCTTTAAAAAATGTAGTAAGAAAATAGAAAGCATACAAATAAAATAATGTATTGCGTTTTATATTTTTAAAATTTAAGATATGACTTCAGAAAAAAAGTAGAAAAAAAATTAAGAAATTAAATTGCAAAGTATAATTACATCAATATTTTCCTTAAATTACAATACACGTGCAATACTGGGCTTTTGGAAAGGACTCACGGAGTTCTATTGGTTCACGGGTTAGGGGGCACATACTTGTCTTGTCCCGGGTTCTTGGAACCCATCCTGTGACATGTGCTATCAGCAGAGTGCACAGCAACCAGCAAGTTTTTTAATTTAACTTTTTTTTCTGCATTTTTTCATCTGTAGCCGAAAAGACAACAGGTAAATATTAAATGCACTACAAACATCAGGCTTTTTTTATTGTGTGATAACTCACTGTAGGTGTGTTTTTGAACAAGCCCTAAGTGAATATGAATATGCATATGATGATATGGTGAGTATGTGTTATTGTTTTTTTTTCATATATATGGTATATTTGTATGTATATTGGGGGCTACTTGGGGTTCACACTGTATATATGGAGGCTATGTAGGGCTCACACTGTATAGATGGAGGCTATGTGGGGCTCACACTGTATATATGGAGGTTATGTGGAGGGCTCATACTGTATATAGGAGCCCATGTGGGTGGCTCATACTGTATATAGGAAGCTATGTTAGGGCTCATATTGTATATAGAGAGGCTATGTGGAGGCTCATACTGTATATAGGAAGCTATGTTAGGGCTCATATTGTATATAGAGAGGCTATGTGGAGGCTCATACTGTATATAGTGGGCTATGTCAGGCTCAATCTGTATATACACAGGCTATGTGGGGCTCATGCTATATATAGGAAGCTATGTGGGGGCACATACTGGATGCAGGAGGCTATATGAGTGTTCATACTGAATGTAGGAGGTTATGTGGGGGTTCATACTGTATGTAGGAGGTTATGTGGGGGCTTATACTGTGTATAGGAGGCTATGTTAAGGCGCATATTGTATATAGGGAGGCTATGTGGGGCTCATGCTGTATATAGGAGGCTACGTGGGGCTCACACTATATGCAGGGAGGCAATGTGGGGGCTCCCGCTGTATATACGGAGACTATGTGGTGCTCATGCGGTATATAGGAGGCTATGTGGGGCTCATGCTATATATAGGAGGCTACGTGGGGCTCACACTATATGCAGGGAGGCTATGTGGGGGCTCCCGCTGTATATACGGAGACTATGTGGTGCTCATGCGGTTTATAGGAGGCTATTTGGGGCTCATGCTGTATATAGGAGGTTATTTGGGGCTCATGCTGTAAATAGGAGGCTATATATATGGCGCTCGCACTGTATATGCAGGCTATATGGGGCTCACACTGTATATATGGAGGCTATTTGGGGGCTCATACTGTATATGAGAGGTTATGTGGGGGCTCATACTGGATGTAAGAGGGTATGTAAGGGCTCATACTGTATGTAGGAGGCTATGTGGGGGCTCATACTGTTTATGAGAGGTTATGTGGGGGCTCATACTGGATGTAAGAGGGTATGTAAGGGCTCATACTGAATGTAGGAGGTTATGTGGGGGTTCATTCTGTATGTAGGAGGCTATGTGGGTGCTTATACTGTATATAGGAGGCTATGCGAAGGCTCATATTATACATAAGGAGGCTATGTGGGGCTTATGCTGTATATAGGAGGCTATTTGGGGCTCATGCTGTAAACAGGAGGCTATATATATGGGTTTCACACTGTATATGCAGGCTATGTGGATCTCACACTGTACAGTGGGGAAAAAAAGTATTTCGTCAGCCACTAATTGTGCAAGTTCTCCCACTTAAAAGATGGGAGAGGCCTGTAATTGACATCATAGGTAGACATCAACTATGAGAGACAAAATGAGAAAACAAATCCTGAAAATCACATTTTCTGATTTGGAAAGAAATTTTTTTCATATTTTGGTGGAAAATAAGTATTTGGTCTCCTACAAAAGTTCATCTCAATACTTTGTTATATATCCTTTGTTGGCAATGAGAGAGGTCAAACGTTTTCTGTAATTCTTCACAAGGTTGGCACACACTGTTGCTGGTATGTTGGCCTATTCCTCCATGCAGATCTCCTCTAGAGCAGTGATGTTTGGGGGCTGTCGCCAGGCAACGCAGACTTTCAACTCCCTCCAAAGGTTTTTTATAGGGTTTAGATCTGGAGTTTGGCTAGGCCACTGCAGGACCTTGAAATGCTTCTTACGAAGCCACTCCTTCGTTGCCCTGGCGGTGTGCTTTGGATCATTGTCATGCTGAAAGACCCAGCCACGTTTCATCGTCATTGCCCTTGCTGATGGAAGGAGGTTTGCACTCAAAATCTCACGATACATGGCCCCATTCATTCCTTCATGTACACGCATCCGTCGTCCTGGTCTCTTGGCATAGAAACAGCCCCAAAAGCATGATGTTGCCACCCCCATGCTTCACAGTAGGTATGGTGTTGTTTGGATGCAACTCAGCGTTCTTTCTCCTCCAAACGCGACGAGTTGTGTTTCTACCAAACAGTTCTACTTTGGATTCATCTGACCATATGACATTCTCCCAATACTCTTCTGGATCATCCAAATGCTCTCTAGCAAACTTCAGACGGGCCCAGACATGTAATGGCTTAAGCAGGGGGATACGTCTGGCACTGCAGGATCTGAGTCCCTGGTGGCGTAGTGTGTTACTGATGGTAGCCTGTGTAACATTGGTCCCAGCTCTCTGCAGGTCATTCACTAGGTCCCCCCGTGTGATTCTGGGATTTTTGCTCACCGTTCTTGAGATCATTTTGACCCCACGGGGTGAGATCTTGTGTGGAGCCCCAGATCGAGGGAGATTATCAGTAGTCTTGTATGTCTTCCATTTTCTAATTATTGATCTCACAGTTGATTTCTTCACACCAAGCTTCTTGCCTATTGCCGATTCAGTCTTCCCAGCTTGGTGCAGGGCTACAATTTTGTTTCTGGTGTCCTTCTACAGCTCTTCTCCATAGTGGAGTTTTTAGTGTGACTGAGGTTGCGGACAGATGTCTTTTATACTGATATCAAGTTCAAACAGGTGCCAGTACTACAGGTAATGAGTGGAGGACAGAGGAGCCTCTTAAAGAAGAAGTTACATGTCTGTGAGAGCTAGAAATCTTGCTTGTTTGTAGGTGACCAAATACTTATTTTCCACCAAAATTTGAAAAAAAATTCTTTCCAAATCAGACAATGTGATTTTCAGGATTTGTCTTCTCATTTTGTTTCTGATAGTTGAGGTCTACCTATGATGTCAATTACAGGCCTCACTCATCTTTTTAAGTGCGAGAACTTGCACAATTGGTGGCTGCCTAAATACTTTTTTTCCCACTGTATATATTGAGGCTATCTGGGGGCTCATACTGAATGTAGGAGGCTATGAGGGGGCTCATACTGAATGTAGGAGGCTATGAGGGGGCTCAGACAGAATGTAGGAGGCTATATGTGTGCTCATACTGTATATAGGAGGCTATGTGAGGGCTCATATTGTATATAGAGAGGCTATGTGGGGCTCATACTATATGTAGGGGGCTATGCTGGAGCTCATATTTTATATAGGAGACAACCGGGGCTCATACTATATATAGGGAGCTGTGTGTGAGCTTTTACGGTATAGAGGTGTGCAGTAGCCCTCTTTTCCTTCTGCTCCAATATGACCACAGGTAATATTTATCCATTGTGAAGTTTATTCATTATAGCATTGTTCTACCGCATATCAATTCATATGGCAATACTGGAGTGAAGAATTTGTTTATCCATTTTGAACGCTATTAGAGCTATTACTGTATTATCACCTACTATATAATTGTCTTATCCCGTCTGTCTGTCTGTCTGTCTGTGTGTCTGTCTGTCTATCCAGGAAATCCCGCGTCGCTCATTGGTCCGGCAGCGGCCAATCAGCGCCGCTGGATTTCAGAAAAAAGATGGCGTCCGTTAGCGGCTCATCTGCAGGACGGAGCTCAGCGGCGATGCAGCCGGGAGATGACCGGCGCGAGGCGCTCATCTCCCGGCCGGTACCAGCAGAAGGACCCCGACCGCCGGACCCATCTGCGGGACGGAGATGCAGCCGGGAGATGACCGGCGCGAGGCGCTCATCTCCCGGCCGGTAGCAGCGGAAGGACCGGCGGCGACGCTGACCTCCATGCGCAAGGGAGGACCGGGGAGCGGCGCTGCGAGTCGGGATACTTCTGCTGCCAGCGCCCGCTATGTCCCGGGTTCTCGCAGCGGAAGTAGCCGCACAGGCAGCGCCGCTCCCCGGTCCTCACCAAGACGATTCGATGATTGGTCGCGGTCTTCGGACCCGACCAATCACTGATCTTAGCGCAAAAGTTAAATATCGCTGTTCTGATTGGTCGCGGATGCTGCCCGCGACCAATCACCGATTTGGGCGGCAAATTTAAATATCGGCCGTGACCAATCAGCACAGCGGTGTTTAAATCTGGAGCCAAGATCGGTGATTGGTCGCGGACGATATTTAAATTTGGCGCCCAAATCGGTGATTGGTCACGGGCAGCGTCCGCGACCAATCACCGATTTTTAACACAAATGTCTGGACCTTTGTAACACCATGCGGATACTGTGGGGACATCAGCGGCTAGGGTCCTCACTAATACGATTCCGCTCCCCGCTCCTCACCAATACGATTCGCTGATTGGTCGCGCTCTGCGCACGAGACCAATCAGTGATCTTGGCGCTAAAGTTAAACAACGCTCTGCTGATTGGTCGCGGCCGCTGCCCGCGACCAATCACCGATTTGGGCGTCACATTTAAATAGCGGCCGCGACCAATCACCGATCTTGCCGCCACATTTAAACACTGCTGTGCTAATTGGTCGCGTACTCCAGCCGCAACCAATCACCGAGCTTGGCGCCAAATTTAAACAACGCTCTGCTGATTGGTCGCGGACGGCGGACGCATCCAATCAGTGAGATTGGCGCCAAATTTAAACAACGCTCTGTTGATTGGTCGCGGACTCCAGCCGCGACCAATCAACGAGATTGGCGCCAAATTTAAGCAACGCTCTGCTGATTGATCGCGGTCGCTGGCCGAGAATAATCAGCAGTATTGGCCCAAAATTTAAACAACACCCTGCTGATTGGTCGCGGTTGTCGGCCGTGACCAGTCAGCAGTATTAGCGCCAAATTTAAACCTCACTCTGCTGATTGGTCGCAACCACCGGCAGCGACCAATCTGCGTTTTTTGTGACAAATTTAAACCCCGCTCTGCAGATTGGTCGCGGTCGCCGACCGCGACCCATCAGCATTATTGGTGCCAAATTTAAACCCCGCTCTGCTGATTGGTCGCGGCCGCCAGCCGCCAACAATTAGCGAGATTGGCGCCAAATTTAAACACCGCTCTGCTGATTGGTTGAGGCCGGCGGCTGCGACTAATCAGCGATTTTGGCGCCAAATTTAAACAACGCTGTGCTGATTGGTCGCGGTCGCCGGCCTCGACCAATCATCGATATTGGCGCCAAATTTAAACCCCGCTCTGCATCGCTCTGCTGATTGGTCGCGGTCGATGGCTGCGACCAGTCAGCAGTATTGGCGCCAAATTTAAACACCGCTTTGCTGATTGGTCGCGTTTGCCGAACGCGACCAATCAGCGATTTTGGTGCAAAATTTAAACACAGCTCTGCTGATTGTGCCCGGTCGGCCGCATACCTATTCTAGAATACCCGATGCATTAGAATCGGGCCACCATCTAGTAATATATATGTTACAAGTCATTTAGTTCTGCGTGTTTTTCTGGCCTCGATTAGCCAAAAGTTAAATGTATGTCTGTTATAATATTGCCAATACATATGTCTATGTCCTGCATTATATTACATAACTCACCTTGCCACACCATATGAACTGTCTATAGGGTTACAGGTTGTGTTTTCTGTATTCTGTCTGCATAATATGTTGATTTTATGAACAACTGACAACAACTTTTCATCGATTTTGGTATTTTGTATCATTAATAAATTTATTCTATATTAAAATATTGTGGATCATTTGCTCCTTCATAGTCTCTGTAGGTTTACATGTATCGTTTTGAAAGAATCAGGGCAGCACGGTGGCTCAGTGATTAGCACTCCAGCCTTGCAGTGCTGGGGTCCTGGGTTCAAATCCCATTAAGGACAACATCTGCAAGGAGTTTGTATGTTCTCTCTGTGTTTGCATGGGTTTCCTCTGGTTTCCTCCCACACTCCAAAGACATACTGATAGGGAATGTAGATTGTGAGCCCTAATGGGGACAGCGCCCATAATGTTTGTATATTGTCTGAATTGTAAAGCGCTGCGGAATATGTTGGTGCTATATAAAGATTATTATCTTTTTTTTCTTTATTTTTTGAGGAAAAATATATTGTGTCTATAGATATATAGGGGTCATTAAACAGTTATAATGCTCCAAGATCCCTATAGGTAAAAGTAATAGATTTAGGAAAAAAAGACTCTAGCTACACAATGTCATAAAAATAGAATTTTATTAATGAAAATACTAAAAACAGAGACAATATCAGAGGAACAGAGAAGGGAACCTCACAATGGAGAGGAAAAACATAGCAATCCGCAAAAAAAAACATCTGATGGTAAAGACTAGTGTTGAGCGAGCACTAAAATGCTCGGGTGCTCGAAGCTCGGGCCGAGCTCGCCGTGATACTCGGGTGCTCGACCCAAGCAACGAGCCCAATGTTAGTCTATGGGAGACTCGAGCATTTTTGCAGTGGCACCCCCGGCAGTCTTTTAAAAGCCTAACAAGTGCCCAAAACGATAGTGACAGTGCTCAAATGACATGGGGACAGCATGGGGATCGCCCCAGGAAGCATTTCTGACTCCCAGGTCACTGCTGTCAACAACGTGGTCAGAGGTATTAAGCCACTTTTACGGGCTCACAATAAAACGTTCAAAAACGAAAGTGAAACTTTTTTCCTGTGAAATATGTTAAGGAACATCCTTTCCAGGGAAAAGACTTGTGTATAAGTTAAAATAAATGACCAAAAACAAAAATACTCCTCCACACCTTCGGCTATGTTCACAAGTAGCATTTTTAATGCGTTTTTGCACTTTTGTATTGCTTTCAACTATGACAAATGCATTCACCGTGAAATGTCATTTTAGCATTTTACAACCTTATCTGGCCATGTGCTGTGTGACACATGCATAAAGTGCTGAAAAGACAAGGGAACAGCATGGGGAAGACCCCTGGAAGCATCTCTGACTCCCAGGTCACTATCTAAAAGTGTGCCCATCATAAGTGATCCTTACCGCATCAGAAGATGCAGACTTGCAACTATCCCCATGCAAGTTCTAGTCCCAGGGCAGTGTTCAATTGTACCTCCCCCATTCCTTGCAATACAAGCTCAAGTATGCAGCCTGCCACCCACCCACCCCCAGGCTGCAATACCATACTGCTTGCTTGCTTGCACTTTAAATTGGGCCTTTTAGGCATGTGGAGGCGGAATCTGGCCACCACGCCATGGCTGTGTCGGCGGCCTGGTATCCATACTCAGTCCCCAGCCGCCTGGTGGCCGGGTGTCCCCGCTTGCTCACCAGCCTCCAGGGGGTGGCCGGGTGTCCATAGTCGGTCCCCAGCCACCCCTATTTGTCCCGGTAACCTTTCCCACACTTTTCTTAGCCTGGCCTGCTTTACGGCAGCATTGGCCGAGCCCACCGGACTATCAGACTCCTCCGGTGGGCCCTGGCTTCTCCATAAGGGGAGTTGAGAGTGCCAAGGTGAGGAGCATGATGAGGATGATAGAAGTTAGCATCTGCTTTGTTTTGTTGTAATGCAAGCGCATGTATGTTGTAGCGGCTAGGCCTGAGGTGGTCAGCGTTTTGGCGCATATCCTACCTCCTCCGAGGATTGCTGGATGTTTTCCTGCTACTATCCAAGTTCTATGACTCCCGTTAAAACAAAGCTTCAGGTGATAAATGATGGATGAGGTAGTGGCAAAGGAGAAAGAGCAGGAGGAACAGGGACCATTCACATCAATATCACGCCAGTCAACCAGATATGTCTTGTAGGATATGTTTCTGTAACAAAAGGAGCGGTTCGGCTACACAGTTATAGGGCATACAGTGAGTGCAATGCCTACCAAAAATTTCGAGCCACTCCAATGCCCCTTGGAAATGACATGGAGGTCAGAGGGCGTTAACTAAACCTTTTTTTCCATTTATAGCAACTGGGTCTCCCGTGCACTGTTGGCCTAAGCAGTGAATGGAAGGCTTTCCAAAAATTATGAGGAACTGCAATGCCCCTTACAAGAGCCATGTGTGGCACCCCAGGGGTCTGGTCACCACAGTAATAGAGATATTACGTCGGAGAGCAAGTGGGAGGTTTCCTGGTCAGGATCCCTTAAACATGCAACATCCTCCTGCCCCAATTCTGGGAGGGGAGAATTCTGCCCTTATACACTGGATCTGGGGCGGGGTTGAGTGAGTCAGAGAATAGTCAGAGTCAGAGTGAGAGCAAGGGAAAGTAACAGCAAGGAGCTCTGTAGGAGCTAGGAGCTAAAGACCAGGGGCTGGAAGCTGAGCAGAGCTCGCCCTGGCAGAAGACAATAGGAACCGGACACAGGAGTCTGAAGCTGTGAGGACTTATATATGCAGCAGCAGAAACCAGCCGGCAGGGGATTTCAGGTCCTCTGGCCATAGAAGCCCGGAGGCTCAGTCACAAGCAAGGGACCAGCACCGCCGTCGTGGAGCGGAGGCTAACAGAAGGCCCCAAGTCACCAGCCATACGGGTGAGCACTACACGGTACACTCAGGGACGTGGGCTACTTCTACCCGCTTACAGCAAGGTAGCCAGGAAGAGTGCAGACAGACGGGGAGGCCTACAACTCCACCTGGCCAGGGGAACTCCTGCTTGCTCACAGACTGACCAGGTCTCTTATGCTAGCCAGTACTCCCGGGAGGGTCTACCTTATAATCATCAGTAAAGACCCTGAACTGCACTGCAAAGACTCTGAGTCATTCCTGCTGCGCTCGTGCACCATCACCCCCATCATCCACACTCACTGCCCTGAGGCTATACTCCTCCCGAGGGGAGTTATCCCATTCTATACTGCGCACACAACACCAGCCTCAGCGGTCTGCCTCGCAGCGGTGGTACTCCCTGACCGCAATCCACGGGTGGCGCAGTCGGACAATTAACCTCAAAACCTAAGAAAGACTGCCACTGGTTTGACCAGCCTGAGCCACGGGACCGGGTCACCGCCACGGAGACTACAGACCCCAGAGACCCGGCACCGGGTATCCCACACACGTGTACACACGGCCCAGGGGGCGCGTCACATGCAGTACAACATATTACAAACATAAGTCCCATTATTGGGGAGTGGGTGTCCCATGGTATTTGCTTATGCTTTCCAAGCAAAAGTTGCCAAAAATTAGGACGGAGCAACTTGCAATGCCCCTTACAAGAGCCATGCAGTACAGCATATTACAAACATAAGTCCCATTATTGGGGAGTGGGTGTCCCATAGTATTTGCTTATGCTTTCCAAGCAAAAGCTGCCAAAAATTAGGACGGAGCAACTTGCAATGCCCCTTACAAGAGCCATGCAGTACAGCATATTACAAACATAAGTCCCATTATTGGGGAGTGGGTGTCCCATAGTATTTGCTTATGCTTTCCCAGCAAAAGCTGCCAAAAATTAGGACGGAGCAACTTGCAATGCCCCTTACAAGAGCCATGCAGTACAGCATATTACAAACATAAGTCCCATTATTGGGGAGTGGGTGTCCCATAGTATTTGCTTATGCTTTCCCAGCAAAAGCTGCCAAAAATTAGGACGGAGCAACTTGCAATGCCCCTTACAAGAGCCATGCAGTACAGCATATTACAAACATAAGTCCCATTATTGGGGAGTGGGTGTCCCATGGTATTTGCTTATGCTTTCCAAGCAAAAGCTGCCAAAAATTAGGACGGAGCAACTTGCAATGCCCCTTACAAGAGCCATGCAGTACAGCATATTACAAACATAAGTCCCATTATTGGGGAGTGGGTGTCCCATAGTATTTGCTTATGCCTTGCAAGCAAAAGCTGCCAAAAATAAGGACGGAGGAACTTGCAATGCTGGCACCCTGGTGGCATAGTGGTGGTGGGGGCTGAGGATAAGGAGAAGAAGATTAAACAGCCGAAATGAGGAAGCGTATACCCATGTGTGGGTGTGAAGCGGTGCATGTGAATACACCTCCCGAAATAACACAGTGGATTTGACTTTATGTTACTCTGCTGTTATTTGGTGGTGATGAGAAGTCTGGCCCAATCCAGCCCTTGTTCATTTTGATAAGGGTCAGCTTGTCAGCATTGTCAGTTGACAGGCGAGTGCGCTTATCAGTTATAATTCCCCCAGCGGCACTAAAAACACGCTCCGATAACACGCTAGCGGCAGGGCAGGCCAGGACCTCCAAGGCGTACAGAGCGAGTTCATTCCAAGTGTCCAGCTTGGATTCCCAATAATTAAAAGGCACAGAGGAATCACGGAGGACGCTGGTACGATCGGCAAGGTACTCCCTCACCATCTTTTGAAACTTTACACTCCTTGTGAGAGTACCCCGCGCCTCAGGGCCTGTAAGCTGGGCGGGTGTCAGAAAACTGTCCCAGAACGTTGACAGTGTTCCCCTGCCTCTGCTGGATTGGAGTTGCATCTCTCTCGCCTGTACGCCTTGGTTGGGCAACGAACTGTGACCTCTGCCGCTAGCGTGTTCAGATGGGAATTATTTTAAGAGTTCTGCAGCAAGGGCCTTCTGGTATTGCCCCATTTTTGTAGACCTCTCCACCTCAGGAATAAGAGAGTTAAAGTTCTCCTTGTAGCGGGGGTCTACAAGTGTCACCAACCAGTAATGACTGTCACCCAACATTTTGACAACGCGAGGGTCACGGTTAAGGCAACGTAACATAAAGTCAACCATGCGTGCCAGACTGGTAACGGGCAAGATTTCCGTGTCCTCACCAAGATGACGACTGACTATGCTCTCCTCCTCCTCTTCCTCCTCCCCCCTGTCCTCAGGCCACCCACGATGAACCGACGGTATGACACTTGTACAGGTACTACCGTCTACAACGCATGATAGCAGCTCCTGTTCTTCCTCCTCCTCCTCCTCCTCTTTCTCATTGTCCCCCAATGCACGTTGGGATGAGATGAGGCTGGGCTGTGTGTAATCGCCCGCAACGGCTTCTTGATCCATCTCATCATACTCTGGCTGCAATGCCTCCTCTTTAATTCTCTGCAGAGAGCGTTGCAAAAGACAGACAAGTGGGATGCTGACACTAATGATGGCGTCATCGCCACTCACCATCTTGGTGGCCTCCTCAAAGTTTGTCAGGATGGTACATATGTCAGACATCCAGGTCCACTCCTGAGGTCTTATGTGTGGAGTCTGACCTGAATATCGACGGCCTTGTTGCAGCTGGTACTCCACAACTGCTCTCTTCTGCTCACAAATCCTTTGCAACATGTGGAGGGTAGAGTTCCAACGTGTGGGGACATCACACACCAGTCGGTGTGCCGGAAGCTGCAAACGCTGCTGCAACACAGCAAGGGCGGCGGAAGCTGTAGCCGATTTGCGAAAATGAGCTGACAGGCGGCGTACTTTCACGAGCAGATCTGGCAACTCGGGGTACGATTTAAGAAACCGCTGAACCACGAGGTTAAGCACATGAGCCATGCATGGTATGTGTGTGATCTCACCTCGCCTCAGAGCCGCCACCAGGTTACGGCCATTGTCACACACGACCATGCCGGGATGTAGGTTCAGCGGTCTCAGCCACAGATCTGCCTGCTCTTTCACAGCTGTCCACAACTCACAAGCAGTGTGAGGTTTATCACCTAAGCTTATGAGTTTCAGCACAGCCTATTGCCGCTTGGCGGAGGCAGTACTGCAATGCTTCCAGCTTGTAACTGATGTGGTGATATCTGAGATGGAGGCTGAACATGAGGAGAAGGAGGAGGAGGAGGATGCGCAGGAGCTGTACACTGTGGGGGCAACTCTGACTGACATAGGGCCCGCAATCCTCGGTGTGGGGAGGATGTGTTCCGTCCCAAGGTCCGACTGGGTCCCGGCTTCCACTATGTTTACCCAGTGTGCCGTCAGAGAGATGTACCATCCCTGACCACAAGCACTTGTCCACGTGTCCGTTGTCAGGTGGACTCTCCCAGTAACTGCGTTGTTGAGGGCACGGCAGATGCTTTGGGACACGTGCTTGTGTAGTGCGGGGATGGCACACCGGGCAAAATAGTGTCGGCTGGGGACCGAGTACCGAGGGACGGCCACCGCCATAAGATTGCGGAAGGATTCGGTCTCCACCAGCCTAAAAGGCAGCATTTCCAATGCAAGCAGTCGTGAAATGTGCGAATTTAGGACTGTGGCCTGTGGGGCGTTAGCTGCGAATTTCCGCTTTCGTTCAAAGGTCTGGGATATGGACAATTGAACGCTGCGGTGGGACGTGGACATGGACGTTGATGCTGTTTCTTGAGAAACTGCCATAACAAGTGAAGACTGAGAGGAGGGGGCATCTTTACATGCAGTATGGACAGGGGATTGCCTTGCACACACAACAGGGGGTTCTATTGCACGCACAACAGTGGAAGAAGCAGTGGTGACACCCGCTGACACTGGTCGTGGACCCTGGGTTTCGCCCCACAAAGTCAGGTGCTTTGCTGCCATGTGCCTGATCATGCTGGTGGCGGTCAGGCTGGTAGTTTTGTCACCCCTGCTGATGCTGGCATGGCAGGTGGAACATATGGCCTTTTTGGGGTTATAAGCAAAGTCTTTAAAAAAATTCCAGACTCTGGAAGACCTACCGCTTGTACTGGCAACGTCCCTCGTGTTGGTGTTACGGGGAACGGTTGCCTGCCTTCTGTCTGCGGCCACCACACTGCTTCTTCCTGCCTGTTGGGGTACTCTGCCTCCCTCCCCCTGTGTGCTGCTGGCCTCACTCTGCATGTCCTTCTTCCACGTTGGGTCAGTTACTAGATCATCCACCACCTCCTCCTCTTCCACTTGCGCACCACGATCCTCCTCCTCACTTCCTGGCAATTGTGTCTCGTCATCGTCCACCTCTTGTGACAGATTGCCAACGTCGACTTCCTGTGGCCGTGGCTGTTCAAATATTTGGGCATCGCAACATGGGATCTCCTCTTCCACCACTTCAAGCGTATCAGGCGAGGGGCCCAAATATGGAAATGGACCAGTGAACAGCTCTTCAGAGTGTCCAAGTGTGGGATCACTTGCTGTCTGACGGCACTCGGCATGGTGGGAGGAAGGAGCATCAGGGTGAGGAGGAGTATGCGGTCGAGACTCACGGCTACTAAGAGTTGACCGTGTGGAAGACAGACCGGAGGTGGTGGTGCCCAGGTAACTGGAAGTATTGTCTGCTATCCAATTAATAACCTGTTCACACTGATCAGTTCTCAATACTGGTGTTGTTCTGTGCTTCTCTAGTAATTCGGTCAAGAAGTAGGAGCGAGAAGATGTGGCTGTTGGTTGTGGCACATTTTCACCTTGGCCACGGCCCCGTCCTCTGCACGAACCATCACCAGAACGTCCACTTCCACGTCCCTTGCCACGCGCCTTGCCCTTGTAAATGAAGTAAAATAGCTTACACTTGCACTATCAATGGAAAAAGGGTAATAAAGAGTAGATTAGAACCGTGGAAGAGGAAAACCACAGTTATTGTTTACTGGGGTATACCACACTTTTTTAAATAGAGATATTTGCGGCTGAACAGTGAGCGACACACTCAAACTGCTTTTTTTTTTAGATACCAAAGACCCAAAACTGGATAGTACAGCGATTTGACCCGTGGAACTGCGAAACCACACTGGGATGTCGGGCCTACACAAGACTATTTTCAACAGATATATTTTTGTGTCACAACAGTCAGGAGACACTACTGTTTTTCTTTACGGAAAAAACTACCAAAAGCTGAATAATAGAGATTTTTTACCGTGGGATGGCAAAACCACAGTTATTGTTTACTGGGGTATAACACACTTTTTTAAATAGAGATATTTGCGGCTGAACAGTGAGTGTCACACTTAAACTGTTTTTTTTTTTAGATACAAATGGCCCAAAATGGATAATACAGAGGTTTGAACCATGGAAGTGTAAAACAACACTTCTGTTTCTCTAGCCTACACCAGACTATTTTCAACAGTTATATTTGTGTCTGAAAAATCAGAGACACGCTTTTTTTTTGGGGGGGGGGGGGAGGGGACACACACCAAAAGGTTAATAAGATGGGTATTTGTACAGTGTGAAGGAGGAAAAAAAAGGAGGATTTAGATGGAAAAAAAAGGATTTTTCCTGGCCCCCGACACCTGGTGCTAAGTCCAGCAATTTCAGCAACAGGAGCACACAGGACTGTAATGCAGCGTTTGCTGGTATAACCACTGTGTCTCCTATACAGCCTGCCTGCCTGGTATCTGGGATGGATATTAGTCCTGAAAAGTACTGTTTGTTTGTTCTGGCAGCCTTTACAGACCCTACACTAACTATTTCGCAGTTTATATCTCTCCCTAAATCAGCAGCGCTGTCCCTACACTGTCTAATCCGGAGCGACTGTGTCCAAGATGGCGGCGCCCCGTTTTAAATACTCGAGGTGACGCTGTGCGGCTAGCCAATCACTGTAATGCCCACAACCAACATGGCTGCAGCATTACAGTGACTGGCTGGCAATCCCTGCATGTTCATTGGCTCTGTAAAGAGTGCCAAACATGCAGGGCGGAGACCCGAGCTCCCGCCCGAGGAACCCGGAAATGCTCGGTGCTTGCCGAACATCCCGAGTAGCGTGATGCTCGGGCGAGTACCGAGCAGTGTCGAGCATGTTCGCTCAACACTAGTAAAGACCTAGAGCTAAAGATATATCAAAATACAGTAAACTGCTATGTCAGGAAATTTTAATTGATATACAAAGTCACCTAGGTGGAAAGACAAACCTGTAATACAATTAAATAAAGTGCATAATATCACAAATTTTCACCAAAGTATGGTGTCTTTGCTATCTATGTGCAGTAATAGTCTGCTAATAGCCAAGTCGTAGCTGGCAACACCAGAATCCAACCACCCTCAATCCACTGGTTAGGAGGGGGGGCGCTATAATCTGACATTTGATGTAATGGATATGTGGCGCCCCTGAGAGTTCAGTCACCACAGACGTACTGCACCTCACCCAGAGGTGTGGTGTCTCCCTTCTCTCAGGTAAGGAGGGAGTGCTGCTCGGAACCCCAACACCTGCATCCAACACTACACTGCTCCAGGCTGGCTGGAAGGGCAAGATGCAATGAGTTTTCTGCTGAGCCCTGTCCCTGGCTGGAGTGGGGGGAACCCAAAGGTAGGGGGAACCAGTAGTGGGTGTGGGTGGAGGAAGTAGTTAGGGGAACCACAATCATAGTGAGGTATATATAGGGTAGCCATCTTAGGGTGGCAGGGAGTTCGTTCAGTAAGAGGAGAGCAGTTCAGAAGAACAGCTCGGGACAGTTCAGAAGAACAGTCCGGGAGCAGAGTCTCATTAGGAGCTCTGTTCCACAAGTAGGGCCTGGTCTGGAGGCCCAGGAGGGGAGCAGGGAGTAGGCTCCGTTCTAAGAAGGGATCCTAGGGGGTACGGCGAGTGCAGGACGGCACCCGTACGCCCCGCATCTGTCAGGAGACAGAGGGATCGCAAGCCGCATTCTAATCCCAGTGAGGGTCAAGCAGGTCTGTGAACTCCGACGGACAGGAGGTACTTCAGAGCACCTGAGCAGGATTAAGAGTGGGCAGCGCAGGGCAGGAGGGAGAAAGACCCAGTGTGAAGTCGGTCTAGCTAGGAACACGAGCAAGTGGGGTTCTGCCAGGTACTCAAAAAATCTCCTGAAGAAGAGCTGAACCCCGGCCTGGTGAATGCAGCGCGACGTGGGAGGCTAACACCCGATCAGTGCACCAGTGGAACTACCCTAACAACTGTGAGTAAAGACTTGGATGACTGCACTGAATTGCCTCCGTCCATTCTTTCATCAGCGCCATCTTTCCCTCCCTGCACTACTATGCCCAGTGCAACTTACACGTTCTACACTGCCCTGGAGCTAGCTCTACCTGTGGAGAGCCACACCACCCCAGCTGCCGTAACATAAGCTCCAGAGGACTGCTCCGCAGCGGCGGCTCCCTTTAGCCGCAATCCACAGGTGGCGTCACAAACTTTCTAAAAATATCCCCCTTTTGCACTGACCGCCCTGGGTCATGGACCGGGCCAGCCGCCGTGATATCCCCCAAGCAGCGACAGGAGGCCCGGCTGCCGAGTACCCCACGACCCTGGGGGCGCGTCAGATATATGCAGCAAAAAATTATGTGAAGAAACCATATACATGATATAAATGAAAAAATATTTACCTAAAAATAGGGGCCACCAGGAGAGGAGTGTCATGGGCTGCTTAATTGCCCCGACGCCGTTTCGCTTTCGCTTCTTCGGGGGGCGTGTAGCTAGAACAGGGACCGGTATCTTTTTATAACTCTAACAGCCAATGAGAGGTTACAAGGTAGAACTTGGGGAGGGATGTGGGTGGAGTTACGGGTGTGTCCATTGGTGTCATCGGCGCATAACACGTCCATATCGCTCCCCAGAAGTAAATTGACTTCCTAGTTCGTGTCTGGTGAACCGCATGCTGGCACGCAAACGGTCACACTTCCGGAAGGGGAGCGTCGGACAATGCATGTGCACCAACATTGGAGACAGTGACAGGCACCTACGGTGGTAAAGTTCAAAACGCTCAGCCAACTGGCAATTATGAGAAGATAATAATGGGATGATAATCAAATATATTAAAACTATTCATATTCATTTGATTATACCAAAAAGGTAGTCATAGTTGAAAATTCATATTATTATTATTAGTGATGAGCGAGCACTAAAATGCTCGGGTACTCGTTGCTCGGGTCAAGCACATTGGAATACTCGGGTGCTCGACCCGAGCAACGAGCCCAATGTAAGTCTATGGGAAACTCGAGCATTTTTCAGGCGGCTCCCCCCGGCAGACTGCGGAGGGCCTAAAAATTGCCCAAGTCGATGGGATCAGTGCTCAAATGACATGGGAACAGCATGGGGAAGACCCCTGGAAGCATCTCTGACTCCCAGATCACTGCTGTCAGCAACGTGGTCAGAGTATTACTCCACTTTTACGGACTCACAATAAAAAATACAAAAAGGAAACTAAAATGGATTTTCCTGGGAAATATGTTAAGGAACATCCTTTCCAGGGTAATGACTTGTATATAAGACAAAATAAACAACCAAAAACAAAAATACTCCTCTACAACTTGGGCTATGTTCACATGTAGCGTTTTTAATGCGTTTTTGCACTTTTGAATTGCTTTCAACCAAGACAAATGCATTCACCAGGAAATGTAATTTTAACATTTTACAACCTTATCTGGCCATGTGGTGTGTGACACATCATCAGACACATGCATACAGTGCTGAAAAGACATGGGAACAGCATGGGGAAGACCTCTGGAAGCATCTCTGACTCCCAGGTCACTGCCTAAAAGTGTGCCCATCATAAGTCATCCTTGTCGTATGCGAAGATGATTCCTGCCATGCACCTGTCGTTGCAGACTTGCAGCAATCACCATCCACGTCCTTGTCCCACTGCAGCGTTCAGTTGTCCCTACCCCATTCCTTGGAATGCAAGCGCAAGTATGCAGGAAGCAACCCACCCACCCACCCACAGGCTGCAATGCTATACTGCCAAATTTTTGACAGCTGCTTGCACTTGAAATGTGGCCTTTTAGGCTCGTGGAGGCGGAAGCTTTTCACAACCTTATGCCGGCGGCGGCCGGGTGTCCATACTCGGTCCCCAGCCGCCACCATATTTCCCGGTATCGCCTCCGCCTTCCACAAGCACGGGTCCCACAACATTACCCATGCCCTCCCCAGTGCACTTACTGGGAAGGACCGCCTAACCACAAACACGTGGACAGGTGAATGTGGCCAGGGACGGTACGGAGCCAGTCCACAACTTTTTTTGCTAAGAGTTGTATTGAGCTTGGTGAAAGGACTGGCATAGAGGGAAACTGTATCTACCCTGCGTGTCACTTCTCCCAGGAAGTCCTGTAATTGAGCTTGTTGCAGAAGCAATGGCAGCCCGTCCAACATCAACTCGCACTTGTCGGTGGTGCTTTGACACACACACACACATCTTTCTTTGCGCATTTAATTTCTTGAATACAGAGTTGGACAATGGACTAATCTGTAATGCGTTTTGAGAAATAGCATGCATAAGCATGGGCGATCCACATTAAAAACGCTGCCATAGAGTGTCCGGGAACCTTCTCCCACACTCTTCTTTGCCAGGGCTGCTTTTCGGCAGGGTTGGACGGGCCTACCTGAGAACCGGAGACTCCTCCAGCGGGCCCCGGCTTCTCCTTCAGGAGAGTTCATAGTGCCGAGGTGAGGCCATGATGATGATAGAGGCCACCATCTGCTTAGTTTTCTGTTACTTGGAATGCAAGTGCAAGTATGCAGCCAGCCACCCACCCACAGGCTGCAACACTAAACTGCCAGATTTCTGGGCAGCTCTTTGCACTTGAAATATGGCCTTTTAAGTTTGTGAATGCGGAAGCTTTTCACAACCTCATGTCGGCGGCGTCCGGGTGTCCATACTCAGTCCCCAGCCGCCACTATATTTCCCGGTATTGCCTCCGCCTTCCACAAGCACGGGTCCCACAGCATTACCCGTGCCCTCCCCAGTGCACTTGCTGTGAAGCACCGCCTAACCACAAACACGTGGACAGGTGAATGTGGCCAGGGACGGTACGGAGCCAGTCCACAACTTTTTTTGCTAAGAGTTGTATTTAGCTCGGTGAAAGGACTGGCATAGAGGGAAAACGTATCTACCCTGCGTGTCATTTCTCCCAGGAAGTCCTCTAAAGCTGCTTGCACTTGAAATGTGGCCTGAACATTACTGCTGGTACTTTTCTGTGGGAATTTGCTTGCCTCCTACCAGCCTGGAATATTTCCAACGAACTATGGTACGACGCCATGGTATTAGCACTGCCCCCAGTACCAGTAGTGAAGCCATCCCCAATTTCCTTCTCAGGAATTTTATTTGGTAGACTGAGTGGCTGCCCAAATACATTTTCTCACAAAGGAGCTGAAGATATAGCGGCAGTAGGTGCAAGTTTCTCCAGCCTGTTAGATATTAGAGTGTGAACGGCAGCACATTGGATCAGTGGTTAGCACTGAAGCCTTGCAGCGCAGGAATCCTGGACTCAAATCCCAGCAAGGACAACATCTGCAAGGACTTTGTATGTTCTCCCCGTGTTTGCGTGTGTTTCCTCCTCAGTAAAAAAGCAGCCATAGAGAGTCCGGGAACCTTCCCACACACTTTTCTTAACCAGGACTGCTTCTCGTCAGGGTTGGACGGTCCCACCAGAGAATCCTCTGGTGTGCCTTGGCTTCTACCTCAGGAGAGTTCATGACAGCGCTAACTTTGCAGCTGCTATGGGGCTCTTAAGCTGGTGAGAAAGGTTAGCCCTCAGAATCAAATCCTCTGGTGGGCACAATGTTTTTCAATCTGAAACAGCTTCTCAGTGGGAGTTATATTTCACCACAGCCATATTCTTTAGCTCGGTGAAAGGACTGGCATAGAGGGAAACCGTATCTACCCCGGCTGTCATTTCTCCATCACCAGGTTCCGCCCATTGTCACACATGACCATGCCTGGCTGTATGTTCAGCGGTGAGAGCCACAAATCAGGCTGCTGTGTTACAGCTTTCAACAACTCTGCAACGCTGGGCGGTTTGTCAATTAAGCATTAAGCATGTTATCTTCAGCACAACCTGTTGCCGCTTGGCCAAGGCAGTGCTGCAGTGCTGTCAGCTTGTGAATGATGTGGTCATTTTGGAGATGGAGGAGGAGGTGCATGAGCTGAACAATGTGATTACATTGAGGTTAAATTGGTGACGCTGTTTTTTATACTAAACAAAGATCCTATTGTTTTGGTTTTTTTACGTTATTTTTTAAGACAAATGCATTCACCGGGAAATGTCATTTTAACATTTTACAACCTTATCTGGCAATGTGGTATGTGACACATCATCAGACACATCCTTTTTTATTTATGATGGAGGTACTCTGAAAGTCATAAAGCCTATTTTTATAGGAACATCAGACGGCCCCTACTATTCTTAAAAGTCCAGCAGTCGGCCCTAGCTATTGTTAGAGAGCCATCAGCCGAATATGCTTTGTTGTTCCCATTATTAACAAGTGGGTCTCCTATACTGTTATTGCATATCCAGTGACTGCAAGGGCTGCCAACAATTTGGACGCAATCCAATACCCCTTTGAAGAGACATAGAGGGGAGTCTCAGTAAAAAAAATGTTCCCATTATAAAGGAGAGGGTCTCCTATAGTGGTAATGCCCATGCTGTGACTGCAAGGGCTGCCAAAATTTTGGAAAAACCCCACTAAGAATTTAAAGACACGTAGAGCAGGGCCACAGTAACAAGGTATGACATGTTCCCATTAGAAAGGAGAGGGTCTGCTATACAGTTATAGGGTATGCAGTGAGTCCAACGGCTGACCAATTTTAGGAAAAACTCCACTAAGAATTTAAAGACACATGGAGCAGGGCCACAGTAACAAGGTACGATATGTTCCCATTAGAAAGGAGAGGGTCTGCTATACAGTTATAGGGTATGCAGTGAGTCCAACGGCTGACCAATTTTAGGAAAAACCCCACTAAGAATTTAAAGACACACAGAGTAGGGCCACAGTAACGACAAATTACCATTAGAAAGGAGAGCGTCTCCCATAGTGTTGGCCTATGCAGTGAATGCAAGGGCTGCCAAAAATTTGGAGGCACTTCAATGCCCCTTGGAAGAGACGTGGAGGAGGGCCTCATAAAAATATGTCCCCATTAGAAAGGAGCGGGCCTCCTACACTTGTAATGCCCATGCACTAAATGTATGGGCAGACAAACATTTACCCCTAGGGGGTATACATGAACATACTGTATAAAATTTTTTTTTTACGGGCATCATAAACACCCTTTAAAAAAATGGTGTGGGTGTTGCATCATGGACCACGATCACCCTGGTGATATGGTGGTGGAGGATGAGGAGAAGGAGGAGGACAAGAGCAAATAGAAAAAATCAGGAAGCGTATACCCATGTTTGGGTGTGAAAAGGTGCATGGGGATACACCTCCCCAGAAAAGACACTGGATTTGAGTTCATGTTACGCTGCTATCATTTGGTGGTGTTGAGAGGTCTGGCCCAATCCAGCCCTTGTTAATTTTTATAAGAGTCAGCCTGTCAGCATTTTCAGTTGACAGGCGGATGCAATTATCAGTTATAATTCCACCAGCGGCACTAAAAACCCACTCAGATAAAACGCTGGCGGCAGGGCAGGCCAGGACCTTCAAGGCATAGAGAGCCAGTTCATTCCACCTATCCAGCTTGGATACCCAATAATTATAAGGCACAGAGGAATCACGGAGGACGTTGGTACAGTTGGCAAGGTACTCCCTCAGCATCTTCCCAAACTTTGCACTCCTTGTGAGAGTACAACGCGCCTCAGGGCCTGTGCGATGGGAGAGTCTGAGAAAACTCTCCCAGAACTTTGACAGTGTTCCCCTGCCTCTGCTGGATTGAAGTTGTGTCTCTCTCGCCTGTACTCCATGGTTGTCCAACGAAGTGTGCCCTCTGCCGCCAGCGTTTTCAGATGGGAATTTTTTTAATAGTTTCGCAACAAAGGCCTTCTGGTACTGCCCCATTTTTGTAGACCTGTCCGCCTCAGGAATAAGAGATATAAAGTTCTCCTTGTAGCGTGGGTCTAGAAGTGTCACCAACCAGTAACATGGTCATGGAAAAGGCAGCGTAACATAAACCCAGCCATGCGTGCCAGACTACTAACAGGCAAGACTTCCGTGTCCTCACCAAGAGGATGACTGACCATGCTCTCCTCCTCCTCCTTTCTGTCCTCTGGTCATTCACGCTGAACAGACGGTATGACAGCTGTGCAGGTAGTACCGTCTATAGTGCATGAAACTAGCTCCTGTCCTTCCTCCTCCTCCTATTCCTCATTGTCACCCAATCCACGTTGGGATGAGATGAGGCTTGGCTGTGTATAATCACCCTTGGTTCCTTGCTCCATCTCATCGTGCTCCACCTGCAATGCATCCTCTTTGATTGTGAGCAGAGATCGTTTCAGAAGACAGAGAAGCGGGATGGTGACACTAATTATGGCGTCATCGCCGCTCACCATCTTGGTGGAGTCCTCAAAGTTTTGGAGGATGGTACATATGTCTGACATCCATTTCCACTCCTGAGGTCTTATGTGTGGAGTCTGAACTGAATACCGATGGTCTTGTTGATGCTGGTACTCAACAACTGCCCTCTTCTGCTCACAAATCCTTCCCAACATCTGCAGTGTAGAGTTCCAACGCGTGGGGACATCACACACCAGTCTGTGAGCCGGAAGCTGCAAACGCTGCTGAAACACTGCAAGGGCGGCGGAAGCTGTAGCTGACTTTCTAAAATGGGCACACAGGCGGCATACTTTGACAAGCAGATCCGGCAGCTCCGGGTAGGATTTGAAAAACCGCTGAACCACGAGGTTAAGCACATGGGCCAGGCATGGTACATGTGTGAGCTCGCCTCGCCTCAGAGCCGCCACCAGGTTCCGGCTGTTGGTTCAGCGGTGTGAGCCACAGATCTGCCTGCTCTTTCAGAGCTGTCCACAACTCTTCAGCATTGTGCTGTTTTTCACCTAAGCATATTAGCTTCAGCACAGCCTGTTGCCGCTTGGTCGAGGCAGTGCTGCAGTGTTTCCAGCTTGTGACTGATGTGGTCATTTCGGAGATGGAGGCTGAAGAGGAGGGGGAGGCTGAGGAGGATAAGGTGCAGGAGCTGTAGACCATGGGAGCAACCCTGATTGACCTAGGGCCCACAATCCTTGGCGTCGGGAGGACGTGTTCCGTCCCAAGGTCCGACTGGGTCCCGGCTTCCACTACGTTAACCCAGTGTGCCGTCAGCGAGATGTACCGTCCCTGCCTACAAGCACTTGTCCACGTGTCCGTGGTTAGGTGGACTTTGTCGGTAACTACATTGTTGAGAGCATGGCTAATGTTTTGGGACACGTGCTTGTGTAATGCGGGGACGGCACACTGGTAGAAATAGTGGCGGCTGGGGACTGAGTACCGAGGGACGGCCGCCGCCATCAGGTTGCGGAATGCTTCCGTCTCCACTAGCCTAAAAGGCAACATTTCGAGTGCAAGCAGTCGTGAAATGTGAGAATTTAGTAGTGTGGCCTGTGGGGCATTGGCTGCATATTTGCGCTTGCGTTCCAAGGACTGGGGTATGGACAACTGAACGCTGCGCTGGGTCAAGGACATGGACGTGCTTCCTGATGCTGCTACTTGAGAGTGTGCAATGACAGGTGCAGGGCACGAGGCGTCTTCGCATGCACCATGGACAGGGGATTGGCTTGCATGCACAACAGCGGAAGAAGCAATGGTGCCATCCGCAGACACTGTTCCTGGACCCTGGGGTTCGGCCCACAAAGTCGAGTGCTTTGCTGCCATGTGCCTGATCATGCTGGTGGTAGTCAGGCTGGTCGTTTTGCCACCCCTGCTGATTCTGGCCTGGCAGGTGGTGAAAATGGCCTTTTTGGGGTTATCGGCAGAGTCTTTAAAAACAGCAGGACTCGGGAAGACCTAACAGTTGTACTGGAGACTTCCTTCGTGTTGGTGTTACGGGGAACGGTTGCCTGCCTTCTGTCTGCAGCCACCACACTGCTTCTTCCTGCCTTTTGGCGTGCTCTGCCTCCCTCCCCCTGTGTGCTGCTGTCCTCGCTCTGCATGTCCTCCTGCCAGGTTGGGTCAGTTACTATATCATCCACCACCTCGTCTTCCACTTCCGCACCTTGGTCCTCCTCCTGACTTTCTGGCAATTGTGTCTCATCATCGTCCATCTCTTGTGACACTTTCCCACCGTCACCTTTGTGTGACCGTGGCTGCTCAAATATTTGGGCATCGCTACACGCAATCTCCTCTTGCCCCACTTCAAGTGGACCGGGCGAGAGGCCCCAATCTATAAATGGAAAAGTGAACAGCTCTTCAGAGTGTCCAAGTGTGGGATCAGTTGTCTCTGGGTACTCGGCATGGTGGGAGGAAGGAGGATCAGGGTGAGGAATATGCGGTCCAGACTCACAGCTACTGAGACTTGACCGTGTGGAAGACAGGGTGGTGGTGGCTAAGTGGCTGGAAGCATTATCCGCTATCCAACCAACAACCTTTGGACACTGCTCTGGGTTCAAGAGTGGTGTGCTGCGGTCCCCTAGAAATTGGGACAGGAAGGTCAGGCGAGATGATGTAGGTGTTTGTTGTGGCACAATTTCGGCTTGCCCACGGCCTTGTCCTCGGCCTCTGCATGAACCATTACCATCACGTCCAGTTCCCTGTCCCTTGCCACGTGCCTTGCCCATTTTAAATGGAGGACAGTATCTTCCATGCTCACTACAAATGACTGAGTTTGGATCGAACTTATATATGATCCGTGTGATAGAGAAAACAGAGTTTTAAATACCTGGCCTGTAGGTAAGTAGTTTGAACAGCAAACTGCTGTGAATTACTTCAATGACACACTAAAGGAAAATTTTAATGGAGGCCAGAAATGGCAGTATTTTCTGACAACGTATATGTGATCCGTTTGATGGAGAAAACACAGTTTTAAATAGCTGGATTTCTAGCGCTCTAATATGGAAAGGACCTGGCTGTATTCTGCAGTGCCAACAAGGAAATGGCGCAGAAAAAATGGTGTTCTCTGGATTGCTTTTTAAGCAAATAATGAGGATTAAGATCCAAAGAAAAGTATTCCTGGCCCCTGAAACCTGGGCCTTTGTATAGAAATATCTAACAGCAGCAGAAGGCAGAACAGGAATGGAGCCTCTTGTGCTATATGCACTGAAGTCTGCTATATACACTGCCTGCCTATACACCCTACCTGCCTGATATCTCTGCAGATGGATTAGTCCTCAGAAGGACTGTTTGTTAAGATGGATATGTGTAATGTACGTTTTTTCTCCCTACACTACCTAATACACAAGCAAATCTGTCCCTGATGCAGCAGTGTAAGGGGGAAGCCCGGGGTGTAAGTACTTTCAGAGCAAGGGATCCGGAACTGCTGGGGCCATGCCTCTGGTTGCAGGGGGAAGACAGACTGCGAGCACAGGAGTCAGGTGACTGGGAAGCTGGGGGCGTGTCCACAGTGAGAGCTGGGAGGTCAGGTGACTGGGGAACTGGTGGCGTGGCTAGAGAGAGGGAGAGACGAGGACGTTTGCGTGGAAAAGCGGAGCTGGGTCCTTCTCAGCAAAGCAGTGAGAGAGGGTCCAGGCTCCTGGCTACAGTACTTGGAGCAATATCCGAGTGCAGTGGACCAGAGGAGTCAAGCCGACTCGAGGGAGAAGAGATGCAGGGTCCGTGGAGCCGAGCACGTGAGGTGCCGTGTTATGGACTAGGGGCTCAGCGGGTAAAACCGGAGACCACCCGCTGCCACCAGTAGACGAAGCATTGTTTGGGTGGGGACGCCTGAAGAAATCAACACCGGCATCAGCTGGCAACTGCCTTGTGAGGAACAAGAGTCAGCTAAGTGAAAAAACGGTCGATTACAACCAGTTCGACTCTGCTACATCTAGTTAAACTGTGAACTGTCAGTAATAGACTTTTACCCGCTACTTCCCTTGTTTTCCCCCATATTTTCCCCTGTTACTCCCTGCGTGGAGGTTGACCCTGTTATCATAAACCTCCCCTGTTTATTAACCCCGTATTGGCTGCTCTGTGTTTCTGTGTCACTGCATGTAAAGTACCGTGTTACATTTGGCGTAGTTGGCAGGATGCAGTCGTTAGACACAAACACTGCAGAGCAGCCTATCCTGGGAGCTCCTAAATCTAGCTTGCCACTGGGGGCCATGCTCAGCAATCTCCCAAAGTTCACCGGGGACAATATGATGCTGTGGGACTGGATTGAGAGAGTTAGGAGTATGTTACTTATGCACCCGATGACCCCAGATATGCAAGCCGAATTAGCCTTACTGGCCCTGGACGGTGAGGCCCGACAATCCGTGATGTACCGCCCTGCCCATGACCGGGATACTGTAGAAAAAGTGGTGCAAATACTGGAGGAGATGCATGGGGATCCCACCAATGTAGGAGAGCTGAGATACGGCTGTTTCACCAACTGCAGCAGGAGGGGGAGGCTGTGACGCAGTATGTTAATGTCTTACAGAGGGTGCATGCCTATATCACTAGAAAAGACGACATGGGGAATTTGGGAATGGGCCCCCCTGACATGATCTTAAGGGATCAGTCTGTGGTAGGCCTCAGGGATGTGCAGCTGAAGCAGGCTTTGCGGGAGCGCCTGCGCGCCAACCCACGTATGTCTTTTCTAGAAGTGGGGGCAGAGGCACGTGTGAGAGAGCAGGATATGGGGGTGACGGCCCTGGCAAGGATGGACCGGAGTAACGAGGTACCCACCCCGACTGCTGCTGAACCGGAATGGGCTCGAGAGATGCGAAAGGAGATACAGGAAATGCTAGCCCATATGTTACAGAAAGGTGTGATACGGGAGAGTCAGAGCCCGTGGGCAGCCCCGATTGTCCTGGTCTGGAAGAAAGATGGGACCCTGCGGTACTGTGTGGACTATAGACGACTGAATGCCTGTACAGTACGGGACTCCTACCCACTACCCCAAATCGAAGAGTCCCTGTCGGCCTTAGGGAAGGCAAGATACTTCTCCTCCTTGGATCTGGCCAGTGGGTACTGGCAGGTGCCCGTGGCCGAACATGACCGTGCGAAGACGGCGTTCATATTACCCATGGGACTGTTCAAGTTCAATCGGATGCCCTTCGGCCTGACTAACGCCCCCAGGACGTTCCAGCGCATGATGGAGAGGTGCCTGAGCGATTTAAACTTTGAGGTGACACTAATTTACCTTGACGACATAATTGTCTATGCCGCCACCTTCGAGGAGCACCTCCAGCGACTGGAGCAAGTACTGAGTCGCCTACAGAGTCATGGCCTAAAGGTGAAGCCCCATAATTGCCACCTGTTCCACAAACAGATCGAATATCTCGGTCATACTGTGTCCGGTGAAGGAGTCAGGCCCACCCAGGAAAAGGTGGCCGCAGTACAGAAGTGGCCTACCCCGAAGACAGTGAAGGACGTTCGGGCCTTCCTGGGACTTGCCGGGTACTACCGAAGATTCGTGAAGAACTTCACCCGCATAGCCAACCCATTGCTGGAGCTACTTAAGGGAGTGCCTGCGGGCTCCAAGAATCAGGCGATTCGGTTGGGAAGCAGCCAGGAAGAGGCCTTCCGTGCCCTAAAAATGGCCCTGACCGTGGCCCCAATACTTGCCTATGCGGATTTCTCCCAACCCTTCATACTCCACACTGATGGGAGCCTACATGGTCTGGGAGCCGTGTTATCCCAAGTACAGGAGGGGAAAGAGCGCATGATTGCGTTCCCTTCACGACTCCGAGAGGAACTCGGATAATTATAGCTCTTTCAAATTAGAGTTGCTGGCTCTGGTTTGGGCAATGACCGAGAAGTTTGCAGAGTATTTGTCCGGGTCCGAAGTACTGGTGAGAACAGATAACAACCCGCTGGCCCCCCTGGAGAATGCAAAATTGGGGGCCCTGAAGCAGCAGTGGGTGACCCGCATGGCCAGGTACCAGTATAAGATCGCCTACCGGCCTAAGGCAGAGAATATTCACGCCGACGCCCTCTCCAGAGTGACGTATAAACGGCCTGATCATAACCGCGATGAAGATTTGGAGGCGGATGAGTCGCCTAGCTTTCGAAGTTTCGTGGGACCGCTGGCCACGGCGCAGGGACAGATCGGAGAGACATCGGAAGAACAAGTGCTAGGGTGGCCAAGAGATGACTGGATCCAACTTCAACAGACTGACAGAGAAGTTGCTCAATTATGTCAATAGGTGGCTTTGCGGCAAGTCCCCAGTTGAGAAGAGAGGAGTACCCTGTCACCGGGAGCACTGAAGATGATGGGACAATGGGAGAGACAGTGTTTGTGAGACGGGCTGCTGTACCGACGGGTGCAGCTACTGCGAGAGTTCGGGACCACCTGGCAAGTGGTGATCCCAGAGAAGTTGGTCGGAGTAGTGGCTAAGGAGGCTCATGAACGAGGGGCTCACTTCGGACGAGAGAAGACGTTTCAGTGGTTGCAGAGGCTGGTGTATCATCCCCGACTGCGAGCAACAATAGAAGACACTTGTCGAAGATGTCGGAGCTGTGAGCTGGTTAAGCCCCCGGAGCACCGGGTCCCCATACAAACCATTGTGACTTCTGCCCCCTTGGAGGTGCTGATGATCGACTATTTGACTGTTGGACCGGTGCCTCTTGGGTATGAACATTGCCTGGTAATGACAGACCACTTCACAAAGTTTGCGGTAGTGACCCCGACAAGAGACCAGACCGTCGAGTCAGCTGTGCAGGCCATCTGCCGAGACTTCATTCGAGTGTACGGCTGCCCAAAGAGGATTCATTCCGATCAAGGTGCCTGCTTCCAAGGCCGGGTGATGGAAGAGCTGCACCGGTTGTACAAGATTGAGAAGTCACGGACTACTCCTTACCACTCTCAAGGAAATGGGGCTTGTGAGCACTTTAATCAGACACTGATCCAAATGCTCTGCACGTTGGAGGAAGATCGGAAGGTACAGTGGCCTGAGTTTGTGGCCGAGCTGGTGTGGGTCTGCAACAACCGAGTGAATAGTACGACGGGGTTCACTCCTTATACCTTGCTATTCGGGCGAAAGGGGCGAGAGATTACCGAGTTAGAGCTGTACCCCGAGGAGGACTACCCACGGACGGGGGTGTCTTTCTGGGTCCGGGAACATCAGCATTGACTGCAGATCCTCCGACGGTTGGTACAACAAAAGTTTCAGGAGCTCAAACATCATGGGACATTGCCTCTTCGAGGGACAGCTCTGAGGCCCGAGGAGCGGGTGTTGGATCGGGACAGGCGGCCCCGGGGCAAATTGAGTAGGCGGTGGGAACGGACCCCGCACCGAGTGAAGCGCAGGATTGGCGCTGTAGGACATGTGTATGAAGTTCAACCCGAGGGGGCTGAAGGAGCCCCTACCAAAGTGGTTCATCGTAGTATGCTGCGACCCTGTCTGTCTAAAGATGACGAGGATGGAGAAGAATCACCTGCTTCTAGAGAGGGTCCTGTCACAGTTGCCCCAAGCCACGATGTTGACGAAGAAGAGTTGTTGATTCTCCCTCCGAGCCCCAGCACTCGATTACCTGCAGTCCCCAGTGCAGGAGGCGAGGGAACAACATCGGTTGAAGCCACCGGGCAGGCGGAGATTGGAAATCCGAGTGACCCTGCACCCCCCATTGGTCAAACTGAGTTACGCCGGTCAAAACAGACAACAGCAGGAGTGCCTCCTCACCGTTACAAACAAGATCAATTCATATGCTCCTACACAATTCCTCTGATTGCTGTATATGCCGCCATCTAATGCTCTGCTCCCCTGATTCAACTCACTGGTACATGCTCTGCTCCTGCACAATTCCTCTGCTTGCTGTATATGCCGCCATCTAATGGTCTGCTCCCCTGATTCAACTCACTGGTACATGCTCTGCTCCTGCACAATTCCTCTGCTTGCTGTATATGCCGCCATCTAATGCTCTGCTCCCCTTATTCAACTCACTGGTACATGCTCTGCTCCTGCACAATTCCTCTGCTTGCTGTATATGCCGCCATCTAATGCTCTGCTCCCCTGATTCAACTCACTGGTACATGCTCTGCTCCTGCACAATTCCTCTGCTTGCTGTATATGCCGCCATCTAATGGTCTGCTCCCCTGATTCAACTCACTGGTACATGCTCTGCTCCTGCACAATTCCTCTGCTTGCTGTATATGCCGCCATCTAATGCTCTGCTCCCCTTATTCAACTCACTGGTACATGCTCTGCTCCTGCACAATTCCTCTGCTTGCTGTATATGCTGCCATCTAATGCTCTGCTCCCCTGATTCAACTCACTGCACCTCCTCCCTCTTCTCTCATCTCAGCCGAAGACTTTGCCTCATTCTTCAAGCAGAAGATTGACACCATCAGACAAAGCTTTTGCCTAAGGTCCGCACAACCCCTCCTGATCTACTCAACCTTCCTCCTCCAAACCCCACTTTTCCACCATTACAAAAGGTCAAGTCTCCGCTTTACTCTCCAAATCACACCTCACCACCTGTGAAATTGACCCAATCCCATCCCACCTCATCCTTAACCTTACCACAGTCTTCATCCCAACCCTAACCCACCTCTTCAACCTGTCACTAACAACCGGTGTCTTCCCCTCATGTTTCAAACATGCCGCAATCACACCCATCCTCAAAAAGCCCTTCCTTGACCCATCCTCTCTGACTAGCTAACGCCCTATATCACTTCTCCAATTTGCCTCAAAACTACTAGAACAACATGTCCACCTTGAACTGTTCTCCCACCTCTCCTCCTGTTCCCTCTTCGACCGCCTACAATCTGGCTTCCGACCGCATCACTCGACTGAAAATGTCCTGACCAAAGTCACCAACGACCTACTAACCGCCAAATCCAAGCGACACTACTCCATCCTCCTCCTTCTGCACCTGTCATCTGCCTTGGCATCACAGACTTGGCCCTATCTTGGATCTCCTCATACTTAACAGACCGGACATTCAGCGTCTCCCACTCACGCACCACCTCCTCATCTCGCCTGTCCCCCAAGGTTCAGTTCTAGGACCTCTGCTCTTCTCCATCTACACCTTTGGCCTGGGACAGCTCATAGAGTCTCACGGCTTTCAGTATCACCTCTATGCTGATGACACACAGATCTACCTCTCTGGACCAGATATCTCCTCCCTACTAACCAAAATCCCACAATGTCTGTCCGCCATCTCATCCTTCTTCTCTGCCAGATTTCTAAAACTCAACATGGATAAAACAGAGTTCATCATCTTTCCACCCTCTCATTCATATCCCCCATCTGACCTATCCATCAACGTCAATGGCTGTTCACTCTCCCCAGTCCCACAAGCTCGCTGCCTTGGGGTAACCCTGGACTCTGATCTCTCCTTCAAACCACATATCCAAGCCCTTTCCACTTCCTGCCAACTCCAACTCAAAAATATCTCCCGGATCCGTGCATTCCTCAGCAAAGACTCTGCAAAAACACTAATGCATGCCCTCATCATCTCCCGCCTTGACTACTGCAACCCTCTGCTCTGTGGCCTCCCTTCCAACACTCTTGCGCCCCTCCAATCTATCCTAAACTCTGCTGCTTGACTTATCCACCTGTCCCCCCGCTATTCCCTTTACTGGCTCCCCATTGCCCAGATACTCCAGTTCAAAACTCTAACCATGGCATACAAAGCCATCCACAACCTGTCTCCTCCATACATCTGTGACCTAGTCTCCCGGTACTTACCTGCACGCAACCTCCGATCCTAACAAGATCTCCTTCTCAACTCCCCTCTTATCTCCTCTTCCCACAATCGCATACAAGATTTCTCCCGTGCATCCCCCCTACTCTGGAACTCTCTACCCCAACACATCAGACTCTCGCCTACCATGGAAGCCTTCAAAAGAAACCTGAAGACCTACCTCTTCCGACAAGCCTACAACCTGCAGTAACCACTACTCCACCACATTACTGCATGACCTCCTCTACCCCCACCTACTGTATCCTCACCTATCCCTTGTAGACGGTGAGCCCTCGCGGGCAGGGTCCTCGCTCCTCCTGTACCAGTCGCTGACTAGTTTTGTTAAGATTATGTAAATGTTTTTGCTATGTATATCCCTATCACATGTAAAGCGCCATGGAATAAATGGCGCTATTATAATAAATAATAATAATCATATGGTACCGTATCATCCAGGAAGTCCAAGAATGAGAACATTTGATGAAGGAACTCTCGCCCGTGGAATGGCGAGTTAAAGGAGAGCGGGAGTGTAAGGGGGAAGACCGGGGTGTAAGTACTTTCAGAGCAAGGGATCCGGAACTGCCGGGGCCGTGCCTCTGGTTGCAGGGGGAAGACAGACTACGAGCACAGGAGTAAGGTGACTGGAAAGCTGTGGGTGTGTCCACAGTGAGAGCTGGGAGGTCAGATGACTGGGGAACTGGTGGCGTGGCTAGAGAGAAGAAGAGACGAGGACGTTTGCGAGAAAAAGCGGAGCTGGGTCCTGCTCATCAGTGCAGTGAGAGAGGGTCCAGGCTCCTGGCTACAGTACTTGGAGCAAGATCCGAGTGCAGTGGACCGGAGGAGTCAAGCCGACTCGAGGGAGAAGAGACGCAGGGTCCGTGGAGCCGAGCACGTGAGGTGCCGTGTTATGGACTAGGGGCTCAGCGGGTAAAACCGGAGACCGCCCGCTGCCGCCAGAAGACGGAGCATTGTTTGGGCGGGGACGCCTGAAGAAATCAACAACGGCATCAGCTGGCAACTGCCTTGTGAGGAGCAAGAGTCAGCTAAGTGAAAAAACGGTCGATTACAACCGGTTCGACTCTGCTACATCTAGTTAAACTGTGAACTGTCAGTAATAGACTTTTACCCGCTACTTCCCTTGTTTTCCCCCTTATTTTCCCCTGTTACTCCCTGCGTGGAGGTTGACCCTGTTATCATAAACCTCCCCTGTTTATTAACCCCGTATTGGCTGCTCTGTGTTTCTGTGTCATTGCATCTAAAGTACCGTGTTACAGCAGCACCTCTCCCAAAACAAGCAAATGGCGCAGAAAAACGGTGTTCTCTGGATTGCTTTTTAAGCAAATAATGAGGATTAAGATCCAAAGAAAAGTATTCCTGGCCCCTGAGACCTGGGCCTTTGTATAGAAATATCTAACAGCAGCAGAAGGCAGAATTGGAATGGACCCTCTTGTGCTATATGCACTGCAGTCTGCTATATACACCGCCTGCCTATACATCCTGCCTGCCTGATATCTCTGCAGATGGATTAGTCCTCAGAAGGACTGTTTGTTAAAATGGATATGTGTAATGTACGTTTTTTCTCCCTACACTACCTAATACACGATCAAATCTGTCCCTGACACAGCAGCCGCTCTCCCTACACTGTCTGATCTGGAGTGACTGTGACGAGCATGGCGGCGCCAAGTCTGATATAGACCTGATGACGCTGTGCAGCCAGTCAATCACTGTAATGCCCGCAACCAACATGGCTACAGCATTACAGTGCATGGCAGGCAATCCCTGCATGTTCATTGGCTCTCTAAAGAGCGCCAAACATGCAGGGAGGGGACCCGAGTTCCCTTACGAGCAACCCAGAAATGCTTGGCGAGCGCCGAGCATCTCGAGCAGTGAGATGCTCGGGCGAGCACCGATCAGTAGCGAGCATGCTCGCTCATCACTACTTATTATTAAAGAATAATTAATTATTATATTATTATATATACACTAGCTATTGAATCCATTCTACGCCCGGGTGGCGAGCATTTTTATTGGTATATGTTCTCCCATCCTGTTATGTGCTGCCCCCATCCTGCACCCCCATCCTGTTATGTGATCCCCCATCCTGTTATGTGCTATCCCCATCCTGGTATTTGTGCTGCCCCCATCCTGGAATTTGTGGCCCCCCATCCTGGTATTTGTGCTACCTAATCCTGTTCCTCCATCCTGTAATGTGCTGCCCCCATCCTATCCTGGTATGCAGGATTCACCTCATCCCTATCCTGGTATGTATGGTGCATTTCATCCCCAGTCCTGGTATGCATGGCACCCCTCATCCCCAATCCTGGCATGCATGGCACACCTTTTCTCAATCCTGGTATGCATTGCACCCCATCCCTCATCCTGGTATGCATGGCCCCCTCATCCCTATTCTGGCATGTATGGCACCCTTCATTCCTAGTCCTGGTATGCAGGGTTCCCCTCATCCCCAATCCTGGTATACATGGCACCCCTCATCCCCAATCCTGATATGCATGGCACCCCTCATCTCCAATCCTGATATGCACGGCACCCCTCATCCCAATCCTAGTATGCATGGCACCCCTCATCCCAATACTGGCATGCATAGCACCACATCCTTCATCCTAGTATGCATGGCTCCCTCATCCCCAATACCAGTATATATGGCCCTTTCAGCCTTATCCTGGTATGCATGGGCCCCTCACCCCCATCCTGGTATGAATGGCACTCCTCATCCCACAATCCTTGTATGCATGGAACCTCATCCCTCATCCTGGTATGCATGGCCCTTTCAGCCTTATCCTGGTATGCATGGTACCCCTCATCCCCATCCTGGTATGCGTGGGCCCCTCATCCCCCAATCCTGGTATGTATGGCACATCATCCCTTATCCTGGTATGCATGGTACCCCTCATCCGTATCCTGGTATGCATGGTACCCCATCCCTCATCCCTATCCTGGTATGCATGGTACCCCATCCCTCATCCCTATCCTGGCATGCATGGTACCCCATCTCTCATCCCTATCCTGGTATGCATGGTATCCCTCATCCTGGTATGCATGGCACCCTCATCACCAATCCTGGTATGTATGTCCCCTCAGCCTTATCCTGGTATGCATGGTGCCCCTCATCCCCATCCTGGTATGCATGGGCCCCTCATCCCCCAATCCTGGTATGTGTGGTACACCTCATCCCCATCCTGGTATGCATGGACCTCTCATCCCCCAATCCTGGTATGCATGGTACCCCTCATCCTGGTATGAATGGCACCCTCATCATCAATCCTGGTATGTATGGCCCCCTCAGCCTTATCCTGGTATGCATGGTACCCCTCATCCGTATCCTGGTATGCATGGTACCCCCTCATCCCAAATCTGGTATGCATGGCACCCCTCACCCCAAATCTGGTGTGCATGGCACCCCATCCCTCATCCTGGTATGCATGGCACCCTCATCCCCAAGCCTGGTATTTATGGCTCCTCTGCCTTATCCTGGTATGCGTGGCACCCCATCCCTCATCCTGGTATGCATGGTACCCCTCATCCCTTTCCTGGTATGCATGGTACCCCATCCCTCATCCCTATCCTGGCATGCATGATACTCCATCCCTCATCCCTATCCTGGAATGCATGGTACCCTCATCCTGGTATGCATGGCACCCTCATCACCAATCCTGGTATGTATGGCCCCCTCAGCCTTATCCTGGTATACATGGCACCCCATCCCTCATCACGAATCCTGGTATGTATCGTACCCCTCAGACTTATCCTGGTATGCATGGTACCCCTCATCCCCATCCTGGTTTGCATGGTACCGCTCATCCCCATCCTGGTATGCATGGTACCCCTCATCCCCATCCTGGTATGCATGATACTCCTCATCCCCATCCTGGTATGCATGTGCCCCTCATCTCCCAATCCTAGTATGCATGGCACTCCATCCCTCCTCCTGGCATGTATGGTACCCCTCATCCCTATCCTAGTATGCATGGCACCCCATCCCTCATCCCTCATCCTGGTACGCATTGTACCCCCTCATCCCTAGCCTGGTATGTATGGCACCCCTCATCCCTATCACACTGCACACACACAAAAAATAAACAATTATACTCACCTTTCTTCCCTGTGCTCCAGCGCTGCGTCCACTTTTGACGGGAGGAGTGTGGCGTCGGAGTACGCGTGTGCCCATACCGCGCTGTCTGGCGCCAATTTGCTGAAGACACACTGCAGATGTGTCTTCAGTAAAATGGTATGCGTTCAGTGTCTGCGCATACCGCGATCTCCGGCGCTATACACACCTCTTACCTGTAACGGCTGGATGCGTTCGTCTGTCTGGAGCCAGACTGCGCAGGTGCATCGCGCTTGCGCAGTCTATAAAGACTTCGAACAGAGGGACGCATGTAGCGTTATATTATAAATAAAGAATGAGAAGGGATACTAACAGCAGTAGTAACTGAGTATATTATATGTAATATAATCACAATATTGATGTAATACGATGCCAATAAAAAGTCTAAAGTAAGGACAGTGAAATTAAGACAATATATTTAAAGAATACCACCAACCATAATATGTAGCTTTGTGTCCTTCTAAAGTGTCAGTGCGTGGGTGTACTGAACTTGGTGACATTGATTAGTGAATGAAGATATTCAAAATGAATTGTGTGAGTGGGATAATATATACAGTTGAAATCAGAAGTTTACATACACTATATATAAAGACACATATGCATGTTTTTCTCAATATATGACAAGAAATCAGAATAAACCATTCCAGTTTTTGGTCAATTAGGATTATGATAATTTGTAATATTTGCTAAATGCCAGAATAACGAGAAAGAGAATGTTTTAAGGCATTTTTATTACTTACTGCAAAGTCAAAAGTTTACATACACTAGGATTACTATGCCTTTAAACAATTCTGGACTGCCCATATGATGATGTCATGTGTTTGGAAACTTCTGGTTAACATCTGAGTTAATAAGAGACACACCTGTGGATGTATTTTAATGCACACCTGAAACACACTGCTTCTTTGTGTAGCATCATGGGAAAGTCTAAAGAAATCAGCCAAGATATCAGGAAGAGAATTGTTGTCTTGCACAAGTCTGGCTCATCCTTGGGTACAATTTCAAGATACCTGAAGGTACCTCGTTCATCTGTACAAACAATTATATGCAAGTACACACAAGATGGGAATGTCCAGCCATAATACTGCTCAGGAAGGAGACGGGTTCTGTATCCCAGAGATGAACGTGCTTTGGTCAGACATGTGCATATCAACTCAAAGACAAAAGCAAAAGACCTTGTGAAGATGATGGCGGAAGCTGGTAAGATTTAAGAGTAATGTTTGCAAATGCACATAGGAACAAAGATTTTTGGAGACATGTCCTGTGGTCTGATTAAACTAAAATTTAACTTTTTGGGCATAATGACCATCGTTACGTTTGGAGGAAAAAGGGAGAAGCTTGGAAACCTAAGAACACTATCCCAAGTGTAAAATACGGGATAGGAGCATCATGTTGTGGGGTTGTTTTGCTGCAGGAGGACTGGTGCACTTCATAAAATAGATGGCATCATGAGAAAATTAGATTATGTGGCAATACTGAAGCAACATCTCAAGACATCAGCCAGGAAGTTAAAGCTTGGGTGGAAATGAGCCTTCCAAATGGACAATGACCCGAAACATAGTGCCAGAATGGTAACAAAGTGACTTAATGATAACAAAGTCAATATTTTGGAGTGGCCATCACAAAGCCCTGATCTCAATCCTATTGAAAATTTATCGGCAAAGCTGAAAAGGTAGGTGCAAGCAAGGCGCCCTACAAACCTGGATCAGTTACACCAGTTTTGTCAGGAGGAATGGGTCCAAATTCCGACCAACTATTGTGAGAAGCTGGAGGAAGGATATCCCAAATGTTTGACCCAAGTTATTCAGTTTGAGGGCAATGGTACCAAATACTACTGAAATGTATGTAAACTTTTGACTTTGAAATAAGTAATAAAAATGCCTTAAAACATTCTCTCTCTCATTATTCTGACATTTGGCAAATATTAAAAATTATGACCTAAAACGGGAAAGGTTTATTCTGATTTTATATCAGATATTGAGAAAAATATGCATATCTTTCTTCTAATATAGTGTATGTAAACTTCTGGATTCAACTGTATATTAATTATAATACTAAAATAATGGTGACAACAATTATGAATAAAAATCAAAAAATTCCGTTCTTAAGAGGAAATGTGACAATGTAACAAAGTAATTTTAAAGTGCAATGTGCATAATTGACATTAGATAAATAGCCAATTAAATATTATTTGCTAAGTGAGTGTTTACCTTTAGTAAGTAACATTAAACTTTATTTATTAACCATTTTTTGAAAGAATAAATATAAGTACTTCAAGTGAACACTATGATCTCAAATCATGAAAATTAGTATTGTATTCCCATAATTAAATATCCATAATGGATCATGTCAATATGTATATTATCCACGGTGGAAAAACCTATAAAACGGAATAATACCAATATATAAAGAAGAAAGGTTTTTCATTAATCAATGAGGTTTTATATCTTTGTGTTATCCCAGATGCTGCACCTTCATTCTTTTAATCCTCTTTAAGTCTTTTATTCACTATTTTTATTACAACCATGATTTCTTCTCTTTGTTACAGTCTTGGTTATTCTTCCACTGCCATCAGTCCCACTCCGCAAGCTGATGATACTTTCCAAAAGCAGATCATGCAGAAAGGAATCAGCCAACCAGAGCATCCACGCACAGTCCACTCTAAGGTGAGTACATAAAAATACCCATTAGTGCAATACAAAAAAAAAAAGAGCAAATAAAGAGGGGGATGAACAATTAAAAAATATAAAACATAAAATATCAAGCTAAACCCCTGTATTTTGAAGCCTATCTATATATATAATCGTCTTATCCAGTCTGTCTGTCTGTCTGTCTGTCTGTCTTTCTGTCTGTCTGTCTGTCTGTCTGTCCAGGAAATCCCTCGTCGCTCATTGGTCCGGCAGCGGCCAATCAGAGATGCGGGATTTCAGAAAAAAGATGGCGGCCGTTAGCGGCTCATCTGCGGGACGGAGATGCAGCCGGGAGATGACCGGCGCGAGCAGCAGAAGGACCTCGACCGCTGCGGGTCGGGATACTTCTGCTGCGAGCAGCCGCTCATCTCCCGGCTTCTCGCAGCGGAAGTAGCCGCACAGGCAGCGCCGCTCCCCGGTCCTCACTAATACTATTCCGCTCCCCGGTCCTCACCTATACAATTCGCTGATTGGTCGCGGTCTCCGGCCGCGACCAATCAGTGATCTTGGCTCAAAAGTTAAACACCGCTGTGCTGATTGGTCACCAATCACCGATGTGGGCGCCACATTTAAATAGCGGCCGCGACCAATCACCGATCTTAGCGCCACATTTAAACACTGCTCTGCTGAATGGTCGCGACCGCCGGCCGCAACCAATCAGCATTATTGGCGCCAAATTTAAACCCCCTCTGCTGATTAGTCGCGACCGCCGGCCGTGACCAATCAGCGATATAGTCGCCAAATTTAAACAAAGCTTTGCTGATTGGTCGCGGTTGCCGGCCACGACCAATCAGCGATTTTGGCGCCAAATTTAAACATGCTCTCCAGTCCTCACTAACACGGTTTGCTGATTGGTCGCGGGCGCCGCCTGCGACCAATCACCGATATTGAGGCCAAATTTAAACACCGCTTTGCTGATTGGTCGCGGTTGCCGGCCGCGACCAATCAGCGATTTTGGCGCCAAATTTAAACACCGGTCTGCCGCATACATATTCTAGAATACCCGATCCGTTAGAATCGGGCCGCCATCTAGTAACATATAAATTCATACTTTAATCAGTGCTGCACCATCATTCATAATGATTTACAACAATCTAAAAAAAGGACCCAAATCCAAAGCTTTCATTTAGGCCATGTGGAGAAAGAGTAGCCAGCCTGTATATCCACCTGCTCTCCACCCGTGCCAGTACCTTGCCCAGATCCTCACCTCTCAATCCCATTTCTACTTGGTCGATACCTCTGATCGTCAGGCACTAAGCACTTTATTTAATTGTATTACAGATTTGTCTTTCCACCTAGGTGACTTTGTATATCAATTAACATTTTCTGACATATCAGCAGTTTACTCTATTTTGATATATCTTTAGCTCTAGGCCTTTACCATCAGATGTTTTTTTTGCAGATTGCTATGTTTTTCCTCTCCATTGTGAGGTTCCCTTCCCTGTTCTTCTGATATTGTTTTGACTGTTTTTAGTATTTTCATGAATAAAATTCTATTTTTATGACATTGTGTAGCTAGAGTCTCTTTTTCCTTGGTCTCTGACTTTGACCTATTGAGATCTTGAAGCATTATGACTGTTTAAAGTGTCTAGCAGTAATTTACTATTTTGGACTTATGAGTAGTGTTGAGCTTTCCGATACTGAAATATCGGGTATCGACCGATATTCGCGGTATCGGAGTACCGACACTGAGTTCCGATACTTTTAGAATATCGAATACCAGAAACGGAAGTTCCCAAAATGCCTGCGCTCTGCAGTGTCTATGAAGGATGACAAGCTGGATGGCAGCGCTCAGCTTACTGTACTTGTCATTTAGTGTAAAGGATTTATTAAAAAAAATAATATTGTTTTCATGCACAGTCTCTTTAAAAAAGCCGGCCGGCAATTCAGCAGCGGCATACACCGGTACCCGACAATTTACAGCAGAAAGAATAGAGCATCACACATAGATTAGATAGATAGAAACATGTCAGTCACATGTATAAGAAGTACAGGGACAGTGTTGCTTACTGTACTTGTCATTTAGTGTAAAGGATTTATTAAAAAAAATAATAGTGTTTTCATGCACCGTCTCTTTAAAAAAGCCGGCCGGCAATTCAGCAGCGGTACCCGACAATTTAGAATAGAAAGAATAGAGCATCACACATAGATTAGATAGATAGAAACATGTCAGTCACATATATAAGAAGTACAGTGATAGTGTTGATTACTGTACTTGTCATTTAGTGTTAAAATAAAGGATTTATTAAAAAAAAAAATTGGCGTGGGGTTCCCCATAATTTTAGTCTCTAGTGGAGGTTAAGCAGACGGCTGGGGCAGATGTTTGAAGCCTGGGAAGGGGGTAATACCCACGGAGCTTCCCAGACTACTAATATCAGCCCCCAGCTGAATACCTAGCCTTTACTAGCTATTAAAATGGGGGACCCCCCAAAAAATGATGTGGGGTCCCCCCTATTTTAATAGCTAGCAAAGGCTAGGCAGACAGCTGGGGGCTGCTATTAATAGCCCAGGAAGGGTGCCATGAATATTGGCCCCCTCCCAGGCTAGAAACACCAGCCGTCAGCCGCCCCAGAAATAGCGCATCCATAGGATGCGCCAATTCTGGCACTTAGCCTCGCTCTTCCCACTGCCCTGTAGCGGTGGCAGTGGGGTAATAGGGCTGGGGTTGATGTCAGCTTATAATGCCAGCTGACATCAAGCCCAGGTTAGTAATGGAGAGGCGTCTATAAGACACCCCCATTACTAACCCCATAGTCAAAGTTAAAAAAAAACAAACACAAACACCAGAATAAAGTCCTTTAATTGAAATAAACACACAATTCTTTATTGTTCTAAATTAAACCATACTTACCATCACACCCATTCCAGCTGAAGCCAACGATCTCCTGCAATAAAAGTAAAATAATAAAGCAACATCATACTTACCTTTCTATGGTTCCCACGACAGCTTCAGCTCTGCTACATCGAGATGACACGCTGGATTGCAGCAGAAAGCTGCCATCCAGTTTGCCATGCCGCAGAGACTGAGAAGCGCAGGCATGCTTGCGCTCCTCAATGTCTCGCTGTGACAGCATCCAGATGAGCCGAGTTCATGTCCAATGAACTCGGCTCACCTCATGCACGTCACTGACAGCGTGGGAAAATTCTCCTGCACTCAGTGCTTCAGCGTGAGAATTCTCCCACGCTGTCAGTGACGTACATGAGGTGAGCTGAGTACATTGGACATGAGCTCACGTCATGCATGTCACTGACAGCGTGGGAAAATTCTCCTGCACTCAGCGCTTCAGCGTGAGAATTCTCCCACGCTGTCAGTGAAGTACATGAGGTGAGCTGAGTTCATTGGACATGAGCTCACCTCATGCACGTCACTGACAGCGTGGGAAAATTCTCACGCTGAAGCGCTGGGTGCAGTAGAATTTTCCCACGCTGTCAGTGACGTGCATGAGGTGAGCTGAGTTCATTGGACATGAACTCACCTCATGCACATCACTGACAGCGTGGGAAAATTCTCACACTGAAGCGCTGAGTGCAGGAGAATTTTCCCACGCTGTCAGTGACGTGCATGAGGTGAGCTGAGTTCATTGGACATGACCTCGGCTCATCTGGATGCCGTCACAGCCAGACACTGAGGAGCGCAAGCATGCCTGCGCTTCTCAGTGTCTGCGGGATGACAGGCTGGATGGCAGCTTTCTGCTGCGGTCCAGCCTGTCATCTCGATGTAGCAGAGCTGGAGCTGTCCTGGGAACCATCGAAAGGTAAGGATAATGTTGCTTTATTATTTTTCTTTTATTGCAGGAGATCGTTGGCTTCAGCTGGAATGGGCGTGATGGTAAGTATGGTTTAATTTAGAACAATAAAGAATTGTGTGTTTATTTCAATTAAAGGACTTTATTCTGGGTGTTGTGTTTTTTTTAAATACTTTACTAGAAATTCATGGCGGTCATGTCTAATATTGGCGTGACCCTATGAATTTCGGACTTAGGGCCAGCTGATAATGCCAAGCAGGCCCTAACCCCTTTATTACCCAGTGAGCCACCACACCAGGGCCCTGGATGAGTTGGGTACAGCGCCAGAAGATGGCGCTTCTATGAACGTGCCATTTTCCGGGGTGGCTGCGGACTGCAATTTGCTGGACACAAAAATAGGGCGAAGCCCCACGTATTTTTTTTTTATTTATTTCATGAAATTCATGAAATAATTAAGAGAAAAAGGGCTTCCCTATATTGTTGTGTTCAACCAGGTACAAATAGGCAGCTGGTGGTTGGGGGCAGCCCGTTCCTACCTGCTGTACCTGGCTGGACACAAATATAGTGCAAAGCCCCACGTCAATTTTTTTTTAATTATTTCAGGAAATTCATGAAATAATTAAAAAAAAAATTGACGTGGGGCTTCGCACTATATTTGTGTCCAGTCAGGTACAGCAGGCAGGAACGGGCTGCCCCCAACCACCAGCTGCCTATTTGTACCTGGCCGGACACAACAATATAGGGAAGCCCTTTTTTACTTAATTATTTCATGAATTTCATGAAACAATTAAAAAAAAAATACGTGGGGCTTCGCCCTATTTTTGTGTCCAGCCAGGTACAACTAGGCAGCTCGGGGCTGGAATCTGCAGCGCAGGGAGGCCCAAGCTTTCTGGGCCCCACCCGCTGCAAATTGCAGTCCGCAGCCACCCCGGAAAATGGTGCGTTCATAGAAGCGCCATCTTCTGGCGCTGTACCCAACTCATCCAGGGCCCTGGTGCAGTGGCTCACTGGGTAATAAAGGGGTAAGGGCCAGCTTGGCATTATCAGCTGGCCCTAAGCCCGAAATTCATGGGGTCACGCCAATATTAGACATGACCGCCATGAATTTCTAGTAAAGTATTTAAAAAAAAACACAACACCCAGAATAAAGTCCTTTAATTGAAATAAACACACAATTCTTTATTGTTCTAAATTAAACCATACTTACCATCACACCCATTCCAGCTGAAGCCAACGATCTCCTGCAATAAAAGAAAAATAATAAAGCAACATCATCCTTACCTTTCGATGGTTCCCAGGACAGCTCCAGCTCTGCTACATCGAGATGACAGGCTGGACCGCAGCAGAAAGCTGCCATCCAGCCTGTCATCCCGCAGACACTGAGAAGCGCAGGCTTGCTTGCGCTCCTCAGTGTCAGGCTGTGACGGCATCCAGATGAGCCGAGGTCATGTCCAATGAACTCAGCTCACCTCATGCACGTCACTGACAGCGTGGGAAAATTCTCCTGCGCTCAGCGCTTCAGCAGGAGAATTCTCTCACGCTCACCGCATGCGCAGGAGAATTCTCCCACGCTGTCAGTGACGTGCATGAGGTGAGCTGAGTTCATTGTCGGCTCATCTGGATGCCATCACAGCCAGACACTGAGGAGCGCAAGCATGCCTGCGCTTCTCAGTGTCAGCAGGATGACAGGCTGAATGGCAGCTTTCTGCTGTGGTCCAGCCTGTCATCTCGATGTAGCAGAGCAGGAGCTGTACTGGGAACCATCGAAAGGTAAGGATGATGTTGCTTTATTATTTTTCTTTTATTGCAGGAGATCGTTGGCTTCAGCTGGAATGGGCGTGATGGTAAGTATGGTTTAATTTAGAACAATAAAGAATTGTGTGTTTATTTCAATTAAAGGACTTTATTCTGGGTGTTTGTGTTTTTTTTTAACTTTGACTATGGGGTTAGTAATAGGGGTGTCTTATAGACGCCTCTCCATTACTAACCTGGGCTTGATGTCAGCTGGCATTATAAGCTGACATCAACCCCAACCCTATTACCCCACTGCCACCGCTACAGGGCAGTGGGAAGAGCGAGGCTAAGTGCCAGAATTGGCGCATCCTATGGATGCGCCATTTCTGGGACGGCTGACGGCTGGTGTTTCTAGCCTGGGAGGGGGCCAATATTAATGGCACCCTTCCTGGGCTATTAATATCAGCCCCCAGCTGTCTGCTTAGCCTATGCTAGCTATTAAAATAGGGGTGACCCCACGTCATTTTTTTTTGCGGGTCCCACATTTTAATAGCTAGTAAAGGCTAGATATTCAGCTGGGGGCTAATATTAGTAACCTGGGAAGCTCCATGGGTATTACCCCCTTCCCAGGCTTCAAACATCTGCCCCAGCCGTCTGCTTAACCTCCGCTAGAGACTAAAATTACGGGGAACCCCACGCCAATTTTTTTTTTAATAAATCCTTTATTTTAACACTAAATGACAAGTACAGTAACCAACACTGTCACTGTACTTCTTATATATGTGACTGACATGTTTCTATCTATCTAATCTATGTGTGATGCTCTATCTTTCTGTTCTAAATTGTCGGGTATCGCTGCTGAATTGCCGGCCGGCTTTTTTAAAGAGACGGTGCACGAAAACACTATTATTTTTTTTAATAAATCCTTTACACTAAATGACAAGTACAGTAAGCAACACGGTCCCTGTACTTCTTATATATGTGGCTGACATGTTCCTATCTATCTAATCTATGTGTGAAGCTCTATTCTTTCTGTTCTAAATTGTCGGGTACCGGTGTATGCCGCTGATGAATTGCCTGCTTTTCATGTTTTACTGTGAGCACTGTTCCCATCGATTTGGGCAACCACCTCCCCCAATACATTCTACATTATTGTTAGTTGTTTTCCTTCATGTAGAATTAACCTACAAGGAAAGAAAGGGTTTATTTTCATTCCGATATTTGTGTCCCATTGACTTGCATTGGTTTCCGGTATCGGAATCGGCGATATCCGATACTTTTTGAGTATCGGCCCGATCCAATCCGATCCGATATTTCCTGATATCGGAAGGTATCGCTCAACACTACTTATGAGATTAATTGTATATAGGTGGGCTGTATGTGGTCTCATATGGTATATACAGTGACATGTAAAAGTTTGGGCACCACTGGTCAAAATTACTGTTATTGTGCACAGTTAAGCAAGTTGAAGATGAAATGATCTCTAAAACGCCTAAGTTACAGATGACACATTTCCTTTGCATTTTAGGCAAATATATAAAGTATATACAGATATATATACAGTACAGACCAAAAGTTTGGACACACCTTCTCATTTAAAGAATTTTCTGTATTTTCATGACTATGAACATTGTACATTCACACTAAAGGCATCAAAACTATGAATTAACACATGTGGAATTATATACTTAACAAAAAAGTGTGAAACAACTGAAAATATGGCTTATATTCTAGGTTCTTCAAAGTAGCCACCTTTTGCTTTGATGACTGCTTTGCACATGACTCGCCCCCTGGTCCGTGGGGCACTCGGAGCCGGGCAACAGGGCAATATTGGGGGTAGTAGTGGCAACCCGGTCCGTGGCTCAGGGTGGTCAGACCAAACGTTGTGGCAGTCTATTTGTAGGGTTTTAAATGTCTGACTACGCCACCCGTGGATTGCGGTCAGGGTTAACCGCCGCTGCAGTGCAGACTGCTTGGGCAGATGTAGGTGTGCAGCATTAAGTAGTATAACTCCCCACGGGAGGAGTATGGCCCCAGGGCAGTATATAGATGGATGATGGAGGGGATGATTCCGGTCGCAATAGCCAGGAGACGGAGGCCTCTTAAACAGTTCATGGTCTTTATTAGAACAGGTAAGTCGACCCAAAAACAGTCCCGGCTAGTAGAGGGGCCTGGATGTCTGAGAACAAGTGGGAAGCTGGCCCTCGTCAGGGTGAGGGTGAAGGCCTACCGTATTCTCTGCGCTCTTTCTGGCTATTTCCCTCCTGGTGGTGTAACAGCCCACGTTCCTGAGCTCGGTGTGTCTTCTCGCCCGTATGGCTTGCAACTTGGGTTCCTTTCTATTCTTGGCCTGGTGCAGCTCTGCTGGTCCCTTCTGCTGTGGCGGAACCTCCAGGCTTCTTAGGCCAAGGGACATACAATCCCCTGCGGACTGGTTATTTGCTGTAGGACTTGGAATCCTAACAGCCTAGGACACCAAAGTCCGGTAGTTCAGTTTCTCTCTCAGCCAGGACAGGCTCCCCTTGCCTTCCGTCCCTGGCTCGTGGCTCCTCTACTGCCACTCGTCCTCCTCAGCCTCAGCTGAACTGGCTCTCCCTTCTCTGGGACACCTCTCACTCCAGAGACAGGTCGTCCAGAACTCTCTAACCCTGCCCCCAGTTCCAGCTTTTATAGGGGCAGCCTGCTCCCCCTACTGGCCTGGGACAGGAGGTGCTGCATGCTAATGGTCCCTGACCAGAGAACCTCCCCCTTGCTCTCAGACACAGCTTTATTATACATTTGTGGCATCCAGGCCAGGGTGACACATTCCCCCCTAGTAAAATTTAGTAGTCCGGGACTAAACAAGAAGCAAGAGTAATATGCATGACCATAAAAACATTATAAGGCAGGTAGTAGCAAACGACGCACAGGTTGAGTTCTTAAGGTCACAGTGTGGTCTGCGACCGGGTGTCCATCTCACCAACAACAACGGGGAGCTCTAACCAGGTGGGGGTCTGCCGCAGCCCCAAGTCCTTGACAGTCCTTGTTCATTCCGCTGGTTACGCTCCAAACATATTTACAGGAAAGTCTCGGTTACTCACAGTTCATAACCTGTTAGTCCATGTATTAACTGAAAGAAACTGAGAAAACGCGTAGTTACTGGTCATGCAATTACATTTTAAACAATTCAACATTTTGCAGGCTATTTACATTTGCTATCACACCCTACACTCTCCAGCGAGCTGGTATTTGCCCCTTAGTGCTCCGGGTTGACCTACGTAACCCACTGTCTGGTGGTGGTCTAACCTGGCTTTTCTCACTAGCGCTCGGGGTGCAGTCACTGGCTAGATTTACAGGCAGGGCAGGCAGCTGTCTGCGGGTCCTTTCGCTTACCGCAGGCATGGCAGGCTCACTGTCAGCAGAGGGTTGACTCTCCTGGGCTGCTGGTACAGGCTCTTCTGCCTCTGGGGCTGCTTGTTCTTCTTCACCTTTTTGCTCTAGTGTAGGTTGTTGCTGAATTGGTTGCAGGAAATGCAGGACGGGTACCACTATGGCATCGTTTATTCGAGTCCAGGACTGAGAGAACTCTCCGAGAAAGGTGCTGATCATTTCTTCATTGTCCTCTGCGGGTTCAAGGTCTCTTTGATCCTCTTCTGCATTCAGTAGTTGCTCGGGGCACCTTTTTAGGTGGTCTCTGGAGACGGTACTAGTGGTTTCTCCTCCATCCTTGGTGATCACGCACACCTTCGGGTTGTCGTGATCAGACTGCAGTACTGTGTAGGGTTTCCTTTCCCACTGGTCATCCAGCTTGTGTAGCCTTCTCTTTCGCTTCAGGACCTGCTCACCAGGTTCTAGGGGACCAGCAGGGGCATGTTGGTTGAAGAGTCTCTCTTGCCTTTCTCTCACCTGGGCCAGGCTCTTCTCCAGTACCTTCTTGTACTGCAGTCGCCTTTCCATATCCCAGTCCGCATCTGGGGAGGTGTTGTCGGGTGTTAGGACTCCCATCTCCAGGTCTATGGGCAGCTTACCTGGTCTGGCTCGCATCAGGTAAGCCGGGGTGCAGTTTGTAGCATTCACCGGGATATGGTTGTATAAGTCTATCAGGTCCGGCAGTTTTTCTGGCCACTGGCTGCGTTCCTCCAGGGGCAACGTCTTCAGGAGATCAATGACTATATTGTTCATTTTCTCACACATCCCGTTGGTTTGTGGGTGGTAAGGCATTGTCCGAATCTTCTTACAGCCATAGAGGTTGCAGAACTCTTGGCAGATTTCAGCCTCGAACGCTGGACCCTGGTCTGTCAGGACCTGATCCGGATACCCATGTGGGCGGCAGAAGTGTTGCTGGAAGGCTCTGGCCGCCGTTTGAGCTGTCAATTCTTTTACAGGGACCACCACTAGAAATCGGGAATAGTGGTCCACGATTGTCAGGGCATAAACGTATCCTGACCGGCTTGGAGCCAATTTGACGTGGTCCAGAGCTACCAGCTCAAGAGGCTGCTTGGTAACGATGGGCCTCAAGGGTGTCTTCTGGCTGGTGCGGTCCTTCCTCCTTAGATTACAAGGGCCACAGTCTCTGCACCACTTCTCTACAGCCCCTCTCATGCCGATCCAGAAGAACCATCCTCTTAGCTGGAACTCCAGTTTCTTCCAGCCGAAGTGCCCTGCTCTGTCATGGCAAGCCTCCAGGACCATAGCTGCATCTCGCCTTGGGACCACGACTTGCCAGGTCAGCTCGTGCGTCCGGTGGTTGACGAGTCTTCTGCACAGCTTACCTTCATAGAGGAACAGCCTGCTCTTCTCTTTCCATAGCTGCTTGGCTACCTCTGGAGCATCCGGATCTAGACGGGCATCTTCTCAGGTCAGCAGGTCTTTCACCATGCGGATTGTAGGGTCACTATCTTGGGTCTCGGCCCAGCTGTGGTGAGGTAGGGGATTGATCATGATGCTTGTTAAGGCTTCCTCCTTCACACGGTGAGAGTATTGAGTGGCCCCATACCGGTGGAATGCAGGGAGCTCTACTTCCTCCAGCTCGTCCGGATCTTCTCCCTCATCGGGCAAGTGGGGCATTCTCGATAGGGCATCTGCATTAGCATTGGCTCGGCCTGCCCGGTACTTGATGATGAAGTCATAATTTGCTAGCTGGGCCATCCACCGCTGCTCTAGGGCACCAAGTCTAGCATTGTCCAAATGCGTTAACGGATTGTTGTCCGTGTACACAGTGAACTTCACAGAGGCCAGGTAGTGCTTGAAAAGCTCCGTTACGGCCCACACCACTGCCAAGAATTCTAGCTTGAAAGAGCTGTAATTCTCCGGGTTTCTCTCGGTGGGTCTCAGCTTCCGGCTGGCGAACGCGATCACCCTTTCTCTGCCATGTTGGTTTTGTGATAGTACGGCTCCCAGCCCCACATTACTGGCGTCCGTGTGGAGGATAAAAGGCTGGCTATAATCGAGGTAGGCCATGATCTCATCCCCTGTGAGGGCCATCTTCAACTGGCGGAAGGACTCTTCTTCCGGCTTGTCCCACTTGAAGGGTGGCTTTTGGCTTCTGGACTTAGACTGTCCTATCAGGAGGTCCTGCATAGGGGCTGCCATCTTAGTGAACCCGGGGATGAACCTTCGGTAGTAGCCTACCAACCCGAGGAATTGCCTCACTTCTTTGATGTTAGAGGGGCTTGGCCAGCTCTTGATGGCTGTCACTTTGTCAGGGTCGGGGGCTACTCCCTCTGCACTCACCTAGTGTCCCAGGTACTGGACCTTCGGTTTCAACAGGTGACACTTTGAGGGTTTCACCTTCAGGCCATAGCCTGCCAGGGCTTCGAACACCTCGGCCAGGTGCTTTAGATGGTCCTCGTAAGTCTTCGAATAAACGATCACGTCGTCCAGGTAAAGGAGGACCGTCTCGAAGTTTCGGGCCCTAGACAGCATTCCATCAGCCTCTGGAAGGTCCCTGGTGCATTGCAGAGCCCGAAGGGCATACAGTTGAACTCGCTCAGTCCCATCGGGGTGGTGAAGGCGGTCTTCTCCTTGTCAGCCTCTGCCACAGGAACCTGCCAGTACCCGCTAGTAAGATCCAAAGTAGAGAAGAAGTTAGCTGATTTTAGGGCTGCTAAAGACTCCTCTATCCTAGTTAGCGGATATGCGTCTTTATGGGTGATACGATTGACCTTTCTATAGTCCATGCACATTCTCATGGTACCGTCTTTCTTTTTTACCAAAACTAAGGGAGCTGCCCAGGGGCTACAGCTATCTCTAATGACCCCAGCTTCTTTCATTTCTCTTAGCATGCCCTTTGCATTCTGATGATGTGCAGGGGGTACAGGTCTGTGTCTCTCTTTTATTGGTGGGTGGCTCCCCGTGGGGATGTGGTGTTCCACTCCCTTTACTCGGCCGAAGTCTAGCGGGTGTTTACTAAAAATTCTCTCGTACTCCTGAACCACCCGGTAGACTCCTTATTTTTGGTGCAGGGGAGTGGAGTCAGCACCCACATGGAGTTTCTGGCACCAGTCCTCCTTTTGTTTCTGGGAGCCATTACCCTCCGCCTGTGGAGATGGAGGCAAAGGTTCCACGGCCCTGATAGCTTTGTGTTCAACAGCAAACAGTTTGGCAAGTGTAGCGTACCTGGGTAAGTGTACCTCCCTCTCCCCAATGTTGAGAATGCGAACGGGCACCCTCCCATGACAGACATCAACCACCCCCCGGGCTGTCAAAATGGTGGGCCTGCTGTCTGAATACACGCTTTCTACCATGGCTTGGTAGTCTCTGCCTCTCAACCCGATTGCAGTCCGACACCAGATCATCATTTCACTATTGGGAGACATGGAAATGGGAATGGGTCACTCATTCTTACACTACCGATCTCACCACCAGACAGTTCTACCTGCTGCGCAATCATCAGAGCCTTTATCTCTTTATTGAGGACTCTCTGTTGGCTGGAACTAGCATTCACCGTCACCTGCTGCAAAATCATAATTACTTCTGAAAGACAGTTTTCAATCACGTTAGTACCCACAGTTATTTTAGGGTGAGTCTCACGGCGATCAATGTCCACAATGATCACTCCCTGTGCCGACAGTTCAACTTTACCAATCTTAATGGTCATCTCCTTGAACCCCATCTGCGGCACGAGCAAGCCATTACTGGCGATGATGCTCAAGTCATTGTCTGGATACCGTGTTATATCAGCATCAGTCCAATACTGCTTAAAAAGTACATAAGGGATAGTAGTTACTTGCGACCCCGAATCCAGCAAGGCACTCATGGGGATACCGTCCAGCACCACGGGTAAAACCGGGCGCCCCCCGACGTACTTATTACGCCAATTGTAAGGGCCTGGTGATCTTATGCCTGGGGGTTGGCCCTCTGCCCCAGGTTGGACCCATTTAAATTACAGTACCTGGAAATGTGTCCGGGCTGGCTGCATTGACGGCAAATGGGCTGTCCATCCTCTGCGTAGCGGTCTGTGGGCCTCCCTCGGAACGACGGGGTCCTCCTCTGTCGACGCCATGGGACATCCTCCGGACTTGAAGCCAACTCGATGGGTCTTGAGTGGTCCACTTGTAACGTCTGGACGGTCCTGGTCAACGCCGCGACGCTCCTGGTCAGCTCCTGGACTTGGTGGTGCAGATCTTTTGACGGGGCTTGGTTCAGGGCCTGTGCATCGGCCCCCACAGAGTCCATAGAAGAGAGTGCCGCCTCCTGGTGGTAGGTGAGAGCAGGGCGCCGGGGATTTATAGCGCCACTTGGTGCAGGTTCACGGAGCACCCTTATGACCCTGTCCTTGAATTGGGCAAAGGTTAGACCAGGATTTTGAAAGAACATGAGGCGCAGCTGGGTTCTGTGGGCGCTAGACAGCAGACCTTCTATGATCTGTTCTGTTAATAGCTGATCTGTATCCTGCACGCTGCCAGGGTCAGCTTGTTTGATGGCTCTCAAGGCTTCCTGCAGATTTAGGGCATAGTATCTGATGCTGTCCTGTGCCGCTGTTTACAGCTATAGAACCGCATTTTGATCTCTGCGGAGGTACGGGTGTCAAAGGTACTCCGCAGCCGGGTCAGAATGTCCCTTACAGTCCTTTTCTCCTCATCTGACCATGATTTCACTTCCCGCTGGGCTGCACCGGTTAGCTGCCCCGTCAGAATGCTCACTTTCTGTTCTTCTGTCAGGGGATAAACTTTAAATAAACTGTGCAGTCTTTCTTTAAAGTCAGTCAATGTATGGGATTCCCATGAGTATTGGGGCAGCCAGGCTGCTCCGGGGATGTAGGGCATAGAGAACGGCATCACCGCTGCTGCAGCCACACTGCTGGTCGAGGGTCCCTCCGTGTCCGTCATCTTCCTCCCCCCTAGTTAAGGGTGGCCTACCTTCCGTTGATCCTCTTCCGTAGGCCGCGGCTCCGCTGGTGCTGCTCCGGGCGAGTACCTTGCGTCGCGTCCTGGTGACGTCAGCGTTGCTCTCTCTCCTTCCAGGACCTTGCGCAGCGTCGGTGCGTAGGGCGGGGCTTCAGGTCTCGCGCGGTTTGAACGTCCACGCCCCTCTTCTTCCCGCGCGGCGTCCTGAAGATGGCGTCCGATGGCGGGAAACCTCTTTTTCAGGTAAGTGTACAGTCTTTTTCAGGCACGCAATACCCGTTTGTGGCGGGTTGGTCACAATCCTGCCGACTACGCCAAAAGCTGACTCGCCCCCTGGGCCGTAGGGCACTCGGAGCCGGGCAACAGGGCAATATTGGGGGTAGTAGTGGCAACCCGGTCCGTGGCTCAGGGTGGTCAGACCAAACGTTGTGGCAGTCTATTTGTAGGGTTTTAAATGTCCGACTACGCCACCCGTTGTTTGCGGTCAGGAGACGGAGGCCTCTTAAACAGTTCAGGGTCTTTATTAGAACAGGTGAGTCGACCCAAAAACAGTCCCGGCTAGTAGGGGGGCCTGGATGTCTGAGAACAAGTGGGAAGCTGGCCCTGGTCAGGGTGAGGGTGAAGGCCTACCGTATTCTCTGCGCTCTTTCTGGCTATTTCCCTCCTGGTGGTGTAACAGCCCACGTTCCTGAGCTCGGCATGTCTTCTCGCCCGTATGGCTTGCAACTTGGGTTCCTTTCTATTCTTGGCCTGGTGCAGCTCTGCTGGTCCCTTCTGCTGTGGCAGAACCTCCGGGCTTCTTAGGCCAAGGGACATACAATCCCCTGCGGACTGGTTATTTGCTGTAGGACTTGGAATCCTAACAGCCTCGAACACCAAAGTCCGGTAGTTCAGTTTCTCTCTCAGCCACGACAGGCTCCCCTCGCCTTCCGTCCCTGGCTCGTGGCTCCTCTACTGCCACTCGTCCTCCTCAGCCTCAGCTGAACTGGCTCTCCCTTCTCTGGGACACCTCTCACTCCAGAGACAAGTCGTCCAGAACTCTCTAACCCTGCCCCCAGTTCCAGCTTTTATAGGGGCAGCCTGCTCCCCCTACTGGCCTGGGACAGGAGGTGCTACATGCTAATGGTCGCTGACCAGAGAACCTCCCCCTTGCTCTCAGACACAGCTTTATTATACATTTGTGGCATCCAGGCCAGGGTGACACACACAACACACACTCTTGGCATTCTCTTGATGAGCTTCAAGAGGTAGTCACCGGAAATGGTCTTCCAACAATCCTGAAGGAGTTCCCAGAGATTCTTAGCACTTGTTGGCCCTTTTGCCTTCACGCTGCAGTCCAGCTCACCCTAAACCATCTCGATTGGGTTCAGGTCTGGTGACTGTGGAGGCCAGGTCATCTGGCGTAGCACCCCATCACTCTCCTTCTTGATCAAATAGCCCTTACACAGCCTGGAGGTGTGTTTGGGGTCATTGTCTTGTTGAAAAATAAATGATGGTCCAACTTAACTCAAACCGGATGGAATAGCATGCCGCTGCAAGATGCTGTGGTAGCCATGCTGGTTTAGTATGCCTTCAATTTTGAATAAATCCCCAACAGTGTAACCAGCAAAGCACCCCTACACCATTACACCTCCTCCTCCATGCTTCACGGTGGGAACCAGGCATGTAGAGTCCATCCGTTCACCTTTTCTGCGTCGCACAAAGACACGGTGGTTGGAACCAAAGATCTCAAATTTGGACTCATCAGACCAAAGCACAGATTTCCACTGGTCTAATGTCCATTCCTTGTGTTCTTTAGCCCAAACAAGTCTCTTCTGCTTGTTGCCTGTCCTTAACAGTGGTTTCCTAGCAGCTATTTTACCATGAAGGCCTGCTGCACAAAATCTCCTCTTAACAATTGATGAGATGTGTCTGCTGCTAGAACTCTGTGTGGCATTGACCTGGTCTCTAATCTGAGCTGCTGTTAACCTGCGATTTCTGAGGCTGGTGACTTGGATAAACTTATCCTCAGAAGCAGAGGTGACTCTTGGTCTTCCTTTCCTGGAGCGGTCCTCATGTGAGCCAGTTTCTTTGTAGCACTTGATGTTTTTTGCAACTGCACTTGTGGACACTTTCAAAGTTTTCACAATTTTTCGCACTGACTGACCTTCATTTCTTAAAGAAATGATGGCCACTCGTTTTTCTTTACTTAGCTGCTTTTTTCTTGCCATAATACAAATTCTAAAAGTCTATTCAGTAGGACTATCTGCTGTGTATCCACCAGACTTCTGCACAATACAACTGATGGTCCCAACCCCATTTATAAGGCAAGAAATCCCACTTATTAAACCTGACAGGGCACACCTGTGAAGTGAAAACCATTTCCGGTGACTACCTCTTGAAGCTCATCAAGAGAATGCCAACAGTGTGCAAAGCAGTCATCAAAGCAAAAGGTGGCTACTTTGAAGAACCTAGAATATAAGACATATTTTCAGTTGTTTCACACTTTTTTATTAAGTATATAATTCCACATGTGTTAATTCATATTTTTGATGCCTTCAGTGTGAATGTACAATTTTTATAGTCATGAAAATACAGAAAAATCTTTAAATAAGAAGGTGTGTCCAAACTTTTGATCTGTACTGTATACCGCACTAGGAACGGCGTAAAAAATAAACACTAGGGCTGGGGTTGGGGTTAGGGTTGTGTTAATGTTAGGGTTGGGGTCAGGGTTGGGCTAGGGTAGGGTTAGGGTTGGGCTAGGGTAGGGTTAGGGTTGAGGTTAGGGTTGTTTTTTTTTTCAAAAGTAAAAAAAAAAAAAAAAGATGATGATGATATGGCAACTAGTGTTGAATGCAAGTGCTCGCTACTTGAGTTTGCATCGGGTGCTCGGGTATGCATTGAGTATCGCGGGTGCTCGAGTCTCTGCCCCATATGCTTCACGGCCAAAAAAACCTCGTTGGGATTGCCTGCCATACACGAGCGATCCCTGCATGTTTTTTTTGGGGTGTCTAATAACCGTGAAACATGCGGGCGGGGACTCGAGCATTTCACTTGAGCACCCGTAATACATGGTGCATACCTGAGTACCCGATGCAAACTCAAGTAGTGAGCACTTGCGCTCAAGACTAATGACAACTTATTCAATATGATGACCTAATGTCATCAAATTCTGTGTCGTACCTCTGGGTTCAAAATGTTCACTATACCCCTTGATAAAATCCTTGAGGGGTGTAGTTTACAAAATGGGGTCACTTGTGGGGGGTTTCAACTATTTAGGCACATCACAGGGGCTCTCCAAACGCGACATGGCGTCCAATCTCGATTCCAGCCGATTTTGCGTTCAAAAAGTCACACAGTGCTCCTTCCCTTCTGAACTCTGCCGTGCGCCCAAACACTGTATTTTCCCCATATATGGGGTTTTGGCGTACTCAGGAAAAATTGCACAAAAGTTTTTGGGGTCCATTTTCTCCTCTTACCCTTGTGAAAATAAAAAAATTGGGGCTAAAACATCATTTTTGTGGAAAAAGTTAGATTTTTTTATTTTAACGACTCCATGTTATAAACTTCTGTAAAGGACTTGGGGGTTCAAGGTGCTCATCACACATCCAGATAAGTTCCCTGATGGGTCTAGTTTCCAAAATGGTGTCACTTGTGGGGGGTTTCCACTGTTTAGGCACATCAGGGGCACATCCACTAATTATTCAAGCAAATTTTACAATCAAAAAATCAAATGGCGCTCCTTCGCTTCCGAACCCTGCCGCGCGCCCAAACAGTGGTTTTCCCCCACATATGGGGTATCTGCTTACTCAGGAGAAATTACACAACAAATTGCATAGTGCAATTTCTCCTGTTACCCTTATGAAAATGCAAAAGTGGGGGCTGAAAAACATTGTTGTGGGAAAAATGTGAAAATTTTATTTTTACGGCTCAATGTTATAAACTTCTGTGAAGCACTTGGGAGTTCAAGGTGCTCACCACACATCTAGATAAGTTCCCTGAAGGGTCTAGTTTCCAAAATGGTGTCACTTGTGGGGGGTTTCCACTGTTTAGGCACATCAGGGGCTCCCCAAATGCAACATGGCGTCCTCTAATTATTCAAGCAAATTTTACATTCAAAAAGTCAAATGGCGCTCCTTCCCTTCCGAACCCTGCCGTGCACCTAAACAGTGGTTTTCCCCTACATATGGGGTATCTGCTTACTCAGAAGAAATTGCACAACAAATTTTGGGGTACAATTTTTCCTGTTACCGCTGCGAAAATTAAAAAAATTGCATCTAAAGTAACATTTTTGTGAAAAAAGTTAAATGTTAATTTTTTTCTTCCACATTCCAAAAATTCCCGTGAAGCACCTGAAGGGTTAATAAAGTTCTTGAATGTGGTTTTGAGCACCTTGAGGGGTGCAGTTTTTAGAATGGTGTCACTTTTGGGTATTTTCTGTCATAAAGACCCCTCAAAGTGACTTTAAATATGATGTGGTCCCTAAAAAAATGGTTTTGTAAATTTTGTTGGAAAAATGAGAAATCGCTGGTCAACTTTTAACCCTTATAGCTCCCCAATAAAAAATAATGTTGGTTCCAAAATTGTGCTGATGTTAAGTAGACATATGGGAAATGTTATTTATTAACTATTTTGTGTGACATATCTCTCTGATTTAAGGGCATAAAAATTCATATTTTGAAAATTGCTAAATTTTCTAAATTTTTGCCAAATTTGCATTTTTTTCACAAATAAACGCAAGTGATATCGAAGAAATTTTACCACTATCATGAAATACAATATGTCAAGAAAAAACAATCTCAGAATCAGGGGGATCTGTTGAAGCTTTCCAGAGTAATTACCTCATAAAGTGACAGTGGTCAGAATTGTAAAAATTGGCCTGGTCATTAACGTGCAAACCACCTTGGGTTGTAAAGGGGTTAAAACACCCCCCTTTCGCCCCATTCAAAGTAAAACAATTTAAAAAAATCACACATACACATATTTGGTATTGCTGTGTTCAGAATCGCCCGATCTATCAAAATAAAAAAATAATTAATCCGATCAGTAAACGACGTAATGAGAAAAAAATTCTAAACTCCAGAATTAAGATTTTTTGGTCGCAGCAACATTGCAATGATGTTGTTTAAGCTTATACTTCTTTAGGGGATTCTTTTATACTTGTGCATCCATTGGTTTTTGGCCCAGTCTGGTTTCGCAGATTTTCTTATGTGTTTGTTATTTTTTAGTGTGTGCTTTAGGGAGAAGCCTGGAATACTCGGGATTGTCTCTGTGGAGCAGTGGCTCCATTTCATCTTACAGACCGAGTGCCAACCTCTGCAGTCAGGTAGGGATGTTTTTATAAGGGCTTTCACAATTATATCATTATATGCCATTATCCCTGTACCAGCATACTATTTGTTCCAGTAGCGTAGCTAACGGGGGGGGCAGAGGGGGTGCTCTGAGGGGGCCCACCCGGAGCTACACTATTGTAACTGTAGCGGTGTGAGTGACGCGCCCCCTGGGCCATGTTTGGGGAATACCCGGAGCCGGATCTGTTGGGGGTAGTAGTCCTCGTGGCGGTGACCCGGTCCGTGCCCAGGGTGTCAAACTAAGTGGCGGAATTAGTATATGATGTTTTAGTGTTCGACTACGCCACCCGTTGAATGCGGTTATGAAACCGCCGCTGCAGGGCAGACCGCTGAGGCCGGTGGTACAGTTGTGCAGCGTGGGTAGTATAACCCCCAACGGGAGGGGTATGGCCTCAGGGCAGCAGACGTGGATGATGGGGATAGCGGATTTGCACGCAGGCACCTGGAACCACTCAGAGACGGTGCGGTATAGTTCAGGGTCTTTACTGGTGGCAAAGGTAGACCCTCCCGGGAGTACTGGCTAGCGATCGGGGCCTGGTCAGTCCGTGAGCAGACAGGATCTCCCCTGGCCAGGCGGAGTTGTAGGCCTCCCCAACTAACTGTACTCTTCTTGGCTACCTTGCTAGAAGCGGGTAAAAGTAGCCCACGTCCCTGAGTGTACCGTGTGGTGCTCACCCGTATGGCCGGTGACTCGGGGCCTTCTGGTAGCCTCCGCTCCACGACGGCGGTGCTGGTCCCTTGCGTGTGACCGTGCCTTCGGGTTTCTTGGCCAGAGGACCTGAAATCCCCTGCCGGTCGGTTTCTGCTGCTGGGTATGGAACAGTCCCCACAGCCTCGGACTCCGGTGAGATCTCTTCAGTCAGGACGAGCTCTACAGCTTCCAGTCCCGGACTCCTTTTATCACTGCTCCCACAGAGCTCCTGTTCTTATTTTCCCTGTAACTGATCCACACCAGACCAGACTGTGTCTCTGTCTCTGTCTGTGTTCTCTCTCTCTCTAACCCCACCTCAGCCCCAGTTTATATAGGGGAAGTTCTTCCCCTCCCAGGACTGGGCAGGAGGTGTGGCATGCTTAGGATTCCTGACCAGGAGACCTCCCACCTGCTCACAGATGTAATATTGCTATTACTGTGGTAACCAGACCCCTGGGGTTCCACATTCCCCCCTAGTAAAATTTAGTACTCCGGGACTAAACATATTTTTGAAAACATAACAGGGTATAAACAGGAACAATACAATAAGGAAAAAACACATTAGGGTGGTCACGGCGTGTCCGCAACCGGGTGCAATTTTTGAAGCAAAAAGGGTGTCCATTTCACCAAAGAACAGGGAGCCGTAACCAGGTAGGGGTCTGTCCTGCCCCGAGTCTTTAACAGTCTATAGTCCGTTCCTGGGTTACGCTCCAAACATATATACAATAGAGTTCTAGTAAATCCACAAAAGATACCTATAAAATAACTGGAAAAACATAATTATTTACAAGCAACAGTAAACAGGTAAATATTAATAAAACAGTCTAAACACTTTAGATCCTCCAACGTACGGGCAACTGGCCTCTAGTGGCTCTAGTGGACCTACGGAGCTGACTAACTGGTCCTGCACTACAGGGTGTAGGAGCTGTTAAAGGTAAGCTGGGCAACTGTCTACGGACTCTTTGGCTCACTAGGGGCACGGCAGGCTCACTATAAGCAGAGGGTCGATTCTCCTGGTCTGCTTGTGTGGGGTCTTCTGCCTCCTGGACCGGTTGCTCTTCCAGCTCTACCTGTTTTTCCGTAGGCACTTGGGATGCTGGCTGGAGGAAGGTGAGGACGGGTACCACAACAGCGCCATTTACTTGTGTCCAAGATCGAGGGAAGTCTCCGAGTACAGTACTGACCATCTCTTCCCTTTCCTCTGCGGGTCGAGGGTTTTCTTGATCTTCTTCAGGGTTTCGCAGCTGCTCGGGACACTTCTTCAGGTGATCTCGGGAGACAATGGCTGTTTTTTCTCCTCCATCCTTACTGATTGTGCAGACTTTCGGGTTTTCATGGCTTGATGGAAGTACGGTGTACGGGTCCTTCTCCCACTGGTCGTCCAACTTGTGGAGCCGTCTTTTCCTCTTCAAGACCTGCTCTCCAGGTACCAGGGGAACAGCGGGAGCATGCTGGTTGTAAGTCTTCTCCTGTCTTTCTCTTGCTTGACAGAGACTTCGCTCAACGCTCTCCTGTACCTTCCGGTACTGCTGCTGCCTCTCTGTGTCCCAGTCTGCTTCTGGTGAAGTGTCCTCGGGTGTCAGGACTCCCATATCCAGATCAACAGGCAGCTTACCAGGTCTTGCTCTCATTAGGTAAGCCGGGGTACAGTTGGTAGAACCTACAGGGATGTGGTTGTATAGGTCCACCAGATCAGGCAGTTTCTCAGGCCACAGACTGCGTTCTTCCAGGGGCAATGTTTTCAGAAGGTCTATCACCACCTGGTTCATCTTCTCGCAGAGTCCATTGGTTTGCGGATGATAGGGTGTTGTTCTTATCTTCCGGCAGCCATACAGGGTGCAGAACTCCTGGAAGACTTCCGGTTCAAAGGCAGGTCCTTGGTCCGTCAGCACCTGCTCTGGGTATCCGTGTGGACGGCAGAAGTGCTGCTGGAAGGCTCTAGCTGCTGTTTGAGCCGTTAAGTCCTTGACGGGGACTACAACCAAGAACCGGGAATAGTGATCCACGATGGTCAACGCATAGACGTAGCCACTTCTGCTGGGGGTCAGTTTTACATGGTCAAAGGCTACCAGTTCCAACAGCTGCCTGGTGACGATGGACTGCAGGGGAGTCTTCTGGCTGGCACGGTCCTTCCTTCTTAGGTTGCATGGGCCACAGTCTCTGCACCACCTCTCGATGGTTCCTCTCATGCCTACCCAGTGGAACCGCCCGCGCAGCAGGAACTCCAGCTTCTTCCATCCGAAGTGCCCAGCTCCGTCGTGGTATGCCTCCAGTACCATTGCCGCATCTCTTCTTGGCACCACTACTTGCCAGATCAGTTCATGCGTCCGGGAGTTAACCATTCTGCGGCACAACTTCCCCTTGTAAAGGAACAGTCGACTCTTCTCAGCCCACAGTTGCTTGGTCTCCTCCGGAGCGTCTGGGTCAAGGCAGGCATCTGGCTGAGTCAGCATCTCCTTCACCCGTCGGACGGCGGGGACACTGTCCTGCGTTTCCGCCCAGTTGTAATGAGGTAAGGGGTTGAACGTAGTGGATTGCTTACCCCTTACACGGTGGGAATACTGGTAGTTGGTATTGGAGCGTCCTGCCCGGTATTTGATCGTGAACTCATAGTTGGACAGGCGGGCCATCCATCTCTGTTCCAGGGCACCGAGTCTTGCAGTGTCCAGGTGTGTCAACGGGTTGTTATCCGTGTACACGGTGAACCGCGAAGAGGCGAGGTAGTGCTTAAAGCGTTCGGTGACTGCCCACACCACTGCCAGGAACTCTAGCTTGAATGAGCTGTAATTTTCAGGGTTTCTTTCGGTGGGTCGCAGTTTTCGGCTGGCGTAAGCAATTACCCGTTCTCTCCCCTGCTGGATCTGGGACAGTACGGCTCCTAGCCCGATGTTACTTGCGTCGGTGTAGAGGATAAAGGGCTGGCTGTAATCAGGGTACGCCAGGATTTCATCCCCCGTGAGGGCCATCTTCAGCTGGCGGAAGGACTCTTCTTCCAGCTTCTCCCATCTGAAGGGCGGCTTCTGGTTCTTGGCCTTCCTGGACTGGCCTATCAGGAGGTCCTGCATAGGAGCTGCCTTTTTGGTGAAACCGGGAATGAATCTTCGGTAGTAGCCTACCAACCCGAGGAACTGCCGCACTTCCTTTACGCTGGAGGGTCTTGGCCATTCCTTAATCGCGGTGATCTTATCAGGGTCGGGGGCCACTCCGTCAGCACTCACCACGTGTCCCAGGTACTGCACTTTTGGTTTTAGCAGGTGACACTTCGACGGTTTCACCTTCAGACCGTAGTTTGCCAGGGCTTCGAACACTTCCGCCAGGTGTTTCAGGTGGTCCTCGTAGGTTTTGGAATAAACTATAACATCGTCCAGGTACAGCAGGACCGTCTCAAAGTTCCGGTGTCCCAGACAGCATTCCATCAATCGTTGGAAGGTTCCTGGTGCGTTGCAGAGTCCGAACGGCATGCAGGTAAACTCGCTAAGTCCCATCGGGGTGGTGAATGCGGTCTTCTCCCGGTCCGCCTCTGCTACAGGAACCTGCCAGTACCCGCTAGTGAGATCCAAAGTGGAGAAGAAGTTAGCAGATTTTAAAGCAGCCAAAGACTCCTCTCTCCTTGGTAAGGGGTACGCATCTTTGTGTGTGATACGGTTGATTTTCCGGTAATCTACACACATTCTCATAGTGTTGTCTTTCTTTTTAACCAAGACTAGTGGAGCTGCCCAGGGGCTACAGCTATCCCTGATTACCCCAGCCTCCTTCATGTCTCTAAGCATCCCCTTGGCGTGTTGGTAGTGTGCAGGGGGTACGGGTCGGTATCTCTCCTTTATGGGAGGATGGTCTCCCGTGGGGATGTGGTGTTCTACCCCCTTTACTCGCCCGAAGTCTAGCGGATGTTTACTAAACACTCTCTCGTACTCTCGAACCACCCGATAGACTCCCTGTTTCTGGTGTGAGGGAGTGGAGTCAGTACCCAAATGCAGTTGCTGACACCAGTCCTCCATTTGTTGCTTAGAGCCGTTACCTTCCTCTGGATGAGATGGAGGCAAGGGTTCCACGGACTGTACAGAATTTTGGTTGATGGTATACAATTTGGCTAGCGTAGCATACCGGGGCAGGTACACTTCCCTCTTCCCGATATTTATTATGCGAACGGGCACCCTCCCATGGCGTACATCAACCACCCCCCGTGCTGTCAAAATGGTGGGCCTACTATCTGAGTAGACTGGTTCTACCATTGCCTGGTAATCTCTACCTCTCAGACCAATAGCTGCCCGGCACCAAATCATCATTTCACTTTTTGGGGGCATGGCAATAGGGAAAGGGTCACACATTCTCACGCTACCAATCTCACCACCGGAGAGTTCCACCTGTTGCCGTCGCATCAGTGCCCGGATCTCTTTTTGAAGCACTCGCTGCTGGCCGGAGCTGGCGTTCTTGGCAACCTGCTGTAAAATGAGAATCACCTCTGCAAGACAATTTTCAATCACATTAGTTCCTAGAGTTATCTTTGGGTGACTCTCGCGCTTGTCAATGTCCACAATGATCAGTCCCTGTGCTGCCAGTTCGACTTTACCGATTTTAATGGTCATCTCTTTAAATCCGATCTGTGGCACGGGCTCACCATTGCTGGCGATGATACTCAAGTCGTCGTCTGGGTAGCGGGTTATATCCGAGTCATTCCAGTACTGCTTGAAGAGCGCGTACGGGATGGTGGTGACCTGTGACCCGGTGTCAAGTAGGGCACTCATAGGAATGCCATCCAGTACTGCAGGCAAGACTGGACGTCCTCCCACGTATTTGTCACGCCAGTTCGATGGGCCTGGTGATCTTATTCTTAGGGGTTGGCCCTCTACCCCAGGTTGTGCCGGTTTGAAAGGACAGTGCCTTGCCATATGTCCGGGTTGATTGCAGCGGCGGCAGATGGGCTGTCCGTCCTCGTTGTATCGGTCGCTGGGTCTTCCTCTGGCTGGTGGGGTCCTCCTTGGTCGGCGCCACGGGATATCCTCCGGTCCGGATGCCAGCTGGATCTTCCCTGGAGTAGAAACCTGTAAAGACTGCACAGTTCGGGTTAGCGCGGCAACGCTTTTAGTTAGCTCTTGGACCTGATGGTGCAGGTCTGTAGCCGGGTCACTGTTTAAAGCCTGCGCATCAGCTCCCACAGGCCCTGCAGACAAGGGCGCCGTCTCCTGGTGGTAAGTGATAGCAGGGCGCCTGTGGGTCACAGCGCCACCTGGTGCCGGTTCTCGGAGCACCCGAATGGCTCTGTCCTTGAACTGTGCAAAGTCCAGGTCAGGGTCCTGTAAGGCCATTGCCCGCAACTGGGTTCGGTGGGCATTGCACAATAGACCCTCAATAAATTGTTCAGTCAACAGCTTATCTTCATTTCCCACGCTGTCAGGGTCTGCCTGCTTAATGGCTCTCAGGGCCTCTTGTAGGTTTAAAGCATAGTCTCTTATACTCTCATGTGCCCGCTGTTTGCACCCGTAAAATCGAAGCTTTATGTCGGCTGAGGTGCGGGTGTCAAATGTGTCTTTCAGCCGGGCCAGTATCTCTCTGACAGTCCTCTTCCTCCCAGGTGGCCAGGACTTTACCTCCCTTTGGGCTGCCCCTGTTAATTGAGCCACCAGGATGCTCACTTTTTGCTCTTCTGTGAGGGGGTACACCTGGAAGAGGCTATCCAGCCTTTCTCTGAAGTCATTTAGGGTATGTGACTCCCCTGAGTACTGGGGTAGCCAGGCTGCCCCCGGGATATAGGGCATGGTGAAAGGCATGACCGCAGCAGCGGTGGTGCTGGCGGTGCTGTAGCAGTGAAGCTCTCCTCCGTATCCGACATCCTCTTCCCCCCTAGTGGACCGTGGCCTACCTTGCGATGATTCTCTTCCGTAGGCCGCGGCTCCGCAGTGGATCGTCAGGGTTGAGGACCTTCCGTCGCGCTCCTGTGACGTCGGCGTCTGCTGGGCTCCTTCCAGGACCTTACGCAACGTCCGGACGTGAGGCGGGGCTTCAGTTCTCGCGCGCTTTCGGAGTCCACGCCCCTCTTCTTCCCACGCGGCGTCCTCAAGATGGCGTCCAACGGCGGGAAAACTCCACGGATGGCGGGAAGAAGGCAGAAGATGGCGTCGGATGGCGGGAAAACTCCACGGATGGCGGGAAGAAGGCAGAAGATGGCGTCGGATGGCGGGAAAACTCCACGGATGGCGGGAATCTTCACCACAGGTAAGTTTATCAGTCTTTTTCAGGCGCGCAGTACCCGGTGGTTGCGGGCACGGAATCCTGCCGACTACGCCAAAAGTTGACGCGCCCCCTGGGCCATGTTTGGGGAATACACGAAGCCGGATCTGTTGGGGGTAGTAGTCCTCGTGGCGGTGACCCGGTCCGTGCCCAGGGTGTCAAACTAAGTGGCGGAATTAGTATATGATGTTTTAGTGTTCGACTACGCCACCCGTTGAATGCGGTTATGAAACCGCCGCTGCAGGGCAGACCGCTGAGGCCGGTGGTACAGTTGTGCAGCGTGGGTAGTATAACCCCCAACGGGAGGGGTATGGCCTCAGGGCAGCAGACGTGGATGATGGGGATAGCGGATTTGCACGCAGGCACCAGGAACCACTCAGAGACGGTGCGGTATAGTTCAGGGTCTTTACTGGTGGCAAAGGTAGACCCTCCCGGGAGTACTGGCTAGCGATCGGGGCCTGGTCAGTCCGTGAGCAGACAGGATCTCCCCTGGCCAGGCGGAGTTGTAGGCCTCCCCAACTAACTGTACTCTTCTTGGCTACCTTGCTAGAAGCGGGTAAAAGTAGCCCACGTCCCTGAGTGTACCGTGTGGTGCTCACCCGTATGGCCGGTGACTCGGGGCCTTCTGGTAGCCTCCGCTCCACGACGGCGGTGCTGGTCCCTTGCGTGTGACCGTGCCTTCGGGTTTCTTGGCCAGAGGACCTGAAATCCCCTGCCGGTCGGTTTCTGCTGCTGGGTATGGAACAGTCCCCACAGCCTCGGACTCCGTGTCCGGTGAGATCTCTTCAGTCAGGACGAGCTCTACAGCTTCCAGTCCCGGACTCCTTTTATCACTGCTCCCACAGAGCTCCTGTTCTTATTTTCCCTGTAACTGATCCACACCAGACCAGACTGTGTCTCTGTCTCTGTCTGTGTTCTCTCTCTCTCTAACCCCACCTCAGCCCCAGTTTATATAGGGGAAGTTCTTCCCCTCCCAGGACTGGGCAGGAGGTGTGGCATGCTTAGGATTCCTGACCAGGAGACCTCCCACCTGCTCACAGACGTAATATTGCTATTACTGTGGTAACCAGACCCCTGGGGTTCCACATGAGCAGCACGCCGCTAGTTACACTCCGGGCAGAGCAGGGAGACTCGATGTCCCTGCACTGCCTGGCGGCCGCTATGGGGCCCTTGAGCAGGAGGGGTGCCTCCAGTTCCAGCATCGGGCCCCCCCACCATTCACCACAACTGCGAGCTCAGTGATGGGAGAGGGAGCGACTTCTGTGTCTGAGCACCCGTCCCGCTGTGCTGAAGATGTGTATGGGCCGGGCGCTCAGAGCAGCGGGGGAACCAGGAGGAGAGAGAGGTGAGTATTGTGCTTATTTATTTCTTTTTTCTTATGGGGGGATTATGCTGCAGACTGCCTATGGGGGTGGGGGGATTATGCTACAGACTGCCTATGGGGGTGGGGGATTATGCTACTTACTGCCTATGGGAGGGTGGGGGGATTATGCTACAGACTGCCTATAGGGGGGGTGGGGGGGATTATTCTACAGACTGCCTATGGGGGTGGGGAGATTATGCTACAGACTGTCTATGGGGTTTGGGGGGAATTATGCTACAGACTGCCTATGAGGGAGTGGGGGGATTATTCTACAGACTGCCTATGGGGGATGGGGGGATTATGCTACAGACTGCCTATGTGGGGTGGGGGGAATTATGCTACAGACTGCCTATTGGGGGCTTGGGGATTATGCTACAGACTGCCTGTGGGGGGATTATGCTACAGACTGCCTATGGGGTTGGAGGATTATGCTACAGACTGCCTATGGGGGTTGGGGAGATTATGCTATAGACTGCCTGTTGGGGGATTTTGCTACAGACTGACTATGGGGGTGGGGGAATTATGCTACAGACTGCCTGTGGGGGGATTATGCTACAGACTGCCTATGGGGGTAGGGGGATTATTCTACAGACAGCCTATGGTGTGTGGGGGGATTATGCTACAGACTGCCTGTTGGGGGTTTATGCTACAGACTGCCTATAGGGAGTGGGGGGATTATGCTACAGACTGCCTATGGGGTGGGTGGGGGGATTATGCTACTGACCGCCTATGGGGGGTGAGGGGATTATGCTACAGACTGTCTATGGGGGGTGGGGAAATTATGCTACAGACTGCCTATTTGGGGGTGGGGGGATTATGCTACAGACTGCCTATGGGGGGTGGGAGGATTTTGCTACAGACTGCCTATGGGGGTGGGGGGATTATGCTACAGACTCCCTATGGGGGGGATTATCCTGCAGACTCTGCCTCTGGGGAGTGCACTATACTATATTGAGGACTATCTGGCGCATTATACTATATGGAGGTTATTTATACAGTGTGGGGATTACAGTTAGGGTCATACAGTGTGGGAGATAATGTGGGGTCTTTGTCTATTGAGGAGGCCATCATACAGTGTGGGAGATAATGTGGGGTTTTTGTATAGTGTGGGGGCCATCATACAATGTGGGAGATAAGGTGGGGTCTTTGTGCAGAGTGGGGGCCATCATACAGTGTGGGAGATAATGTGGGGTCTTTACACAGTGTGAGAGCCATCATACAGTGTGGGAGATAATGTGGGGTCTTTTCACAGTGTGGGTGCTATCATACAGTGTGGGAGATAATGTGGGGTCTTTGCACAGTGTGGGGGCCATCATACAGTATGGGAGATAATGTGGGGTCTTTGCACAGTTTGGGGTCCATCATACAGTGTTGGAGACATCAGTTTGGAGGCTACTAAGGGAAGGGGTCAGTATACTGTGTGTTGGGTACTATACAGTGAGGGGGCATTATACTGTGTATAGAAGAGCATCATACTGTGTATAGGGGAGCTGTACATGGGGGGAGACAGGACATTATTAAATGTTAAGTGGGCACTTATCGTTATAGGGGAACTCAGGTTATTGTGAATGTCAGAGGAGCACACAGAGGGCATTATTACTTTCTAGGGGGCAAAATGTGGTCACTATTTTCTAGGGCACTTGCACACGGCATTACTATATTCTAGAGGGTTGCTTTACCATTTTGAGAGCACACAGAAGGTGCAGTAAGATGGACATATACAGCAACAGAGGCTCAGTATTGGGGTATCAGCAGGAAGAGGTGTTTGCGCAGGTTGGGAATAGATGGGAACGGGGCCTGAAATGTAAGAAGTCAAATGTGTCTTTGCTATGATCTCTGCAGACCTGAGACTCTGAGTCCTGGATGGAGAAGTCGTAGAGTTGGTCCGGGCCAGATGGAAAATACGGGAAAAGTGAACAATTTAATCAGAAAGAACATCAGCTGTAAGTTACTATATTTAACTGTGCTGTGATCTCTTATATGTTCTGCAGGACTGGTATCTAGCAATATGTCACCATATGGCGGTAATAGCAGTGCTGCTCTTTGTATAGATTATTTTCAGTAACAGCGCTGTCATCTGCTGAGGTTCTCCTACATCCACTATCTGGGTGCACCACTATTTTTGTAATCAGGGTTACCTGGTTAGGGGCCCACTCAGAAGTTTTGCCCCCCCCTGAACCAAAACCCTCTGATTTGATCATATATAAGCCCTGCTTACTGCCATTTAACAGTTATACATTACATACAGTTAGATCCAGAAATATTTGGACAGTGACTGAATCTTTGTGATTTGGGCTCTACATGCCACTAGTTTTTATTTAAAATGAAACAACTGAGATGCAATTGAAGTGTAGACTTTCAGGTTCAATTAAAGGGTTTGAACAAAATTATCCTGTGAAATGTTTAGGAATTGCAACCATTTTTCTACAAAGCCTCCTCATTTCAAGGCCACAAAAGTAGTTGGACAAATTAACTTTACCATAAATAAAATGTTCATTATTAATACTTTGTAGAGAATCCTCTGCAGGCAATGACTGCCTGAGGTCTGGAAGTTATGGACGTCACCAAATGCTGGGTTTCCTCCTATTTGATGTTTGCCAGGCCTTTACTGCTGCTGACTTCAGGTGTAGCTTGTTTGTGGGTCTTTCTCCCTTAAATTTTGTCTTAAAGGGGTTTTCCCACAAATAAAGTACATTTTAATTAATAGATCTTGGAATAAAAATAAGTTCCACAATTGGATGTGTTTAAAAAAAATGTTCCTGTGCTGAGATAATCTTATAAATGAGCCCCTGTTGTTTACTGTGTAATGGCTGTGTCTGACTGTGCAGGAACCTGGTCTAATCATACCACATCTCCTGGGCCGGCATTATGGGGGAGCACTTTGGGCAGTTGACCATGGCCCGCACTCTATCATAGGCCCCGAGTGATATTAGCAGCAGGCCACGCAATCGCTATGGGGCCCGTGATTCGGGGGTGGGACCCGGTGCCAACCGTCCGCTCCTTCCCCCATCATTCTCCCTCAGCATCTGATGTCTCAGCCAGTGGGCGCAATGCCATCACTTCATCGCGCCGCATTGTACCGGGCAGTGGAGCTGCTGAGGAGACTTGTGCAGAGGGGCAGTGGGAGAGATGAGTATTGTATTTATTTTTTTAAATCAGTGAGTACATTGTGGAGGCCATAATACTGAATGGAGGACTATGGGGTGTGCAATATACTATATGTACTATATGGAGGACTATAGGGAGTGCGTTATACTATGTGTACTGTATGGAGGTCTGTGGGGTGTTCATTATAGTATATGTACTGTATGGAGGATTATGAGAAGTGCGTTATACTATATGTTCTATACTGAGGACTATGGGGTGTGCATTATACTGTATGTACTGTATGGAAGACTATGGTGTGTGCATTATATTGTATAGAGGACTATGGTGGATTCATTATACTATATGCACTGTATGAAGAACTATGGGTGTGCATTAAACTGTATGGAGGACGAAGGGGAGTGCAGTGTACTGTATGGAGGACTATGGGGTGTGCATTATATTGCTTGTACTGTATGGAGGATTATGGATTGTTCATTATACTGTTTGGAGGACTATGGGGTGTGCATTATACTGTATGTACTTTATGGAGGACTATAGGGTGGGCATTATACTATATGAAGGTCTACAGGGGTGCATTATACTATATAGGAGGTAATATGGGGCCCATTACACTATATGGAAGGCAATGTGGGCCCCATAATAATATTTGGAGGGCTATGTGGAGACCATTATAATATTTTGACGGGCATTATAAGATTTAAAGGGCTATGTGGGGTCATTATAATATTTGAAGGGCTATTTGAGGGTCATTATACTATAGTAGATGGTGGCCCGATTCTAACGCATCGGGTATTCTAGAATATGTATGCGGCCGACCGGGCGCAATTAGCAGAGCGGTGTTTAAATTTGGCGCCAAAATCGCTGATTGATCGCGGCCAGCAACCGCGACCAATCAGCAAAGCGGTGTTTAAATTTGGCGCCAATCTTGCTGATTGGTCGCGGTCGGCCAGAGGACGCGACCAATTAGCAGAGCATTGTTTAAATTTGGCACCAATCTCGCAGAAATCGCTGATTGGTTGCGGGCGGCCGGCGGCCGCGACCAATCAGCAGAGCATTGTTTAAATTTGGCGCCAATCTCGCAGAGCGGTGTTTAAATTTGGCGCCAATCTCACTGATTTGTCGCGGCTGGCGGCCGCGACCAATCAGCAGAGCGGTGTTTAAATTTTGCGCCAAAATCGCTGATTGGTCGCTGCCGGCGGCCTCGACCAATCAGCAGAGCGTTGTTGAAATTTGGCGCCAATCTCGCTGATTGGCCGCGGCTGGCGGCCGCGACCAATCAGCAGAGGGTTGTTTAAATTTTGCGCCAAAATCGCTGATTGGTCGAGGCCCCCGGCCGCGACCAATCAGCAGAGCGGTGTTTAAATTTGGCGCCAATCTCACTGATTGGTCGCGGCCTGCCACCGCGCCCAATCAGCAGAGCGGTGTTTAAATTTGGCGCCAATCTCGCTGATTGGTCACGGCCAGCGACCTCGACCAATCAGCAGAGCGGTGTTTAAATTTGGCGCCAATACTGCTGATTGGTCGCGGCTGGCAATCGCGACCAATCAGCAGAACGGCGTTTAAATTTTCCGCCCATATCGCTGATTGGTCGCGGGCATTGACCGCGACCAATCAGCGTCGTATTAGTGAGGATCGGGAAGCGGCGCTGCCTGTGCGGCTACTTCCACTGCGAGAAGCCGGGAGATGGTCGGCTGCTCGCAGCAGAAGCATCCCGACCAGCGGCGCCGCTCCCCGGTCCTCTGTTCACACTTGCCCTCCGGAGATCAGCGGGCCAAGCCGCTGATCTCCCGACGTTAGCCGCATGGAGGTGAGCGGCGCCGCCTGTCGGGGTACTTGTGCTGCCAGCCGCGGGGAGATGAGCGGCTAGTGCTGATCATCTCACTGCTGCCTCGCCGCTGACCTCCGTCCGGCAGATGAGCCGCTAACGGCCGCCATCTTTTTCTGAAATTCCGCGTCTCTGATTGGCCGCGGCCGGACCAATGAGCGACGCGGGATTTCCTGGACAGACAGCGGCCGGACCAATCAGCGATGCGGGATTTCCTGGACAGACAGACAGAAAGACAGACAGACAGACGGGATAAGACGATTATATATATAGATGGAGGACTATGTGGGAGCCTTTATACTTTATGAAGGGCTATGTGGGGGCCATTATAATGTATGCAAGCATTTATACAGGGTGAAGGTTTGTGTGGGGTTCATCATACTGTGGAGGGCTGTGTGAGAGCCATTATACTGTTTGTAGGGCTGTGTGGAAGCCAATTACACTGAAGGGCTGCGTGGGGTCCATTATACTATGTCTCTGTATGTAACAGCTCCGTCCACGCATGTGCTGCTATGTATGTGCTCTGTCCATGCATGTGTCTGTATGTATGTGCTCCGTATATGCATGTGACGCGCCACCTGGGCCATGGGGTACTCGTTGCCGGGCCGGTCGGTGCTTGGGGAGATGTCACAGTGGCGGTGACCCGGTCCGTGACCCAGGGCGGTCAATCAAAAGGGGAATTATTTACAGGAGATTTATAGCTTTTATACACAGTTCGTGACGCCACCTGTGGTATGCGGCTAAAGGGAGCCGCCGCTGCGGAGCAGATCCTCTGGAGCTGGTGTAAATGCAGCGGAGTTGGTTTAGCTCTCCACAGGTAGAGCTTAGCTCCAGGGCTGTGCTGATGTATAGATGTTGCTGGGCGTTGTAGTGCAGTGTAGTGCAGGGGGTGATGGCGCAGCAGTAATTCACAGAGACTGTGGGGTGCAGTCTTCAGAGTTTACTCACAGTTGTTAAATTCCTCAGGTTGCAATGTACAAATTACAGCCTCCCACGTCGCACTGCGTTCACCAAGCAGGGATTCAGTAATCCCTCAGGTAATTCAAGAGCGCTTAATGGGACCCCTTCCTGTGTGCCTTTCTCAGTCGTCTTCTTGCGCTGGCTCTCACCCTCCTGCCCTGCTCCTCACAATCAGTGTCCCAATCCGTTAGCCTCGGGTATTGTCGGGCGACCTGCAGTCCCCTGGACCCTCTCTGGCCACCTTCTCGGCGATATAGTTGCGGATGTGGCCACTGCACCTTGCAAGTACAGCAGCCTCCGGTTCCTAGCTGAGCCTTGTAGTTCGCCACTAGTTAAGGGGCCGGTCCCCACTGCGGCTCGATCCCTCCACCGCCTGGCAGATTCGGGCGTATGGGTGGCCTCCAGCACTGCCCGTACCCCTGGGATCCCTTCTGTTCCTGGAGCCCTTCTCCTGCTCCTTCTCCTCTTCTCTCTCTCCTTCTCCTCTCTCAGTCCTGGGCCTCTTACTAGGCCCGCTCTGGAGTAGAGCTCTTGCAGAGCCTCTGCTCCCCTCACTTTCCTCCTCTGACTGGCTTGTCTTTCTAAGATGGCTCCCCTTTTATACTCCTACTGAAGTGCTCCCCTTATCTGTGTCCTCCACCCACACCCACTACATGGTTCCCCCTCACTAGGTTCCCCCCACTCCAGCCAGGGACCAGGGACTGTGCTCTCCCGTAGGAGCAATCTCGCCCTGCCCTCTGAAGTGTGGTTTAATGAATGCAGTTGTTTGGGTCCCGGGCTGCACTCCATCCTTACCTGAGGGTGGGATACCACACCTCTGGGTGAGAAGCAGTACCTCTGTGGCGACTGAACCCGCAGGGGCGCCACATACCCCCTTGGTAAAACACAGCACGTCCACGGGCTGGTACAGGGTAAAAACAGGGTATGTTACAGACATAAACAACAACATACTTACAAGGTTTTCTATAATATCACGTTAAACTCCATTGGTAGTCTATATCACACAAGAAGGAAAAAGCCCTCAAAGAAATAAGAAAGCTTATATAACCAGAGTTTTTAGAAAACAATATTACTTTATTTAGACATTAGTACATAATTAAAAAATATCTCACGGTGCTGTATGAAAAAGGGACACTGCCCACTCTCATATTTTTCAATTTATGATCCAACACAATTAGGAGAGTGCATAGGGATATCGTAAATGCAAAATTATTACGTACAATATAATTATTAGGGATCAGCTCGAGTCATTATTTCTTCAGTCCATTTGGGTGAAAGTGACTAGTGCATAGTGCCTACAAAACTGGTATCAAAAAGATCTCAAGTAGGTCTTAGAGATCAGCTAAAATCCTTACTTCTCCATCTTATCTGTATTTAAAGTGACCAGTGCATAATACATAATAATAACTGGCATTAAAACACCTCAGTTTGGATTAGATCCCTTCTGATATCCTGCCTCTGGGCAGATCAATGTTAGTAACTTACACAGTCTCCAATATTAACCCTCCGTCACATACAATAGGCCTGACAGGCACATCTCTTTTACTTTCATTTCTCCTTCCTCACCAGATTGTGAGGAAATCCCCTCCCTCCAGGTAGTCTCCTGTCTCTATCAGCTCTGTGAAACCTCATACCACAGTTGGATTGCAGAGCTTCAGGAGGACAGATATAACTGCGCTATTCTCTCAGGCTCATTGTATGTGAACACGTCACACTCAATAAGGTTGGTATTTTATGTTTTTATTCATCACAATTGTTTATTTAGCTTGTTTTATGAATGTATAGCACAAAGTGTGAGGATATTTCATAGAAATAAGACAGATTAAAAAAGAAAGTGTGCTGCTCAGGCATATACAGTAGTTCCCTAACACATATTCCTTCTCTTGCTTCAGATTATCTGCTGAAATGGAGAGGAAAATGTACAATTTATCAAAAAACCTTGATGTTGAGGAAGTAACAAACATGCTGTTAGATGATGCAGACCCCACACTGAATGAGGATTTAGGAGAGGAAAGTGAGATTGATTCTCATGATGAGGTGGAAGTATGTGAAGTGGATTCTGAAACAGAGCAAGATGGTGACAGTGATGAGGATGAAGATGTAGAATCTTATTATATGGGAAAAGATAAAAAAAACCAATGGAACAAGAAGCCACTCCAGAAAAAACGTAGGGAACCTCAAAACATTATTACTCACCTTCCTGCAGTTATAGGAACTGCAAGTAATGCAAAAACTGCAGTTGAATGTTGGAATAGCTTATTCACAGATGACATTCTGGACTCTATTGTCACATATACCAACCAATATATAGACATTATAAAGGACAAGTTCATCTGCAACAGAACCATCAAGGCCACAGATGAAATAGAACTGCGTGCTTTTTTGGATTATTATACCTTGCAGGAGCTTATAGGGCAAATAGACAAAGTTTGGAGGAACTTTGGAGTAAAGATGGGGATGGAGTTGAAAGCTTTGGCCTTGTTATGTCCATAAACAGATTCAAGCTTCTAATTCGTTGCCTTCGGTTTGACGACATAACTACCTGAACCGAACGTAAAACACATGACTGACTTGCTCCAATTCGTGATATATTCCAAAAATTTGTTGAAAACTGTAAAAAAAGCTATTGCCCTGGGGAGAATCTCACTATTGACGAAATGCTCCCTGGTTTTCGTGGTAAATGTGCCTTTCGTCAATATATTCCATCAAAGCCTAACAAATATGGAATAAAAATGTATGCCCTTGTTGATGCCAGTAAGACCTACACTTACAACCTGGAAGTTTATGCAGGAAAACAACCAGAAGGTCCTTACTGTGTCAGCAACAAACCCAGTGATGTTGTAAAAAGACTGGCTGAGCCCTTATTTGGATCGGGTCGCAATATAACAGCTGACAATTGGTTTTCAAATTGTGATCTGATTGATTATCTGAAAATGCAGAAGCTTTCATATGTCGGAAATGTAAGAAAAAATAAAAAAGAATTGCCTACACAGTTTGTAAGTGTGAAAGGGAGACAACAGTACAGCAGTATGTTTGCATTCCATAATGGAAAGGTTTTGGTTTCCTATGTACCACAAGCAAAAAAAATTGTACTTCTTCTATCAACACTTCATGATGATGATACCATCGATCCTGGGGCTGAAGCACAAAAAACGGAGATAATTACATTTTATAATGCAACCAAAGGGAGTGTTGATACAGCTGATCAGATTTGCTCAACTTTCAACGTCAGCAGAAACACCAAACGCTGGCCAATGGTCATATTTTTTGCTATGTTGAATTTGGGTGGTATAAATTCACAAGTCATTTACCTTGAAAACAAGCTTGAACCACTCCGTAGACGATTCTATCTGAAAAAATTGGCCCATGAACTAGTGCTTGGAGAGCTACACAGGAGAAGTATGAAAACAATCGGTATCCCCTCTCGCCTTCAAGTTCAGCTCAAAAGATTCCGCCCAGAAGATGATAGTGAAAATTCACCACCTGCACCACCTCCCAAAAGAAGGAGATGCACCACCTGCACCACGGAAAGCGGAATCAGAAGGCTTTCTAATTATGAATGTCACAAATGTCATAATGCAATCTGCCTGACACATGCAAAAGTGATGTGCAATTCTTGCTCTTTGCTCTGCAAGTGTAATTTTTCTGGGGAAACTTCAGGATCTAATTCTGATTGAATATGTGTTTAATAGTACTTAAGGTACCTTAAAATTAAGTTTGTTTCCATAAATTTTCTTTGTAGAGTTTTTTGACAGAGTCGAACTGGGGACTATTTGGCGGGAGTTTTGAAATGTTTGTATTTCATAGTTATTAGTTTTATGTTAAGTAAATGGGTTTTTTTTGCACCTGATTATGTGTAGTCTCTTTTATTACATCCCTATGAAGGTACAAAACCTACAAAAGACAAAAGACAAAAATATATCTCATACCCTACCATCATTATATATAAATGTAAAACAAAGTTGCATAATAAATATAGGGTACTTAGTGAACTATTTTTGATCAAAAAAAGTATACAAGCCGTCCCACCAGCGGCAAGGTGACCCTAAATTGGGACGGTACCTATACTGCCTATATTAAAAACCTTACTGTATATCAAAGTTGAAGCAATGCATATAAAAGGGTAGACAAATAGGACCGGGTCCCAACTCCAGACCACCCAGGCCCGTGGTAAGCTACATATATACCAGTCAGCTCAACAAAGGGGATGCCACACCCTTAAATTGCACAGAATGCAAACAAGACAAAAAACCAGGCAATGTGAACTGAGGTCTAAGATGGCAGACACGCAAGAAATAGGAGCATGTCCACACCAGCAAAAAAGAAACAAAACCTACAAAAGACAAAAATATATCTCATACCCTACCATCATTATATATAAATGTAAAGCAAAGTTGCATAATAAATATAGGGTACTTAGTGAACTATTTTTGATAAAAAAAAGTATACAAGCCGTCCCACCAGCGGCAAGGTGACCCTAAATTGGGACGGTACCTATACTGCCTATATTAAAAACCTTACTGTATATCAAAGTTGAAGCAATGCATATAAAAGGGTAGACAAATAGGACCGGGTCCCAACTCCAGACCACCCAGGCCCGTGGTAAGCTACATATATACCAGTCAGCTCAACAAAGGGGATGCCACACCCTTAAATTGCACAGAATGCAAACAAGACAAAAAACCAGGCAATGTGAACTGAGGTCTAAGATGGCAGACACGCAAGAAATAGGAGCATGTCCACACCAGCAAAAAAGAAACAAAACCTACAAAAGACAAAAGACAAAAATATATCTCATACCCTACCATCATTATATATAAATGTAAAGCAAAGTTGCATAATAAATATAGGGTACTTAGTGAACTATTTTTGATCAAAAAAAGTATACAAGCCGTCCCACCAGCGGCAAGGTGACCCTAAATTGGGACGGTACCTATACTGCCTATATTAAAAACCTTACTGTATATCAAAGTTGAAGCAATGCATATAAAAGGGTAGACAAATAGGACCGGGTCCCAACTCCAGACCACCCAGGCCCGTGGTAAGCTACATATATACCAGTCAGCTCAACAAAGGGGATGCCACACCCTTAAATTGCACAGAATGCAAACAAGACAAAAAACCAGGCAATGTGAACTGAGGTCTAAGATGGCAGACACGCAAGAAATAGGAGCATGTCCACACCAGCAAAAAAGAAACAAAACCTACAAAAGACAAAAGACAAAAATATATCTCATACCCTACCATCATTATATATAAATGTAAAGCAAAGTTGCATAATAAATATAGGGTACTTAGTGAACTATTTTTGATCAAAAAAAGTATACAAGCCGTCCCACCAGCGGCAAGGTGACCCTAAATTGGGACGGTACCTATACTGCCTATATTAAAAACCTTACTGTATATCAAAGTTGAAGCAATGCATATAAAAGGGTAGACAAATAGGACCGGGTCCCAACTCCAGACCACCCAGGCCCGTGGTAAGCTACATATATACCAGTCAGCTCAACAAAGGGGATGCCACACCCTTAAATTGCACAGAATGCAAACAAGACAAAAAACCAGGCAATGTGAACTGAGGTCTAAGATGGCAGACACGCAAGAAATAGGAGCATGTCCACACCAGCAAAAAAGAAACAAAACCTACAAAAGACAAAAGACAAAAATATATCTCATACCCTACCATCATTATATATAAATGTAAAGCAAAGTTGCATAATAAATATAGGGTACTTAGTGAACTATTTTTGATCAAAAAAAGTATACAAGCCGTCCCACCAGCGGCAAGGTGACCCTAAATTGGGACGGTACCTATACTGCCTATATTAAAAACCTTACTGTATATCAAAGTTGAAGCAATGCATATAAAAGGGTAGACAAATAGGACCGGGTCCCAACTCCAGACCACCCAGGCCCGTGGTAAGCTACATATATACCAGTCAGCTCAACAAAGGGGATGCCACACCCTTAAATTGCACAGAATGCAAACAAGACAAAAAACCAGGCAATGTGAACTGAGGTCTAAGATGGCAGACACGCAAGAAATAGGAGCATGTCCACACCAGCAAAAAAGAAACAAAACCTACAAAAGACAAAAGACAAAAATATATCTCATACCCTACCATCATTATATATAAATGTAAAGCAAAGTTGCATAATAAATATAGGGTACTTAGTGAACTATTTTTGATCAAAAAAAGTATACAAGCCGTCCCACCAGCGGCAAGGTGACCCTAAATTGGGACGGTACCTATACTGCCTATATTAAAAACCTTACTGTATATCAAAGTTGAAGCAATGCATATAAAAGGGTAGACAAATAGGACCGGGTCCCAACTCCAGACCACCCAGGCCCGTGGTAAGCTACATATATACCAGTCAGCTCAACAAAGGGGATGCCACACCCTTAAATTGCACAGAATGCAAACAAGACAAAAAAACAGGCAATGTGAACTGAGGTCTAAGATGGCAGACACGCAAGAAATAGGAGCATGTCCACACCAGCAAAAAAGAAACAAAACCTACAAAAGACAAAAGACAAAAATATATCTCATACCCTACCATCATTATATATAAATGTAAAGCAAAGTTGCATAATAAATATAGGGTACTTAGTGAACTATTTTTGATCAAAAAAAGTATACAAGCTGTCCCACCAGCGGCAAGGTGACCCTAAATTGGGACGGTACCTATACTGCCTATATTAAAAACCTTACTGTATATCAAAGTTGAAGCAATGCATATAAAAGGGTAGACAAATAGGACCGGGTCCCAACTCCAGACCACCCAGGCCCGTGGTAAGCTACATATATACCAGTCAGCTCAACAAAGGGGATGCCACACCCTTAAATTGCACAGAATGCAAACAAGACAAAAAACCAGGCAATGTGAACTGAGGTCTAAGATGGCAGACACGCAAGAAATAGGAGCATGTCCACACCAGCAAAAAAGAAACAAAACCTACAAAAGACAAAAGACAAAAATATATCTCATACCCTACCATCATTATATATAAATGTAAAGCAAAGTTGCATAATAAATATAGGGTACTTAGTGAACTATTTTTGATCAAAAAAAGTATACAAGCTGTCCCACCAGCGGCAAGGTGACCCTAAATTGGGACGGTACCTATACTGCCTATATTAAAAACCTTACTGTATATCAAAGTTGAAGCAATGCATATAAAAGGGTAGACAAATAGGACCGGGTCCCAACTCCAGACCACCCAGGCCCGTGGTAAGCTACATATATACCAGTCAGCTCAACAAAGGGGATGCCACACCCTTAAATTGCACAGAATGCAAACAAGACAAAAAACCAGGCAATGTGAACTGAGGTCTAAGATGGCAGACACGCAAGAAATAGGAGCATGTCCACACCAGCAAAAAAGAAACAAAACCTACAAAAGACAAAAATATATCTCATACCCTACCATCATTATATATAAATGTAAAGCAAAGTTGCATAATAAATATAGGGTACTTAGTGAACTATTTTTGATCAAAAAAAGTATACAAGCCGTCCCACCAGCGGCAAGGTGACCCTAAATTGGGACGGTACCTATACTGCCTATATTAAAAACCTTACTGTATATCAAAGTTGAAGCAATGCATATAAAAGGGTAGACAAATAGGACCGGGTCCCAACTCCAGACCACCCAGGCCCCTGGTAAGCTACATATATACCAGTCAGCTCAACAAAGGGGATGCCACACCCTTAAATTGCACAGAATGCAAACAAGACAAAAAACCAGGCAATGTGAACTGAGGTCTAAGATGGCAGACACGCAAGAAATAGGAGCATGTCCACACCAGCAAAAAAGAAACAAAACCTACAAAAGACAAAAGACAAAAATATATCTCATACCCTACCATCATTATATATAAATGTAAAGCAAAGTTGCATAATAAATATAGGGTACTTAGTGAACTATTTTTGATCAAAAAAAGTATACAAGCCGTCCCACCAGCGGCAAGGTGACCCTAAATTGGGACAGTACCTATACTGCCTATATTAAAAACCTTACTGTATATCAAAGTTGAAGCAATGCATATAAAAGGGTAGACAAATAGGACCGGGTCCCAACTCCAGACCACCCAGGCCCGTGGTAAGCTACATATATACCAGTCAGCTCAACAAAGGGGATGCCACACCCTTAAATTGCACAGAATGCAAACAAGACAAAAAACCAGGCAATGTGAACTGAGGTCTAAGATGGCAGACACGCAAGAAATAGGAGCATGTCCACACCAGCAAAAAAGAAACAAAACCTACAAAAGACAAAAGACAAAAATATATCTCATACCCTACCATCATTATATATAAATGTAAAGCAAAGTTGCATAATAAATATAGGGTACTTAGTGAACTATTTTTGATCAAAAAAAGTATACAAGCCGTCCCACCAGCGGCAAGGTGACCCTAAATTGGGACGGTACCTATACTGCCTATATTAAAAACCTTACTGTATATCAAAGTTGAAGCAATGCATATAAAAGGGTAGACAAATAGGACCGGGTCCCAACTCCAGACCACCCAGGCCCGTGGTAAGCTACATATATACCAGTCAGCTCAACAAAGGGGATGCCACACCCTTAAATTGCACAGAATGCAAACAAGACAAAAAAACAGGCAATGTGAACTGAGGTCTAAGATGGCAGACACGCAAGAAATAGGAGCATGTCCACACCAGCAAAATAGAAACAAAACCTACAAAAGACAAAAGACAAAAATATATCTCATACCCTACCATCATTATATATAAATGTAAAGCAAAGTTGCATAATAAATATAGGGTACTTAGTGAACTATTTTTGATCAAAAAAAGTATACAAGCCGTCCCACCAGCGGCAAGGTGACCCTAAATTGGGACGGTACCTATACTGCCTATATTAAAAACCTTACTGTATATCAAAGTTGAAGCAATGCATATAAAAGGGTAGACAAATAGGACCGGGTCCCAACTCCAGACCACCCAGGCCCGTGGTAAGCTACATATATACCAGTCAGCTCAACAAAGGGGATGCCACACCCTTAAATTGCACAGAATGCAAACAAGACAAAAAAACAGGCAATGTGAACTGAGGTCTAAGATGGCAGACACGCAAGAAATAGGAGCATGTCCACACCAGCAAAAAAGAAACAAAACCTACAAAAGACAAAAGACAAAAATATATCTCATACCCTACCATCATTATATATAAATGTAAAGCAAAGTTGCATAATAAATATAGGGTACTTAGTGAACTATTTTTGATCAAAAAAAGTATACAAGCCGTCCCACCAGCGGCAAGGTGACCCTAAATTGGGACGGTACCTATACTGCCTATATTAAAAACCTTACTGTATATCAAGTTGATGGGACGGCTTGTATACTTTTTTTGATCAAAAATAGTTCACTAAGTACCCTATATTTATTATGCAACTTTGCTTTACATTTATATATAATGATGGTAGGGTATGAGATATATTTTTGTCTTTTGTCTTTTGTAGGTTTTGTTTCTTTTTTGCTGGTGTGGACATGCTCCTATTTCTTGCGTGTCTGCCATCTTAGACCTCAGTTCACATTGCCTGGTTTTTTGTCTTGTTTGCATTCTGTGCAATTTAAGGGTGTGGCATCCCCTTTGTTGAGCTGACTGGTATATATGTAGCTTACCACGGGCCTGGGTGGTCTGGAGTTGGGACCCGGTCCTATTTGTCTACCCTTTTATATGTATTGCTTCAACTTTGATATACAGTAAGGTTTTTAATATAGGCAGTATAGGTACCGTCCCAATTTAGGGTCACCTTGCCGCTGGTGGGACGGCTTGTATACTTTTTTTGATCAAAAATAGTTCACTAAGTACCCTATATTTATTATGCAACTTTGCTTTACATTTATATATAATGATGGTAGGGTATGAGATATATTTTTGTCTTTTGTCTTTTGTAGGTTTTGTTTCTTTTTTGCTGGTGTGGACATGCTCCTATTTCTTGCGTGTCTGCCATCTTAGACCTCAGTTCACATTGCCTGGTTTTTTGTCTTGTTTGCATTCTGTGCAATTTAAGGGTGTGGCATCCCCTTTGTTGAGCTGACTGGTATATATGTAGCTTACCACGGGCCTGGGTGGTCTGGAGTTGGGACCCGGTCCTATTTGTCTACCCTTTTATATGCATTGCTTCAACTTTGATATACAGTAAGGTTTTTAATATAGGCAGTATAGGTACCGTCCCAATTTAGGGTCACCTTGCCGCTGGTGGGACGGCTTGTATACTTTTTTTGATCAAAAATAGTTCACTAAGTACCCTATATTTATTATGCAACTTTGCTTTACATTTATATATAATGATGGTAGGGTATGAGATATATTTTTGTCTTTTGTCTTTTGTAGGTTTTGTTTCTTTTTTGCTGGTGTGGACATGCTCCTATTTCTTGCGTGTCTGCCATCTTAGACCTCAGTTCACATTGCCTGGTTTTTTGTCTTGTTTGCATTCTGTGCAATTTAAGGGTGTGGCATCCCCTTTGTTGAGCTGACTGGTATATATGTAGCTTACCACGGGCCTGGGTGGTCTGGAGTTGGGACCTGGTCCTATTTGTCTACCCTTTTATATGCATTGCTTCAACTTTGATATACAGTAAGGTTTTTAATATAGGCAGTATAGGTACCGTCCCAATTTAGGGTCACCTTGCCGCTGGTGGGACGGCTTGTATACTTTTTTTGATCAAAAATAGTTCACTAAGTACCCTATATTTATTATGCAACTTTGCTTTACATTTATATATAATGATGGTAGGGTATGAGATATATTTTTGTCTTTTGTCTTTTGTAGGTTTTGTTTCTTTTTTGCTGGTGTGGACATGCTCCTATTTCTTGCGTGTCTGCCATCTTAGACCTCAGTTCACATTGCCTGGTTTTTTGTCTTGTTTGCATTCTGTGCAATTTAAGGGTGTGGCATCCCCTTTGTTGAGCTGACTGGTATATATGTAGCTTACCACGGGCCTGGGTGGTCTGGAGTTGGGACCCGGTCCTATTTGTCTACCCTTTTATATGCATTGCTTCAACTTTGATATACAGTAAGGTTTTTAATATAGGCAGTATAGGTACCGTCCCAATTTAGGGTCACCTTGCCGCTGGTGGGACGGCTTGTATACTTTTTTTGATCAAAAATAGTTCACTAAGTACCCTATATTTATTATGCAACTTTGCTTTACATTTATATATAATGATGGTAGGGTATGAGATATATTTTTGTCTTTTGTCTTTTGTAGGTTTTGTTTCTTTTTTGCTGGTGTGGACATGCTCCTATTTCTTGCGTGTCTGCCATCTTAGACCTCAGTTCACATTGCCTGTTTTTTTGTCTTGTTTGCATTCTGTGCAATTTAAGGGTGTGGCATCCCCTTTGTTGAGCTGACTGGTATATATGTAGCTTACCACGGGCCTGGGTGGTCTGGAGTTGGGACCCGGTCCTATTTGTCTACCCTTTTATATGCATTGCTTCAACTTTGATATACAGTAAGGTTTTTAATATAGGCAGTATAGGTACCGTCCCAATTTAGGGTCACCTTGCCGCTGGTGGGACGGCTTGTATACTTTTTTTGATCAAAAATAGTTCACTAAGTACCCTATATTTATTATGCAACTTTGCTTTACATTTATATATAATGATGGTAGGGTATGAGATATATTTTTGTCTTTTGTCTGTTGTAGGTTTTGTTTCTTTTTTGCTGGTGTGGACATGCTCCTATTTCTTGCGTGTCTGCCATCTTAGACCTCAGTTCACATTGCCTGTTTTTTTGTCTTGTTTGCATTCTGTGCAATTTAAGGGTGTGGCATCCCCTTTGTTGAGCTGACTGGTATATATGTAGCTTACCACGGGCCTGGGTGGTCTGGAGTTGGGACCCGGTCCTATTTGTCTACCCTTTTATATGCATTGCTTCAACTTTGATATACAGTAAGGTTTTTAATATAGGCAGTATAGGTACCGTCCCAATTTAGGGTCACCTTGCCGCTGGTGGGACGGCTTGTATACTTTTTTTGATCAAAAATAGTTCACTAAGTACCCTATATTTATTATGCAACTTTGCTTTACATTTATATATAATGATGGTAGGGTATGAGATATATTTTTGTCTTTTGTCTTTTGTAGGTTTTGTTTCTTTTTTGCTGGTGTGGACATGCTCCTATTTCTTGCGTGTCTGCCATCTTAGACCTCAGTTCACATTGCCTGGTTTTTTATCCCTATGAAGGTCACTGATCACTTTTAGAGCACTGAAATTGCAAACATTAGATATTATAGGTATTTTTCTAGGCTGCGCCTGACAGTCTCATCATATGTGAACTCGTTAGAACCGATATTGTATGTGACGGAGGGTTAATCAAACGGTATTTAGTCAATAGTACATGTACTTGCTTTAGGAGATATGAGAGTGCTGCCCGTGTCCTTGTGCCCCTACGCGCGTTTCGCCCTCGCTTTGTCGGGGGGCGTGTGTTTGCAATGTGAGCCCGCATTGCCTTAAATAGGGACGTATGGTTTAAACTCAATGTTCAATTATCATATGAAACAGTGTTTCCGGGTGATGCTGGTCCATAGCGGCGCATGCGCAGTCGCATGTCACTTCCTGTGTGGAACTTCCACCCGCCGACGGTGCAACGCAAGCGTGCCATCGCTGCTAAGCAGCGATGCACACACCAGCGCGTCGAGTGTCGGCAGGCCGAAGCTCCGGAGCAACAGCGGCACGCATGTGCACTGGGACCATCAGGAGGGATAAAAAAAGGGGATCGCAGGGAAGTGCAGGTGGGAAGCATTGTCTAGATGTATTTGGGCTAATGTGCTCCTCCATTATTATTAATAATTTAGAGACTAACATCGTCCCTATCTTATGCATCTTGCTATGATATTTATCCATAAACAAAGTAGATCTGGAGATTATACACCATCAGGGTGATTTTCCATTTCCCATGGATATTATCAATTCCATTTGAATCGCTGCATCTTGTCATACCTATATCTATCTAAAGGGATCAAGATCTCACAGAATTAGTAGCTATATAAGCTCCAAATGAAGAAAGGCATATCAAGAGCACTATCTCATTTGATTTGAGGCACTTCCAGCATTAGAGTGTATTAATAATTATAATGAACCCCCATGTATATATATATGTATCTTGGGGCTCATATGGCCAGATATTGGCCTTATATCACTCATATGCCTTTAGGCGTCAATCAAATTAGCATCCATACATCTTAATCAAATATAAGATTATTGTATAGTCCCATTATCTTACTGTTTGTCCTCATCCCGACATTTAATCCCGCCTCCATTATTGACACCCTCCCGTGGTTACGTTTAAGTTGTAAACATCAACATAGAAGAGCAGATATAGGTCAATCTGTTACATAGTATAAAATTAGCAGAGTTCATCATCTGTGGATCTTGATAAGATTCTTGAGGATGTCATATGTGGTTCCACTCGCTTCTATGTTATATTGGGATCTTGGTAGAGCACTCATACTGTTATCAGGCAATCTAGAACTGAATAGAAAATAGCATTAAAATCCAAACTATTAAAATTACACCCACACCAAAAGAATGGGGAAACCAGAAGGAAAGAGAGCCGAAGCACATAGCCAAATCATAGAAAGGAGCTAAACCCAAAATTCTCATTTAGTCGGAATGGAGTTACAGTCTTAAGTCTGTAAATCCATCGGCTCTCCACCTGGGATAAGGCTTTAAAGAAATCCCCTCCCCTCTGTCCTAAAGATATCTGGTCAATTGCTCTTATCTTTAGGAGTTTGGTATCACTATTGTGGAAGGCTTTAAAGTGCCTGGGTAGGGTCTTTAGTTCACTCATATCCTCTGTATCCTTTGATTTTTCTATATCCCTTATGTGCTCACGCACTCTGATTTTAAGTTCTCGGGTCGTCATACCAACATATAGTTTGCCACACGGGCACTCTGCCAAGTATATCACACCCTTAGAAGAGCATGTCAGGAAGGTGTCAATTGTAAAAACTCTGGTCTTTTCTGAATGAGAAAACGTTTTATTTTTAACCAGGTTAGAGCAGGCTTTACAATGCCCGCACGGAAAGAAACACTTAATGTGATTTCTAAAGGAATCTTTCTTCGTCTTTTCTTTGGAGTAGTGGCTTCGAACAAGAAGATCTTTTAGATTTTTTGATCTTTTGCCGTAATACTGGGTTTTTCCCCAATTATTCGTCCCAAGATCGGGTCCATTTGGAGAACCCTCCAGTGTTTATTGATAATATCATTAAATTCCTTCCATTGTTTGTTATACGGTGTGATTAATCTCGCTTGATTAGAGGATTCACTCTCTTTTGTTGAATTGTTATATAATAATTTGTCCCAGGTGGTATTTTTGGCCCAATTGTACCCACGCTTGATAGTGCGATGCCCATACCCTCTTTCTCTGAATCTCAGGTATAGATCTGCAGCCTGGTCTTCAAAATTTTTTTCCGTGGAGCAGATTCTTTTTGCTTTGAGGTATTGAAAAAGTTGGAATGCTTCTAATAGTGGAGGGCAGATGTGAGGAGCTGGCATGTAGGATGGAGTTGGTCGAGGTCGGTTTTCGATAGATGTCAGTGGTGATCAATCCATCTGCAGTTACCTGTAGGTCCACATCCAAGAAATTGACATGTCGACCACTGTTGTATGTCACTTTGATGTTCACATCATTTTTATTAAACTCCATCATAAATGCTTCCAGCTCCTCACATGTGCCACCCCAGACGAAAAGGATGTCGTCTATATACCTCATCCAGTTGAGGACTTTATCGGATCCTTCAACCAGAGTACATTGCAGGACCTCCCTTTCCCAGGCCCCCATAAACAAATTGGCATATGAGGGGGCACAGGCCGCCCCCATAGCTGTTCCTTGTGTCTGAACAAAAATCTGCTCATTAAATATAAAGCAGTTATGCTCAAGAATAAATTCCAGCAAAGTCAGAATGAGATCTATCAGCAGTGTGTCAAGATTGCTACTAACTAAAAACCAATGTATCGCCTTCAACCCATCTCGATGTTTTATCGATGTATACAGTGCTTCAACATCGGCCACGACTAAGGACATTCCATCCTCCAGATGGATTTGGTCCAGTCGTCTTAAGGCTGATGTTATATCCTGTATATAGGATTGTAATGTCGAGACAATCGGCTTCAGATAGTAGTCAATCATTCGGCACACTGCTTCACACAGGCCATCATTGCCCGAGATTATGGGGTGCCCAGGAGGATCTATAAAATTTTTATGCAGCTTCAGGATCAGATAAAAGGTTGGGAGCTTGGGTTTCATCTTAATTATTTGGTCCAGAAATTTCTTAGGAATGACGCTGTCTTCAAAGGCTTTTTGTAGAATATCCACCAATTGCTGCTGGTATTCAAGGAGCGGGTTGTAAGTTAATTTTCTATAACATTTTTTGTCCAATAATAACTTATAGGCTTGCTTTTCATACATATCGCATGGCCATATGACCAGATTGCCGCCTTTATCTGCCATCTTGAAGACAACGTCATTCCAAGATTGCATCTCTCTAAGTGCTGATTCTTCCAGTTACAGACATGCAAATTTTTAGATGCATCACATAGAAGATCATAAACATAACATCTTTTCTTCCCTTTATGGGAGGCACTTTTCCTTGAACGTTACTGGTTACGCTTTTATCAAAACATTATAAGACTTTTTAAAGAACACATTTTTCTTCTTTACACTCATAAAACATTTTTCATATAAAACATTTTTAGCAGGTTACAGTACGATCTGCAACCCGGTGTCCATTCTCTTCAACAAGGTGCAAGCTAGCAAACATGAGCATGAGGGACCCATCCGAAAACCCTCAACGTAGGCCCTGGGAGTGGCTGCAGGGCATAGGTGGTCCAGGTGTTGAACCACGTCTTCCGCCACGCCAGACGGGTTTTTGTTCTGAGGTAATTCGTTGCATAAAACCAATAAGGGGCACTTTAACTATATACATTTAAAAGTTTTAAGGGAGATCACCGTCCTCTACCTCAATGTCTGTATACCCTTACTGGGTAACTGGATAAACAAACATTAACTCTTCTTTACCCCTCCGGGCAACTATGTACAGTTCAGTTCCTCTACTACACTTTAGTAGTGGTGTCCCTGCCGGGGAAACACCTGATTTTTGCAGGATGACCCAGCCGGGTCATCAGCCCTAGACTGCGGGGGCATGTCCTCTTCCTCCTCAACCACTCTGTACACCTGGAGGGCATAGCACCCATGCTCCCCCTTGTGTCGGGTGAAAGTGACACGATCACCGGGGTAGAGGTTCCTCTTGGGATGTCCTGGCTCAAGATGGGACTCGACATCCCGCCAATTCACAAATACATCCTGGGCTATCTGTGGATCTTTTATGAAGCCCCATCTGGCTTCCAGGTCAAATTTGACTATAAGCCCCTCCACACGGGGACTGGGTGTGACAGATTCTGTCTTGCGGGCTTGAACTTTGGCTGCCATATTCCGGGCCTCCATCTGCTCCCAGCGCACCCGCCAGGTGTGCCGCTCCCTTTCCAGCTGCAGGAGTTCTTGCCTGCAGTACTCCTCCCTACTGAGGGCTTGGGCCTGGGTCTCCCACGGGAACCCCATGAGGTTCCCCTCCCGGTCGTCCCACAGAAATTCTTCTCCTCTTTGGCAGGCAACCGGGGGTGCTGGTGTAGGTATTAGAAGGGGTCCCTGCTGGTCCTCGACTCTGTCGGACCAGTCGTAGGTGGTACGTCCGTACACCCACTCGGGTGCAGGGGCAGGTGGCTCCGGAAGGGGGCCGAGCAGCAGGTCCGTGGCATGGGCGCCCGGAGTTGCAGCTTCCGGGCCCAGGAGCTGCTCTAGGGCGGACGTGCCCGGGGACGGAGGATTATGCAGGAGGCCCAGGAGCTGGTCAGTGCTTTCAGCACCCGGGACCGAGAGACTCCTCTTACCTGCTCCCGCGGCTGCTCCTGTGCTGCATGCTGCCTCCTAGCGCTCATCAGACTCCGCCGGGGCTGGAACACTGCTGGTGGCACACAGCGTTCTCTGCTGCCAAGCAGCAATCTTCTCTAGCAACTCCTTCTTCCATCTCGCGACCTCTGCCTGCTGGGTCTCCTCCACTTTGCAGCTCAGCTCGTGCACCTCGGCCTGGAGGAACTCGGTATCCTCCGGGGACAGTTTAGAGATCACCCCCTCCAAGGTGAGGGGTGTCTCGGGTTGCTGTAGGCCATCGGCAGGAGTTCGGTCCTGACCTCTGTCCATGCCGGCTTCCAGGTGCGGTCTGTCTGGTCTGCTGGAGACAGTCCTGTCTCCACTGTTTCTCTCCTCCTCCTCTTCCCTTTTGGGGGTGGTTCCATGGCAGCCTTCTGTCAGTCACTCCGAGGGGCGGTCTCCCCACTTTGATGGACACATCTACATACACGGCCACTGCTGCTTGGGGCGGGCCCCGCTTTTGGAGCTATTCTGGAACCCGGCCCACGATGGGAGGTTCTTTGTTGTCCTTTATCACGCACATAATGGTGCCCATTCTTCTGGGGCGGGCGCCACATTCCGTATAGAACACAGTCTCTAGGCGCACAATATCCGGTGCTAACGGGTGGGTTCATATCCTGTTCGTGACGCCAAAGATGACGCGCCCCCTGCGCCGTGGGGTACTCGGTGCTGGGCCGGTCGCTGCTTGGGGAGATGTCACAGTGGCGGTGACCCGGTCTGTGACCCAGGGCGGTCAATCAAAAGGGGAATTATGTACAGGGGATTTATAGTTTTTATACACAGTTCGTGGCGCCACCTGTGGTATGCGGCTAAAGGGAGCCGCCCCTGCGGAGCTGATCCTCTGGAGCTGGTGTAAATGCAGCGGAGTTGGTTTAGCTCTCCACAGGTAGAGCTTATCTCCAGGGCTGTGCTGATGTATAGATGTTGCTGGGCGTTGTAGTGCAGTGTAGTGCAGGGGGTGATGGCGCAGCAGTAATTCACAGAGACAGTGGGGTGCAGTCTTCAGAGTTTACTCACAGTTGTTAAGTTTCTCAGGTTGCACTGTACAGATTACAGCCTCCCACGTCGCACTGCGTTCACCAAGCAGGGATTCAGTAATCCCTCAGGTAATTCAAGAGCGCTTAACGGGACCCCTTCCTGTGTGCCTTTCTCAGTCGTCTTCCTGCGCTGGCTCTCACCCTCCTGCCCTGCTCTTCACAATCAGTGTCTCAATCCGGTAGCCTCGGGTCTTGTCGGGCGACCTGCAGTCCCCTGGACCCTATCTGGCCACCTTCTCGGCGATATAGTTGCGGATGTGGCCACTGCACCTTCCAAGTACAGCAGCCTCCGGTTTCTAGCTGAGCCTTGTAGTTCTCCACTAGTTAAGTGGCCGGTCCCCCCTGCGGCTCGATCCCTCCACCGCCAGGCAGATTCAGGCGTATGGGTGGCCTCCAGCGCTGCCCGTACCCCTGGGATCACTTCTGTTCCTGGAGCCCTTCTCCTGCTCCCTCTCCTCTTCTCTCTCTCCTTCACCTCTCTCAGTCCTGGGCCTCTCACTAGGCCCGCTCTGGAGCAGAGCTCTTGCAGAGCCTCTGCTCCCCTCACTTTCCTCCTCTGACTGGCTTGTCTTTCTAAGATGGCTCCCCTTTTATAGTCCTACTGAAGTGCTTCCCTTATCTACGTCCTCCACCCACACCCACTACATGGTTCCCCCTCACTAGGTTCCCCACACTCCAGACAGGGACCAGGGACTGTGCTCTCCCTTAAGAGCAATCTCGCCCTGCCCTCTGAAGTGTGGTGTAATGAATGCAGGTGTTAGGGTTACGGGCAGCACTCCATCCTTACCTGAGGGTGGGATACCACACCTCTGGGTGAGAAGCAGTACCTCTGTGGCGACTGAACCCTCAGGGGCGCCATACATGTGTTGGTAGGTATGTGCTCCGTCCATGCATGTGTTTGTATTTATGTGTTCCATCCAAGCATGTATGTATGTGCTTCATATATGCATGCGTCTGTGACGCACCCCTGGGCCTTCGTCGCGCGGCATCGCGCGCACGGGAACTTACTCGGAGCCGGATCTGTTGAGGGTTGTAGTCTCGTGGCGGTGACCCGGTCCGTGCCCAGGGAGTCAAACTGAGCGGCGATGTATTAGCGGTAGATGTTGGACGACTACGCCACCCGTTGAATGCAGCGAAGGAGCTGCCGCTGCAGGGCAGACCGCTGAGGCCGGTGGTAGGATTGTGCAGCGTGATAGTATCACCCCCAACGGGAGGGGTATGGCCTCAGGGCAGCCGACGTGGATGATGGGGGTAGCAGGAATCACTCAGAGACGATGCGGTGTAATTCAGGGTCTTTACTGGTGATAAAGATAGACCCTCCCGGAGTACTGGCTAGCGATCGGGGCCTGGTCAGTCCTTGAGCAGATGGGATCTCCCCTGGCCAGGCGGAGTTGTAGGCCTCCCAAACTGACTGTACTCTTCTGGCTACCTTGCTAGAGGCGGGTATAAGTAGCCCACGTCCCTGAGTGTACCGTGTGGTGCTCTCCCGTATGGCCGGTGACTCGGGGCCTTCCAGTGCCGTCCGCTCCACGACGGCGGTGCTGGTCCCACGCGTGTGACCGTGCCTTCGGGTTTCTTGGCCAGAGGACCTGAAATCCCCTGCCGGGCGGTTTCTGCTGCTGGGTAAAGATTAGTCCCCACAGCCTCGAACTCCGGGTCCGGTGATAGCTTCTCAGTCAGGGCGAGCTCTGCAGCTGCCAGCCCTGACTCCTTATAGCACTGCTCCCACAGAGCTCCTGATGTTCTTTTCCTAGATCTGCTTCTCTTCTCTGTCTCTACTTCTTCTCTACTCACTAACCCTGCCTCAGCCCTAGGTTTATATAGGGGAAGTTCTTCCCCTCCCAGGACTGGGCAGGAGGTGTGGCATGCACAGGATCCCTGACCAAGAGACCTCCCACCTGCTCTCAGACATAACATTGCTGTTACTGTGGAAACCAGACCCCTGGGGTGCCACATTCCCCCCTAGTGAAATTTAGTACTCCGGGACTAAACATATTTTTAGAAAAACATAACAAGGTATAAACAATAATAATACAATAAGAAAAACACATAAAGATGGTTACGGTGTGTCCGCAACCGGGTGCAGTCTTTGAAGAAAACAAAGGTGTCCATTTCACCAAAACAGGGAGACGTAACCAGGTAGGGGTCTGTCCTGCCCCGAGTCCTTAACAGTCTTTTAGTCCATTCCTGGGTTACGCTCCAACCAATTGTACAAGGATTCCCGGTAGATCCACCAAGGACTCCTAAAAATAACTAGAAACACATAATTATTTACAAGTAACAGACAGGTGACCACAAATAAAACAATTTAAACACTTCAAATCCTCCAACGTGCGGGCAACTGGCCTCTAGTGGCCCTAGTGGACCTACGGAGTTGACTGTCTGGCCCTGAACTACAGGGTGTAGGAGCTGTCAAGGGTAAACTGGGCAGCTGTCTACGGGCTCTTTGGCTCACTAGGGGTACGGCAGGCTCACTATGAGCAGAGGGTTGATCCTCCTGTTCTGCTTGTGTGGAGTCTGCTGCCTCCTGGACCGGCTGCTCTTCCAGCTCTACCTGTTGCTCCGTAGGCACTTGGGATGCTGGTTGGAGGAACGTAAGGACGGGTACCACAACTGCACCATTGACTTGAGTCCAGGATCGAGGGAAGTCTCCGAGCACAGTACTAACCATATCTTCCCTTTCCTCTACGGGTCGAGGGTCTTCTTGCTCTCCTTCTGGGTTCCGTAGCTGTTCGGGACACTTCTTCAGGTGATCCCGGGATACAATGGCTGTGGTTTCCCCTCCGTCTTTACTGATGGTACAAACCTTTGGGTTGTCGTGGCTTGAGGGCAGTACGGTGTACGGGTCCTTCTCCCACTGGTCGTCCAACTTGTGGAGCCGTCTCTTCCTCTTCAAGACCTGCTCTCCGGGTACCAGGGGAACAGCGGGAGCATACTGGTTGTAATTTTTCTCTTGTCTTTCCCTAGCGAGACAGAGACTTCGCTCCACGCTCTCCTGTACTTTCCGGTACTGCTGCTGCCTCTCTGTGTCCCAGTCTGCTTCCGGTGAAGTGTCCTCGGGTGTCAGGACTCCCATCTCCAGGTCAACAGGTAGCTTACCAGGCCTTGCCCTCATTAGGTAAGCCGGGGTACAGTTGGTGGAACCTACAGGGATGTAGTTATATAGGTCCACCAGGTCGGGCAGCTTCTCAGGCCACAGACTGCGTTCTTCCAGGGGCAACGTTTTCAGAAGATCCATTACCACCTGGTTCATTTTCTCACAAAGTCCATTAGTTTGCGGATGATAGGGTGTCGTCCTTATCTTCCGGCAGCCATACAGATTACAGAATTCCTGGAAGACCTCCGCTTCAAAGGCAGGTCCCTGGTCCGTCAGCACTTGGTCCGGGTACCCGTGTGGACGGCAGAAGTGCTGCTGGAAGGCTCTAGCTGCTGTTTGAGCTGTTAAGTCCTTAACGGGGACGACAACCAAGAACCGGGAGTAATGATCCACAATGGTTAACGCGTAGACGTAGCCACTTCTGCTTGGGGTCAGTTTTACATGATCCAAGGCTACCAGTTCCAACGGCTGCTTGGTGACAATGGACTGAAGGGGGGTCTTCTGGCTGGCACGGTCCTTCCTTCTTAGGTTGCACGGGCCACAGTCTCTGCACCACCTCTCGATGGTTCCCCTCATGCCTACCCAGTGGAACCGCCCGCGCAGCAGGAACTCCAGCTTCTTCCATCCGAAGTGTCCAGCCCCGTCGTGGTATGCCTCCATCACCATGGCTGCGTCTCTTCGTGGCACCACTACTTGCCAGATTAGTTCATGCGTCCGGGAGTTAACCATTCTGCGGCACAACTTCCCCTTGTAAAGGAACAGTCGACTCTTCTCAGCCCACAGTTGTTTGGCTTCCTCCGGAGCGTCTGGGTCAAGGCGGGCATCTGGCTGAGTCAGCATCTCCTTCACCAGTCGGACGGCAGGGTCACTGTCTTGCGTTTCCTCCTAGTTGTAGTGAGGCAAGGGGTTAAACGTAGCGGCTTGCTTACTCCTTACCCGATGGGAATACTGGATAGTCCCATGACGGTGGAACGCGGGGAGTTCGACTTCTTCCAATCCCTCTGAATCTTCTCCTACGTCCGGTAGGTTTGGCATCCTGGACAGGGCGTCCACGTTGGTATTGGAGCGTCCTGCCCGGTATTTGATTGTGAACTCGTAGTTGGACAGACGGGCCATCCATCTCTGCTCTAGGGCACCGAGTCTTGCCGTGTCCAGGTGTGTCAACGGGTTGTTATCCGTGTACACGGTGAACCGGGAAGAAGCGAGGTAGTGCTTAAAGCGTTCGGTGACTGCCCACACCACTGCCAGGAACTCTAGCTTAAATGAGCTGTAATTCTCAGGGTTTCTTTCGGTGGGTCGCAGTTTTCGACTGGCGTAAGCGATTACTCGTTCTTTCCCCTGCTGGATCTGGGACAGTACGGCTCCTAGCCCGATGTTACTTGCGTCGGTGTAGAGGATAAAGGGCTGGCTGTAATCAGGGTACGCCAGGATTTCATCCCCCGTGAGGGCCATCTTCAGCTGGCGGAAGGACTCTTCTTCTAACTTCTCCCATTTGAAGGGCGGCTTCTGGTTCTTGGCCTTCCGGGACTGGCCTATCAGGAGGTCCTGCATAGGAGCTGCCTTTTTGGTGAAACCGGGGATGAATCTGCGGTAATAGCCTACCAACCCGAGGAACTGCCGCACTTCCTTTACACTGGAGGGACTTGGCCATTCCTTAATTGCGGTGATCTTATCAGGGTCGGGAGCCACTCCGTCAGCGCTCACCACGTGTCCCAGGTACTGCACCTTTGGTTTTAGGAGGTGACACTTGGAGGGTTTTACCTTTAGGCCGTAGTTTGCCAGAGCTTCGAACACTTCCGCCAGGTGTTTCAGGTGGTCCTCATAAGTCTTGGAATATACGATGACATCGTCCAGGTACAACAGGACCGTCTCGAAGTTTCTGTGGCCCAGACAGCACTCCATTAATCGTTGAAAGGTTCCTGGTGCGTTACAGAGTCCGAACGGCATGCAGGTAAACTCGCTAAGTCCCATCGGGGTGGTGAATGCGGTCTTCTCCCGGTCCACCTCTGCTACAGGAACCTGCCAGTACCCGCTAGTGAGATCCAAGGTAGAGAAGAAGTTAGCAGATCTTAAAGCAGCCAAAGACTCTTCTATCCTTGGTAAGGGGTACGCATCCTTGTGTGTGATACGGTTGATTTTCCGGTAATCTACACACATCCTCATGGTGTTGTCTTTCTTTTTGACTAAGACTAGTGGAGCTGCCCAGGGGCTACAGCTATCCCTGATCACCCCAGCCTCCTTCATGTCCCTAAGCATCCCCTTGGCGTGTTGGTAGTGTGCAGGGGGTACGGGTCGATACCTCTCTTTTATGGGAAGATGGTCTCCCGTGGGGATGTGGTGTTCTACCCCCTTGACTCGCCCGAAGTCTAACGGGTGTTTACTAAACACTCTCTCGTACTCTTGAACCACCCGATAGACTCCCTGTCTCTGGTGTGAGGGAGTGGAGTCAGTACCCAAATGTAGTTGCTGACACCAGTCCTCCATTGTTTCCTTAGAGCCGTTACTTTCCTCCGGGGAAGATGGAGGCAATGGTTCTACGGACTGTATGGAATTTTGATTGATGTTATACAATTTGGCTAGCGTGGCATACCGGGGCAGGTACACTTCCCTCTTCCCGATATTTATTATGCGAACGGGCACCCTCCCATGGCGTACATTGACCACCCCCCGTGCTGTCAAAATGGTGGGCCTACTGTCTGAGTAAACTGGTTCTACCATTGCCTGGTAATCTCTACCTCTCAGACCAATAGCTGCCCGGCACCAAATCATCATTTCACTTTTTGGGGGCATGGCAATAGGAAAAGGGTCACACATTCTTACGCTACCAATCTCACCACCGGAGAGTTCTATCTGTTGCCGTCGCATCAGTGCCCGGATCTCTTTCTGGAGCACTCGCTGCTGGCCGGAGCTGGCGTTCTTGTCAACCTGCTGTAAAAGGAAAATCACCTCTGCAAGACAATTTTCAATTACATTAGTTCCTAGAGTTATCTTTGGGTGACTCTCGCGCTTGTCAATGTCCACAATGATCAGTCCCTGTGCCGCCAATTCGACTCTACCGATTTTAATGGTCACCTCTTTAAATCCAATCTGTGGCACGGGCTGACCATTGCTGGCGATGATACTCAAGTCGTCGTCAGGGTAGCGGGTGATATCCGAGTCATTCCAGTACTGCTTGAAGAGCACGTACGGGATAGTGGTAACCTGTGACCCGGTGTCCAGTAGGGCACTCATGGGGATGCCATCCAGTACCACGGGCAAGACTGGACGTCCTCCCACATATTTGTCGTGCCAGTTCGATGGGCCTGATGATCTTTTTCCTGGGGTTTGGCCCTCTACCCCAGGTTGTGCCAGTTTAAAGGACAGTACCTTGCCATATGTCCGGGTTGATTGCAGCGGCGGCAGATGGGTTGTCCGTCCTCGTTGTATCGGTCGCTGGGTCTTCCTCTGGCCGGTGGGGTCCTCCTTGGTCGACGCCACGGGATGTCCTCCAGTCCGGATGCCAGCTGGATCTTCCCTGGAGTGGAAACCTGTAAAGACTGCACAGTTCGGGTTAGCGCGGCAACGCTTTTAGCTAGCTCTTGGACCTGATGGTGCAGGTCTGGAGCCGGGTCATTGTTCAAAGCCTGCGCATCAGCTCCCACAGGCCCTGCCAACAAGGGTGCCGCCTCCTGGTGGTAAGTGGTAGTGGGGCGTCTGTGGGTCACAACGCCACCTGGTGCCGGTTCTCGGAGCACCCGGATGGCTCTGTCCTTGAACTGTGCAAATCCCAGATGAGGGTCCTGTAAGGCCATTGCCCGCAACTGGGTTCGGTGGGCATTGCAATATAAACCCTCTATAAATTGTTCAGTCAACAGCCTGTCCTCGTCTCCCACGCCGTCAGGGTCAGTCTGCTTAATGGCTCTCAGGGCCTCTTGTAGGTTCAGGGCATAGTCCCTTATACTCTCGTGTGCTCGCTGCTTGCACCCGTAGAATCTAAGCTTGATCTCGGCTGAGGTGCGGGTATCAAAGGTGTCCCTCAGCCGGGTTAGTATCCCTGCAACAGTCCTTCCCCCAGGTGGCCAGGACTTTACCTCCCTTTGGGCTGCCCCGGTTAATTGGGCCACCAGGATGCTCACTTTTTGCTCTTCTGTGAGGGGATACACCTGGAAGAGGCTATCCAGCTTTTCTCTAAAGTCATGCAGGGTATGTGACTCCCCTGAGTACTGGGGTAGCCAGGCCGCTCCCGGGATATAGGGCATGGTGAAAGGCATGACTGCAGCAGCGGTGGCGCTGGCGGGGGTTAAGGCAGTGAAGCTCTCCTCCGTATCCGACATCTTCCTCCCCCCTAGTGGACCGTGGCCTACCTTGCGATGATCCTCTTCCGTAGGCCGCGGCTCCGCAGTGGATCGTCAGGGTTGAGGACCTTCCGTCGCGCTCCTGTGACGTCGGCGTCTGCTGGGCTCCCTCCAGGACCTTACGCAACGTCCGGACGTGAGGCGGGGCCTCAGTTCTCGCGTGCTTTCGGAGTCCACGCCCCTCTTCTTCCCGCGCGGCGTCTTCAAGATGGCGTCCAACGGCGGGAAAACTCCACGGATGGCGGGAAGAAGGCAGAAGATGGCGCCGGATGGCGGGAAAACTTCGCGGATGGCGGGAAGAAGACAGAAGATGGCGCCGGATGGCGGAAATCTTCACCACTGGTAAGTTTGAACAGTCTTTTTCAGGCACGCAGTACCCGGTGGTTGCGGGCACGAGATCCTGCCGACTACGCCAAAAGTTGACGCACCCCTGGGCCTTCGTCGCGCGGCATCGCGCGCACGGGAACTTACTCGGAGCCGGATCTGTTGAGGGTTGTAGTCTCGTGGCGGTGACCCGGTTCGTGCCCAGGGAGTCAAACTGAGCGGCGATGTATTAGCGGTAGATGTTGGACGACTACGCCACCCGTTGAATGCAGCGAAGGAGCTGCCGCTGCAGGGCAGCCCGCTGAGGCCGGTGGTAGGATTGTGCAGCGTGATAGTATCACCCCCAACGGGAGGGGTATGGCCTCAGGGCAGCCGACGTGGATGATGGGGGTAGCAGGAATCACTCAGAGACGATGCGGTGTAATTCAGGGTCTTTACTGGTGATAAAGATAGACCCTCCCGGAGTACTGGCTAGCGATCGGGGCCTGGTCAGTCCTTGAGCAGATGGGAACTCCCCTGGCCAGGCGGAGTTGTAGGCCTCCCAAACTGACTGTACTCTTCTGGCTACCTTGCTAGAGGCGGGTATAAGTAGCCCACGTCCCTGAGTGTACCGTGTGGTGCTCACCCGTATGGCCGGTGACTCGGGGCCTTCTAGTGGCGTCCGCTCCACGACGGCGGTGCTGGTCCCACGCGTGTGACCGTGCCTTCGGGTTTCTTGGCCAGAGGACCTGAAATCCCCTGCCGGGCGGTTTCTGCTGCTGGGTAAAGATTAGTCCCCACAGCCTCGGACTCCGGGTCCGGTGATAGCTTCTCAGTCAGGGCGAGCTCTGCAGCTGCCAGCCCTGACTCCTTATAGCACTGCTCCCACAGAGCTCCTGATGTTCTTTTCCTAGATCTGCTTCTCTTCTCTGTCTCTACTTCTTCTCTACTCACTAACCCTGCCTCAGCCCTAGGTTTATATAGGGGAAGTTCTTCCCCTCCCAGGACTGGGCAGGAGGTGTGGCATGCACAGGATCCCTGACCAAGAGACCTCCCACCTGCTCTCAGACATAACATTGCTGTTACTGTGGAAACCAGACCCCTGGGGTGCCACATCTGTATGTAGGTGCTCTGTATACATGTATCTGTATGTACGTACGTGCCTGTAAATATGTGCTCTGTGAATACATTTATGTGTATGTGATATGTGTATATACATGTGTGTAACATGCAGTTTGTGTATACGTGTGTGTCACGTACTGTGTGTTTAGCATCCACATTTATAAATACCAGTAGCACAGACAGGAGAAAATAGGTGTAAACATCAGCAATCACCCAGCGAACGAGCAAAATGCAACCTATTGCTTATGCCAGAACAGAAATCATTGTTCTATGCAGCTCATCGCCTAGTGCAAACTGCAGATGTGCTGCTGATAACATTATATGTATGGGGACAGATTGATCTATTAGTGATTGTTCTGTGCCCATGATTTTTCCTCACCCGGTGTAAAGAGGCCGGGAAACAAGCACCGAAGGACTTCAGAATTGCCGATAGCACTCATTTAACGGCCTGAACTCAGCCTATGTAAATGCAATGTAAATGTTTCTGTGTGATGGTGCAATATGTTATCATCTGGAGCTCCACTTTGTCTAAAACTGGCCCTTCTCCTTACAGGGGAAGAAGTAAAAGAGTATACAGACAGGACAGCAAATGATTCTTTTTGTGAGGCAAAACATTTCACTGACTGTTTTTAAGCAAAGTTTTACCTGGAAGAAAGATTCATTTGTGATACTATGCTGTAATGTCTGTATACGCTTTTGCTTCCTCCCCTGCCCAGGAGCTGTGGTATGTTCCTGCACGGTCAGACACAGCCATTACACAGTACATAGTATGGGCACATTTATAAGATTATCTCCGCACAGAAACATATTTTTGAAACACATCCAATTGTGGAACTTCTTAGAATTCAAAGATCAATTGATTAAAATGTTGATTCAAATTAACTTTGTTTGTGGGAAAACCCCTTTAAACCCTTCACAAACTTGGACATATCCATACATCCTGGCTGGGAAGGGTTCCAGAACTTGAATTTATGGATACGTCCTGGCGAAAATGCGGCACTGTGACCGAGCACACTGTGATCACACAAAGGTGCCTGCTGATTCTGACAGGGCACTCGTCATCACGGAGGGTTTTGCAGCCCCCCGCAACTACAGTCATTGTGATTGACTTTTCAATTCTGAACAGCCAATCACAGCTATTTTAGAGTTTCATGCAATGAAAATGCCTGAAACATTAAAGTCCAGCTATGATCAGTGCTTTAACAGCACTGATCTTAGCCTGGTGCTAGGAGACAACAGCGTCAGCAACCACAGCACTGATTGGAGCAATCGGATGATTGTACCAATCAGTGAGCAGAGACACGGTCTGATCTCGCAGTGACCGCTCAGCCTCATTACAGCTTGTAGGCATTGCTGAGCAGTCACTGTGTCATTCTGTTGCTGATCTGCTGGGCCTTCTGGTACCGCAGACTTATTAAAGCCTGTGACATCACGTCCTCTGCTGCTGCTACTGCTAGAAGAAAGAAGACGTTCCTGATCCGTTTCTGAACTCTACCTGTCCCCGGTTTTTTCTAACCCACCCAAATCCCCCTCACCATCTTTACCCCCTCTCTCTAACCCCTTCCCCACTCCCACTTCTGCCGCCGAGCTTTGATTAGTATTTGATCGCCGATCAGTAGTTGATCGTTCTTATTTTGGCAGTTTCTTTGTGCGTCCTACAGTCGCTGAGCGCTGATCAGTGACATACATCACTGATCAGAGTCCATGCTCGCTTTTGGCCAGGACTTATTTTCCTGTTCATTTACTCTCCTCCACCCCTTTGTACCACCTCCGTGCGTGTGTCCTACAGCCAGTGAGCCACTGATCGGTGATGCACATCACTGATCATCATCTGTGCTCACTTTTGGCAAGGACTTTTTATTTTCCCTGTTCATTTTTTCCCCCATTTTGCACCACATTTGTGCGTGCCTCCTACAACTTACAGGCTTCCACTGAAGGAAAACTCACCACCTCTCATGGCAGCCTGTTCTACTCGTTAATCACCCTCACTGTTGAAATTATTTTTCTAATATCTAATCTGTACCGTCTCCCATTCAGTTTCATCCCATTGCTTGTAGCCTTTCTTTGTGCAAATGAGAATGTAGCTGACCCCGCTACAGTGTGATAGGCCTTGAGATATTTATAAACAGCTATTAAGTCTCTTCTCAGTCTTCTCTTTTGCAAGCTAAACATTCCCAAATCCTCTAACTGTTCCTCATACCATTCCTCATAATGAGAGAGAGGATGACACCTTCCTTTATTTTTCCCCCTCCTATTCCTCAAGTGAAACCGAACTGCCATGCAAACTCCCCATAACCGCAAATGAGCCACCGCCCACCGTTAGTGACCCCCTACGAACTTCACCCCCAAAGATTACGAAATACAGATTCCTGATTTTGTGGCGCAATTAGGAATTCAATTTGACACTACCAGCCTCACAGAAATCAACTTTTTCAAAGTCTTTTTCTCTGAGGATTTTGTAAACCTCATGGTGCCCCAGACAAATTTATATGCCCAAAATTTTTGGCCCAAAACCCCACTTCATCATTTTCTAACTGGACTCCCATAAATGCAGTAGAAATTATGGGGCATTGTTCTTCATATGAGGATTGTGTAGAACCCAGAACTTCGGCAATATTGGAGTGTTGATGTTTCACATGGCTATGACCTGTAAACGCTTTGAGTCCATCCACAAATTTTTGCATTACAGCGATTATGCACAGCGTCCACCCCGAGATGACCCCAACTTTGACCGACTTTTCAAAGTTCAGCCGGTCATTGATCACTTCAGCAATAAGTTTGCTGAAGTTTACATTCACCAAAGTGACATTTGTGTGGATGAGTTCCTAATACTGAAATGTAGGGGAGGCTCAAATTCCAGCAATACCTACTCAGTAAGAGGGCCAGGTACGGAATTAAACTCTACAAGCTGTGTGAGAGTACCTCAGGGTACACCCACAGATTTAGGGTTTATGAAGGGAAGGACACCTGGATTCAATCCTCTGAATGCCCCCCTGTCCTGGGAATCGGTAGGAGAATTGTGTGGGATTTGGTGCAACCACTGCTGGATCAAAGTTATCACCCCTACATAGATAACTTTTATACCAGCATCCCTCTCTTCATATTCCTCTCTGCCAGAGCTACCGCAGTATTTGGTACTGTCTGCAAAATTCAGTCACTAATTGGGCAGCTGCTCAGAAAAGGTGAGAGCAGAGCCCACAGTAATGACAACATGCTGGTGGGATATCCTTTTCTTGACCACCGTACATGGTGATGGCAGCACCCCCACAGCTGTACAAGGTACCTATACACAGGTCCGCAAACCAGACTGTGTACTGTACAATAAAAATGTGAGGGAAGTTGATCTGTAAGACTATTTTAACAATTCTGTCACCTGCATGCCCATAGTAATATGTTTAAAATATCCCAGGGGGTGACAGATTCCCTTCAAGGAAAGCTGTATAATGCTATATTTTTATTTTTTTATTTTACTCATTAATATAGCGCCATTAATTCTACAGCACTTTACAGACATTATGGGCACTGTCCCCATTGGAGCTCACAATCTAGATTCCCTATCAGTATGTCTTTGTAGTGTGGGAGGAAACTGGAGAACCCAGAGGAAACCCACCCAAACACGGGGAGAACATACAAACTCCTTGCAGATGTTGTTCTTGGTGGGATTTGAAACCAGAACCCCAGCGCTGCAAGACTGCAGTACTAACCACTGAGCCACCGTGCTGCCCCGTAGGGCTGTATAATGGTATATGAAAGTTTTCCTGCCTAATTTGAACATGATTTGTTATGAGTCTAGGTCTAGCTGAAGTCATTAAATGCTATTTTAAAGTTGAGAATTAAACAGCCATTTGATATTGATTCTCACGATAATTACCAGTTTCATCAGATTTAAGAGACTTAATTAATGAGTTTTGCAGTGCTTAATGTGAAAGCGGCTAACAGATCAACTTTTAAGGTGTACTCCCATCTTAGACATTTGTGTCCGTAGAATATGCCATGAATGCCAGATAAATGCCATTTTCACATTTGTACTCCACACCTTTTTTCAGAATGGGTGTTCCCTATACTGCTTTTACATCTTTTCCGGAACTCCCATGGAAATCAATAAAGAGGAGCACGAATATTCATAGCCATCTCACTATTCATTGGAAATTGGAGTGCATCTGTGGCACCCCAGAGGGTCTGGTTGCCACAGCGGTGTTGCTTCCCTTAAAAGAGGTAATACCATGTCTGGAGGCAAGTGGGGGGTTTCCTGGTCAGGAACCTAATACATGCAACACATCCTGGCTCCAGACCAGAAAGGGGAGGATCCTGCCCTATATAACTGGATCTGGAGGCGAGGTTAGGAGAGTTCAGTGTGAGGAGTCGAGTTGTGGACACGAAGGAGTAAGGAGCCAGGGACTGGAGCTGGAGATAGCTCGTCCTGGCCAGTATACACAGAGTACCGGTCACCGGAGTCCGAGGCTGTGGGGATTGCAAACCCAGCAGCAGATACCGCAGGGCAGTAGATTGCAGGTCTCCTGGCCCCATCAGAAGCCCGGAGGCTCAGCAGCACAAAGGGACCAGTACCGCCACAGAGGAGCGAGGAATCCACAAGGCCCGAGTTGCCAGCCATTCGTGTAAGCACAGCACGTTACACTCAGGGACATGGGCTACAACACAGCTATAAGCAGGATAGCCAAAGAGCATAGTAAGAACGGCAGGCCTACAACTCCACCTGGCCAGGGGGACTCTATGCTTGCTCCCAGACCGACCGGACCCTTATTACTAGCCAGTACTCCAGTCCAGGCCTGTCTAATTGCCACCAGTAAAGACCCTGGGACTGCACTGCACGGACTCTGCACCGCGACACCCTGCACTATAACTACCATCATCCACACACACTGCTCTGAAGCTAACTCTTCCTGTGGGGAGTCATACCACCTTTGCTGCTATACCACTGGCTTCAGAGGACTGTTCTGCAGCGGCGGTCTCTATTAACCGCACTCCACAGGTGGCGTAGTCGGACATTATGTAACCTATATACATCTACTACCCTTGTATTGACCACCTGGGTCACGGACCGGGTCACCGCCACGGTGACTACAACCCCCAGCATCTACAGGCCTGGCTCCGGGTACCCCACGGCCCAGGGGGCGCGTCACATCTACCAGACAGTGATGACATATCCTGTGGATAGACAATAAACTATTTATGGTACAAATACCCGCTCCCCAGATACAGCATGAGGCCACACGTAGCTCCCCAGATACAGCGTGAGGCCGCATGGTGCTCCCTAGATACAGCAGGAGGCCGCATGGCACTCCCCAGATATAGCATGAGGCCGCACGGTGCTCCCCAGATACAGCTCCTTTGGTCGGGATCAATAGATAGTTTCCAAAAATTCATACAGTGTCTAAACACTAATGAAATTAATATGCGGTTTACATCTGAAATTAGGGGGGATGAGCTGACCTTCCTTGATTTGACAATTGGGAGAGACCAGGAGGGTTTTATTACTACTCGTACCTTCCGCAAGCCGACCGCAACCAACAGTCTCCTCAGATGGGAGAGCCACCACCCGGGCCCCTTTAAGAGGGGTATACCCAAGGGACAGTTTCTACGTATTAGGAGGAACTGTTCAAATCAAGGAGTGTTTATGTCCCAATCCCGTGAATTAAGAGACCGATTCAAGAATAGGGGTTACCCCGAAAAGATTATTGAAACTTCCTTTCTCCATGCCAGTAGTCAGGACAGACAAAGATTACTTTGTCCAGTAACTAAGAGGGATGATAATAGTGGCCCGCCCAGAATTATTGGTACTTTTGATAACAGGGCAAGTGAAGTGATGAATATCATACGGAGACATTGGGGGGTCCTTGAGATGGACCCTGACCTCAAAGGATTCATTTCGGCGCATCCAAGTGTCACATACAGGAAGGGACGGTCTTTGCGGGACCGCTTAGTACATAGTTTTTATAAGCGACCCGCTAGACAATGTTCCTGACTTGTGACCTGTGGCACTTTTAGATGTGGGAACTGTAAATTCTGCCCATGGTTGAGACCATCTAAAAACTTCACTGGTAGTACGGGGGGAAGGGTCTTTTTTATGAGGGATTTTGACAATTGTAAAACAGAAGGGGTAATCTACATGGCAACATGTCCCTGCCCAAAGATCTACATTGGAAAAACCAAAAGAGAATTACGTAGACGAATTGGTGAACACCTTGGGGATATACTCCTCTGGCACAACATATGAGGGAATATCACTCTAATAACGTAAATGAAGTCTCTTTCTGTGTAGTGGAGGTGGTCTGAAAAAATACAAGGGGGGGTGATTGGAACAAGTTATTACTTCAAAAGGAATGCCAGTGGATCTTTAGGTTGGATGCTCTGACCCCAAGAGGACTTAATGAACAACAAAATTATTGCTGTTTCATCTAATTGATAGGGACCATTATTATCAGCCTACATGGTTAATTGTATAATTCTACCTGTTTTACCGTATATAAGTGTATTTTATATCATTTTGTATATCGGAGGTATCATCAACACTCAAGTACTTAATGTATGCCCTCCTGAATTCCCATTCTTCATTCTCTCTTCCTATTTCTGCATCCCACATTAATGTATCAGTATGTGGGATATATAAAATATAATCACTACTATTACTCCCCCCTTCCTTCATTTGCGGTTTGTGTACTTGCTGGAATGTGTCTTGTATATTTTTTATTTATAGTGTACCTCTGTCTTTGGTCATATTCCATTCCCCCCTTCCCTACTTTCCTCCTCCTTTCCCTTTTGACATACACAAACACTGCGGTTTAGTATGGCGTGGGATAAGCAGTGGGTTAATGATTGTGCCCCTGTAAAGTACTCCCACGTTGTTGCCTATATCCAGCATGTTTGGCGCTGCAATACTCGCACCATATCTATTGATCTCTCTCCATTTTGGATAAGTGCGCATGCGCCGGTTTTGCAGCGTGTGCGATGTGTGTAAATGCTTTTGGAGTGGAGGCGTGGCGGAGACCTGCGTCCCTACGCCGGATAGGAGACCGGCGCCTGCGCTGTACATTCACAGGACCTCTAGTGGATGGCGTATTGTCAGACATGCGCAGTACAGCAGGAAGGGACAACCGCGCTATTGTAGTATGAGAGAAAGTTTCTTCTCGTGACCTGGGAAGCGAATCCTGATTGAATACAGCTGATGGGTTTAAAAAGGGAGAGCGGCAGCTTGAAATGGACTGCAAGCTATCAGCAGGACACCTTATCAACTCTTTTTTCTAATCTTTCCTCTTGATGAACCTTTGATATGGGGAAACGCGTCGAGGAATAAGGAACCCCACAGCATATTGGGGAGGCAGGATTCCCGCATATTTTGATAGGATAATAAGATAAGTATAATCTTCTGCACTTTTTATCCCACGTGTAACTGTATTGGTGAAGTTAGTGTCTTCTAAAGTGTATTGGGTGGATGGGACCCGTGCACACTATAATGAGTTTCTGGTTATGTATTCCTATTACTAATGTTGGTAGCTGGATAGGATAGATTTTGTCTTTATGCCTTTTTCTTGTCATATTTTGTGTGGGATGACACCTGACACTATATCCCAACTGGGGGAAATATTATCACATTGTTAGTCTGGAGTAGAATATGGTTCCTACCTGGTAATTATTGCATTTTTAAGATTGCACATGGACAGTCATCTTCTTTGGTTCATGCATTGGGATTATGAGGGTGATATGAAGAAACATTGTGTGCATATAATACTTATTTCCCACCGGGTTCATCTTTAGAACCACAGCAGACCAGTGTTATTCACTGGCTGCACTCCTAGTGGTGTTTTGTATAATAATGATTCTTCACTGAGAGGGGTGAATAAGCTTTGATTGAGAGATATCCAAATTAATGTTTCTCTCTGGTGCTAATATATATGTCATAAAATTCCCTCTGATATTTGAAGTAATTATTTACTGACAGTGGATGGGTCAAATACTTTTTACCTTTATTGTTCACTTCTGTCTATTTCTGTGGTTTTTGGTATTTAGCGTGAGCCTTAAAGCAACGTTTTAATGTAATCTATTATAAATTATCTTTTAAATGGGTTCCTTTGATGTGAGACATATTTGTATACCCATGAATTCAATTTACTCTTGTGATCTGTCTGTAGAATATGCCATGAATGTCAGATAAATGCCATTTTCACATTTGTACTCCACACCTTTTTTCAGAATGGGTGTTCCCTATACTGCTTTTACATCTATTCCGGAACTCCCATGGAAATCAATAAAGAGGAGCACCAATATTCATGGCCATCTCACTATTCATTGGAAATTGGAGTGCATCTGACTCACCCCCTGGGCCGTGGGGCACTCGGAACCGGGCTTCAGGGCAATGCTGGGAGTAGTATTGGCGACCCGGTCCCGTGGCTCAGGGTGGTCAGACCAGTGGCAGTCTTTTATATATTTTAGATAATGTCCAACTACGCCACCCGTGGATTGCGGCTATTATGAACCGCCGCTGCAAGGCAGTCCACTGAGGCTGATGGTGTGTGCAGCTGAGATAGTATAACTCCCCACGGGAAGAGTGTAGCCTCAGGGCAGTGAGCGTAGATGGTGGGGATTGTAGTGCAGGGTGTCCCAGCACCGGTAGTGCTGGCGCGGCAAGAAATGTAAAGACAACGTGTTGCAGTCCAGGGTCTTTTACTCACAGTTCGTATAGTCCAAGTCACTTCTGCAGGGAATGATTGCCCAAGCCGTGCTGCGTCCACCAGGTGAGGGGCTCGGTCAACCCCCAGGCAATTCAGTAGTATAGCACAGGACTCCCTTCCATCCTTCCTCTGGCTCGTGCCCCACCAGTGACCAGTGACCAAACTTTTGTCCAGCTGCCGCGGATCTATGCGGGTAAACATGGGCTCCGTTTCCCGCTATCCTATATAGTGCCTTCCTAGCAGGTTTAGCAGGGGGTCGCACCAAGTGATGATCACGACCTCCGGTTCTTGGCAGAGGGATAATTTACCTCCACCAATTTGGGATCCGGTACCCTTTTCTTGCCTGACCCGTCACCCGATTTCACGTTGGTCCTTAGGGTCCCTTCTGCCTTCTTGTTTCTGAGCCCTTCTGTTTCTCTGTCATTTCTCCTCCTCTCCTGTTCCTTCTTCTCCTCCTTTCCTCGGCCTCTTCTCCAGGCCTACTTCTCCTTCTCCTCCCAGGCTCCGGCCTTCACCCTAGGCCTGCCTTTGAGCAGAGCTCCTACAGAGCCTCCGCTCCCTGTCTTCTCCTCTCACTGACTGTCTGCTGTCCCAAGATGGTGCCCACCTTTTATACCTCCTCCTCTGGCTGTGAGCTCAGGTGACCAGCACCCAATGAGCTCCTTCCTATGCTACAGAAACCGTCCCCTTCTGCTCCTACATCACTGGGTTTTCCTCCCCCCTCCCCACTCCAGCCAGGGACATGGTCTGTCGTGCCTGCATTACTGTATAAATGGGAGCACCGTTGAGCTGTCCCCCGGAAATGGGGTGTGTGTGATGCATGCAGCTAACTGAGCCCTGGTCCATACTCCATCCTTACCTGGGAGTGGAATATCACACCTCTGGCAGAGGTGCAATACCCCTGTAGCGGCCGAACCCTCGGGGCGCTACATTTCCCCCCAGTAAACCACAGCACGTCCTCGGGCTGGAAAAGAGTAAAGACATTTGATTACAAGACATGTAAAACTTTTTCAAAACTTTTTACATTAGAAAACGGACGACATTGTTCAATTCCCTTTATGGGAAACACTTTTCTCTTTTTCAACATTTTTTCTTTATAAGACATTGTTAATACTACCGGAACTCTTTTGTCATATAAAGCATTCTCATTGTCATGTAGCAGCATATAAAACTCTTCATATAAAACATTTTCAAGTAAGACATATTCTTGTGCCCTGGCCGCGGTGCAACTTGCGACCAGGTGTTCATTCTTCTTAAAGGTGCAACACTCTAGTAAACTTGTCTTGAGGTAGACGTTGCAGTCTTTTTATAAAACCAGTAGGGGGCGCCTTAGGAAGCGCAACTATTTACAAGGACGGCCGCTCTCAGTCCTCGGCCAGTTTTGGGAAGGGGAATGGCTGCTCTCATTCCTCAGCCAGTTAAGGAAAGGGGCAACTTTTAACAGTTCTATAACAGTCCCAACGGGGACCAGACTTTAATCTGGAAACAGTCCCAAAACAGTTCTCTGTACCCTGACGGGTAACTATGTACACTGATATGCTATTGTTCACTGGTAGCGATACCCTCCAGCCGCTCCTTGCTCCTCATGGTGGTGATCTTCAGACCCGTCCGTGCCCTCTTGGTACTCGGGGTCCGAGTAGTGCTGTTCCTCCTCCTCTACTACTCTGTGGACATGGAGGGCGTACCACCCCTTCACGCCTTGGTGTCGGGTGTAGGACACCACGTCGCCAGGATACAAATCCCATCCACGATGACCCTCCGGCAGGTGGCTCTCCACATCCCTTCGGGTCACGAATACATCACTGATGGTGTCCGGGTCTCTGATGAAACCCCAGCCGTGCTCCATCTGAAACTTTACGACAGTCCCGGTGAATCGGGGACCGCGGGCAGCTCGGGGGTCTCGCCGGGTTCGCATTTTCTGCTCCGTACTTTGGACTTGCAACTTTTCCTGATTTACGCGCCGCTCCCGCTGCTCCCTCTCGAACATCACCAGCTGCTGGCGGCTAGACTCCCGTCGGCGGGCTGCGGCCGCCCCCGTTTCCTGCGTGAACCCAATCAGGTCCTCTCCGGTCCAGTCCCACTCGTACTGAGCATCCTCCATCGGGGGCTGGGAGACTTCCAGAGGCTCCGGAGCAGGTATCAGGGGTTCAGGTGGGGCTCCGGCCTCCGCGGCCAGGCTCCTCTGAAGGCGGGGGTTAACATATCCAGGGGGCCAGATGAAAGGGAGCCCATCCGGACCGGTGTGCTGGGCGAACAGATCTGCGCCCAGGGGTGGTATTGTAGAGGCCGGGGGCGCGAGCGGGTTAGCGGCGCCCGGAGGTACTCGGCCCTGCGACCAGACCTGCGGTGGTCGTCTCCTGGTCGCACCCGGGGGTGGCACAGCAGATGCAGGGGGCGCTGGCGGAGCAGCGGAGCCCGGGGGCACTAGGCCTTGCGACCAGGCCTGCGGTGGTTGTCTCCTGATCGCGGCCGGGGTCAGAGGGCACGGCTCGGGGCGGGGCTCGCTGACGGTGTCGATGGCCTGGGGACCGGTTGGTAGCGGTGGAGGCGCGGTGACGGTGGCAGTTTCAGGTGCTTCTGGCTCCGCAACAGGACGCAGGGGCAGGTCGACCGCCCCAGGACTAGGGGTAAGGGTGTCTCCGTTACCTGACTCTGCTGTTGCGGCCTCCTCCGCGGCGTCGTCCTCGGCCTCCGTTCTGTTTTCACCGCCCTCGGAGGCAGGCGTGCTGCTGAGTGCCGGCGGCGCCTCCTGCTGCTGGGTCACGGGCCGCCAGGCCATCTCTTCCTTCCACCCGGCAATAACATCCCGCTGCGCCTGGATCATCCTCCGGTCCAGCTCCTCTAGCGCAGCCCGCACATACTCGGGGTCTTCCTTGGGGAGGTGTGCTAGCAGCTCCGTGAAGCTGCATGGTGGTTCGGCCTGCAGCAGGCCCCTCGCCAAGGTGTTGGAGCCGGCTCCTCTCTCCATCTCCGGGTGTGGCCTGGTGAGACTGATCCAAACCACACCCTGCCCCGCAGTTTTCATCTCTTTTCGCCCCCATTGGGGGTGGTCTTGGGGCAATCTGCTGACAATCACTTTCAGGGGCAGTCCCCCCACCTTGATGGACATCTCTACAGCCGCACTCATGGCTGTTGGGGGTGGGCTCCTTCTTTGGCGCCATTCTGGGAACTGGCCCACGATGGGAGGCAGCTTCCTGTTGTCTTTTGGCGCGCACATTATGGCATCCGTTCTTCTGGGGTGGGCGCCATCTTTAATACAGTAAAACAGTCTCTTTTCAGGCACGCAATACCTGTTTGTGGCGGGTTGGTCACGATCCTGCCAACTATGCCAAAGCTGACTCGCCCCCTGGGCCGTGGGGCACTCGGAACCGGGCTTCAGGGCAATGCTGGGAGTAGTAGTGGCGACCCGGTCCCGTGGCTCAGGGTGGTCAGACCAGTGGCAGTCTTTATATATTTTAGGTAATATCCGACTACGCCACCCGTGAATTGCGGCTATTATGAACCGCCGCTGCAAGGCAGTCCACTGAGGCTGATGGTGTGTGCAGCTGAGATAGTATAACTCCCCACGGGAAGAGTGTAGCCTCAGGGCAGTGAGCGTAGATGGTGGGGATTGTAGTGCAGGGCGTTCCCAGCACCGGTAGTGCTGGCGCGGCAAGAAATGTAAAGACAACGTGTTGCAGTCCAGGGTCTTTTACTCACAGTTCGTATAGTCCAAGTCACTTCTGCAGGGAATGATTGCCCAAGCCGTGCTGCGTCTACCAGGTGAGGGGCTCGGTCAACCCCCAGGCAATTCAGTAGTATGGCACAGGACTCCCTTCTATCCTTCCTCTGGCTCGTGCCCCACCAGTGACCAGTGACCAAACTTTTGTCCAGCTGCCGCGGATCTATACGGGGAAATATGGGCCCCGTTTCCCGCTATCCTATATGGTGCCTTCCTAGCAGGTTTAGCAGGGGGTCGCACCAAGTGATGATCACGACCTCCGGTTCTTGGCTGAGGGATAATTTACCTCCACCAATTTGGGATCCGGTACCCTTTTCTTGCCTGACCCGTCACCCGATTTCACGTTGGTCCTTAGGGTCCCTTCTCCCTTCTTGTTTCTGAGCCCTTCTGTTTCTCTGTCATTTCTCCTCCTCTCCTGTTCCTTCTTCTCCTCCTTCCCTCGGCCTCTTCTCCAGGCCTACTTCTCCTTCTCCTCCCAGGCTCCGGCCTTCACCCTAGGCCTGCCTTTGAGCAGAGCTCCTACAGAGCCTCTGCTCCCTGTCTTTTCCTCTCACTGACTGTCTGCTGTCCCAAGATGGTGCCCACCTTTTATACCTCCTCCTCTGGCTGTGAGCTCAGGTGACCAGCACCCAATGAGCTCCTTCCTATGCTACAGAAACCGTCCCCTTCTGCTCCTACATCACTGGGTTTTCCTCCCCCGTCCCCACTCCAGCCAGGGACATGGTCTGTCGTGCCTGCATTACTGTATAAATGGGAGCACCGTTGAGCTGTCCCCCGGAAATGGGGTGTGTGTGATGCATGCAGCTAACTGAGCCCTGGTCCATACTCCATCCTTACCCGGGAGTGGAATATCACACCTCTGGCAGAGGTGCAATACCCCTGTAGCGGCAGAACCCTCGGGGCGCTACACATCTACCAGACAGAGATGACATATCCTGTGGATAGACAATAAACTATTTATGGTACAAATACCCGCTCCCCAGATACAGCATGAGGCCGCACGTAGCTCCCCAGATACAGCATGAGGCCGCACGGTGCTCCCTAGATACAGCAGGAGGCCGCACGGCACTCCCCAGATATAGCATGAGGTCGCACGGCCCTCCGCAGACACAGCATGAGGTCGCATGTCGCACCCCAGATACAGCATGAGGCCGCACATAGTACCCTATATACAGTATGTACACAGGCAGTCACGCACACACACGGTCATTCACATGCAGATACGCACATGCACTCACGTATACACATGCAGACTTGCATGTATACGGGTCGCAGAAATGTGCACACACACAAACATATGCAGACATATGCAAAGCACAACAAGAACAAAAAAACGATCACAGGCCACAATACATATTAATGAAATTAATCTTTATTTATTAAAAAAAATAATAAGCCTACAACCTGCAGTAACCACCGCTATACCATACCGCTGCACGACCAGCTCTACCCTCACCTACTGTATCCTCACCCATTCGTCGTAGATTGTGAGCCCTCGCGGGCAGGATTCTCTCATCTACTGTACCAGTCGCTAACTTGTTTTGTTAAAATTATTGTAAGTGTTTGTTCTATGTATACCCCCTTTCACATATAAAGCGCCATGGAATAAATGGCGCTATAATAATAATAAATAATAATAAAAATAATAAACAGGCAATGGAAGAAAAAGTGCACAGTGCAAATGGCTATGTGAATAAAGGACACGCAGCCGTGGAGACATAATTCATGGTAATATCAATATAACAATATATACATATATGTGTTTGTCCCCTCCATATCATGAAATCATAACCATGCTAATACACAATAATGCATCCTACAGTCGCCGAGTGCTCATCAGTGACGCACATCACTGATCAGGGTCCATGCTCACTTTTGGCAGTACTCTTTTTCCTGTTCATTTTCTCTTCTTCCCCCCTTTGCACCACCTCTGTGCGTGTGTCCTGCAGCCAGTGAGCCACTGATCAGTGACGCACATCACTGATCTGCGTCCGTGCTCACTTTTGGCCAAGACTTTTTTTCCTGTTCATTTTCTCTCCTTCCCCCCTTTGAACCACTTCCGTGCGTGTGTCCTGCAGCCAGTGAGCCACTGATCAGTGACGCACATCACTGATCAGTGTCTGTGCTCGCTTTTGGCCAGGACTTTTTTTCCCTGTCCATTTTTTTTCCCCGTTTTGCACCACATCCTTTCGTGCGTCCTCACTGTCAAAAAGTTTTTTTAATATCTAATCTGTATCTTCTCCCATTCAGTTTCATCCCATTGCTTCTAGTCTTTCTTTGTGCAAATGAGAATATAGCTGATCCCTCTACAATGTGAGAGACCTTGAGATTTTCGTAGACAGCTATTAAGTCTCCTCTCAGTTATCTCTTTTGCAAGCTAAACATTCCCAAATCCTCTAACCGTTCTTCATACCATTTCCTATAGTGAGGGAGAGGATGCCACCTTCCTTCCTTTTCCACCCTCCTATAACTCAAGTGATACCGAACTGCCACGCAGACTCCCCAGGACAGCAAATGAGCCAGCGCCCACCGTTAGTGACCCCTTATAAACCTCACCCCCGAAGATTACAAAACATAGATTCCTGATTTTGTGGCGAAATCGGGAATCCAATTTGACACTACCGGCCTCACAGAAATCAACTTTTTCAAAGTCTTGTTCTCTGAGAATTTTGTAAACCTCATGGTGCCCCAGACAAATTTATATGGCCCAAAACCCCACTTCATAATTTTCTAACTGGACTCCCATAGATGCAGTAGAAATGATGGGGCCTTGTTTTTACATGGGGATAGTGATTATCCCAGAACTTCAGCAATATTGGAGTGTTGATGTTCCGCATGGCTATGACCTGTAAACACTTTGAGTCCATCCACAAATTTTTGCATTACAACGATAATAATGCACAGCGTCCACCTCGAGATGACCCCAACTTTTACTGGCTTTTCAAAGTTCAGCCGGTCATTGATCACTTCAGCAATGAGTTTGCTGAAGTGTACATTCCCCAAAGTGACATCTGTGTGGATGAGTCTCTAATACATTTCAAGGGGAGGCTCAAATTCTGGCAATACCTACCTAGGGCAAAGTACGGAATTAAACTCTACAAGCTGTGCGAGAGTACCTCAGGGTACACCCACAGATTTTGGGTTTATGAAGGGAAGGACACCCGGATTCAATCCCCTGAATGCCCCCTGTCCTGGGAGTGAGTAGGAAAATTATGTGGGATTTGGTGCACCCACTGCTGGATCAAAGTTATCACTCCTACATTGAAAACTTTTATACCAGCATCCCTCTCTTCATATTCCTTTCAGCCAGAGCTACCACAGTGTTTAGTACTGTCCGAAAAACTCAGAGAGGACTACTAAGGTCACTAATTGGGCAGCTGCTCAAAAAGGGTGAGAGCAGAGCCCAATTTAGCAACAACATGCTGGTGGGATATCCTTTTCTTGACCACCGTACATGGTGATGGCAGCACCCCCACCGCTGTACGAGGTACCTATACACAGGTCCGCAAACCAGACTGTGTACTGGGGTACAATAAAAATATGGGGGGAGTTGATCTGTCTGATCAAGTCCTCAACCTCTACAGTGCCATGCCGAAAGCTAGTTGTGTCCCCTAAATCCCGAGCCTGCACCCCTACCTTTTCCGCCCTTCCATGGGCATTTGCTTCATTGTTCTTCTGCACAGGCGTCTGTGAGTCACTGCTACTGAAGGGTGGAAAAGGTAAACATAATCGCGCCATTGCAGACCCACAACTACATGTCACATGGCACTGTGATGCTGATGGGAGGGAGGTGGTATGCAAATGAAAACCAGAGGCAGGAGTTTTCTTCCAGGCACCACCACAGAGTCTGGAAGAACTCATTAATAGTGTTGAGCCACCCCCGTAGTGTTCGAGTTCGGTTCGGTTCGTCGAACACCCGTGTGTTCGCCGAACTGTTCGTCGAACTGTTCGTCGAACACCTTCGAACACCGTTAAAACCAATGGCAGGCAAACAAAAACACATAGAAACACATAGAAAACACCTTCAAAGGTGTCCAAAAGCTGACAAACTGCTCAGAAGACACAACTAACACATGGAAAATTGACAAGTACATATAGTCATGCGAAAAGAAAAGAGGTGGAGGAGTAAAAGGAGGGGGAGACACAGATATAGGCATGTCATGCCCTTCTAAAATCCAAAAAGTGAGAAGCCGAGACGGCCAGTCCGCTCCTGCCCGTGCCACCTCCGTGTCGCCGGGTTTGTGCCAGAGCCGCGGTGAACCCTGACGGCCAGCCCCCCTCTCCCAATACTGGTGCCTGTCCGCTGGTGGGTCGAGAGAGCCCCCCTGTGGTGGAGGCAGCTCTAAGCTTTTTAATTTAAATTGTCCCTCTAATTTGAATGAATACACTTTAAATCCATTTACAAGGATCTATTGGAGGGCAAGTCTCATGCCAGCAGCCGCGTAATTCCAGCTCCAGTAGCGTCCACTAAAGCTGCTGCAGTTAAAAAGCTTTTATAAGGATCGAGCTCGGCTGTCCACCGCAAGGCATCCTAGTGCCAGTCCCAGCCCCTATGCCTTGGGGTGCCTCCTGATGCTCTTCACTAAGTATCCCGTGGTCCCGAAGCATTTCCTTTGAAAAAAATTAAGTGTCCAAACTACAGGTGGTGTAGCTTGCTTAACAGCCGGGATAATCCGCTGACTAGCAGACACTGCTACTAGGCACAAAGTATTTCCTGGGCTAGATGCAGTTAAAAATTTGTAAGTAGATACTCTCGTTGGATGCTGAGAAAGCATTCCATAGAGTCTCCTGGCACGCCATATATGATTCTCTTAAAAAGCTTGGGGTAGGGGTCTAGGGGACCCTTTTATAGCCAAAATCACGGCCCTGTATCACAATACGTCACCTAGGCTTAAGATAAATGGAACTGTAGCACCGAGGGCTCGGTTGCTACAGACGTATTGCACCTCACCCAGAGGTGTGATATCTCACTCTCAGATAAGGATGGAGTGTGGATCAGGACCCGACACCTGCATGCATTACACCACATTGCCGTGGGGCAGGGCGACCAATATGCCCCTGAGATGGGCACGACAGTCCCTGTCCCTGGCTGGAGTGGGGGGAGGGAACACTGAGGAAGGGGAACCCTGCAGTGCAGGAGCAGGGAGGAAGCAGTTCCTGGGTGCATTGAGAAGGGAGTATAAAAGGTGGGCACCATCTTAGTTCAGTGCAGAGAAGTCTGAGCAGAAGTGGCAGGGAGCAGGGGCTCTGCATGAGCTCTGCTCCGGAGGCGGGCCTAGTAACAGAGGCCCAGGCCTGCAAGAGGGAGAAGGAAGGAAGAGGAGCGGAGAAGGCTTCAGGAACGAGGAATGAAGGGATCCCAGGGGTGCGGACGGGCGAGTCGCCACCGCACGCCCGAATCCACCTGCGTGGAGGGGTCAGGCCAAAGGGGGAGACCGGTCCCCGAACTAGTGGAGGCAGGAAACGACCCTCAGCTAGAAACCGGAGGCTCTGACATTTTATGTGGCGCAGCCCCTTGCTCCACCCGCTAGGAAGGCACCACATAGGGTCAGGGAAACTGGCGCCAAGTTTACCAAGAGGAGGCCCGAGGCAGCCGGACAGAAGTGTTGGTAAGAAAGGCCAGACAAAGGACACACAAAGGGGGTCCTGTGAAGCGCTCCAAAGTTATCTGGGAGTTGTCTGAGCCCCTCACCTGGTGAGCACAGTACGACGTGGGCAGCCGTTACCTGCAGACGTGGTCTGGATAATAAGAACTGTGAGTAAAGGCCCTGAACTGCATCACTGACTCCGTGTCGTTACTGCTGCTGCCCTGCACCATCACCCCCATCCTCCGCATACACTGCCCTGAGGCTATACTCCTCCCGTGGGGAGTTATGCTACGCTCTGCTGCACCCACAACACCAGCCTTAGCGGTCTGCCCTGTAGCGGCGGTTCACTCTGACCGCAATCCACGGGTGGCGTAGTCGGACATTTAAACATCAAAACCACATAAATAGTTCCGCCACTGGTTTGACCGCCCTGAGCCACGGAACCGGATCGCCGCCACGAAGACTACAACCACCAGCATCCACCAAAAAGGGTCCGGCTCCGGGTGTCCCAAGGCCCAGGGGGTGCATCAGAACATTTTCATCACCTTTCACAATCACCAATGGGACAAGGCAGGGATGTCCTCTGTCCCCTCTCTTATACATCCTAGTGACGGAGCACCTGCTCTCATCAATTCGCCATAACCCCAATATTAGGTGGATTGAGGTGGGAGGCACCGAGTACAAGTGCTCTCTATTTGCTGATGATGTCCTAGTATATATCACTCAATCACATATATCCATCCCTGCTGTTATGGCTGAAATAGATCACTTTGTTACATGGTAAAATTTTAAAATCAATGCAGCGAAGTCTGAGGCCCTCGATGTCTCCCTCCCTAAATCCATATAGGATTCCATCCAGTCCAACTTTCCCTTTGCCTGGCCCTCACAGGGTATCAAATACTTAGGAATTCCTATTCATAGAGACCTCTCCCATCTATGTTATCTTAATTTTGGGCCCTTTATTGAACAATTCCATACAGACCACGGTTGGCAAGTTGGAACTGTGAGATTCACTACGTGCACCACTGGTATTTTGTGGAAAAGCACATGTAAGATTCTGCAACAGTCTCTGCTGATACTCCTGCATGCGTGCATCCCTTTCTATGGCAGGAATAATTTCTGCAAATTTACTTTTGTACCGGGGATCTAACAGTGTGGCAACCCAGTAGTCAGGATTATTTCTAATTCTCACAATTCGAGGGTCATGTTGCAGGTAGTGCAGCAAGAAGGCACTCATGTGTGTTGCGCATCCAGGAGCACCAAGTCCCTGTTGTGTTGGTGGCGAGGTAACAATCATGCTTCCTTCCTCTGTCCTCTCCCCCCAACCTCGCACAACAGAAATGTGATCAAGGTCTCCCTCATCTGATGAGTCTTCCATCAGTTCGTCCTCCACTTCTTCCTGGGCTCCTGCACCTTCCTCACTAGTTTGGCTGCTACCATGCGCCCTGGTAAAATCATCTCCCCCACCCTCACATGCCTGCCGCCCTGGTGCTGCCGACCGTCTGGACCTTGCAGATGTTAGCCCTTCCGCATACAACTCCTCCTCCTCTACTTCCTCCACCTCCTCTTGTGCCACCACCTGACTCCGAATTCTGTTTAACATGTGCTCCAGCATGTAAATCACCGGAATAGTCATGCTGATAATGGCATCGTCAGCACTAAACATCTTCGTCGCCATTTCAAAACTGTGCAGAAGGGTGCATAGGTCCCTGATCTGAGACCACTCCTCCAGCGTGATTTGCCCCACCTCTGAATCTCGTTGGCCCAGGCTATACGTCAGAACGTATTGCACCAGGGCTTGTCGGTGCTGCCACAGTCGCTGCAACATGTGCAGAGTTGAATTCCACCGGGTAGGCACATCGCATTTTAGCCGGTGAAGTGGCAGGCCCAACGACTTCTGTAGAGATGTAAGTCGCTGAGCTGCGGGATGCGAACGGCGGAAGTGAGCACACAGCGACCGTGCCCTCTGCAGAAGGCCATCTAGTCTGGGATAGTGGGCTAAAAATTGCTGGACAACCAGGTTCAACACGTGAGCCATACAAGGCACGTGTGTGACATTGCCCCGGCGAAGGGCCGCACCCAGGTTTGCAGCATTGTCGCACACGGCCTTCCCTGGTTTCAGGTCCAGTGGAGACAACCATTCATGAAATTGGTTCTCCAGAGCTGACCACAACTCCTCAGCTGTGTGACTCACATTTCCCAGACATTTCAATGTAAAAACCGCCTGATGACGTTGAGCCCTACTGCCAGCATAGTAAGGAGGTGTGCAGGATCCCTTCTGCGCAGTTAGAAAGCTTGTGGCATGACCAGACAGGCTTTGGGTGCAGGTGGAAGACCGAGAGGAGGTTGAGGAGGCAGAAGCAGTGGAGGAAAAATGACATAAAGAGGATTGACGCACAACTCGTGGGGACGGCAAGACTTGGACAGCAGCCCCTTGTCCTGCTGTCACCATAGTTACCCAGTGCCCAGTCAGCGACATGTAACGCCCCTGTCCATGCCTACTCGTCCAAGTGTCTGTGGTGAAATGCACCCTGTCACACACAGAGTTTCTCAAAGAAGCGGTGATGTTGTGTGCGACATGCTGGTGGAGCGCAGGCACACCTTTCTTTGAGAAGTAGTGCCGACTGGGCATCTGGTACTGGGGCACTGCGACGGACATAAGGTCTCGAAAATCCTCTGTGTCCACCAGGCGGAAAGGCAGCATTTCTGTAGCCAAGAGCTTGCAGATGGTGAAATTCAACCTCTTAGCTTTCTCATGGCTAGGAGGAAATGGTCTTTTACTTGTCCACATCTGAGGGACCGAGGGCTGGCTATTGTGCTTAGACGGGGTTGATAAGGGTGTCCCCGGCAAACTGCCGGTCTGTGAGGAAGATGCAGGCGGACATGTTAGGTTGCCTTGATCCAAAGGTGGTGCTATCGATGTCGGACAGCGCTCAAGACCAGCTGGTGTTACCACCTCCAAAGAAAATGATGACCTGCCAATCACGCTGGCTGTTGCGGGTAAAGAGGTGGCAGGTCTGCGCCCCAAAACAGGTGTGACTGCTGTCCCCCCAGTCACAGAGGATGAAGAGGCCGCGGATGCACAAGATATGGCAGACGGTGGTTGGCCCGGCCGGCTAGACCGCATTGTAGCACACTGAGCTTCCCACTGCAACTTATGCTTCATGTCCATGTGCCGGTTCATGCATGAAGTACTCAAACTATGTATTTTTTGGCCTCTACTTAGCTTTTGCTGACAAATGTTACAGATAACACGAGTTGGGTCATCTTTATCGATCTGAAAAAATGCCCAGGCTATGCAAGGCTTAGCACCCATGCGACCTGAAGAGCCACCACGACTTGTGGTGAGAGGCAGAGTTGTGTTTGAGGATGCAGTTGTTGACGTGCTTCCAGTACTACGTCTCTGTCCAGGAAGGCGCAACCTGACCTCGTCGTCACTAGCATCTTCCTCCACCTCCTCTGCTGACCTCATCTCTTGGCTGACTGTGGGTTGACAGTAAGTGGGATCTCCGACCTCATCATCATCACCCTGTGCGTTATCACACCCGTCGTCCTCAGAGCCAACCTGTTCCTGCCCTGACAAAAAACTAAAGTTGTCGCTCCAATCAGGTATTTGAGTCTTATCATCGTCTTCCTCATTGTCTCCACCAACAGGAGTTACAGTTTGGGAATGAGGGTCTACATTATGGTCAGAACCTTCTGCGTCTGGTCCTGGATCCGACTCATAAAGATTCTGGGCATCAGTGCAGATCATTTCCTCGTCTGGATTCACAGAAGCGCTGGAGTCGACCTCTGATTCCCAGGCTATAGTATGAGTAAACAGCTCTGCAGACTCAACCATCTGTTCTACCTCATACTCAGACGGGCAGCTGGAGATTTGGGAGCTGTGAGGAAGCAAGTGCGATTTGGGTGACACCTTTGAGGACTGGAGTATTTGTGATGTTGAAGTTGATGTGGAGGAGAGCCCACTTAAAGGAGCACTTGATATCCGTTGAAGCACCTGCTGTTTTTGTGCCTCATCTGGAATTTGTAGCGATTGGCGTGGCCGTAAGAAAGGGATCTTATCACATTGTCCGCTAAAAGAAGTAGACATTTTAGTTTGGCTGGAAGATGGTCTTTCTTCTGCACCTACCCCACGGACACAACCTTTTTTCCCCTTCCCAACACGCCTATTCCCCTTTCCACCAGCAGCAGGCCTTTTTCCACTCATTTTGGTGGTTAACTAATTCACAACTCTGGAGTTGTTTGCACAAAAAAACAATGGATGGTAACCGAGCAGAGCTGAGTGGCCAAACTGTGGTATTAGGCCAAAACTATTGGCTGGGTTAGATGCAGAAAAAAATTATTTTTAATTTGCAACCTGATGGAGGTCAGTATAGATGGACTAATAGACCAAGTCCCACACACCGCTAGAAGCCCAAATATTTTTTCAGAGCTAGATGCAGAAAAAAATTATTTTTAATTTGCAACCTGATGGAGGTCAGTATAGATGGACTAATAGACCAAGTCCCACACACCGCTAGAAGCCCAAATATTTTTTCAGAGCTAGATGCAGAAAAAAATTATTTTTAATTTGCAACCTGATGGAGGTCAGTATAGATGGACTAATAGACCAAGTCCCACACACCGCTAGAAGCCCAAATATTTTTTCAGAGCTAGATGCAGAAAAAAATTATTTTTAATTTGCAACCTGATGGAGGTCAGTATAGATGGACTAATAGACCAAGTCCCACACACCGCTAGAAGCCCAAATATTTTTTCAGAGCTAGATGCAGAAAAAAATTATATTCAATTTGCAACCTGCTGGAGATCAGTATAGAAGGACTAATAGAACAAGTCCCACACACTGCTAGAAGCCCAAATATTTTTTCAGAGCTAAATGAAGAAAAAAATTATTTTTAATTTGCAACCTGATGGAGGTCAGTATAGATGGACTAATAGACCAAGTCCCACACACTGCTAGAAGCCCAAATATTTTTTCAGAGCTAGATGCAGAAAAAAATTATTTTTAATTTGCAACCTGATGGAGGTCAGCATAGATGGACTAATAGACCAAGTCCCACACACCGCTAGAAGCCCAAATATTTTTTCAGAGCTAGATGCAGAAATTTTTTTTATTCAATTTGCAACCTGATGGAGGTCAGTATAGATGGACTAATAGACCAAGTCCCACACACTGCTAGAAGCCCCAATATTTTTTCAGAGCTAGATGCAGAAAAAAATTATTTTTAATTTGCAACCTGATGGAGGTCAGTATAGATGGACTAATAGACCAAGTCCCGCACACTGCTAGAAGCCCAAATATTTTTTCAGAGCTAGATGCAGAAAAAAATTATTTTTAATTTGCAACCTGATGGAGGTCAGTATAGATGGACTAATAGAACAAGTCCCACACGCTGCTAGAAGCCCAAATATTTTTTCAGAGATAAATGAAGAAAAAAATTATTTTTAATTTGCAACCTGATGGAGGTCAGTATAGATGGACTAATAGACCAAGTCCCACACACTGCTAGAAGCCCAAATATTTTTTCAGAGCTAGATGCAGAAAAAAATTATTTTTAATTTGCAACCTGATGGAGGTCAGTATAGATGGACTAATAGAATGATGCTATGCCCAAAAGATTTTACTTCACTAGGTGCAGTAAAAAAATTGGTATTCTATGCACAGGTGGTATATCTTGCAACACAGATAGGCTACTCCACTGACTAACACACTCTGCAATAGGCCAAAAAGGATTAGCTTTGCTAGATTCAGCCAAATGCTGTGAAAAAAACTTGCACAGCACTGGCACAGACCTGCCTGGCAAAAACTGATAGGAACTGATGTAACCTAGTCCTGAAAAGGACTCCAATTACAATTAGTCTTTACTCCCACAATCTATCTATTTAAGAGCACAGACCTGCCTGATAAAAGTCGTAGGAAATGCTGTAACCTAGTCCTTAAAAGGACTGCAATCACAACTATTCCCTACTCCCAAGCTATCTGTATATTTGTGCGAAAATTGGCTTGAAATTAACAAGGTATAGCGCACACAGCAACAGCGGTGCCGTCTAACACGCAGCTGCAGCAGTGAGAAAATGGTGGCGACGGGGAAAATGGCTTGGTCTTATAGGGCAAGGACATGTGACATACACTGCCAATCACACATGCCCTTGCTTGTGTGAAAAAAAGCACTTCGCTCCGTGTGTGCGCTGCTGATAGGCTGACAGATTGCACCTCCCCACTGCAAATGCGGGAAAGAGAAAAAAAAATGGAGATCTTCATTGTTCCTGCAGAGATCCATCCCCTGCCCCTCCCCCCGCCCCGCTGTACACTCAAACTGCGTATTAACATTAATTTTCATCATTACTGAGAAAAAATCCAGTTATGATTTTGGTGCACGAACAGTTATCGAACATAACCTCGAACAGCCGAATTTTTCTCAAATTGTTCGTGTTCGCCGACCGGCTCGAACACCGCCCAAAACAGCTCGAATTTGAGATTGGCGAACAGTTCGAGTAGAACAACGCTCATCTCTATTAATGAGTTTTGCAGTGCGTAATGTGAAAGCTGCTAACAGATCAACTTTTAAGGAGTATTCCCATCTTAGACATTTGCGTCCACAGAATATGCCATGAATGTCTGACAAATGCCATTTTCACATTTGTACTCCACACCTTTTTTCTGAATGGGTGTTCCCTATCCTGCTTTTACATCTACGCCGTAACTCCCATGGAAATCAATGAAGAGGACAACAAATATTCATGGCCATCTCTCTATTCATTGGAAATTGGAGTGCATCTATCAGACGGTGATGACATATCCTGTGGATAGGCAATAACTACTTATGGTGAAAATACCCTTTTATTAGACTGTTTAGTGTTTAAAGGGGTTTTCTATGAGTTGAAAAATTCTTAACCTGAAAAGTTTTTGTGTTGAAAATTATTTCACTGCATTTTCTCTTGCTTTGATGATTTTTTTCTGGTCCCAATATCCTGGGCACATGCCACTCATTTGCTTTCTGGTTTGTGGTCTTGTTGCCAGTTCAGCTTACTGCAATTATAACTTTACACTGTAAAGGAAAAGATGAAAGGTGTCGATAGTTCCGCGCTCCTAGGTATAAACAGATGATATAGAATCCAGGACTTGTGTTGTGGATTTATTCTTTTGACAAGCTAAAAACAGACACGTTTCCATGATGTAAAAATAAAAAAATTTTTTGTGTATAATAATTCAAACCCGTTATCTCTTGGTATCCTATACCATATAAAGACAACATCCATGGTCAGTACATCTAGACCGTGGAAGTATCTGAAGGTTGGTGGACGTTGTTTAGCTACCTTTTTAAGAAGGATATAATTATAAGATGGTACTAACAAGGAGACATGATTGTAGAAAAATGTATATGTGGAACCCCAGGGGTCTGGTTACCACAGTAATAGCAATATTACGTCTGTGAGCAGGTGGGAGGTCTCCTGGTCAGGAATCCTAAGCATGCCACACCTCCTGCCCAGTCCTGGGAAGAACTTCCCCTATAAAAACTGGGGCTGAGGTGGGGTTAGAAAAGAACACAGACAGAGACACAGTCTGGTCTGGAGTGGAGCTGATACAGGGAGAGCAAGATCAGGAGCTCTGTGGGAGCAGTGATAAAAGGAGTCCGGGACTGGAAGCTGTAGAGCTCGTCCGGACTGGAGAGATCTCACCGGACACGGAGTCCGAGGCTGTGGGGACTGAGCCATACCCAGCAGCAGAAACCGACTGGCAGGGGATTTCAGGTCCTCTGGCCAAGAAACCCGAAGGCACGGTCACACGCAAGGGACCAGCACCGCCGTCGTGGAGCGGAGGCTACCAGAAGGCCCCGAGTCACCGGCCATACGGGTGAGCACCACACGGTACACTCAGGGACGTGGGCTACTTTTACCCGCTTCTAGCAAGGTAGCCAAGCAGAGTACAATTAGTGGGGAGGCCTACAACTCCGCCTGGCCAGGGGAGATCCTGTCTGCTCACGGACTGACCAGGCCCCGATCGCTAGCCAGTACTCCCGGGAGGGTCTACCTTTGCCACCAGTAAAGACCCTGAACTACACCGCACCGTCTCTGAGTGGTTCCTGGTGCCTGCGTGCAAATCCACTATCCCCATCATCCACGTCCGCTGCCCTGAGGCCATACCCCTCCCGTTGGGGGTTATACTACCCACGCTGCACAACTGTACCACCGGCCTCAGCGGTCTGCCCTGCAGCGGCGGTTTCGTAACCGCATTCAACGGGTGGCGTAGTCGAACAATATCACATCTGCCACTAAAAACATCGCCACTTAGTTTGACACCCTGGGCACGGACCGGGTCACCGCCACGAGGACTACCACCCCCAACAGATCCGGCCCCGGGTATTCCCCAAACATGGCCCAGGGGGCGCGTCAACTTTTGGCGTAGTCGGCAGGATTCCGTGCCCGCAACCCCGGGTACTGCGCGCCTGAAAAAGACTGATAAACTTACCTGTGGTGAAGATTCCCGCCATCCGTGGAGTTTTCCCGCCATCCGACGCCATCTTCTGCCTTCTTCCCGCCATCCGTGGAGTTTTCCCGCCGTTGGACGCCATCTTGAGGACGCCGCGTGGGAAGAAGAGGGGCGTCGACTCCGAAAGCGCGCGAGAACTGAAGCCCCGCCTCACGTCCGGACGTTGCGTAAGGTCCTGGAAGGAGCCCAGCAGACGCCGACGTCACAGGAGCGCGACGGAAGGTCCTCAACCCTGACGATCCACTGCGGAGCCGCGGCCTACGGAAGAGGATCATCGCAAGGTAGGCCACTGTCCACTAGGGGGAGGAGGATGTCGGATACGGAGGAGAGCTTCACTGCCACAGCCACCGCCAGCACCACCGCTGCTGCGGTCATGCCTTTCACCATGCCCTACATCCCGGGGGCAGCCTGGCTACCCCAGTACTCAGGGGAGTCCCATACCCTAAATGACTTCAGAGAAAGGCTGGATAGCCTCTTTCAGGTGTACCCCCTCACAGAAGAGCAAAAAGTGAGCATCCTGGTGGCTCAATTAACAGGGGCAGCCCAAAGGGAGGTAAAGTCCTGGCCACTTGGGAGGAGGAGGACTGTCGCAGAGATACTAGCCCGGCTGAAGGACACCTTTGATACCCGTACCTCAGCCGAGATCAAGCTTAGATTCTACGGGTGCAAGCAGCGAGCACATGAGAGTATAAGAGACTATGCTTTAAACCTACAAGAGGCCCTGAGAGCCATTAAGCAGGCAGACCCTGACAGCGTGGGAAATGAAGATAAGCTGTTGACTGAACAATTTATTGAGGGTCTACTGTGCAATGCCCACCGAACCCAGTTGCGGGCAATGGCCTTACAGGACCCTGACCTGGACTTTGCACAGTTCAAGGACAGAGCCATCCGGGTGCTCCGAGAACCGGCACCAGGTGGCGCTGTGACCCACAGGCGCCCTGCTATCACTTACCACCAGGAGACGGCGCCCTTGTCTGCAGGGCCTGTGGGAGCTGATGCGCAGGCTTTAAACAGTGACCCGGCTACAGACCTGCACCATCAGGTCCAAGAGCTGACTAAAAGCGTTGCCGCGCTAACCCGAACTGTGCAGTCTTTACAGGTTTCTACTCCAGGGAAGATCCAGCTGGCATCCGGACCGGAGGATATCCCGTGGCGCCGACCAAGGAGGACCCCACCGGCCAGAGGAAGACCCAGCGACCGATACAACGAGGACGGACAACCCATCTGCCGCCGCTGCAATCAACCCGGACATATGGCAAGGTATTGTCCTTTAAAACTGGCACAACCTGGGGTAGAGGGCCAACCCCTAGGAATAAGATCACCAGGCCCATCGAACTGGCGTGACAAATACGTGGGAGGACGTCCAGTCTTGCCTGTAGTACTGGATGGCATTCCTATGAGTGCCCTACTTGACACCGGGTCACAGGTCACCACCATCCCGTACGTGCTCTTCAAGCAGTACTGGAATGACTCGGATATAACCCGCTACCCAGACGACGACTTGAGTATCATCGCCAGCAATGGTCAACCCGTGCCACAGATCGGATTTAAAGAGATGACCATTAAAATCGGTAAAGTCGAACTGGCAGCACAGGGACTGATCATTGTGGACATTGACAAGCGCGAGAGTCACCCAAAGATAACTCTAGGAACTAATGTGATTGAAAATTGTCTTGCAGAGGTGATTCTTATTTTACAGCAGGTTGCCAAGAACGCCAGCTCCGGCCAGCAGCGAGTGCTCCAAAAAGAGATCCGGGCACTGATGCGACGGCAACAGGTGGAACTCTCCGGTGGTGAGATTGGTAGCGTGAGGATGTGTGACCCTTTCCCTATTGCCATGCCCCCAAAAAGTGAAATGATGATTTGGTGCCGGGCAGCTATTGGTCTGAGAGGTAGAGATTACAAGGCAATGGTAGAACCAGTCTACTCAGATAGTAGGCCCACCATTTTGACGGCACGGGGGGTGGTTGATGTACGCCATGGGAGGGTGCCCGTTCGCATAATAAATATCGGGAAGAGGGAAGTGTACCTGCCCCGGTATGCTACGCTAGCCAAATTGTATACCATCAACCAAAATTCTGTACAGTCCGTGGAACCCTTGCCTCCTTCTCATCCAGAGGAAGGTAACGGCTCTAAACAACAAATGGAGGACTGGTGTCAGCAACTGCATTTGGGTACTGACTCCACACCCGCTTACCAAAAGCAGGGAGTCTACCGGGTGCTCCAGGAATACGAGAGGGTGTTCAGTAAACACCCGCTAGACTTCGGGCGAGTGAAGGGAGTGGAACATCACATCCCCACGGGAGACCATCCTCCCATAAAGGAGAGGTATCGTCCCGTACCCCCTGCACACTACCAACACGCCAAGGGGATGCTTAGAGACATGAAGGAGGCTGGGGTAATCAGGGATAGCTGTAGCCCCTGGGCAGCTCCACTAGTCTTGGTTAAAAAGAAAGACAACACCATGAGAATGTGTGTAGATTACCGGAAAATCAACCGTATCACACACAAAGATGCGTACCCCTTACCAAGGAGAGAGGAGTCTTTGGCTGCTTTAAAATCTGCTAACTTCTTCTCCACTTTGGATCTCACTAGCGGGTACTGGCAGGTTCCTGTAGCAGAGGCGGACCGGGAGAAGACCGCATTCACCACCCCGATGGGACTTAGCGAGTTTACCTGCATGCCGTTCGGACTCTGCAACGCACCAGGAACCTTCCAACGATTGATGGAATGCTGTCTGGGACACCGGAACTTTGAGACGGTCCTGCTGTACCTGGACAATGTTATAGTTTATTCCAAAACCTACGAGGACCACCTGAAACACCTGGCGGAGGTGTTTGAAGCTCTGGCAAACTACGGTCTGAAGGTGAAACCGTCGAAGTGTCACCTGCTAAAACCAAAAGTGCAGTACCTGGGACACGTGGTGAGTGCTGACGGAGTAGCTCCTGACCCTGATAAGATCACCGCGATTAAGGAATGGCCAAGACCCTCCAGCGTAAAGGAAGTGCGGCAGTTCCTCGGGTTGGTAGGCTACTACCGAAGATTCATTCCCGGTTTCACCAAAAAGGCAGCTCCTATGCAGGACCTCCTGATAGGCCAGTCCAGGAAGGCCAAGAACCAGAAGCCGCCCTTCAGATGGGAGAAGCTGGAAGAAGAGTCCTTCCGCCAGCTGAAGATGGCCCTCACGGGGGATGAAATCCTGGCGTACCCTGATTACAGCCAGCCCTTTATCCTCTACACCGACGCAAGTAACATCGGGCTAGGAGCCGTACTGTCCCAGATCCAGCAGGGGAGAGAACGGGTAATTGCTTACGCCAGCCGAAAACTGCGACCCACCGAAAGAAACCCTGAGAATTACAGCTCATTTAAGCTAGAGTTCCTGGCAGTGGTGTGGGCAGTCACCGAACGCTTTAAGCACTACCTCGCCTCTTCCCGGTTCACCGTGTACACGGATAACAACCCGTTGACACACCTGGACACTGCAAGACTCGGTGCCCTGGAGCAGAGATGGATGGCCCGCCTGTCCAACTATGAGTTCACGATCAAATACCGGGCAGGACGCTCCAATACCAACGCGGATGCCTTGTCCAGAATGCCAAACCTACCGGACGTAGGGGAAGATCCAGAGGAATTGGAAGAAGTTGAACTCCCCGCGTTTCACCGTCATGGGACTACCCAGTATTCCCACCGTGTAAGGGGTAAGCAATCCACTACGTTCAACCCCTTACCTCATTACAACTGGGCGGAAACGCAGGACAGTGACCCCGCCGTCCGACGGGTGAAGGAGATGCTGACTCAGCCAGATGCCCGCCTTGACCCAGACGCTCCGGAGGAGACCAAGCAACTGTGGGCTGAGAAGAGTCGACTGTTCCTTTACAAGGGGAAGTTGTGCCGCAGAATGGTTAACTCCCGGACGCATGAACTGATCTGGCAAGTAGTGGTGCCAAGAAGAGACGCGGCTATGGTACTGGAGGCATACCACGACGGAGCTGGGCACTTCGGATGGAAGAAGCTGGAGTTCCTGCTGCGCGGGCGGTTCCACTGGGTAGGCATGAGAGGAGCCATCGAGAGGTGGTGCAGAGACTGTGGCCCATGCAACCTAAGAAGGAAGGACCGTGCCAGCCAGAAGACTCCCCTGCAGTCCATCGTCACCAGGCAGCCGTTGGAACTGGTAGCCTTGGACCATGTAAACTGACCCCCAGCAGAAGTGGCTATGTCTATGCGTTGACCATCGTGGATCACTATTCCCGGTTCTTGGTTGTAGTCCCCGTCAAGGACTTAACAGCTCAAACAGCAGCTAGAGCCTTCCAGCAGCACTTCTGCCGTCCACACGGATACCCAGAGCAGGTGCTGACGGACCAAGGACCTGCCTTTGAAGCGGAAATCTTCCAGGAGTTCTGCACCCTGTATGGCTGCCGGAAGATAAGAACAACACCCTATCATCCGCAAACCAATGGACTCTGCGAGAAGATGAACCAGGTGGTGATAGACCTTCTGAAAACATTGCCCCTGGAAGAACGCAGTCTGTGGCCTGAGAAACTGCCTGATCTGGTGGACCTATACAACCACATCCCTGTAGGTTCTACCAACTGTACCCCGGCTTACCTAATGAGAGCAAGACCTGGTAAGCTGCCTGTTGATCTGGATATGGGAGTCCTGACACCCGAGGACACTTCACCAGAAGCAGACTGGGACACAGAGAGGCAGCAGCAGTACCGGAAAGTACAGGAGAGCGTTGAACGAAGTCTCTGTCAAGCAAGAGAAAGACAGGAGAAGACTTACAACAAGCATGCTACCGCTGTTCCCCTGGTACCTGGAGAGCAGGTCTTGAAGAGGAAAAGACGGCTCCACAAGTTGGACGACCAGTGGGAGAAGGACCCGTACACCATACTGCCCGAAAGTCTGCACAATCAGTAAGGATGGAGGAGAAACCACAGCCATTGTCTCCCGAGATCACCTGAAGAAGTGTCCCGAGCAGCTACGAAACCCTGAAGAAGATCAAGAAAACCCTCGACCTGCAGAGGAAAGGGAAGAGATGGTCAGTACTGTACTCGGAGACTTCCCTCGGTCTTGGACACAAGTAAATGGCGCTGTTGTGGTACCCGTCCTCACCTTCCTCCAGCCAGCATCCCAAGTGCCTACGGAAAAACAGGTAGAGCTGGAAGAGCAGCCGGTCCAGGAGGCAGAAGACCCCACACAAGCAGACCAGGAGAATCGACCCTCTGCTTATAGTGAGCTTGCCGTGCCCCTAGTGAGCCAAAGAGTCTGTAGACAGCTGCCCAGCTTACCTTTAACAGCTCCTACACCCTGTAGTGCAGGACCAGTTAGTGAGCTCCGTAGGTCCACTAGAGCCACTAGAGGCCAGTTGCCCGTACGTTGGAGGATCTAAAGTGTTCAGACTGTTTTATTGGTATTTACCTGTTTACTGTTGCTTGTAAATAATTATGTTTTTTCTAGTTATTTTATAGGTATCTTTTGTGGATTTACTAGAACTCTATTGTATATATGTTTGGAGCGTAACCCAGGAACGGACTAAAGACTGTTAAAGACTCGATGCAGAACAGACCCCTACCTGGTTACGGCTCCCTGTTCTTTGGTGAAATGGACACCCTTTTTGCTTCAAAAATTGCACCCGGTTGCGGACACGCCGTGACCACCCTAATGTGTTTTTCCTTATTGTATTGCTCCTGTTTATACCCTGTTATGTTTTCAAAAATATGTTTAGTCCCGGAGTACTAAATTTTACTAGGGGAAAATGTGGAACCCCAGGGGTCTGGTTACCACAGTAATAGCAATATTACGTCTGTGAGCAGGTGGGAGGTCTCCTGGTCAGGAATCCTAAGCATGCCACACCTCCTGCCCAGTCCTGGGAGGGGAAGAACTTCCCCTATAAAAACTGGGGCTGAGGTGGGGTTAGAAAAGAACACAGACAGAGACAGAGACACAGTCTGGTCTGGAGTGGAGCTGATACAGGGAGAGCAAGATCAGGAGCTCTGTAGGAGCAGTGATAAAAGGAGGCCGGGACTGGAAGCTGTAGAGCTCGTCCGGACTGGAGAGATCTCACCGGACACGGAGTCCGAGGCTGTGGGGACTGAGCCATACCCAGCAGCAGAAACCGACCGGCAGGGGATTTCAGGTCCTCTGGCCAAGAAACCCAAAGGCACGGTCACACGCAAGGGACCAGCACCGCCGTCGTGGAGCGGAGGCTACCAGAAGGCCCCGAGTCACCGGCCATACGGGTGAGCACCACACGGTACACTCAGGGACGTGGGCTACTTTTACCCGCTTCTAGCAAGGTAGCCAAGCAGAGTACAATTAGTGGGGAGGCCTACAACTCCGCCTGGCCAGGGGAGATCCTGTCTGCTCACGGACTGACCAGGCCCCGATCGCTAGCCAGTACTCCCGGGAGGGTCTACCTTTGCCACCAGTAAAGACCCTGAACTACACCGCACCGTCTCTGAGTGGTTCCTGGTGCCTGCGTGCAAATCCGCTATCCCCATCATCCACGTCCGCTGCCCTGAGGCCATACCCCTCCCGTTGGGGGTTATACTACCCACGCTGCACAACTGTACCACCGGCCTCAGCGGTCTGCCCTGCAGCGGCGGTTTCGTAACCGCATTCAACGGGTGGCGTAGTCGAACAATATCACATCTGCCACTAAAAACATCGCCACTTAGTTTGACACCCTGGGCACGGACCGAGTCACCGCCACGAGGACTACCACCCCCAACAGATCCGGCTCCGGGTATTCCCCAAACATGGCCCAGGGGGCGCGTCATATATTTATAGTGAAACACTGACAAGTGTATGCATATGTGACGCGCCCCTGGGCCTGTGTCGCGCTGCGCTGCGCATGCGGGAGCTTACCCGGAGCCGGATCTGTGGAGGGTTGTAGTCTCGTGGCGGTGACCCGGTCCGTGCCCAGGGAGTCAAACTAGACGGCAGTCCATTAGTAGTAAATGGTTGATGACTACGCCACCCGTTGAGTGCAGCCAGGGGGCTGCTGCTGCAGGGCAGACCGCTGAGGCCGATGGTGGGATTGTGCAGCGTGATAGTATAACCCCCAACGGGAGGGGTATGGCCTCAGGGCAGCCGACGTGGATGATGGGGGTAGCAGGAACCACTCAGAGACGGTACGGTGTAGTTCAGGGTCTTTACTGGTAACAACAAAAGACCCTCCCGGAGTACTTGCTAGCGGATGGGGCCTGGTCAGTCCTTGAGCAAATGGGATCTCCCCTGGCCAGGCGTAGTTGTAGGCCTCCCAAACTGACTGTACTCTTCTGGCTACCTTGCTAGGAGCTGATGTAAGTAGCCCACGTCCCTGAGTGTACCGTGTGGTGCTCACCCGTATGGCCGGTGACTCGGGGCCTTCTAATGGCTTCCGCTCCACGATGGCGGTGCTGGTCCCACGCGTGTGACCGTGCCTTCGGGATTCTGGGCCAGAGGACCTGAAATCCCCTGCCTGACGGATTCTGCTGCTGGGCAGGAATTAGTCCCCACAGCCTCGGACTCCGGGTCCGGTAAAAAGTCTTCTTAGTCAGGGCGAACTCTGCAGCTGCCAGCCCCTGACTCCTTGTAACTGCTGTTTCTTCCTATGCTGTCTCTACTTCTTCTCTTCTTCTACTCACTCACCCTGCCTCAGCCCCAGGTTTATATAGGGGAAGTTCTCCCCCTCCCAAGACTGGGCAGGAGGTGTGGCATGCACAGGATCCCTGACTAAAGGACCTCCCACCTGCTCTCAGACATAACATTACGTTACTGTGGCAACCAGACCCCTGGGGTGTCACATATGCATCCAATATTGCCCATATCCCTATCACTGAGATAGAATACAAATATGCTCCATGCCACTAATAAAACCTATGCGGTGTACCAATAATTTTGGTCGGACCATGGTTCACGTCCGCATCTCGGAGATAAAGCATGATTGTATTTTATGCCACTCCTGAGAACAAAAATTACATGACTTATTTCCCCAGGTAATAGATCATTAAATGATCATGTTAGTCAATTGGATAGATGAATGAATAGCCTCCTATACATTGTGCGATATAGTGTAATCCTAACCAGTTTTAATCAGTCAGAGGGGGATGACCGAGCAAGTAAAGAAATGAGTTGACATGGGCTGATATATTCCATGCTTTTGATTATTGGGGACCGCGCTGGTATGTTGCGGTCCTGAGCAGGAGAAAAGTCTTTGCCCACACTGATGTGTTGTGGTTGATGTGGGAGAACAACTTATAATATAGACTTGACTCGCCCCCTGGGCCGTGGGGCACTCGGATCCGGGCAATAGGGGAACGATGGGAGTAGTAGTGGCAACCCGGTTCCGTGGCTCAGGGTGGTCAGGCCAGTGGTAGTCCGTTATGTGCTGATGATTATGTCTGACTACTCCACCCGTGGATTTGCGGTCAATAGGAACCGCCGCTGCAAGGCAGACCGCTGGGGCTGATGATGTATGCAGCTGGGATGGTGTGACTCCCCACGGGAAGAGTGCGGCCCCAGGGCAGTGTAGTGGATGTTGGGAGTGATGGTAGTGAGAGTCCCAGTGCTGATAGTGCTGGAGGAGCAAGGAGCACGCAGACAACAGGTTGCAGTCCAGGGTCTTTACTAGAACAGGTAAATTGACCCACAAACAGTCCCAGCTAGGAGGGGACCTGGATGTCTGAGAGCAACGGGGAAATTGGCTCTGGTCAGGGTGAGGGTGTAGGCCTACCGAGCTTTCTGCGCTCCTTCTGGCTATCTCCTCGTTATAGGGTAACAGCCCACGTTTCCGAGCTTTCCGTGTATTCTCGCCTGTATGGCCTGCGACGTGGGTTCCTTTCTGCTCCCAGCCTTGTACGGCTTTACTGGTCCCTTCGGTTGTGGCAGGGCCTCCAGGCTTCTTAGGCCAAGGAATATACAGTCCCCTGCGAACTGGTTATCTGCTGGAGAATGTGGAATCCTCCCAGCCTGAGACACCAAAGTCTGGTAAAGTAAGTCTTTTATCTGCCAAGACAGGCTCTCTTCGCCTCTTGTCTCTGGCTTGTGGCTCTCCTCCTGCCACACTTCCTCTTAGGTGCAATACAACTTTCTGTCCCTGCTCTGCTCTGGGACACGTCTCAGTCCTGAGACAGGCCATCAAGTTCTCTCTAACCCTGCCCCCAGTACCAGCTTTTATAGGGGCAGCCAGCTCCCCCTACTGGCCTGAGACAGGAGGCATTGCATGCTAATGTTCCCCTGACTAGAGAACCTCCCCCTTGCTCTCAGACACAGCTTTAATTACACTTGTGGCATCCAGGCCAGGGTGACACATTCCCCCCTAGTAAAATTTAGTACTCCGGGACTAAACAGTAAACAAAGACAATATGCATAACTATAAAACATTATCAGGAAAGTGACGCACAGATTGAGTTCTTAAGGTCACAGTGTGGTCTGTGACCGGGTGTCCATATCACCAATACAACGGGGAGCCTTAACCAGGTGGGGGTCTGTCCTACCCCAAGTCCTTTACAGTCTTAGTTCATTCCTTGGTCAGGCTCCGAAAGCAGTCCATACAAGGTCCCGGTTATAAAAAAGTCCATAACCTTTGAGTCCTTACGGTAGCTGCAAGAAACTGAAACACAGAATTACCAAACAAGCATGTAACTTGGCAAACAATTCAACATTTGGCAACAGGGTTATTTACAATTTTAGTGCGCTCTATATTCTCCAGCGAGCGGGTATCTGCCCCTTTGTGCTCCTGGTTGACCTCCTCAACCCACTGTCTGGTGGTGGACTGACTTGGCTTTCCCCACTAGCGTTAGGGGTACAGCTACCAGCTGGGTGTACAGGTAGGGCAGGCAGCTGTCTGCGGGTCCTTTGGCTTACCGCAGGCATGGCAGGCTCACTGTCAGCAGAGGGTTGACTCTCCTGGGCTGCTGGTACAGGCTCTTCTGCCTCTGGAACCGCTTGCTCCTCTTCACCTTCCGGCTCTGGTGTTGGTTGTTGCTTGGCCGGTTGCAGGAAATGCAGGACAGGTACCACTATGGCATCATTTATGCGAGTCCAGGACTGAGGGAACTCTCCGAGAACAGTGCTGATCATTTCTTCCTTGTCCTCTGCGGGTTCAAGGTCACTCTGATCCTCTTCTGCACTACGGAGTTGCTCGGGGCACCTTTTGAGGTGGTCTCTGGAGACGACACTAGTAGTTTCTCCTCCGTCCTTGGTGATTACGCACACCTTTGGGTTGTCGTGGTCAGACTGCAGTACGGTGTAGGGCTCCCTTTCCCACTGGTCGTCCAACTTATGTAGAGTTCTTTTTCGCTTTAGGACTTGCTCACCAGGTTCTAGGGGACCAGCAGGGGCGTGTTGGTTGAAGAGTCTTTCTTGCCTCTCTCTCACCTGGGCCAGGCTCTTCTCCACACTCTCCTGTACCTTCTTGTACTGCAGTTGCCTTTCCGTATCCCAGTCCGCATCCGGGGAGGTGTCCTCAGGTATTAGGACTCCCATCTCCAGGTCTACGGGCAGCTTACCTGGTCTGGCTCGCATCAGGTAAGCCGGGGTGCAGTTTGTAGCATTCACCGGGATATTGTTGTATAGGTCTATCAGGTCCGGCAGTTTTTCTGGCCACAGGCTGCGTTCCTCCAGGGGCAACGTCTTCAGGAGATCAATGACTATATTGTTCATCTTCTCACACATCCCGTTGGTTTGGGGGTGGTAAGGCGTTGTACGAATCTTCTTACAGCCATAGAGGTTGCAGAACTCCTGGAAGATTTCAGCCTCGAACGCTGGACCCTGGTCTGTCAGGACCTGTTCCGGATACCCGTGTGGATGGCAGAAATATTGCTGGAAGGCTCTGGCCGCTGTTTGGGCTGTCAAGTCCTTTACCGGGACCACCACTAGAAAACGGGAATAGTGGTCCACGATTGTCAGGGCATAGATGTATCCAGACCGGCTTGGAGCCAATTTGACATGGTCCAGAGCTACCAGCTCAAGAGGCTGCGTGGTGACGATGGGCTTCAAGGGTGTCTTCTGGCTGGTGCGGTCCTTCCTCCTCAGGTGACAAGGGCGACAGTCTCTGCACCACTTTTCTACAGCTCCTCTCATGCCGACCCAAAAGAACCTTCCTCTTAGCAGGAACTCCAGTTTCTTCCAACCGAAGTGCCCCGCTCTATCATGGTAAGCCCCCAGGACCATAGCTGCATCCCGCCTTGGGACCACGACTTGCCAGGTCAGCTCGTGCGTCCGGTGGTTAACAATCCTTCTGCACAACTTGCCTTCGTAGAGGAACAGCTTGCTCTTCTCCTTCCATAGCTGCTTGGCTTCCTCTGGGGCATCTGGATCTAGGCGGGCGTCTTCCCGGGTCAGCAGATCTTTCACCAGGCGGCCTGCAGGGTCACTATCTTGGGTCTCGGCCCAGCTGTGGTGAGGTAGGGGATTGATTATCACAGTTGTTAGATCCTCTGTAACGGGTCTGGGAGGCGGAACCTCTGAGGCACCTTCCTTCCTTGTAAGGAAGCGGGTGGCTCCCAGGGAAGACAGGTGTGGCACCCCAGGGGTCTGGTTTCCACAGTAATAGCAGTATTACGTCTGTGAGCAGGTGGGAGGTCTCCTGGGCAGGAATCCTAAGCATGCCACACCTCCTGCCCAGTCCTGGGAGGGGAAGAACTTCCCCTATATAAACTGGGGCTGAAGCAGGGTTAGAGAGAGGAGTTCCAGACAGAGACGGAGTCTGGTCTGGACACGCAGAAACAGGGACAGATAGACCTTAGGAGCTCTGTAGGAGCCAAGGAGAAGCGCCAGGGGCTGGAGCTGTGCAGAGCTCGCCCTGGGAGATGGTACAAAAACCGGACACAGGAGTCCGAGGCTGTGGGGACTAAGATATACCCAGCAGCAGAATCCATCCGGCAGGGGATTCCAGGTCCTCTGGCCATAAAAGCCCGGAGGCTCAGTCACAACGAAGGGACCAGCACCGCCATCCCAGAGCGGAGGCTAACAGGAGGCCCCAGGTCACCAGCCATACGGGTGAGCACCACACGGTATACCCAGGGACTTGGGCTACTTGTAACCGCCGAAAGCAGGGTAGCCAGGAAGGGTACAGACTAACGGGAAGGCCTACAACTCCACCTGGCCAGGGGAACTCCGGCTTACTCGCAGACTAACCAGGCCCCAACTACTAGCCAGTACTCCCGGGGGAATTTGCCTTGTACCATCAGTAAAGGCCCTGAACTGTACCCTCGCGTTTCCATGCTTCCTTGTCGCACCGTTAGTGCTGGGACATCCACACCATCACTCCCAACATCATCCACATCTGCTGCCCTGAGGCCATACCTCTCCCGTTGGGGGTTATATCAACATTGCTGCACACCTATACCACCGGCCTCAGCGGTCTGCCCTGCAGCGGCGGTTTCATAACCGCATTCAACGGGTGGCGTAGTCGGACACTAATACCATCATACCAATAACCGCCACTAAGTTTGACCACCCTGGGCACGGACCGGGTCACCGCCACACGAAGACTACTACCCCCATCGGATCCGGCTCCGGGTATCCCCCGCGCGCACGCGCGCCGCACTACAGCACTGGCCCAGGGGGTGAGTCAACTTTGGCGTAGTCGGCAGGATTACGTGCCCGCAACCACCGGGTACTGCGTGCCTGAAAAAAGAGACTTTTATACTTACCTGTGGTGAAGTTTCCCGCCGTCCGGAGTCGTTTCCCGCCATCTGGAGCCGATTCCCGCCATCCGACGCCATCTTCTGCCTTCTTCCCGCCATCCGTGGAGTTTTCCCGCCATTGGACGCCATCTTGAGGGCGCCGCGCGGGAAGAAGAGGGGCGTGGACTCCGAAAGCCCGCGAGAACTGAAGCCCCGCCTCACGTCCGGACGTTGCGTAAGGTCCTGGAAGGAGCCCAGCAGACGCCGACGTCACAGGAGCGCGACGGAAGGTCCTCAACCCTGACGATCCACTGCGGAGCCGCGGCCTACGGAAGAGGATCATCGCAAGGTAGGCCACGGTCCACTAGGGGGGAGGAGGATGTCGGATACGGAGGAGAGCTTCACCGCCACAGCCGCCGCCAGCGTCACCGCTGCTGCGGTCATGCCTTTCACCATGCCCTATATCCCGGGGGCAGCCTGGCTACCCCAGTACTCAGGGGAGTCACATACCCTAAATGACTTCAGAGAAAGGCTGGATAGCCTCTTCCAGGTGTATCCCCTCACGGAGGCGCAAAAAGTGAGCATCCTGGTGGCCCAATTAATCGGGGCAGCCCAAAGGGAGGTAAAGTCCTGGCCACCTGGGAGGAAGAGGACTGTCAGAGACATACTAACCCGGCTGAAAGACACATTTGACACCCGCACCTCAGCCGAAATAAAACTAAGATTTTATGGGTGCAAACAACGGGCACATGAGAGTATAAGAGACTATGCTCTAAACCTACAAGAGGCCCTGAGAGCCATTAAGCAGGCAGACCCTGACAGCGTGGGAAATGAAGATAAGCTGTTGACTGAACAATTCATTGAGGGTCTACTGTGCAATGCCCACCGAACCCAGTTGCGGGCAATGGCCTTACAGGACCCTGACCTGGACTTTGCACAGTTCAAGGACAGAGCCATCCGGGTGCTCCGAGAACCGGCACCAGGTGGCGCTGTGACCCACAGGCGCCCTGCTATCACTTATCACCAGGAGACGGCGCCCTTGTCTGCAGGGCCTGTGGGAGCTGATGCGCAGGCTTTAAACAGTGACCCGGCTACAGACCTGCACCATCAGGTCCAAGAGCTAACTAAAAGCGTTGTCGCGCTAACCCGAACTGTGCAGTCTTTACAGGTTTCTACTGCAGGGAAGATCGAGCTGGCATCCGGACCGGAGGACATCCCGTGGCGCCGACCAAGGAGGACCCCACCGGCCAGAGGAAGACCCAGCGATCGATACAACGAGGACGGACGACCTATTTGCCGCCGCTGCAATCAACCCGGACATGTGGCAAGGTACTGTCATTTAAAATGGGCACAACCTAGGGTAGAGGGCCAACCCCCAGGCATAAGACCATCAGGCCCATCAAACTGGCGTGATAAATACGTAGGGGGACGTCCAATCTTGCCTGTGGTACTGGATGGCATTCCTATGAGTGCCCTACTAGACACTGGGTCACAGGTCACCACCATCCCGTACGTGCTCTTCAAGCAGTACTGGAATGATTCGGACATAACCCGCTACCCAGACGATGACCTGAGTATCATCGCCAGCAATGGTCAGCCCGTGCCGCAGGTGGGATTCAAGGAGGTGACCATTAAAATCGGTAAAGTCGAACTGGCGGCACAAGGACTGATTATAGTGGACATAGACCGTCATGAGAGTCACCCTAGAATCACCCTGGGAACCAATGTAATTGAAAATTGTCTTGCAGAGGTGATTCTCATTTTACAGCAGGTTGCCAAGAATGCCAGTTCCGGCCAGCAGCGTGTGCTCCAAAAAGAGATCCGGGCACTGATGAAGCGGCAACAGGTGGAACTATCTGGTGGTGAGATAGGTAGTGTTATGCACACGCCCGGGCTAAGCGGCGTGTGCGTGTGATTGGTAGTGATTCCACTGGACCGTGCCGGAGAGTGAATGCCTGGAGGGGCGTGACTAAGTATTCACCCGATCCGACCAGGGTCGCACGACGGCATACGACGCCAGTGCACCAAGGAGGAACCGAGCAGAGGGACCAGGTGCTACTCCAGGACAGACCCCGGACACGGCTGTTGACCCACACAGGGAAATACAGGAACAGGCTGGTAGGCTGGCACACAGACTGGAGGGTATAGGCAGGCACGACTGGTATGCAGGCAGGCGGGTATGCAGGCAGGGGGGTAAAGGCAAGCACAGCTAGAGTGCAGACAAGGCTGAGCAGGGAGGACAGGGCTCTGTTCACACGGAACAGACAGGAAGGGAAAGACAGAGCCAGATACTCACACAGTACTTGCAGAGACAACAAGCAGGAGTTAAGTACGAGTTCAGACTCTGCAGAAAAAGGAAGGGAACGGACATAGAGGCAAAACAGGTAAAGGACAGGAGAGAGTTCAGACTGGAACTGAGTGTACGGAGGAGACCGACACTGCAGAGGGATACAGGAGCGGGTCTGGGAATACGGCCCCCAGAGAGGCGGAACGAACAGGCAAGGAGCGTGTTCAGACAGGACAGACCAGAAACAGGAGCGGGTCTAGGAAATCGGCCACTAGAAGGCGGAACGAACAGGCAAGGAGCGTGTTCAGACAGGACAGACAAGAGAACACAGAAAGGACTCAGTTCAGACACGGGAACTAATACCGCAAAGCAGGAGACATACAGGACTTAGTTCAGACACGGGAACTAATACCGCAAAGCAGGAGACATACAGGACACAGTTCAGACACGGGAGCTGATACCGCAAAGCAGGAGACATACAGGACTCAGTTCAGACACGGGAACTGATACAAAAAGCAGGAGACATACAGGACTCAGTTCAGACACGGGAACTGATACAAAAAGCAGGAGACATACAGGACTTAGTTCAGACACGGGAACTAATACCGCAAAGCAGGAGACATACAGGACACAGTTCAGACACGGGAGCTGATACCGCAAAGCAGGAGACATACAGGACTCAGTTCAGACACGGGAACTGATACAAAAAGCAGGAGACATACAGGACTCAGTTCAGACACGGGAACTGATACAAAAAGCAGGAGACATACAGGACTTAGTTCAGACACGGGAACTAATACCGCAAAGCAGGAGACATACAGGACTAAGTTCAGACAGGCCTGGAAATACAGCCTCCAGGAAAGGCAGACAAGGAAACAAAGACGGGACCTGGCACCTTCAGAGTGCAAGCACACACTGAAGGAAAACACTATGCTCAGGCGGGGATAGAAGGGAGCTGCTGAGCTATATACCAAGTGTCAGACAGCAATAGGCTGAGGACGCACAAGGGGTGTGACCCACAGCAGGTACAAAAAGCAGGAAGTGATCGGGCGCCGCCCTTAAGCAGCAGAGACAGACACAAACAGACAGCATGGAGGGAAGCCAGAGAGACACTCTGGACAGGAGATCAAGTGCGCTCTCTTGCACAGTGGGAGATGGACCACCATGCAAGGACGCCGCCAGGTATGTTACAGTACCTCCCCCCTTACGCCCCCTCTTCTTCAGGCCTGCCAGAATCTTCCGCAGGGAATTCGAGGGCCAGTCGTTCACTGGGTTGGAGGGGGACAGAGACTTAAGGGTAATCTCTGCTTCGAGGTACATCTTGTCAAGCTCACAGGAAGAAATAGACGGGTTATCAGGTACATAATGAGGAAAAGTCACTGTCTCTTTGTTATCTGGTGGTATCCCGGAGGATTCAGGAAACAACTGGAGGTCCTCCGCCGGGTCAGAAGAGTGCAGAGGCTCAGAGAAAACAACTGCTTCAGAGTACACTAGGTCGGACTCACTGGAGGAAGCAGGCGAGGTATCGGGTACCGAGTATAGGAAAGTCTCTGTCCATTCACCACCAGGTGGCACCCCGAAGGGTTCTGAACACAACTGGAGGTCCTCCGCCTGGTCGGAGGGGTGTAGAGACTCGGAAGTAACCTCTGCTTCGGAGTACACTAGGTTGGACTCACTGGAGGAAGCAGGCGAGGTATCGGGTACCGAGTATAGGAAAGTCTCTGTCCATTCACCACCAGGTGGCACCCCGAAGGGTTCTGAACACAACTGGAGGTCCTCCGCCTGGTCGGAGGGGTGTAGAGACTCGGGAGAAACTTCTGCTTCGGAGTACACTAGGTTGGACTCACTGGACGAAGCGAGCGAGGTATCAGGTACAGAGTATAGGAGAGTCTCTGTCCTTTCGTTACCAGGTAGCACCCCGAAGGGTTCAGGAGACAACTGGAGATCCTCCGCCTGGTCGGAGGGGTGTAGAGACTCGGAGGTAACTACCACTTTGGGGTACCCATTGTCAGGCTCACAGGACGAAGCGGACAAAGTATTGAGTACCGGGTGTAGAGAAGTCTCTCTCCATTTGTCATCGAGTGGTATCCCGGAGGATTCAGGAGGCAACAGGGGATCCTCCGCCAGGTAGTAGAGGTGCACAGACTCAGAGGTAACCACAGCTTTGGAGCATCCTTGGACATGCACACCGGTTAAAGAGAGAGAAGCATCTGATGCCGGGTGCAGGAAGTTCTCCTGTGTGGAGTCTGGATGGGCAGAAGTCTCTTCGGGCAGGAGAACTGGTGCACTACCCACACACATTACCCATTGGGGTTTCTCCGGGATACAGGGAGATGAAGCTTCAGTAGGGACTTCAAGGTTGGGGTCAGGAGGTCTCAGGGAGGACAGACCCTGGCGTGACGGCTTGCCTCTACGTCTAGCACGTCTGGACTGCCTCTTGAGGTTGAGAGAAGTATTCCGGAAAGCGTAGTCACCCTGTGAGGATTCTGGGTGGGCAGTAGTCTCATTGGGCTGGAGGACTATTGCGCTACCCACACACATTACCCATCGGGGCTGCTCCGGGATATTGGGAGGTGAAGCTTCAGCAGGAGCCTCCGGGTTAGGATCATCGAAGACCATTAGAAAGGCCACCAGGAAGGCCATTAGGTCCCGGAGGATCGGATCCTGTGTTTCATATAGGGGGTTGATCCATTCCAAGGCATCACCCGCCAGGTAAGACATCATAAAGGCCACTTTAGCCCAATCGGAAGGAAAGTAGAGAGGGTAGGCCTTAAAGTGTAGCATGCATTGCTCCACAAATGCACGACACTGTCTTGGATCCCCATAGTAACGTGGCGGATCCGCAGGAACGAGAGCTGATAGATCCATCTGGACGGTGCGTAATTTCGCCTGGAACTCAGCTAAGAGAAAAAAAATTTATTTATTTATTTTAATGCATATATTCGCTGGAAAACTTCTCAGACAGCGAAGGCCGTGGGGCTCAACGGGAACCATGGCCTGAGCATGCTGTTATGCACACGCCCGGGCTAAGCGGCGTGTGCGTGTGATTGGTAGTGATTCCACTGGACCGTGCCGGAGAGTGAATGCCTGGAGGGGCGTGACTAAGTATTCACCCGATCCGACCAGGGTCGCACGACGGCATACGACGCCAGTGCACCAAGGAGGAACCGAGCAGAGGGACCAGGTGCTACTCCAGGACAGACCCCGGACACGGCTGTTGACCCACACAGGGAAATACAGGAACAGGCTGGTAGGTTGGCACACAGACTGGAGGGTATAGGCAGGCACGACTGGTATGCAGGCAGGCAGGTATGCAGGCAGGGGGGTAAAGGCAAGCACAGCTAGAGTGCAGACAAGGCTGAGCAGGGAGGACAGGGCTCTGTTCACACGGAACAGACAGGAAGGGAAAGACAGAGCCAGATACTCACACAGTACTTGCAGAGACAACAAGCAGGAGTTAAGTACGAGTTCAGACTCTGCAGAAAAAGGAAGGGAACGGACATAGAGGCAAAACAGGTAAAGGACAGGAGAGAGTTCAGACTGGAACTGAGTGTACGGAGGAGACCGACACTGCAGAGGGATACAGGAGCGGGTCTGGGAATACGGCCCCCAGAGAGGCGGAACGAACAGGCAAGGAGCGTGTTCAGACAGGACAGACCAGAAACAGGAGCGGGTCTAGGAAATCGGCCACTAGAAGGCGGAACGAACAGGCAAGGAGCGTGTTCAGACAGGACAGACAAGAGAACACAGAAAGGACTCAGTTCAGACACGGGAACTAATACCGCAAAGCAGGAGACATACAGGACTTAGTTCAGACACGGGAACTAATACCGCAAAGCAGGAGACATACAGGACACAGTTCAGACACGGGAGCTGATACCGCAAAGCAGGAGACATACAGGACTCAGTTCAGACACGGGAACTGATACAAAAAGCAGGAGACATACAGGACTCAGTTCAGACACGGGAACTGATACAAAAAGCAGGAGACATACAGGACTTAGTTCAGACACGGGAACTGAAGGAAAACACTATGCTCAGGCGGGGATAGAAGGGAGCTGCTGAGCTATATACCAAGTGTCAGACAGCAATAGACTGAGGACGCACAAGGGGTGTGACCCACAGCAGGTACAAAAAGCAGGAAGTGATCGGGCGCCGCCCTTAAGCAGCAGAGACAGACACAAACAGACACTCTGGACAGGAGATCAAGTGCGCTCTCTTGCACAGTGGGAGATGGACCACCATGCAAGGACGCCGCCAGGTATGTTACAGGTAGCGTGAGAATGTGTGACCCGTTCCCTATTGCCATGCCCCCAAAAAGTGAGGCAGCTATTGGTCTAAGAGGTAGAGACTACCAAGCAGTGGTAGAACCCGTCTACTCAGACAGTAGGCCCACCATTTTGACAGCACGGGGGGTGGTCGATGTACGCTATGGGAGGGTGCCCGTTCGCATCATAAATATCGGTGAGAGAGAAGTACACCTGCCCCGGTATGCCACGCTAGCTAAATTGTTCACCATAAACCAGAATTCTGTACAGGCCGTGGAACCCTTGCCTCCATCTCAACCAGAGGAAGGTAACGGCTCTAAGAAACCAGTGGGGGACTGGTGTCAGCAACTACATCTGGGTACCGACTCCCCTCCCTCACACCAGAAACAAGGAGTCTATCGGGTGGTTCAAGAGTACGAGAGAGTGTTTAGTAAACACCCGTTAGACTTCGGGCGAGTAAAGGGGGTAGAACACCACATCCCCACGGGAGACCATCCTCCCATAAAGGAGAGATACTGACCCGTACCCCCTGCACACTACCAACACACCAAGGGGATGCTTAGAGACATGAAGGAGGCTGGGGTAATCAGAGACAGCTGTAGGCCCTGGGCAGCTCCACTAGTCTTAGTGAAAAAGAAGGACAACACTATGAGAATGTGTGTAGACTACAGGAAGGTCAACCGTATCACACACAAAGATGCGTACCCGTTACCAAGGATAGAAGAGTCCTTAGTAGAGATGAGCGTTGTTCTACTCGAACTGTTCGCCAATCTCAAATTCGAGCTGTTTTGGGCGGTGTTCGAGCCGTTCGGCGAACACGAACAATTTGAGAAAAATTCGGCTGTTCGAGGTTATGTTCGATAACTGTTCGTGCACCAAAATCATAACTGGATTTTTTCTCAGTAATGATGAAAATTAATGTTAATACGCAGTTTGAGTGTACAGCGGGGTGGGGGGAGGGGCAGGGGATGGATCTCTGCAGGAACAATGAAGATCTCCATTTTTTTTTTCTCTTTCCCGCATTTACAGTGGGGAGGTGCAATCTGTCAGCCTATCAGCAGCGCACACACGGAGCGAAGTGCTTTTTTTCACACAAGCAAGGGCATGTGTCATTGGCAGTGTATGTCACATGTCCTTGCCCTATAAGAACAAGCCATTTCCCCGTCGCCACCATTTTCTCACTGCTGCAGCTGCGTGTTAGACGGCACCGCTGTTGCTGTGTGCGCTATACCTTGTTAATTTCAAGCCAATTTTCGCACAAATCTACAGATAGCTTGGGAGTAGGGAATAGTTGTGATTGCAGTCCTTTTAAGGACTAGGTTACAGCATTTCCTACGACTTTTATCAGGGAGGTCTGTGCTCTTAAATAGATCGGTTGTGGGAGTAAAGACTAATTGTAATTGCAGTCCTTTTCAGGACTAGGTTACATGAGTTCCTATCAGTTTTTGCCAGGCAGGTCTGTGCCAGTGCTGTGCAAGTTTTTTTCACAGCATTTGGCTGAATCTAGCAAAGCTAATCCTTTTTGGCCTATTGCAGAGTGTGTTAGTCAGTGGAGTAGCCTATCTGTGTTGCAAGATATACCACCTGTGTATAGAATACCAATTTTTTTACTGCACCTAGTGAAGTAAAATCTTTTGGGCATAGCATCATTCTATTAGTCCATCTATACTGACCTCCATCAGGTTGCAAATTAAAACTAATTTTTATCTGCATCTACAGTACCTCTGAAAAAATATTTGGGCTTCTAGCAGTGTGTGGGACTTGTTCTATTAGTCCATCTATACTGACCTCCATCAGGTTGCAAACTGAATATATTTTTTTCTGCATCTACCTCTGAAAAAATATTGGGCTTCTAGCTGTGTGTGGGTCTTGTTCTATTAATCCATCTATACTGACCTCCATCAGGTTGCAAACTGAATATATTTTTTTCTGCATCTACCTCTGAAAAAATATTTGGCCTTCTAGTAGTGTGTCGGACTTTCTCTATTAGTCCATCTATACTGACCTCCATCAGGTTGCAAATTAAAACTAATTTTTATCTGCATCTACAGTACCTCTGAAAAAATATTTGGGCTTCTAGCAGTGTGTGGGACTTGTTCTATTAGTCCATCTATACTGACCTCCATCAGGTTGCAAACTGAATATATTTTTTTCTGCATCTACCTCTGAAAAGATATTGGGCTTCTAGCTGTGTGTGGGTCTTGTTCTATTAATCCATCTATACTGACCTCCATCAGGTTGCAAACTGAATATATTTTTTTCTGCATCTACCTCTGAAAAAATATTTGGCCTTCTAGTAGTGTGTCGGACTTTCTCTATTAGTCCATCTATACTGACCTCCATCAGGTTGCAAACTGAATATAATTTTTTTCTGCATCTAGCTCTGAAAAAATATTTGGCCTTCTAGTAGTGTGTCGGACTTTCTCTATTAGTCCATCTATACTGACCTCCATCAGGTTGCAAATTCAAAATAATTTTTTTCTGCATCTAACCCAGCCAATAGTTTTGGCCTAATACCACAGTTTGGCCACTCAGCTCTGCTCGGTTACCATCCATTGTTTTTTTGTGCAAACAACTCCAGAGTTGTGAATTAGTTAACCACCAAAATGAGTGGAAAAAGGCCTGCTGCTGGTGGAAAGGGGAATAGGCGTGTTGGGAAGGGGAAAAAAGGTTGTGTCCGTGGGGTAGGTGTTAAAGCAACAGTAACATCTGCAGAAGAAAGACCATCTTCCAGCCAAACTAAAATGTCTACTTCTTTTAGCGGACAATGTGATAAGATCCCTTTCTTACGGCCACGCCAATCGCTACAAATTCCAGATGAGGCACAAAAACAGCAGGTGCTTCAACGGATATCAAGTGCTCCTTTAAGTGGGCTCTCCTCCACATCAACTTCAACATCACAAATACTCCACTCCTCAAAGGTGTCACCCAAATCGCACTTGCTTCCTCACAGCTCCCAAATCTCCAGCTGCCCGTCTGAGTATGAGGTAGAACAGATGGTTGAGTCTGCAGAGCTGTTTACTCATACTATAGCCTGGGAATCAGAGGTCGACTCCAGCGCTTCTGTGAATCCAGACGAGGAAATGATCTGCACTGATGCCCAGAATCTTTATGAGTCGGATCCAGGACCAGACGCAGAAGGTTCTGACCATAATGTAGACCCTCATTCCCAAACTGTAACTCCTGTTGGTGGAGACAATGAGGAAGACGATGATAAGACTCAAATACCTGATTGGAGCGACAACTTTAGTTTTTTGTCAGGGCAGGAACAGGTTGGCTCTGAGGACGACGGGTGTGATAACGCACAGGGTGATGATGATGAGGTCGGAGATCCCACTTACTGTCAACCCACAGTCAGCCAAGAGATGAGGTCAGCAGAGGAGGTGGAGGAAGATGCTAGTGACGACGAGGTCAGGTTGCGCCTTCCTGGACAGAGACGTAGTACTGGAAGCACGTCAACAACTGCATCCTCAAACACAACTCTGCCTCTCACCACAAGTCGTGGTGGCTCTTCAGGTCGCATGGGTGCTAAGCCTTGCATAGCCTGGGCATTTTTTCAGATCGATAAAGATGACCCAACTCGTGTTATCTGTAACATTTGTCAGCAAAAGCTAAGTAGAGGCCAAAAAATACATAGTTTGAGTACTTCATGCATGAACCGGCACATGGACATGAAGCATAAGTTGCAGTGGGAAGCTCAGTGTGCTACAATGCGGCCTAGCCGGCCGGGCCAACCACCGTCTGCCATATCTTGTGCATCCGCGGCCTCTTCATCCTCTGTGACTGGGGGGACAGCAGTCACACCTGTTTTGGGGCGCAGACCTGCCACCTCTTTACCCGCAACAGCCAGCGTGATTGGCAGGTCATCATTTTCTTTGGAGGTGGTAACACCAGCTGGTGTTGAGCGCTGTCCGACATCGATAGCACCACCTTTGGATGAAGGCAACCTAACATGTCCGCCTGCATCTTCCTCACAGACCGGCAGTTTGCCGGGGACACCCTTATCAACCCCGTCTAAGCACAATAGCCAGCCCTCGGTCCCTCAGATGTGGACAAGTAAAAGACCATTTCCTCCTAGCCATGAGAAAGCTAAGAGGTTGAATTTCACCATCTGCAAGCTCTTGGCTACAGAAATGCTGCCTTTCCGCCTGGTGGACACAGAGGATTTTCGAGACCTTATGTCCGTCGCAGTGCCCCAGTACCAGATGCCCAGTCGGCACTACTTCTCAAAGAAAGGTGTGCCTGCGCTCCACCAGCATGTCGCACACAACATCACCGCTTCTTTGAGAAACTCTGTGTGTGACAGGGTGCATTTCACCACAGACACTTGGACGAGTAGGCATGGACAGGGGCGTTACATGTCGCTGACTGGGCACTGGGTAACTATGGTGACAGCAGGACAAGGGGCTGCTGTCCAAGTCTTGCCGTCCCCACGAGTTGTGCGTCAATCCTCTTTATGTCAAAGTTCCTCCACTGCTTCTGCCTCCTCAACCTCCTCTCGGTCTTCCACCTGCACCCAAAGCCTGTCTGGTCATGCCACAAGCTTTCTAACTGCCCAGAAGGGATCCTGCACACCTCCTTACTATGCTGGCAGTAGGGCTCAACGTCATCAGGCGGTTTTTACATTGAAATGTCTGGGAAATGTGAGTCACACAGCTGAGGAGTTGTGGTCAGCTCTGGAGAACCAATTTCATGAATGGTTGTCTCCACTGGACCTGAAACCAGGGAAGGCCGTGTGCGACAATGCTGCAAACCTGGGTGCGGCCCTTCGCCGGGGCAATGTCACACACGTGCCTTGTATGGCTCACGTGTTGAACCTGGTTGTCCAGCAATTTTTAGCCCACTATCCCAGACTAGATGGCCTTCTGAAGAGGGCACGGTCGCTGTGTGCTCACTTCCGCCGTTCGCATCCCGCAGCTCAGCGACTTACATCTCTACAGAAGTCGTTGGGCCTGCCACTTCACCGGCTAAAATGCGATGTGCCTACCCGGTGGAATTCAACTCTGCACATGTTGCAGCGACTGTGGCAGCACCGACAAGCCCTGGTGCAATACGTTCTGACGTATAGCCTGGGCCAACGAGATTCAGAGGTGGGGCAAATCACGCTGGAGGAGTGGTCTCAGATCAGGGACCTATGCACCCTTCTGCACAGTTTTGAAATGGCGACGAAAATGTTTAGTGCTGACGATGCCATTATCAGCATGACTATTCCGGTGATTTACATGCTGGAGCACATGTTAAACAGAATTCGGAGTCAGGTGGTGGCACAAGAGGAGGTGGAGGAAGTAGAGGAGGAGGAGTTGTATGCGGAAGGGCTAACATCTGCAAGGTCCAGAAGGTCGGCAGCACCAAGGCGGCAGGCATGTGAGGGTGGGGGAGATGGTTTTACCAGGGCGCATGGTAGCAGCCAAACTAGTGAGGAAGGTGCAGGAGCCCAGGAAGAAGTGGAGGACGAACTGATGGAAGACTCATCAGATGAGGGAGACCTTGATCACATTTCTGTTGTGCGAGGTTGGGGGGAGAGGACAGAGGAAGGAAGCATGATTGTTACCTCGCCACCAACACAACAGGGACTTGGTGCTCCTGGATGAGCAACACACATGAGTGCCTTCTTGCTGCACTACCTGCAACATGACCCTCGAATTGTGAGAATTAGAAATAATCCTGACTACTGGGTTGCCACACTGTTAGATCCCCGGTACAAAAGTAAATTTGCAGAAATTATTCCTGCCATAGAAAGGGATGCACGCATGCAGGAGTATCAGCAGAGACTGTTGCAGAATCTTACATGTGCTTTTCCACAAAATACCAGTGGTGCACGTAGTGAATCTCACAGTTCCAACTTGCCAACCGTGGGACCGTCAAGTGTTCAGCACTCAAACCGTAACAGAACCACAGTATCTGCTGGTAACATCAATTTTGCGGAATCATTTCACCACTTTTTTAGCCCATCCTTTGCAAGGCCACAGGAGACAAGAAGTCTGACACATAGTCAACGCCTAGAGACGATGGTACAGGAGTATCTCCAAGTAAACATTGAAGCCACGACTGTGTCACTGGACCCTTGCTCTTTTTGGGCTTCCAATCTGGATAAATGGCCGGAGCTAGCCACTTACGCCTTGGAGATCTTGTCATGCCCCGCAGCCAGCGTTCTGTCTGAACGTGTGTTCAGCGCTGCTGGTGGTGTGCTGACAGATAAGCGCACGCGGCTCTCCACTGATAATGTAGACAGACTCACGTTCATAAAGATGAACAAATCATGGATCCGAAACGACTTTTCTACCCCTGTGTCATCCTGGGGAGAGTAAAAGCTTGATGATTGGTTAAAATCACCCTACCAAACGTTTTAAGCTTTCAAATTACTAATCATGTTTATCTGTATCTTGACTGGAAAATAATTTGGGCTTTGTAGCAGTGTGCAGCACTGATCCTATTAGGCCATCTATAATAAGCTCCACCAGATTTAAAATTAAAAATAATTTTTAGCTGCATCTAGCCCGGAAAATAATTTTGGGGCTCCGAGATGCGCAAGACACATAAGTGCCTTCTTGCTGCACTACCTGCAGCATGACCCTCATATTGTCAGAATTCGAAGTAATCATGACTACTGGGTTGCCACACTCTTAGATCCCCCAAACTTTTCGATCAACCTTTTCATTTTAATAAAGACCAAAAAAATGGTCATTTTTGAAATTATAAGCATTAGTTTATAAGCATTAGTTTTCAACTCAAAACTTTATTCTAGGTGATGTTACATTTTCACATAGGACCCCTTGTTCGAAAGGAGCTTCTGAACTCTCTCGTCCATTGAATTTGTCAGGTTTTGGATGGTTTCTGCTTCAATTGTTTTGCATGAGGACAGAATACCCTCCCAGAGCTGTTGCTTAGATGTGAACTGCCTCCCGCCATCATAGACACTCCTTTTAATGATGCTCCAAAGGTTCTGAATGGGGTAGAGGTCAGGGGAGCATGGGGGTCACACCATAAGTTTGTCCCCTTTTATGCCCATATCAGCCAGAGATGCAGATGTTTTATGTGCAGCATGAGATGGTGCATTATCATGCAGAAAAATGATCTTGCTGTGAAATACACGGTTCTTCTTCTTGAACCATGGCAGGAAGTGCTGTTTGAGAAAATCCACATACATTATGGAGTTCATCTTTAGCGCCTTCAGGGATCCTAAAGGGGCCGACAATCTCTCTCCCCATGATTCCATCCCAAAACATTACTCCACCTCCTCCTTGTTGGTGCTGTAGCCGTGTTTGCGTGGGGTGTCCATCAACCAGCCATCCTCCACTCCATCCATCTGGACCATCGAGCGCTGCACGGCACTCATCCGTGAACAAAACAGTTTTGAAATCAGTCTTCATGTAATGTTTGGCCCACTGGAGCCGTTTCTGCTTGTGTGAAGTGGATAGAGGAGGTCGACAGGATGGCGTATGCACAGCTGCAAACCTCTGAAGGACCCTGCATCTTGTTGTTCGGGGGACGTTGGAGGCACAAGCAGCTTCAAAAACTTGTCTGCTGCTATGACAAGGCTTTTTTGCCGCTGCTCTTTCAACCTGACGTAATTGCCTGTAGGAAAGAGTCCTCAATTTGCCCTTATCAGCACGCACACGTGTGTACTGTGAATCAGCTACATACTTCTTGATTGCCAAGACACTTCATCCTGATCATCGCACAATGTTGATTGTAGTCATGCCTTGACCTAAACACTCCACAATTTGTTGCTTCTCAGCAGCCGACACATCCTTTTTCTTTCCCATTTTGGCAGAAAATGTAGGCTGCTTAATAATGTGAGAGAGCCTTCTTAAGTAGTCTTGCCTTTCATTGGACACACCTGCCAAACTAATTAGCACAGGTGTCTGCAATTGCTTACAGTGATATAAAGAGCCCTGACACACATCACCATCAATGAGTTTAACTGACAAACAAACAAATTCTTCCCTTATCACTCCTAAACACTTTTTGCATAATAATTTGGAACGCGGTGTACATGTGCTTTTCCACAAAACACCAGCGGTTCACGTAGTGAATCTTACAGTTCTAACTTGCCAACCGTGGTCTGTATGGAATTGTTCAATAAAGGGCCCAAAATTAAGATAACATAGATGGGAGAGGTCTCTATGAATAGGAATTCCTAAGTATTTGATACCCTGTGAGGGCCAGGCAAAGGGAAAGTTGGACTGGATGGAATCCTATATGGATTTGGGGAGGGAGACATCGAGGGCCTCAGACTTCGCTGCATTGATTTTAAAATTTTACCATGTAACAAAGTGATCTATTTCAGCCATAACAGCATGGATGGATATATGTGATTGAGTGATATATACTAGGACATCATCAGCAAATAGAGAGCACTTGTACTCGGTGCCTCCCACCTCAATCCACCTAATATTGGGGTTATGGCGAATTGATGAGAGCAGGTGCTCCGTCACTAGGATGTATAAGAGAGGGGACAGAGGACATCCCTGCCTTGTCCCATTGGTGATTGTGAAAGGTGATGAAAATGTTCTGATGCACCCCCTGGGCCTTGGGACACCCGGAGCCGGACCCTTTTTGGTGGATGCTGGTGGTTGTAGTCTTCGTGGCGGCGACCCGGTTCCGTGGCTCAGGGCGGTCAAACCAGTGGCGGAACTATTTATGTGGTTTTGATGTTTAAATGTCCGACTACGCCACCCGTGGATTGCGGTCAGAGTGAACCGCCGCTACAGGGCAGACCGCTGAGGCTGGTGTTGTGGGTGCAGCAGAGCGTAGCATAACTCCCCACGGGAGGAGTATAGCCTCAGGGCAGTGTATGCGGAGGATGGGGGTGATGGTGCAGGGCAGCAGCAGTAACGACACGGAGTCAGTGATGCAGTCCAGGGCCTTTACTCACAGTTCTTATTATCCAGACCACGTCTGCAGGTAACGGCTGCCCACGTCGTACTGTGCTCACCAGGTGAGGGGCTCAGACAACTCCCAGATAACTTTGGAGCACTTCACAGGACCCCCTTTGTGTGTCCTTTGTCTGGCCTTTCTTACCAACACTTCTGTCCGGCTGCCTCGGGCCTCCTCTTGGTAAACTTGGCGCCAGTTTCCCTGACCCTATGTGGTGCCTTCCTAGCGGGTGTAGCGAGGGGCTGCGCCACATAAAATGTCAGAGCCTCCGGTTTCTAGCTGAGGGTCGTTTCCTGCCTCCACTAGTTCGGGGACCGGTCTCCCCCTTTGGCCTGACCCCTCCACGCAGGTGGATTCGGGCGTGCGGTGGCGACTCGCCCGTCCGCACCCCTGGGATCCCTTCATTCCTCGTTCCTGGAGCCTTCTCCGCTCCTCTTCCTTCCTTCTCCCTCTTCCAGGCCTGGGCCTCTGTTACTAGGCCCGCCTCCGGAGCAGAGCTCATGCAGTGCCCCTGCTCCCTGCCACTTCTGCTCAGACTTCTCTGCACTGAACTAAGATGGTGCCCACCTTTTATACTCCCTTCTCAATGCACCCAGGAACTGCTTCCTCCCTGCTCCTGCACTACAGGGTTCCCCTTCCTCAGTGTTCCCTCCCCCCACTCCAGCCAGGGACTGTCGTGCCCATCTCAGGGGCATATTGGTCGCCCTGCCCCACGGCAATGTGGTGTAATGCATGCAGGTGTCGGGTCCTGATCCACACTCCATCCTTACCTGAGAGTGAGATATCACACCTCTGGGTGAGGTGCAATACATCTGTAGCAACCGAGCCCTCAGGGTGCTACAGTTCCATTTATCTTCAGCCTAGGTGACGTATTGCGATACAGGGCCGTGATTTTGGCTATAAAAGGGTCCCCTAGACCCCTACCCCAAGCTTTTTAAGAGAATCATATATGGCGTGCCAGGAGACTCTATGGAATGCTTTCTCAGCATCCAACGAGAGTATCTAATTACAAATTTTTAACTGCATCTAGCCCAGGAAATACTTTGTGCCTAGTAGCAGTGTCTGCTAGTCAGCGGATTATCCCGGCTGTTAAGCAAGCTACACCACCTGTAGTTTAGACACTTAATTTTTTCAAAGGAAATGCTTCGGGACCATGGGATACTCAGTGAAGAGCATCAGGAGGCACCCCAAGGCATAGGGGCTGGGACTGGCAGTAGGATGCCTTGCGGTGGACAGCCGAGCTCGATCCTTCTAAAAGCTTTTTAACTGCAGCAGCTTTAGTGGACGCTACTGGAGCTGGAATTACGCGGCTGCTGGCATGAGACTTGCCCTCCAATAGATCCTTGTAAATGGATTTAAAGAGTATTCATTCAAATTAGAGAGACAATTTAAATTAAAAAGCTTAGAGCTGCCTCCACCACAGGGGGGCTCGCTCGACCCACCAGCGGACAGGCACCAGTATTGGGAGAGGGGGGCTGGCCATCAGGGTTCACCGCGGCTCTGGCACAAACCCGGCGACACGGAGGTGGCACGGGCAGGAGCGGACTGGCCGTGTCGGCTTCTCACTTTTTGGATTTTAGAAGGGCATGACATGCCTATATCTGTGTCTCCCCCTCCTTTTACTCCTCCACCTCTTTTATTTTCGCATGACTATATGTACTTGTCACTTTTCCATGTGTTAGTTGTGTCTTCTGAGCAGTTTGTCAGCTTTTGGACACCTTTGAAGGTGTTTTCTATGTGTTTCTATGTGTTTTTGTTTGCCTGCCATTGGTTTTAACGGTGTTCGAAGGTGTTCGACGAACAGTTCGACGAACAGTTCGGCGAACACACGGGTGTTCGACGAACCGAACCGAACTCGAACACTACGGGGGTGGCTCAACACTAGTCCTTAGCTGCATTAAAATCTGCTAACTTCTTCTCTACTTTGGATCTCACTAGCGGGTACTGGCAGGTTCCTGTAGCAGAGGCAGACCGGGAGAAGACCGCATTCAACACACCGATGGGTCTCAGCGAATTTAACTGCATGCCGTTCGGGCTCTGCAACGCACCAGGAACCTTCCAACGGTTGATGGAATGCTGTCTGGGACACCGGAACTTCGAGACGGTCCTGTTATACCTGGACGATGTCATCGTCTATTCCAAGACCTACGAGGACCACCTGAAACACCTGGCAGAAGTGTTCGAAGCTCTGGCAAACTACGGCCTAAAGGTGAAACCCTCCAAGTGTCATCTCCTGAAACCAAAGGTGCAATACCTGGGACACGTGGTGAGTGCTGACGGAGTGGCTCCTGACCCTGATAAGATCACCGTGATTAAGGACTGGCCAAGACCCTCCAGCATAAAGGAAGTGCGGCAGTTCCTCGGGTTGGTAGGCTACTACCGAAGATTCATTCCCGGTTTCACCAAAATGGCAGCCCCTATGCAGGACCTCCTGATAGGTCAATCTCGAAAAGCCAAAAACCAGAAGCCGCCCTTCAGGTGGGAAAAGCTGGAAGAGGAGTCCTTTTGCCAGCTGAAGATGGCCCTCCAGGGGGATGAAATCCTGGCATATCCAGACTACAGCCAGCCCTTTATCCTCCACACGGACGCAAGTAACATCGGGCTAGGAGCCGTGCTGTCCCAGATCCAGCAAGGAAAAGAACGGGTAATCGCTTACGCTAGCCGAAAGCTACGACCCACCGAGAGGAACCCTGAGAATTATAGCTCATTCAAGCTGGAGTTCCTGGCAGTAGTGTGGGCAGTGACCGAACAATTCAAGCATTACCTTGCCTCCTCCAAATTCATCGTGTACACGGATAACAACTCGTTGACACACCTGGACACTGCAAGGCTCGGTGCTCTGGAACAGAGATGGATGGCTCGCCTGTCCAACTTTGAATTCACCATCAAATACCGGTCAGGACGCTCAAATGCCAACGCGGATGCCCTGTCTAGAATGCCGAACTTACCGGACGTAGGGGAAGATCCAGAAGATCTGGAAGAAGTTGAGCTCCCTGCGTTCCACCGTCATGGGATTACCCTGTATTCCAGCCGTGTGAAGGACAGGCGCTCCGCGACGTTCAATCCCTTGCCCCACTACAACTGGGCGGAGACGCAAGACAGTGATCCTGCAGTCCGCCTGGTGAAGGAAATGCTGACCCAAGCCGATGCCAGTCTGGACCCAGACGCCCCAGAGGATACTAAGCAACTGTGGAAGGAGAAAAGTAGGCTGTTCCTCTACAGGGAGAAGTTGTGCCGGAGAATGGTTAACTCTCGAACGCATGAGTTGACCTGGCAGGTAGTGGTTCCCAGACGAGACGCGGCTATGATTCTGGAGGCGTACCACAACGGAGCAGGACATTTCGGGTGGAAGAAGCTGGAGTTCTTATTGCGTGAACGGTTCTACTGGGTAGGCATGAGAGGAGCCATCGAGAGGTGGTGCAGAGACTGTGGACCGTGCCACCTAAGAAGGAAGGACCGTGCCAGCCAGAAGACTCCCTTGCAGCCCATCATCACCCGACAGCCACTGGAACTGGTAGCCCTGGACCATGTGAAACTGGCTCCAAGCAGATCTGGGTATGTCTACGCCCTCACAATCGTAGATCATTACTCCCGGTTCCTGGTGGTGGTCCCGGTCAAGGACTTAACGGCTCAAACAGCAGCTAGAGCCTTCCAGCAGCACTTCTGCCGTCCACACGGGTACCCGGACCAAGTGCTGACAGGCCAAGGGCCAGCCTTCGAAGCGGAAGTCTTCCAGGAGTTCTGCAACCTGTATGGCTGCACGAAGATAAGAACAACGCCCTATCACCCACAAACTAATGGACTCTGCGAGAAGATGAACCAGGTGGTGATAGACCTCCTGAAAACATTGCCCCTGGAAGAACGCAGTATGTGGCCTGAGAAGCTGCCTGATCTGGTGGACCTATACAACCACATCCCTGTAGGTTCTACCAACTGTACCCCGGCTTACCTAATGAGAGCGAGACCTGGTAAGCTGCCTATCGACCTGGATATGGGAGTCCTGACGCCCGAGGACACCTCGCCAGAGGCAGACTGGGATACAGGGTGGCGGCAGCAGTATCGGAAAGTGCAGGAGAGCGTGGAGCGAAGTCTGTCTCAAGCTAGAGAAAGGCAAGAGAGGGCTTATAATCAGTATGCTCCCGCTGTTCCCCTGGTACCTGGAGAGCAGGTCTTGAAGAGGAAAAGACGGCTCCACAAGTTGGACGACCAGTGGGAGGAGGACCCGTACACCGTACTGCCATCAAGCCATGAGAGCCCAAAGATTTGCGTGATCAGTAAGGATGGAGGAGAAACCACAGCCGTTGTCTCCAGAGACCACCTGAAGAAGTGTCCCGAGCAGCTGCAAAGCCCTGAAGAAGAAGATCAAGAAAACCCTCGACCCGCAGAGGAAAGGGAAGAAATGATCAGGACTGTACTCGGAGACTTCCCCTGGTCTTGGACACAAGTAAACGGTGCTGTCATGGTACCCGTCCTCACCTTTCTCCAGCCAGTCCCGCAAGTGCCTACAGAAGAACCAGTAGAGCTGGAAGAGCAGCCGGCCCAAGAGGCAGAAGAGTCCACACCAGCAGTACAGGAGGATCAACCCTCTGCTAGTAGTGAGCCTGCCGTGCCCCTAGTGAGCCAAAGAGTGCGCAGAAAGCTGCCCAGCCTGCCCATAACACCTCCTACACCCTGTAGTGCAGGACCAGTTAGTGAGCTCCGTAGGTCCACTAGGGTTACCAGAGGCCAGATGCCCGTACGTTGGAGAATCTAAGTTGGCTAGTTGCTTTAACTATTTTATGTTTACCTGTTTTGTTGTAGCCGTTGCTAATTATGTTTTTCAGTTACAGGTTTCTTTATATGGACTGACAGGTTATGGACAGTGAGTAACCGGAACTCTGTTGTAAATATGTTTGGAGCGTAACCCAGGAATGGACTACAGACTGTTAAAGACTCGGGGCAGGACAGACCCCTACCTGGTTACGGCTCCCTGTTCTTTGGTGAAATGGACACCCTTATTGCTTCCCGGTTACGGACACGCCGTGACCATCTCATGTATTTAATTGTTATTGTTTATACCCTGTTATGTTTAGTCCGGGAGTACTAAATTTCACTAGGGGGGAATGTGGCACCCCAGGGGTCTGGTTTCCACAGTAATAGCAGTATTACGTCTGTGAGCAGGTGGGAGGTCTCCTGGGCAGGAATCCTAAGCATGCCACACCTCCTGCCCAGTCCTGGGAGGGGAAGAACTTCCCCTATATAAACTGGGGCTGAAGCAGGGTTAGAGAGAGGAGTTCCAGACAGAGACGGAGTCTGGTCTGGACACGCAGAAACAGGGACAGATAGACCTCAGGAGCTCTGTAGGAGCCAAGGAGAAGCGCCAGGGGCTGGAGCTGTGCAGAGCTCGCCCTGGGAGAAGGTACAAAAACCGGACACAGGAGTCCGAGGCTGTGGGGACTAAGATATACCCAGCAGCAGAATCCATCCGGCAGGGGATTCCAGGTCCTCTGGCCATAAAAGCCCGGAGGCTCAGTCACAACGAAGGGACCAGCACCGCCATCCCAGAGCGTAGGCTAACAGGAGGCCCCAGGTCACCAGCCATACGGGTGAGCACCACACGGTATACCCAGGGACGTGGGCTACTTGTAACCGCCGAAAGCAGGGTAGCCAGGAAGGGTACAGACTAACGGGAAGGCCTACAACTCCACCTGGCCAGGGGAACTCCGGCTTACTCGCAGACTAACCAGGCCCCAACTACTAGCCAGTACTCCCGGGGGAATTTGCCTTGTACCATCAGTAAAGGCCCTGAACTGTACCCTCACGTTTCCGTGCTTCCTTGTCGCACCGTTAGTGCTGGGACATCCACACCATCACTCCCAACATCATCCACATCCGCTGCCCTGAGGCCATACCTCTCCCGTTGGGGGTTATATCAACATTGCTGCACACCTATACCACCGGCCTCAGCGGTCTGCCCTGCAGCGGAGGTTTCATAACCGCATTCAACGGGTGGCGTAGTCGGACACTAATACCATCATACCAATAACCGCCACTAAGTTTGACCACCCTGAGCGCGGACCGGGTCACCGCCACACGAAGACTACTACCCCCATCGGATCCGGCTCCGGGTATCCCCCGCGCGCACGCGCGCCGCACTACAGCACTGGCCCAGGGGGTGAGTCACAGGCAGGTAATCACGGCAAGTGACAGGGACAGTCTCTGGGTAGAAGGGCAGGTAGTCACGGCAAGTGACAGGGACAGTCTCTGGGTAGAAGGGCAGGTAGTCACGGCAAGTGACAGGGACAGTCTCTGGGTAGAAGGACGGGTACTCACGGCAAGTGACAGGGACAGTCTCTGGACAGGCAGGTGGTCACGGCTAGTGACGGCAGAGCCTCCAGGTAGGCTAGCAGGCAGGTAGCAGGTGAGCGCTCCTAGGTGAGCAGGCGAGAGTCTCTGGACAGGCAGGTGGTCACGGCAAGTGACGGCGGAGCCTCCAGGTAGGCTAGCAGGCAGGTAGCAGATGAGCGCTCCCAGGTGAGCAGACAAGAGTCTCTGGACAGGCAGGTGGTCACGGCAAGTGACGGCGGAGCCTCCAGGTAGGCTAGCAGGCAGGTAGCAGATGAGCGCTCCCAGGTGAGCAGACAAGAGTCTCTGGACAGGCAGGTGGTCACGGCAAGTGACGGCGGAGCCTCCAGGTAGGCTAGCAGGCAGGTAGCAGACGAGCGCTCCCAGGTGAGCAGGCAGGCTGGTCCATAGACAAACTGACAGGTGTCGGAAGGCAGACCGTCGGACCGCAGGCTTGCAAGCAGGTAAACGGATATCTGGCAGGTATCAAGCAGGAATCTGGCAGGTGACTGGCAGGTAACAGGCAGGAATCTGGCAGGTGACTGGCAGGTAACAGGCAGGAATCTGGCAGGTGACTGGCAGGTAACAGGCAGGAATCTGGCAGGTAACTGGAAACGGGACCTTAGGGCTGAAGCAGAGTGAAGGCTTTGCAACAACATTGCTCGGGCACCTCCATTTTGGAGGAGGTGCCTTATATATGGTGAAGTCCTCCGGCCATTGGCCGGGGACTCCTTAGGACGGCGCGCGCGGCCCCTTTAAGAGAGGGGGAGCGCGCGCGCGCCCTAAGCACCGTGGCCGGGAAGCAGCGCGCGCTGCCAGCAGAGCGGGAGGAAGACGCCGGGCACAGAGCGGAGAGGTGAGGGGAACAGTGTCCCTGCCTAGCAGGAGGCAGGGACGCCGACGCTACATCCTCCTCCTTCACGCGGTGAGAGTGTTGAGCGGCTCCATACCGGTGAAACGCAGGGAGTTCTACCTCCTCCAGCTCTTCTGGGTCTTCGTCACCCTCAGGTAAGTGAGGCATTCTTGATAGGGCGTCCGCGTTGGCATTGGTTTTGCCTGCCCGGTACTTGATCACGAAGTCATAGTTGGAGAGACGGGCCATCCACCGCTGTTCCAGGGCACCCAGTCTTGCATTGTCCAGGTGTGTCAACGGGTTGTTGTCCGTGTACACGGTGAACTTTGCGGAGGCCAGGTAATGCTTGAAGCGTTCCGTCACGGCCCACACCACCGCCAAGAATTCTAGCTTGAGGAGCTGTAATTCTCCGGGTTCCTCTCGGTGGGCCTCAGCTTCCGGCTGGCGTATGCGATCACCCGTTCTCTGCCCTGTTGGTTTTGGGACAGTACGGCTCCCAGTCCCACATTACTGGCGTCTGTGTGGAGAATGAAAGGCTGGCCATATTCAGGGTAGGCCAGGATCTCATCCCCCGTGAGGGCCATCTTTAGCTGGCGGAAGGACTCCTCTTCCGGTTTATCCCACTTGAAGGGTGGCTTTTGACTTCTGGACTTAGACTGTCCGATCAGGAGGTCCTGCATAGGAGCTGCCATCTTAGTGAACCCGGGGATGAACCTTCGGTAGTAGCCTACCATCCCGAGAAACTGTCTCACCTCTTTGATGTTCGAGGGGCTTGGCCAGCTCTTAATTGCCGTGACCTTGTCAGGGTCGGGGGCTACTCCTTCCGCGCTTACCACGTGCCCTAGGTACTGGACCTTTGGTTTCAGCAAGTGACACTTCGATGGTTTCACCTTCAGGCCATAGCCTGTCAGGGCTTCGAACACCTCAGCCAAGTGCTTCAGATGGTCCTCGTAGGTCTTCGAATAGACGATCACGTCGTCCAGGTAAAGGAGGACCGTCTCGAAGTTTCGGTGCCCTAGACAGCATTCCATCAGCCGCTGGAAGGTCCCTCGTGCGTTGCAGAGCCTGAAAGGCATGCAGTTGAATTCGCTCAGTCCCATCGGGGTGGTGAAGGCGGTCTTCTCCTTGTCAGTCTCTGCCACAGGAACCTGCCAGTACCCGCTAGTAAGGTCCAAAGTAGAAAAGAAGTTAGCTGATTTTAGTGCGGCTAAAGACTCTTCTATTCTAGGCAGCGGATATGCGTCTTTGTGGGTGATACGGTTGATTTGTCTATAGTCGACGCACATTCTCATGGTGCCGTCTTTCTTTTTCACCAGAACCAAGGGGGCTGCCCAGGGGCTACAGCTGTCTCTAATGACCCCAGCTTCTTTCATCTCTCTTAGCATGCCCTTTGCGTTCTGATAATGTGCAGGGGGTACAGGTCTGTGTCTTTCTTTTATCAGTGGGTGGCTCCCTGTGGGGATGTGGTGTTCTATCCCCTTTACTCGGCCGAAGTCTAGCGGGTGCTTACTAAAGACTCTCTCGTACTCCTGTACCACCCGGTAGACTCCTTGTTTTTGGTGCAGGGGAGTGGAGTCAGCACCCACATGGAGTTTCTGGCACCAGTCCTCCTTTTGTTTCTGGGAGCCATTACCCTCCGCCTGTGGAGATGGAGGCAAGGGTTCCACGGCCCTGATAGCTTTGTGTTCGACGACAAACAGTTTGGCGAGTGTAGCGTACCTGGGTAAGTGTACTTCCCTCTCCCCAATGTTGAGGATGCGGACGGGCACCCTCCCATGACGGACATCAACCACCCCCCGGGCTGTCAAAATGGTGGGCCTGCTGTCTGAGTACAAGGGTTCTACCATGGCTTGGTAGTCTCTACCTCTCAACCCGATTGCAGTCCGACACCAGATCATCATTTCACTTTTGGGAGGCATGGAAATGGGGAATGGGTCACGCAGTCTTACGCTACCGATCTCACCACCAGACAGTTCTACCTGCTGCCGTCTCATCAGGGCTTTTATCTCCTTGTTGAGGACTCTCTGTTGGCTGGAACTAGCATTCACCGCCACCTGTTGTAGAATTACAATTACCTCTGAAAGACAATTTTCAATTACGTTAGTACCCACAGTTATTTTAGGGTGACTTTCACGTCGGTCAATGTCCACAATAATTACTCCCTGTGCCGGTAGTTCAACTTTACCAATTTTTATGGTCATCTCCTTGAACCCCATCTGCGGCACGGGTAAGCCATTACTGGCGATGATGCTCAAGTTACTGTCTGGATACCGTGTGATATCAGCATCAGTCCAATACTGCTTAAAAAGTACATAAGGGATAGTGGTTACTTGCGACCCAGTATCCAGCAAGGCGCTCATGGGGATACCGTCCAGCACCACAGGTAAAACCGGGCGCCCCCCAACGTACTTATTACGCCAATTGTAAGGGCCTGTTGATCTTATGCCTGGGGGTTGGCCCTCTGCCCCAGGTTGGACCCGTTTAAATTACAGTACCTGGAAATGTGTCCGGGCTGGTTGCATCGACGGCAAATGGGCTGTCCATCCTCTGCATAGCGGTCTGTGGGCCTCCCTCGGAACGACGGGATCCTCCTCTGTCGACGCCACGGGACATCCTCCGGACTTGAAGCCAGCTCGATGGGTCTTGACGGGTCCACTTGCAACGCCTGAACGGTCCTGGTCAACGCCGCAACGCTCCTGGTCAGCTCCTGGACTTGGTGGTGCAGGTCTTTCGACGGGGCTTGGTTCAGGGCCTGTGCATCAGCCCCCACGGGGTCCATAGAGGAGGGCGCCGCCTCCTGGTGGTAGGAGCACCCTTATGGCCCTGTCCTTAAATTGGGCAAAGGTCAGGTCGGGGTTCTGAAAGAACATGAGGCGCAGTTCGGCCCTGTGGGCGCTAGACAGCAGACCTTCTATGAATTGTTCTGTTAGCAGCTTATCCGTTTCCTGCACACTGCCAGGGTCAGTTTGTTGAATAGCCCTCAAGGCTTCCTGCAGATTTAGGGCATAGTCTCTGATGCTGTCCTGAGCCCGCTGCTTACATCCATAGAACCTCATTTTAATTTCAGCGGAGGTACGTGTGTCAAAGGTACCCCGCAGCCGGGCCAGAATACCCTTCACAGTCCTTTTCTCCTCAGTGGGCCATGATTTTACCTCCCTTTGGGCTGCGCCAGTTAACTGCCCTGTTAGTATGCTGACCTTCTGTTCCTCTGTCAGGGGGTAGACTTGGAACAAACTGTACAGCCTTTCCTTAAAGTCAGTTAGGGCATGGGGCTCCCCTGAGTACTTGGGCAGCCAGGCCGCTCCAGGGATGTAGGGCAGGGAAAAGGACATCACCGCTGCTGCAGCTGCGTTGGTGGTAGTGGGCGCCTCTGTGTCCGACATCTTCCTCCCCCCTAGTTAAGCGTGGCCTACCTTCCGACGATCCTCTTCTGTAGGCCGCGGCTCCGCTGCTGCGGCTCTGGATTAGGACCTTGCGTCGCGTCCTGATGACGTCAGCGTCGCTCTCTCTCCCTTCCAGGTCCTTGCGCAGCGTCGGTGCGTGGGGCGGAGCTTCGGATCTCGCGCGGTTTGGACGTCCACGACCCTCTTCTTCCCGCGCGGCGTCCTGAAGATGGCGTCCGATGGCGGGAAAACGGCTGAAGATGGCGGGAACCGATGGAAGATGGCGGGAGACGGCTGGAAATGGCGGGAACCGGCTCCGGATGGCAGGAAACCTCTTTTCAGGTAAGTGCAAAGTCTCTTTCAGGCACGCAATACCCGTTTGTGGCGGGTTGGTTGCAATCCTGCCGACTACGCCAAAGCTGACTCGCCCCCTGGGCCGTGGGGCGCTCGGATCCGGGCAATAGGGGAACGATGGGAGTAATAGTGGCAACCCGGTTCCGTGGCTCAGGGTGGTCAGGCCAGTGGTAGTCCGTTATGCGCTGATGATTATGTCCTACTACGCCACCCGTGGATTTGCGGTCATTAGGAACCGCCGCTGCAAGGCAGACCGCTGGGGCTGATGATGTATGCAGCTGGGATGGTGTGACTCCCCACGGGAAGAGTGCGGCCCCAGGGCAGTGTAGTGGATGTTGGGAGTGATGGTAGTGAGAGTCCCAGTGCTGATAGTGCTGGAGGAGCAAGGAGCACGCAGACAACAGGTTGCAGTCCAGGGTCTTTACTAGAACAGGTAAATTGACCCACAAACAGTCCCAGCTAGGAGGGGACCTGGATGTCTGAGAGCAACGGGGAAATTGGCCCTGGTCAGGGTGAGGGTGTAGGCCTACCGAGCTTTCTGCGCTCCTTCTGGCTATCTCCTCATTATATGGTAACAGCCCACGTTTCCGAGCTTTCCGTGTATTCTCGCCTGTATGGCCTGCGACGTGGGTTCCTTTCTGCTCCCAGCCTTGTACGGCTTTACTGGTCCCTTCGGTTGTGGCAGGGCCTCCAGGCTTCTTAGGCCAAGGAATATACAGTCCCCTGCGAACTGGTTATCTGCTGGAGAATGTGGAATCCTCCCAGCCTCAGACACCAAAGTCTGGTAAAGTAAGTCTTTTATCTGCCAAGACAGGCTCTCTTCGCCTCTTGTCTCTGGCTTGTGGCTCTCCTCCTGCCACACTTCCTCATAGGTGCAATACAACTTTCTGTCCCTGCTCTGCTCTGGGACACGTCTCAGTCCTGAGACAGGCCATCAAGTTCTCTCTAACCCTGCCCCCAGTACCAGCTTTTATAGGGGCAGCCAGCTCCCCCTACTGGCCTGAGACAGGAGGCATTGCATGCTAATGTTCCCCTGACTAGAGAACCTCCCCCTTGCTCTCAGACACAGCTTTAATTACACTTGTGGCATCCAGGCCAGGGTGACACAGACTCATCGGATATCCTTTTAGAGCGTGCAGGATGGGAGCAAGCTAGAGAAGAATTGGATGTGAGACAAGTGGTGACTTAAGGCGCTGCGATGCAACACCCTAGCAGGTAAATGGGGATATTGAGCCTCCATATCATTGTTTTTAGAGAAGGTCTCTGTAACCTGTGGTGATGGAAGGCGCTGCTATGCAACACCCTGGCAGGTAAATGGGGATATTGAGCCTTCATACCAGTGTTTTTGGAGAAAGGTCTCTATAACCTGTGATGACGGAAGGGGCTGTGATGCAATGCTACACCCTAGCAGGTAAATGGGGATATTGAGTCTTAATATCAGTATTTTTAGAGAAAGATCTCTGTAGCCTCATTTAAACCCCGTGGTTTCAGTGTGTCCAGTTTGTATATCATCTATCCAATTGACTCAGTGATAGGGATATGGGCAATGTTGGATGCATATGCATACACTTGCATATGCATACACTTGTCAGTGTTTCACTATAAATATAAATTTTTCTACAATTATGTCTTCCTTGTTAGTACCATCTTATAATTATATCCTTCTTAAAAAGGCAGCTAAACAACGTCCACCAGTTATCAGATACTTCCACGGTCTAGAAGTACTGACCATGGATGTTGTCTTTATATGGTATAGGGCACAAAGAGATAACAGGTTTGAATCATCATACACAAAAAATTCTTTTATTTTTACATCACGGAACATATGTAGAAGACTTTTCAATCTTTATTTAAATTTTATACAATTCTCATTACTTTTTTATAATTGTTCTCTTAATGACGCTAATAGACACACTTTTTTAAGGAATATGTAAAGGTTTAATTTTTAAATGAAAACAGTTGCTGGTGCCTTGGCGCCAGTTTTTTTCACTTTCCATGTGAATATACATTCTCTGCTGTTAACATCTCTTAAGCTATGAACTTGATGAAGTGGACGGGATGTCCACGAAACGCGTCTGTTTTTAGCTTGTCAAAAGAATAAATCCACAACACAAGTCCTGGATTCTGTATCATCTGTTCTAACGGAGGAGCGCGGAACTACCGACATCTGTCATCTTTTCCTTTATGTTGTTAACCACCAAGGTTTGGTGTCTCCAGCAGCCCTCTGTTACGCTCAATATATGAGTTCTGCATGACACAACCCCGCAAGATAAGCATATTTTCACTTATTTAATTTTGTTTGCCTGGGTAACAGCACTATTGCGCCCCCATTATCATCTCTTTATAGAAACTTTACATTGTAGCATCCGTTCCCACCACCTTTATCCTGCCACTATACCCCACTGTTCTGTAAGGCCAATGACACCTCCTTTTTCCATCTAAATCCACCGCATTCATCTCTTGCTGAACTAATATATTCTATTCCTATTAGATCCCCTTGCACCAGGTATAGCTTCCCACATGTGATAGGCTGGAGGTTACTGAAATGGTGCATGGTGTGGAGCTACCGTGGGGTAAGTACAGTTACTATGAAATATAACCGTCTGTGACGACACAGCTTTACACCTTTATTGTTAGGTTGACTTTTGAACTTGTGATCTTCTTTGGTTGCTCAACACAGCTAATTGTTTGTATAAGCCTGAATGCTGATCACTTGAGGTGATATTGGTAATTGATGAATGGCTGTTATTCACATCTTATATCAGCTCTTACAAAGTAACATCTGCCAGTTTTGCAATACAGGTACTCTGAACAATGGATGTTTGCTAGATATGTTAAATACAATTGTAGGGTGTTTGCTAGCCAACATTGAGGGGATGAGCTGTGGATATTCAAGCATTGTGAATTAATATCATGATCCCTGACCCTTGACCTGTGAATGATGGCTTGAAAGCACAAATGTGAACTATAAAAAGGGGGTCTCTGTGTCTGTTCTGGGAAATTCTACAGGATGTCAACCTAAGGGACCACAGCCCTGGTTGGAAAATAACTGGAAAATAACTGCTCCATTGACCATTGCTGAACTCTCAGATACGATTTGAAGAATCCAGGTTGGGAAAATCAGGTCACCTGGACACATATTACACTGCCCAAATCCTGGCAAGCCAGCGGAAGGGTGAGTCTCTGTAATTTGCCCCATCTTGTGTAGTTGTTGAGACTGTTTTATATGTTATTGATTGCTGGTGGTTCAATAAATTATTGCCACACTGTTTACCATCACCCTGTGTTGTCTGAGTAATTTTCTACCCATGGTAAAAGAGAGTGGGCGTTCAGTGGTATGAGCCCTTGTCCATGCAATCTTTCTAAAGACCACCGGGCCAGCGGACAAGAGCACCCACTGACCCCCGTGTTTTCACACTGTTCTCTACAGGATCTGTGATATGCAGGGACTTTAATGGAGGAGACTACACTTGGGTTACAGAGCAGTAGCTGATGATGTTCGCCCTATCCCATGTACAACATGTAATTGATGATGCGGTGCATATTGGGGCAGTGACATTGGTCTGAGAAATCCATATGAAAGATGGCCATAACATCACTGTCATGATGGGAAAGAATCGTCAGCGAGATGATGTGACTCAGCTTCCCGCAAAAAAAAATCGATTTAACTCTTAATTCCCTGCCGTTTGTAACATTCACTACAACAGTCCAAAATCAAAATAATAGTGACAGCAGAATGAACAGAATATAAAGAATACACCGACACAATGAATAGAGTTCATTAATTTTTATTCTTATCTATTATCCAATTTAGTTTTATTTAATCATCCAGTGCCATTTTTATATTTGCTGCATAAAAAGGATGTGAACCTGAGGAAGGCAAAACAACCCCATATGTGGGGAAAAATTCTTTCCTGACCCCACATACTGGCGATCAGCTAATCCCTGGTTCACGGCAGTGTCAGCTCTGGATGGGGCCCTGTCACACCTTTACATGGAATATTTCATACATATCTAATATATATGTTTGTCTTATTTTTATTTTTAGACAATTTAAAGCATATGTCTAACTAAGGGCAGCTTACACTGGTTGATTATTGAGAATTGGTGCTTCTTTCCTATACTTATTATTACATACCTATGCTTATCCTTTCTTACATAAACTTTTCCTTACTTACCTATGCTCATCCTTTTTTATTTTTTTAATTGAATGCTAAATATAGTTATCCTTTTTTAACAGTACTTATCCTTTTTTACCTATACTAATTCTTTCCTATCCATACTTCTCCTTTTTGTCTATACTTTTTTAATTACATTTTAAATATGCTTCTCCTTTCTTACCTATATTTTTCCTTTTTTAATTATACTTATCCTTTCTTAATTCTACTTACTTCTAATTATCCTTTTTTACCTATACTTATCTTTTTTACTTATACTCTTATCCTTCATTACATATACTTACATATACATTGCCTTTATAATATATATTTATGCTTTTTTACTCATACCTATCCTTATTTACCCATATTTATCATTACTTACCTATGCTTATCCTTTTTTTATTGATCGGATGTTAGATATACTTATTCTTTTTTACCAGTAATTATCCTTACATATACTTATATTTTCTTACCTAGACTAATCCTTTCCTGCCTATATTTTTATTTTAACTAGACTGATCTTTTTTTTCCTATACTTATCTTTTCTTACCTATATTTAGCCACACTTATCCTTTTTACTTCTGCTTATCCTTTTTTATGCATACTTATCTTTTGTTACCTATGCTTATCATTTCTTTCCTGTATTTATCTATACTTATCATTTTTTCCTATATTTACCTATACTTATTCTTTCCTACCTATATTTACTTATAATTTTTTTTTGCCCTTTCTTATCCTTTCTTACCTATACTTATCATTTTTACTTATACTTATCCTCTCTTACCTATATTTACCTATTCTTATAATTTCTTACCAATACTTACCTATAGTTATTCTTTCTTACCTATATTTATCTTTTTTTTCCTATACTTATCCTCTTGTACCTACACTTATCCTTACTTATCTATTCTTATATTTACCTATACTTTGTTACCTATACTTATCTTTTCTTATCTTTTCTTACTTATACTTATTCTTTCTTACGTATTTTTATCTATATTTATCACTTATAGTTATCGATGCAGAGGTTCCTGATGATGTTGGACATCCGATCTTCTGCTCTTCTCTGCATGATCTTCTGGAAGCTCAGGTATGCAGCTTGCTCTGATATTATTGAGCCGGTGTCTTGTTGAGGGTTTTCTAGTTGACAAATGAAAACCCTCTGAACACGGTCTGGTCCTCTAGTGTTATAGATAATGTAGCCTCTGCCGCTTGGATCTTGTCAAGCTTAAAAGCATGGAACTTTGGTTTAGGCTTTGTTGGCTATAGAAAAGTTGCAGAAAAAAGTCATGGTGAAAATTGGTGACTAATTAAAATAGTCTTGACTTGAAGTATAGAAAAAAAATTGCTCAATATTAAGGAACGTTTTGAAATGTAAATGTACTATTGTAGAGACAAAACCATCACAACAAGCATTGCAGCTCAAGTTTAGTCATTCAGTGCGATTTATCCATTTACTTCCAGTTATTTGGGTATTTTGCTTGTCTTTGGTTTTTCTCTGTCTAGTGGCCTTATGTGAACATGCATTTACATTTTGCATGCACATCAATTTACGTTTCAGTTCAGACGTTTCAGGTTTCAGGTTTTTCCTTTGTAGTTTAGTGTGCTTTAGTGCATATAAGGCTGTGGCTGCCCTTTGTCTGAGCTGAAAGGTTCATTCTGCCTCTCAGGTCTATGTTTCTACTAGGGGTTCAGTCTCTCTGCCCTTATCCATATGTATGTCACTTGACAAATGGTAAGGTTTCAATATTAGAGTTAGGACTGTCCCATAAGGGTTACTGTGACGTGGTGGGATGGCTTTTACATTATTTTGATCAAAATTATGTTAACTAAATACCCTTTATTAATTATCATTATTTTTGCACTGTGCGATTTATCCATTTACTTCCAGTTATTTGGGTATTTTGCTTGTCTTTGGTTTTTCTCTGTAAATGTAATATTGTAGAGACAAAACCAGCACAACAAGCATTGCAACTCAAGTTTAGTCACTTCAGTGAGCTGCAGTGCCACTAATTATCTCTATGTCCAATCATACTCCTGTCTCATCATATATAGGATGCAGAATTATTTTCAGGTAATAGGCAATAGCTTAAGTATGGTTAGAATGAGAAGTTTTTAAATAAGTACAATCTGTACTTATATCACTTCAACGCTGAACACTTTGATTTGTTAACAGACTCTTCCAAATTGGGACAGCTCCATCAGTTCTGTTTTTTGACAAAATTGGTTCATATTTGTTGTTTTATTTTTCTTCTGGTCAAAATCAGAAATGGAGACTATAAAAAGGATAATTATTATTGAAAAATGCAAACTAATTTTCTTTAGATTCACTTCCATGTCTGCCTGAAAAATTCTCAAAACATTGTGGTCCTTATGGAGAACTCATTTCAAATTTTTGTAGCCAAGGATCTTCTCTATCTCCAGCTACAGATGCCTATGCAATTCTTTTGCCAGATTAAATGACTTGCACCTGACAGAACATATAACTAGTTAATTGTATGAGTATAGCCTGAAAAAGAGTCTGAAAGAAGTGCAATAATATAGACTACACATGCAGCATTAATAAATTACATTTTCCAGCCCGATCGTCTATAATAGTAATGTAAACATTAACGTAGTCCAAATTATTTTCCAACCCTGACATTAAACACAATGTATCACAGAGCCAAAAGCCTAGAAGATTGTGGGAGAGTATCTTATTCAGATCCATGTGACAATTCTGTACATATACTTACTACATGGATGTATGGTGGGGCCATCCTAAGGGCTTCCACTGAGACCCAATCAATTCGCTGGAAGAAGGGGTGTTCTCGGATGTTACCATTGACTCCTAATCTCTGGACAGGATCTTCCTGGAGGAGCTGTTCAATGATGTCCTTGGCACCGGAGGATGATTCATCAAAGAGTGAGGGATGGTAGTTACACTCACTGGTAAGCATTTCGTTTAAGATGACTCCAAACGAATACCAGTCTACTCCGGCGTTATACTCCTCCTTGTCCATGATCTGCCATAGAGAAGCATTATTAGTAGTGCTACCTCTTGTATATCACCGTTCTTACATGTCACTCATATTGTTATGTGATTCTATATTGAATGACAGTAAGTCTTACTACTTAAGCAAGAGACAAAAAGGGTCTTTCATAATTATGCTCCATAAATTAAATTAATAAATGATATGAAAAATCAGAATGAATGTAATATATACGATTGTGACAACGCTCAGCTCAGTGTGCTACCAGCTCAAACTTTAACCCCTTCAAAATCGGGTGATTTTCAGTTTTTCCTCCCTTCTTACAAGAGCCATAACTTTTTTATTTTTCCATCCACATAACCGTATGAGGGCTTGTTTATTGCAGCATGAGCAGTAGTTTTGAATGACGCCATTCATTTTATCATGTGATGCACTTGAAAGTGGTAAAAAAATTCCAAGCATGTTAAAATTGCAAAAAAAGTGCAACTTTACAATTTTTGTTTTATTTACCATGTTAACTATATGGTAAATCTGACCTGGCAATATGATTATCCAGGTGAGTACAATTACGCAGATACCAAACACATGATGACATTTTTATTGATATCATTTTGAGGCAGATACAATGTTTTGATCACCTTTTATTGCATTTTATTACAATGTTGCGGCAGCCAAAAAAAATTAATTCTGGTGTTTTGATTTTTTCTTTGTTACGCCGTTTACTGATCAGATTAATTTTATATTTTGAGTGATCAGACTTTTACAAACACAGCAATACAGAGATACCACATATGTGTATTTTTATTTTTTTTTAATTGTTTTATTTTTAATGGGGCAAAGGGGGGGTGATTTGAACTTTTCTGTATTTTTTAGTTTCCTTATATTTTTAAAAACATTTTTTCTACTTTTTTTACTATATTTATCAGTTCCCTTAGGGGAATTGAAGCTTTGACTGTCTGACTGCTGATGCACTGCTATGTATAGCTAAAATTACAATCTCCTATGAATGCCAGCTAAACGCTGGATTTCACAGGAGTACTGTCATGACAAGCACGGAGATCTTCAGCGACCCCCAAATGTCATGGTAACCCATCAGCACCCCATGATCATGTCAGGGGCGCACCGATGGGCATGTAGAAAAACGTGCCCCCACCCCCAGCGCATGTTAAATGCCACTGTCAGAGATTGACAGCGAGATCTAACATGTTAATGGCTGCAGGCGGAGTAGTGTTACACCAGCAGCTGTTAAAGATTAAATCAACCATCATCCGCAGGAAAAGATGCGGGCTCGGCGTGCGACCTCGCATCAAAGGCAGGGAGGGACATGACATATGACCGACATGTATGCCATATGTCATGAAGGGGTTAAGGAGCTATCTGTAACATAGCTGATAGTATTGAGGTGGCGGCTTGTCTTGTCTTAAATACACAGAGCAGCTTAGTCCAATGTACTTGATATTTCAGATACTTGTTATCTAATAAATGTAATAAGTGCACATAAAATAATAGATTTTCCTGTATCATTTTTACACATGTTATTGCCACTTTAGGACATCTCTGGTCCGGATAACTCAGCATTACACCTGGTTGGTCATAGTTCACCATCCATGTAGACATGCAGGCTAGGAGGAATAGGAGACGATGCTCCTCCCATTTGATGATTGTGGGGCTCACAGTAGTGAAGCACTCAGAGGTCACACATGTTTTCCCTGTTCTGTGGATGGGTGATATATTGATAATACTTTAAAGGGATTTCTAGTGCTCTAATATTGATAACCAGAACAGGTCATCAATATAAGATTGGTGGGGGCCAACGCCCAGCAGTCCCATTGATTAACTGTTATTTCCTCTGCCAGTGGTTGGATATAACCAATAAACAGACATCACAGCTCCATTCACTGGTTAGTGGCGGCTGCTGGTGACGCGCCCCTGGGCCTGTGCTGAGTAGCGTTGCGCACGCGGGAGCCTACCCGGAGCCGGATCTGATAGGGGTAGTAGTCTCGTGGCGGTGACCCGGTCCGTGCCCAGGGAGTCAAGCTGAGTGGCAGTCTTTAGCAGAAGATGGTACGGTGTTCGACTACGCCACCCGTTGAATGCGGCTATGAAGCCGCCGCTGCAGGGCAGACCGCTGAGGCCGGTGGTAAGGTCGTGCAGCGTAGCTGGTAGAACCCCCAACGGGAGGGGTATGGCCTCAGGGCAACCGACGTGTTTGAAGGGGGTAGCAGGAACCACTCAGAGACGGTGCGGTGTAGTTCTGGGTCTTTACTGGTGACAAAGTAGACCCTCCCGGAGTACTGGCTAGCGATCGGGGCCTTGTCAGTCCGTGAGCTGATGGGATCTCCCCTGGCCAGGCGGAGTTGTAGGCCTCCCCAACTAATCGTACTCTTCTGGCTACCTTGCTAGAGGCGGGTAAAAGTAGCCCACGTCCCTGAGTGTATCGTGTGGTGCTCACCCGTATGGCCGGTGACTCGGGGCCTTCTGGTAGCTTCCGCTCCACGACGGCGGTGCTGGTCCCTTGCGTGTGACCGTGCCTTCGGGTTTCTGGGCCAGAGGACCTGAAATCCCCTGCCGGTCGGTTTCTGCTGCTGGGTAAGGATTAGTCCCCACAGCCTCGGACTCCGGGTCCGGTGAGAACTCTTCAATCAGGGCGAGCTCTACAGCTTCCAGCCCCTGACTCCTTTTAGCACTGCTCCCACTGAGCTCCTGATCTTTCTTTCCTTGCTTTTGCTACACTCCAGACCAGACTGTGTCTCTGTCTGGGACTCCTCTTCTTCTCCCTAACCCCGCCTCAGTCCTAGTTTTATATAGGGGAAGTTCTTCCCCTCCCAGGACTGGGCAGGAGGTGTGGCATGCATAGGATTCCTGACCAGGAGACCTCCCACCTGCTCTCAGACGTAATATTGCTATTACTGTGGAAACCAGACCCCTGGGGTGCCACATTCCCCCCTAGTAAAATTTAGTACTCCGGGACTAAACATATTTTTGTAAACATAACAAGTTATAAACAGAAACAGTACAATAAAGAAAAACACATTAGGATGGTCACGGCGTGTCCGCAACCGGGTGCAGTTTTTGAAGAAAACAAGGGTGTCCATTTCACCAAGGAACAGGGAGCCGTAACCAGGTAGGGGTCTGTCCTACCCCGAGTCTTTAACAGTCTTAGTCCTTTCCTGGGTTACGCTCCAAACATATATACAAAGGATTCCGGATAATCCATAACTGACACCTATAAAATAACTGGAAATACATAATTATTTACAAGCAACAATAAACAGGTAAATACAAATAAAACAGTTTGAACACTTTAGATCCTCCAACGTACGGGCAACTGGCCTCTAGTGGCTCTAGTGGACCTACGGAGCTTACTGACTGGTCCTGAGCTACAAGATGTAGGAGCTGTCAAAAGTAAACTGGGCAGCTGTCTACGGGCTCTTTGGCTCACTAGGGGTACGGCAGGCTCACTATAAGCAGAGGGTTGATTCTCCTGGTCTGCTTGTGTGGGGTCTTCTGCCTCCTGGACCGGCTGCTCTTCCAGCTCTACCTGTTTCTCTGTAGGCACTCGGGATGCTGGTTGGAGGAAGGTGAGGACGGGTACCACAACCGCGCCATTTACCTGTGTCCAAGACCGAGGGAAGTCTCCGAGTACAGTACTGACCATCTCTTCCCTTTCCTCTGCGGGTCGAGGGTTTTCTTGATCTTCTTCAGGGTTTCGTAGCTGCTCGGGACACTTCTTCAGGTGATCTCGGGAGACAATGGCTGTGGTTTCTCCTCCGTCCTTACTGATTGTGCAGACTTTTGGGTTCTCATGGCTTGAGGGCAGTACGGTGTACGGGTCTTTCTCCCACTGGTCGTCCAACTTGTGGAGCCGTCTCTTCCTCTTCAAGACCTGCTCTCCAGGTACCAGGGGAACAGCGGGAGCATACTGGTTGTAAGCCTTCTCCTGTCTTTCTCTAGCTTGACAGAGACTTCGCTCAACGCTCTCCTGTACTTTCCGGTACTGCTGCTGCCTCTCTGTGTCCCAGTCTGCTTCTGGTGAAGTGTCCTCGGGTGTCAGGACTCCCATATCCAGATCAACAGGCAGTTTACCAGGTCTTGCTCTCATCAGGTAAGCCGGGGTACAGTTGGTAGAACCTACCGGGATGTGGTTGTATAGGTCCACCAGATCAGGCAGTTTCTCAGGCCACAGACTGCGTTCTTCCAGGGGCAATGTTTTCAGAAGGTCTATCACCACCTGGTTCATTTTCTCACAGAGTCCATTGGTTTGCGGATGATAGGGTGTTGTTCTTATCTTCCGGCAGCCATACAGAGTGCAGAACTCCTGGAACACTTCCGCTTCAAAGGCAGGTCCTTGGTCCATCAGCACCTGCTCTGGGTATCCGTGTGGACGGCAGAAGTGCTGCTGGAAAGCTCTAGCTGCTGTTTGAGCCGTTAAGTCCTTGACCGGGACCACCACCAGGAACCGGGAGTAATGATCTACGATTGTGAGGGCGTAGACATACCCAGATCTGCTTGGAGCCAGTTTCACATGGTCCAGGGCTACCAGTTCCAGTGGCTGTCGGGTGATGATGGGCTGCAAGGGAGTCTTCTGGCTGGCACGGTCCTTCCTTCTTAGGTGGCACGGTCCACAGTCTCTGCACCACCTCTCGATGGCTCCTCTCATGCCTACCCAGTGGAACCGCCCGCGCAGCAGGAACTCCAGCTTCTTCCATCCGAAGTGCCCAGCTCCGTCGTGGTATGCCTCCAGTACCATAGCCGCGTCTCTTCTTGGCACCACTACTTGCCAGATCAGTTCATGCGTCCGGGAGTTAACCATTCTGCGGCACAACTTCCCCTTGTAAAGGAACAGTCGACTCTTCTCAGCCCACAGTTGCTTGGTCTCCTCCGGAGCGTCTGGGTCAAGGCGGGCATCTGGCTGAGTCAGCATCTCCTTCACCAGTCGGACGGCGGGGTCACTGTCTTGCGTTTCCGCCCAGTTGTAATGAGGTAAGGGGTTGAACGTAGCGGATTGCTTACCCCTTACACGGTGGGAATACTGGATAGTCCCATGACAGTGGAACGCGGGGAGTTCAACTTCTTCCAATTCCTCTGGATCTTCCCCTACGTCCGGTAGGTTTGGCATTCTGGACAGGGCATCCGCGTTGGTATTGGAGCGTCCTGCCCGGTATTTGATCGTGAACTCATAGTTGGACAGGCGGGCCATCCATCTCTGCTCCAGGGCACCGAGTCTTGCCGTATCCAGGTGTGTCAACGGGTTGTTATCCGTGTAGACGATGAACCGGGAAGAGGCGAGGTAGTGCTTAAAGCGTTCGGTGACTGCCCACACCACTGCCAGGAATTCTAGCTTGAATGAGCTGTAATTCTCAGAGTTTCTTTCGGTGGGTCGCAGTTTTCGGCTGGCGTAAGCAATTACCCGTTCCTTCCCCTGCTGGATCTGGGACAGTACAGCTCCTAGCCCGATGTTACTTGCGTCGGTGTAGAGGATAAAGGGCTGGCTGTAATCAGGGTATGCCAGGATTTCATCCCCCGTGAGGGCCATCTTCAGCTGGCGGAAGGACTCTTCTTCCAACTTCTCCCATCTGAAGAGCGGCTTCTGGTTCTTGGCCTTCCTGGACTGGCCTATCAGGAGGTCCTGCATAGGAGCTGCCTTTTTGGTGAAACCGGGAATGAACCTTCGGTAGTAGCCTACCAACCCGAGGAACTGCTGCACTTCCTTTACGCTGGAGGGTCTTGGCCATTCCTTAATCGCGGTGATCTTATCAGGGTCGGGAGCCACTCCGTCAGCACTCACCACGTGTCCCAGGTACTGCACCCTTGGTTTCAGGAGGTGACACTTGGAGGGTTTCACCTTTAGGCCGTAGTTTGCCAGGGCTTCGAACACTTCTGCCAGGTGTTTCAGGTGGTCCTCGTAGGTCTTGGAGTAGACGATGACATCGTCCAGGTATAACAGGACCGTCTCGAAGTTTCGGTGTCCCAGACAGCATTCCATCAACCGTTGGAAGGTTCCTGGTGCGTTGCAGAGTCCGAACGGCATGCAGGTAAACTCGCTAAGTCCCATCGGGGTGGTGAATGCGGTCTTCTCCCGGTCCGCCTCTGCTACAGGAACCTGCCAGTACCCGCTAGTGAGATCCAAAGTAGAGAAGAAGTTAGCAGATTTTAAAGCGGCCAAAGACTCCTCTATCCTTGGTAAGGGGTACGCATCTTTGTGTGTGATACGGTTGATTTTCCGGTAATCTACACACATTCTCATGGTGTTGTCTTTTTTTTTAACCAAGACCAGTGGAGCTGCCCAGGGGCTACAGCTATCCCTGATTACCCCAGCCTCCTTCATGTCTCTAAGCATTCCCTTGGCGTGTTGGTAGTGTGCAGGGGGTACGGGTCGGTATCTCTCCTTTATGGGAGGATGGTCTCCCGTGAGGATATGATGTTCTACCCCCTTTACTCGCCCGAAGTCTAACGGGTGTTTACTAAACACTCTCTCGTACTCTTGAACCACCCGATAGACTCCCTGTTTCTGGTGTGAGGGAGTGGAGTCAGTACCCAAATGTAGTTGCTGACACCAGTCCTCTATTGTTTTCTTAGAGCCGTTACCTTCCTCTGGATGAGATGGAGGCAAGGGTTCCACGGACTGTACAGAATTTTGATTGATGGTATACAATTTGGCTAGCGTAGCATACCGGGGCAGGTACACTTCCCTTTTCCCGATGTTTATTATGCGAACGGGCACCCTCCCATGGCGTACATCAACCACCCCCCGTGCTGTCAAAATGGTGGGCCTACTTTCTGAGTAGACGGGTTCTACCATTGCTTGGTAGTCTCTACCTCTTAGACCAATAGCTGCCCGGCACCAAATCATCATTTCACTTTTTGGGGGTATGGCAATAGGGAAAGGGTCACACATTCTCACGCTTCCAATCTCACCACCGGAGAGTTCCACCTGTTGCCGCCGCATCAGTGCCCGGATCTCTTTTTGGAGCACTCGCTGTTGGCCGGAGCTGGCGTTCTTGGCAACCTGCTGTAAAATAAGAATCACCTCTGCAAGACAATTTTCAATCACATTAGTTCCTAGAGTTATCTTTGGGTGACTCTCGCGCTTGTCAATGTCTACAATGATCAGTCCCTGTGCTGCCAGTTCGACTCTACCGACTTTAATGGTCATCTCTTTGAATCCGATCTGTGGCACGGGTTGACCATTGCTGGCGATGATACTCAAGTCGTCGTCAGGGTAGCGGGTTATATCCGAGTCATTCCAGTACTGCTTAAAGAGCACGTACGGGATGGTGGTGACCTGTGACCCGGTGTCAAGTAGGGCACTCATAGGAATGCCATCCAGTACTACAGGCAAGACTGGACGTCCTCCCACGTATTTGTCACGCCAGTTCGATGGGCCTGGTGATCTTATTCCTAGGGGTTGGCCCTCTACCCCAGGTTGTGACAGTTTAAAGGACAGTACCTTGCCATATGTCCGGGTTGATTGCAGCGGCGGCAGATGGGTTGTCCGTCCTCGTTGTATCGGTCGCTGGGTCTTCCTCTGGTCGGTGGGGTCCTCCGGTCCGGATGCCAGCTGGATCTTCCCTGGAGCAGCAACCTGTAAAGACTGCACAGTTCGGGTTAGCGCAGCTACGCTTTTAGCTAGCTCTTGGACCTGATGGTGCAGGTCTGGAGCCTGGTCATTGTTCAAAGCCTGCGCATCAGCTCCCACAGGCCCTGCCGACAAGGGCGCCGCCTCCTGGTGGTAAGCGGTAGTAGGGTGCCTGTGGGCCACAACGCCACCCGGTGCCGGTTCTCGGAGAACCCGAATGGCTCTGTCCTTGAACTGTGCAAAGTCCAGATGAGGATCCTGTAAGGCCATTGCCCGCAACTGGGTTCGGTGGGCATTGCAATATAGTCCCTCTATAAATTGTTCGGTCAACAGCCTGTCCTCGTTTCCCACGCCGTCAAGGTCGACCTGCTTAATGGCTCTCAGGGCCTCTTGTAGGTTTAGTGCATAGTCCCTTATATTCTCATGTGCTCGCTGTTTGCACCCGTAGAATCTAAGCTTAATCTCAGCTGAGGTGCGGGTATCAAAGGTGTCCTTCAGCCGGGCTAATATCCCTGCTACAGTCCTCCTCCCAGGTGGCCAGGACTTTACCTCCCTTTGGGCTACCCCGGTTAGTTGGGCCACCAGGATGCTCACTTTTTGCTCTTCTGTGAGGGGGTACACCTGGAAGAGGCTATCCAGCTTTTCTCTAAAGTCATTCAGGGTATGTGACTCCCCTGAGTACTGGGGTAGCCAGGCTGCCCCCGGGATATAGGGCATCGTGAAAGGCATGACCGCTGCAGCGGTGGCGCTGGCGGTGGCTGTGGCAGTGAAGCTCTCCTCCGTATCCGACATCCTCCTCCCCCCTAGTGGACCGTGGCCTACCTTGCGATGATCCTCTTCCGTAGGCCGCGGCTCCGCAGTGGATCGTCAGGGTCGAGGACCTTCCGTCGCGCTCCTGTGACGTCGGCGTCTGCTGGGCTCCTTCCAGGACCTTACGCAACGTCCGGACATGAGGCGGAGCTCCAGTTCTCGCGCGCTTTCGGAGTCCACGCCCCACTTCTTCCCGCGCGGCGTCTTCAAGATGGCGTCCAACGGCGGGAAAACTCCACGGATGGCGGGAAGAAGGCAGAAGATGGCGTCGGATGGCGGGAAAACTCCACGGATGGCGGGAAGGAAGCAGAAGATGGCGCCGGATGGCGGGAATCTTCACCACAGGTAAGTTTGAACAGTCTTTTTCAGGCACGCAGTACCCGGTGGTTGCGGGCACGAAATCCTGCCGACTACGCCAAAAGTTGACGCGCCCCTGGGCCTGTGTCGTGCTGCGTTGCGCACGCGGGAGCTTACCCGGAGCCGGATCTCTTTAGGGTTGTAGTCTCGTGGCGGTGATCCGGTCCGTGCCCAGGGAGTCAGACTAAGTGGTGCTGTATTAGCGGTAGATGTTGGACGACTACGCCACCCGTTGAGTACAGCTAAGGAGCTGCTGCTGCAGGGCAGACCGCTGAGGCCGGTGGTAGGATTGTGCAGCGTGATAGTATAACCCCCAACGGGAGGGGTATGGCCTCAGGGCAGCCGACGTGGATGATGGGGGTAGCAGGAACCACTCGGAGACGGTACGGTGTAGTTCAGGGTTTTTACTGGTGACAAAGATAGACCCTCCCGGAGTACTGGCTAGCGATTGGGGCCTGGTCAGTCCTTGAGCAGATGGGATCTCCCCTGGCCAGGCGGAGTTGTAGGCCTCCCAAACTAACGATACTCTTCCGGCTACCTTGCTAGAGGCGGGTATAAGTAGCCCACGTCCCTGAGTGTACCGTGTGGTGCTCACCCGTATGGCCGGTGACTCGGGGCCTTCTAGTAGCTTCCGCTCCACGACGGCGGTGCTGGTCCCACGCGTGTGACCGTGCCTTCGGGTTTCTGGGCCAGAGGACCTGCAATCCCCTGCCGGTCGGTTTCTGCTGCTGGATAGGAGTTAGTCCCCACAGCCTCGGACTCCGGGTCCGGTAAGAAATCTTCTCAGTCAGGGCGAGCTCTGCAGCTGCCAGCCCCTGACTCCTTGTAACACTGCTCCCACAGAGCTCCTGTTGTTTCTTCCTATGCTGCTTCTCTTCTCTACTTCTAGCATGGCCCAGGAGCTGGGCCCAGCCGGAGCCACAGCTCCCTGTCAGCCCTCCTGGCTGCACTCTCCCTCTGAACTCTCTAACCCTGCCTCAGCCCCAGGTTTATATAGGGGAAGTTCTTCCCCTCCCAGGACTGGGCAGGAGGTGTGGCATGCATAGGATTCCTGACCAAGAGACCTCCCACCTGCTCTCAGACATAACATTGCTGTTACTGTGGAAACCAGACCCCTGGGGTGCCACAATACCATATAGGACTTATAGACACCAGCTACAGGGCATCAGTCTGCAGGTCGCCAGGGTGGAGGGACTGAGTGCAGCTAAGCTTTAAAGGGGTTTTCCCATGAATAAAAGTTAATTTAATCAATACATTTTAGAATAATAATAATTTTCACAATTGGATGTGATTAAATAAAATGTTCCTGTGCTTATCAGCAAATGATTATTTCTTTGAAGTAAAACATTGTTTAAAAAAAAACAGGCTGAGTGTGATCTGACAAAACATCGGATATCACTGGAACCAATATTATTTTATGGGCTCGGGTACATGTCCGATTTTTTTCCTTGGACCAATTGCAGAATGCCCAAGTTGGATCCAATGAACGGATCACACTCGGCCATGCAAGTCAATGAGTCCATGGAAAACATCGGACGGCACTCAGATGACAACCGAGTGCAGGCCGATTTCCACAGACTGACAGAATGGAAAAGATGGAGTCATTTTTTTTTCCATCTTCTCCACATCAGAAAAAATTGGATCACACTATGATCAAATTCTTTTCAGAGTTTAATCAAAATGTGATTTGTATAATCGTCTGGATTCTCTTAGATGAGAGAATATACGCTGGTGTGACTCAGCTTCACACGGACTACATTACCTGTGGATGATGCCCTTAGAATGGAGGAACTGGATCCCACACACTAGTTCGGCGGCATAGAATCTGATAAAGAGAAAATGAATAAGTATCAGATCCCAAAGTTGGTAAACTTGGGAATTCATATTAGTCAATAGGAGCATTATTCTATATTATTCACTCTATGTGACTGCCGAATCGTGAAGGTGTAAACAGCTCACAATGTCAATATTGCAGCCTCGAGAATGCACGTATGCAAATTACATACTTATGATTATATGCCGACTATACTCCTGCACGTCTCTCAATTCTCTCCTATTTGAAGAAGCCGGGTGAGACTAGTCGGCATGTGATCACAAATATGAAAATTGTACCTGTAATTACAGGATCACCCACCTGAACGGGGTATACAGGGAAATATTGACCGTGTGCGTGTTGCATATGACTCGCCCCCTGGGCCTGTGCTGGGGAACCCGGAACCGGGCCTGTTGTAGGATGCTGGGGGTTGTAGTCTCAGTGTGGCGGCGACCCGGTCCGTGGCTCAGGGTGGTCAAACCAGTGGCAGTCTTAGGTAATAACAATGTCCGAATACGCCACCCGTGGATTGCGGTCAGTGGGGACCGCCGCTGCGCTGCAGACCGCTGAGGCTGATGTTGTTTGCACAGCCGAGTATGGGATAACTCCCCATGGGAGAAGTATTGCCTCAGGGCAGCTAATGTGAGAGATGATGGGAGTGATGGTTTGAGCGTCCCAGTGCTAATGGTGCTGGTGCGGCAAGGAATCACAGAGACGTGTGGTGCAGTTCAGGGTCTTTACTGATGGTATAAGCAGACCCTCCCGGGAGTACTGGCTAGTATAAGGGCCTGGTCAGTCTGCGAGCAAGCAGGAGTTCCCCTGGGCAGGTGGAGTTGTAGGCCTCCCCGTTTATCTGCACTCTTCCTGGCTACCTTGCTGTAAGCAGTTACAAGTAGCCCACGTCCCTAAGTATACCGTGTGGTGCTCACCCGTATGGCTGGTGACTTGGGGCCTTCTGTTAGCCTCCGCTCCTGGATGGCAGCGCTGGTCCCTTCTTTGTGACTGAGCCTCCGGGCTTCTATGGCCAGAGGACCTGGAATCACCTGCCGGCTGGTTTCTGCTGCTGGGTATATATCAGTCCCCACAGCCTCGGACTCCTGTGTCCGGTTTTAGTGTCCTCGGCCAGGGCGAGCTATATCTCTGCTCACAGCCCCTGGTCTTCTGCTTCTGCTCCTCAGAGCTCCTGTTCTCACTTTCCCTGTGTCTGCTGTCCTCCAGACCAGACTGTGTCTCTGTCTGGGACTTCACTCCCTAATCCCGCCCCAGACCCAGTTTATAAGGGCAGATTCCTCCCCTCCCAGGTCTGGGTGGGCCGTGTTGCATGCTTAGGGCTCCTGACCAGAGAAACCTCCCACTTGCTCTCAGACATAATATTTCTATTACTGTGGCAACCAGACCCCTGGGGTGCCACACATACTTTCACAATTTGTCAGTCTGCAGTCACATAGACCGCTGATTTTTCTTCTGAGACTGGACACTCCTTTAACACATTACCTGGCACTGGTGATGTCAAGCGGCCCCTTCCTGTGCTGAAGTTGGTAAAAGTCCCCGCAGCTCATGTATTCCATACCAAGAAAAACATTCATCTGTAACATGGAACATTAGCATTTATTATACAGTAAAGACAAATACACATTTCAATACTTGAAGGGGTTTTCCATCCAAGAAAGTTAAAGCATATTGGTAAGATATGTAGTCACTCAATACAAAAGGTGGCCTAACTGCTGTGACCCCTAACATTCTAAACAATGATATCTAATATATAAATACATTTAGAAATTCTTGTTTCAGCCAATGTTTGGTAATTATTTTTCTTTTAATTATAGACATAGGCCCAGATTCATAATTTGAATATTTTTAATCACTTTCCTTTTTGGTCTTGTGGTATTTGTTGCTGACTTTTGGTGCCAAATTCTTCAAAATGGCGCACACAATTCAAGAATTTGGTACAAAGTAAAAAATGCTCGTTTTCTGCCTTGAAGTGTTTTTGCAACTTTTTGGCCCCAAAAATCACACATTTTCGAATAGGTCCCAAAATATGGCAAAAAAACCGGCATACTCAAAAAATACGCCAAAGCGGATTGAAATTAAGACTGCGTCATATTTGCAACTTAAAAAAATCACAATTGATGAATCAGGTGAAAACATCTGGAATCACTAAACTCTGCCCACAAAGTGAAAAAAAAGCAGACAAGCTCATACAAAATAGACTTCAAAAAAGGCGCAAATAGAGTAATGAATTGGGTGCAAATAAAAAAAAGGCAAAAACACACAAAACCAGACAAAAAAACAGACGTAAAGGCAATGATGAATCAAAGCCTTAATCTTATCTCTCTGCTTTGTTTGGGCTGCCATACAGTAAAGGCCCCGTCACACTAAGCGATGCAGCAGCGATCCCGACAACGATACGACCTGTCAGGGATCGTTGCTGCATCGCTAATACATCGCTGGTGAGCTGTCAAACAGGCAGGCTCACCAGCGATCAGGGGAGCAGCGATATCGTGGAAAGAATCGTTCCACGATGTCCTGCTCCCGTTACCAGCCTGCTGCTTAAGCAGGAGCAGGCTGGTAACTATGGTAAACATCGGGTTACTAAGTGCGCATGTGCCCCTAGTAACCCGCTGTTTACCATGGATACCACTCTGCTACGGTGCGCGGGAGCCTCCGCGCACCATAGCAGAGTGGTATCCATGGTAAACAGCGGGTTACTAAGTGCGCGCGTGCCCCTAGTAACCCGATGTTTACCATGGTTACCAGCCAGATCGTTGGTCCCGCTGGTCACACACAGCGATGTGTGATGGCCAGCGGGAGGCCAACGACCAAAAAATGGTCCAGGACACTTTGCAGCGATCAGCGACCTCACAGCAGGGGCCTGATCGTTGCAAAGTGTCACACATAGCGACATCGCTGGTGAGGTCGCTGGTGAGTCACCAAAACCGTGACTCAGCAGCGATCTCGCTAGCGAGATCGCTATGTGAGACGGGGGCTTTACTGTTTTCTGTGTATCTCGCTTCCCAAAAAGTGGAATTAAAGATAGTTATAAAGTGTTGTGTACTCCCAAAAAATACCAACGTAAAGTGCAAGCTATGCAAAAAAAACAGCTGTTAACAACAACAACGTTATGAGTCTTGTAAAACACCAACACAAAAAAATTTTTTGTTTTTTTTATTTTTTCAGTATGCTAATGTAGCAAAACTTAAAAATTATATAAATCTGGTTTCACCATTATCATAAAGACCCCGAGAAAAAAGTTAACATATTATGTAAGTGCCATAAAACCCCCAAAATACCAGCAAACTTGCTATTTTTTTCAATCCAACCTACAAAAAATGCATACACCTTATCCAAAACTATGTGCACTCTATAACGGTGCAGTCAAAAATACAACGCTTCATGCAAAATTAAATATAGACCTTCAAACAACTACGGTGACAGAAGAATAGAAAAGTCACAGCTTTTAGACTGCAGAGATGAAAAAACAAAATGAAAATTGCTGCTCTCTTACAGCCTCTGCTGCTTCTTTATGGGGATAAAGGGGTTGTTCAGGTTAGGAAAAAATTGCTTTTCTTCCAGAAAAAAGTGCTTCTGCCCATGAGCTGTGCCTGGTATTTCAGCTCAGTCACATTCAAGACTATACAGAGCCATTTTGGTCTGAACATTAATACCCCCTCTATATCACCTCTGTAGAGTTTTTCCCTGGCAGAGGTATTGTCCATTGAGCAGTGAAGCTTGGTTGCATTCAGTGACATTTAAAGAAGTTTTCCACTCTCATGATGTACCTAGCATTAGAATAGGTCATTAATATCAGATTGGTGGGGTGCGATTAGCTGTTACCATCTCCGCCAAAAGCCAGATGTAAACAGTGTACGGAGCGAACAAGGTTTAGTGGTCGCTCTTGGTACTGCAGGACAGCTCCTATTCAGACGAATAGGTCATCAACATCAAAGTAGTGGCAAGACCTTTCAGCACTAAGCAGTCACAATTCTACCTTGGTCTGGAATCCAAAGTCCGCGTGGACGAGGAAGGGGCTTCCAGATGCCAGCTGAAGAACTCGCCTCTCCACCATGACATCCAGCCTATCACCTCCGGCTAGCAGGGCTCTTTTGCTGATGATCTTAACAGCAAATTCTTGATGAGTTAAAGTATCTTCCGCCATCAGGACCTTTCCAAAGCTTCCGAAGCCGAGCACATGGTGGAATAATAATCTCTCCTTGATGGAATGAGAGATTGTGCCGGAGCTGAATGGCCGAACACCACTGCATCCTATCAGGGGAGAAAAATGACAAATATTACAATAAATCTAACATTTACAGGCCATTATTCAGACTGAGGAAATCTTCTGTTCTAAGTAAAGCTTGTATTTCATTTTATGACTTGTGTTAATGGATTTTATTAATACGCAACTTAGTATTCCTGTAAGCAATCTACATGGGTTTGTCTGATAAAGAGGAGAAGTTATAAAATGATTATTTCCATTTGTTATGCACACGCCCGGGCTGAGCGGCGTGTGCGTGTGATTGTAGTGATTCCACTGGACCGTGCCGGAGAGTGAATGCCTGGAGGGGCTTAACTAGGTATTCACCTGATCCGACCAGGGTCGCACGACGGCATACGACGCCAGTGCACCAAGGAGGAACCGAGCAAAGGGACCAGGTGCTACTCCAGGACAGACCCCGGACACGGCTGTTGACCCACACAGGGGAATACAGGAACAGACTGGTAGGCTGGCACACAGACTGGTGGGTATAGGCAGGCACGACTGGTATGCAGGCAGGCGGGTAAGCAGGCTGGGGGGTACAGGCAAGCACAGCTAGAGTGCAGACAGGGAGGCACTAGCAGGTAGGAACACAGGCGGGATAGGACCCAGTACACACTGGGACTCAGGAACAATACAGGCAGAGGGGTACAGGCAAGCACAGCTAGAGTGCAGACAGGGAGGCACTAGCAGGTAGGGACACTGGCGGGATAGGACCCAGTACACACTGGGACTCAGGAACAGAGCCACAGATGTGGCGGACAAACACAGCAGAGTGAGGCCGCCCAGAGAGGTGAGCGAGAACAGGGCAGGACAAGGCCGCCTGGAGCGGTGAGCAAGAGTAGAGCAGGACAAGGCCGCCAGGAGCGGTGAACAAAGGATCAGAGCTGAGCGAGACTGCTGGAGCAGTGAGCAAGAGTAAAGCAGGACGAGGCCGCCTGGAGCGGTGAGCAAGAGTGGAGCGAGACTGCCGGAGCAGCGAGCAAAAGGGTCAGAGCGGAGCAAGGCTGCCGGAGCAGCGAGCAAAGGAGTCAGAGCAGGCTAGAACCGCCGGAGCGGTGAGCAAAGGAGTCAGAGCAGGCTAGAACCGCCGGAGCGGTGAGCAAAGGAGTCAGAGCAGGCTAGAACCGCCGGAGCAGTGAGCAAAGGAGTCAGAGCAGGCAAGGCTGAGTAGGGGGGACAGGGCTCTGTTCACACGGAACAGACAGGAAGGGAAAGGCAGAGCCAGACACCCACAGGGTACTTGCAGTGAAGTAGCGAGTGGACCACAAACTCACAAACGGGAGTACAGAGACAACAGGCAGGAGTTAGGTACGAGTTCAGACTCTGCAGAAAAAGGAAAGGAACGGACATAGAGAAAAGACAGATGAAAGATAGGAGAGAGTACAGACTGGAACTGAGTGTACGGACGAGACCGACACAGGAGCGGGACACAGGAGCGGGTCTGGGAATACGGCCCCCAGAGAGGCGGGACGAACAGGCAAGGAGCGTGTTCAGACAGAACAGACAAGATACAGGAGCAGGTCTGGGTAATCGGCCCCCAGAGAGGCGGGACGAACAGGCTAGGAGCGTGTCCAGACAGGACAGACAAGATACAGGAACGGATCTAGGTAATCGGCCCCTAGAAGGCGGGAGGAACAGGCTAGGAGCGTGTTCAGACAGGCCTGGAAATACAGCCTCCAGGAAAGGCAGCAGGCAAGAGTACACAGACAGGACTCAGTTCAGACACGGGAACTGATACCGCAAGGCAGGAGACAAAGACAGGACTCAGCTCAGACACGGGAACTGATACCGCAAGGCAGGAGACATAGACAGGACTCAGTTCAGACACGGGAACTGATACCGCAAGACAGGAGACAAAGAACGGGACCTGGCATCTTCAGAGTGAAAGCACACACTGAATGAACACTATGCTCAGGCAGGGATAGATGGGAGCAGCTGAGCTATATACCAGGTGACAGACAGCAATAGGCTGAGGACGCACAAGGGGTGTGACCCACAGCAGGTACAAAAAGCAGGAAGTGATCGGGCGCCGCCCTTAAGCAGCAGAAACAGACACAAACAGACAGCATGGAGGGAAGCCAGAGAGACATTCTGGACTGGAGATCAAGTGCGCGCTCTTGCACAGTGGGAGATGGACCACCATGCAAGGACGCCGCCAGGTATGTTACACCATTATACACTTGGCTGTGATGAGGTTGATCAATATGAACATTTAAAGGGTTTTTCCATAATGACACTTATCACTAGAGACAAATCGCATGGATTTTACCGAGACATTCGATTTACAGTGAATTTATTCTCTGCAAATTCAATTTCCTTTATTAAGCTCTGGGATACTGGGGTATGGAAAGACTCCTAAAGCATAGTAAAGGTAAGATATCGAAAAAAAAGACCGAAAAAACTAATATTCACCTCACTTCTCACCTTTTCCACTCTCTGACCTTCAAGGTTCTTGGCCCTGCTCCTTACTGCCGGTGTGCGCTGATGGAACATGGTCATCTTCACACTAGGCTAGGACTTCCGGCCATAACTAGACCTGGGATGTCCCTGCGCATGCAAAGGAATGTCCTGGGCCTACTAGCAGCTGGAATTCCTGGTCCAGAGTCATGAAGCAAGTGATGATGTTACGACATGTGCCATGACCTTACGACAAGCACTCTAGACCAGGACTTCAAGACACAGGGACTTCCAAGGTCTACTCACAAGCTAGCTGGAAGATGTGTCAGTGCACGGTCATGGTAAGTAAAGGAATGGAGGACCGTACTGGGGACCACGAGCAGCAGAGACATTAGTTTTTTAACCTTTTGTATAGTTCAACAAGATGGTGGCGACCATTTTGCTGAATTCCGACAGAGCAAGCTACAAAAAATATGGAAAAGAATACTGATTTTTGTAAAAGTCAACTTCAGTTGAATAAATTCTCCCAACTCTAATTATCACCTATATTATTCTGGGACCCTTATGATCACTAGAACAGGACATCTGCAGGCGACCTGTGCGGGGGGGTTTGATAGGGTGATGGTGAAACATGCATACTGTTATTTTCAACTCAATATTTATGGGACTGACGGAAACAGCAAAGTGCTACAGTATTCTGCTGGCAACTGTAGATGGGAGATCTGAAAAGATGTTTGACCATGTGGTACCTCTCTGTAGGGCTCTAGCAGCAGTTTACTGTTAACAGTGCTAACAAATTCTTTCTGGGAGTTCCCTAAGACTAGGCATATGGATGGGCATGTGGATGGCATCAGGAAGGATGCTACAACTGTCACTCCAGAGCAGAGATGTGGTAAAGCGCTTACTGCAGAATGCCAAGAGCATTTCAGAGTCACAGAATTCCCAAAAATCGGAGGCATTATACACCAGATTAAAGCTACATTTTCTCAGTCACAATGCTGCTAAAAACTTTAATTTGTAGACCGACCTGCTGATAGTCTTCTTTTTAGAAAATCACTCTAGCAATTTTTTTTCCATAAACAAAGATTACTTGCCATCAGTATTCTAGCTGTTTAACCAGTTTACAACCTGTCTGTTTCCCCCCATTCCTGTCATACATGCACATTTAAGGGCCCTAAAAAGAATGTTCTCGCTTAGATATTTAAAAGTTTTGCCTTTTTTTTTGCAATACATGGGGCTTAATTTTCAATGCATTTTTATATTATTTTTTTCTTTGCTTATATCAGGGGAAAAATGTAAATAGAAATAGGAAATGTGTCTATTTTTCACTTTGTTTAAACAAAGGACAAGGAAAACATTTCAAATTGCATTCCCCTTTACATAGAAATGATTTTTAGATATTGAACGTATTTTTCTTTTCAATGGAGGCAGGGCTGGAAACAGCGATTCAGACTGGTTGTGTCTCTTTTTTTAGTTTTTTCATTATTTATGCTTTTTTTTCTATTTTATTTTTGCTTTTTTTCATTTATTGTTTCATATACTTTACACACTATGCCCCCATAAGGCCTTAAAAGACCTTATAACCCAGCAGCTCTTGTTCCTTCCCTACAGCTAGCGATCACATGTTTCCTGGATCTGGAGGAGGCAGCATGGTAATTGCTTCCTAATTTCTTGTTAATCTGTAACACAAGTGCTGGTATAGCACTGTGAATACAGCCAAACAGATGGTAAATCTGAGCATGCTCTTTACTCAAGATTTACGAGCATGCTGAAGATATTATGTGTTCACCCGAGCATGCTCATCGAAAAGGTTAACAGAACATACTCGCTCATCACTAATGGTAAGTATGGTAATAAGCCATGTATTACCTTATGTCTGGGAAGTCTGGCTGTGTATAACACTCCCCCACTCACAGCTTCACGATCTTGTACAAGCTGCTTACAATCCACTGACGTTTTAGAACGTCAATGCAGAGTAATGAGTGGACTGTCCAGAAATGTATAATCTATGGGTCATCCAGAAGTATATTTCATCACACCTCAGTTACATCTACACATCCCCCTTCATTATAGGGAATTGGGTCATGTGATCTCCAGCCTGACAACTATTCCAGTACATGCACTAATGTGTTGACAGGAAGTCAGTCTCTGATGTCATGTGATCTGTACGATGACCTCATTACCTATCAAATCCCTCCTGGCAGCTCAGACTCTTCCCCGCATCCCGAGCTTTAGCCTCCTTGTCGCTCTGTACGTCCTCCCATGCAGATAAAGATATGTATGAAGACTTTTCTAAAATAAATCCTGTCTTTGCTGCCATAGCAGCCAATCATAGAGCAGCTTTCATTTAGTTTATATAAGTGAGCAGTGACATTGTAGGGGAGACCGGCTGAAGCTGCATCACATGAGGCATCATCAAACCTGTCTAAGGGTCTGTTCACATATTAAGTATTTGATTCAGAGATTTCTACACCATATCTGCATCTTGTGTAAGGAAAAATACAGTGGCAAAGCCACGCGCTTTTGTCCAAATTTGTCCCCAATCTTAAGTATGGGTGAAATCTGCAGGAAAAACATTGAAAGAATTGATATTCTGCAGATTTAACCCCTTCACAACATCCGCCATACATGTACTGAGCAAGTTGGAAGCAAGTGTGTAAAGCGGGCTCACAGGGTGAGCCAGCCCCATACCCGGCAGGTGATGTCTGTGTATTACAGCCAGGACCTTCAGCTAACAATCGCGGGTGGAGCGCTGCTCTGACATGCATAACACGCAACAGCATGCGTGCGTGTCATTCCCTCCGCCCATCGGTGTGCCTGTGATGTAGCGATGGGTTGTCATTAAAGCCTGGTGTCAGCTGATGACCCCCGTGCCTGTCATTATGGAGCTCCTTTGAAACCCTGACTGTGGCCAGGCTTCAAAGGAGACTATGATTTCTGCTATATACATCTTTGCATCTAGCACAGGCGATTGGACAATTGCGTCTTCAAGTCCCCTAAGGGGGCTAACAATTATAGTGAAAAATAAAAAAAATGTTTTGAAAAAAAAAATAATTAAAATGTAGCTTTTATTAAACTTAGTTAAAAATGTAGGGATCAATGTAGGGATACCCTGCATTTGGTTAGCTGCAGGGCATCTCTACATTTATCCATTTACCATAGATTTCCTGATGAACCAACATCTGGTGGAGAAACGCGTCGAGATACATTGGAAGACCGTACATGTGGACTGATAAGTATCATGGCCCATGAAATCTATACGTTGTTTAGTCTATGATAACTGTGCTTTTTTTAACACTAATGTTTATATTTGTGCTCACCATTCCATTATGAATTATTTGGATCTATTATTGTGACTTCTATCTGAGATCAGGATAGCTTCTCGCTTGAGGTCAAGCTGAAGGGCTAAGGATTTACCGTATTTTTCAGACCATAAGACGCACTTTTTTCCCCCCAAATTTGGAAGGAAAATGGGGGTGCGTCTTATGGTCCGAACGTTACTTTACCGGTGATGGTGGAGCGGGGATCGCAGGGTCCTCCGGCGGCGGCAGAGGTGAGATGCTGCTGAAGCCGCGGCCTGTACCTGTGCTGGTGTCGGGTAGTGAAGCTGAGGAGCCGGGGCCTGTGCCGGGCTGTGAGTGTTGTCGGGCGGTGAGGCAGAGGAGCCGGGGCCTCTGCCGGGCTGTGAGCGGTGTCCGAAGGTGCGGCAGAGCAGCATGTGCTGCTTCCGGAGCTCCGGCGGCCATTTTCCTGTAGATCTCTGCCTCACCGCCGGACACCACTCACAGGTCCAGGCCCCAGGCAAGTTCACAGGCCCCAGGCCAGTCCACAGGCCTCAGGCAAGTCCACAGGCCCCAGCCGGTCCACAGGCCCCAACCAGACACCGGCATCTCACCTCTTCTGCTGCCTCCGGGTTCCTGAGGCAGGGAACAGAGGGATCTGCTAAACTGCTCCACCATCACCGCAAGTCACTGCTGCTGCAGCACCGTCTTCATGTATCCAGGGTCCGCAGCATTCCTCCACTTCCGCCGGGCCAGTTTCCTGAAGGACCCTGCCTCCTGCTCCACCACCCCCCAGGTAAGATACCTAATCGGACTATAAGATGGACCCTATCTTATAAAAAAAATTTTTTTTCCTATTTTCCACCCCAAAATTTGGGGTGCGTCTTATGGTCCGGTGCGTCTTATAGTCCGAAAAATACGGTTTATATGAATCAATGGGCATATTTGTCAGATGTCATATCTTGTATATATATCCGCATTCAAGTATGTACAATATTATATTGCTGCCTTGCTGAGCTTTATTCACATTTTGGACTCAAGATACTCTCCTAGTCTTACATTGCATATTGTTTGCATACCCTGCAGACCTCGTTTTTATGTAGTTACAGTGGATGATTTATTTATATATATATTTCTAATCCCGTTACTATCATACTAGCCCTGTGCTCTCCCTCTCTATTGGTGTTCAGGGACTTTTAGGGATAGACGACTTGTGAGTGGGGGCGCCATTGTCGTACAAATTCTAGGGTGCCAACCCCTGCGGTCAGGAATGGTCACCCTAGAGGACAATAGAAGATGACTAGTTCCAGTAGTATCATTGATATGTTATTATATTTATTCATTCCCGCTATTATCATATTACAGGTTGACGAACCTTCTGTTCCCATCCTGTACTTGCTCACCAAGGTCCATAGGAGTCTATAAGACCCTTGTCTCAGTCAATGGGCGTCTATCTGAACCAATTTCTAGATTCTTGTATTACTATCTAATACCAGTTGCTATGGAACTTCCACCTTTCATCAAAAACTGCGGAAATTTTACAGAGATTGGATAATATTCATGTTGGTTTAGATATTTTTCTCATTACATGTGATGTAGAACCATTATATACTTGAATTTCACATGAATATGGATTATCCGCTACTAGGTTTTTTTCTATCAGGCTGGGGTTTGGATGAATCTCTTGTGTATTTTCTTATGATTCTTTTTGAATATGTAGCGTCAGCGTCTCTGCCTCCTGCTGGGCAGAGATGTCGATCCCCTCACCTCCGCGGTCCCGGTCCGACGTCCTCCGGCTCCCCTCCTGCGTCAGCCCGGGGTGCACGCACCGCGCACAGTTCCCCGGGCACTGTGCTCAGGGCGCACATGCACTCCTTCCCTCTTAAAGGGGCCGTGCGCGCCGTCCTAAAGAGTCCCCGGTCAATGGCCGGAGGACTTCCCCTATATAAGGCACCTCCTCCAAAATGGAGGTGCCTGTGCAAGATTGTTGTTTGTGTGCTTACACTCTCCTCAGTCCTCAGGTCCCAGTGCCCGCCAGCCTGTCTATCAGCTGTGCCTGCATGTCTGTCTACCGGCTGTGCTCATCTGCTGTGCCTGTCAGCTTCAGCCATCAGTCCCGTGGGAGTCGCCTGCTCTCACAATGTCGGTCCCAGAGTGGCACCTGGTTCATCTTCCCGGTCCCTCCTTGGTTCACGAAGTCGACTAAGCCACCATGTGGCCAGGGTTGGTCCGGGTATGCACTTAGTTATTCCCCTCTCGTCCCTCCTTGCATCACAGCATAGAGGTTCCACCACCTGGATACGTAACAGTTTGCACAGGCCATGGAATCCGGTGGCTCCCAGGCTCCTTCGCTCTCAGACCTGTACTAAGAGGTCTCTCGCCAGAGATCCCAACAGGATACTATCATGTCCTATCTGCTGACAGTCAACTCCCGCCAGGACGTGCTGTCCACCCCGACTGTGTCCTCCTCTAACCAAGCAACCCTGTGGCGCTGTGGCACCCAGCTTAGGACCCCGGCTATCTGCTCCTCCATGTTTCGGTGGTGACCCTGCCCTATGTCGGGGCTTCATAAATCAGTGCACGCTGCACTTTGAGGCTCTGGTGTCCACTTTTTGGGAGGGCCTTTCCGGATGGAGCAAGGATGAGCTAGCCGGTCATGACATACCTCCCTCTCTAGACGACCTGGTGTCATTAGCTACCCAAATTGACATCCGTTTTCAGGAGCGTTCTAAGGAGACGACCTGGGAGAGAAGACCCCTGCGTCTCGCACCAACCTTCCAAAGGCCAGTCTCGCAACCAGCATTCCACCCGGTGTCCTCTCCAGAGTCTATGCAAATAGACCAAGTTAAGATGGTCAAGTCTCGCCAGGAGATCCGCCGTGCCGAGGGGAGTTGCTTCTACTGTGGCAGTATAGAGCATCAAATCTGCTCCTGTCTGGTGAGACCGGGAAACTCCAGTGTCTAGGACCGCTTGGAGAGGTCGCCCTAGGCAAAAGTTCTTCCTCTCCGCCCTTGACTCTGTCTGTCTCAGTTACCAGTGATAAGACCCGCTTCTTTGAGACTGCCTATCTGGATTCCAGAGCCGCTGGGAATCTCATTCAACAAGCCGTTGTGAAGCGTTATCAGATTCCTACCATACGTCTGGATGATTCTTTAGCGGTTTCCTCTGAGGATGGAAAGCTTCTCTCTGAGACCATCTTGTTTGTCACTGAGCCTGTAACCCTTCAGGTGAGAATGCTACATTCGGAGAAGATCTCCTTTTACGTGCTGTCCGGCCTCTCTCATCCCCTCTTGCTTGGCCTGCCTTGGTTATAGAGACATGAGCTCGTCCTGAATTGGAGCTCGGGTGAGGTGCTCCATTGGGTTCAGGAATGTCATAAGTCTTGTCTGGTTCCGGTTCGTCTTGCTCGACCTCCGTCTATCCCAGCTAACCTACCTGGCCTGCCGGCACCCTACTGGTCATATCAGGACGACTTTGATAAAAAGGAGGCAGAGACACTACCACCTCATAGGCCGTATGATTTCCCCATCGACCTAACACCTGGTGCTTCACCTCCTTGCGGGCGAATCTACCCCTTGTCGCTGGCCGAGACCTGTGCTATGTCTGAATACATAGAGGAGAATCTTGCTAGGGGATTTATCCAGAAATCCACCTCTCCGGCTGGAGCAGGATTCTTCTTCGTCAAGAAGAAAGACGGCTCTCTTCGTCCATGCATCGACTATAGGGGTCTAAACCAGATTACCATAAAAAATAAGTACCCCCTGCCTCTCATCTCAGAGCTGTTTGACCGCCTAAAAGGCGCGAAGATCTTCACTAAGCTCGATCTTCTTGGGGCGTACAATCTGGTCCGGATTCGCCAGGGAGACGAGTGGAAGACGACATTCAACACTCGGGATGGTCAGTACGAATTCCGCGTAATGCCCTTCGGTCTCTGTAATGCTCCAGCTGTCTTCCAGGAGTTAGTAAACGACATCTTCCGAGATCTCCTGTATTCCTGCGTGGTGGTGTACCTGGACGATATCTTGGTGTTCTCCCCTGATCTGCCCTCTCACCGGAGGGATGTTCATCAGGTACTACTGCGGCTTTGGAAGAATTGCCTGTATGTTAAGTACGAGAAGTGCCTCTTTGAGCAGACCTCCCTACCATTTCTGGGATATATCATCTCTGAGACCGGACTGTGAATGGATCTCGAGAAGGTGTCTGCCATCTTAAAGTGGCCCCGACCCGAGGGGTTGAAGGCTATTCAGCGGTTTCTGGCATTCACTAACTATTACCTCCTCTTCATTCCTCATTTCTCCTCCCGGACTGCTCCCATCTCAGCTCTCACCCGTAAAGGAGCAGATCCCAGGGAATGGACTTCTGAGGCGGAAAATGCCTTTGTTTCTCTTAAGCAAGCCTTCTCCTCCGCACCAGTGCTACATCGTCCTGATTGCAATAAACAGTTCTTCCTGGAGGTTGATGCCTCTTCCTCCAGAGCCGGAGCAGTGCTCACCTAGAAATCCTCGTCCGGGCGAATGGTGACCTGCGGCTTCTTCTCCAAACTCTTTTCTTTGTCCGAGCGCAATTACTCCATTGGAGATCAAGAACTGCTGGCTATCAAATTAGCGCTGGAGGAGTGGCGTTACTTGCTTGAAGGGGCTCTGCACTCGGTGGTCATCTACACTGACCATAAAAACCTCGCTTACTTTCAGACCGCCCAAAGACTAAATCTGCGTCAGGCCAGATGGTCTTTGTTCTTTGCTCTTTTTTGCTTCTCTCTCTATTACCGCCCAGCAGTCAAGAATATTAAAGCTGACGCTCTATCCAGCTCTTTTCTGTCTACCGACTAAGAGGAGGAGCCTCTACACATCATTGACCCCTCCAGAATAATGACTGTTGCTCCGTTTGACCTGTCTCATCTACCTCATGGTAAGACCTTTGTAGCGGCTCAAGATCGCAAGAGGGTCTTACTCTCGGGTCATTCGTCCAAACTGGCTGGTCATGCCGGCCAGAGCAAGACGCTTCTGCTCATTGCCCGACATTATTGGTAGCCCACCCTGCGCAAGGATGTTGCGGATTTTGTCGCGGCTTGTTCCTCTTGTGCCCGTAACAAGATACCTAGGCACCTTCCAGCTGGTCATCTTCTTCCTCTTCCCGTGCCTTCTGCTCCTTGGCAACACATTGCGATGGACTTCATCACTGATCTCCCGGTATCTTGCGGTTCTACCGTCAGTTGGGTGGTCTCTGACCGCTTCTCCAAGATGACTCACTTCATCCCTTTGCCTGGTCTTCTGTCTGCACCTGTGCTTGCTAAGGACTTTATCCATCACATCTTTCGTCTCCACGGCTTACCCCTCCACATTGTCTTGTACCGAAGAGTTCAGTTCACTTCTCGCTTCTGGAGAGCCACGTGCAAGCTGCTGGATGTCTCTTTGGACTTTTCTTCGGCCTATCATTCTCAGTCCAATGGTCAAGTGGAGCGTATTAATCAGATCCTTACCAGTTTTCTTCGGCATTTTGTCAAAGCTCACCATAGCGATTGGGTAGAACTCCTGCCTTGGGCCGAGTTTTCTTATAACAACCATGTGAGTGAGTCCTCTGCTATGTCTCCTTTTTTTGTGTTTTACGGCCGACACCCCCGAATTCCTTTTCTCGTCTCCTCTTCAGTGGACAATACTGCCACGGAGTCTCTTGTCAGTGAATTTTCGGTGATTTGGGAAGACACTAGATCTGCGCTTCTTCAGTCCTCCGAGCAGATGAAGAAGCATGCTGATAAGAGACGTCTGGAACTGCCTCTATTTCGTCCGGGAAACAAGGTCTGGCTTTCCTCCAAATATGTCCGCCTCAAGATACCATCATACAAGTTGGGTCCACGGTTTATCGATCCTTTAGAGATTCTGGGCCAAATAAATCCAGTGGTGTATTAGCTAAAACTCCCTGCCTCCTTACGGATTCCCAATTCCTTTCACGTGTCTCTCCTCAAGCCTGTTGTCCTTAATCGTTTATCTGACTATCCAGGTACCACGCCAGCTCTAGTCTCCGCTGAGGACGTCTTTGAAGTAGAGAACATTTTGGCCATCAAGAGGGTAAGAGGAAAGACTTTCTTTCTTGTGGATTGGAAGGGGTTTGGTCCTGAGGAGAGGTCTTGGGAGCCCAGGGAGAACATTCATGCCCCTCGTCTTCTAGAAAAATTTCTTGAGGGCCTAAAGAAGAGGGGCATAAAGGGGGGGTACTGCCGGGCAGAGACGTCGATCCCCTCACCGCCGCGGTCCCAGTCCGGCGTCCTCCGGCTCCCCCCCAGCGTCTGCCCGGGCACTGTGCTAAGGTTCCCTGGGCACTGTGCTAAGGTTGCGCGCGCGCGCACTCCCTCCCTCTTAAAGGGGCCGCGCACGCCGTCCTAAAGAGTCCCCGGGCAATTTCCGGAGTACTTCCCCTATATAAGGCACCTCCTCCAAAATGGAGGTGCCTGTGCAAGATTGTTGTTTGTGTGCTAACACTCTCCTCAGTCCTCAGGTCCCAGTGCCCGTCAGCCTGTCTATCAGCCGTGCCCGCCTGTCTACCGGCCGTGCTCATCCGCTGTGCCTGTCAGCTTCAGCCATCAGTCCCATGGGAGTCGCCTGCTCTCACAAGGTCGGTCCCAGAGTGCCACCTGGTTCACCTTCCCGGTCCCTCCTTGGTTCACGGAGTCGACTAAGCCTCTGTGTGGCCAGGGTCGGTCCGGGTAGGCACTTAGTTACGCCCCTCTGATCCCTCCTTGCATCACAGCACAGAGGTTCCACCACCCAGATCCGTAACAGAATACATTTTGTTACATAATAATTTTGCGTTCAAAGATCGATACTACCTACAGAAGAAAGAGGTGGCAATGGCCGCGGCTTGGGCCCCATCTTACGCCAATCTCTCCTTGGGATTTTGGGAGTGTGAATACATCCGATTCCAGAACATTGAACATACGTCATTGGGATCAGAGATATCTTGGATGAGATTCATAGACAATGTGTTGTTTATTTTGCAGGGCTCCCATGAGGAACTTGAAAAATTCTTAAAATATCTCAATGACAATGCATTGAATATTAAGCTAACCCATCATATTGATCAAAAGAAAATTGATTTTCTGGATTTGGATATTCATGTTGATGACCATGGACAGTTGCATACAAATATTTATCGCAAGAATACTAGTGCCAATGCTTTCTTGCATGCCAAATCAGTCATCTGGCACATGTAATACAGGCAATGCCGTCTGGACAATTTATTAGGGCACATTGTATTTGTATCATCACACCCCTGATGAAGCCATAAGCATTTGGCGTAACGCGTAGGTTATTTATACTTTTTCCTTTTCTCTGTGCATCTTTATTTTCTGGTACTCTCCTTATTCCTACATTGCTTTATACTTAATTTATTTGTGGGCTTGATAGTGGAGCATAGATATTTTCTACTATGCTCTCTTACCAATTGATTTACCTATACCATGCTATATATATTTTAGCGATATTTGGAATTATGTACCATTGTTATTGAAGTACATTTATCTTGCATAGTTGTGTAATACATCTTTGACATATCTATTATTTTTTTTTGTTTGGGTGAATTTTTTTCCTTTTTTGTCTTTTGTCCTGTGTATGTTTTTTATCATGTTTTTTAATAATGTCCTATGTAGTGTGTTTTGAGACTAATAAAATTTTGCATATTCTTGTACATTAGTATCTTTATATCTATTTATCAATTGTATTTGGTGCCCTGGATTTGTCCCAATCCCCCTTGTCTTTTTCTTATGCTTGTTTGCATTCATGGGGACATTGGCACAAATACATAATTAATATTTAGTGTGGTGCTAGGTCTGCCCCTTACTTCTTGCACATTGTATTTGTGACCAAGACAAAGCTTTTGAAGAATAGGCATGTGATATGACCAGTAGATACTTACAACGTGGTACAAAATGGAAATTATTCAACAGGCCTACTGACGCGCCCCCTGGGCCTGTGTTGTGCAGGGGATACCCGGAGCCGGATCGCTGGGGGTTGTAGTCTCCATGGCGCTGACCCGGTCCGTGCCCAGGGTGGTCAATTCAGTGGCAGTCTTAGTGTAATAACAAATGTCCGACTACGCCACCCGTGGATTCCGGTCAGTGGGGACCGCCGCTGTGCTGCAGACCGCTGAGGCTGATGTTGTATGCGCAGCCAAGTATGGGATTACTCCCCACGGGAGAAGTATTGCCTCAGGGCAGCTAGTGTGGATGATGGGAGTGATGGTGTAAGCGTCCCAGTACTAATGGTGCTGGTGCGGCGATGAAACACAGAGACGTGTGGTGCAGTTTCCAATGCATTACTCACAGTTCTCATCCAGGTCACTTGTGCACATGAAGGACCGCCTGAGCCGTGCTGCGTTCACCAGGCAAGGGGCTCGACCAACTCCCAGGCAATTCCAGAGCGTGGCACAGGGCTCCCTTCTCTTCCCTTCTCTGGCCGTCCTCACCAGTGACCCACCTTTGTCCAGCTTCCTCGGGCCTTCTCTTGTCGAAGCCTATCTCCGGTTTCCCTGACCCTATGTGGTATGCTTTCCTGGTGGATGTAGTGAGGGGTCGCACCAAGATGTGGTCACAACCTCCGGTCCTTGGCTGAGGAATCTGTTGCCTCCACCAATTTGGGTCCCGGTACCCTGCTCTGCCAACCCTTCACCCGCAATCTCCTGGGCCTTTGGGGTTCCTTCTTCACTCATGTCTCTGGGCCTCTCTTGATGTTTCGTTCCTTGCTTCCTTTCTCCTCTGTTCCAGTTCCTTTCTTACTTTCCTTTCTGTTCCTTCTCCTCTCTCTCTCTCAGGCCCCGGCCTCCTGACAAGGCCTGCCCGTGGAGCAGAGCCCATGCAGCAGCTCTGCTCCCTGTCACTTCTCTTCAGACTGCACACTGATCTAAGATGGTGCCCACCTTATATACCTCGCTTATGTGTGAGCCCAGGTGACTAGCAACCAATGGGCTCCTACCTATGCCCAGAGACCCACCCCTATCTGCTCCTACACCACTGGGTTTTCCTCCCCCTCCCCACTCCAGCCAGGGACAGAAGCTGTCGTGCCTGCACTTCTGTGGGAGCACCGTTGAGCTGTCCCTCGGAAATGAGGTGTGTGTGGTGCATGCAGCCTAACGAGCCCTAGTCCACACTGCATCCTTACCCGGGAGTGGAATATCACACCTCTGGTTTGAGGTGCAATACCCCTGTAGCAGCCGAGCACTCGGGGTGCTACATTCCCCCCTGGTAAATCACAGCAGCTCAGATTAGAGACCAGGTCAATGCCACACAGAGTTCTAGCAGCAGACATATCTCTACAACTGTTAAGAGGAGACTTTGTGCAGCAGGCCTTCATGGTAAAATAGCTGCTAGGAAACCACTGCTAAGGACAGGCAACAAGCAGAAGAGACTTGCTTGGGCTAAAAAACACAAGGAATGGACATTAGACCAGTGGAAATCTGTGCTTTGGTCTGATGAGTCCAAATTTGAGATCTTTGGTTCCAACCACCGTGTCTTTGTGCGACGCAGAAAAGGTGAACGGATGGACTCTACATGCCTGATTCCCACCGTGAAGCATGGAGGAGGAGGTGTGATGGTGTGGGGGTGCTTTGCTGGTGACACTGTTGGGGATTTATTCAAAATTGAAGGCATACTGTACCAGCATGGCTACCACAGCATCTTGCAGCGGCATGCTATTCCATCCGGTTTGAGTTTAGTTGGACCATCATTTATTTTTCAACAGGACAATGACCCCAAACACACCTCCAGGCTGTGTAAGGGCTATTTGACTAAGAGAGAGAGTGATGGGGTGCTACGCCAGATTACCTGGCCTCCACAGTCACCAGACCTGAACCCAATCAAGATGGTTTGGGGTGAGCTGGACCGCAGAGAGAAGGCAAAAGGGCCAACAAGTGCTAAGCATCTCTGGGAACTCTTTCAAGATTGTTGGAAGACCATTTCCGGTGACTACCTCTTGAAGCTCATCAAGAGAATGCCAAGAGTGTGCAAAGCAGTCATCAAAGCAAAAGGTGGCTACTTTGAAGAACCTAGAATGTAAGGCATATTTTCAGTTGTTTCACACTTTTTGTTAAGTATATAATTCCACATGTGTTAATTCATAGTTTTGATGCCTTCAGTGTGAATGTACAATTTTCATAGTCATGAAAATACAGAAAAAACTTTAAATGAGAAGGTGTGTCCAAACTTTTGGTCTGTACTGTATATATACATACCCCACATTCAGACTATAAGACATACGCCCCCACTTTCCTCCAAAATTGTGTCTTATAGTCCGAAAAATACGGTATATAACATGCATTATGCATATTTCTTGGATTATATCCATTGGATGAATAGTATTTTTTTTTATATAGAAATACTGCATTTTTCGGACTATAAGACGCACCGGACCATAAGACGCACCTAGGTTTTAGGGGAGGAAAATAAAAAAAAAAATTTAAGGAAAAAATGTGTTCATGATGCACTTTTAAGGAGGAGGGGGTCTTCTGCTGACACTGGTATAGGGATAATGTCCCCCAATTCTGACAATATTCCCCATCCTGGAATATATTCCCCTGCCCTTCCTTTTATACGTGGTCCCCATCCCCATCCTGGTATGCCTGGCATCTCTCCATCCTGGTATGCATGGCACAGCTCATCCCTATCCTGCTATGCATGGCACCCCTCATCTCTATCCTGGTATGCATGGCAACCTCATCCCTATCCTGGTATGCATGGCACCCCTCATCCCTATCCTGGTATGCATGGCACCCCTCATCCCCGTCCTGGTATGCATGGCACCCCTCATCCCTGTCCTGGTATGCATGGCACCCCTAATCCTTATCCTGGTATGCATGGCACCCCTAATCCCTATCCTGGTATGCATGGCACCCCTCATCCTTATCCTGGTATGTGTGGCCCCTCATCCTTATCGTGGTATGTATGGCCCCCTCATCTTTATCCTGTTATGTCTGCCCCCTTCAGCGTTATCCTGGTATGCATGGCACCCCTAATCCGTACCCTTGTACGTATGGCCCCTTCATCCTTATCCTAGTATGCATGGTCCCCCTAATCCTCACCAGGCTGCACATAAAAAAATAAACACTCCTACTCACCTTTCTTCTCTCCTCCAGTGCTGCGTCCTGTCTGCCCGCACTGCTCTCTCCATCTGAGCCGCGCATGACATCACTGCCATGCACGGCTCACAAGGAGAGAGATCAGCTGCCGGAAGTCATTGCTCCCCACACCGGGACTGTGAGCGCGGAGAGCAGTGACTTCATGCTCCTTAATAGCCGCCACACAGTGTAGCCGCAGCACGGCTCCTGCTGCTGCCGGGCTATTGCGTGTGCCCACTTATTAAAGGGCATGAATATTCACCCCTCCCCACGCCCATGGGCATGGAGAGAGGTTGAATATTCATGCCCTTTAACAGCGGGCACAGGCGATTCCGGCAACAGCAGGAGCTGCGCTGCGGCTACACTGTGTGCCTCTATTAAGGGGCATGAATATTCAGTGCTCCCCACGCCCCATGGGGGTGAGGAGCAGTGAATATTCATTTTCTTTAGCAGTGGGGACAGTGTAGGCTGCAGCGGGCGGCTGCTGCCTCCTGTGCCCCGCACCTCGGCCGCTACCACTCCCCCCGCACCCCACACAATGTATATATATACCCCCCCAAAATTTGGACTATAAGATGCACCCCTCATTTTCCTCCAAAATTTTGGAGGAAAAAAGTGTGTTTTATAGTACGAAAAATATGGTATATAAACTCAGCATTAAATCTTTTAAGCTTAATATAATACTTGTTTGTGCAATATATCCTTTTTTTGGACTATTTATATTAAAAATTAAATTATATTGATATTCATCAGTGGGACCAATGAAGTTATCAAATTAATTTTTTCGCATTTGCACTTTAAACTTGATTATCATGTAATGTATAATAAAATTCTATGCAATTTATCATATATTGACCTTTTTGAATTGGTATTCCCTGTATGTAGCATGGAGTGCACACTCATCTCCTTCGCCCTGTAACATAATTTTATTCCTTTACACCCTTTTCTTTCCCCTCCACATCATTTTTTATAACATGTATAACATGTTTTGTGTTTTTAATCGATTTAATAAAGAGATACATATTTTCCAATATACTCTTGTTGCCTAATTTATAGATATAATTTTCTAGGTTTATATTATCATATTAGCCCTAATCTATTGCTCACTGTTGTTTCCCAGGGACTTATAGGGACTTTGAGGGATAGACCACTTGTGAGTGGGGGCGCCATTGTCGTACTATATTTAGGGTGCCAACCCCTGCAGTCAGGAATGATCATCATAGAGGACAATAGGAGGAGACTAGTTCTGCACATTCATTATTTTTCACTTTTATCTTCAGATTATTTCTTTGTATGGATAATTGTAATTATCTTTAATAAAGGTTGGATTTTAAGGGTTTTTTATGCAAATTATTTGGTTATACCCTTTGTTTGATATGCTGTTAGTTGGTTAAAAAAAAATTAAAAAAATAAAAAGTTCAAATCACCCCTCTTTGCCCCATTGAAAGTAAAGATATTAAAAAAAAAATACACAGACAAAATAAAGTATAAATGTTGAGTGCCCAAGAACAATTGTGCCAAAGAGAAATAACACTTTACAACTATATATAGATGGAATATATTTATGAATTAAAATAAACAATAATGAAAGTCAAAAAATGGGCAAAGGGTACCCAAACAAAGGTGGCACTTGGGGTAAGTATATGCATAATTGTTATTCCATTGATAGGGCAGTAGAATGAATATGTTCATCAGTGGTAAAATACCACAGCTATATAATCAAACATAGGGTATGTACATAAGTAGGAATATGGTAAGTATATATCGTTTAAATAGCAGCAAAAAGTACTTTATGTACAACCCTAAAAATTTGGGGGGCCAAACTTCAGATTTTTTTCACCACTTAAATAATTAAAAACTGGACATGTTGGGTATTGCCATAATCGTATTGATGAGGAGAATAATAGTGCAAGGTCATTTTTACTACAATATGTAAACACAATTCCAAAAAAACAATGTCATATTATATTTTTTTACCACAATTTCACCGCACTTGGAATTGTTTCCCTTTTTCCAGTACACTAGTGGTGAAATGAATGGTGTCATTCAAAAGTAAAACTTGTCCCGCAAAAAAATAAGCCCTCATATGTCTATGTGGACAAAAAAATAGTTATGGCTCTGGGAAGAAGGGGATGAAAAAATGGAAACACAAAAGCGGAAATTAGCTGTGGCGTGAAGGGGTTAAGTCTGAACCAAATCTGCAAGTCACAAATAAGCAACGTGTGCATGAGACTTCAGTATTCTCATTCACTTTGCTGGCATCAGGAAATCCTTCAGGTTTTGTGACAAATCTGCACTGAAAAAAAAACGCAGCATAAAGCATCGTGTGCACTCAGCCTTACAGTAGGAGTGTCTATTTACCCATTACAACCAATCAGAAATCAGCTTTCATTTTACCAAAGCAGGTTGAGAAATTAAAGCTGAGCTCTGGTTGGTTGCTATGGACAACAAAGACAATGTAATGAACAGTTTTGATAAATGAGGCTGTGAGACTCCACATTATACATCAGGGGACAGAAGCTCCATGTCACCGATCTATCACTGCTGTCAGGAGATGGGATCAAGAACAATTGATGAGAATCTAGCAATATGGGTGATGTGCTCCGCATTACAGGAACCATATAGGAGAAGACCTCAATATGGAGGATAACGCAGACATGGCACACCCGCTACAGCAGGTACACAAGGCAGACACAAGGATTTCTAAATGTATGGCGTACGGTGCTGAGAAGCAACTGCAATGCTCATGAAATAACCCTCCTAAGAGACGGACAATCCTTTACAAGTATCACTGGGATTATTATTATTTATTATTATTATGGCGCCATTTATTCCCTGTCGCTTTACATGTGAGAAGGTGTATACATAGTAAAGACAAGCACAATAATCATGAACAATACAAGTCAGCGACTGGTCCAGGAGGAGAGAGGACCCTGCCCGCGAGGGCCACAGTCTACAAGGGATGGGTGAGGGTACAGTAGGTGAGGGTAGGTCTGGTCGTGCAGCGATGTGGTGGAGCGAGGGTTAATGCAGGTTGTAGGCTTGTCAGAAGAGGTCGGTCTTCATGTTCCTTCTGAAGGTTTCCACAGTAGGAGAAAGTCTGATATGTTGAGGTAGAGCTTTCCAGAGTAGGGAGGATGCACTGGAGAAATCTTGTATGCGATTGTGGGAAGAGGCAATAAGAGGGGAGTAGAGAAGGAGATTGCAACATTCCAACATTTGCACAAATTTGGCAACTTTTTGGGACCATTTTCTGCAGAAAGTAATTTAAGGGGTTGTCCACTACATGTCAACCCCTTCTGGAATGCTACAGTTCCCCAAATAAAGTAAAAACACTTCATATTTACCTCAGTGCCAACATCGTTGGAATGGCGCTATTCCAGGAGGTATGTGTTTTTTATTTTATTTGAGGCACTGCAGCACTTAAAGGTACTATGTCACCAAGGTTTTGAAACCTAATCTGAGATATAATATATATAGAGATATAGATATATAATATATAGAGATAAATGTTTCACTCATTGGGATGCTTGCTGTAGTTTTGATAAAATCACAGTTTTATCAGCAGGAGATTATCACTACTGCTGCCAGGTAGTTATCTATATTCATGAGCTCTGTATAACCCCACCCCCACCACTGATTGGGAGTTTTCTGACTATGCACAGGGTACACACACAGAAAGCTGCCAATCAGTGTTGCTGGGTTATACAGAGCTCAGCATTCAGAGAACTTGTACATTTGTAGCTTAGAAAACTGTGATTTTGTCAAAATTATACCCTGCAATCCAATGAATAGTACATGCTTGGTAGAAGGGTCTCTGCCCCTATATCTTGCTGCTCTAATATAGGGTAACACAAAACTGCTGCCAGATTCCCTTTAAAAATGTGTCAGCATTTTCCATGTATTGTGGTAAATTTCAGCAGAACTGAACCAGGACATTACACAATGATAAGAACATTTCACCATGATTTGGGAAGAGATAACTCTGACCACTTTGTATTGGCAAACTGCCTATAACAACTATAATGATCTGCTCAAATATAAAACTGTTTTTTGTAATTTTTTATTATAAAGGTAGATTTGGAATCATTTTGGTGACTTTATCCCTGGATTACATGTGGAGATATAAAACATGTACAATAACGTTCCCTGTAATTACTAGTTACATTTCTTTTTTTACCTGAGCCTCCCACGTCTTCTTTCTTCTGGCTATTGGCCTGTATTGATGGTGTCTTTCCTTCCTCTGAACAGTCCAGGCTGATTCTTCTGTTCTTCGGTAATTTTCTCTGGACAATGATGTCTTCATCTGCTTGCGCCATCTCTGGGGTGGGAGACATCTTCCGTCCTGAGTCTGGTTTCTTCCTCTTTTTTCCCTTCCTTTGGGGCTTTTTGATAGAAGACTTCTCATCAGCCGATGAGCCCAAATGTCTTCTGTTCTTCAATCCTTCACTCTGGGCAATGACGTCCTCATCCACTTGCTCCATCTCTGGGGTGGGAGACATCTTTCGTCCCGAGTCTGTTTTTTTACCCTTTCTTCCTCTCCATTTGGGTTTTTTGATTGAAGACTCCTCATCAGCCGATGAGTCCAAGTGTCTTCTTTATCTCTCTTTCTTCTTCCCTACAATCTCCTCTTTTTCCATATCATGAATTTGCTCACAGTCCGCAGACAACTTCTTCACTATCACCAGTCAACTCCAACTGTCACTTTCCTCAACTGTCAACTGAGAGCACGGGCACCTGGATGGAACTGGTCATGTGATCAGTAACTGACCAATAAGATTCCAAGTTATATGCTACAGTATAAGTATGGGAATGTATCAGTTTGATATATGGGTTGTAATAAAATTAAATCTGTTTTCGTTCTACTGTTTTTAGTTAGTTGATTTAAACTTTATCTTTTCCATTTCCATCACTTCAGTATTATCTCACAGATAATTTTAGGATTTTAGGGCTCATTTTAACAATATGCTATATTATTTATCCACATCAATGAACTACATACCTGACCATTGTACTTATTGAGAAACAGTTGAGATCTCTATATTATTTGTATCGAGTGGCTACAAACAAAGCAAACAAGATGAGTTTCTCATCCACTGCTGTACTCAGCATAAGCAGCGTCTGAAATTACAAATGTTTGTTTTGATTGCTGCCTATGCAGAGCGCAGAAGTCTATGACAAACTCATTTTGACTTCAGTGCTATGTATAAGCAGTGACCAAGATGACAGAAAATGAGCAATAAATTATTGAAGGCAGCTCTACTCATGTGTGGTGCATATAAGCAGTGTTCATTCATTCTCTACTCATTTTCTGTTGTCCAAGTCTCTGTCTATGTAGAGGGAACCACTTGAGATGAGTTTGCCATAGGCTGTTGTGCTCTGCTTAGGCAGAGACTTAAGGCCCCGTCATACTTAGCGACGCTACAGCAATCCCGACAACGATACGACCTGTCAGGGATCGTTGCTGCGTCGCTATGTGATCGCTGGTGAGCTGTCAAACAGGCAGACTCACCAGCGATCAGGGGAGCAGCGACATCGTGGAAAGAATCTTTCCACGATGTCCTGCTCCTGGTTACCAGCCTGCTGAAGCAGGAGCAGGCTGGTAACCATGATAAACAGCGGGTTACTAGGGGCACACGCGCACTTAGTAACCCGCTGTTTATCATGGTTACCACTCTGCTACGGTGAGCAGGAGGTTACCGCTCACGTAGCAGGCTTGTAACCATGATAAACAGCGGGTTACTAGGGGCACACGCGCACTTAGTAACCCGCTGTTTATCATGGTTACCACTCTGCTACGGTGAGCAGGAGGTTACCGCTCACCGTAGCAGAGTGGTAACCATGATAAACATCGGGTTACTAAGTGCGTGTGTGCCCCTAGTAACCCGCTGTTTATCATGGTTACCAGCCTGATTGCTGCTCCCGCTGGTCACACACAGCGATGTGTGCTGACCAGCGGGAGGGCAAAGACCAAAAAATGGTCCAGGACATTTTGCAGCGATCAGCGACCTCACAGCAGGGGCCTGATCGCTGCAAAGTGTCACACATAGCGACATCGCTGGTGAGGTCGCTGTTGCGTCACCAAAACCGTAACTCAGCAGCGATCTCACTAGCGATCTCGCTATGTGAGACGGGGGCTTTATATGAGAAAGCTCACTTCATTATACTAAGCTTTGTAATTTCCATCTTTGCTTATGTAGACCAGCAGCCACTTGCAAACTCATCTCCCCTTCTGAGCTCTGCATAAGCAGCATTGGGTGGGCATTCGCTTTGCCACTCAACACTGTCTTCATTTATTGCATAGAGCTGCTTTTATAGTTTTACATTTTTTCTAACCCGAACTAGTGTTACAAGCAGATCAAGAGACTGGTTTAGGATTAAGCTAATGGTTAGGGCTAGGAATAGGGCTAAGGTAATAACATTGTTCTATAAAAAATGTATTAAGATAGAAAATAGAAAGCATACAAATAAAATAATGTATTGCGTTTTATATTTTTAAAATTCGAGAGATGCTGCTGTTAAATATTTCTGGAAATAGGATAAGGTCTCAGGGGCCAGGAATAATTTTTTTTGCATCTTAATCCTCATTATTTGCTTAAAAAGCAATCCAGAGAACACGTTTTTTCTGCACCATTTGCTTGTTGGCACTGCAGAATACAGCCAGGTCCTTTCCATATTACAGCGCTAAAAATCCATCTATTTAAAACTGTGTTTTCTCCATCACATGGATCACATATACGTTTTTGAAAAATACTGCCATTTCTGGCCTCCATTAAATTTTTTTTTCAGTGTGTCAGCAAAGTTTTTGACACTGGTTTGCTGTTCAGAACAGTTACCTACAGACCAGGTATTTAAAACTATGTTTTCTCCATCACACGGATCACATATACGTTTTCAGAAAATACTGCCATTCCTGGCCTCCATTAAAAAAAAATTTCAGTGTGTCAGCAAAGTTTTTGACACTGGTTTGCTGTTCAAAACAGTTACCTACAGGCCAGGTATTTAAAACTGTGTTTTCTCCGTCACACGGATTACATATACGTTTTCAGAAAATACTGCCATTTCTGGCCTCCATTAAAAAAAAAATTTCAGTGTGTCAGCAAAGTTTTTGGCACTGGTTTGCTGTTCAAAACAGTTACCTACAGGCCAGGTATTTAAAACTGTGTTTTCTCCATCACACGGATTACATATACGTTTTCAGAAAATACTGCCATTTCTGGCCTCCATTAAAAAAAATTTTCAGTGTGTCAGGACAGTTTTTGATACTGATTTGCTGTTCAAAACAGTTACCTACAGGCCAGGTATTCAAAACTGTGTTTTCTCGGCCACAAGGATTACATATATGTTTTCAGAAAAAACTCCCATTTCTGGCCTCCATTAAAACAATTTCAGTGTGTCAGCAAAGTTTTTGACACTGGTTTGCTGTTCAAAACAGTTACCTACAGGGCAGGTATTTAAAACTGTGTTTTCTCCGTCACACGGATTACATATACGTTTTCAGAAAATACTGCCATTTCTGGCCTTAATTAAAAAATTTCTTCAGTGTGTCAGCAAATTTTTTGACACTGGTTTTCTGTTCAAAACAGTTACCTACAGGCCAGGTATTTAAAACTGTGTTCTGTCGCTCTTGCTCTGGCCTGCCCTTGCCTTGGCTCTGGCCTACTCTCGCTCTGGCTCTGGCCTTCCCTCGCCCTGGCTCCATCCTGCTCTCACTCTGTCTTGCCTGCCCTCGACTTGGCTCCGGCCTACTCTCGCCCTGGCTCCGGCCTGCTCTCGCACTGGCTCCGGCCTGCCCTCGCCCTGGCTCCGGCCTGCCCTCGCCTTGGCTCCGGTCTGCTCTCGTCTTGGCTCCGGCCTGCCCTGGCCCTCGCTCCGGCCTACTCTCGCCCTTGCTCCGGCATGCCTTCGCCTTGGCTCCGGCCTGCCATCGCTCTGGATCCGGCCTGATCTCGCACTGGCTCTGGCCTGCCCTTGCCTTGGATCCGGCCTGCGCTCACCCTGGCTCCGGCCTGCTCTCGCCTTGGCTCCGGCCTGCCCTCGCTCAGGCTCCGGCCTGCCCTCTCCTTGGCTCTGGCATGCTCTCGCTCTGGCCTGCCTTCGCCTTGGCTCCGGCCTGCTCTCGCTCTGGCCTGCCTTCGCCCTGGATCCGGCATGCTCTCGCTCTGGCTCCGGCCTGCCCTCGCCCTGGCTCCGGCCTGCACTCGCTCTGACTCCGGCCTGCCCTCGCCCTGGCTCCGGCCTGCACTCGCTCTGACTCCGGCCTGCCCTCGCCCTGGCTCCGGCCTGATATCACTCTGGCTCCGGCCTGCTTTCGCTCTGGCTCTGGACTGCCCTCGCCTTGGCTCCGGCCTGCACTCGCTTTGGCTCTGGCCTGCCCTTGCCTTGGCTCCAGCCTGCTCTCGCTCTGGCTGTGGCCTGCCCTTGCCATGGCTCCGGGCTGCTCTCGCTCTGGCTCCAGCCTACTCTCGCTCTTGCTCCGGCCTGCTCTCACCCTGGCTCTGGCCTGCCCTCGTAATGGCTCCAGCCTGCCATCACCCTGGCTCTGGCCTGCCCTCCCCTTGTCTTCGGCCTGCTCTCGCTCTGGCCTGCCCTCGCCCTGGCACCGGCCTGCTCTCGCTCTGGCTCTGACTTGCCCTTGCCTTGACTACGGCCTGCTCTCGCACTGGCTCCGGCCTGCCTTCGCCCTGGCTCCGGCCTGCTCTCGCTCTGGCTCTGGCCTGCCCTCGCCCTGGCTCCGGCCTGCTCTCGATCTGTCTCTGGCCTACCCTTGCCCTGGCTCCGGCCTGCTCTTGCTCTGTCTTGCCAGCCCTCGCCTTGGTTTAGGCCTGCTGTCGCTCTGGCTCCGGCCTACTCTCCCTCTGGCTCAGGCCTGCCCTTACCTTGGCTCCGGCCTGCTCTGGCTCTGGACTGCTCTCGCCTTGGCTCCGGCCTGCTCTCGCTCTGTCCTGCCCTCGCCTTGGCTCGAGCCTGCTCTCGCTGTAGCTCTGGCTCTGGCCTGCCTTCGCCGTGGCTCCAGCCTGCTCTCGCTCTGGCTCCGGCCTGTCCTCGCCCTGGCTCCGGCCTGCACTCGCTCTGGCTCCGGCCTGCAGTCGCCCTGGCTCCGGCCTGATATCACTATGGCTCTGGCCTGCCTTCGCCCTGGTTCTGGCCTGCTCTCGCTCTGGCTCTTGCCTGCCCTCGCCTAGGCTCCGGCCAGCACTCGCTCTAGCTCTGGCCTGCCCTCACCCTGGCTCCGGAATGCTCTCGCTCTGGCTCAGACCTGCCCTCGCTCTGGCTCCAGCATGCCCTCAATGTGGCTCCGGCCTGCCCACTGCCTGCCTCCGGCCTGCTCTCGCTCTCGTTCCGGCTCTGGCCTGCCCTCACCCTGGCTCTGGCCTGACATGTACCTGGCTCCGGCCTGCCCTCGCTCTGGCTCTGTCCTGCCTTCGCCATGGCTCCGGCATGCTCTCGCACTGGCTCCGGCCTGCCCTCGCTCTGGCTCCGGCCTGCTCTCGCTCTGGCTCCGGCCTGCCCTCGCCCTGGCTCCGGCCTGCCCTCGCCCTGGCTCCGGCCTGCTCTTGCTCTGGCTCTGGCCTGCCTTCGCCCTGGCTCCGAACTGCTTTTGCTCTAGCTCTGGCCTGCCCTCGCCCTGGCTCCGGCCTGCCATCTCCTTGGCTCCGGCCTGCTCACGCTTTTGCTCCGCCTGCCCTCGCCCTGGCTCCGGCCTGCTGTCGCTCTGGCTCTGGACTGCCCTCGCCCTGGCTCTGGCCTGCTCTAGCTCTGGCTCTGGCTCTGGCCTGCCCTCGCCTTGGCTCTGGCCTGCTCTCGCACTAGCTCTGGCATGCCCTTGCCCTGGCTATGGCCTGCTCTCGCTCTGGCCTGCCCTCGCCTTGGCTGCGGCCAGCTCTCGCCCTTGCTCCGGCCTGCTGTCGCTCTGGCTCTGGCCTGCCCTTGTCTTAGCTCCAGCCTGCACTCACTCTGGCTCTGGCCTGCCCTCGCCTTGGCTCCGGCCTGCTCTCGCTCTGGCTCTGGCCTGCCCTCACCCTGGCTCCGGCCTGCTCTCGCTCTGTCTTGCCTGCTGTAGCCTTGGCTCCGGCCTGCTCTGGCTCTGGCTCCGGACTACTCTCTCTCTGGCTCCGGCATGCCCTCTCTCTCGCTCCGGCCTACTCTAGCTCTGGCTCCGGCCTGCTCTCTCTCTGGCTCTGGCCTGCCCTTGCCATGGCTCCGGCCTGCTGTTGCTCTGGCCTGCCATTGCCTTGGCTCCGGCCTGCCCTCGCTCTAGCTCCGGCCTGCTTTCGCACTTGATCTTGCCTGCCTTTGCCTTGGCTCCGGACTGTTCTTGCCGTGGCTCCGGCCTGCTCTCGCCCTGTATCCGGCCTGCTCTCCCCCTGTCTCCGGACTGCACTCTACCTGGATCCGGCCTGCCCTCGCCCTGGCTCCGGCCTGCCCTCGCCCTGGCTCTAGCCTGCCCTCGCCCTGGCTCCGCCCTGCTATCGTTCTGGGTCTAGCCTGTCCTCGCCTTGGCTCCGGCCTGCTCTCGACCTGTATCCGGCCTGCGCTCCCCCTGGCTCCGGACTGCACTCTACCTGGATCCGGCCTGCCCTCGCTCTGGCTCCCGCCTGCCCTCGCCCTGGCTCCGGCCTGCCCTCGCCCTGCCTCCGGCCTGTACTTGCTCTCGCTTTGACTATGGCCTGCCCTCGCTCCGGCCAGCTCCCGCCCTGGCTCCAGCATGCCCGCGCCTTGGCTCCGGCCTGCTCTCGCTCTGGCCTGCCCTCGCCTTGACTCCGGCCTGCTTTCGCTCTACCTCTGACCTGCCCTTGCCCTGGCTCCGGCCTGCTCTCGCTCTGGCTCTGGCCTGCCCTCGCCTTGACTCCGGCCTGCTTTCGCTCTACCTCTGGGCTGCCTTGCCCTGTCTCCGGCCTGCTCTCGCTCTGGCTCTGGCCTGCCCTCACCTTGGCTCGGGCCTGCTCTCGCTCTGGCTCTGGCCTGCCCTCGCCCAGGCTCCAGTGTGCTCTCGCACTGGCTCTGGCCTGCCATCTCCTTGGCTCCGGCCTGCTCTCGATCTGGCTCTGGCCTGCCTTCGCCTTGGCTACAGCCTGCTCTCGCTCTGGCTCTGGCCTGCCTTCGCCCTGGCTCCAGACTGCTCTTGATCTAGCTCCGGCCTGCCCTTGCCCTGGCTCCAGCCTGCCATCTCCTTGGCTCCGGCCTGATCTTGCTCTGGCCTGCCCTCAACTAGGCTCCGGCCAACACTCGCTCTGGCTCTGGCCTGCCCTCGCCTAGGCTCCGGTCTGCTCTCGCTCTGGTTCTGGCCTGCCCTCGCTCTGGCCTGCTCTCGCTCTGGCTCTGGCCTGCCTTCTCCCTGGCTCCGGTCTGCACTCGCTCTAGCTCCGGCCTGCCCTCACCCTCGCTCCGGCCTGCACTCGCTCTGGCTCCGGCCTACTTTCGCTCTAGCTCTGGCCTACCCTCGACCTGTATCCGGCCTGCCCTCGCTCTGGCTCCCGCCTGCCCTCGTCCTGGCTCCGGCCTTCCCTCGCCCTGGCTCCTGCCTGCTCTTGCTCTCGCTCTGGCTCTGGCCTGCCCTCTCTGCGGCCAGCTCCCGCCCTGGCTCCGGCATGCCCTCGCCTTAGCTCCGGCCTGCTCTTGCTCTGGCTCTGGCCTGCCCTTGCCCTGGCTCCAGCCTGCTCTCGCTCTGGCCTGCCCTCGCCATGACTCCGGCCTGCTTTCGCTCTACCTCTGGCCTGCCCTTGCCCTGGCTCCGGCCTGCCCTTGCCCTGGCTCTGGCCTGCTCTCGCTCTGGCTCTGGCCTGCCCTCGCCTTGACTCCGGCCTGCTCTTGCTCTGGCTCCGGCCTGCCATTGCCTTGGCTCCGGCCTGCTTTCGCACTTGCTCTTGCCTGCCTTTGCCTTGGCTCCGGCCTGCTCTCGCCCTGTATCCCGCCTGCCCTCCCCCTGGCTCCGGACTGCACTCTACCTGGATCCGGCCTGCCCTCGCTCTGGTTCCGTCCTGCCCTCGCCCTGGCTCCGGCCTGCCCTCGCCCTGGCTCCGGCCTGCCCTCGCCTAGGCTCCGGCCTGCTCTTGCTCTCGCTCTGGCTCTGGCCTGCCCTCGCTCCGGCCAGCTCCTGCCCTGGCTCCGGCCTGCCCTCGCCCTGGCTCCGGCCTGCCCTCGCCTAGGCTCCGGCCTGCCCTCGCCTAGGCTCCGGCCTGCTCTTGCTCTCGCTCTGGCTCTGGCCTGCCCTCGCTCCGGCCAGCTCCTGCCCTGGCTCCGGCATGCCCTCGCACTGGCTCCGCCCTGCTATCGCTCTGGGTCTGGCCTGCCCTCGCCTTGGCTCCGGCCTGCTCTCGACCTGTATCCGGCCTGCCCTCCCCCTGGCTCCGGACTGCACTCTACCTGGATCCGGCCTGCCCTCGCTCTGGCTCAAGCCTGCCCTCGCCTTGGCTCCGGCCTGCCCTCGCCCTGGCTCCGGCCTGCTCTTGCTCTCGCTTTGACTCTGGCCTGCCCTCGCTCCGGCCAGCTCCCGCCCTGGCTCCGGCATGCTCGAGCCTTGGCTCCGGCCTGCTCTTGCTCTTTCTCTGACCTGCCCTTGCCCTGGCTCCGGCCTGCTCTCGCTCTGGCTTTGGCCTGCCCTCGCCTTGACTCCGGCCTGCTTTTGCTCTACCTCTGGGCTGCCCTTGCCCTGGCTCCGGCCTGCTCTCGCTCTGGCTCTGGCCTGCCCTCACCTTAGCTCGGGCCTGCTCTCGCTCTGGCTCTGGCCTGCCCACGCCCAGGCTCCAGTCTGCTCTCGCACTGGCTATGGCCTGCCATCTCCTTGGCTCCGGCCTGCTCTCGATCTGGCTCTGGCCTGCCTTCGCCTTGGCTACAGCCTGCTCTCGCTCTGGCCTGCCTTCGTCCTGGCTCTGGACTGCTCTTGTTCTAGCTCCGGCCTGCCCTTGCCCTGGCTCCGGCCTGCCATCTCCTTGGCTCCGGCCTGCTCTCGCTCTGGCCAGCACTCGCTCTGGGTCTGGCCTGCCCTCGCCTAGGCTCCGGCCTGCTCTTGCTCTGTCTTGCATGCCCTCGCCTTGGCTTCGGCCTACTCTCGCTCTGGCTCCAGCCTGACCTTGTCCTGGCTCCGCCTGCTCTCGCTCTGGCTCTCACCTGCCCTTGCTATGGCTTCCGCCTGCTCTCGCTCTGGCTCCTGCCTACTCTCGCTCTTGTTCCGGCCTGCCCTCACCCTGCCTCCGGCCTGCTCTCACTCTCGCTCTGGCCTGCCCTCGTCCTGGCTCCGGCCTGCTCTCGCTCCGGCCTGCCCTCGCCCTGGCTCCGGCCTGCCCTTTCCTCCCTGCCTCCGGCCTGCTCTCGCTCTGGCTCTGGCCTGCCCTTGCCCTGGCTCCGCCGGCTCTCGCACTTGCTCTGGCCTGCCTTTGCCTTGGCTCTGAACTGTTCTCGCCCTGGCTCTGGCCTGCTCTCGCTCTGGCTCTGTCCTACCCTCGCCCTGGCTCCGGCCTACTCTCCCTCTGACTCTGGCCTGCCCTTCCATTGGCTCCGGCCTGCTCTCGCTCTGGCTCTGGCCTGCCCTCTCCTTGGCTCCGGCCTGCTATCGTGCTGGCTCTGACCTGCCTTCGCCTCGGCTAGGGCCTGCTCTCGCTCTGGCTCTGGCCTGCCTTCGCCCTGACTCCGGACCGCTCTCGCTCTAGCTCCGGCCTGCCCTCGCCCTGTCTAAGGCCTGCACTCGTTCTGGCTCCGGCATGCCCTCGCCCTGGCTCCGGCCTGATATCCCTCTGGCTCTGGCCTGACTTCGCCTTGGCAACGGCCTGCTCTGGCTCTGGCCTGCATTTGCCCTAGCTCCGGCCTGCTCTCGCTCTGGCTCCGGCCTTCCCTCGCCTTGGCTACGGCCTGCTCTCGCTCTGGCTCTGGCCTGCATTCGACCTGGCTCCGGACTGCTCTCGCTCTAGCTCCGGCCTGCCCTCGCCCTGGCTCTGGCCTGCTCTCGCTCTGGCTCTAGCCTGCCCTCGCCTTGGTTCCGGCCTGATATCGCTCTGGGTCTGGCCTGCCCTCGCTCTGGCCAGCTCCCGCCCTGGCTCCGGCCTGCTCTCGCTCTGGCTCTTGCCTGCCCTCTCCATGGCTCCGGCCTGCTCTAGCTCAGGCTCTGGCCTGATATCGCTCTGGGTCTGGCCTGCCCTCGCTCTGGCCAACTCCCGCCCTGGATCCGGCCTGCTCTCGCTCTGGCTCCCGCCTGCCCTCGCCCTGGCTCCGGCCTTCCCTTGCCCTGGCTCCGGCCTGCTCTCGCTCTGGCTCTGGCCTGCCCTCGCTCCGGCCAGCACCCGCCCTGACTCCGGCATGCCCTCGCCTTGGCTCCGGCCTGCTCTTGCACTGGCTCTGGTCTGCCCTTGCCCTGGCTCCGGCCTGCTCTCGCTCTGGCTCTGGCCTGCCCTCGCCTTGACTCCGGCCTGCTTTCGCTCTACCTCTGGCCCGTCCTTGCCCTGGCTCCGGCCTGCTCTCGCTCTGGCTCTGGTCTGCCCTCGCCTTGACTCCGGCCTGCTTTCGCTCTAGCTCTGGCCTGCCCTCGCCTTGGCTCGGGCCTGCTCTCGCTCTGGCTCTGGCCTGCCCTCGCCCAGGCTCCCATCTGTTCTCGCCCTGGTTCTGGCCTGCCATCTCCTTGGCTCCGGCCTGCTCTCGCTCTGGCTCTGGCCTGCCTTCGCCTTGGCTACAGCCTGCTCTCGCTCTGGCCTGCCTTCGCCCTGGCTCCGGACTGCTCTTGCTCTAGCTCCGGCCTGCCCTTGCTCCGGCCTGCCATCTCCTTGGCTCCGGCCTGCTCTCGCTCTGGCCTGCCCTCAACTAGGCTCCGGCCAGCACTCGCACTGGTTCTGGCCTGCCCTCGCCTAGGCTCCGGCCTGCTCTCGCTCTGGTTCTGACCTGCCCTCGCCCTGGCTCCGGACTGCTCTTGCTCTGTCTTGCATGCCCTCGCTTTGGCTTCGGCCTATTCTCGCTCTGGCTCCGGCCTACTCTCGCTCTGGCTCCAGCCTGACCTTGCCCTGGCTCCGCCTGCTCTCGCTCTGGCTCTCGCCTGCCCTTGCTATGGCTCCCGCCTGCTCTCGCTCTGGCTCCGGCCTACTCTCGCTCTTGTTCCGGCCTGCCCTCACCCTGCCTCCGGCCTGCTCTCACTCTCGCTCTGGCCTGCCCTCATCCTGGCTCCAGCCTGCTCTCGCTCTGGCTCCGGCCTGCCCTCGCCCTGCCTCCGGCCTGCTCTCGCTCTCGTTCTGGCTCTGGCCTGCCCTTGCCCTGGCTCCGGCCGGCTCTCGCACTGGCTCTGGCCTGCCTTTGCCTTGGCTCTGGACTGTTCTCGCCCTGGCTCCGGCCTGCTCTCGCTCTGGCTCTGTCCTACCCTCGCCCTGGCTCCGGCCTACTCTCCCTCTGGCTCTGGCCTGCCCTTCCATTGGCTCTGGCCTGCTCTCGCTCTGGCTCTGGCCTGCCTTCTCCTTGGCTCCGGCCTGCTATCGTGCTGGCTCTGACCTGCCTTCGCCTTGGCTAGGGCCTGCTCTCGCTCTGGCTCTGGCCTGCCTTCGCCCTGATTCCGGACTGTTGTCGCTCTAGCTCCGGCCTGCCCTCGCCCTGTCTAAGGCATGCCCTCGCCCTGGCTCCGGCCTGATATCCCTCTGGCTCTGGCCTGACTTCGCCTTGGCAACGGCCTGCTCTGGCTCTGGCCTGCATTTGCCCTAGCTCTGGTCTGCCCTCGCATTGGCTACGGCCTGCTCTCGCTCTGGCTCTGGCCTGCATTAGACCTGGCTCCGGACTGCTCTCGCTCTAGCTCCGGCCTGCCCTCGCCCTGGCTCTGGCCTGCTCTCGCTCTGGCTCTAGCCTGCCCTCGCCCTGGTTCCGGCCTGCTATCGCTATGGGTCTGGCCTGCCCTCGCTCTGGCCAGCTCCCGCCCTGGCTCCGGCCTGCCCTCACACTGGCTCCGGCCTGCTCTCGCTCTGGCTCTGGCCTGCCCTCTCCATGGCTCCGGCCTGCTCTAGCTCAGGCTCTGGCCTACCTTCGCCTTGGCTCCGGCCTGCCTTCTCCCTGGCTCCGGCCTGCTCTCACTCTAGCCCCGGCCTGCCCTCGCCCTGGCTCTGGTCTGCACTCGCTCTATCTCTGGCCTGCCCTCGCCCTGGCTCCCGCCTTCCCTCGCCTTGGCTCTGGCCTGCTCTCGCTCTGGCCTGCCCTCGCCCTGGCTCCGGCCTGCTCTCGCTCTGGCCCTAGCCTGCCCTGGTTCCGGCCTGCTATCGCTCTGGGTCTGGCCTGCCCTCGCTCTGGCCAGCTCCCGCCCTGGCTCCTGCATGCCCTCGCCCTGACTCAGGCCTGCTCTCGCTCTGCCTCTAGCCTTCCCTCGCCCTGGTTCTGGTCTGTTATCGCTCTGGGTCTGGCCTGCCCTCGCCTTGGCTCTGGCCTACTTTCGCTCTAGCTCTGGCCTGCCCTCGCCCTGGCTCCGGCCTGCCCTCTCCCTGCCTCAGGCCTGCTCTCGCTCTAGCTCCGGCCTGCCCTCGCCCTGTCTAAGGCCTGCACTCGTTCTGGCTCCGGCATGCCCTCGCCCTGGCTCCGGCATGCCCTCGCCCTGGCTCCGGCCTGATATCACTCTGGCTCTGGCCTGACTTCGCCTTGGCACCGGCCTGCTCTCGCTCTGGCCTGCCCTCGCCTTGACTCCGGCCTGCTTTCGCTCTACCTCTGGCCCGTCCTTGCCCTGGCTCCGGCCTGCTCTCCCTCTGGCTCTGGCCTGCCCTCGCCTTGACTCCGGCCTGCTTTCGCTCTAGCTCTGGCCTGCCCTCGCCTTGGCTCGGGCCTGCTCTCGCTCTGGCTCTGGCCTGCCCTCGCCGAGGCTCCCGTCTGTTCTCGCCCTGGTTCTGGCCTGCCATCTCCTTGGCTCCGGCCTGCTCTCGCTCTGGCCTGCCTTCGCCTTGGCTACAGCCTGCTCTCGCTCTGGCTCTGGCCTGCCTTCGCCCTGGCTCCGGACTGCTCTTGCTCTAGCTCCGGCCTGCCCTTGCCCTGGCTCCGGCCTGCCATCTCCTTGGCTCCGGCCTGCTCTCGCTCTGGCCTGCCCTCAACTAGGCTCCGGCCAGCACTCGCTCTGGCTCTGGCCTGCCCTCGCCTAGGCTCCGGCCTGCTCTCACTCTGGTTCTGGCCTGCCCTCGCCCTGGCTCCGGACTGCTCTTGCTCTGTCTTGCATGCCCTCGCTTTGGCTTCGGCCTATTCTCGCTCTGGCTCCGGCCTACTCTCGCTCTGGCTCCAGCCTGACCTTGCCCTGGCTCCACCTGCTCTCGCTCTGGCTCTCGCCTGCCCGTGCTATGACTCCCGCCTGCTCTCGCTCTGGCTCCGGCCTACTCTCGCTCTTGTTCCGGCCTGCCCTCACCCTGCCTCCGGCCTGCTCTCACTCTCGCTCTGGCCTGCCCTCATCCTGGCTCCGGCCTGCTCTCGCTCTGGCTCCGGCCTACCCTCGCCCTGGCTCCGGCCTGCCCTCACCCTGGCTCCGGCCTGCTCTCGCTCTCGTTCTGGCTCTGGCCTGCCCTTGCCCTGGCTCCGGCCGGCTCTCGCACTGGCTCTGGCCTGCCTTTGCCTTGGCTCTGGACTGTTCTCGCCCTGGCTCCGGCCTGCTCTCGCTCTGGCTCTGTCCTACCCTCGCCCTGGCTCCGGCCTACTCTCCCTCTGGCTCTGGCCTGCCCTTCCATTGGCTCCGGCCTGCTCTGGCTCTGGCTCTGGCCTGCCCTCTCGTTGGCTCCGGCCTGCTATCGTGCTGGCTCTGACCTGCCTTCGCCTTGGCTAGGGCCTGCTCTCGCTCTGGCTCTGGCCTGACTTCGCCCTGACTCCGGACTGCTCTCGCTCCGGCCTGCCCTCGCCCTGTTTAAGGCATGCCCTCGCCCTGGCTCCGGCCTGATATCCCTCTGGCTCTGGCCTGACTTCACCTTGGCAACGGCCTGCTCTGGCTCTGGCCTGCATTTGCCCTAGCTCCGGCCTGCCCTCGCCTTGGCTACGGCCTGCTCTCGCTCTGGCTCTGGCCTGCATTAGACCTGGCTCCGGACTGCTCTCGCTCTAGCTCCGGCCTGCCCTCGCCCTGGCTCTAGCCTGCCCTCGCCCTGGTTCCGGCCTGCTATCGCTCTGGGTCTGGCCTGCCCTCGCTCTGGCCAGCTCCCGCCCTGGCTCCGGCCTGCCCTCACACTGGCTCCGGCCTGCTCTCGCTCTGGCTCTGGCCTGCCCTCTCCATGGCTCTGGCCTGCTCTAGCTCAGGCTCTGGCCTACCTTCGCCTTGGCTCCGGCCTGCTCTCGCTCTGGCGTGCCTTCTCCCTGGCTCCGGCCTGCTCTCACTCTAGCTCCGGCATGCCCTCGCCCTGGCTCCGGTCTGCACTCGCTCTATCTCTGGCCTGCCCTCGCCCTGACTCCGGCCTGCTCTCGCTCTGGCCTGCCCTCGCCCTGGCTCCGGCCTGCTCTCGCTCTGGCCCTAGCCTGCCCTCGCCCTGGCTCCGGCCTGCTCTCGCTCTGGCCCTAGCCTGCCCTCGCCCTGGTTCCGGCCTGCTATCGCTCTGGGTCTGGCCTGCCCTCGCTCTGGCCAGCTCCCGCCCTGGCTCCGGCCTGCCCTCACACTGGCTCCGGCCTGCTCTCGCTCTGGCTCTGGCATGCCCTCTCCCTGGCTCCGGCCTGCTCTCGCTCTGCCTCTAGCCTTCCCTCGCCCTGGTTCCGGCCTGTTATCGCTATGGGTCTGGCCTGCCCTCGCCTTGACTCCGGCCTGCTTTTGCTCTAGCTCTGGCCTGCCCTCGCCCTGGCTCCGGCCTGCCCTCTCCCTGCCTCCGGCCTGCTCTCGCTCTAGCTCCGGCCTGCCCTCGCCCTGTCTAAGGCCTGCACTCGTTCTGGCTCCGGCATGCCCTCGCCCTGGCTCCGGCCTGATATCACTCTGGCTCTGACCTGACTTCGCCTTGGCACCGGCCTGCTCTGGCTCTGGCCTTCATTTGCCCTAGCTCCGGCCTGCTCTCGCTCTGGCTCCGGCCTGCCCTCGCCTTCGCTACGGCCTGCTCTCGCTCTGGCCTGCATTCGCCCTGGCTCCGGACTGCTCTCGCTCCAGCTCCGGCTTGCCCTCGCCCAGGCACCGGATTGCACTCGCTCTGGCTCCGGCCTGCTCTCGCTCTAGCTCTGGCCTGCCCTCGCTCTGTCTCCGGCCTGCCTTCACTCTTACTCCGGCCTGCCCTCTCTTTGCCTCCGGCCTGCTCTCGCTCTCGTTCTGGCTCTGGCCTGCCCTCGCCCTGGCTCTGGCCTGCCCTCTCCCTGCCTCCGGCCTGCTCTCGCTCTCGTTCTGGCTCCCGTCTGCCCTCGCACTGGCTCGGCATGCTCTGGCTCTGGCTCCGGCCTGCCCTCGCCTTGGCTTCGACCTGCATCACACTGGCTCCGGCCTGCTCTCGCTCTGGCTCTGTACTGCCCTCGTCCTGGCTCTGGCCTGCTCTCGCTCTGGCTCTGGCCTGCCCTTCCTTGGCTGCGGCCTGCTCTTGCTCTGGCTCTGGCCTGCCTTCACCGTGGCTCCGGCCTGCTCTCGCTCTGGCTCCGGCCTGCCCTTGCTCTGGCTACGGCCTGCACTCGCCCTGAATCCGGCCTGATATCACTCTGGCTCTGGCCTGACTTCGCCTTGGCTCCGGCCTGCTCTCGCTCTAGCTTTGACCTGCCCTTGCCCAGGCTCCGACCTGCACTTGCTCTAGCTCTGGCCTGCCCTCGCCTAGGCTCCGGCCTGCTCTCGCTCTGGCTCTGGCCTGCCCTTGCCCTAGCTCCAGACTTTTCTTGCTCTATCTTGCATGCCCTCGCCTTGGCTTCGGCCTACTCTCGCTCTGGCTCCGGCTTGACCTTGCCCTGGCTCCGGCCTGCTCTCGCTCTGGCTCTCGCCTGCCCTTGACATGGTTCCCGCCTGCTCTCGCTCTGGCTCCGGCCTACTCTCGCTCTTGTTCCCGCCTGCCCTTGCCTTCGCTACGGCCAGCTCTCGCTTTGGCTCTGGCCTGCATTCGCCCTGGCTCCGGACTGCTCTCGCTCTAGCTCCGGCCTGCCCTCTCCCTGGCTCTGGCCTGCTCTCGCTCTGGATCTGGCATGCCCTTGTCTTGGCTCTGGCCTGCTCTCACTCTGGCCTGCCCTAGCCTTGGCTCCGGCCTCCTCTCGCTCTGGCTCCGTCTTGCCCTCACCCTGGCTTCCGCCTGCTCTCGCTCTAGCTCTGGCCTGCCCTAGCCCTGGCTCCGGCATCCTCTCGCTCTGGCTCCGTCTTGCCCTCACCCTGGCTCCAGCCTGCTCTCGCACTGGCTCTGGCCTGCCCTCCCCTTGGCTTCGGCCTGCTTTCGCTTTGGCTGTTGCCTGCCCTCGCCCTGGCTCCGGACTGCCCTCTACCTGGCTCCGCCCTGCGCTCGCCTTGGCTCCGGCTGCTCTCGTTCTGGCCTGTCCTCGCCTTGGCTCCGGCCTGTCCTCGCCCTGGCTCCGGCCTGCTCTCGCTCGTGCTCTGGCCTGCCCTCGCCTTGGCTCCGACCTGCACTTGCTCTGGCTCTGGCCTGCCCTCGCCTTGGCTCCAGCCTGCTCTCGCTCTGGATCTGGACTGCCCTCACCCTGGCTCTGGCTTGCTCTGGCTCTGGTTCTGAGCTGCCCTCACCTTGGCTCCAGCCTGCTCTCACTCTGGCCTGCCCTCGCCTTGGCTCCGGCCTCCTCTCGCTCTGGCTCCGTCCTGCACTCACCCTGGCTTCCGCCTGCTCTTGCTCTGTCTCTGGCCTGCCCTCGCCTTGGATCCGGCCTGCTCTGGCTCTGGCATACTCTCACTCCGGCTCCGGCCTGCCTCGTCCGGGCTCCGGCCAGCTCTCGCTCTGGCCTGCATTGCCCTAGCTCCGGCCTGCACTCGCACTGGCTCTTGACTGCCCTTGGCTTGGCTCCGGACTGCTCTCGCCCTGGCTCCAGCCTGCTCTCGCTCTGACTCCAGTCAACCCTTGCCCTGGCTCCGGCCTGATATCACTCTGGCTCTTGCCTGCCTTCGCCTTGGCTCCGGCTTGCTCTGACTCTGGCCTGCCTTCGCCTTGGCTCCTGCCAGCTCTCGCTCTGGCTCCGGCCTGCCCTCGCATTGGCTCCGGCCTGCTCTCGCGCTGGCTCCAGCCTGCCCTCGCCCCGGCTCCGGCCTGCTGTCACTCTGGCTCTGGCCTGCCTTCGCCTTGGCTCCGGCCTGCTCTGACTCTGGCTCTTGCCTGCCTTCGCCCTGGCTCCGGCCTGCTCTCGCCCCGGCTCCGGCCTGCCCTCGCCCTGGCTCCGGCCTGCTGTCACTCTGGCTCTGGCCTGCCTTCGCCTTGGCTCCAGCCTGCTCTGACTCTGGCTCTTGCCTGCCTTCGCCCTGGCTCCGGCCTGCTCTCGCTCTGACTCCGGCCTGCCCTCACCTTGGCTCCGGCCTGCTCTCGCTCTCTCTCTGGCTCTGGCCTGCCCTCGTCTTGGCTCCGCCCTGCTCTCGCTTTGGCCTGCCCTCGCATTGGCTCCGGCCTGCCCTTGCCCTAACTCTGGCCTGCTCTCGCACTGGCTCTGGCCTGCCCTTGCCTTGGCTCCGGACTGCTCTCGCTCTGGCCTGCCCTCACCCTGTCTCCCGCCTGCCCTCTCCCTGTCTCCGGCCTGCTCTCGCTCTGCCTGCCCACGCTCCGAACAGTTCCTGCCCTTTCTCCGGCATGCCTCTCCTTGGCTCCGGCCTGCTCTCGCTCTAGCCCTGGCCTGCCTTCACCTTGGTTCCGGCCTGCTCTCGCTCTGGCTCTGGCCTGCCCTCGCCCTGGCTCCGTCCTGCACTCGCCTTGGCTCCGGCCTGCTCTGGCTCTGGCCTGCCTTCGCTCTTGCACTGGCCTGCTCTCGCTCTGGCTCCGGCCTGCCCTCGCCCTGGCTCCGGCCTGCTGTCGCTCTCGCTCTGGCCTGCCCTCTCCTTGGCTCCGGCCTCCTCTCGCTCTGGCTCCGTCCTGCCGTCACCCTGGCTTCCGCCTGCTCTCGCTCTGTCTCTGGCCTGCCCTCGCCTTGGCTCCGGCCTGCTCTGGCTCTGGCTCCGTCCTACTCTCGCTCCGGCTCTGGCCTGCCTCGTCCGGGCTCCGGCCTGCTCTCGCTCTAGCTCTGGCCTGCCCTTGCCATGGCTTCGGCCTGCACTATCCCTGACTCCGGCCTGCTCTAGCCCTGACTCTGGCGTGCCTTCACCCTGGCTCCGGCCTGCTCTTGCTCTGGCTCCGACCTGCCCTTGCCTTGGCTACGGCCAGCCCTTGCACTAGCTCTGGACTGCCCTTGCCTTGGCTCCGGACTGCTGTCGCCCTGGCTCCAGCCTGCCCTCACACTGGCTCCGGCCTGCACTCGCTCTGGCTCCAGCCAACCATTGCCCTGACTCCGGTCTGATATCACTTTAGCTCTGGCCTGCCATCGCCTTGGCTCTGGCTTGCTCTGGCTCTGGCCTGCCTTCGCCTTGGCTTCTGCCTGCTCTCGCTCTGGCTCTGACCTGCCCTCGCCTTGGCTCCAGCCTCCTCTCGCTCTTGCTCCGGCCTGCCCTCGCCCTGGCTCTGGCCTGCTGTCACTCTGGCTCTGGTCTGCCTTCGCCCTGGCTCTGGCCTGCCCTCGCCTTGGCTCCGGCCTGCTCTTGCTCTGGCCTGCCCTCGCCTTGGCTACGGCCTCCTCTCGCTCTGGCTCCATCCTGCCCTCACCCTGGCTTCCGCCTGCTATCGCTCTGGCTCCGGACTGCTCTCGCCTTGTCTCCTGCCTGCTCTCGCTCTGGCTCCGGCCTACTCTCGCTCTGGTTCCGACCTGCCCACGTCCTGGCTCTTGTCTGCTCTAGCTCTGGATCTGGCCTGCCTTTGCCATGGTTCCGGCCTGCTCTAGCCCTGACTCCGGCCTGCCCTCGCCCTGGCTCCGGCCTGCTCTTGCTCTGGCTCCGGCCTGACCTTGCCCTAACTCTGGCCTGCTCTCGCACTGGCTCTGGCCTACTCTCGCTCTGGCTCTGGCCTGCCCTTGCATTTGTTCTGGTCTGCTCTCGCTCTGGCTCCGGCCTGCACTCGCTCTGGCTCCAGCCAACCATTGCACTGACTCCGGTCTGATATCACTTTGGCTCTGGCCTGCCATCGCCTTGGCTCCGGCTTGCTCTGGCTCTGGCCTGCCTTCGCCTTGGCTTCTGCCTGCTCTCGCTCTGGCTCTGACCTGCCCTCGCCTTGCCTCCGGTCTGCTCTCACTCTGGCTCCATCCTGCCCTCACCCTGGCTTCCGCCTGCTCTAGCTCTGTCTCTGGCCTGCCCTCGCCTTGGCTCCGGCATGCTCTGGCTCTGGCCTACTCTCGCTCTGGCTCTGGCCTGCCTCGTCCGGGCTCCGGCCTGCTCTCGCTCTGGCTCTGGCCTGCCCTTGCCATGGCTTTGGCCTGCACTAGCCCTGACTCCGGCCTGCTCTAGCCCTGACTCCGGCCTGCCCTCACCCTGGCTCCGGCCTGCTCTTTCTCTTGCTCCGGCCTGCCCTTGCCTTGGCTACGGCAAACCCTTGCCCTAGCTCTGGCCAGCACTCGCACTGGCTCTGGACTGCCCTTGCCTTGGCTCCGGACTGCTCTCGCCCTGACTCCAGTCTGCTCTCGCTCTGGCTCCGGCCTGCCCTCACACTGGCTCCGGCCTGCACACGCTCTGGATTCAGCCAATCCTTGCCCTGGCTCCAGCCTGATATCACTCTGGCTCAGGCCTGTCTTCGCCTTGGCTCCGGCTTGCTCTGGCTCTGGCCTGCCTTCGCCTTTGCTCCTGCCTGCTCTCGCTCTGGCTCTGACCTGCCCTGGCCTTGGCTCTGGCCTGCTCTCACTCTGGCTCCGGCCTGCCCTCGCCCCGGCTCCGGCCTGCCCTCGCCCTGGCTCTGGCCTGCTGTCACTCTGGCTCTAGCCTGCCGTCGCCCTGGCTCTTGCCTGCTCTCGCTCTGGCTCTGGCCTGCCCTCGCCTTGGCTCCGGCCTGCTCTCGCTCTGGCCTGCCCTCGCCTTGGCTACGGCCTCCTCTCGCTCTGGCTCCATCCTGCCCTCACCCTGGCTTCCGCCTGCTATCGCTCTGGCTCTGGCCTGCCCTCGCCTTGGCTCCTGCCAAACTCTCACCTTGGCTCCAGCCTGCTCTCGCTCTGGCTCTGGCCTGCCCTCGCATTGGCTCCGGCCTGCTCTCGCTCTGGCTCTTGCCTGCCCTTGCCTAGGCTCCGACCTGCTCTCGCTCCGGCCTGCTCTCGCTCTGGCTCCGGTCTGCCCTCGCCCTTGGCTCCGGCCTGCCCTCGGCCTGGCTCCGGCCTGCTCTCGCTCTGGCTCTGCCATGCCCTCGCAATGGCTCCGGCCTGCTCTCGCAATGGCTCCGGCCTGCTCTCGCAATGGCTCCGGCCTGCTTTCGCTCTGGCTCCGGCCTGCCCTCGCCCCGGCTCCAGCCTGCTGTAATTCTGGCTCTGGCCAGCACTCGCCTTGGCTCCGGCCTGCTCTCGCTCTGGCCTGTCCTCGTCCAGGCTCCGGCCTGCTCTCGCTCTGGCCTGCCTTGCCATTGTTTCGGCCTGCACTAGCCCTGACTCTGGCCTGCTCTAGCCCTGACTCCGGCCTGCCTTCACCCTGGCTCCGGCCTGCTCTTGCCCTAGCTCCGGCCAGCACTCGCACTGGCTCTTGACTGCGATTGGCTTGGCTCCGGACTGCTCTCGCCCTGGCTCCAGCCTCCTCTCGCTCTGACTCCAGCCAACCCTTGCCCTGGTTCCGGCCTGATATCACTCTGGCTCTTGCCTGCCTTCGCCTTTGCTCCAGCTTGCTATGACTGTGGCCTGCCTTCACTTTGGCTCCTGCCTGCTCTTGCTCTGGCTCTGACCTGCCCTCGCCTTGGCTCCGGCCTGCTCTCGCTCTTGCTCCGGCCTGCCCTCGCCCCGGCTTCGGCCTGCCCTCGCCCTGGCTCCGGCCTGCTGTCACTCTGGCGCTGGCCTGCCTTCGCCTTGGCTCCGGCCTGCTCTGACTCTGGCTCTTGCCTGCCTTCGCCCTGGCTCCGGCCTGCTCTCGCTCTGACTACGGCCTGCCCTCACCTTGGCTCCGGCCTGCTCTCGCTCTGGCCTGCCCTTGCCTTGGCTCCGCCCTGCTCTCGCTTTGGCCTGCCCTCGCCTTGGCTCTGGCCTGCTCTCGCTCTGGATCTGGCATGCCCTTGTCTTGGCTCTGGCCTGCTCTCACTCTGGCCTGCCCTAGCCTTGGCTCCGGCCTCCTCTCGCTCTGGCTCCGTCTTGCCCTCACCCTGGCTTCCGCCTGCTCTCGCTCTAGCTCTGGCCTGCCCTAGCCCTGGCTCCGGCATCCTCTCGCTCTGGCTCCGTCTTGCCCTCACCCTGGCTCCAGCCTGCTCTCGCACTGGCTCTGGCCTGCCCTCCCCTTGGCTTCGGCCTGCTTTCGCTTTGGCTGTTGCCTGCCCTCGCCCTGGCTCCGGACTGCCCTCTACCTGGCTCCGCCCTGCGCTCGCCTTGGCTCCGGCTGCTCTCGTTCTGGCCTGTCCTCGCCTTGGCTCCGGCCTGTCCTCGCCCTGGCTCCGGCCTGCTCTCGCTCGTGCTCTGGCCTGCCCTCGCCTTGGCTCCGACCTGCACTTGCTCTGGCTCTGGCCTGCCCTCGCCTTGGCTCCAGCCTGCTCTCGCTCTGGATCTGGACTGCCCTCACCCTGGCTCTGGCTTGCTCTGGCTCTGGTTCTGAGCTGCCCTCACCTTGGCTCCAGCCTGCTCTCACTCTGGCCTGCCCTCGCCTTGGCTCCGGCCTCCTCTCGCTCTGGCTCCGTCCTGCACTCACCCTGGCTTCCGCCTGCTCTTGCTCTGTCTCTGGCCTGCCCTCGCCTTGGATCCGGCCTGCTCTGGCTCTGGCATACTCTCACTCCGGCTCCGGCCTGCCTCGTCCGGGCTCCGGCCAGCTCTCGCTCTGGCCTGCATTGCCCTAGCTCCGGCCTGCACTCGCACTGGCTCTTGACTGCCCTTGGCTTGGCTCCGGACTGCTCTCGCCCTGGCTCCAGCCTGCTCTCGCTCTGACTCCAGTCAACCCTTGCCCTGGCTCCGGCCTGATATCACTCTGGCTCTTGCCTGCCTTCGCCTTGGCTCCGGCTTGCTCTGACTCTGGCCTGCCTTCGCCTTGGCTCCTGCCAGCTCTCGCTCTGGCTCCGGCCTGCCCTCGCATTGGCTCCGGCCTGCTCTCGCGCTGGCTCCAGCCTGCCCTCGCCCCGGCTCCGGCCTGCTGTCACTCTGGCTCTGGCCTGCCTTCGCCTTGGCTCCGGCCTGCTCTGACTCTGGCTCTTGCCTGCCTTCGCCCTGGCTCCGGCCTGCTCTCGCCCCGGCTCCGGCCTGCCCTCGCCCTGGCTCCGGCCTGCTGTCACTCTGGCTCTGGCCTGCCTTCGCCTTGGCTCCAGCCTGCTCTGACTCTGGCTCTTGCCTGCCTTCGCCCTGGCTCCGGCCTGCTCTCGCTCTGACTCCGGCCTGCCCTCACCTTGGCTCCGGCCTGCTCTCGCTCTCTCTCTGGCTCTGGCCTGCCCTCGTCTTGGCTCCGCCCTGCTCTCGCTTTGGCCTGCCCTCGCATTGGCTCCGGCCTGCCCTTGCCCTAACTCTGGCCTGCTCTCGCACTGGCTCTGGCCTGCCCTTGCCTTGGCTCCGGACTGCTCTCGCTCTGGCCTGCCCTCACCCTGTCTCCCGCCTGCCCTCTCCCTGTCTCCGGCCTGCTCTCGCTCTGCCTGCCCACGCTCCGAACAGTTCCTGCCCTTTCTCCGGCATGCCTCTCCTTGGCTCCGGCCTGCTCTCGCTCTAGCCCTGGCCTGCCTTCACCTTGGTTCCGGCCTGCTCTCGCTCTGGCTCTGGCCTGCCCTCGCCCTGGCTCCGTCCTGCACTCGCCTTGGCTCCGGCCTGCTCTGGCTCTGGCCTGCCTTCGCTCTTGCACTGGCCTGCTCTCGCTCTGGCTCCGGCCTGCCCTCGCCCTGGCTCCGGCCTGCTGTCGCTCTCGCTCTGGCCTGCCCTCTCCTTGGCTCCGGCCTCCTCTCGCTCTGGCTCCGTCCTGCCGTCACCCTGGCTTCCGCCTGCTCTCGCTCTGTCTCTGGCCTGCCCTCGCCTTGGCTCCGGCCTGCTCTGGCTCTGGCTCCGTCCTACTCTCGCTCCGGCTCTGGCCTGCCTCGTCCGGGCTCCGGCCTGCTCTCGCTCTAGCTCTGGCCTGCCCTTGCCATGGCTTCGGCCTGCACTATCCCTGACTCCGGCCTGCTCTAGCCCTGACTCTGGCGTGCCTTCACCCTGGCTCCGGCCTGCTCTTGCTCTGGCTCCGACCTGCCCTTGCCTTGGCTACGGCCAGCCCTTGCACTAGCTCTGGACTGCCCTTGCCTTGGCTCCGGACTGCTGTCGCCCTGGCTCCAGCCTGCCCTCACACTGGCTCCGGCCTGCACTCGCTCTGGCTCCAGCCAACCATTGCCCTGACTCCGGTCTGATATCACTTTAGCTCTGGCCTGCCATCGCCTTGGCTCTGGCTTGCTCTGGCTCTGGCCTGCCTTCGCCTTGGCTTCTGCCTGCTCTCGCTCTGGCTCTGACCTGCCCTCGCCTTGGCTCCAGCCTCCTCTCGCTCTTGCTCCGGCCTGCCCTCGCCCTGGCTCTGGCCTGCTGTCACTCTGGCTCTGGTCTGCCTTCGCCCTGGCTCTGGCCTGCCCTCGCCTTGGCTCCGGCCTGCTCTTGCTCTGGCCTGCCCTCGCCTTGGCTACGGCCTCCTCTCGCTCTGGCTCCATCCTGCCCTCACCCTGGCTTCCGCCTGCTATCGCTCTGGCTCCGGACTGCTCTCGCCTTGTCTCCTGCCTGCTCTCGCTCTGGCTCCGGCCTACTCTCGCTCTGGTTCCGACCTGCCCACGTCCTGGCTCTTGTCTGCTCTAGCTCTGGATCTGGCCTGCCTTTGCCATGGTTCCGGCCTGCTCTAGCCCTGACTCCGGCCTGCCCTCGCCCTGGCTCCGGCCTGCTCTTGCTCTGGCTCCGGCCTGACCTTGCCCTAACTCTGGCCTGCTCTCGCACTGGCTCTGGCCTACTCTCGCTCTGGCTCTGGCCTGCCCTTGCATTTGTTCTGGTCTGCTCTCGCTCTGGCTCCGGCCTGCACTCGCTCTGGCTCCAGCCAACCATTGCACTGACTCCGGTCTGATATCACTTTGGCTCTGGCCTGCCATCGCCTTGGCTCCGGCTTGCTCTGGCTCTGGCCTGCCTTCGCCTTGGCTTCTGCCTGCTCTCGCTCTGGCTCTGACCTGCCCTCGCCTTGCCTCCGGTCTGCTCTCACTCTGGCTCCATCCTGCCCTCACCCTGGCTTCCGCCTGCTCTAGCTCTGTCTCTGGCCTGCCCTCGCCTTGGCTCCGGCATGCTCTGGCTCTGGCCTACTCTCGCTCTGGCTCTGGCCTGCCTCGTCCGGGCTCCGGCCTGCTCTCGCTCTGGCTCTGGCCTGCCCTTGCCATGGCTTTGGCCTGCACTAGCCCTGACTCCGGCCTGCTCTAGCCCTGACTCCGGCCTGCCCTCACCCTGGCTCCGGCCTGCTCTTTCTCTTGCTCCGGCCTGCCCTTGCCTTGGCTACGGCAAACCCTTGCCCTAGCTCTGGCCAGCACTCGCACTGGCTCTGGACTGCCCTTGCCTTGGCTCCGGACTGCTCTCGCCCTGACTCCAGTCTGCTCTCGCTCTGGCTCCGGCCTGCCCTCACACTGGCTCCGGCCTGCACACGCTCTGGATTCAGCCAATCCTTGCCCTGGCTCCAGCCTGATATCACTCTGGCTCAGGCCTGTCTTCGCCTTGGCTCCGGCTTGCTCTGGCTCTGGCCTGCCTTCGCCTTTGCTCCTGCCTGCTCTCGCTCTGGCTCTGACCTGCCCTGGCCTTGGCTCTGGCCTGCTCTCACTCTGGCTCCGGCCTGCCCTCGCCCCGGCTCCGGCCTGCCCTCGCCCTGGCTCTGGCCTGCTGTCACTCTGGCTCTAGCCTGCCGTCGCCCTGGCTCTTGCCTGCTCTCGCTCTGGCTCTGGCCTGCCCTCGCCTTGGCTCCGGCCTGCTCTCGCTCTGGCCTGCCCTCGCCTTGGCTACGGCCTCCTCTCGCTCTGGCTCCATCCTGCCCTCACCCTGGCTTCCGCCTGCTATCGCTCTGGCTCTGGCCTGCCCTCGCCTTGGCTCCTGCCAAACTCTCACCTTGGCTCCAGCCTGCTCTCGCTCTGGCTCTGGCCTGCCCTCGCATTGGCTCCGGCCTGCTCTCGCTCTGGCTCTTGCCTGCCCTTGCCTAGGCTCCGACCTGCTCTCGCTCCGGCCTGCTCTCGCTCTGGCTCCGGTCTGCCCTCGCCCTTGGCTCCGGCCTGCCCTCGGCCTGGCTCCGGCCTGCTCTCGCTCTGGCTCTGCCATGCCCTCGCAATGGCTCCGGCCTGCTCTCGCAATGGCTCCGGCCTGCTCTCGCAATGGCTCCGGCCTGCTTTCGCTCTGGCTCCGGCCTGCCCTCGCCCCGGCTCCAGCCTGCTGTAATTCTGGCTCTGGCCAGCACTCGCCTTGGCTCCGGCCTGCTCTCGCTCTGGCCTGTCCTCGTCCAGGCTCCGGCCTGCTCTCGCTCTGGCCTGCCTTGCCATTGTTTCGGCCTGCACTAGCCCTGACTCTGGCCTGCTCTAGCCCTGACTCCGGCCTGCCTTCACCCTGGCTCCGGCCTGCTCTTGCCCTAGCTCCGGCCAGCACTCGCACTGGCTCTTGACTGCGATTGGCTTGGCTCCGGACTGCTCTCGCCCTGGCTCCAGCCTCCTCTCGCTCTGACTCCAGCCAACCCTTGCCCTGGTTCCGGCCTGATATCACTCTGGCTCTTGCCTGCCTTCGCCTTTGCTCCAGCTTGCTATGACTGTGGCCTGCCTTCACTTTGGCTCCTGCCTGCTCTTGCTCTGGCTCTGACCTGCCCTCGCCTTGGCTCCGGCCTGCTCTCGCTCTTGCTCCGGCCTGCCCTCGCCCCGGCTTCGGCCTGCCCTCGCCCTGGCTCCGGCCTGCTGTCACTCTGGCGCTGGCCTGCCTTCGCCTTGGCTCCGGCCTGCTCTGACTCTGGCTCTTGCCTGCCTTCGCCCTGGCTCCGGCCTGCTCTCGCTCTGACTACGGCCTGCCCTCACCTTGGCTCCGGCCTGCTCTCGCTCTGGCCTGCCCTTGCCTTGGCTCCGCCCTGCTCTCGCTTTGGCCTGCCCTCGCCTTGGCTCCGGCCTGCCCTTGCCCTAAATCTGGCCTGCTCTCGCACTGGCTCTGGCCTGCCCTTGTCTTGGCTCCGGACTGCTTTCGCCCTGGCTCCGGCCTGCTCTCTCTCTGGCTCCGGCCAGCCCTCGTCCTGGCTCCGGCCTGCACTCGCTCTGGCTCCGGACTCCCTGGACCTGGCCCCGGCCTGATATCACTCTGGCTCTGGCCTGCCCTCACCTTGGCTCTGCCCTGCTCTCGCTTTGGCCTGCCCTTGCCTTGGCTCCGGCCTCCTCTCGCTCTGGCTCCGTCCTGCCCTCACCCTGTTTCCCGCCTGCCCTCTCCCTGTCTCCGGCCTGCTCTCGCTCTGCCTGCCCACGCTCCGGACAGTTCCTGTCCTTTCTCCGGCATGCCCTCTCCTTGGCTCCGGCCTGCTCTCGCTCTGGCCCTGGCCTGCCTTCACCTTGGTTCCGGCCTGCTCTCGCTCTGGCCTGCCCTCGCCCTGGCTCCGTCCTGCACTCGCCTTGGCTCCGGCCTGCTCTGGCTCTGGCCTGCCTTCGCTCTTGCACTGGCCTGCTCTCGCTCTGGCTCCGGCCTGCCCTCGCCCTGGCTCCGGCCTGCTGTCGCTCTGGCTCTGGCCTGCCCTCGCCCTGGCTCTGGCCTGGTCTCTCTCTGGTTCTGACCTGCCCTCACCTCTGCTCCGGTCTGCTCTTGCTCTGGCCTGCCCTCGCCTTGGCTCCGGCCTCCTCTCGCTCTGGCTCCGTCCTGCCATCACCCTGGCTTCCGCCTGCTCTCGCTCTGTCTCTGGCCTGCCCTCGCCTTGGCTCCGTCCTACTCTCGCTCCGGCTCCGGCCTGCTCTCGCTCTAGCTCTGGCCTGCCCTTGCCATGGCTTCGGCCTGCCCTCACCCTGGCTCCGGCCTGCTCTTGCTCTGGCCTGCCCTTCCCTTGGCTACGGCCGGCCCTTGCCCTAGCTCCGGCCTGCACTCGCACTGGCCCTGGACTGCCCTTGCCTCTGGCTCCGGACTGCTGTCGCCCTGGCTCCAGCCTGCTCTTGCTCTGGCTTCAGCCTGCCCTCACACTGGCTCCGGCCTGCACTCGCTCTGGCTCCAGCCAACCATTGCCCTGGCTCCGGCCTGATATCACTTTGGCTCTGGCCTGCCATCGCGTTGGCTCCAGCTTGCTCTGGCTCTGGCCTGCCTTCGCCTTGGCTCCGGCCAGCTCTCGCTCTGGCTCTGACCTGCTTTCGCTCTGGCTCCGGCCTGCCCTCGCACCGGCTCCGGCCTGTCCTCGGCTTGGCTCCGGCCTGCTTTTGCTCAGGCTCTAGCCTGCCCTCGCAATGGCTCCGGCCTGCTCTCGCTCTGGCTCCGGCCTGCTCTCTCTCTGGCTCCGGCCTGCCCTCGCCCCGGCTCCGGCCTGCTGTCATTCTGGCTCTGGCCTGCCCTCGCCCTGGTTCTGGCCTGCTCTCGCCTTGGCTCTGGCATGCTCTCGCTCTGGCCTGTCCTCGTCCAGGCTCCGGCCTGCTCTCGCTCTGGACTGCCTTGCCATTGCTTCGGCCTGCACTAGCCCTGACTCCAGCCTGCTCTAGCCCTGACTCCGGCCTGCTCTTGCTCTAGCTCCGGCCTGCCTTGCCTTGGCAACGGCCGGCCCTTGCCCTAGCTCCGGCCTGCACTCGCACTGACTCCGGCCTGCTGTCACTCTGGCTCTGGACTGCCCTCGCCTTGGCTCCGGCCTGCTCTGACTTTGGCTCTTGCCTGCCTTCGCCCTGGCTCCAGCCTGCTCTCGCTCTGACTCCAGCCTGCCCTCACCTTGGCTCCGGCCTGCTCTCGCTCTGGCCTGCCCTCGCCTTGGCTCCGCCCTGCTCTCGCTTTGGCCTGCCCTCGCCTTGGCTCCGGCCTGCCCTTGCCCTAACTCTGGCCTGCTCTCGCACTGGCTCTGGCCTGCCCTTGCCTTGGCTCCGGACTGCTTTTGCCCTGGCTCCGGACTCCCCTGGCCCTGTCTCCCGCCTGATATCACTCTGGCTCTAGCCTGCCTTCGCATTGGCTCCGGCCTGCTCTGACTTTGGCTCTTGCCTGCCTTCGCCCTGGCTCCGGCCTGCTCTCGCTCTGACTCCGGCCTGCCCTCACCTTGGCTCCGGCCTGCTCTCGCTCTGGCTCTGGCCTGCCCTCACCTTGGATCCGCCCTGCTCTCGCTTTGGCCTGCCCTCGCCTTGGCTCCGGCCTCCTCTTGCTCTGGCTCCGTTCTGCCCTCACCCTGGCATCCGCCTGCTCTCGCTCTGGCTCTGGCCTGCCCTCACCCTGTCTCGAGCCTGCCCTCTCCCTGTCTCCGGCCTGCTATCGTTCTGCAGGCGCCCACGCTCCGGACAGTTCCTGCCCTTTCTCCGTCATGCCCTCTCCTTGGCTCCGGCCTGCTCTCGCTCTGGCCCTGGCGTGCCTTCACCTTGGTTCCGGCCTGCTCTCGCTCTGGCTCTGGCCTGCCCCCGCCCTGGCTCCGTCCTGCACACGCCTTGGCTCCGGCCTGCTCTGGCCCTGGCCTGCCTTCGCTCTTGCACTGGCCTGCTCTCGCTCTGGCTCCGGCCTGCCCTCACCCTGGCTCCGGCCTGCTGTCGCTCTGGCTCTGGCCTGCCCTCGCCCTGGCTCTGGCCTGGTCTCTCTCTGGTTCTGACCTGCCCTCACTTTGGCTCCGGCCTCCTCTCGCTCTGGCTCCGTCCTGCCGTCACCCAGGCTTCCGCCTGCTCTCGCTCTGTCTCTGGCCTGCCCTCGCCTTGGCTCCGGCCTGCTCTGGCTCTGGCTCCGTCCTCTCGCTCCGGCTCCGGCCTGCCTCGTCCGGGCTCCGGCCTGCTCTCACTCTAGCTCTGGCCTGCCCTTGCCATGGCTTCGGCCTGCACTATCCCTGACACCGGCCTGCTCTAGCCCTGACTCTGGCCTGCCCTCACCCTGGCTCCGGCCTGCTCTTGCCTTGGCTACGGCCGGCCCTTGCCCTAGCTCCGGCCTGCACTCGCACTGGCTCTGGACTGCCCTTGCCTTGGCTCCGGACTGCTGTCACCCTGGCTCCAGCCTGCCCTCACACTGGCTCCGGCCTGCACTCGCTCTGGCACCAGCCAACCATTGCCCTGGCTCCGGCCTGATATCACTTTGGCTCTGGCCTGCCATCGCGTTGGCTCCGGCTTGCTCTGGCTCTGGCCTGCCTTCGCCTTGGCTCCTGCCTGCTCTCGATCTGGCTCTGACCTGCCCTCGTCTTGGCTTCGGCCTGCTCTTGCTCTGGCATGCCCTCGGCCTGGCTCGGGCCTGCTCTCGCTCTGTCTTGCCTGCCCTCGCCTTGTCTCCGGCCTGCTCTCGCTTTGGCTCCGGCCTACTCTAGCTCTGGCTCCTGCCAGCTATCGCCCTGGCTCTTGCCTGCCCTTGCAATGGCTCTGGCCTGACCTCGCCCTGGCTCTAGCATGCTCTCGCTCTTGTTCTGGCCAGCCCTCGAATTGTCTTCGGCCTGCTCTTGCTGTGGCTCTGGCCTGCCCTCGTCCTGGCTCCGGCCTGCTCTCGCTCTGGCTCTGACCTCCCCTCATCTTGGCTCCGGCCTGCACTCTCTCTGGCTCTGGCCTGCCCTCACCTTGGCTCCAGCCTGCCCTCACCTTGGCTCCAGCCTGCTCTCGCTCTGGCCTGCCCCCACCCTGGCTCCGGGCCTGCTCTCGCTCTGTCTTGCCTGCCCTCGCCTTGGCTGCGGCCTGCTCTCGCTCTGGCTCCGGCCAACTCTCGCTCTAGATACGGCGTGCCTCACCCTGGCTCCGGCCTGCTCTCTCTCTGGCTCTGGCCTGCCCTCGCCCTGGCTCCGGCCTGCTCTTGCTCTGGCACCGGCCTGCCCTCACCTTGGCTTCGGCCTGCTCTTACTCTGGCCTGCCCTCGGCCTGGCTCGGGCCTTCTCTCGCTCTGTCTTGCCTGCCCTCACCTTGTCTCTGGCCTGCTCTCACTTTGGCTCCGGCCTACTCTAGCTCTGGCTCCGGCCTGCTCTCGCCCTGGCTCTGGCCTGCCCTTGCAATGGCTCTGGCCTGACCTCGCCCTGGCTCTGGCCTGCTCTGGCTCTTGCTCTGGCCAGCCCTAGAATTGTCTTCGGCATGCTCTCGCTCTGGCTCCGTCCTGCCCTCACCCTGTTTCCCGCCTGCCCTCTCCCTGTCTCCGGCCTGCTCTCGCTCTGCCTGCCCACGCTCCGGACAGTTCCTGTCCTTTCTCCGGCATGCCCTCTCCTTGGCTCCGGCCTGCTCTTGCTCTGGCCCTGGCCTGCCTTCACCTTGGTTCCGGCCTGCTCTCGCTCTGGCCTGCCCTCGCCCTGGCTCCGTCCTGCACTCGCCTTGGCTCCGGCCTGCTCTGGCTCTGGCCTGCCTTCGCTCTTGCACTGGCCTGCTCTCGCTCTGGCTCCGGCCTGCCCTCGCCCTGGCTCCGGCCTGCTGTCGCTCTGGCTCTGGCCTGCCCTCGCCCTGGCTCTGGCCTGGTCTCTCTCTGGTTCTGACCTGCCCTCACCTTGGCTCCGGTCTGCTCTTGCTCTGGCCTGCCCTCGCCTTGGCTCCGGCCTCCTCTCGCTCTGGCTCCGTCCTGCCATCACCCTGGCTTCCGCCTGCTCTCGCTCTGTCTCTGGCCTGCCCTCGCCTTGGCTCCGTCCTACTCTCGCTCCGGCTCCGGCCTGCTCTCGCTCTAGCTCTGGCCTGCCCTTGCCATGGCTTCGGCCTGCCCTCACCCTGGCTCCGGCCTGCTCTTGCTCTGGCTCCGGCCTGCCCTTCCCTTGGCTACGGCCGGCCCTTGCCCTAGCTCCGGCCTGCACTCGCACTGGCCCTGGACTGCCCTTGCCTCTGGCTCCGGACTGCTGTCGCCCTGGCTCCAGCCTGCTCTTGCTCTGGCTTCAGCCTGCCCTCACACTGGCTCCGGCCTGCACTCGCTCTGGCTCCAGCCAACCATTGCCCTGGCTCCGGCCTGATATCACTTTGGCTCTGGCCTGCCATCGCGTTGGCTCCAGCTTGCTCTGGCCTGTCTTCGCCTTGGCTCCGGCCAGCTCTCGCTCTGGCTCTGACCTGCTCTCGCTCTGGCTCCGGCCTGCCCTCGCACCGGCTCCGGCCTGTCCTCGGCTTGGCTCCGGCCTGCTTTTGCTCAGGCTCTAGCCTGCCCTCGCAATGGCTCCGGCCTGCTCTCGCTCTGGCTCCGGCCTGCTCTCACTCTGGCTCCGGCCTGCCCTCGCCCCGGCTCCGGCCTGCTGTCATTCTGGCTCTGGCCTGCCCTCGCCCTGGTTCTGGCCTGCTCTCGCCTTGGCTCTGGCATGCTCTCGCTCTGGCCTGTCCTCGTCCAGGCTCCGGCCTGCTCTCGCTCTGGACTGCCTTGCCATTGCTTCGGCCTGCACTAGCCCTGACTCCAGCCTGCTCTAGCCCTGACTCCGGCCTGCTCTTGCTCTGGCTCCGGCCTGCCCTTGCCTTGGCAACGGCCGGCCCTTGCCCTAGCTCCGGCCTGCACTCGCACTGACTCCGGCCTGCTGTCACTCTGGCTCTGGACTGCCTTCGCCTTGGCTCCGGCCTGCTCTGACTTTGGCTCTTACCTGCCTTCGCCCTGGCTCCAGCCTGCTCTCGCTCTGACTCTGGCCTGCCCTCGCCTTGGCTCCGCCCTGCTCTCGCTTTGGCCTGCCCTCGCCTTGGCTCCGGCCTGCCCTTGCCCTAACTCTGGCCTGCTCTCGCACTGGCTCTGGCCTGCCCTTGCCTTGGCTCCGGACTGCTTTTGCCCTGGCTCCGGACTCCCCTGGCCCTGGCTCCGCCTGATATCACTCTGGCTCTAGCCTGCCTTCGCCTTGGCTCCGGCCTGCTCTGACTTTGGCTCTTGCCTGCCTTCGCCCTGGCTCCGGCCTGCTCTCGCTCTGACTCCGGCCTGCCCTCACCTTGGCTCCGGCCTGCTCTCGCTCTGGCCTGCCCTCACCTTGGATCCGCCCTGCTCTCGCTTTGGCCTGCCCTCGCCTTGGCTCCGGCCTCCTCTTGCTCTGGCTCCGTCCTGCCCTCACCCTGGCATCCGCCTGCTCTCGCTCTGGCTCTGGCCTGCCCTCACCCTGTCTCGAGCCTGCCCTCTCCCTGTCTCCGGCCTGCTATCGCTCTGCAGGCGCCCACGCTCCGGACAGTTCCTGCCCTTTCTCCGTCATGCCCTCTCCTTGGCTCCGGCCTGCTCTCGCTCTGGCCCTGGCGTGCCTTCACCTTGGTTCCGGCCTGCTCTCGCTCTGGCTCTGGCCTGCCCCCGCCCTGGCTCCGTCCTGCACACGCCTTGGCTCCGGCCTGCTCTGGCCCTGGCCTGCCTTCGCTCTTGCACTGGCCTGCTCTTGCTCTGGCTCCGGCCTGCCCTCACCCTGGCTCCGGCCTGCTGTCGCTCTGGCTCTGGCCTGCCCTCGCCCTGGCTCTGGCCTGGTCTCTCTCTGGTTCTGACCTGCCCTCACTTTGGCTCCGGCCTCCTCTCGCTCTGGCTCCGTCCTGCCGTCACCCAGGCTTCCGCCTGCTCTCGCTCTGTCTCTGGCCTGCCCTCGCCTTGGCTCCGGCCTGCTCTGGCTCTGGCTCCGTCCTACTCTCGCTCCGGCTCCGGCCTGCCTCGTCCGGGCTCCGGCCTGCTCTCACTCTAGCTCTGGCCTGCCCTTGCCATGGCTTCGGCCTGCACTATCCCTGACTCCGGCCTGCTCTAGCCCTGACTCTGGCCTGCCCTCACCCTGGCTACGGCCTGCTCTTGCCTTGGCTACGGCCGGCCCTTGCCCTAGCTCCGGCCTGCACTCGCACTGGCTCTGGACTGCCCTTGCCTTGGCTCCGGACTGCTGTCGCCCTGGCTCCAGCCTGCCCTCACACTGGCTCCGGCCTGCACTCGCTCTGGCACCAGCCAACCATTGCCCTGGCTCCGGCCTGATATCACTTTGGCTCTGGCCTGCCATCGCGTTGGCTCCGGCTTGCTCTGGCTCTGGCCTGCCTTCGCCTTGGCTCCTGCCTGCTCTCGCTCTGGCTCTGACCTGCCCTCGCCTTGGCTCCGGCCTGCTCTCGCTCTGGCTCCAGCCTGCCCTCGCCCTGGCTCTGGCCTGCTGTCACTCTGGCTCTGGCCTGCCTTTGCCCTGGCTCTGGCCTGCTCTCGCTCTGGCCTGCCCTTGCCTTGGCTCCGGCCTGCTCTCGCTCTGGCCTGCCCTCGCCTTGGCTACGGCCTCCTCTCGCTCTGGCTCCATCCTGCCCTCACCCTGGCTTCCGCCTGCTATCGCTCTGGCTCCGGACTGCTCTCGCCTTGGCTCCGGCCTACTCTCGCTCTGGTTCCGACCTGCCCACGTCCTGGCTCTGGTCTGCTCTAGCTCTGAATCTGGCCTGCCTTTGCCATGGTTCCGGCCTGCTCTAGCCCTGACTCCGGCCTGCCCTCGCCCTGGCTCTGGCCTGTTCTTGCTCTGGTTCCGGCCTGACCTTGCCCTAACTCTGGCCTGCTCTCGCACTGGCTCTGGCCTGCCCTTGCCTTGGATCTGGCCTACTCTCGCTCTGGCTCTGGCCTGCCCTTGCGTTTGCTCTGGCCTGCTCTCGCTCTGGCCCTGGCCTGCCCTCGCCTTGCCTCCGGCCTGCTCTCACTCTGGCTCTGGCCTACTCTGGCTCTGGCTCCGGCCTGCCCGCGCTCTGGCTCTGGCCTGCCCTCGCCCTGGCTCCGGCCAGCTCTCGCTCTGGCTCTTGCCTGCTCTCGCTCTGGCCTGCTCTTGCTCTGGCACCGGCCTGCCCTCACCTTGGCTTCGGCCTGCTCTTGCTCTGGCATGCCCTCGGCCTGGCTCGGGCCTGCTCTCGCTCTGTCTTGCCTGCCCTCGCCTTGTCTCCGGCCTGCTCTCGCTTTGGCTCCGGCCTACTCTAGCTCTGGCTCCTGCCAGCTCTCGCCCTGGCTCTTGCCTGCCCTTGCAATGGCTCTGGCCTGACCTCGCCCTGGCTCTAGCATGCTCTCGCTCTTGTTCTGGCCAGCCCTCGAATTGTCTTCGGCCTGCTCTTGCTGTGGCTCTGGCCTGCCCTCGTCCTGGCTCCGGCCTGCTCTCGCTCTGGCTCTGACCTCCCCTCATCTTGGCTCCGGCCTGCACTCTCTCTGGCTCTGGCCTGCCCTCACCTTGGCTCCAGCCTGCCCTCACCTTGGCTCCAGCCTGCTCTCGCTCTGGCCTGCCCCCACCCTGGCTCCGGGCCTGCTCTCGCTCTGTCTTGCCTGCCCTCGCCTTGGCTGCGGCCTGCTCTCGCTCTGGCTCCAGCCAACTCTCGCTCTAGATACGGCGTGCCTCACCCTGGCTCCGGCCTGCTCTCTCTCTGGCTCTGGCCTGCCCTCGCCCTGGCTCCGGCCTGCTCTTGCTCTGGCACCGGCCTGCCCTCACCTTGGCTTCGGCCTGCTCTTACTCTGGCCTGCCCTCGGCCTGGCTCGGGCCTGCTCTCGCTCTGTCTTGCCTGCCCTCACCTTGTCTCTGGCCTGCTCTCACTTTGGCTCCGGCCTACTCTAGCTCTGGCTCCGGCCTGCTCTCGCCCTGGCTCTGGCCTGCCCTTGCAATGGCTCTGGCCTGACCTCGCCCTGGCTCTGGCCTGCTCTGGCTCTTGCTCTGGCCAGCCCTAGAATTGTCTTCGGCATGCTCTTGCTGTGGCTCTGGCCTGCCCTCGCCCTGGCTCCGGACTGCTCTCGCTCTGGCTCTGGCCTGCCCTCGCATTGGCTCCGGCCTGCTCTTGCTCTGGCTCTTGCCTGCCCTTGCCTTTGCTCCGGCCTGCTCTCTCTCCGGCCTGTTCTCGCCCTTGGCTCCGGCCTGCTCTCGGCATGGCTCTGGCCTGCCCTCGCCCTGGCTCCGGCCAACTCTCGCTCTGGCTTTTGCCTGCTCTCGCTCTGGCTCTGGCCTGCTCTCTCTGGCTCTGGTCTCCTCTCGCTCTGGCTCCTGCCTGCCCTCGGCCTGGCTCCGGCCTGCTCTCGCCCTGCTGTCGCCTTGGCTGCGGCCTGCTCTGGCCTGCCCTCGCCCTGGCTCCGGCCTGCCTTCGCTCTTGCACTGGCCTGCCCTCGCTCTGGCTCCGGCCTGCCCATGCCCTGGCTCCGGCCTGCTGTCACTCTGGCCTGCCCTTGCCCTGGCTCTAGCCTAGTCTCTCTCTGGTTCTGACCTGCCCTCACCTTGGCTCCGGTCTGCTCTCGCTCTGGCCTGCCCTCGCCTTGGCTCCGGCCTCCTCTCGCTCTGGCTCCGTCCTGCCATCACCCTGGCTTCCGCCTGCTCTCACTCTGGCTCTGGCTCCTTCCTACTCTCACTCCGGGTCCGGCCTGCCTCGTCCGGGCTCTGGCCTGCTCTCGCTCTGGCTCTGGCCTGCCCTTGCCATGGCTTCGGCCTGCACTATCCCTGACTCTGGCCTGCCCTCACCCTGGCTCCGGCCTGCTCTTGCTCTGGCCTGCCCCCACCCTGGCTCCGGGCCTGCTCTCGCTCTGTCTTGCCTGCCCTCGCCTTGGCTGCGGCCTGCTCTCGCTCTGGCTCCGGCCAACTCTCGCTCTAGATACGGCGTGCCTCACCCTGGCTCCGGCCTGCTCTCTCTCTGGCTCTGGCCTGCCCTCGCCCTGGCTCCGGCCTGCTCTTGCTCTGGCACCGGCCTGCCCTCACCTTGGCTTCGGCCTGCTCTTACTCTGGCCTGCCCTCGGCCTGGCTCGGGCCTTCTCTCGCTCTGTCTTGCCTGCCCTCACCTTGTCTCTGGCCTGCTCTCACTTTGGCTCCGGCCTACTCTAGCTCTGGCTCCGGCCTGCTCTCGCCCTGGCTCTGGCCTGCCCTTGCAATGGCTCTGGCCTGACCTCGCCCTGGCTCTGGCCTGCTCTGGCTCTTGCTCTGGCCAGCCCTAGAATTGTCTTCGGCATGCTCTCGCTCTGGCTCCGTCCTGCCCTCACCCTGTTTCCCGCCTGCCCTCTCCCTGTCTCCGGCCTGCTCTCGCTCTGCCTGCCCACGCTCCGGACAGTTCCTGTCCTTTCTCCGGCATGCCCTCTCCTTGGCTCCGGCCTGCTCTTGCTCTGGCCCTGGCCTGCCTTCACCTTGGTTCCGGCCTGCTCTCGCTCTGGCCTGCCCTCGCCCTGGCTCCGTCCTGCACTCGCCTTGGCTCCGGCCTGCTCTGGCTCTGGCCTGCCTTCGCTCTTGCACTGGCCTGCTCTCGCTCTGGCTCCGGCCTGCCCTCGCCCTGGCTCCGGCCTGCTGTCGCTCTGGCTCTGGCCTGCCCTCGCCCTGGCTCTGGCCTGGTCTCTCTCTGGTTCTGACCTGCCCTCACCTTGGCTCCGGTCTGCTCTTGCTCTGGCCTGCCCTCGCCTTGGCTCCGGCCTCCTCTCGCTCTGGCTCCGTCCTGCCATCACCCTGGCTTCCGCCTGCTCTCGCTCTGTCTCTGGCCTGCCCTCGCCTTGGCTCCGTCCTACTCTCGCTCCGGCTCCGGCCTGCTCTCGCTCTAGCTCTGGCCTGCCCTTGCCATGGCTTCGGCCTGCCCTCACCCTGGCTCCGGCCTGCTCTTGCTCTGGCTCCGGCCTGCCCTTCCCTTGGCTACGGCCGGCCCTTGCCCTAGCTCCGGCCTGCACTCGCACTGGCCCTGGACTGCCCTTGCCTCTGGCTCCGGACTGCTGTCGCCCTGGCTCCAGCCTGCTCTTGCTCTGGCTTCAGCCTGCCCTCACACTGGCTCCGGCCTGCACTCGCTCTGGCTCCAGCCAACCATTGCCCTGGCTCCGGCCTGATATCACTTTGGCTCTGGCCTGCCATCGCGTTGGCTCCAGCTTGCTCTGGCCTGTCTTCGCCTTGGCTCCGGCCAGCTCTCGCTCTGGCTCTGACCTGCTCTCGCTCTGGCTCCGGCCTGCCCTCGCACCGGCTCCGGCCTGTCCTCGGCTTGGCTCCGGCCTGCTTTTGCTCAGGCTCTAGCCTGCCCTCGCAATGGCTCCGGCCTGCTCTCGCTCTGGCTCCGGCCTGCTCTCACTCTGGCTCCGGCCTGCCCTCGCCCCGGCTCCGGCCTGCTGTCATTCTGGCTCTGGCCTGCCCTCGCCCTGGTTCTGGCCTGCTCTCGCCTTGGCTCTGGCATGCTCTCGCTCTGGCCTGTCCTCGTCCAGGCTCCGGCCTGCTCTCGCTCTGGACTGCCTTGCCATTGCTTCGGCCTGCACTAGCCCTGACTCCAGCCTGCTCTAGCCCTGACTCCGGCCTGCTCTTGCTCTGGCTCCGGCCTGCCCTTGCCTTGGCAACGGCCGGCCCTTGCCCTAGCTCCGGCCTGCACTCGCACTGACTCCGGCCTGCTGTCACTCTGGCTCTGGACTGCCTTCGCCTTGGCTCCGGCCTGCTCTGACTTTGGCTCTTACCTGCCTTCGCCCTGGCTCCAGCCTGCTCTCGCTCTGACTCTGGCCTGCCCTCGCCTTGGCTCCGCCCTGCTCTCGCTTTGGCCTGCCCTCGCCTTGGCTCCGGCCTGCCCTTGCCCTAACTCTGGCCTGCTCTCGCACTGGCTCTGGCCTGCCCTTGCCTTGGCTCCGGACTGCTTTTGCCCTGGCTCCGGACTCCCCTGGCCCTGGCTCCGCCTGATATCACTCTGGCTCTAGCCTGCCTTCGCCTTGGCTCCGGCCTGCTCTGACTTTGGCTCTTGCCTGCCTTCGCCCTGGCTCCGGCCTGCTCTCGCTCTGACTCCGGCCTGCCCTCACCTTGGCTCCGGCCTGCTCTCGCTCTGGCCTGCCCTCACCTTGGATCCGCCCTGCTCTCGCTTTGGCCTGCCCTCGCCTTGGCTCCGGCCTCCTCTTGCTCTGGCTCCGTCCTGCCCTCACCCTGGCATCCGCCTGCTCTCGCTCTGGCTCTGGCCTGCCCTCACCCTGTCTCGAGCCTGCCCTCTCCCTGTCTCCGGCCTGCTATCGCTCTGCAGGCGCCCACGCTCCGGACAGTTCCTGCCCTTTCTCCGTCATGCCCTCTCCTTGGCTCCGGCCTGCTCTCGCTCTGGCCCTGGCGTGCCTTCACCTTGGTTTCGGCCTGCTCTCGCTCTGGCTCTGGCCTGCCCCCGCCCTGGCTCCGTCCTGCACACGCCTTGGCTCCGGCCTGCTCTGGCCCTGGCCTGCCTTCGCTCTTGCACTGGCCTGCTCTTGCTCTGGCTCCGGCCTGCCCTCACCCTGGCTCCGGCCTGCTGTCGCTCTGGCTCTGGCCTGCCCTCGCCCTGGCTCTGGCCTGGTCTCTCTCTGGTTCTGACCTGCCCTCACTTTGGCTCTGGCCTCCTCTCGCTCTGGCTCCGTCCTGCCGTCACCCAGGCTTCCGCCTGCTCTCGCTCTGTCTCTGGCCTGCCCTCGCCTTGGCTCCGGCCTGCTCTGGCTCTGGCTCCGTCCTACTCTCGCTCCGGCTCCGGCCTGCCTCGTCCGGGCTCCGGCCTGCTCTCACTCTAGCTCTGGCCTGCCCTTGCCATGGCTTCGGCCTGCACTATCCCTGACTCCGGCCTGCTCTAGCCCTGACTCTGGCCTGCCCTCACCCTGGCTACGGCCTGCTCTTGCCTTGGCTACGGCCGGCCCTTGCCCTAGCTCCGGCCTGCACTCGCACTGGCTCTGGACTGCCCTTGCCTTGGCTCCGGACTGCTGTCGCCCTGGCTCCAGCCTGCCCTCACACTGGCTCCGGCCTGCACTCGCTCTGGCACCAGCCAACCATTGCCCTGGCTCCGGCCTGATATCACTTTGGCTCTGGCCTGCCATCGCGTTGGCTCCGGCTTGCTCTGGCTCTGGCCTGCCTTCGCCTTGGCTCCTGCCTGCTCTCGCTCTGGCTCTGACCTGCCCTCGCCTTGGCTCCGGCCTGCTCTCGCTCTGGCTCCAGCCTGCCCTCGCCCTGGCTCTGGCCTGCTGTCACTCTGGCTCTGGCCTGCTCTCGCTCTGGCCTGCCCTTGCCTTGGCTCCGGCCTGCTCTCGCTCTGGCCTGCCCTCGCCTTGGCTACGGCCTCCTCTCGCTCTGGCTCCATCCTGCCCTCACCCTGGCTTCCGCCTGCTATCGCTCTGGCTCCGGACTGCTCTCGCCTTGGCTCCGGCCTACTCTCGCTCTGGTTCCGACCTGCCCACGTCCTGGCTCTGGTCTGCTCTAGCTCTGAATCTGGCCTGCCTTTGCCATGGTTCCGGCCTGCTCTAGCCCTGACTCCGGCCTGCCCTCGCCCTGGCTCTGGCCTGTTCTTGCTCTGGTTCCGGCCTGACCTTGCCCTAACTCTGGCCTGCTCTCGCACTGGCTCTGGCCTGCCCTTGCCTTGGATCTGGCCTACTCTCGCTCTGGCTCTGGCCTGCCCTTGCGTTTGCTCTGGCCTGCTCTCGCTCTGGCCCTGGCCTGCCCTCGCCTTGCCTCCGGCCTGCTCTCACTCTGGCTCTGGCCTACTCTGGCTCTGGCTCCGGCCTGCCCGCGCTCTGGCTCTGGCCTGCCCTCGCCCTGGCTCCGGCCAGCTCTCGCTCTGGCTCTTGCCTGCTCTCGCTCTGGCCTGCTCTTGCTCTGGCACCGGCCTGCCCTCACCTTGGCTTCGGCCTGCTCTTGCTCTGGCATGCCCTCGGCCTGGCTCGGGCCTGCTCTCGCTCTGTCTTGCCTGCCCTCGCCTTGTCTCCGGCCTGCTCTCGCTTTGGCTCCGGCCTACTCTAGCTCTGGCTCCTGCCAGCTCTCGCCCTGGCTCTTGCCTGCCCTTGCAATGGCTCTGGCCTGACCTCGCCCTGGCTCTAGCATGCTCTCGCTCTTGTTCTGGCCAGCCCTCGAATTGTCTTCGGCCTGCTCTTGCTGTGGCTCTGGCCTGCCCTCGTCCTGGCTCCGGCCTGCTCTCGCTCTGGCTCTGACCTCCCCTCATCTTGGCTCCGGCCTGCACTCTCTCTGGCTCTGGCCTGCCCTCACCTTGGCTCCAGCCTGCCCTCACCTTGGCTCCAGCCTGCTCTCGCTCTGGCCTGCCCCCACCCTGGCTCCGGGCCTGCTCTCGCTCTGTCTTGCCTGCCCTCGCCTTGGCTGCGGCCTGCTCTCGCTCTGGCTCCAGCCAACTCTCGCTCTAGATACGGCGTGCCTCACCCTGGCTCCGGCCTGCTCTCTCTCTGGCTCTGGCCTGCCCTCGCCCTGGCTCCGGCCTGCTCTTGCTCTGGCACCGGCCTGCCCTCACCTTGGCTTCGGCCTGCTCTTACTCTGGCCTGCCCTCGGCCTGGCTCGGGCCTGCTCTCGCTCTGTCTTGCCTGCCCTCACCTTGTCTCTGGCCTGCTCTCACTTTGGCTCCGGCCTACTCTAGCTCTGGCTCCGGCCTGCTCTCGCCCTGGCTCTGGCCTGCCCTTGCAATGGCTCTGGCCTGACCTCGCCCTGGCTCTGGCCTGCTCTGGCTCTTGCTCTGGCCAGCCCTAGAATTGTCTTCGGCATGCTCTTGCTGTGGCTCTGGCCTGCCCTCGCCCTGGCTCCGGACTGCTCTCGCTCTGGCTCTGGCCTGCCCTCGCATTGGCTCCGGCCTGCTCTTGCTCTGGCTCTTGCCTGCCCTTGCCTTTGCTCCGGCCTGCTCTCTCTCCGGCCTGTTCTCGCCCTTGGCTCCGGCCTGCTCTCGGCATGGCTCTGGCCTGCCCTCGCCCTGGCTCCGGCCAGCTCTCGCTCTGGCTTTTGCCTGCTCTCGCTCTGGCTCTGGCCTGCTCTCTCTGGCTCTGGTCTCCTCTCGCTCTGGCTCCTGCCTGCCCTCGGCCTGGCTCCGGCCTGCTCTCGCCCTGCTGTCGCCTTGGCTGCGGCCTGCTCTGGCCTGCCCTCGCCCTGGCTCCGGCCTGCCTTCGCTCTTGCACTGGCCTGCCCTCGCTCTGGCTCCGGCCTGCCCATGCCCTGGCTCCGGCCTGCTGTCACTCTGGCCTGCCCTTGCCCTGGCTCTAGCCTAGTCTCTCTCTGGTTCTGACCTGCCCTCACCTTGGCTCCGGTCTGCTCTCGCTCTGGCCTGTCCTCGCCTTGGCTCCGGCCTCCTCTCGCTCTGGCTCCGTCCTGCCATCACCCTGGCTTCCGCCTGCTCTCACTCTGGCTCTGGCTCCTTCCTACTCTCACTCCGGGTCCGGCCTGCCTCGTCCGGGCTCTGGCCTGCTCTCGCTCTGGCTCTGGCCTGCCCTTGCCATGGCTTCGGCCTGCACTATCCCTGACTCTGGCCTGCCCTCACCCTGGCTCCGGCCTGCTCTTGCTCTGGCTCCGGCCTGCCCTTGCCTTGGCTATGGCCGGCCCTTGCCTAGCTCCGGCCTGCACTTGCACTGGCTCTGGACTGCCCTTGCCTTGGCTCCGGACTGCTCTCGCCCTGGCTCCAGCCTGCTCTTGCTCTGGCTCCGGCCTGCCCTCATACTGGCTCCGGCCTGCACTCGCTCTGACTCCAGCCAACCCTTGCCCTGGCTCCGGCCTGATATCACTGTGGCTCTGGCCTGCCTTCGCCTTGGCTCCTGCCTGCTCTCGCCTTGGCTCCGGCCTGCTCTCATTCTGGCTCTGGCCTGCCTTCGCCCTGGCTCTGGCCTGCTCTCGCTCTGGCCTGCCCTCGCCTTGGCTCCGGCCTGGTATCACTCTGGCCTGCCCTGGCCTTGGCTACGGCCTACTCTTGCTCTGGCTCCATCCTGCCCTCCAGCTGGCTTCCGCCTGCTATCGCTCTGGCTCCGGCCTGCTCTCGCCTTGGCTCCTGCCCGCTCTCGCTCTGGCTCCAGCCTACTCTCGCTCTGGCTCCGGCCTGCTGTCGCTCTAGCTCTGGCCTGCCCTCGCTTTGGCTCCTGCCTGCTCTTGCTCTGACTCTTTACTGCCCTCGCCCTGGCTCTGGCCTGCCCTCGCACTGGCTCCAGCCTGCTATCGCTCTCACTCTGGATCCGGCCTGCTCTTGCTCTGGATCCGGCCTGCTCTTGCCCTGGCTCTGGCCTGCTCTCACCCTGACTCCGGCCTGCCCTCGCCCGTGCTCCAGACTGCCCTCGCACTGGTTCTGGCATGCTCTCGCCCTGGCTCCGGCCTGCTCCCGCCCTGGCTCCAGACTACCCTCTCCCTGGCTCTGGCCTGCTCTAGCTCTGGCTTCCCTTCGCTCCGGCCTGCTCCTGCCCTGGCTACGGCAAGCCCTCGCCCTGGCTCCGGCCTGCTCTAGCCTTGGCTCTCGCCGGCCCTCGCCCTGGCTCCAGCCTGCCATCTACCTGCCTCCGGCCTGCTCTCGCTATTGCTCTGGCTCTCGCCTACCCTCGCCCTGGCTCCGGCCTGCTCTCGCACTTTTCCGGCCTGCACTTGCATTGGCTCCGGCCTTCTCTCGCCTTGGCTCCGGACTGCCCTCTACCTGACTCCGGCCTGCCCTCGCTCTGGCTCTGGCATGCCCTCTACCTGGCTCCGGCCTGCTCTCGCTCTTGCTCTGGCTCTGGCCTGCCCTCGCTCCGGCCTGCAACTGCCCTGGCTACGGCATGCCCTCGCCCTTGCTCCGGCCTGCTCTCGCTCTGGCTCTCGCCTGCCCTTGCCCTTGCTCCGGCCTGACCCCGCCCTAGTTCCGGCCTGCCATCTACCTGGCTCCGGCCTGCCATCGCCCTGGCTCCGGCCTGCCCTTGACCTGGCTCTGGCCTGCCCTCGCCCTGGCTCCGGCCTGCCCTCTCCCTGCCTCCGGCCTGCTCTCGCTCAGGCCTGCCCTCGCCCATGCTACGGCCTGCTCTCACCTTGGCTCCGGCCTGCCCTCGCTCTGGCTCTGGCCTGCCCTCACTCTGGCTCTGGCCTGCCCTCGCTGTGGCTCCGGAATGCCCTCAACCTGTCTCCCGCCTGCCCTCACTCTGGTTCAGGCCTACCCTCGCCCTGGCTCCGGCCTACCCTCTCCCAGGCTCCCGCCTGCTCTCGCCTTGGCTCCGGCCTGCCCTTGCCTTGGCTCCGGCCTGCTCTTGCTCTGGCTCCGGCCTGCCCTCGCCTTGTCTCCGGCCTGCCCTCCCTCTGGTTCCGGCCTGCCCTCGCCCTGGCTCCGGCCTGTCCTCTCCCTGGCTCCGGCCTGCCCTCTCCCTGGCTCCGGCCTGCTCTTGCTCTCGCTCTGGCAGGCCCTTGCTCCGGGCTGCTACCACACTGGCTCTCGCTCTGGCTCTCGCCTGCACTCGCCCTGACTCCGGCCTGCCCTCGCCCTTGCTCCGGCCAGCCATCTACCTGGCTACGGCCTGCCATCGCTCTGGCTCTGGCCTGCTCTCGCTCTGGCTCTGGCCTGACATTGCCTTGGCTCCGGCCTGCCCTCTCCCTGCCTCAGGCCTGCTCTCGCTCTTTATCCAGTCTGCTCTCGCTCTGGCTCTGGCCTGCCCTCGCCTTGGCTCCAGACTGCTCTGGCTCTGGCCTTCCTTTGTCTTGGCTCCGGCCTGCCTTCGCCTTGGCTCCGGCCTGCTCTCACTCTGGCCATGGCCTGCCTTCGGCTTGGCTCCAGCCTGCTCTCGCTCCGGCTCTTGCCTGCCTTCGCCTTGGCTCCGGCCTGCTCTCGTCTTGGCCCCGGCGTGCTTTCATCTTGGCTCCAGCCTGCTCTCGCTCTGGGTCCGGCCTGCCCTCACCCTAGCTCCGGCCTGCTTTCCCTCGGTTTCCATCCTGCCCCCGCTCTGGCTCCGGCCTGCTCTCTCTCTGGCTCCGGCATGTTCTCGCCCTGGCTCTGGCCTGCCATTGCCTTGGCACCGGCCTGCCCGCACCCTGGCTCTGGCATGCCCTGTCCCTGCCTCAGGCCTGCTCTTGCCCTGGCTCTGGCCTGCTCTCGCTCTGGCTCTCGCCTGCCCTCGCCCGGGCTCCTGCCTGCCAACTCTCTGCCTCCGGGTTGCCCTCTCCCTGCCTCCGGCCTGCTCTCGCTCTGGCCTGCCCTCGCCCTGGCTCCGGCCTGTTCTTGCTCTGGCCTGCCCTCACCTTGGCTCCGGCCTCCTCTCGCTCTGGCTCCATCCTGCCCTCGCCCTGGCTCCGGCCTGCTCTCGCTATGGCTACGGCACGCTCTGGCTCTGGCTCCGGCCAGATCTCGCTCTGGGTCTGGCCTGCCCTCGCCTTGGCTCCGGCCTGCTCTCGCCTTGGCACCGGCCTGCTCTCGCACTGGCTCCGGCCTGCTCTCGCTCTGGCCTGCTCTCGCCTAGGCTTCGTCCTGCTCTCGCTCTGGCCTGCTCTTGCCCTGGCTCTGGCCTGCCCTCGCCCTGGCTCTGGCCTGCTCTCACTCTGGCTCCGGCCAGCCCTCGCCTTGGATCTGGCCTGCTCTCACTCTGGCCATGTACTGCCTTCGCCTTGGCTCCGGCCTGCTCTGGCTCTGGCTCTGGTCTGCCTTCGCCTTGGCTCCGGCCTGCTTTCATCTTGGCTCCAGCCTGCTCTCGCTATGGCTACGGCACGCTCTCGTTCTGGCTCCGGCCAGATCTCGCTCTGGGTCTGGCCTGCCCTCGCCTTGGCTCCGGCCTGCACTCGCCTTGGCACCGGCCTGCTCTCGCACTGGCTCCGGCCTGCCCTTACCCTGGCTCCGGCCTGCTCTCGCTCTGGCCTGCTCTCGCCTAGGCTTCGTCCTGCTCTCGCTCTGGCCTGCTCTTGCCCTGGCTCTGGCCTGCCCTCGCCCTGGCTCCGGCCTGCTCTCACTCTGGCTCCGGCCAGCCCTCGCCTTGGATCTGGCCTGCTCTCACTCTGGCCATGTACTGCCTTCGCCTTGGCTCCGGCCTGCTCTGGCTCTGGCTCTGGTCTGCCTTCGCCTTGGCTCCGGCCTGCTCTCGCTTTGGCTCCGGCCTGCTTTCATCTTGGCTCCAGCCTGCTCTCGCTATGGCTACGGCACGCTCTCGTTCTGGCTCCGGCCAGATCTCGCTCTGGGTCTGGCCTGCCCTCGCCTTGGCTCCGGCCTGCACTTGCCTTGGCACCGGCCTGCTCTCGCACTGGCTCCGGCCTGCCCTTACCCTGGCTCCGGCCTGCTCTCGCTCTGGCCTGCAATCGCCTTGGCTCCGTCCTGCTCTGGCTCTGGCTCCGTCCTGCCCTCGCCCTGGCTCCGGCCTGCTCTTGCCCTGGCTCCGGCCTGCCCTCGCCCTGGCTCCGGCCTGCTCTCACTCTGCCTCCAGCCTGCCCTCGCCTTGGATCTGGCCTGCTCTCACTCTGGCCATGGCCTGCCTTCGCATTGGTTCCGGCCTGCTCTGGCTCTGGCCTGCCTTCGCCTTGGCTCCGGCCTGCTCTCGCCCTGGCTCCGGCCTGCCTTCATCTTGGCTCCAGTCTGCTCTCGCTCTGGCTCCGGCCTGCTCTGGCTCTGGCCTGCCCTCGTCTTGGCTCCGGCCTGCTCTCGCTCTGACTCCGTCCTGCCATCGCACTGGCTCCGGCCTGCTCTTGCCCTGGCTCTGGCCTGCCCTCGCCCTGGCTCCGGCCTGCTCTCACTCTGGCTCCAGCCTGCCCTCACTCTGGCCATGGCCTGCCTTCGCCTTTGCTCCGGCCTGCTCTCGCTCTGGCCTGCCTTTGTGAAGCCCAGCTGTGCTTGGCATCACAGACCCAGAAGGGTGTGTTGAAGGATTCCTCCACAAGAGGCCCCCCATAACCATTCACACATCTCCACCTTCCACCTCAGACCACCAGAGGGAGCTCCTTAGGGAGATATATAAGGGAAGGTGGAGCCAGGCAGCCGTTAGTCTTGAGACTACAGTCTGTGTGAGTTGCAGTTAGTCTATTCTGGTTTAGCAGTGAGTCCAGTGCAGTCTGAGACGTGTTACATCAGAGGACAAAAGCCTGTGCCAGCTCCTGCAATTGCTATCCTGCAGTGGAGCTTATCCAGTTCTAGACTCAGTTGCAGCTCAGTGAGGTGAGCTTTAGGTGTGCTGGCGCCATAAGATCGGTGAACCGCGGCACGCTGCCGTTTGTGTGAGTGGCCTATTGAGGGCTCGAGTAGGCCGAAGGCGAAGGAGTAGAGTCTTAACTAGCTCACCCCAGAAGGAGAGTCAGTTACCGGATACCGGGTCAGAAGCTTGCCGGGATCTCCATGACCCAGCAAGATAAACCGGAATCCCTGGAGAACTACAGGTCCCAGGATCGCTAAAGTGCTGATACGTACCAGAGCCAGGAGACACATAGGCCCCGTAAGTCGGAAGCCTAGGCTCCGGCCTGCTCTCGCTCAGGATCTAGCCTTCCCTCGCGCTGGCTCCGGCTTGCTCTCTCTCTGGCTCTGGCCTGCCCTTGCCTTGGCTCCGGCCTGCTCTTGCTCTCGCTCTGCCCTGCCCTCGTCTTGACTCCGGCCTGCTCTCGCTCTGGCTCCGGCCTGCTCTCGCTCTGGCTCTGGCCTGCCCTGGCCTTGGCTCCGGCCTGCTCTTGTTCTGGCTCTGGCCTGCTTTTGCCCTGGCTCCGGCCTGCTCTCGCTCTGGCTCCGGCCTGCTCTCGCTCTGGCCTGCCCTGGCCTTGGCTCCGGCCTGCTCTCGCTCTGGCTCCGTCCTGCCCTCGCCCTGGCTCCGGCCTGCTCTCGCTCTCGCTCTGGCCTGCTCTCGCCTTAGCTCTGGCCTGCTCTCGCTCTGGCTCTGGCCTGCTCTCGCTCTGGCTCCGACCTGCCCTCGCCCTCGCTCCGGTCTGCTCTTGTTCTTGTTCCGGCCTGCCCTCGCCTTGGCTCTAACCTGCTCTGGCTCTGGCCTGCCCTTACTCTGGCTCTGGCCTGCCCTCGCCCTGGTTCCGGCCTGCCCTCGCTCTGGCTCCGGCCTGAGTTCACCTTGGCTCCGGCCTGCTCTCGCCCTGGCTCCGGCCTGCCCTCGCCTTGGCTCTGGCCTGCTCTGGCTCTGGCCGGCCCTCGCTCTCGCTCTGGCCTGCGCTGGCTCTGGTTCTGGTCTGCCTTCGTCCTGGCTCCGGCCTGCTCTCGCACTGGCTATGGCCTGCCCTCGCCTTGGCTCCGGCCTGCTCTCGCTCTGGCTCCGGCCTGCCTTCACCTTGGCTCCAGCCTGCTCTCAATCTGGTTCCGGCCTGCCCTTGCTCTGGCCTGCCCTCGCCTTCGTTCCGGCCTCCTCTCGCCCTGGTTCCGGCCGGCACTTGCCTTGTCTCCGGTCTTTTCTCGCTCTACCTCTGGCCTGCCCTTGCTTTGGCTCTGGCCTACTCTCGCTCTGGCGCTGGCCTGCCTTCGCCTTGGCTCTGGCCTGCTCTCGCTCTGGCTCCGTCCTGCCCTCGCCCTGGCTCCGGCCTGCTCTCGCTCTGGCTCTGGCCTGCTCTCGTTCTGGCTCTGGCATGCCCTTGCCTTAGCTCCGGCCTGCTCTGGCTCTGGCTCTGGCCTGCTCTCGCTCTGGCTCCGACCTGTCCTCGCTCCGGCCTGCTCTAGTTCTGGTTCTGGCCTGCCCTCGCCTTGTCTCTGGCCTGCTCTCTCCCTGGTTCCGGCCTGCCCTCGCCTTGGCTCTAGCCTGCTCTGGCTCTGGCCTGCCCTCGCTCTGGCTCTGGCCTGCGCTCGCCCTGGTTCCGGCCTGCCCTCGCCTTGGCTGTGGCCTGCTCTGGCTCTCGCCTGCCCTCGCTCTGGCCTGCTCTGGCTCTGGCCTGCCCTTGCACTGGTTCCGGCCTGCCCTCACCTTGGATCTGGCCTGCTCTGGCTCTTGCCTGCCTTCGCTCTGGCTCTGGCCTGAGGTGGCACTGACTCTGGCCTGCCTTCACCTTGGCTCCGGCCTGCTCTCGCCCTGGTTCCGGCCTGCCCTCGCCTTGGCTCTGGCCTGCTCTGGCGCTGGCCTGCTCTGGCTCTGGCCTGCCCTCACACTCGCTCTGGCCTGCGCTGGCTCTGGCCTGCCCTCGCCCTGTCTCCGGCCTGCTCTCGCACTGGCTCTGGCCTGCCCTCGCCTTGGCTCCAGCCAGCCTTCACCTTGGCTCCAGCCTGCTCTCGCTCTGGTTCCAGCCTGCCCTCGCCTTGGATCCGGCCTGCTCTCGGCCTGGTTCCGGCCTGCACTTGCCTTGTCTCCAGTCTTCTCTCGCTCTACCTCTGGCCTGCCCTAGCTTTGGCTCTGGCCTACGCTCGCTCTCGCTCTGGCCTGCCCTTGCCCTGCCTCCGGCCTGCTCTCACTCTGGCTTCAGCAAGCCCTCGCCTGGGCTCCGGCCTGCTCTCGCCCTGGCTCCAACCTGCTCCCGCTCTGGCTCTGGCCTTCCCTCACGCTGGCTCCGGCCTGCTCTCGCTCTGGCTCTGGCCTGCCCTCGCCTTGGCTGCGGCCTGCTCTCGCTCTGCCTCCGGCCTGTTCTCGCTCTGGCTCTGGCCTGCCCTCGCCTTGGCTGCGGCCTGCTCTCGCTCTGGCTCCGGCCTGCCTTCACCTTTGCTCCGGCCTGCCCTCGCACTGGCTCCGGCCTGCCCTCGCACTGGCTGCGGCCTCCTCTCGCTCTGGCTCTGTCCTGCCCTCGCCCTGGGTCCGGCCTGCTCTCGCTCTGGCTCCGGCCTGCCCTCGTCTAGGCTCTGGCCTGCTCTCGCTCTGGCTCTGGCCTGCCTTCGCCTTGCCTCCGGCATGCTCTCGCTCTGGCCTGCCTTCGCCTTGGCTCCGGCCTGCTCTCGCCTTGGCTCCGGCCTGCCTTCATCTTGGCTCCAGCCTGCTCTCGCTCTGGCTCTGGCCTGCTCTCGCTCTGGCCGGCCCTCACCTTGGCTCCGGCCTGCTCTCGCTTTGGCTCCGTCCTGTTCTTGCCCTGGCTCTGGCCTGCCCTCGCCCTGGCCTGCTCTCACTCTGGCTCCGGCCTGCCCTCGTCTTGGCTCTGGCCTGCATTCACCTTGGCTCCGGCCTGCTCTCGCTCTGACTCTGGCCTGCCTTCGCCTTGGTTCCGGCCTGCTCTCGCCTTGGCTCCGGCCTGCCTTCATCTTGGCTCCAGCCTGCTCTGGCTCTGGCCTTCCTTTGCCTTGGCTCTGGCATGCTCTCGCTCTGGCTCTGGCCTGCCTTCTCCTTGGCTCCGGCCTGCTCTTGCTCTGGATCCGGCATGCCCTCGCCCTGGCTCCGGCCTGCCCTCACCTTGGCTCCGGCCTGCTCTCACTCTGGCCATGGCCTGCCTTCGCCTTGTCTCCGGCCTGATCTCGCTCTGGCTCTGGCCTGCATCGCCTTGGCTCCGGCCTGCTCTCGCCTTGGCTCCGGCCTGCTCTCGCTCTGGTTCCGGCCTGCCCCCGCTCTGGCTCCGGCCTGCCCTTGCCCTGGCTCTGGCATGCTCTTGCTCTGGCTCTGGGCTGCTCTCGCCCTCGCTCTGGCCTGCTCTCGCTCTGGCCTTCCCCCGCCTTGGCTCTGGCCTGCTCTGGCTCTGGCCTGCCCTCGCTCTGGTTCCTGCCTGCTCTCGCTCTGGCGTGCCCTCGCCTTGGCTCCGGCCTGCGTTCACTCTCGCTCTGGTCTACCCTCGCCCTGGCTCCGGCCTGCTCTTGCTCTGGCTCCGGCATGCCTTCACCTTTGCTCCAGCCTGCTCTCGCTCAGGCTCCGGCCTGCCCTCGACTTGGCTCCAGCCTGCTCTACCCCTGGTTCCGGCCTGCCCTCGCCTTGGCTCCTGCCTGCTCTGGCTCTGGCCTGCCCTTGCTTTGGCTCTGGCCTACTTTCGCTCTGGCTCTGGCCTACTCTTGCCCTGGCTCCAGCCTCCTCTCGATCTGGCTTCGGCCAGCCCACGCCTAAGCTCCGGCCTGCTCTCGGCCTGGCTCCGAGCTGCTCTCGCTCTGGCTCTGGCCTTCCCTCGCGCTGGCTCCAGCTTGCTCTCTCTGGCTCTGGCCTGCCCTTGCCTTGGCTCCGGCCTGCTCTTGCTCTCGCTCTGCCATGCCCTCATCTTGACTCCGGCCTGCTCTCACTCTGGTTCAGGCCTGCTCTCGCTCTGGCCTGCTTTCGCCCTAGCTCCGGCCTGCTTTTGCTCTTGCTCTGGTTCCGGCCTGCTCTCGCTCTGGTTCTGGCCCCCTTTTTACGCCCTGGCTCCGGCCTGCTCTCGCTCTGGCTCCGGCCTGCCCTCGCCTTAGCTCCGGGATTCTCTCGCTCTGGCTTGCTCTCGCTCTGGCTCCGACCTGCCCTCGCCCTCGCTCTGGCACGCTCTGGTTCTGGCCTGCCCTCGCCTTTGCTCTAGCCTGCTCTGGCTCTGGCCTGCCCTCGCTCTGGCTCTGGCCTGCGCTGGCTCTGGCCTGCCCTCGCCCTGGTTACAGCCTGCCCTCGCCTTGGCTCTGGCCTGCTCTGGCTTGCCCTCGCTCTGGCTCTGACCTGCGCTGGCACTGGCTTTGGCCTGCCCTCGCATTGGCTCCGCCCTGCTCTCGCTCTGGCTCCGGCCTGCTTTCACCTTGGCTCCGGCCTGCTCTTGCCCTGGTTCCGGCCTGCCCTCGCCCTGGCTCTGGCCTGCTCTGGCTCTGGCCTGCCCTCGCTCTCGCTGTGGCCTGCCCTCGCACTGGCTCTGGCCTTCCCTCGCCTTGGCTCCGGCCTGCTCTCGCTCTGGCTCCGGCCTGCCCTTGCCTTGGCTCTGGCCTGCACTCACTCTGGCCATGGCCTGCCTTCGCCTTGGCTCCGGCCTGCTCTCGCTCTGGCTCTGGCCTGCCTTCGCCTTGGCACCGGCCTGCCTTCATCTTGGCTCCGGCCTGCTCTCGCTCTGGCTCCTGCCTGCCCCCGCTCTGGCTCCGGCCTGACCTCACTATGGCTCCGGCCTGCCCTCGCCCTGGCATGCTCTTGCTGTAGCCTGCCCTCGCTCTGGCCTGCCCTCGCCCTGGCACCGGCCTGCTTTCGCTCTGGTGTGCCCTCGCCTTGGCTCCGGCCTGCGTTCGCTCTCGCTCTGGCTTGCCCTCGCCCTGGCTCCGGCCTGCTCTCGCACTGGCTCTGGCCTGCCCTCGCCTTGGCTCCAGACTGCTCTCGCTCTGGCTCCGGCCTGCCTTCACCTTGGTTCCGGCCTGCTCTAGCCCTGGCTCCGGCCTGCACTTGCCTTGTCTCCGGTCTTCTCTCACTCTACCTCCGGCCTGCTATAGCTCAGGCTCCGGCCTGCCCTCGCCCTGGTTCCGGCCTGCCCTCGCCTTGGCTCCGGCCTGCTCTGGCTCTGGCCTGCCCTTGCTTTGGCTCTGGCCTGCTTTCGCCCTGGCTCCGGCCTACTCTCGCTATCGCTCTGGCCAGCCCTTGCTTTGGCTCTTGCCTGCTTTCGCCCAGGGCTCCAGCCTGCTCTCGGCCTGGCTCCGACCTGCTCTGGCCTTCCCTTGCGCTGGCTCCGGCTTGCTCTCTCTCTGGCCTGCCCTTGCCTTGGCTCCGGCCTGCTCTTGCTCTCGCTCTGCCCAGCCCTCGTCTTGACTCCGGCCTGCTCTCGCTCTGGTTCAGGCCTGCTCTCGCTATGGCTCTGGCCTGCTTTCGCCCTGGCTCCGGCCTGCTCTCGCTCTTGCTCTGGCCTGCCCTTGACTTGGCTCTGGCCTGCTCTCGCTCTGGCTCCGTCCTGCCCTCGCCCTGGCTCTGGCCTGCTCTTGCTCTGGCCTGCTCTCGCTTTGGCTCTGACCTGCCCTCGCCCTCGTTCCGGCCTGCTCTCTTTCTGGTTCCGGCCTGCCCTAGCCTTGTCTCTGACCTGCTCTCGCCCTGGTTCCGGCCTGCCCTCGCCTTGGCTCTGGCCTGCTCTGGCTCTGGCCTACCCTCGCTCTGGCTCTCTGGCCTGCTCTGGCTCAGGCTCTGGCCTGCCCTCGCATTGGCTCCGGCCTGCTCTCACACTGGCTCTAGTCTGCCCTCGCCTTGGCTCCGGCCTGCTCTCGCTCTGGCTCCGGCCTGCCTTTACCTTGGCTCCGGCCTGCTCTCGCTCTGATTCCGGCCTGCCCTCGCCTTGGCTCTGGCCTGCCCTCGCTCTCCCTCTGGCCTGCGCTGGCTCTGGCCTGTCCTCGACCTGGCTCTGGCCTGCTCTCACACTGGCTCAGGCCTGCCCTCGCCTTGGCTCCAGACTGCTCTCGCTCTACCTCCGGCCTGCCCTTGCTTTGGCTCTGGCCTACTCTCGCTCTGGCTCTGGCCTGCCCTTGCCCTGGCTCCGGCCTACTCTCGCCTTGGCTGCGGCCTGCTCTCGCTCTGACTCTGGCCTGCCCTCACCCTGGCTCCGGCCTTCTATCACTCTGGCTCTGGCCTTCTCTAGCCCTGGCTCCGGCCTGCCGTCGTTCTGGCTCCGGCCTGCTCGGGCTCTGACACTGGACTGCCCTCGCCCTGGCTCCGGCCTGCTCCCGCCCTGGCTACGGCATGCCCTTGCCCTGGCTCTGGCCTGCTCTCGCCCTTGCCTGCTCTCGCCCTGGCTCCGGCCTGCCCCCGCCCTAGCTCCGGCCTGCCATCCACCTGGCTCCGGCCTGCCATCGCCCTGGCTCCGGCCTTCCCTCAACCTGGCTCCGGCCTGCCCTCTCCCTGCCTCCGGCCTGCTCTCGCTCTGGCTCTGGCTTGCCCTCGTCCTGGCTCCAGCCTGCTCTTTCTCTGGCTCCAGCCAGCTCTCCCACTTGCTTTGGTCTGCCCTTTCTTTGGCTCCTGCCTGCTCTCGCCCTGGCTCCGGCCTGCTCTAGCCTTGGCTCCGGCCTGCTCTCACTGTTGCTCAAGCCTGCTGCGTTCTGGGTCTGGCCTGCCCTCGCCTTGGCTCCAGCCTGCTGTCGCACTGGCTCTGGCCTGCCCTTGCCTTGGCTTGACCTGATTTCACCCTGGCTCCGGCCTGCTCTCGCTCTGGCTCTAGCCTGCCCTCGCTCCGGCCTGCTCCTGCCCGAGCTACGGCATGCCCTCGCCCTGGCTCCGGCCAGCTCTCGCTCTGGCTCTCGCCTGCCCTCGCCCTGGCTCCGGCCTGTCCTCTCCCTGCCTCCGGCCTGCTCTTGCTCTCGCTCTGGCCTGCCCTTGCCCCGGCCTGTTCTTGTTCTGGCCTGCCCTCGCATTGGCTCAGGCCTCCTCTCGCTCTAGCTCCATCATGCCCTCGCCCTGGCTCCGGCCTGCTCTCACCCTGGCTCCGACCTTCCATCTACCTGGCTCCGGCCTGCCATCGCCCTGGCTCCGAACTGCCCTCGCCCTGGCTCCGGCCTGCCCTTGCCCTTGCTCCGGCCTGTTCTTGCTCTGGCCTGCCCTCGCATTGGCTCAGGCCTCCTCTCGCTCTGACTCCGTCCTGCCCTCGCCCTGGCTCTGGCCTTCTCTCACTCTGGCTCTGGCCTGCCTTCTCCTTGGCTAAGGCCTGATCTCGCTCTGGTTCCGGCCTGCCCTCGCTCTTGCTCAAGCCTGATCTCGCTCTGGCTCTGGCCTGCCCTCGCCCTGGCTCTGGCATGCTCTTGATCTGGATCTGTACAGCCCTCTTCTGGCTCTGGCCTACTCTCGCTCCGGCTTGCTCTCGCCTTGGCTCCGGCCAGCTCTCGCTCTGGCCTGCTCTCGCTCTGGATCTGGCCTGCCCTTGCCTTGGCTCCTGCTTCCTGTCGCTCTGGCTCCGGCGTGCCCTCGCCCTGGATCCAGCCTGCCCTCTACCTGGCTCCAGCCTGCCTTTGCCCTGGCTCCAGCATGCCCTCTCCCTGGCTCCGGCCTGCTCTCGCTCTGGCCGGCCCTCACTCCGGGCTGCTCCCGCCCTGGCTCTCGCCCTGGCTTCGGCCTGCTCTCGCTCTGGCTCCGGCCTGTTCTCGCACTGGCTCTGGCATGCCATTACCTTGGCTCCGGCCTGCTTTCGCCCTGGCTCAGGCCTGCTCTCGCCCTGGCTCAGGCCTGCCCTCTCCCTGCCTCCGGCCGACTCTCGCTCTGAATCCAGCCTGCTCTTGCTCTGGCTCTGGCATGCCCTCGCCCTGGCTCCGGCCTGCTCTCACTCTGGCTCCGGCCTGCACTCGCCTTGGCTCCGGCCTGCTCTCGCTCTGGCCCTGGCCTGCCTTCGCCTTGGCTCCGGCCTGCTCTAGCTCTGGCTCCGGCCTGCTCTAGCCTTGGCTCTGGCCTGCTCTCGCTGTTGCTCCAGCCTGCTGCGTTCTGGGTCTGGCCTGCCCTCACCTTGGCTCCAGTCTGCTGTCGCACTGGCTCTGGCCTGCCCTTGCCTTGGCTTGGCCTGATTTCACCCTGGCTCCGGCCTGCTCTCGCTCTGGCTCTAGCCTGCCCTCGCTCCGGCTCTAGCCTGCCCTCGCTCCGGCCTGCTCCTGCCCGAGCTACGGCATGCCCGAGCCCTGGCTCCGGCCAGCTCTCACTCTGGCTCTCGCCTGCCCTCGCCCTGGCTCCGGCCTGCTCTCACCCTGGCTCCGGCCTTCCATCTACCTGGCTCTGGCCTGCCATCGCGCTGGCTCTGGCCTGTCCTCTCCCTGCCTCCGGCCTGCTCTTGCTCTCGCTCTGGCCTGCCCTTGCCCCGGCCTGTTCTTACTCTGGCCTGCCCTCGCATTGGCTCAGGCCTCCTCTCGCTCTGGCTCCATCATGTCCTCGCCCTGGCTCCGGCCTGCTCTCACCCTGGCTCCGACCTTCCATCTACCTGGCTCCGGCCTGCCATCGCCCTGGCTCCGAACTGCCCTCGCCCTGGCTCAGGCCTGCCCTTGCCCTTGCTCCGGCCTGTTCTTGCTCTGGCCTGCCCTCGCATTGGCTCAGGCCTCCTCTCGCTCTGGCTCCGTCCTGCCCTCGCCCTGGCTCCGGCCTGCTCTCGCCCTGGCTCCGGCCTTCTCTCACTCTGGCTCTGGCCTGCCTTCTCCTTGGCTCCAGCCTGATCTCGCTCTGGTTCCGGCCTGCCCTCGCTCTTGCTCAAGCCTGATCTCGCTCTGGCCTGCCCTCGCCCTGGCTCTGGCATGCTCTTGATATGGATCTGTACAGCCCTCTTCTGGCTCTGGCCTACTCTCACTCCGGCCTGCTCTCGCCTTGGCTCCGGCCTGCCCTTGCCTTGGCTCCGGCCAGCTCTCGCTCTGGCCTGCTCTCGCTCTGGATCTGGCCTGCCCCTGCCTTGGCTCCGGCTTCCTGTCGCTCTGGCTCCGGCGTGCCCTCGCCCTGGATCCAGCCTGCCCTCTACCTGGCTCCAGCCTGCCTTTGCCCTGGCTCCAGCATGCCCTCTCCCTGGCTCCGGCCTGCTCTCGCTCTGGCCGGCCCTCACTCCGGGCTGCTCCCGCCCTGGCTCTCGCTCTGGCTCTCGTCTGCACTCGCCCTGACTTCGGCCTGCCCTCGCCCTTGTTCCGGCCTGCTATCTACCTGGCTATGGCCTGCCATCTACCTGGCTATGGCCTGCCATCTACCTGGCTATGGCCTGCCATCTACCTGGCTCCAGCCTCCATTGGCCTGGCTCCGGCCTGCCCTCGCACTGCCTCTGGCCTGCTCTTGCTCTCGCTCTGGCTCTGGCCTGCCCTCTCCCTGGCTCCGGCCTGCTCTCGCACTGGCTCTGGCATGCTATTACCTTGGCTCTGGCCTGCTCTCGCTCTGGCTCCGGCATGCTCTCGCTCTGGCTCCGGCCTGTTCTCTCACTGGCTCTGGCATGCCATTACCTTGGCTCCGGCCTGCTCTCGCCCTGGCTCAGGCCTGCTCTCGCCCTGGCTCCGGCCTGCCCTCTCCCTGCCTCCGGCCGACTCTCACTCTGAATCCAGCCTGCTCTCGCTCTGGCTCCGGCCTGCCCTTGCCTTGGCCCCAGCCTGCACTCACTCTGGCTCTGGCATTCCTTTGCCTTGGCTCCGGACTGCTCTCGCTCTGGCCTGCTCTTGCTCTGGCATGCCCTCGCCCTGGCTCCGGCCTGCTCTCACTCTGGCTCCGGCCTGCACTCGCCTTGGCTCCGGCCTGCTCTCGCTCTGGCCCTGGCCTGCCTTCGCCTTGGCTCCGGCCTGCTCTAGCTCTGGCTCCGGCCTGCTCTAGCCTTGGCTCTGGCCTGCTCTCGCTGTTGCTCCAGCCTGCTGCGTTCTGGGTCTGGCCTGCCCTCACCTTGGCTCCAGCCTGCTGTCGCACTGGCTCTGGCCTGCCCTTGCCTTGGCTTGGCCTGATTTCACCCTGGCTCCGGCCTGCTCTCGCTCTGGACTCTAGCCTGCCCTCGCTCCGGCCTGCTCCTGCCCGAGCTACGGCATGCCCTCACCCTGGCTCCGGCCAGCTCTCGCTCTGGCTCTCGCCTGCCCTCGCCCTGGCTCCGGCCTTCCATCTACCTGGCTCTGGCCTGCCATCGCGCTGGCTCTGGCCTGTCCTCTCCCTGCCTCCGGCCTGCTCTTGCTCTCGCTCTGGCCTGCCCTTGCCCCGGCCTGTTCTTGCTCTGGCCTGCCCTCGCATTGGCTCAGGCCTCCTCTCGCTCTGGCTCCATCATGCCCTCGCCCTGGCTCCGGCCTGCTCTCACCCTGGCTCCGACCTTCCATCTACCTGGCTCCGGCCTGTCATCGCCCTGGCTCCGAACTGCCCTCGCCCTGCCTCCGGCCTGCTCTTGCTCTCGCTCTGACCTGCCCTTGCCCCGGCCTGTTCTTGCTCTGGCCTGCCCTCGCATTGGCTCAGGCCTCCTCTCGCTCTGGCTCCATCATGCCCTCGCCCTGGCTCCGGCCTGCTCTCACCCTGGCTCCGACCTTCCATCTACCTGGCTCCGGCCTGCCATCGCCCTGGCTCCGAACTGCCCTCGCCCTGGCTCCGGCCTGCCCTTGCCCTTGCTCCGGCCTGTTCTTGCTCTGGCCTGCCCTCGCATTGGCTCAGGCCTCCTCTCGCCCTGGCTCCGTCCTGCCCTCGCCCTTGCTCCGGCCTTCTCTCACTCTGGCTCTGGCCTGCCTTCTCCTTGGCTCCGGCCTGATCTCGCTCTGGTTCCGGCCTGCCCTCGCTCTTGCTCAGGCCTGATCTCGCTCTGGCTCTGGCCTGCACTCGCCCTGGCTCTGGCATGCTCTTGATCTGGATCTGTACAGCCCTCTTCTGGCTCTGGCCTACTCTCACTCCGGCCTGCTCTCGCCTTGGCTCCGGCCTGCCCTTGCCTTGGCTCCGGCCAGCTCTCGCTCTGGCCTGCTCTCGCTTTGGATCTGGCCTGCCCCTGCCTTGGCTCCGGCTTCCTGTCGCTCTGGCTCCGGCGTGCCCTCGCCCTGGATCCAGCCTGCCCTCTACCTGGCTCCAGCCTGCCTTTGCCCTGGCTCCAGCATGCCCTCTCCCTGGCTCCGGCCTGCTCTCGCCCTGGCCGGCCCTCACTCCGGGCTGCTCCCGCCCTGGCTCTCGCTCTCGCCTGCCCTCGCCCTGACTCCGGCCTGCTCTCGCCCTTGTTCCGGCCTGCCATCTACCTGGCTATGGCCTGCCATCTACCTGGCTCCAGCCTCCATTGGCCTGGCTCCGGCCTGCCCTCGCACTGCCTCTGGCCTGCTCTTGCTCTCGCTCTGGCTCTGGCCTGCCCTCGCCCTGGCTCCGGCCTGCTCTCGCACTGGCTCTGGCATGCTATTACCTTGGCTCCGGCCTGCCCTCGCCCTTGTTCCGGCCTGCCATCTACCTGGCTATGGCCTGCCATCTACCTGGCTCCAGCCTCCATTGGCCTGGCTCCAGCCTGCCCTCGCACTGCCTCTGGCCTGCTCTTGCTCTCGCCCTAGCTCTGGCATGCCCTCGCCCTGGCTTCGGCCTGCTCTCGCTCTGGCTCCGGCATGCCATTACCTTGGCTCCGGCCTGCTCTCGCCCTGGCTCCGGCCTGCTCTCGCCCTGGCTCCGGCCTGCTCTCGCCCTGGCTCCGGCCTGCCCGCTCTCGCCCTGGCTCAGGCCTGCTCTCGCCCTGGCTCAGGCCTGCTCTCGTCCTGGCTCTGGCCTGCCCTCTCCCTGCCTCCGGCTGACTCTCGCTCTGAATCCAGCCTGCTCTCGCTCTGGCTCCAGCCTGCACTCACTCTGGCTCTGGCATTCCTTTGCCTTGTCTCCGGACTGCTCTCGCTCTGGCCTGCCTTCGCCTTGGCTCCGGCCTGCTCTTGCTCTGGCTCAGGCATGCCCTCGCCCTGGCTCCGGCCTCCTCTCACTCTTGCTCCGGCCTGCACTCGCCTTGGCTCCGGCCTGCTCTCGCTCTGGCCCTGGCCTGCCTTCGCCTTGGCTCCGCCCTGCTCTAGCTCTGGCTCTGGCCTGCCTTCGCCTTGGCTCCGGCCTGCTCTCGCTCTGGCTTCGGCCTGCCGTCACCCTGGCTTCGGCCTGTTGTCGTTTTGGTTCCGGCCTACCCCCGCTCTGGCTCTGGTATTCTCTTCCTCTGGCTCTGTACTGTCCTCGCCCTGGCCCGCTCTCGCTCTGGCCTGTCCCCTCCTTGGCTCCGGCCTGCTCTGGCTCTGGCCTGCGCTCGCTCTGGCCTGCCTTCGCCCTGGCTCCCGCCTGCTCTCACTCTGGCCTGCCCTCGCCTTGGCTCCGGCCTGCTCTCGCTCTGGCTCCGGCCTGCCTTCACCTTGGCTCCGGCGTGCTCTCGCTCAGGCTCCGGCCTGCCCTCGACTTGACTCCGGCCTGCTCTCGCCCTGGCTGCGGCCTGCTCTGGCTCAGGCCTGCCCTCGCTCTGGCCTGCACTCGCTATGGCTCTGGGCTGCCCTCGCCCTGGCTCCGGCCAGCTCTCGCACTGGCTCTGGCCTGCCCTCGTCCTGGCTCCAGCCTGCTCTCTCTCTGGCTCTGGCATGCCCTCGCCTTGGCTCCGGACTGCTCTCGCTTTGGCTCCGTCCTGCCCTCACCTTGGCTCCGGCCTGCTATCGCTCTGGATCTGGCCTGCCCTCGCCCTGGCTCCGGCCTGCTATCGCTCTGGCTCTGGCCTGCCCTTGCTCCGGCCTGCCCCTGCCCTGGCTACTGCATGCCCTCGCACTGGCTCCGGCCTGCTCTCGCTCTGGCACTCGCCTGCCCTCGCCTTGGCTCCGGCCTGCCCCCGCCCTAGCTCCGGCTTGCCCCCGCCCTAGCTCCGGCCTGCCATCGCCCTGGCTCCGGCCTGCCCTCGCCCTGCCTCCGGCCTGCTCTCGATCTCGCTCTGGCTTGCTCTCGCCCTTGCTCCGGCCTGCTCTCACTATGGCTCCGGACAGCTCTCGCACTGGCCCTGGCCTGCGCTCGCTTTGGCTCCGGCCTGCCATCGCCCTGGCTCCGGCCTGCTCTCGCCTTGGCTCCGGCCAGCTCTCGCTCTGGCCTGCTCTCGCTCTGGATCTGGCCTGCCCCTGCCTTGGCTCCGGCTTCCTGTCGCTCTGGCTCCGGCGTGCCCTCGTCCTGGATCCAGCCTGCCCTCTACCTGGCTCCAGACTGCCTTTGCCCTGGCTCCAGCATGCCCTCTCCCTGGCTCCGGCCTGCTCTCGCTCTGGCCGGCCCTCACTCCGGGCTGCTCCCGCCCTGGCTCTCGCTCTGGCTCTCGTCTGCACTCGCCCTGACTCCGGCCTGCCCTCGCCCTTGTTCCGGCCTGCTATCTACCTGGCTATGGCCTGCCATCTACCTGGCTATGGCCTGCCATCTACCTGGCTCCAGCCTCCATTGGCCTGGCTCCGGCCTGCCCTCGCACTGCCTCTGGCCTGCTCTTGCTCTCGCTCTGGCTCTGGCCTGCCCTCTCCCTGGCTCCGGCCTGCTCTCGCACTGGCTCTGGCATGCTATTACCTTGGCTCCGGCCTGCTCTCGCTCTGGCTCCGGCATGCTCTCGCTCTGGCTCCGGCCTGTTCTCGCTCTGGCTCCGGCCTGTTCTCGCACTGGCTCTGGCATGCCATTACCTTGGCTCCGGCCTGCTCTCGCCCTGGCTCAGGCCTGCTCTCGCCCTGGCTGCGGCCTGCCCTCTCCCTGCCTCCGGCCGACTCTCGCTCTGAATCCAGCCTGCTCTCGCTCTGGCTCCGGCCTGCCCTTGCCTTGGCCCCAGCCTGCACTCACTCTGGCTCTGGCATTCCTTTGCCTTGGCTCCGGACTGCTCTCGCTCTGGCTCGGCCTGCTCTTGCTCTGGCATGCCCTCGCCCTGGCTCCGGCCTGCTCTCACTCTGGCTCCGGCCTGCACTCGCCTTGGCTCCGGCCTGCTCTCGCTCTGGCCCTGGCCTGCCTTCGCCTTGGCTCCGGCCTGCTCTAGCTCTGGCTCCGGCCTGCTCTAGCCTTGGCTCTGGCCTGCTCTCGCTGTTGCTCCAGCCTGCTGCGTTCTGGGTCTGGCCTGCCCTCACCTTGGCTCCAGCCTGCTGTCGCACTGGCTCTGGCCTGCCCTTGCCTTGGCTTGGCCTGATTTCACCCTGGCTCCGGCCTGCTCTCGCTCTGGCTCTAGCCTGCCCTCGCTCCGGCCTGCTCCTGCCCGAGCTATGGCATGCCCTCGCCCTGACTCCGGCCAGCTCTCGCTCTGGCTCTCGCCTGCCCTCGCCCTGGCTCCGGCCTTCCATCTACCTGGCTCTGGCCTGCCATCGCCCTGGCTCTGGCCTGTCCTCTCCCTGCCTCCGGCCTGCTCTTGCTCTCGCTCTGGCCTGCCCTTGCCCCGGCCTGTTCTTGCTCTGGCCTGCCCTCGCATTGGCTCAGGCCTCCTCTCGCTCTGGCTCCATTATGCCCTCGCCCTGGCTCCGGCCTGCTCTCACCCTGGCTCCGACCTTCCATCTACCTGGCTCCGGCCTGCCATCGCCCTGGCTCCGAACTGCCCTCGCCCTGGCTCCGGCCTGCCCTTGCCCTTGCTCCGGCCTGTTCTTGCTCTGGCCTGCCCTCGCATTGGCTCAGGCCTCCTCTCGCTCTGGCTCCGTCCTGCCCTCGCCCTTGCTCCGGCCTTCTCTCACTCTGGCTCTGGCCTGCCTTCTCCTTGGCTCCGGCCTGATCTCGCTCTGGTTCCGGCCTGCCCTCGCTCTTGCTAAGGCCTGATCTCGCTCTGGCTCTGGCCTGCACTCGCCCTGGCTCTGGCATGCTCTTGATCTGGATCTGTACAGCCCTCTTCTGGCTCTGGCCTACTCTCACTCCGGCCTGCTCTCGCCTTGGCTCCGGCCTGCCCTTGCCTTGGCTCCGGCCAGCTCTCGCTCTGGCCTGCTCTCGCTCTGGATCTGGCCTGCCCCTGCCTTGGCTCCGGCTTCCTGTCGCTCTGGCTCCGGCATGCCCTCGCCCTGGATCCAGCCTGCCCTCTACCTGGCTCCAGCCTGCCTTTGCCCTGGCTCCAGCATGCCCTCTCCCTGGCTCCGGCCTGCTCTCGCCCTGGCCGGCCCTTACTCCGGGCTGCTCCCGCCCTGGCTCTCGCTCTGGCTCTCGCCTGCCCTCGCCCTGACTCCGGCCTGCTCTCGCCCTTGTTCCGGCCTGCCATCTACCTGGCTATGGCCTGCCATCTACCTGGCTCCAGCCTCCATTGGCCTGGCTCCGGCCTGCCCTCGCACTGCCTCTGGCCTGCTCTTGCTCTCGCTCTGGCCTGCCCTCGCCCTGGCTCCGGCCTGCTCTCGCACTGGCTCTGGCATGCTATTACCTTGGCTCCGGCCTGCCCTCGCCCTTGTTCCGGCCTGCCATCTACCTGGCTATGGCCTGCCATCTACCTGGCTCCAGCCTCCATTGGCCTGGCTCCAGCCTGCCCTCGCCCTGGCTCTGGCCTGCTCTTGCTCTCGCCCTAGCTCTGGCATGCCCTCGCCCTGGCTTCGGCCTGCTCTCGCTCTGGCTCCGGCCTGTTCTCGCACTTGCTCTGGCATGCCATTACCTTGGCTCCGGCCTGCTCTCGCCCTGGCTCCGGCCTGCTCTCGCCCTGGCTCCGGCCTGCCCTCTCCCTGCCTCTGGCCGCCCTGCTCTCGCCCTGGCTCAGGCCTGCTCTCGCCCTGGCTCAGGCCTGCTCTCGCCCTGGCTCCGGCCTGCCCTCTCCCTGCCTCCGGCCGACTCTCGCTCTGAATCCAGCCTGCTCTCGCTCTGGCTCCAGCCTGCACTCACTCTGGCTCTGGCATTCCTTTGCCTTGGCTCCGGACTGCTCTCGCTCTGGCCTGCCTTCGCCTTGGCTCCGGCCTGCTTTTGCTCTGGCTCAGGCATGCCCTCGCCCTGGCTCCGGCCTCCTCTCACTCTTGCTCCGGCCTGCACTCGCCTTGGCTCCGGCCTGCTCTCGCTCTGGCCCTGGCCTGCCTTCGCCTTGGCTCCGCCCTGCTCTAGCTCTGGCTCTGGCCTGCCTTCGCCTTGGCTCCGGCCTGCTCTCGCTCTGGCTTCGGCCTGCCGTCACCCTGGCTTCGGCCTGCTGACGTTTTGGTTCCGGCCTACCCCCGCTCTGGCTCTGGTATTCTCTTCCTCTGGCTCTGTACTGCCCTCGCCCTGGCCCGCTCTCGCTCTGGCCTGTCCCCTCCTTGGCTCCGGCCTGCTCTGGCTCTGGCCTGCGCTCGCTCTGGCCTGCCCTCGCCCTGGCTCCCGCCTGCTCTCACTCTGGCCTGCCCTCGCCTTGGCTCCGGCCTGCTCTCGCTCTGGCTCCGGCCTGCCTTCACCTTGGCTCCGGCCTGCTCTCGCTCAGGCTCCGGCCTGTCCTCGACTTGACTCCGGCCTGCTCTCGCCCTGGCTGCGGCCTGCTCTGGCTCAGGCCTGCCCTCGCTCTGGCCTGCACTCGCTATGGCTCTGGGCTGCCCTCGCCCTGGCTCCGGCCAGCTCTCGCACTGGCTCTGGCCTGCCCTCGTCCTGGCTCCAGCCTGCTCTCTCTCTGGCTCTGGCATGCCCTCGCCTTGGCTCCGGACTGCTCTCGCTTTGGCTCCGTCCTGCCCTCGCCCTGGCTACGGCCTGCCCTCGCCTTGGCTCCGGCCTGCTATCGCTCTGGATCTGGCCTGCCCTCGCCCTGGCTCCGGCCTGCTATCGCTCTGGCTCTGGCCTGCCCTTGCTCCGGCCTGCCCCTGCCCTGGCTACTGCATGCCCTCGCACTGGCTCCGGCCTGCTCTCGCTCTGGCATTCGCCTGCCCTCGCCTTGGCTCCGGCCTGCCCCCGCCCTAGCTCCGGCTTGCCCCCGCCCTAGCTCCGGCCTGCCATCGCCCTGGCTCCGGCCTGTCCTCGCCCTGCCTCCGGCCTGCTCTCGATCTCGCTCTGGCTTGCTCTCGCCCTTGCTCCGGCCTGCTCTCACTATGGCTCCGGACAGCTCTCGCACTGGCCCTGGCCTGCGCTCGCTTTGGCTCCGGCCTGCCATCGCCCTGGCTCCGGCCTGCTCTCGCCTTGGCTCCGGCCTGCTTTCGCTGTTGCTCTGGCCTTCTCTAGCTCTGGCCTGCCCTTGCCCTGTCTCCGGCCTGCTCTCGCACTGGCTCTGGCCTGCCCTCGCTCTGGCTCCGGCCTGCCCTCGCTCTGGCTCCGGCCTGCTCTCGCCCTGGCTCCGGCCTGCCCTCGCCCTGGCTCCGGCCTGCCCTCGCTCTGGCTCCGGCCTGCCCTCTCCCTGGCTCCGACCTGCTCTCGCTCTTTCTCTGGCTCCGGCCTGCTCTCGCTCTCTCTCTGGCTCTAGCCTGCCCTCACTCCGGCCTGCTCCCGCCCGAGATACGGCATGCCCTCGCCCTGGCTCCGGCCTGCTCTCGCTCTGGCTCTCGCCTGCCCTTGCCCTGGATTCGGCCTGTCATCGCCCTGGCTCTGCACTGCCCTCGCCCTTGCTCCGGCCTCTACTCTCCCTGCCTTCCGCCTGCTTTCGCTCTCGATCTCGCTCTGGCTTGCCCTGTCTCTGGCCTGCTCTCGCACTGGCTCTGACCTGCCCTTGCCCTGGCTCTGGCATGCTTTCGCTCTGGCTCTGGCCTGCCATTGCCTTGTGTAAGGCAGCGCTAGACATCATAATGGGGGTTACTCGCTTCGCTGCGTCAATCAATGCACACGTGCAATGTCTTTACGTTTTTCTCACAATGCTGCAGTTTATTACTTCATAAGCCACATTTCACCGGGTCCAACTCCGTGGCACGCCGACACACATATCTACAATATTCATGAGCCAAGTGGCACACAGGCCCACTTGCTCCAGGTTACAGCCTACGGCAAGGTAATAAATTATCAATGTCCATATTAACGTCCATGTAACAAAGTGTATTACCTTTGCCGGGTTTAGCTGCTGCAGTCCATATAATCCGCCACCCCTGTGGCTTTGCGGCTTCCCAGGTGGGGGTCTCTAGCCGTCGTCCCTCGAAGGCTACTGGTATTTCTTCACTCACATCCACCCTGCGCCTTTCAGGACTCTTCCGCAAACCTCTGCCTTCCAAGGCCACTAGCATCCACACAGGATCCAGTCTCGGCCTTTCAGGCTGCCAGGCTTCACTCGGCCTCACACGGTCGGTGTCCCACACACGGGAACAGGCCTTACGCCTCTCTCACAGAACACACCTGTCTCCCATCAAGCAGGGTTTATGTATGCATCCCGTGCACACACACACACATACTGACAGGACCTTGCTGATGTCACAGTCATGTGATCAGACAGACATTCTGTGCGCACAGGACCTGTGCTATGTCACAGACATGTGACCAGTCACCTGAGGGGGAAGGTACATAGTCAGGTAAAACACACCCTGGACCATTACCGTAATGCCAGCAAGTCGCTGCATTACACTTGGCTCTGGCCTACTCTCGCCTTGGCTCCGGTCTGCTCTAGCTCTGGCTCCGGCTTACCCTCGTCCTGGCTCCAGCCTGCTCTATCTCTGGCTCTGGCATGCCCTCGCCTTGGCTCCGGACTGCTCTCGCTTTGGCTCCGTCCTGCCCTCGCCCTGGCTACAGCCTGCTCTCGCTCTGGCACTTGCCTGCCCTCGCCTTGGCTCCGACCTGCTATCGCTCTGGCTCCGGACTGCCCTCTACCTGGCTCCGGCCTGCTCTCGCCTTGGCTCCGGCCTGCTTTCGCTGTTGCTCTGGCTTGCTCTCGCTCTGGCTCTGGCCTGCCCTTGCCCTATCTCCGTCCTGCTCTCGCACTGGCTGCGGACTGCCCTCTCCCTGGTTGTGACCTGCCCTTGCCCTGGCTCCGGCCTGCCCTCGCCCTGGCTCCGGCCTTCCCTCTCCCTGGCTCCGGCCTGCTCTCGCTCTCTCTCTGGCTCTAGCCTGCCCTCGATTCGGCCTGCTCCCGCCCGAGCAATGGCATGCCCTCGCCCTGGCTCTGGCCTGCTCTCGCTCTGGCTCTCGCCTGCCCTTGCCTTGGCTCCGGCCTGCCCTCTCCCTGGTTCCACCTTCCATCTACCTGGCCCTCGCCCTGGCTCTGGCCTGCTCTCACTCTGGCTCTCGCCTGCCCTTGCCTTGGCTCCGGCCTGCCCTCACCCTGGCTCCACCTTCCATCTACCTGGCTCCGCACTGCCCTCGCCCTTGCTCCGGCCTGCCCTCGCCCTGCCTCCGGCCAACTCTCGCTCTGGGTCTGGCCTGCCCTCGCCCTTGCTCCGGCCGGTTCTTGCTCTGGCATGCCCTTGCCTTGGCTCCGGCCTCCTCTCGCTCTGGCTCCGTCCTGCCCTCGCCCTGGCTCCGGCCTGCTCTCGCCCTGGCTCCGGCCTGCTCTCGTCTTGGCTCCGGCCTGCCCTCGCCCTGGCTCCGGCCTGCTCTCGCACTGGCTCTGGCCTGCCCTCGTCCTGGCTCCAGCCTGCTCTCTCTCTGGCATGCCCTTGCCTTGGCTCCGGACAGCTCTCGCTTTGGCTCCGTCCTGCCCTCGCCCTGGCTACGGCCTGCCCTCGCCTTAGCTCCGGCCTGCTATCGCTCTGGATCTGGCCTGCCCTCGCCCTGGCTCCGGCCTGCTATCGCTCTGGCTCTGGCCTGCTATCGCTCTGGCTCTGGCCTGTCCTTGCTCCGGCCTGCCCCTGCCCTGGCTACTGCATGCCCTCGCACTGGCTCCGGCCTGCTCTCGCTCTGGCACTCGCCTGCCCTCGCCTTGGCTCCGGCCTGCCCCCGCCCTAGCTCCGGCTTGCCCCCGCCCTAGCTCCGGCCTGCCATCTACCTGGCTCCGGCCTGCCATCGCCCTGGCTCCGGCCAGCCCTCGCCCTGCCTCCGGCCTGCTCTCGATCTCACTCTGGCTCGCTCTCGCCCTTGCTCCGGCCAGCTCTCGCTCTGGCTCCGGCCTGCTCTCGCACTGGCCCTGGCCTGCGCTCGCATTGGCTCCGGCCTGCCATCGCCCTGGCTCCGGCCTGCTCTCGCCTTGGCTCCGGCCTGCTTTCGCTGTTGCTCCGGCCTGCTCTCGCTCTGGCCTGCCCTTGCCCTGTCTCCGGCCTGCTCTCGCACTGGCTCCGGCCTGCCCTTGCTCTGGCTCCGGCTTGCTCTCGCCCTGGCTCCGGCCTGCCCTCGCCCTGGCTCCGGCCTGCCCTCTCCCTGGCTCCGGCCTGCTCTCGCTTTCTCTCTGGCTCTAGCCTGCCCTCACTCCGGCCTGCTCCCGCCAGAGCTACGGCATGCCCTCGCCCTGGCTCTGGCCTGCTCTCGCTCTGGCTCTCGCCTGCCCTTGCCCTGGCTCCGGCCTGTCCTCTCTCTGGCTCCGGCCTGCCATCGCCCTGGCTCTGCACTGCCCTCGCCCTTGCTCCGGCCTGTACTCTCCCTGCCTCCGGCCTGCTTTCGCTCTCGATCTCGCTCTGGCTCTGGCTTGCCCTGTCTCTGGCCTGCTCTCGCACTGGCTCTGACCTGCCCTTGCCCTGGCTCTGGCATGCTTTCGCTCTGGCTCTGGCCTGCCATTGCCTTGTGTAAGGCAGTGCTAGACATCATAATGGGGGTTACTCGCTTTGCTGCGTCAACCAATGCACACGTGCAATGTCTTTACGTTTTTCTCACAATGCTGCAGTTTATTACTTCATAAGCCACAGTTCACCGGGTCCAACTCCGTGGCACGCCGACACACATATCTACAATATTCATGAACCAAGTGGCACGCAGGCCCACTTGATCCAGGTTACAGCCTACGGCAAGGTAATAAATTATCAATTATCAATGTCCATATCAACGTCCATGTAACAAAGTGTATTACCTTTGCCGGGTTTAGCTGCTGCAGTCCATATAATCCGCCACCCCTGTGGCATTGCGGCTTCCCAGGTGGGTGTCTCGTAGTCCCTCGAAGGCTACTGGTATTTCTTCACTCACATCCACCCTGCGCCTTTCAGGACTCTTCCGAAAACCTCTGCCTTCCAAGGCCACTAGCATCCACACAGGATCCAGTCTCGGCCTTTCAGGCTGCCAGGCTTCACTCGGCCTCACTAGGCCTCACACGGTCGGTGTCCCACACACACGGGAACAGGCCTTACGCCTCTCTCACAGAACACACCTGTCTCCCATCAAGCAGGGTTTATATATGCATCTTACTCTTGGTCTGGCTCTGGCCTGCCCTCGCCCTGGCTCCGGCCTGCTCTCGCCCTGGCTCTGGCCTGCTCTTAGTCTGGCTCTGGCCAGCCCTCTACCTGGCTCCGGCCTGCCCTCGCTCTGGCACCAGCCTGCCCTCGCCCTGGCACCAGCCTGCCCTCGCCCTGGCTCCGGCCTGCTCTCGCTCTGGCGGGCCCTCGCTCCGGACTGCTCCCGCCCTGGCTGTTGCCTGTCCTTGCCCTGACTCCGGCCTGCCCTCGCCCTCGCTCCAGCTTGCCATGTACCTGGCTACGGCCTGCCATCTACCTGGCTCCGGCCTGCCCTCTCCCTGCTACTGGCCTGCTCTCGCTCTTGCTCTGGCTCTGGCCTGCCCTCGCCCTGCCTCCGGCCTGCTCTTGCCCTGGCTCTGGCCTGCTCTCTCCTTGGCTCCCGCCTGCTCTTGGCTTGGCTCCGGCCTGCTCTCGCTCTTGCTCCGGCCAGCTCTTGCTCTGGCTCTGGCATGCCCTTGCCTTTGTGCCGGCCTGCTCTAGCCTTGGCTACGGCCTGCCCTTGCCTTGGCTCTGGCCTGCTCTCGTTCTCGATCTCGCTCTGGCTTCCCCTCACCCTAGCTCCTGCCTGCTCTCGCTCTGGCTCTGGCCTGCCCTCGCCTTTGCTCCGGCCTGCTCACACTCTGGGTCTGGCCTGCCCTCACCTTCGCTCCGGACTGCTCTCTCCTTGGCTCCGGCCTGCTCTCGCCCTGACTCCGGCCCGCCCTCGCCCTGGCTCTAGCCTGCCCTCGCCTTGGCTCCGGCCTGCTCTCGCCTTGGCTCCGGCCTGCTCTCGCTGTGGCTCCGTCCTGCCCTCGCCCTGGTTCTGGCCTGCTCTGGCTCTGGCTCCGGCTTGCCCTCGTCTTGGCTCTGGCCTACTCTACCTCTGACCTGCCTTCGCCTTTTCTCCGGCCTGCTCTCGCTCTGGCTCTGTCCTGCCTTCTCCTTGGCTCCAGCCTGCTCTCGCTCTGGTTCCAGCCTGCCCTCGCTCTGGCTCCGGCATGCCCTCGCCGTGGCTCTGGCATGCTCTTGCTCTGGCTCTGTACAGCCCTCGCCCTTGCTCTGGCCTGCTCTCGCCCTGGCTCCGGCCTGCCCTTGCCTTGGCTCCGGCCAGCTCTCGCTCTGGATCTGGCCTGCCCTTTCCCAGGCTCCGGCCTGCTCTCGCTCTGGCCTGCCCTTGCCTTGGCTACGGCCTGCTCTCGCCCTGGCTCCGGCCTGTCCTCGCCCTGGATCCGGCCTGCTCTCGCCCTGCCCTCGCCTTGTCTCCGGCCTGCCCTCGCCTTGTCTCCAGCCTGCCCTTGCTCCGGCCTGCCCCTGCCCTGGCTACTGCATGCCCTGGCACTGGCTCCGGCCTGCTCTCGCTCTGGCTCTCGCCTGCCCTCGCCTTGGCTCTGGCCTGCCCCTGCCCTAGCTCCGGCCTGCCCCCACCCTAGCTCCGGCCTGCCATCGCCCTGGCTCCGGCCTGCCCTCGCCATGCCTCCGGCCTGCTCTCGATCTTGCTGTGGCTCTGGCTTGCTCTCGCCCTTGCTCTGGCCTGCTCTCGCTCTGGCTCCGGCCAGCTCTCGCACTGGCTCTGGCCTGCGCTCGCTTTGGCTCCGGCCTGCCTTCGCCCTGGCTCCGGCCTGCTCTCGCCTTGCCTCCGGCCTGCTCTCGATCTGGCTCTGGACTGCCCTTGCCCTGTCTCCGGCTTGCTCTCGCACTGGCTCTGGCCTGCCCTCGCTCTGGCTCCGGCCTGCCCTCGCTCTGGCTCCGGCCTGCCCTCGCTCTGGCTCCGGCCAGCCCTAGCCCTGTCTCCGGCCTGCCCTCTCTCTCTCTCTGGCTCTAGCCTGCCCTCGCTCCGGTCTGCTCCTGCCCGAGCTACGGCATGCCCTCGCCATGGCTCCGGCCTGCTCTCGCTCTGGCTCTCGCCTGCCCTTGCCCTGGCTCCGGCCTTCCATCTACCTGGCTCTGCACTGCCCTCGCCCGTGCTCCGGCCTGCACTCTCCCTGCCTCCGGTCTGTTTTCGCTCTCGATCTCTCTCTGGCTTGCCCTGTCTCTGGCCTGCTCTCGCACTGGCTATGGCCTGCCCTTGCCTTGGCAAGGCCTGATTTCGCCCTGGCTCCGGCCCTCTTTCGCCCTGGCTCCGGTCTGCCCTCTACCTGACTCTGATCTGCCCTCGCCCTGGCTCCGGCCTGCCCTCGCCCTGGCTCCGGCTTGCCCTCGCCCTGGCTCCGGCCTGCTCTCGCTCTCTCTCTGGCTCAAGACTGCCCTCGCTCCGGCCTGCTCCCGCCCGAGCTACGGCATGCCCTTGCCCTGGCTCCGGCCAGCTCTCGCTCTGGCTCTCGCCTGCCCTTGCCCTGGCTCCGGCCTGCCCTCTCCCTGGCTCCGGCCTTCTAACTTCCTGGCTCCGGCCTGCCATCGCCCTGGCTCTGCACTGCCCTCGCCCTTGCTCCGGCCTGCCCTCTCCCTGCCTCCGGCCTGCTTTTGCTCTCGATCTCGCTCTGGCTCTGGCTTGCCCTCACCCTGGCTCCGGCCTGCTCTCGCTCTGGCTCCGGCCAGCTCTCGCTCTGGATCTGGCCGGCACTTGCCTTGGCTCCGGCCTGCTCTAGCTCTGGTCTGCCCTTGCCTTGGCTCCGGCCTGCTGTCGCTCTGGCTCTGGCTTGCCCTCGTCCTGGCTCTGGCCTGCCCTCGCCCTGGCTCTGGCCTGCTCTCGCCCTGGCTCTGGCCTGCTCTCGCCCTGGCTCCGGCCTGCTCTTGCTCTGGCCTGCCCTCGCCTTGTCTCTGGCCGGCCCTCTACCTGGCTCCGGCCTGCCCTCGCTCTGGCACCAGCCTGCCCTCCCCCTGGCTCCGGCCTGCCCTCTCCCTGACTCCGGCCTGCTCTCGCTCTCGCTCTGGCTCTGGCGGGCCCTCGCTCCGGACTGCTCCCGCACTGGCTCTCGCTCTGACTCCGGCCTACCCTCGCCCTTGCTCCAGCTTGCCATCTACCTGGCTACGGCCTGCCATCTACCTGTCTACGGCCTGCCCTCTCCCTGCCACTGGCCTGCTGTCGCTCTCGCTCTGGCCTGCCCTCGCCCTGCCTCCGGCCTGCTCTCGCCCTGGCTCCGGCCTGCTCTCGCTCTTGCTCCGGCCAGCTCTCGCTCTGGCTCTTGCCTGCCCTTGCCCTGGCTCCGGCCTGCCCTCTCCCTGGCTCCGGCCTTCCATCTACCTGGCTCCGGCCTGCCATCGCCCTGGCTCCGCACGGCCCTCGCCCTTGCTCCGGCCTGCCCTCTCTGTGCCTCCGGCCTGTTCTCGCTCTGAGTCTGGCCTGCCCTCGCCCTTGCTCCGGCCTGTTCTTGCTCTGGCGTGCCCTTGCCTCGGCTCCGGCCTCCTCTCGCTCTGGCTCCTTCCTGCCCTCGCCCAGTCTCCGGCCTGCTCTCGCCCTGGCTCCGGCCTGCTCTCGCCTTGGCTCCGCCTGTCCTTGCCTTGGCTCCGGACTGCTCTCGCTCTGGCTCCGGCCAGCTCTCGCTCTGACTCTGGCCTGATCTTGCATTGGATCTGGCCTGCTCTCGCCCTGGATCCGGCCTGCTCTCGCATTGGCTCCGGCCTGCCCTCGCCCTGGCTCCGGCCTGCCATTGCCTTGGTGCCGGAATGCTCTAGCCTTGGCTCCGGCCTGCCCTCCCCTTGGCTCCGGCCTGCTCTCGCTCTGGCTCCGGCCAGCTCTTGCTCTGGATCTGGCCTGCCCTCGCCTTCGCTCCGGACTGCTCTCGCCCTGGCTCCGGCCTGCTCTAGCCTTGGCTCCGGCCTGCCCTCGACCTGGCTTCGGCCTGCTCTCGCTCTGGGTCTGGCCTGTCCTCGCCTTGGCTCCGGACTGGTCTCGCCTTGGCTCCGGCCTGCTCTCGCTCTGGCCTGCCCTCGCCTTGGCTCTGGCCTGCCCTCGCTCTGGCCTGCCCTCGCCTCTGGTTCTGGCCTGCCCTCGTCTTGGCTCTGGCCTGCCTTTTCCTTGGCTCCGGCCTGCTCTCGCTCTGGTTCCGGCCTGCCCTCGTTCTGGCTCCGGCCTGCCCTCGCCCTGGCTCTGGCATGCCCTTGCTCTGGCTCTGTACAGCCCTCTCCCTTGCTCTGGCCTGCTCTCGCTCTGGCCTGCTCTCGCCTTGGCTCCGGTTAGCTCTTGCTCTGGATCTGGCCTGCCCTTGCATTGGCTCCGGACTGCTCTGGTTCTGGCCTGCCCTTGCCTTGCCGGCCTGCTGTCGCTCTGGCTCCGGCTTGCCCTCGTCCTGGCTCCGGCCTGCTCTCGCCCTGGCTCCGGCCTGCTTTTGCTCTTGCTCCGGCCTGCCATCGCCTTGTCTCCAGCCTGCCCTCTACCTGGCTCCGGCCTGCCCTCGCTCTGGCACCGGCTTGCCCTGGCTCCGGCCTGCCCTCTCCCTGGCTCCGGCCTGCTCTCGCTCTGGCCGGCCCTCGCTCCGGACTGCTCCCGCCCTGGCTCTCGCTCTGGCTGTTGCCTGTCCTCGCCCTGACTCTGGCCTGCCCTTGCCCTTGCTCCAGCCTGCCATCTACCTGACTATGGCTTGCCATCTACCTGGCTACAGCCTCCATTGCCCTGGCTCCGGCCTGCCCTCGCACTGGTTCCGGCCTTCCCTCTTCCCTGCCTCTGGCCTGCTCTTGCTCTCGCTCTGGCCTGCCCTCGCCCTGGCTCCGGCCTGCTCTCGCTCTGGCTCTGGCCTGTTCTCGCACTGGCTCTGGCATGCCATTGTCTTGGCTTCGCCCTGCTCTTGCCTTGGCGCCGGCCTGCCATCGCCCTGGCTCTTGCCTGCTCTCACTCTGGCTCAGGCCTGCCCTGGCCCTGGCCTACCTTCGCCTTGTCTCCGGCCTGCTCTCGCTCTGGCCTGCCCTCGCCTTGGCTCCGGCCTCCTCTCGCTCTGGATCTGTCCTGCCCTCGCCCTGGTTCTGGCCTGCTCTCGCTCTGGCTCCGGCCTGCCCTCATCTTGGCTCTGGCCTGCTCTCGCTCTGGCCTGCCTTCGCCTTGTCTCCTGCCTGCTCTCGCTCTGTCTCTGGCCTGCCTTCTCCTTGGCTCTGGCCTGCTCTCGCTCTGGTTCCAGCCTGCCCTCGCTCTGGCTCCGGCCTGCTCTCGCTCTGACTCCGGCCTGCCCTCGCCCTGGCTCTGGCATGCTCTTGCTCTGGCTCTGTACAGCCCTCGCCCTTGCTCTGGCTGGCTCTCGCTCTGGCCTGCTCTCGCCATTGCTCCGGCCTACTCTCGCCTTGGCTCCGGCCTGCCCTTGCCTTGGCTCCGGCCTGCTCTCGCTCTGCCTCCGGCCAGCTCTTGCTCTGGATCTGGCCTGCCCTTGCCTTGGTTCCGGCCTGCTCTGGCTCTGGCCTGCCCTTGCCTTGGTTCCGACCTGCTGTCGTCCTGGCTCAGGCCTGCCCTCGTCCTGGCTCCGGCCTGTCCTCGCCCTGGCTCCGGCCTGCTCTTGCTCTGGCTCCGGCCTGCCCTCTCCCTGGCTCCGGCCAGCCCTCTCCCTGGCTGCGGCCAGCCCTCTCCCTGGCTCCGGCCTGCTCTCGCTCTGGCCGGCCCTCGCTCCGGACTGCTCCCGCCCTGGCTCTCGCTCTGGCTGTCGCCTGTCCTCGCCCTGACTCCGGCCTGCCCTTGCTCCAGCCTGCCATCTACCTGGCTATGGCCTGCCATCTACCTGGCTCCAGCCTCCATCGCCCTGGCTCCGGCCTGCCCTCGCTCTGGCTCCGGCCTGCCCTCACCCTGATTCCGGCCTGCCCTCGACTTGGCTCCGACCTGCTCTGGCTCTGGTCTGCCCTCGCTCTGGCCAGCCCTCGCCCTGGCTCTGGCCAGCTCTCGCACTGACTCTGGCCTGCCCTCGCCTTGGCTTCGGCCTGCTCTCGCTCTGACTCAGGCCTGCCTTCACCTTGGCTCCGGCCTGCTCTCGCTCTGGCTCCGGCCTGCTCTTGCCCTGGTACCGGCCTGCCCTTGCCTTGGCTCCGGCCTTCTCTCGCTCTACCTCTGGCCTGCCCTTGCTTTGGCTCTGGCCTACTCTCGCTCTGGCTCCGGCCTGCTCTAGCTCTGGCTCCGTCCTACCCTTGTCCTGGCTCCGGCCTGCTCTCTCTCTGGCCTGCCCTTGCCTTGGCTCTGGCCTGCTCTTGCTCTGGCTCTGGCCTTCCCTCGCGCTGGCTCCGGCATGCTCTCTCTCTGGCTCTGGCCTGCCCTTTACTTGACTCCAGCCTGCTCTTGCTCTGGCTCTAGCCTGCCCTTGTCTTGACTCCGGCCTGCTCTCGCTCTGGTTCTGGCATGCCTTCTCCTTGCCTCCGGCCTGCTCTCGCTCTGGTTCTGGCCTGCCTTCGCCTTGGATCCAGCCTGCTCTCGCTCTGGCTCAGGCCTGCTCTCGCTCTGTCTCTGGCCTGCTTTCGCCCTGGCTCCGGCCTGCTCTCGCTCTGGCTATGGCCAGCCCTGACCTTGGCTCCGGCCTGCTCTCGCTCTGGCCAGCCCTGGTCTTGGCTCCGGCCTGCTCTCGCTCTTGCTCTGGCCTGCCCTGGCCTTGGCTACGTCCTGCCCTCGCCCTGGCTCCGGCCTGCTCTCGCTATGGCTCTGGCCTGAAATCGTTCTAGCTCTGGCATGCCCTCACCTTGGCTCCGGCCTGCTCTCGCTCTTGTCAGCCCTTGCCTTGGCTCCGACCTGCTCTCGCTCTGGCCTGCCCTCGCCTTGGCTCCAGCCTGCTCTCGCTCTGGCTCCGGCCTGCTCTCGTCCTGGCTCCGGCCTGCCCTCGTCCTGGCTCCGGCCTGCTCTCGCTCTAGCTCTGGCCTGCCCTCGCCTTGACTCTGGCCTGCTCTCGCTCTTGCCTGCCTTCGCCTTGGGTCTGGCCTTCTCTTGCTCTGGCTCCATCCTGCTCTCGCCCTGGCTCAGGCCTGCTCTCACTCTGGCCTCTGGCCTGACCTCGCCCTGGCTCCGGCCTGCTCTCGCTCTGGCTCTGGCCTGCCCTCACCTCGGCTCTGGCCTGCTCTCGCTCTGGCTCTGGCCTGCCCCTGCCCTGGATCCGGCCTGCCTTTGCCTTGGCTCTGGCCTTCTCTCGCTCTAGCTCCGGCCTGCTCTCACTCTGGCCTGCCCTTGACCTGGCTCTGTCCTGCTCTCGCTCTGGCCTGCCCTCACTTTGGCTCTGGCCTGCTCTCGCTCTGGCCTGCCCTCGCTCTGGCCTGTGCTCGCTCTGGCTCTGGCCTGCCCTCTCCGTGTCTCCGACCTGCTCTCGCTCTGGCTCTGGCCTGCCCTCGCCTTGGCTCCGGCCTGCTCTCGCCCTGGCTCCGACCTGCTCTCGCTCTGGCTCAGACCTGAACTCTCCCTGGCTCCGGCCTGCTCTCTCTGGCTCTGGCCTGCCCTTGCCCTGGCTCCAGCCTGCTCTTGCTATGGCTCTGGCCTGCTCTCGCTCTGGCCTCACCCTGGCTCCGGCCTGCCCTTGCCTTGGCTCCGGCCTTCTCTTGCTCTGGCTCTGGCCTACCCTTGCTTTTGCTCCGGCCTGCTCTGACTCTGGCTCTGGCCTGCCCTCGCCCTGGCTCCGGCCTGCTCTCTCTCTGGCTCTGGCCTTTACTCGGCTTGGCTCCGGCCTGCCCTCGTCCTGGCTTCCGCCTGCTCTCGTTCTGGTTCTGGCCTGCCCTCGCCTTGGCTATGGCCTGCTCTCGCTCTGACTTTGGCCTGCCCTCGCCCTGACTCCGGCCTGCTCTCGCTCTGGCTCTTGCTTGCTCTCGCCTTGGCTCCGGCCTGCCCTCGTCCTGGCTCCAGCCTGGTCTCTCTCTAGCTCTGGCCTGTCCACGCTTTGGCTCTGGCCTGCTCTACCTCTGGTTCCGGCCTGCCCTCGCTTTGGCTTCGGCCTGCTCTCGCTCTGGCTCCGGCCTGCCCTCGCCCAGGCTCTGGCACGCTCTTGCTCTGGCTATGTACAGCCCTCACCCTGGCTCTTGCCTGCTCTCGCTCTGGCCTGCTCTCACCCTGGTTGCGGCCTGCTCTCGCCTTGGCTCCGGCCGGCCCATGCCTTGGCTCCAGCCTGCTCTCGCTCTGGCTCCGGCCAGCTCTCGCTCCTGTTCCGGCCTACCCTCGTCCTGGCTCTGGGCTGCTCTCTCTCTGGCTCTGGCCTGCCCTTGCCTTGGCTAAGGCCTGCTCTTGTTCTGGCTCTGGCCAGCCCTCACCTAGGATCTGGCCTGCTCTCACCCTGGCTCCAACCTGCTCTCACTCTGGCTCTGGCCTTCCCTCGCGCTGGCTCCGGCATGCTCTCTCTCTGGCTCTGGCCTGCCCTTGCCTTGGCTCCGGCCTGCTCTTGCTCTGGCCTGCCCTTGTCTTGACTCCGGCCTGCTCTCGCTCTGGTTCTGGCATGCCTTCTCCTTGCCTCCGGCCTGCTCTTGCTCTGGTTCTGGCCTGCCTTCACCTTAGCTCCAGCCTGCTCTCACTCTGGCTCAGGCCTGCTCTCGCTCTGACTCTGGCCTGCTTTTGCCCTGGCTCCTGCCTGCTCTCGCTCTGACTCCGGTATCCTCTCGCTCTGGCCTGCCCTGGCCTCGGCTCGGCCAGCTCTCGCTCTGGCTCCGTCCTGCTCTCGCCCTGGCTCCGGCCTGCTCTCGCTCTGGCCTGCTATCGTTCTGGCTCTGGCCTGCCCTTGCCTTGGCTCCGGCTTGCTCTCGCTCTGGCCTGCCCTCGCCCTGGTTCCGGCCTGCCCTTGCCTTTTCTCCGGCCTTCTCTCGCTCTACCTCTGGCCTGCCCTTGCTTTGGCTGTGGCCTACTCACGCTGTGGCTCTGGCCTGCCCTTGCCCTGGCTCCGGCCTGCTTTCACTCTGGCTCTGGCCTACCCTTGCCTTGGCTCTGGCCTACTCTTGCTCTGGCTCCGGCCTGCTCTAGCTCTGGCTCCAGCCTACCCTCGTCCTGGCTCCCCCCTGCTCTCTCTCTGGCTCTGGCCTGCCCTTGCCTTGGCTCCAGCCTGCTCTTGTTCTCGCTCCGGCCAGCCCTCACCTAGGATATGGCCTGCTCTTGCCCTGGCTCCAACCTGCTCTCGCTCTGGCTCTGGCCTTCCCTCGAGCTGGCTCCGGCATGCTCTCTCTCTGGCTCTGGCCTGCCCTTGCCTGGGCTCCGGCCTGCTCTTGCTCTGGCACTGGCCTGCCCTTGTCTCGACTCCGGCCTGCTCTCACTCTGGTTCTGGCATGCCTTCTCCTTGCCTACGACCTGCTCTCGCTCTGGCTCTGGCCTTCCCTCGCGCTGGCTCCGGCATGCTCTTTCTCTGGCTCCGGTATGCCCTCGCCCTGGCTCCGGCCTGCTCTCACTCTGGCTCCTGCCTGTCCCCGCCTTGGCTCTGGCCTGCTCTCGCTTGGGTCCTGGACTGCCTTCGCCTTGGCTTTGGCCTGCTCTCGCCTTGGCTCTGGCCTGCTCTCGCTCTGGCCTGCCCTCACCTTAGCTCCGGCCAGCTCTCGCCTTGGCTCTGGCCTGCTCTCGCTCTGGCTCCGGTCAGCCGTCGCTCTGGCTCTGGCCTGCCCTCGACTTGGCTCCGACCTGCTCTCGCTCTGGCTCTCGCCTGCCCTCGTTCTGGCTCCGGCATGCTCTTTCTCTGGCTCCGGTATGCCCTCGCCCTGGCTCCGGCCTGCTCTCACTCTGGCTCCTGCCTGTCCCCGCCTTGGCTCTGGCCTGCTCTCGCTCGGGTCCTGGACTGCCTTCGCCTTGGCTTTGGCCTGCTCTCGCCTTGGCTCTGGCCTGCTCTCGCTCTGGCCTGCCCTCACCTTAGCTCCGGCCAGCTCTCGCCTTGGCTCTGGCCTGCTCTCGCTCTGGCTCCGGTCAGCCGTCGCTCTGGCCTGCCCTCGACTTGGCTCCGACCTGCTCTCGCTCTGGCTCTCGCCTGCCCTCGTTCTGGCTCCGGCATGCTCTCTCTCTAGCTCTGGCCTTCCCTCGCCTTGCCTCCGGCTCTGCCCTGCCCTCACCTGGGCTCCGGCCAGCTCTCGCCCTGGCTCCGGCCTGCTTTCGCTCTGGCTACGGCCTGTCCCTGCTCTCTATCTGGCCTGCTCTTGGTCAGGCTCTTGCCTGCTTTTGCCTTGGCTCCGGCCTTCTCTCGCTCTAGCTCTGGCCTGTCCTCCCCTTGGCTCCGGCCTGCAATCGCTCTAGCCTGCCCTCGCACTGGCTCCGGCCTGCTTTCGCTCTGGCTCTGGCCTGCCCTCGCCTTGGCTCCGGCCTGCTCTCGCTCTGGCCTGCCTTCGCTCTGGCTCTGGCCTGCATTCGCCCTGGCTCTGGCCTGCCCTCGCCCTAGCCCTTGTTTTGGCTCAGGCGTACTCTTGCCCTGGCTTGGGCTTGCTCTCTCTCTGGCCTGCCCTCACCCCGGCTCCAGCCTGCTCTCGCAATGGCTGCGGCCTGCCCTTGACTTGGCTCCGGCCTGTTCTTGCTCTGGCTCAGGCCTGTTCTCGCTCTAGCTCTGGCCTGCCCTCGCTTTGGCTCCGGCATGCTTTCGCTCTAGCCTGCCCTCGCCTTGGCTCCGGCCTGCTCTCACTCTGGCCTGCCCTCTCCTTGGCTCCGGCCTGCCCTCGCTCTGGCACTGGACTGCTCTCGCTCTGGCTCTGTCCTGCTCTCGCCAGATCTGGCTCTGGCCTGCCCTTGTTTTGGCTCAGGCGTACTCTTGCCTGGCTTGGGCTTGCTCTCTCTCTGGCTCTGGCCTGCCCTCACCCCGGCGCCAGCCTGCTCTCGCAATGGCTGCGGCCTGCCCTCGCACTGGCACCGGCCTGCTCTCGCACTGGCTCTGACCTGCTCTTGCTCTGGCTCTGGCCTGCCCTTGACTTGGCTCCGGCCTGTTCTCGCTCTAGCTCTGGCCTGCCCTCGCTTTGGCTCCGGCCTGCTCTCGCTCTGGCTCTGGCCTGCCCTCTCCTTGGCTCCGGCCTGCTCTCGCTCTGGCTCTGTCCTGTCCTCGCTCTAGCTCTGGCCTGCCCTCGCCTTGGTTCCAGCCTGCTCTCGCCCTGATTCCGGCCTGCCCTTTCCTTGGCTCCAGCCTTCTCTCGCTCTGGCTCTGGTCTGCCCTTGCTTTGGCTCTGGCCTACTCTCGCTCTGGCTCTGACCTGCCCTTACCCTGGCTCTGGTCTGCTCTCGCTCTGGCCTGCCCTTGTCTTGGCACTGGCTCTGCTCTGGCCTGCCCTCACCTTGGCTCCGGCCTGCTCTCGCCCTAGCTCCTGCCTGCTCTTGCTCCGGCCTGCCCTCGCACTGGCTATGATCTGCTCTTGCTCTGGCCTGCCCTTGCATTGACTCCGGCCTGCTCTTGCTCTGGCTCTAGCCTGCCCTCGCCCTGGCTCCGGCCTGCTCTCGCTCTGGCTCTGGCCTGCCCTCACCTTGGATCCAGTCCTGCTCTCGCTCTTGCCTGCTCTCTCCTTGGCTCCGACCTGCTCTCGCTCTGGCTATGGCCTGCTCTCGCCCTGGCTCTGGCCTGCCCTTGCCTTGGCTCCGGCCTTCTTTCGCTCTGGCCCTGGCCAGCTCTTGCCTTGGCTCTGGCCTACTCTTGCTCTGGCCTGCCCTCGCCCTGGCTCCGGTCTGCTCTCGCTCTGGCTCTGGTCTGCCCTTGCCTTGGCTCTGGCCTTCTTTCGCTCTGGATTTGGCCTGCCCTTGCCTTGGCTCTGGCCTACTCTCGCTCTGGCTCTAGCATGCACTCGCCCTGTCTCCGGTCTGCTCTCGCTCTGGCCTGCCCTCGCCTTGGCTCCGGCCTGCTCGCGCTCTGACTCTGGCCTGCCCTCGCCCTGGCTCTGGCCTGCTCTGGCTCTCCTCTGGCCTGCCCTCACCTTGCCTCCGGCCTGCTCTCGCTCCGGCCTGCCCTCGCCCTGGCTCTCGCTCTGGCCTGCCCTCGCCTTGGCTAAGACCTGCTCACGCCCTGGCTCCGTCCTGCTCTGGCCTGCCCTTGTCTAGGCTCCGACCTGCTCTCGCTCTGGTTACGGCCTGCCCTCGCTCTGGATTCGGTCTGCCCTCGCCTTGGCTCCGGCCTGCTCTCACTCTGGCTCTAGCCTGCCCTCACCCTGGCTCCGGTCTGCCCTCGCCCTGGCACTGGACTGCTCTCGCCCTGGCTCTGGCCTGCTCTCACTCTGGCTCTGGCCTGCCCTTGTCTTGGCTCAGGCGTACTCTCGCCCTGGCCTGCCCTCACCCTGGCTCCAGCCTGCTCTCGCAATGGCTGTGGCCTGCCCTCGCACTGGCACCGGCCTGCTCTCGCACTGGCTCTGACCTGCTCTTGCTCTGGCTCTGGCCTGCCCTTGACTTGGCTCCGGCCTGTTCTCGCTCTAGCTCTGGCCTGCCCTCGCTTTAACTCCGGCATGCTTTCGCTCTAGCCTGCCCTCGCCTTGGCTCCAGGCCTGCTCTAACTCTGCCTGCCCTCGCCTTGGCTCCGAACTGCTCTCGCTCTGACTCCGGCCTGTCCTCGCTCTGTCTCCGGCCTCCCTCGCCCTGGCTCTGACCTGCCCTCGCTCTGGCCTGCTCTCGCCCTGGCTCTGGCCTGCCCATGTCTTGGCTCCGGCCTACTCTCGCCCTGCCTCGGGCTCCCTCTCTCTCTGGCTCTGGCCTGCTCTCGCTATGGCTCCAGCCTGCCATCGCACGGGCACCGGCCTGTTCTCGCCCTGGCTCTAACCTGCTCTCGCATTGGTTCTAGCCTGCCCTCGCCATGGCTCCGGCCTGCTCTCGCCCTGGCTCCGGCCTGCCCTCGCCCTCGCTCCGGCCTGCTCTCGCTCTGGCTCTGTCCTGCTCTCGCCAGATCTGGCTCTGGCCTGCCCTTGTTTTGGCTCAGGCGTACTCTTGCCCTGGCTTGGGCTTGCTCTCTCTCTGGCTCTGGCCTGCCCTCACCCCGGCGCCAGCCTGCTCTCGCAATGGCTGCGGCCTGCCCTCGCACTGGCACCGGCCTGCTCTCGCACTGGCTCTGACCTGCTCTTGCGCTGGCTCTGGCCTGCCCTTGACTTGGCTCCGGCCTGTTCTCGCTCTAGCTCTGGCCTGCCCTCGCTTTGGCTCCGGCCTGCTCTCGCTCTGGCTCTGGCCTGCCCTCTCCTTGGCTCTGGCCTGCTCTCGCTCTGGCTCTGTCCTGTCCTCGCTCTAGCTCTGGCCTGCCCTCGCCTTGGTTCCAGCCTGCTCTCGCCCTGATTCCGGCCTGCCCTTTCCTTGGCTCCAGCCTTCTCTCGCTCTGGCTCTGGCCTGCCCTTGCTTTGGCTCTGGCCTACTCTCGCTCTGGCTCTGACCTGCCCTTACCCTGGCTCTGGTCTGCTCTCGCTCTGGCCTGCCCTTGTCTTGGCACTGGCTCTGCTCTGGCCTGCCCTCACCTTGGCTCCGGCCTGCTCTCGCCCTAGCTCCTGCCTGCTCTTGCTCCGGCCTGCCCTCGCACTGGCTATGATCTGCTCTTGCTCTGGCCTGCCCTTGCATTGACTCCGGCCTGCTCTTGCTCTGGCTCTAGCCTGCCCTCGCCCTGGCTCCGGCCTGCTCTCGCTCTGGCTCTGGCCTGCCCTCACCTTGGATCCAGTCCTGCTCTCGCTCTTGCCTGCTCTCTCCTTGGCTCCGACCTGCTCTCGCTCTGGCTATGGCCTGCTCTCGCCCTGGCTCTGGCCTGCCCTTGCCTTGGCTCCGGCCTTCTTTCGCTCTGGCCCTGGCCAGCTCTTGCCTTGGCTCTGGCCTACTCTTGCTCTGGCCTGCCCTCGCCCTGGCTCCGGTCTGCTCTCGCTCTGGCTCTGGCCTGCCCTCGCCTTGGCTCTGGCCTTCTTTCGCTCTGGATTTGGCCTGCCCTTGCCTTGGCTCTGGCCTACTCTCGCTCTGGCTCTAGCATGCCCTCGCCCTGTCTCCGGTCTGCTCTCGCTCTGGCCTGCCCTCGCCTTGGCTCCGGCCTGCTCGCGCTCTGACTCTGGCCTGCCCTCGCCCTGGCTCTGGCCTGCTCTGGCTCTCCTCTGGCCTGCCCTCACCTTGCCTCCGGCCTGCTCTCGCTCCGGCCTGCCCTCGCCCTGGCTCTCGCTCTGGCCTGCCCTCGCCTTGGCTAAGACCTGCTCACGCCCTGGCTCCGTCCTGCTCTGGCCTGCCCTTGTCTAGGCTCCGACCTGCTCTCGCTCTGGTTACGGCCTGCCCTCGCTCTGGATTCGGTCTGCCCTCGCCTTGGCTCCGGCCTGCTCTCACTCTGGCTCTAGCCTGCCCTCACCCTGGCTCCGGTCTGCCCTCGCCCTGGCACTGGACTGCTCTCGCCCTGGCTCTGGCCTGCTCTCACTCTGGCTCTGGCCTGCCCTTGTCTTGGCTCAGGCGTACTCTCGCCCTGGCCTGCCCTCACCCTGGCTCCAGCCTGCTCTCGCAATGGCTGTGGCCTGCCCTCGCACTGGCACCGGCCTGCTCTCGCACTGGCTCTGACCTGCTCTTGCTCTGGCTCTGGCCTGCCCTTGACTTGGCTCCGGCCTGTTCTCGCTCTAGCTCTGGCCTGCCCTCGCTTTAACTCCGGCATGCTTTCGCTCTAGCCTGCCCTCGCCTTGGCTCCAGGCCTGCTCTAACTCTGCCTGCCCTCGCCTTGGCTCCGAACTGCTCTCGCTCTGACTCCGGCCTGTCCTCGCTCTGTCTCCGGCCTCCCTCGCCCTGGCTCTGACCTGCCCTCGCTCTGGCCTGCTCTCGCCCTGGCTCTGGCCTGCCCATGTCTTGGCTCCGGCCTACTCTCGCCCTGCCTCGGGCTCCCTCTCTCTCTGGCTCTGGCCTGCTCTCGCTATGGCTCCAGCCTGCCATCGCACGGGCACCGGCCTGTTCTCGCCCTGGCTCTGACCTGCTCTCGCATTGGTTCTAGCCTGCCCTCGCCATGGCTCCGGCCTGCTCTCGCCCTGGCTCCGGCCTGCCCTCGCCCTCGCTCCGGCCTGCTCTCGCATTGGTTCTGGCCTGCCCTCGCCTTGGCTCCAGGCCTGCTCTAACTCTGGCCTGCCCTCGCCTTGGCTCCGACCGCCTCTCGCTCTTGCCGGATCCAGCCTGCCCTCGCTCTGGCTTCGGCCTGCCCTCGCTCTAGCTCCTGCCTCCCTCGCCCTTGCTCCGGCCTGCCTTCGCTCTGGCTCCGGCCTGTTCTCGCCCTGGCTCCGGCCTGCTCTCGCTCTGGCTCCGGCCTGCCCTGGTCTTGGCTCCGGCCTACTCTCGCCCTGTCTCGGGCTCTCTCTCTCTCTCTGGCTCTGGCCTGCCCTCGCCCTGGCTCTGGCCTGCTCTCGCTATGGCTCCGGCCTGCCCTCGCCCTGGCTCTGACCTGCTCTCACTCTGGCCTGCTCTCGAATTGGTTCTGGCCTGCCCTCGCCATGGCTACGGCCTGCTCTCGCCCTGGCTCCAGCCTGCTCTGGCTCTGGCTCCTGCCTGCCCTCGCCTTGTCTCCAGCCTTTTCTCGCCCTAGATCCGGCCAGCTCTCGCCTTGGCTCCGGCCTGCCCTCACCCTGGCTCCTGCATGTTCTCGCTCTGGCTCTGGCCTGCTTTTGCCTTGGCTCCGGCCTGCATTCGCACTAGCTCCGGCCTCCTCTCGCTCTGGCTCTGGCCTGCTCTCACTGTGGCCCGCCCTCGCCCAGTCTCCGGCTTGCTCTCTCTCTGGCTCTGGCCTGCCCTCGCCCTGGCTCTGGCCTGCCCTCGCCTTGGCTACGGCATTTTCTCTGTCAGGCTCTTGCCTGCCCTTGGTCTGGCCTGCCCTCGCTTTGGCTCCGGCCTGCATTCGCCCTGGCTCTGGCCTCCTCTCGCTCTGGCTCTGGCCTGTCCATGCCCTGGCTCCGACCTGCTCTCGCTCTGGCTCTGGCCTACCATTGACTTGGCTCCGGCCTGTTCGCGCTCTAGCTCTGGCCTGCCCTCGCTTTGGCTCCGGCCTACTCTGGCTCTAGCATGCCCTCGCCTTGGCTCCAGCCTGCTCTCGCTCTGGCCTGCCCTCTCCTTGGCTCCGGCCTGCTCTCCCTGTGGCTCTGGCCTGCCCTCGCCTTGGCTCCGGACAGCTCTCGCTCTAGCTCTGGCCTGCCCTCGCCTTGGCTCCAAGCCTGCTCTCACTATGGCTTGCCCTCGCCTTGGCTCCGACCTGCTCTCGCCCTGGCTCCGGCCTGATCTCACTCTGGCTTTGGCCTGCCCTCACCCTGGCTCCGGCCTGCTCTCGCTCTGGCTCTGGCCTGCCCTTGTCTTGGCTCCGGCCTACTCTCGCCCTGGCTCGGGCTTGCTCTCTCTCTTGCTTCGGCCTGCTATCGCTATGCCTCCGGCATGCCCTCGCAGGGGAAGGAGCCTGCTCTCGCTCTGGCCCTGGCCTTCCTTCGCCTTTGCTCCGGCCTGCCCTCGCCCTGGCTCCGGCCTGCTCTCTCTCTGGCCTGCCCTCGCCCAGGCTCCGGCCTGCTCTCGCTCTGGATCCGGCCTGTCCTCGCCCTGACTCCGGCCTGCTCTCGCACTGGTTACGGGCTGCCCTTGCCATGGCTCCGGCCTGTTCTCGCCCTGGCTCCGGCCTGCCCTATCCTTGGCTCCAGCCTGTTCTCACCCTAGATCCGGCCAGCTCTCGCCTTGGTTCCAGCCAGCCCTCACCCTGGCTCCTGCCTGTTCTAGCTCTGGCTCCGGCCTGCTCTCGCTCTGACTCTGGCCTACTCTCGCTCTGGATCTGGCCTGCCCTTGCCTTGGCTCTGGCCTTTTTTCATTCTGGCTCTGGCCAGCTCTTGCCTTGACTCTTGCCTGCTCTGGCTCTGCTCTGCCTGCCGTCACCTTGGCTCCGGCCTGCTCCCGAAATAGCTCCTGCCTGCTTTCGCTCCGGCCTGCCTTCGCCCTGGCTACGACCTGCTCTCGCTCCGGCCTGCCCTCGCCCTGGCTCCGGCCTACTCTTGCTCTGGTCTAGCCTGCCCTCGCCCTGGCTCTGGCCTGCTCTGGTTCTGGCCTGACCTCACCTTGGATCTAGTCCTGCTCTCGCTCTGGCCAGCCCTCTCCTTGGATCCGACCTGCTCTCGCTCTGGCTACGGCCTGCTTTCGCCCTGGCTCCGTCCTGCTCTGGCTATGGCTCTGGCCTGCCCTTGTCTTGGCTCCGGCCTGCTCTCACCTTGGCTCTGGCCTGCTCTCGCTCTGGGTTTTGCCTGCCTTTGCCTTGGCTCCGGCCTGCTCTCGCTCCGGCCAGCCCTCGCCTTGGCTCCGACCTGCTCTTGCTCTGGCTCTGTCCTGCCATCGCCCTGGCTCCAACCTGCTCTAGCCCTAGCTCTGGCCTGCCCTCGCCCTGGCTCAGTCCTGCCCTCACACTTGCTCCGGCCTGTTCTTTCTCTGGCTCTGGCCTGCCCTCACCCTGGCTCCGGCCTGCTCTCGCTCTGGCTCTTGCCTGCCCTTGCCTTGGCTCCGGCCTGCTCTCGCTCTGGTCTGCCTTCGCTCTGGTTCTGGCCTGCCCTCGTTCTGGCTCTGGCCTGCTCTCGCTCTGGCCGGTCCTCACCTTGGCTCCGGCCTGCTCTCGCTCAGGCTTTTACTTGCCTTGGCTCCGGCCTGCTCTCGCTCCGGCCTGCTCATGATCTGGCTCTGGCCTGCCCTCGCCTTGGCTCTGACCTGCTCTCGCTCTTACTCTGTCCTGCCCTCGCACTGGCTCCAACCTGCTCTAGGTCTTGCTCTGGCCTGCCCTCGCCCTGGCTCCGGCCTGATATCACTCTGGCTCCGTCCTGCCCTCACCCTGGCTCCGGTCTGTTCCCTCTCTGGCTCTGGCCTGCCCTCGCCCTGGCTCCGGCCTGCTCTCGCTCTGGCCTGCCCTCGCCTTTGCTCCGGCCTGATCTTGCTCTGGCTCTTGCCTGCCCTTGCCTTGGCTCCGGCCTGATCTCGCTCCGGCCTGCTCTCGCTCTGGCTCTGGCCTGCCCTCGCCCTGGCTCTGACCTGCTCTCGCTCTGGCCTGCCCTCGCCTTGGCTCCGGCCTGCTCTCCCTCTGGCTCTGGTCTGACCTTGCCTTGGCTCAGGTCTGCTCTCGCTCTGGCTCTTGCCTGCTCTGGCCTGCTCATTCTCTGGCTCCGGCCTGCTCTAGCTCTGGCTCCGGCCTGCCATCAGCCTGGCTCCGGGCTGCTCTCGCTCTGGCTCTGGCCTTCCCTCGCCCTGGCTCCGGCCTGTTCTGGCTCTGGCCTGCCCTCGCCTTGGCTCCGGCCAGCTCTCGCTCTTGCTCCAGCCTGCCCTCTCTCTGGTTCCGGCCTGCCCTCGCCTTGGCTCCGGCCTGCCCTCAACCTGGCTCCGGCCTGTTCTCGCTCTGGCCTGCCCTCGCCCTGGCTCTGGCCTGCCCTCGCTCTGGCCTGACCTTGCCTGGGCTCCGGCCTTCTCCCTCCCTGGCTCCGGTCTGCCCTAGTCCTGGCTCCGGCCTGCTCTCGCTCTGGCTACGACCTGCTCTCGCTCTGGCTCCGGCCTGCCCTCGCCCAGGCTCCGACCTGCCCTCGCTCTGGCTCCAGCCTGCCCTCGCCTTTGCTCCGTCCTGCTGTCGCCCTGGCTCCGACCTGCTCTCTCTCTGGCTCCGGATTGCTCTCTCTCTGGCTCTGGCCTGCCCTCGCCCTGGCTCCGGCCTGATCTCACTCTGGCTCTGGCCTGCTCTCGCCCTGGCTCCGGCCTGCTCTCGCCCTGGCTCTGGCATGCCCTCGTCCTGGCTCCAGCCTGCTTTCGCTCTGGCTCCGTACTGCCCTCGCCTAAACTCCGGCCTGCTCTAGCCCTGGCTCTGGCTTGCCCTCGCTCTAGCTTCAGCCTGATCTTGCTCTGGCTCCGTCCTGCTCTCACCCTGGCTCTGGCCTGTTCTCTCACTGGCTCTGGCCTGCCCTTGCCCTGACTCCGGACTGCTCTCGCTCTGGCTCTGGCCTGCCCTCACCTTGGCTCCGGCCTGCTCACGATCTGGCTCTAGCCTGCCCTCGCCTTGGCTCTGGCCTGCTCTCGCTCTGACTCTGTCCTGCCCTCGCCCTGGCTCCAACCTGCTCTAGGCCTTGCTCTGGCCTGCCCTCGCCCTGGCTCCGGCCTGATATCGCTCTGGCACCATCCTGCCCTCACCCTGGCTCCGGTCTGTTCTCTCTCTGGCTCGGCCTGCCCTCGCCCTGGCTCCGGCCTGCTCTCGCTCTGGCTCTGGCCTGCCTTCGCCTTTGCTCCGGCCTGATCTTGCTCTGGCTCTTGCCTGCCCTTGCCTTTGCTCCGGCCTGCTCTCGCTCTGGCAAGCTCTTGCTCTGGCCTGCCCTCGCCCTGGCTCCGGCCTGCTCTCGCTCTCTCTCTGGCCTGCCCTCGCCTTGGCTCCGGTCTCCTCTCGCTCTGGCTCTTGCCTGCTCTGGCCTGCTCTTTCTCTGGCTCCGGCCTGCCGTCAGCCTGGCTCCGGGCTGTTCTCGCTCTGGCTCTGGCCTGCCCTCGCCCTGGCTCCGGCCTGTTCTGGCTCTGGCCTGCCCTCGCCTTGGCTCCGGCCTGCCCTCGCCTTGGCTCCGGCCTGCTCTCGCTCTGGCTCCAGCCTGCCCTCTCTCTGGTTCCGGCCTGTTCTCGCTCTGGCCTGCCCTCGCCCTGGCTCTGGCCTGCCCTCCGGCCTTCTCTCGCCCTGGCTCCGGTCTGCCCTAGTCCTGGCTACGACCTGCTCTCGCTCTGGCTCCGGCCTGCCCTCGCCCTGGCTCCGGCCTGCCCTCGCTCTGGCCTGCCCTCGCCTTTGTTCTGTCCTGCTGTCGCCCTGGCTCCGACCTGCTCTCTCTCTGGCTCCGGATTGCTCTCTCTCTGGCTCTGGCCTGCTCTCGCCCTGGCTCCGGCCTGATCTCACTCAAGCTCTGGCCTGCTCTCGCCCTGCCCTTGCCTTGGCTCCAGCCTTGTCTCGCTCTAGCTCTGGCCTGCCCTTGCCTTGGCTCCGGCCTACTCTCACTCTGGCTCCGTACTGCCCTCGCCCGGGCTCCACCCTGCTCTAGCCCTGACTCTGGCTTGCCCTCGCCCTAGCTCCGGACTGATCTTGCTCTGGCTCCATCCTGCTCTCACCCTGGCTCCGGCCTGTTCTCTCGCTGTCTCTTTCCTGCCCTCTCCCTGACTCCGGACTGCTTTCACTCTGGCTCTGGCCTGCCCTCGCCTTGGTTCTGGCCTGCTTTCGCTCTGGCTTTTGCCTGCCTTTGCCTTGGCTCCGGCCTGCTCTCGCCCTGGCTCCGGCCTGATATCGCTCTGGCTCCCTCCTGCCCTCAACCTGGCTCCGGTCTGTTCTCTCTCTGGCTCTGGCCTGCCCTCGCTCTGGCTCTGGCCTGCCCTCGCCTTTGCTCCGGCCTGATCTTGCTCTGGCTCTTGCCTGCCCTTGCCTTGGCTCCGGCCTGATCTCGCTCCGGCCTGCTCTCGCTCTTGCCTGCTCTGGCCTGCTCATTCTCTGGCTCCGGCCTGCTCTAGCTCTGGCTCCGGCCTGCCGTCAGCCTGGCTCCGGGCTGCTCTCGCTCTGGCCTGCCCTCGCCCTGGCTCCGGCCTGTTCTGGCTCTGGCCTGCCCTCGCCTTGGCTCCGGACTGCCCTCGCTCTGGCTCCGGCCTGCCCTCGTCTTTGTTCTGTCCTGCTGTCGCCCTGGCTCCGACCTGCTCTCTCTCTGGCTCCGGATTGCTCTCTCTCTGGCTCTGGCCTGCCCTCGCCCTGGCTCCGGCCTGATCTCACTCTGGCTCTGGCCTGCTCTCGCCCTGGCTCCGGCCTGCTCTCGCCCTGGTTCCGGCCTGCCCTTGCCTTGGCTCCAGCCTTGTCTCGCTCTAGCTCTGGCCTGCCTTTGCCTTGGCTCCGGCCTACTCTCACTCTGGCTCCGTACTGCCCTCGCCCGGGCTCCGGCCTGCTCTAGCCCTGACTCTGGCTTGCCCTCGCCCTAGCTCCGGACTGATCTTGCTCTGGCTCCATCCTGCTCTCACCCTGGCTCCGGCCTGTTCTCGCGCTGTCTCTTTCCTGCCCTCTCCCTGACTCCGGACTGCTTTCACTCTGGCTCTGGCCTGCCCTCGCCTTGGCTCTGGCCTGCTCTCGCTCTGGCTTTTGCCTGCCTTTGCCTTGGCTCCGGCCTGCTCTCGGTCTGGCTCTGGCCTGCCCTTGCCTTGGCTCCGGCCTGCTCTCACTCTGGCTCTGTCCTGCCATCGCCCTGGCTCCAACCTGCTCTAGCCCTGGCTCTGGCTTGCCCTCGCTCTGGCTCCGTCCTGCACTCACCCTGGCTCCGGCCTGTTCTCTCTCTGGCTCTGGCCTGCCCTCGCCCTGGCTCCGGCCTGCTCTCGCTCTGGCCTGCCCTCGCCCTGGCTCCGGCCTGCTCTGGCCTGCCCTCGCCTTGGCTCCGGCCTGTTCTCACTCTGGCTCTTGCCTGCCCTTGCCTTGGCTCCGGCCTGCTCTGGTTCTGGCCTGCTCTCGCTCTGGCCTGCCCTCATCCTGGCTCCAGCCTGCTCTCGTTCTGGCTCTGGCCTGCCATCGCCATGGCTCCGGTCTGCTCTAGCTCTCGCTCTTGCCTGCTCTTGCCTTGGCTCCGGCCTGCTCTCGCTCTGGCCTGCCTTCTCTCTGGTTCTGGCCTGCCCTAGCTCTGGCTCTGGCCAGCTCTCGCTCTGGCCTGCCCTCGTCCTGGCTCCGGACTGGTCTGGCTCTGGCTCTCGCCTGCCCTCACCTTGGCTCCGGCCTGCTCTCGCCCTGGCTCTCGCCTGCCCTAGTCCTGGCTCCGGCCTGCTCTCGCTCTGGATCCGGCCTGCTCTCGCTCTAGCTTCGGCCTACCCTCGCCCTGGCTCCGTCCTGCTGTCGCCCTGGCTCCGACCTGCTCTCGCTCTGGCTCTGGCCTGCTCTCGCCCTGGCTCCGGCATGCCCTCGTCCTGGCTCCAGCCTGCTCTCGCTCTGGCCTGCTCTAGCCCTGGCTCTGGCTTGCCCTTGCTCTAGCTCCAGCCTAATCTTGCTCTGGCTCTGTCCTGCTCTCACCCTGGCTCTGGCCTGTTCTCTCACTGGCTCTGGCCTGTCCTCGCCCTGACTCCGGACTGCTCTCGCTCTGGCTCTGGCCTGCCCTCACCTTGGCTCCGGTCTACTCTCGCTCAGGCTTTTGCTTGCCTTGGCTCCGGCCTGCTCTCGCTACGGCCTGCTCATGATCTGGCTCTGGCCTGCCCTCGCCTTGGCTCTTGCCTGCTCTCGCTCTGGCTCTGTTCTGCCCTCGCCCTGGCTCCAACCTGCTCTAGCCCTCGCTCTGGCCTGCCCTTGCCCTGGCTCCGGCCTGATCTCGCTCTGGCTCGGTCCTGCCCTCACCCTGGCTCCGGCCTGTTCTCTCTCTGGCCTGCCCTCGCCCTGGCTCTGGCCTGCTCTCGCTCTGGCTCTGGCCTACCCTCGCCCTGGCTCCGGCCTGCTCTCGCACTGGCTCTTGCCTGCTCTTTCTCTGGCTCCGGTCTGCTCTAGCTCCGGCCTGCCTTCAGCCTGGCTCCGGGCTGCTCTCGCTCTGGCCTGCCCTCGCCTTGGCTCCGGCCTGCTCTCACTCTGGCTCCAGCCTGCCCTCTCTCTGGTTCTGGCCTGCCCTCGCCTTGGCTCCGGCCTGGTCTCGCTTTGGCTCCGGCCTGCCCTCAACCTGGCTCCGGCCTGTTCTTGCTCTGGCCTGCCCTCGCCCTGGCCTGCCCTTGCTCTGGCTCTGGCCTGCCCTTGCCTTGGCTACGGCCTTCTCTCGCTCTGTCTCCGGTCTGCCCTAGTCCTGGCTCTGGCCTGCTCTGGCTCTGGCTCCGACCTGCTCTCACTCTGGCTCCGGTCTACCCTCGCCCTGGCTCCGGCCTGCCCTCGACTTGGCTCCGTCCTGCTGTCGCCCTGGCTCCGACCTGCTCTCGCTCTGTCTCTGGCCTGCCTCCGCCCTGGCTCCGGCTTGATCTCTCTCTCTGGCTCAGGATTGCTCTCTATCTGGCTCTGGCCTGCCCTCGCCCTGGCTCCGGCCTGATCTCGCTCTGGCCTCGCTCTGGCTCCGGCCTGCCCTTGCATTGGCTCCAGCCTTGTTTCGCTCTAGCTCTGGCCTGCCCTTGCCTTGGCTCTGGCCGGCCTACTCTCACTCTGGCTCTGGCCTCTCCTCGCCCTGGCTCCGGCCTGCTCTCGCTCTGGCCTGCTCTCGCTCTGACTGTGGCCTGCCCTCGCCCTGGCTGTGGCCTGCTCTTGCTCTGGCTCCGGCCTGCTCTCGCTCTGGCTGCGGCCTGCCCTCGCCCTGGCTCTGGACTGCTCTCGCTCTGGATCTGGAATGCCCCCGCCCTGGCTCTGGCCTGTCCTTGCTCTGGCTCGTGCCTCCCCTCGTCCTGGCTCCGGCCTGCACTCGCTCTGGCTCCGGCCAGCCCTCGCCTTGGCTCCGGCCTGCTCTCACCCTGGCTCCGACCTGCTCTCGCTCTGGGCTGCCCTCGCCCTGGCTCCGGTCTGCTCTCTCTCTGGCTCTGGCCTCGCCCTGACACCGGCCTGCTCTTGCCGTGGTTCCGGTCTGCCCTTGCCTTGGCTCCGGCCTTCTCTCGCTCTGGCTCTAGCCTGCCCTTGCCTTGGCTCCGGCCGACTCTCGCTCTGGCACTGGCCTGCCCTCACCCTGGCTCCGGCCTGCTCTCACTCTGACTCTGGCTTGACCTCGTCTAGGCTATGGCCTGCTCTCGCTCTGGCTCTGGCCTGACCTCTCCTTGGCTCCGGCCTGCTCTTTCCCTGGCTCTGGCATGCCCTTGCCCTGGCTCCGGCCTACTTTCGCTTTGACTCCCACCTCCACTCGTCCTGGCTCCGGCATTCCTTTGCCCTGGCTCCGGCCTGCCCTAGTCCTGGCTCCGGCCTTGTCTCGCTATGGCTCCTGCCTGCCCTCGCCTTGGCTCCGTCCTGCTCTCGCTCTAGCTCTGGCCTGCCCTCGCCCTGGCTCCGGCCTGCCCTCGCCTTGGCTACGGCCTGCTCTCGCTCTGACTGTGTCCTGCCCTCGTCCTGGCTGTGGCCTGCTCTCGCTCTGGCTCTGGCCTGCTCTCGCTCTGGCCTGTTCTCGCCCTGGTTCCGGTCTGCCCTTGCCTTGGCTCCGGCCTTCTCTCGCTCTGGCTCTAGCCTGCCCTTGCCTTGGCTCTGGCCGACTCTCGCTCTGACTCTGGCCTGCCCTCGCTTTGGCTCCGGCCTGCTCTCGCTCTGGCCTGCCCTCTACTTGGCTCCGGCATGCCCTTGCCCTGGCTCCGGCCTACTTTCGCTCTGGCTCCCGCCTCTCCTCGTCCTGGCTCCGGTCTGCTCTCGCTCTGGCATGCCCTCGACCTGGCTCCGGCCTGCTCTAGTCCTGGCTCCAGCCTTCTCTCGCTCTGGCTCCGGCCTGCCCTCGCTCTGGTTCAAGGCCTGCTCTCGCTCTGGCCTGCCCTCGTCCTGGCTTCGGCCTGACCTCGCCCAGGCTCCGGCCTGCTCTCGCTCTGGGTCTGGCCTGCCCTCGCCCTGGCTCCGGCCTCCTCTCGCCCTGGCTCCGGCCTGCCCTCGCTCTGGCCTGCTCTTGCCCTGGCTCCGGCCTGCTCTCGCTCTAGCTCTGGCCTGCGCTCACCTTTGCTCCGGCCTGCTCTCGCCCTGGATCCGGCCTGCTCTCACTCTGGCCTGCCCTCATCTTGGCTACGGCCTGCTCTCGCTCTAACTCTGGCCTGCGCTCGCCCTGGCCCCGGCATGCCCTCGTCATGGCTCTGGCCTGCTTCGCCTTGGATCCGGCCTGCTCTCGCTCTGGCTCCGGCTTGCTCTCACTCTGGCTCTGGCCTGCCCTCGTCTTGTCTACGGCCTGCTCTCGCTCTAACTCTGGCCTGCGCTCGCCCTGGCTCCGGCCTGCTCTTGCTCTGGTTCTGGCCTGCTCTCGCCCTGGTTCCGGCATGCCCTCGTCCTGGCTCTGGCCTGATCTCGCTCTGGATCTGGCCGGCCCTCACCTTGGCTCCGGCCTGCTCTCGCTCTGGCTCACTCCTGCCCTCGCCCTGCTCTCGCCCTGGCTCTGGCCTCCTCTCGCTCTGACTCTGGCCTGCCCTTGCCTTGGCTCCGGCCTGCTCTCGCTCTGGCCTGTCCTCGCCCTGCCTCCGGCCTGCTCTCGCTCTGGCTCTAGCATGCTCTCGCCTTGGCTCCGGCCTGCTCTCACTTTGGCTCTTGCCTGCCCTAGCCTTCGCTCCGGCCTGCTCTCGCTCTGGCTCTGGTATGCCATTGCCATGGTATCGGCCTGTTCTCACTCTTTACCCTGGCCTGCCCTCGCACTGGCTCCGGCCTGCTGTCGCTCTGGCCCTGGCCTGCTCTCGCTCTGGTTCTGGGCTCGCCCTTGCACCGGCGTGCTCTCACCCTCGTTCCGGTCTGCCCTTGCCTTGGCTCTGGCCTTCTCTAGCTCTTGCTCTGGCCTGCCCTTGCCTTGGCTCCGGCCGACTCTCGCTCTGGCTCTGGCCTGCCCACTTCATGGCTACGGCCTGCTCTCGCTCTATCTCTGGCCTGCGCTCGCCCTGGCTCCGGCATGCCCTCGTCCTGGCTCTGGCCTGCTCTCCCTCTGGCTCTGGCCTGCCCTCGCCTTTGCTCCGGCCTGATCTTGCTCTGGCTCTTGCCTGCCCTTGCCTTGGCTCCGGCCTGATCTCGCTCCGGCCTGCTCTCGCTCTGGCCTGCCCTCGCCCTGGCTCTGACCTGCTCTCGCTCTGGCTCCGGCCTGCCCTCGCCCTGGCTCCGGCCTGCCCTCGCCTTTGCTCCATCCTGCTGTCGCCCTGGCTCCGACCTGCTCTCTCTGTGGCTCCGGATTGCTCTCTCTCTGGCTCTGGCCTGCCCTCGCCCTGGGTCCGGCCTGATCTCACTCTGGCTCTGGCCTGCTCTCGCCCTGGCTCCGGCCTGCTCTCGCCCTGGCTCCGGCATGCCCTCGTCCTGGCTCCATACTGCCCTCACCTAAACTCCGGCCTGCTCTAGCCCTGGCTCTGGCTTGCCCTCGCTCTAGCTCTAGCCTGATCTTGCTCTGGCTCCGTCCTGCTCTCACCCTGGCTCTGGCCTGTTCTCTCACTGGCTCTGGCCTGCCCTTGCCCTGACTCTGGACTGCTCTCGCTCTGGCTCTGGCCTGCCCTCACCTTGGGTCCGGCCTGCTCACGATCTGGCTCTGGCCTGCCCTCGCCTTGGCTCTGGCCTGCTCTCGCTCTGACTCTGTCCTGCCCTCGCCCTGGCTCCAACCTGCTCTAGGCCTTGCTCTGGCCTGCCCTCGCCCTGGCTCCGGCCTGATATTGCTCTGGCTCCATCCTGCCCTCACCCTGGCTCCGGTCTGTTCTCTCTCTGGCTCCATCCTGCCCTCACCCTGGCTCCGGTCTGTTCTCTCTCTGGCTCGGCCTGCCCTCGCCCTGGCTCCGGCCTGCTCTCGCTCTGGCTCTGGCCTGCCCTCGCCCTGGCTCTGACCTGCTCTTGCTCTGGCCTGCCCTCGCCCTGGCTCCGGCCTTCTCTCACTCAGGCTGTGGCCTGCCCTCGCCTTGGCTCCGGTCTCCTCTAACTCTGGCTCTTGCCTGCTCTGGCCTGCTCTTTCTCTGGCTCCGGCCTGCCGTCAGCCTGGCTCCGGGCTGCTCTCGCTCTGGCTCTGGCCTGCCCTCGCCCTGGCTCCGGCCTGTTCTGGCTCTGGCCTGCCCTCGCCTTGGCTCCGGCCTGCTCTCGCTCTGGCTCCAGCCTACCCTCTCTCTGGTTCCGGCCTGTTCTCGCTCTGGCCTGCCCTTGCCCTGGCTCTGGCCTGCCCTCGCTCTGGCCTGACCTTGCCTGGGCTCCGGCCTTCTCTCGCCCTGGCTCCGGTCTGCCCTAGTCCTGGCTCCAGCCTGCTCTGGCTCTGGCTACGATCTGCTCTCGCTCTGGCTCCGGCCTGCCCTCGCCCTGGCTCCGGCCTGCCCTGCTCTGGCTCCGGCCTGCCCTCGTCTTTGTTCTGTCCTGCTGTCGCCCTGGCTCCGACCTGCTCTCTCTCTGGCTCCGGATTGCTCTCTCTCTGGCTCTGGCCTGAACTCACTCTGGCTCTGGCCTGCTCTTGCCTTGGCTCCAGCCTTGTCTCGCTCTAGCTCTGGCCTGCCTTTGCCTTGGCTCCGGCCTACTCTCACTCTGGCTCCGTACTGCCCTCGCCCGGGCTCCGGCCTGCTCTAGCCCTGACTCTGGCTTGCCCTCGCCCTAGCTCCGGACTGATCTTGCTCTGGCTCCATCCTGCTCTCACCCTGGCTCCGGCCTGTTCTCTCGCTGTCTCTTTCCTGCCCTCTCCCTGACTCCGGACTGCTTTCACTCTGGCTCTGGCCTGCCCTCGCTCTGGCTTTTGCCTGCCTTTGCCTTGGCTCCGGCCTGCTCTCGGTCTGGCTCTGGCCTGCCCTTGCCTTGGCTCCGGCCTGCTCTCACTCTGGCTCTGTCCTGCCATCGCCCTGGCTCCAACCTGCTCTAGCCCTGGCTCTGGCTTGCCCTCGCTCTGGCTCCGTCCTGCCCTCACCCTGGCTCCAGCCTGCTCTCTCTCTGGCTCTGGCCTGACCTCGCCCTGGCTCCGGCCTGCTCTCGCTCTGGCCTGCCCTCGCCTTGGCTCCGGCCTGTTCTCACTCTGGCTCCGGTGTGCTCTAGCTCTGGCTCTTGCCTGCCCTTGCCTTGGCTCTGGCCTGCTCTCGCTCTGGCCTGCCTTCTCTCTGGTTCTGGCCTGCCCTAGCTCTGGCTCTGGCCTGCTCTCGCTCTGGCTCTGGCCTGCCCTCGTCCTGGCTCCGGACTGGTCTGGCTCTGGCTCTCGACTGCCCTCACCTTGGCTCCGGCCTGCTCTCGCCCTGATTCTCGCTTGCCCTCGCCCTGGCTCCGGCCTGCCCTAGTCCTGGCTCCAGCCTGCTCTCGCTCTGGATCCGGCCTGCTCTCGCTCTAGCTCCGGCCTGCTCTCGCTCTAGCTCCGGCCTACCCTCGCCCTGGCTCCGTCCTGCTGTCGCCCTGGCTCCGACCTGCTCTCGCTCTGGCTTTGGCCTGCTCTCGCCCTGGCTCCGGCATGCCCTCGTCCTGGCTCCAGCCTGCTCTCGCTCTGGCTCCGTACTGCCCTCGCCTGGGCTCCGGCCTGCTCTAGCCCTGGCTCTGGCTTGCCCTCGCTCTAGCTCCAGCCTAATCTTGCTCTGGCTCCGTCCTGCTCTCACCCTGGCTCTGGCCTGTTCTCTCACTGGCTCTGGCCTGCCCTCGCCCTGACTCCGGACTGCTCTCGCTCTGGCTCTGGCCTGCCCTCACCTTGGCTCCGGTCTACGCTCGCTCAGGCTTTTGCTTGCCTTGGCTCCGGCCTGCTCTCGCTATGGCCTGCTCATGATCTGGCTCTGGCCTGCCCTCGCCTTGGCTCTGGCCTGCTCTCGCTCTGGCTCTGTCCTGCCCTCGCCCTGGCTCCAACCTGCTCTAGCCCTCGCTCTGGCCTGCCCTTGCCCTGGCTCCGGCCTGATCTCGCTCTGGCTCCGTCCTGCCCTCACCCTGGCTCCGGCCTGTTGTCTCTCTGGCCTGCCCTCGCCCTGGCTCTGGCCTGCTCTCGCTCTGGCCTGTCCTCGCCTTTGCTCCGGCCTGATCTTGCTCTGGCTCTTGCCTGCCTTTGCCTTGGCTCCGGCCTGATCTCGCTCCGGCCTGCTCTCGCTCTGGCTCTGGCCTACCCTCGCCCTGGCTCCGGCCTGCTCTCGCTCTGGCTCTGGCCTGCCCTTGCTCTGGCTCCGGCTTGCTCTCGCTCTGGCCTGCCCTCGCCTTGGCTCTGGTCTGCTTTCGCTCTGGCTCTTGCCTGCTCTTTCTCTGGCTCCGGCCTGCTCTATCTCCGGCCTGCCTTCAGCCTGGCTCCGGGCTGCTCGCGCTCTGGCCTGCCCTCGCCTTGGCTCCGGCCTGCTCTCGCTCTGGCTCCAGCCTGCCCTCTCTCTGGTTCTGGCCTGCCCTCACCTTGGCTCCGGCCTGCCCTCAACCTGGCTCCGGCCTGTTCTTGCTCTGACCTGCCCTCGCCCTGGCCTGCCCTTGCTCTGGCTCTGGCCTGCCCTTGCCTTGGCTAAGGCCTTCTCTCACCCTGTCTCCGGTCTGCCCTAGTCCTGGCTCCGGCCTGCTCTGGCTCTGGCTCCGACCTGCTCTCGCTCTGGCTCCGGTCTACCCTCGCCCTGGCTCAGGCCTGCCCTCGACTTGGCTCCGACCTGCTCTCGCTCTGTCTCTGGCCTGCCTCCGCCCTGGCTCCGGCTTGATCTCTCTCTCTGGCTCCGGATTGCTCTCTCTCTGGCTCTGGCCTGCCCTCGACCTGGCTCCGGCCTGATCTCGCTCTGGCTCTGGCCTCGCCCTGGCTCCGGCCTGCTCTCGCCCTGGTTCCGGCCTGCCCTTGCCTTGGCTCTGGCCGGCCTACTCTCACTCTGGCTCTGGCCTCTCCTCGCCCTGGCCTGCTCTCGCTCTGACTGTGGCCTGCCCTCGCCCTGGCTGTGGCCTGCTCTTACTCTGGCTCCGGCCTGCTCTCGCTCTGGCTCCGGCCTGCCCTCGCCCTGGCTCCGGACTGCTCTCGCTCTGGATCTGGAATGCCCCCGCCCTGGCTCTGGCCTGTCCTTGCTCTGGCTCGTGCCTCCCCTCGTCCTGGCTCCGGCCTGCACTCGCTCTGGCTCCGGCCAGCCCTCGCCTTGGCTCCGGCCTGCTCTCACCCTGGCTCCGACCTGCTCTCGCTCTGGGCTGCCCTCGCCCTGGCTCCGGCCTGCTCTCTCTCTGGCTCTGGCCTCGCCCTGACACCGGCCTGCTCTTGCCCTGGTTCCGGTCTGCCCTTGCCTTGGCTCCGGCCTTCTCTCGCTCTGGCTCTATCCTGCCCTTGCCTTGGCTCCGGCCGACTCTCGCTCTGGCACTGGCCTGCCCTCGCCCTGGCTCCGGCCTGCTCTCACTCTGGCTCTGGCCTGACCACGTCTTGGCTATGGCCTGCTCTCGCTCTGGCTCTGGCCTGCTCTTTCCCTGGCTCCGGCCTACTTTCGCTTTGACTCCCACCTCCACTCGTCCTGGCTCCGGCATTCCTTCGCCCTGGCTCCGGCCTGCCCTAGTCCTGGCTCCGGCCTTCTCTTGCTATGGCTCCTGCCTGCCCTCGCCTTGGCTCCGTCCAGCTCTCGCTCTAGCTCTGCCCTGCCCTCGCCCTGGCTCCGGCCTGCTCTCGCTCTGGCTCTGGCCTGCCCTTGCTCTGGCTCCGGCCTGCTCTCGCTCTGGCCTGCCCTCGCCTTGGCTCTGGTCTGCTCTCGCTCTGGCTCTTGCCTGCTCTTTCTCTGGCTCCGGCCTGCTCTATCTCCGGCCTGCCTTCAGCCTGGCTCCGGGCTGCTCTCGCTCTGGCCTGCCCTCGCCTTGGCTCCGGCCTGCTCTCGCTCTGGCTCCAGCCTGCCCTCTCTCTGGTTCTGGCCTGCCCTCGCCTTGGCTCCGGCCTGGTCTCGCTTTGGCTCCGGCCTTCCCTCAACCTGGCTCCGGCCTGTTCTTGCTCTGGCCTGCCCTCGCCCTGGCCTGCCCTTGCTCTGGCTGTGGCCTGCCCTTGCCTTGGCTACGGCCTTCTCTCATCCTGTCTCTGGTCTGCCCTAGTCCTGGCTCCGGCCTGCTCTGGCTCCGACCTGCTCTCGCTCTGGCTCCGGCCTGCCCTCGACTTGGCTCCGACCTGCTCTCGCTCTGCCTCTGGCCTGCCTCCGCCCTGGCTCCGGCTTAATCTCTCTCTCTGGCTCCGGATTGCTCTCTCTCTGGCTCTGGCCTGCCCTCGCCCTGGCTCCGGCCTGATCTCGCTCTGGCTCTGGCCTCGCCCTGGCTCCGGCCTGCTCTCGCCCTGGTTCCGGCCGGCCTACTCTCACTCTGGCTCTGGCCTCTCCTCGCCCTGGCCTGCTCTCGCTCTGACTGTGGCCTGCCCTCGCCCTGGCTGTGGCCTGCTCTTACTCTGGCTCCGGCCTGCTCTCGCTCTGGCTCCGGCCTGCCCTCGCCCTGGCTCCGGACTGCTCTCGCTCTGGATCTGGAATGCCCCCGCCCTGGCTCTGGCCTGTCCTTGCTCTGGCTCGTGCCTCCCCTCGTCCTGGCTCCGGCCTGCACTCGCTCTGGCTCCGGCCTGCCCTCGACTTGGCTCCGACCTGCTCTCGCTCTGTCTCTGGCCTGCCTCCGCCCTGGCTCCGGCTTGATCTCTCTCTCTGGCTCCGGATTGCTCTCTCTCTGGCTCTGGCCTGCCCTCGCCCTGGCTCCGGCCTGATCTCGCTCTGGCTCTGGCCTCGCCCTGGCTCCGGCCTGCTCTCGCCCTGGTTCCGGCCTGCCCTTGCCTTGGCTCTGGCCGGCCTACTCTCACTCTGGCTCTGGCCTCTCCTCGCCCTGGCCTGCTCTCGCTCTGACTGTGGCCTGCCCTCGCCCTGGCTGTGGCCTGCTCTTACTCTGGCTCCGGCCTGCTCTCGCTCTGGCTCCGGCCTGCCCTCGCCCTGGCTCCGGACTGCTCTCGCTCTGGATCTGGAATGCCCCCGCCCTGGCTCTGGCCTGTCCTTGCTCTGGCTCGTGCCTCCCCTCGTCCTGGCTCCGGCCTGCACTCGCTCTGGCTCCGGCCAGCCCTCGCCTTGGCTCCGGCCTGCTCTCACCCTGGCTCCGACCTGCTCTTGTTCTGGGCTGCCCTCGCCCTGGCTCCGGCCTGCTCTCTCTCTGGCCTCGCCCTGATACCGGCCTGCTCTTGCCCTGGTTCCGGTCTGCCCTTGCCTTGGCTCCGGCCTTCTCTCGCTCTGGCTGTAGCCTGCCCTTGCCTTGGCTCCGGCCGACTCTCGCTCTGGCACTGGCCTGCCCTCGCCCTGGCTCCGGCCTGCTCTCACTCTGGCTCTGGCCTGACCACGTCTTGGCTATGGCCTGCTCTCGCTCTGGCTCTGGCCTGCTCTTTCCCTGGCTCCGGCCTATTTTCGCTTTGACTCCCACCTCCACTCGTCCTGGCTCCGGCATTCCTTCGCCCTGGCTCCGGCCTGCCCTAGTCCTGGCTCCGGCCTTCTCTCGCTATGGCTCCTGCCTGCCTTCGCCTTGGCTCCGTCCAGCTCTCGCTCTAGCTCTGGCCTGCCCTCGCCCTGGCTCCGGCCTGCTCTCGCTCTGGCCTGCCCTCGCCTTGGCTACGGCCTGCTCTCGCTCTGACTGTGTCCTGCCCTCGCCCTGGCTGTGGCCTGCTCTCGCTCTGGCCTGCTCTCGCTCTGGCCTGTTCTCGCCCTGGTTCCGGTCTGCCCTTGCCTTGGCTCCGGCCTTCTCTCGCTCTGGCTCTAGCCTGCCCTTGCCTTGGCTCCGGCCGACTCTCGCTCTGACTCTGGCCTGCCCTCGCTTTGGCTCCGGCCTGCTCTGGCTCCGGCCTGCTCTCACTCTGGCTCTGGCCTGCCCTCGTCTTGGCTATGGCCTGCTCTCGCTCTGGCCTGCCCTCTACTTGGCTCCGGCATGCCCTTGCCCTGGCTCCGGCCTACTTTCGCTCTGGCTCCCGCCTCTCCTCGTCCTGGCTCCGGTCTGCTCTCGCTCTGGCATGCCCTCGACCTGGCTCCAGCCTGCTCTAGTCCTGGCTCCAGCCTTCTCTCGCTCTGGCTCCGGCCTGCCCTCGCTCTGGCTCCGACCTGCCCTCGCTCTGGCTCCAGGCCTGCTCTCGCTCTGGCCTGCCCTCGTCTTGGCTCTGGCTCCGGCCTGCCCTCGTCCTGGCTTTGGCCTGACCTCGCCCAGGCTCCGGCCTGCTCTCGCTCTGGGTCCGGCCTGCCCTCGCCCTGGCTCCGGCCTCCTCTCGCCCTGGCTCCGGCCTGCTCTTGCCCTGGCTCCGGCCTGCTCTCGCTCTAGCTCTGGCCTGCGCTCGCCTTTGTTCCGGCCTGCTCTCGCCCTGGATCCGGCCTGCTCTCACTCTGGCCTGCCCTCGTCTTGGCTACGGCCTGCTCTCGCCCTGGCCCCGGCATGCCCTCGTCATGGCTCTGGCCTGCTCTCGCTCTGGATCTGGCCTGCCTCTCCTTGGCTCCGGCCTGCTCTCGCTCTGGCTTGCTCTCACTCTGGCTCTGGCCTGCCCTCGTCTTGGCTACGGCCTGCTCTCGCTCTAACTCTGGCCTGCTCTCGCCCTGGCTCCGGCATGCCCTCGTCCTGGCTCTGGCCTGATCTCGCTCTGGATCTAGCCTGCCCTCACCTTGGCTCCGGCCTGCTCTCGCTCTGGCTCACTCCTGCCCTCGCCCTGCTCTCGCTCAGGCTCTGGCCTGCCCTCGCCCTGGCTCTGGCCTGCTCTCACTTTGGCTCTTGCCTGCCCTTGCCTTGGCTCCGGCCTGCTCTCGCTCTGGCCTGTCCTCGCACTGCCTCCGGCCTGCTCTCGCTCTGGATCTAGCCTGCCCTCACCTTGGCTCCGGCCTGCTCTCGCTCTGGCTCACTCCTGCCCTCGCCCTGCTCTCGCTCAGGCTCTGGCCTGCCCTCGCCCTGGCTCTGGCCTGCTCTCACTTTGGCTCTTGCCTGCCCTTGCCTTGGCTCCGGCCTGCTCTCGCTCTGGCCTGTCCTCGCCCTGCCTCCGGCCTGCTCTCGCTCTGGCTCTGGTATGCCATTGCCATGGTATCGGCCTGTTCTCACTCTTTACCCTGGCCTGCCCTCGCACTGGCTCCGGCCTGCTGTCGCTCTGGCCCTGGCCTGCTCTCACTCTGGTTCTGGGCTCGCCCTTGCACCGGCGTGCTCTCGCCCTCGTTCCGGTCTGCCCTTGCCTTGGCTCTGGCCTTCTCTAGCTCTGGCTCTGGCCTGCCCTTGCCTTGGCTCCGGCTGACTCTCGCTCTGGCTCTGGCCTGCCCTTGCTCTGGCTGTGGCCTGCTCTCACTCTTGCTCTGGCCTGCCCACTTCATGGCTACGGCCTGCTCTCGCTCTAACTCTGGCCTGCGCTCGCCCTGGCTCCGGCCTGCTCTCGCCCTGGCTCCGGCATGCCCTCGTCCTGGCTCTGGCATGCTCTCCCTCTGGATCTGGCCTGCCCTCGCATTGGCTCCGGCCTGCTCTTGCTCTGGCTCACTCCTGCCCTCGCCCTGGTTCTGGCCTGCTCTTGCTCAGGCTCTGGGCTGTCCTCACCCTGGCTCCGGCCTGCTCTCGCTCTGGCTCCGGCCTGCTCTCGCTCTGGCTCTGGCCTGTCCTTCCTTACCTTGGCTCCTACCGGCTCTCGCCCTGGCTCCGGCTTGCTCTCTCTCTGGCTCTGGCCTGCCCGCGCCCTGGCTCTTGCCTGCCCTCGTCTTTGCTCTGTTCTCGCTCTTGCTCTGGCCTCCTCTCGTTCTGGCTCTGGCATGCCCTCGCCTTGGCTCTGGCCTGCTCTGACTCTGGCACCGGTCTGTTCTCGCTCTGGCTTTAGCCTGCCCTTGCTTTGGCTCCTGCCTGACCTCGCCTTGGCTCTGGCCTGTTCTCACTCTGGCTCTGGACTGCCATCATTCTGGCTTGCCCTCGCCTTGGCTCCGGCCTGCTCAGTCACTGTCTCTGGCCTGCCCTTGCCCTAGCTCCGGTCTGCTCTCGCTCTGGCTCTCGCCTGTCCTCTCTTTGGCTTCGGCCTGCTCTCGCCCTGGCTCAGGCCTGCTCTCGCTCTGGCTTCGGCATGCCCTCGCCCTGACTCCTGCCTGCTCTCGCTCTGCCTCCGGCCTGCCCTCGCCTTGGCTCCGGCCTGCTATCGCCCTGGCTACGACCTGCTCTCGCTCTGGCCAGCCCTCGCCCTGGCTCCGGCCTGCCCTCTCTCTTGCTTTGACCTGCCCACGCACTGGCTCCGGCCTGCTATCGCTCTGGCTCTGGCCTGCTCTAGCTCTGGTTCTGGCCTTGCCCTGGCACCGGCCTGCTCTCGCCCTGGTTCCGGTCTGCCCTTGCCTTGGCTCCGGCCTGCTCTGGCTCTTGCCTGCCATTGCCCTTGCTCCGGCCGACTCTCGCTCTGGCCTGCCCCCGCTCTGGCTCTGGCCTGCTCTCACTCTGGCTCTGGCCTGCCCTCGCCCTGGCTCCAGCCTGCACCCGCTGTGGCTCTGGCCTGCTCTCGCCCTGGCTCAGGCCTGCTGTCGCTCTGGCTTCGGCATGCCCTAGCCCTGACTCCTGCCTGCCCTCGCTCTGCCTCCGGCCTGCCCTCGCCTTGGCTCCGGCCTGCTATCGCCCTGGCTACGACCTGTTCTCGCTCTGGCCAGCCCTCGCCCTGGCTCCGGACTGCCCTCTCTCTTGCTTTGGCCTGCCATCGCTCTGGCTCTGGCCTCGCCCTGGCACCGGCCTGCTCTCGCCCTGGTTCCGGTCTGCCCTTTCCTTGGCTCCGGCCTGCCATTGCCCTTGCTCCGGCCGACTCTCGCTCTGGCTCTGGCCTGCCCTCGCTCTGGCTTCAGCCTGCACCCGCTGTGGCTCTGGCCTGCTCTCGCCCTGGCTCCGGCATGCCCTCGTTCTTGATCTGGCCTGCTCTCGAATTGGCTATGGCCTGGTCTCGCTCTGGCTCACTCCTGCCCTCGCCCTGGCTCCAGCCTGCTCTCGCCCAGGCTCTGGGCTGCCCTCGCTCTGGCCTGCCCTCGCCCTGGCTCTGGCCTCCTCTCGCTCTGGCCTGCCATCGCCCTGGCTCCGGCCTGCTCCCGCTCTGGCTCTGACCTGCCCTCGCCTTGGCTCCGGCCTGCTCTCGCTCTAGCTCTGTCCTGCCCTCGCCTTGGCCCCGGCCTACTCTCGCTCTGGCCTGCCCTCGCTCTGGTTCCCTCCTGCCTCTGCCCCGGCTCTGGCCTGCTCCCGCTCTGGCCTGCCCTCGCCCTGGCTCCGGCCTGCTCTCGCTCTGGCTCTGGCCTGCCCTCGCCTTGGCTCTGGCCTGTTCTCGCCCTGGCTCCGGACTGCTCTTGCTCTGGCTTGTCCCAGCCCTGGCTCCGGCCTGCTCTCGCTCTGGCTCTGGTATCCCATTGCCATGGCTTCGGCATGTTCTCGCTCTAGCTCTGGCCTGCCCTCGCTTTGGCTCCAACCTGCACTCGCTCTTGCCTGCCCTCGCCTTGGCTCCGGACTGCTCTTGCTCTGTCTCTGACCTGCCCTCGCCTTGGCTCTGGTCTGCTCTCTCTCTAGCTCTTGCCTGCCCTCGCCTTGGCTCCGGCTTTCTCTCGCTCTAGCTCTGGCCTGCCCTCGCCTTGGCTCCAGACCTGCTCTCGCTCTGGCCTGCCCTCGCCTTGGCTCCAGCCTGCCCTCGTTCTGGCTTCAGCCTGACCTTGCCCTGGCTCCGGCCTGCTCTCGCCCTGGCCTGCCCTCTCCCTGGCTCTGGCCTGCTCTCGCTCTAGCTCTGGCTTGCCCTCTACTTTGCTCCAGGTCTGCTTTCGCTCCGGCCTGCACACGCCTTGGCTCCCTCCTGCTCTGGCTCTGGCCTGCGGTCGCCCTGGCTCTGTCCTGCTCTCTCTCTGGCTCCGGCCTGCTGTCGCCCTGGTTCCGGCATCCTCTCGCTATGGCCCCGGACTGCTCTCGCCCTGGCTCTGGTCTGCTCTCGCTCTGGCTCTTGCCTGCTCTCGCCTTGGCTCCGGCCCACCCTCGACCATGCTCTGGCCTGCTCTCGCTCCGGCCTGCCCTAACCCTGGCTCCGGCTTGCTCTCGCACTGGTTCCAGCCTGCCCCCGCTCTGGCTCCGGCCTGCCCTTGTCCTGCCTCCGGCCTGCTCTCGCTCTGGCTTTGGCCTGCCCTCGCCTTTGCTCTGGCCTGCTCTCGCTCTGGATCTGGCCTGCCCTCGCCTTGGCTCCGGCCTGCTCTCTCTCTGGCTCTGGCCTCCTCTCGCCCTGGCCTGCTCTTGCTCTGGCCTGCTCTCGCTCTGGTTCCGGCCTGCCCTCGCCTTGGCTCCAGCCTCCCCTCGCCCTGGCTCCGGCCTGCCCTTGCTCTAGCCTGCCCAGTCTCCGGCCTGCTCTTGCTCTAGCTCTGGACTGCTCTCGCGAGGGCAGGCCAGAGCCTGAGCGAGAGCAGGCCAGAGGCAGGACGAGGGCAGGCCGGAGCCAGGGCGAGGGCAGGCTGGAGCCAGAGCGAGAGCAGGCTAGAGCAAGAGTGAGGGCAGGCCGAAGCCATGGCGAGGGAAGGCCAGAGCCAGAGCAGGCCGGAGCCAGAGTGAGAGCAGGCCGGAGCCAGGGCGAGGGCAGGTCGGAGCAAGAGCGAGAGCAGGCCGGAGCCAGGGCGAGGCGAGGCCGGAGACAGAGTGAGAGCAGGCCGGAGCCAGGGAAAGGGCAGGTAGGAGCCAGAGGGAGAGCAGGCCGGAGCGAAGGCAATGGCTGGGCGGAGCAAGAGCGAGAGGAGGCCAGAGTCAAGGCGAGAGCAGGCCAGAGCCAGAGCAAGAGCAGGCCAGAGCCAGAGTGAGAGCAGGCCAGAGCCAGAGTGAGAGCAGGCCGGAGCCAGGGCGAGGGCAGGCCGGAGCCAAGACGAGGGCTGGGCTGAGCAGGAGCGAGAGCAGGCCGGAGCCAGGGCGAGGGCAGGCCGGTATCAGGGTGAGAGCAGGCCGGAGCAAGTGCGAGGGCAGACCAGAGCCAGAGCAGGCCGGAGCCAGGTCGAGGGCAGGCCAGAGCGAGAGCGAGAGCAGTCCGGAGCCAGGGCAAGGGCAAGCCGTAGCCATGGCGAGAGCAGGCCAGAGCCAAGGCGAAGGCAGGCCAGAGCAAGATCAGGCCGGAGCCAAAGCGAGAGCAGGCCGGAGCCAAAGCGAGGGCAGGCCAGAGCGAGGGCAGGCCAGAGCGAGGGCAGGCCGCAGCCAGGGCAAGGGCAGGCCAGAGCCAGAGAGAGAGCAGGACGGAGCCAGGGCGAGGGCAAGCCAGAGCCAGGGCGAGGGCAGGCCAGAGCGAGATCAGGCTAGAGCCAGGGCGAGGGCAGGCCAGAGCCAGAGAGAGGGTGGACCAGAGCCAGGGCGAGGGCAAGACGTACCGAGGGCAGGCCGGAGTCAAGGCAAGAGCAGGCCGGAGCAAGGGCGACGGCAGGCCAGAGCGAGAGCAGGCCGGAGCCAGAGCGAGAGCAGGCCGGAGCCAGAGCGAGAGCAGGCCGGAGCCAGGGCGAGGGCAGGCCAGAGCGAGAGCAGGCCGCAGCCAGGGCAAGGGCACGCCGGAGCCAGAGAGAGAGCAGGAAGGAGCCAGGGCGAGGGCAGGCCAGAGCGAGATCAGGCCGGAGCCAGTGCGAGGGCAGGACAGAGCCAGAGCGAGAGAAGGCCTGAGCAAGGGTGAAGGCAGGCAAGAGCGAGAGCAAGCCGGAGCCAGGGCGAGGGCAGAACAGAGCCAGAGCAAGAGAAGGCCGGAGCCAGGGCGAGGGCAGTACCGAGCCAGAGCGAGAGCAGGCCGGAGCCAGGGCAAGAGCAGGCCGGAGCCAGGGCAAGAGCAGGCCGGAGCCAGGGCAAGAGCAGGCCGGAGCCAGGGCAAGAGCAGGCTGCAGCCAAGGCGAGAGCAGGCCGGAGCCACAGAGAGAACAGGAAGGAGCAAGGACGAGGGCAGGCCAGAGCAAAAGCAGGCAGGAGCCAGGGCGAGGGCAGGCCGGAGCAAGAGCAGGCCAGAGCCAAGGCGATAGCAGGCTGGAGCAAGGGCGAAGGCAGGCCAGAGCAAGAGCAGGCCGGAGCCAGGGCGAGGGCAGGACAGAGCCAGAGCGAGAGAAGGCCCGAACCAGGGCGAGAGCAGGCCCGAGCCAGAGCGAGAGCAGGCCGGAGCCAGAGCAAGAGCAGACCGGAGCCAAGCCGAGAGCAGGCCGGAGCCAAGCCGAGAGCAGGCCGGAGCCAGAGAGAGGGCAGGTCGGAGCCAGAGAGAGGGCAGGCGGGAGCCAAGGCGAGGGCAGGCCAGAGCTAGAGCGAGAGCAGGCCGGAGCCAGTGCGATGGCAGGCCGGAGCCAGAGAGAGGGCAGGCCGGAGCCAGAGAGAGGGCAGGCCGGAGCCAGAGAGAGGGCAGGCCGGAGCCAGAGAGAGAGCAGGCCGGAGCAAGGACGAGGGGAGGCCAGAGCAAAAGCAGACGGGAGCCAGGGCGAAGGCAGGCCGAAGCAAGATCGAGAGCAGGCCAGAGCCAGAGCGAGAGCAGGCCGGAGCCAGAGCGAGAGCAGGCCGGAGCCAGAGAGAGAGCAGACCGGAGCCAGGGCGAGGACAGGTCGGAGCAAGAGTGAGAGCAGGACGCAGCTAGGGCGAGAGCAGGCCGCAGCTAGGGCGAGAGCAGGCCGCAGCCAGAACTAGAGCAGGCCGGAGCCAAAGCGAGAGCACGACGGAGCCAAGGCGAGGGCAGGCCAAAGCCAGAGCGAGAGCAGGCCAGAGTCAAGGCGAGAGTAGGCCGGAGCCAGGGCGAGGGCAACCCGGAGCTAGAGCGAGAGCAGGCCGGAGCCAGGGCGAAGGCAGGCCAGAACGAGAGCAGGCGGGAGCCAGGGCGAGGGCAGGCCGGAGCTAGAGCGAGAGCTGGCCGGAGCCAGGGCGAGGGCAGGTCAGAACGAGAGCAGGCCGGAGCAAGGGCGAGGGCAGGCCGGAGCCAGGGCGAAGGCAAGACGTAGCGAGAGCAGGCCGGAGCCAGGGCGAAGGCCGGCCCGAGCCAGAGCGAGAGCAGGCCAGAGCCAGGGCAAGAGCAGGCCGGAGCCAGGGCAAGAGCAGGCCGGAGCCAGGGCAAGAGCAGGCACTAGCCATGGCGAGAGCAGGACGGAGCAAGGGTGAGGGCAGTCCGGAGCCAGAGCGAGAGCAGATCGGAGCCAGGGAAAGGGCAGGCCGGAGCCAGAGAGAGAGGAGGCTGGAGCCAGGGCAAGGGCAGGACGGAGCTAGAGCGAGGGCAGGCCGGAAGAAGGACAAGGGCAGGCCAGAGCAAAAGCAGGGGGGAGCCAGAGCGAAGGCAGGCCGGAACAAGAGTGAGAGAAGGCCAGAGCCAGAGCAGGCCGGAGCCAAAGCGAGAGCAGGCCGTAACCAGGGCGAGGGCAGGTCGGAGCAAGAGCGAGAGCAGGCCGGAGCCAAGGCGAGGGCAGGACAGAGCCAGAGCGAGAGAAGGCCTGAGCAAGGGTGAAGGCAGGCAAGAGCAAGAGCAAGCCGGAGCCAGGGCGAGGGCAGGACAGAGCCAGAGCAAGAGAAGGCCGGAGCCAGGGCGAGGGCAGTACCAAGCCAGAGCGAGAGCAGGCCGGAGCCAGGGCAAGAGCAGGCCGGAGCCAGGGCGAGAGCAGGCCGGAGCCAGGGCAAGAGCAGGCCGCAGCCAAGGCGAGAGCAGGCCGGAGCCACAGAGAGAACAGGAAGGAGCAAGGACGAGGGCAGGCCAGAGCAAAGCAGGCAGGAGCCAGGGCGAGGGCAGGCCGGAGCAAGAGCAAGAGCAGGCCAGAGCCAAGGCGATAGCAGGCCGGAGCAAGGGCGAAGGCAGGCCAGAGCAAGAGCAGGCCGGAGCCAGGGCGAGGGCAGGACAGAGCCAGAGCGAGAGAAGTCCCGAACCAGGGCGAGAGCAGGTCCGAGCCAGAGCGAGAGCAGGCCGGAACCAGGGCAAGAGCAGACCGGAGCCAAGGCGAGAGCAGGCCGCAGCCAAGCCAAGAGCAGGCCGGAGCCAGAGAGAGGGCAGGCCGGAGCCAAGGCGAGGGCAGGCCAGAGCTAGAGCGAGAGCAGGCCGGAGCCAGTGCGATGGCAGGCCGGAGCCAGAGAGAGGGCAGGCCGGAGCCAGAGAGAGAGCAGGCCGGAGCAAGGACGAGGGGAGGCCAGAGCAAAAGCAGGCGGGAGCCAGGGCGAAGGCAGGCCGAAGCAAGATCGAGAGCAGGCCAGAGCCAGAGCGAGAGCAGGCCGGAGCCAGAGCGAGAGCAGGACGGAGCCAGGGAGAGGGCAGGTCGGAGCAAGAGTGAGAGCAGGACGCAGCTAGGGCGAGAGCAGGCCGCAGCTAGGGCGAGAGCAGGCCGCAGCCAGAACTAGAGCAGGCCGGAGCCAAAGCGAGAGCACGCCAGAGCCAAGGCGAGGGCAGGCCAAAGCCAGAGCGAGAGCAGGCCAGAGTCAAGGCGAGAGTAGGTCGGAGCCAGGGAGAGGGCACCCCGGAGCTAGAGCGAGAGCAGGCCAGAGCCAGGGCGAGGGCAGGCCAGAACGAGAGCAGGCAGGAGCCAGGGCGAGGGCAGGCCGGAGCTAGAGCGAGAGCTGGCCGGAGCCAGGGCGAGGGCAGGTCAGAACGAGAGCAGGCCGGAGCAAGGGCGAGGGCAGGCCGGAGCCAGGGCGAAGGCAAGACGTAGCGAGAGCAGACCGGAGCCAGGGCGAAGGACGGCCCGAGCCAGAGCGAGAGCAGGCCAGAGCCAGGGCAAGAGCAGGCCGGAGCCAAGACAAGAGCAGGCACTAGCCATGGCGAGAGCAGGACGGAACAAGGGTGAGGGCAGGCCGGAGCCAGAGCGAGAGCAGATCGGAGCCAGGGAAAGGGCAGGCCGGAGCCAGAGAGAGAGGAGGCTGGAGCCAGGGCAAGGGCAGGACGGAGCCAGAGCGAGGGCAGGCCGGAAGAAGGACAAGGGCAGGCCAGAGCAAAAGCAGGGGGGGAGCCAGAGCGAAGGCAGGCTGGAATAAGAGTGAGAGAAGGCCAGAGCCAGAGCAGGCCGGAGCCAAAGCGAGAGCAGGCCGTAGCCAGGGCGAGGGCAGGTCGGAGCAAGAGCGAGAGCAGGCCGGAGCCAAGGCGAGGGCAGGCCAGTGCCAAGGCCACGGCTGGCCGGAGCAAGAGCGAGAGCAGGCCGGAGCCAATGCGAGGGCAGGCCGGAGCCAATGCGAGGGCAGGCCGGAGCCAATGCGAGGGCATGCCAGAGCCAGAGCGAGAGCAGGCCAGAGTCAGGGCGAGGGCAGGCCGGAGCCAGGGCGAGGGCAGGCCAGAACCAGGACGAGAGGAGGCCGGAGCCAGTGTGAGGGCAGGCCAGAGCCAGAGCAGGCCGGAGCCAGGTCAAGGGCAGGCCAGAGCGAGAGCAGTCCGGAGCCAGGGCAAGAGCAGGCCGGAGCCAAGGCGAGAGTAGGCCGCAGCCAAGGCGAGAGCAGGCCGGAGCCAAGGCAAGAGCAGGCCGGAGCCAGGGCAAGAGCAGGCCGGAGCCAGGGCAAGAGCAGGCCGGAGCCAAAGCAAGAGCAGGCCGCAGCCAAGGCGAGAACAGGCCGGAGCCACAGAGAGAACAGGAAGGAGCAAGGACGAGGGCAGGCCAGAGCAAAAGCAGGCAGGAGCCAGGGCGAGGGCAGGCCGGAGCAAGAGCAGGCCAGAGCCAAGGCGATAGCAGGCTGGAGCAAGGGCGAAGGCAGGCCAGAGCAAGAGCAGGCCGGAGCCAGGGCGAGGGCAGGACAGAGCCAGAGCGAGAGAAGGCCCGAACCAGGGCGAGAGCAGGCCCGAGCCAGAGCGAGAGCAGGCCGGAGCCAGAGCAAGAGCAGACCGGAGCCAAGCCGAGAGCAGGCCGGAGCCAAGCCGAGAGCAGGCCGGAGCCAGAGAGAGGGCAGGCCGGAGCCAGAGAGAGGGCAGGCGGGAGCCAAGGCGAGGGCAGGCCAGAGCTAGAGCGAGAGCAGGCCGGAGCCAGTGCGATGGCAGCCCGGAGCCAGAGAGAGGGCAGGCCGGAGCCAGAGAGAGGGCAGGCCGGAGCCAGAGAGAGGGCAGGCCGGAGCCAGAGAGAGAGCAGGCCGGAGCAAGGACGAGGGGAGGCCAGAGCAAAAGCAGGCGGGAGCCAGGGCGAAGGCAGGCCGAAGCAAGATCGAGAGCAGGCCAGAGCCAGAGCGAGAGCAGGCCGGAGCCAGAGCGAGAGCAGGCCGGAGCCAGAGAGAGAGCAGGCCGGAGCCAGGGCGAGGACAGGTCGGAGCAAGAGTGAGAGCAGGACGCAGCTAGGGCGAGAGCAGGCCGCAGCTAGGGCGAGATCAGGCCGCAGCCAGAACTAGAGCAGGCCGGAGCCAAAGCGAGAGCACGACGGAGCCAAGGCGAGGGCAGGCCAAAGCCAGAGCGAGAGCAGGCCAGAGTCAAGGCGAGAGTAGGCCGGAGCCAGGGCGAGGGCACCCCGGAGCTAGAGCGAGAGCAGGCCGGAGCCAGGGCGAAGGCAGGCCAGAACGAGAGCAGGCGGGAGCCAGGGCGAGGGCAGGCCGGAGCTAGAGCGAGAGCTGGCCGGAGCCAGGGCGAGGGCAGGTCAGAACGAGAGCAGGCCGGAGCAAGGGCGAGGGCAGGCCGGAGCCAGGGCGAAGGCAAGACGTAGCGAGAGCAGGCCGGAGCCAGGGCGAAGGCCGGCCCGAGCCAGAGCGAGAGCAGGCCAGAGCCAGGGCAAGAGCAGGCCGGAGCCAGGGCAAGAGCAGGCCGGAGCCAGGGCAAGAGCAGGCACTAGCCATGGCGAGAGCAGGACGGAGCAAGGGTGAGGGCAGGCCGGAGCCAGAGCGAGAGCAGATCGGAGCCAGGGAAAGGGCAGGCCGGAGCCAGAGAGAGAGGAGGCTGGAGCCAGGGCAAGGGCAGGACGGAGCCAGAGCGAGGGCAGGCCGGAAGAAGGACAAGGGCAGGCCAGAGCAAAAGCAGGGGGGAGCCAGAGCGAAGGCAGGCCAGAACAAGAGTGAGAGAAGGCCAGAGCCAGAGCAGGCCGGAGCCAAAGCGAGAGCAGGCCGTAACCAGGGCGAGGGCAGGTCGGAGCAAGAGCGAGAGCAGGCCGGAGCCAAGGCGAGGGCAGGACAGAGCCAGAGCGAGAGAAGGCCTGAGCAAGGGTGAAGGCAGGCAAGAGCAAGAGCAAGACGGAGCCAGGGCGAGGGCAGGAAAGAGCCAGAGCAAGAGAAGGCCGGAGCCAGGGCGAGGGCAGTACCAAGCCAGAGCGAGAGCAGGCCGGAGCCAGGGCAAGAGCAGGCCGGAGCCAGGGCGAGAGCAGGCCGGAGCCAGGGCAAGAGCAGGCCGCAGCCAAGGCGAGAGCAGGCCGGAGCCACAGAGAGAACAGGAAGGAGCAAGGACGAGGGCAGGCCAGAGCAAAGCAGGCAGGAGCCAGGGCGAGGGCAGGCCGGAGCAAGAGCAAGAGCAGGCCAGAGCCAAGGCGATAGCAGGCCGGAGCAAGGGCGAAGGCAGGCCAGAGCAAGAGCAGGCCGGAGCCAGGGCGAGGGCAGGACAGAGCCAGAGCGAGAGAAGGCCCGAACCAGGGCGAGAGCAGGTCCGAGCCAGAGCGAGAGCAGGCCGGAACCAGGGCAAGAGCAGACCGGAGCCAAGGCGAGAGCAGGCCGCAGCCAAGCCAAGAGCAGGCCGGAGCCAGAGAGAGGGCAGGCCGGAGCCAAGGCGAGGGCAGGCCAGAGCTAGAGCGAGAGCAGGCCGGAGCCAGTGCGATGGCAGGCCGGAGCCAGAGAGAGGGCAGGCCGGAGCCAGAGAGAGAGCAGGCCGGAGCAAGGACGAGGGGAGGCCAGAGCAAAAGCAGGCGGGAGCCAGGGCGAAGGCAGGCCGAAGCAAGATCGAGAGCAGGCCAGAGCCAGAGCGAGAGCAGGCCGGAGCCAGAGCGAGAGCAGGACGGAGCCAGGGAGAGGGCAGGTCGGAGCAAGAGTGAGAGCAGGACGCAGCTAGGGCGAGAGCAGGCCGCAGCTAGGGCGAGAGCAGGCCGCAGCTAGGGCGAGAGCAGGCCGCAGCCAGAACTAGAGCAGGCCGGAGCCAAAGCGAGAGCACGCCAGAGCCAAGGCGAGGGCAGGCCAAAGCCAGAGCGAGAGCAGGCCAGAGTCAAGGCGAGAGTAGGCCGGAGCCAGGGAGAGGGCACCCCGGAGCTAGAGCGAGAGCAGGCCAGAGCCAGGGCGAGGGCAGGCCAGAACGAGAGCAGGCAGGAGCCAGGGCGAGGGCAGGCCGGAGCTAGAGCGAGAGCTGGCCGGAGCCAGGGCGAGGGCAGGTCAGAACGAGAGCAGGCCGGAGCAAGGGCGAGGGCAGGCCGGAGCCAGGGCGAAGGCAAGACGTAGCGAGAGCAGACCGGAGCCAGGGCGAAGGCCGGCCCGAGCCAGAGCGAGAGCAGGCCAGAGCCAGGGCAAGAGCAGGCCGGAGCCAAGACAAGAGCAGGCACTAGCCATGGCGAGAGCAGGACGGAACAAGGGTGAGGGCAGGCCGGAGCCAGAGCGAGAGCAGATCGGAGCCAGGGAAAGGGCAGGCCGGAGCCAGAGAGAGAGGAGGCTGGAGCCAGGGCAAGGGCAGGACGGAGCCAGAGCGAGGGCAGGCCGGAAGAAGGACAAGGGCAGGCCAGAGCAAAAGCAGGGGGGAGCCAGAGCGAAGGCAGGCCGGAACAAGAGTGAGAGAAGGCCAGAGCCAGAGCAGGCCGGAGCCAAAGCGAGAGCAGGCCGTAGCCAGGGCGAGGGCAGGTCGGAGCAAGAGCGAGAGCAGGCCGGAGCCAAGGCGAGGGCAGGCCAGTCCCAAGGCCACGGCTGGCCGGAGCAAGAGCGAGAGCAGGCCGGAGCCAATGCGAGGGCAGGCCGGAGCCAATGCGAGGGCAGGCCGGAGCCAATGCGAGGGCATGCCAGAGCCAGAGCGAGAGCAGGCCAGAACCAGGGCGAAGGCAGGCCGGAGCCAGGGCGAGGGCAGGCCAGAACCAGGACGAGAGGAGGCCGGAGCCAGTGTGAGGGCAGGCCAGAGCCAGAGCAGGCCGGAGCCAGGTCAAGGGCAGGCCAGAGCGAGAGCAGTCCGGAGCCAGGGCAAGAGCAGGCCGGAGCCAAGGCGAGAGTAGGCCGCAGCCAAGGCGAGAGCAGGCCGGAGCCAAGGCAAGAGCAGGCCGGAGCCAGGGCAAGAGCAGGCCGGAGCCAGGGCAAGAGCAGGCCGGAGCCAAAGCATGAGCAGGCCGCAGCCAAGGCGAGAGCAGGCCGGAGCCACAGAGAGAACAGGAAGGAGCAAGGACGAGGGCAGGCCAGAGCAAAAGCAGGCAGGACCCAGGGCGAGGGCAGGCCGGAGCAAGAGCAAGAGCAGGCCAGAGCCAAGGCGATAGCAGGCCGGAGCAAGGGCGAAGGCAGGCCAGAGCAAGAGCAGGCCGGAGCCAGGGCGAGGGCAGGACAGAGCCAGAGCGAGAGAAGGCCCGAACCAGGGCGAGAGCAGGCCCGAGCCAGAGCGAGAGCAGGCCGGAGCCAGGGCAAGAGCAGACCGGAGCCAAGGCGAGAGCAGGCCGCAGCCAAGCCGAGAGCAGGCCGGAGCCAGAGAGGGCAGGCCAGAGTCAAGGCGAGGGGAGGCCAGAGCTAGAGCGAGGGGAGGCCAGAGCTAGAGCGAGGGCAGGCCGGAGCAAGAGAGAGGGCAGGCCGGAGCCAGAGAGAGAGCAGGCCGGAGCAAGGACGAGGGGAGGCCAGAGCAAAAGCAGGCGGGAGCCAGGGCGAAGGCAGGCCGAAGCAAGAACGAGAGCAGGCCAGAGCCAGAGCGAGAGCAGGCCGGAGCCAGAGCGAGAGCAGGCCGTAGCCAGGGCGAGGGCAGGTCGGAGCAAGAGTGAGAGCAGGACGCAGCTAGGGCGAGAGCAGGCCGCAGCTAGGGCGAGAGCAGGCCGCAGCTAGGGCGACAGCAGGCCGCAGCTAGGGCGAGAGCAGGCCGCAGCCAGAACTAGAGCAGGCCGGAGCCAAAGCGAGAGCACGCCGGAGCCAAGACGAGGGCAGGCCGGAGCCAGAGCGAGAGCAGGCCAGAGTCAAGGCGAGAGTAGGCCGGAGCCAGGGCGAGGGCACCCCGGAGCTAGAGCGAGAGCAGGCCGGAGCCAGGGCGAGGGCACCCCGGAGCTAGAGCGAGAGCAGGTCGGAGCCAGGGCGAGGGCAGGCCAGAACGAGAGCAGGCGGGAGCCAGGGCGAGGGCAGGCCGGAGCTAGAGCGAGAGCTGGCCGGAGCCAGGGCGAGGGCAGGTCAGAACGAGAGCAGGCCGGAGCAAGGGCGAGGGCAGGCCGGAGCCAGGGCGAAGGCAAGACGTAGCGAGAGCAGGCAGGAGCCAGGGCGAAGGCCGGCCCGAGCCCGAGCCAGAGCGAGAGCAGGCCAGAGCCAGGGCAAGAGCAGGCCGGAGCGAAGACGAGAGCAGGCACTAGCCATGGCGAGAGCATGACGGAGCAAGGGTGAGGGCAGGCCGGAGCAAGGGTGAGGGCAGGCCGGAGCAAGGGTGAGGGCAGGACGGAGCCAGAGCGAGAGCAGATCGGAGCCAGTGAAAGGGCAGGCCGGAGCCAGAGAGAGAGCAGGCTGGAGCCAGGGCAAGGGCAGGACGGAGCCAGAGCGATGGCAGGCCGGAAGAAGGACAAGGGCAGGCCAGAGCAAAAGCAGGGGGGAGCCAGAGCGAAGGCAGGCCGGAGCAAGAGTGAGAGAAGGCCAGAGCCAGAGCAGGCCGGAGCCAAGACGAGAGCAGGCACTAGCCATGGCGAGAGCAGGACGGAGCAAGGGTGAGGGCAGGCCGGAGCAAGGGTGAGGGCAGGCCGGAGCCAAGGCAAGGGCAGGACGGAGCCAGAGCGAGAGCAGGCCGTAGCCAGGGCGAGGGCAGGTCGGAGCAAGAGCGAGAGCAGGCCGGTGCCAAGGCCACGGCGGGCCGGAGCAAGAGCGAGAGCAGGCCGGAGCCAATGCGAGGACAGGCCGGAGCCAATGCGAGGGCATGCCAGAGCGAGAGCAGGCCAGAGCCAGGGCGAGGGCAGGCCGGAGCCAGGACGAGGGCAGGCCAGAACCAGTTCGAGAGGAGGCCGGAGCCAGTGTGAGGGCAGGCCAGAGCCAGTGCAGGCCGGAGCCAGGTCAAGGGCAGGCCAGAGCGAGAGCAGTCCGGAGCCAGGGCAAGAGCAGGCCGGAGCCAAGGCGAGAGTAGGCCGCAGCCAAGGCGAGAGCAGGCCGCAGCTAAGGCAAGAGCAGGCTGGAGCCAGGGCAAGAGCAGGCCGGAGCCAAGGCTGGAGCAGGCTGCAGCCAAGGTGAGAGCAGGCCGGAGCCAGAGCGAGAGCAGGCCAGAGGCAGGGCGATGGCAGGCCGGAGCCAGAGCGAGAGCAGGCCGGAGCTAGGGCGAGGGCAGGCCAGAGCGAGAGCAGGCCGGCGCAAGGGCGAGGGCAGGCCAGAGCAAGAGCGAGAGCAGGCCGGAGCCAGGGCGAGGGCAGGCCAGAGCGAGTGCAGGCCAGATCCAGTGCGAGGGCAGGCCGGAGCCAGAGAGAGGGCAGGCTGGAGCCAGGGTGAAGCCAAGACGTAGCGAGGGCGAAAGAGGGCCGGAGCCAAGGCGAGGGCATGCCAGAGCGAGAGCAGGCCGGAGCCAAGGCGAGAGCAGGCCGGAGCCAAGGCGAGGGCATACCAGAGCCAGAGCGAGAGCAGGCCAGAGGCAAGGCGAGAGCAGGCCGGAGCCAGGGTGAGGGCAGGCCAGAGCTAGGGCGAGAGCAGGCCAGAGCCAGAGCGAGAGCAGGCCGGAGCCAGGACGAGGGAAGGCCAGAGCCAGAGCGAGAGAAGGCCGGAGCCAGGTCGAGAGCAGGCCGTAGCCAAGCCGAGGGCAAACCAGAGCCAGAGCGAGGGCAGGCCGGAGCCAGGGAGAGAGCAGGTCAGAGCCAAAGCGAGAGCATGCCGGAGCCAGGGCAGGCTAGAGCCAGAGCTAGAGCAGGCCAGAGCCAGAGCGAGAGCAGGCAGGAGCCACGGCAAGGGCAGGCCAAAGCCAGGGAGAAAGCAGGCCGGAGCCAGGGCGAGGGCAGGCCGGAGCTAGAGAGAGAGCAGGCCGGAGCCAGGGCGAGAGCAGGCTGGAGCCAGGGCGAGGCGAGGGTGGAGACAGAGCAAGAGCAGGCCGGAACCAGGGAAAGGGCAGGTCGGAGCCAGAGCGACAGGAGGCCGGAGCCAGGGCAAGAGCAGGCCGGAGCCAGGGCAAGAGCAGGCCGGAGCCAAGGCGAGAGCAGGCCGCAGCCAAGGCGAGAGCAGGCCGGAGCCAAGGTGAGAGCAGGCCGGAGCCAAGGCGAGGGCAGGCCAGAGCTAGGGCGAGGGCAGACCGGAGCAAGGGCGAGGGCAGGCCGGAGCAAGGGCAGGCCGGAGCCAGAGAGAGAGCATGCCGGAGCAAAGACAAGGGCAGGCCAGAGCAAAAGCAGGCGGGAGCCAGAGAGAGAGCATGCCGGAGCAAGGACAAGGGCAGGCCAGGGCGAAGGCAGGCCGGAGCAAGAGAGAGAGCAGGCCGGATCCAGAGCGAGAGCAGGCCGTAGCCAGGGCGAGGGCAGGTCAGAGGAAGAGAGAGAGCAGGCCGGACCTAGTGCGAGAGCAGGCCGGAGCCACAGCGAGAGGAGGCCAGAGCCAAAGCGAGAGCAGGCCGGAGCCAAGGCGAAGGCAGGCCAGACCAGAGCTAAAAATGGCCGGAGCCAAGGATAGGGCAAGCCAGAGCGAGAGCACGCTGGACCCAAGGCGAGGGCAGGCCAAAGCCAGAGCGAGAGCAGGCCAGAGCCAAGGCGAGAGTAGGCCGGAGCCAGGGCGGGGGCAGGCCGGAGCAAGAGAGAGAGCAGGCCGGATCCAGAGCGAGAACAGGCCGCAGCAAGGGCGAGGGCAGGCCGGAGCAAGAGCGAGAGCAGGCCGGAGCCAGGGCGAAGGCCGGCCCGAGCCAGAGCGAGAGGAGGCCGGAGCTAGGGCAAGAGCAGGCCGGAGCCAGGGCAAGAGCAGGCCGGAGCCAGGGCAAGAGCAGGCCGGAGCCAGGGCAAGAGCAGGCCGGAGCCAGAGCGAGAGCAGGCCGGAGCAAGAGAGAGGGCAGGCAGGAGCCAAGGCAAGGGCAGGCCAGAGCCAGAGGGAGAGCAGGCAGGAGCAAGGGCGAGGGCAGGCCCTAGCAAGGGCAGGCCGGAGCCAGAGAGAGAGCAGGCCGGAGCCAGGACGAAGGCAGGCCGGAGCAAGAGCGAGAGCAGGCCGGAGCTAGTGCGAGAGCAGGCCGGAGCCAGAGAGAGAGCAGGCCGGAGCCAAAGCGAGAGCAGGCCGGAGCCAAGGCGAAGGCAGGCCAGACCAGAGCTAAAAATTGCCGGAGCCAAGGATAGAGCAAGGCAGAGCGAGAGCACGCTGGAGCCAAGGCGAGGGCAGGCCAAAGCCAGAACGAGAGCAGGCCAGAACCAAGGCGAAAGTAGGCCGGAGCCAGGGCGGGGACAGGCCGGAGCTAGAGCGAGAGCTGGCCGGAGCCAGGGCGAGGGCAGGCAGGAGCAAGGGCGAGGGCAGGCCGGAGCCAGGGCAAAGGCAGGCCGGAGCCAAGGCGAGAGCAGGCCGCAGCCAGGGCGAGGGCAGGCCGGAGCAAGAGCGAGAGCAGGCCGGAGCCAGGGCGAAGGCCGGCCCGAGCAAGAGGGAGAGCAGGTCGGAGCCAGAGCAAGAGCAGGCCGGAGCCAGGGCAAGAGCAGGCCGGAGCCACGCCGAGGGTAAGCCAGAGCGAGGGTAGGCCAGAGCCAGGGCGAGAGCAGGCCAGAGCCAAAGCGAGAGCAGGCCGGAGCCAGGGCAGGCCAGAGCCAGAGCGAGAGCAGGCTGGAACCAGGGAGAGAGCAGGCCGGAGCCAGGGCAAGAGCAGGCCGGAGCCAGGGCAAGAGCAGGCCGGAGCCAAGGCGAGAGCAGGCCGCAGCCAAGGCGAGAGCAGGCCGGAGCCAGAGAGAGAGCAGGCCAGGAGAAGGACAAGGGCAGACCAGAGCAAAAGCAGGGGGGAGCCAGAGCGAAGGCAGGCCGGAGCAAGAGTGAGAGTAGGCCAGAGCCAGAGCAGGCCGGATCCAAAGCGAGAGCAGGCCGTAGCCAGGGCGAGGGCAGGTCGGAGCAAGAGCGAGAGCAGGGCGGAGCCAAGGCGAGGGCAGGCCAGTGCCAAGGCCACGGCTGGCCGGAGCAAGAGCGAGAGCAGGCCGGAGCAAGAGCGAGAGCAGGCCGGAGCCAATGCGAGGGCAGGCCAGAGCCAGAGAGAGAGCATGCCGGAGCAAGGACAAGGGCAGGCCAGGGCGAAGGCAGGCCGGAGCAAGAGAGAGAGCAGGCCGGATCCAGAGCGAGAGCAGGCCGTAGCCAGGGCGAGGGCAGGTCAGAGGAAGAGAGAGAGCAGGCCGGACCTAGTGCGAGAGCAGGCCGGAGCCACAGCGAGAGGAGGCCAGAGCCAAAGCGAGAGCAGGCCGGAGCCAAGGCGAAGGCAGGCCAGACCAGAGCTAAAAATGGCCGGAGCCAAGGATAGGGCAAGCCAGAGCGAGAGCACGCTGGACCCAAGGCGAGAGCAGGCCGCAGCCAGGGCGAGGGCAGGCCGGAGCAAGAGCGAGAGCAGGCCGGAGCCAGGGCGAAGGCCGGCCCGAGCAAGAGGGAGAGCAGGTCGGAGCCAGAGCAAGAGCAGGACGGAGCCAGGGCAAGAGCAGGCCGGAGCCACGCCGAGGGCAAGCCAGAGTGAGGGCAGGCCAGAGCCAGGGCGAGAGCAGGCCAGAGCCAAAGTGAGAGCAGGCCGGAGCCAGGGCAGACCAGAGCCAGAGCGAGAGCAGGCTGGAACCAGGGCGAGAGCAGGCCGGAGCCAGGGCAAGAGCAGGTCGGAGCCAAGGCGAGAGCAGGCCGCAGCCAAGGCGAGAGCAGGCCGGAGCCAGAGAGAGAGCAGGCCAGGAGAAGGACAAGGGCAGGCCAGAGCAAAAGCAGGGGGGAGCCAGAGCGAAGGCAGGCCGGAGCAAGAGTGAGAGAAGGCCAGAGCCAGAGCAGGCCGGATCCAAAGCGAGAGCAGGCCGTAGCCAGGGCGAGGGCAGGTCGGAGCAAGAGCGAGAGCAGGCCGGAGCCAAGGCGAGGGCAGGCCAGTGCCAAGGCCACGGCTGGCCGGAGCAAGAGCGAGAGCAGGCCGGAGCCAATGCGAGGGCAGGCCAGAGCAAGAGCGAGAGCGAGAGCAGGCCGCAGCCAGGGCGAGAGCAGGCCGCAGCCAAGGCGAGAGCAGGCCGGAGCCTGGGCAAGAGCAGGCCGAAGCCAGGGCAAGAGCAGGCCGAAGCAAGGGCAAGAGCAGGCCGGAACCAAGGCGAGAGCAGGCCGAAGCCAAGGCGAGAGCAGGCCGCAGTCAAGGCAAGAGCAGGCCGGAGCCAGGGCAAGAGCAGGCCGGAGCCAGGGCAAGAGCAGGCCGGAGCCAGGGCAAGAGCAGGCCGGAGCCAGGGCAAGAGCAGTCCGGAGCCAAGGCGGGAGCAGGCCGCAGCCAAGGCGAGAGCAGGCCAGAGCCAGAGCTAGAGCCTGCTGGAGGCAGGGCGAGGGCAGGCCGGAGCCAGAGCGAGAGCAGGCCGAAGCTACGGCGAGAGCAGGCCGGAGCCAGGGCAAGAGCAGGCCGGAGCCAGGGCAAGAGCAGGCCGGAGCCAGGGCAAGAGCAGGCCGGAGCCAAGGCGGGAGCAGGCCGGAGCCAAGGCGGGAGCAGGCCAGAGCGAGAGCAGGCCGAAGCCAGGGCAAGAGCAGGCCGGAGCCAAGGCGAGAGCAGGCCGCAGCCAAGGCGAGAGCAGGCCGCAGCCAAGGCGAGAGCAGGCCGGAGCGAGAGCAGGCCGAAGCCAGGGCAAGAGCAAGCCGGAGCCAAGGCGGGAGCAGGCCGCACCCAAGGAGAGAGCAGGCCAGAGCCAGAGCGAGAGCAGGCCGAAGCCAGGGCAAGAGCAGGCCGAAGCCAGGGCAAGAGCAGGCCGAAGCCAGGGCAAGAGCAGGCCGGAGCCAAGACGAGAGCAGGCCGGAGCCAAGGGCAAGAGCAGGCAGGAGCCAGGGCAAGAGCAGGCCGGAGCCAGGGCAAGAGCAGGCCGGAGCCAAGGCAAGAGCAGGCCGCAGCCAAGGCGAGAGCAGGCCGGAGCCAGAGAGAGAGCAAGCCGGAAGAAGGACAAGGGCAGGCCAGAGCAAAAGCAGGCGGGAGCCAGAGCAAAGACAGGCCAGAGCAAGAGTGAGAGAAGGCCAGAGCCAGAGCGAGAGCAGGCCGGAGCCAAAGCGAGAGCAGGCCGTAGCCAGGGCGAGGTCAGGTCCGAGCAAGAGTGAGAGCAGGCCGGAGCCAAGGCGAGGGCAGGCCAGGCCGGAGCCAGGGCGAAGGCGGGCCTGAGCCAGAGCGAGAACAGGCCGGAGCCAGGGCAAGAGCAGGCCGGAGCCAGGGCAAGAGCAGGCCGGAGCCAGGGAAAGAGCAGGCCGGAGCCAAGACGAGAGCAGGCACTAGCCAAGGCGAGAGAAGGACGGAGCAAGGGCGAGGGCAGGCCGGAGCCAAGGCGAGGGAAGGACGGAGCCAGAGCGAGAGCAGATCGGAGCCAGGGAAAGGGCAGGTCGGAGGAAGAGCGAGAGTAGGCCGGAGGTAGGGCGAGAACAGGCTGGAGCCAGGGCGAGAGCAGGCCGGAGCCAGGGCAAGAGCAGACCGGAGCCAAGGCGAGGGCAGGCCAGTGCCAAGGCCACGGCTGGCTGGAGCAAGAGCGAGAGCAGGCCGGAGCCAATGCGAGGGCAGGCCAGAGCAAGAGCGAGAGTGAGAGCAGGCCGCAGCCAGGGCAAGGCAAGGCCGGAGCCAGAGAGAGAGCAGGAATGAGCCAGAGAGAGGGCAGGCCGGAGCTAGGGTGAGGGCAAGACGTAGCGAGGGCGAGAGCGGGCTGGAGCCAAGGCGAAGGCAGGCCAGAGCCAGAGCGAGAGCAGGACGGAGCCAAGGCGAGAGCAGGCCGGAGCCAGGGTGAGCGCAGGCCAGAGCTAGGGCGAGAGCAGGCCAGAGCCAGGGCGAGAGCAGGCCAGAGCCAGGGCGATGGCAGTCGAGAGCCAGAGCGAGAGCAGGTCAGAGCCAGGGCGAGGGCAGGCCAGAGCTAGGGCGAGAGCAGGCCAGAGCCAGGGTGAGGGCAGGCGAGAGCCAGAGCGAGAGCAGGCAGGTGCCAGGGCGAGGATAGGTCGGAGCCAGAGCAAGAGCAGGCCGGAGCCAGGGCAAGAGCAGGCCGGAGCCACGCCGAGGGCAAGCCAGATCGAGGGCAGGCCAGAGCCAGGGCGAGAGCAGGCCAGAGCCAAAGCGAGAGCAGGCCGGAGCCAGGGCAGACCAGAGCCAGAGCGAGAGCAGGCTGGAACCAGGGCGAGAGTAGGCCGGAGCCAGGGCAAGAGCAGGCCGGAGCCAAGGCGAGAGCAGGCCGGAGCCAGAGAGAGAGCAGGCCAGGAGAAGGACAAGGGCAGGCCAGAGCAAAAGCAGGGGGGAGCCAGAGCGAAGGCAGGCCGGAGCCAGGGCGAGGGCAGGTCGGAGCAAGAGCGAGAGCAGGCCGGAGCCAAGGCGAGGGCAGGCCAGTGCCAAGGCCACGGCTGGCCGGAGCAAGAGCGAGAGCAGGCCGGAGCAAGAGCTAGAGCAGGCCGGAGCAAGAGCGAGAGCAGGCCGGAGCCAATGCGAGGGCAGGCCAGAGCAAGAGCGAGAGCAGGCCGCAGCCAGGGCAATGGCAGGCCGGAGCCAGAGAGAGAGCAGGAAGGAGCTAGAGAGAGGGCAGGCCGGAGCTAGGGTGAGGGCAAGACGTAGAGAGGGCGAGAGCGGGCCGGAGCCAAGGCGAAGGCAGGCCAGAGCCAAAGTGAGAGAAGGCCAGAGCCAAGGCGAAGGAAGGCCAGACCAGAGATAAAGCAGGCCGGTGCCAAGGCGAGGGCAGGCCAGAGCCAGAGCGAGAGCAGGACGGAGCCAAGGCGAGAGCAGGACGGAGCCAAGTCGAGAGCAGGGCGGAGCCAGGGTGAGCGCAGGCCAGAGCTAGGGCGAGAGCAGGACAGAGCCAGGGCGATGGCAGTCGAGAGCCAGAGCGAGAGCAGGTCGGAGTCAGGGCGAGGGCAAGCCGGAGCCAGGGTGAGGGCAGGCCAAATCTAGGGCGAGAGCAGGCCAGAGCCAGAGCGAGAGCAGGCAGGAGCCAGGGCGAGGGTAGGTCGGAGCCAGAGCGAGAGCAGGTCGGAGCCAGAGCGAGAGCAGGTCGGAGCCAGAGCGAGAGCAGGTCGGAGCCAGGGCAAGAGCAGGCCGGAGCCACGCCGAGGGCAAGCCAGAGCGAGGGTAGGCCAGAGCCAGGGCGAGAGCAGGCCAGAGCCAAAGCGAGAGCAGGCCGGAGCCAGGGCAGGCCAGAGCCAGAGCGAGAGCAGGCTGGAACCAGGGCGAGAGCAGGCAGGAGCCAGGGCGAAGGCAGGCCAGACCCTGAGCGAGAGCAGGCCGGAGCCACGGCGAGGGCAGGCCGGAGCCAGGGAGAGAGCAGGCCGGAGCCAGGGAGAGAGCAGGCCGGAGCCAAGGCGAGAGCAAGCCGGAGCCAAGGCGAGGGCTGGCCGGAGCCAGAGCGAGAGCAGGCCGGAGCAAGGGAAACGGCAGACCGGAACCAGGGCGAGAGCAGGCTGGAGCCAGTGCGAGGGCCGACAAGAGCTAGAGCGAGAGTAGGCCGGAGCCAGGGCGAGGGCAGGCCAGAGCGAGAGCAGTCCGGAGCCAGGGCGAGGGCAAGCTGTAGCCAGTGCGAGAGCAGGCCGGAGCCAAGGGGAAGGCAGGTTAGAGCCAGGACAAGAGCAGGCCGGAGCCAAGGTGAGAGCAGGCCGCAGCCACGGCGAGAGCAGGCCGGAGCCAGAGAGAGGGCAGGACGGAGCCAAGGCAAGGGCAGGCCAGAGCCAGAGCGAGAGCAGGCCGGAGCCAGAGCGAGGGCGGACGGGAGCAAGGGCGAGGGCAGGCCGGAGCCAGAGAGAGAGCAGGCCGGAACAAGGACAAGGGCAGGCCAGAGCAAAAACAGACGGGAGCCAGAGCGAAGGTAGGCCGGAGGAAGAGAGAGAGTAGGCCAGAGCCAGAGCAAGAGCAGGCCGGAGCCAGAGCAAGAGCAGGCTGTAGCCAGGGCCAAGGGCAGGTCGGAGCAAGAGCGAGAGCAGGCCGGAGCCAAGGCGAGGGCAGGCCATTGCCAAGGCCACGGCTGGCCGGAGCAAGAGCGAGAGCAGGAAGGAGCCAAAGCGAGGGCAGGCCAGAGCGAGAGCAGGCCGGAGCCAGGGCGAGGGCAGGCCAGAACCAGGACGAGAGGAGGCCGGAGCCAGTGCGACTGCAGGCCAGAGCCAGAGCAGGCCGGAGCCAGGTCGAGGGCAGGCCAGAGCGAGAGCAGTCCGGAGCCAGGGCAAGAGCAGGCCGGAGCCACGGCGAGAGCAGGCCGCAGCCAAGGCGAGAGCAGGCCGCAGCTGGCCGGAGCCAAGGCAAGAGCAGGCCGGAGCCTGGGCAAGAGCAGGCCGAAGCCTGGGCAAGAGCAGGCCGAAGCCAGGCCAAGAGCAGGCTGGAACCAAGGCGAGAGCAGGCTGAAGCCAAGGCGAGAGCAGGCCGCAGCCAAGGCAAGAGCAGGCCGGAGCCAGGGCAAGAGCAGGCCGGAGCCAGGGCAAGAGCAGGCCGGAGCCAAGGCGGGAGCAGGCCGCAGCCAAGGCGAGAGCAGGCCGCAGCCAAGGCGAGAGCAGGCCAGAGCCAGAGCTAGAGCCTGACGGAGGCAGGGCGAGGGCAGGCCGGAGCCAGAGCGAGAGCAGGCCGAAGCTATGGCGAGAGCAGGCCGGAGCTAGGGCAAGAGCAGGCCGGAGCCAAGACGGGAGCAGGCCGCAGCAAAGGCGAGAGCAGGCCAGAGCGAGAGCAGGCCGAAGCCAGGGCGAGAGCAGGCCGCAGCCAAGGCGAGAGCAGGCCGCAGCCAAGGCGAGAGCAGGCCGGAGCCAAGGCAAGAGCAGGCCGGAGCCAGGGCAAGAGCAGGCCGGAGCCAGGGCAAGAGCAAGCCGGAGCCAAGGTGGGAGCAGGCCGCACCCAAGGTGAGAGCAGGCCAGAGCCAGAGCGAGAGCAGGCCGAAGCCAGGGCAAGAGCAGGCCGAAGCCAGGGCAAGAGCAGGCCGGAGCCAAGGCGAGAGCAGGCCGGAGCCAGGGCAAGAGCAGGCAGGAGCCAGGGCAAGAGCAGGCCGGAGCCAGGGCAAGAGCAGGCCGGAGCCAAGGCAAGAGCAGGCCGGAGCCAAGGCGAGAGCAGGCCGCAGCCAAGGCGAGAGCAGGCCGGAGCCAGAGAGAGAGCAAGCCAGAAGAAGGACAAGGGCAGGCCAGAGCAAAAGCAGGGGGGAGCCAGAGTGAAGACAGGCCGGAGCAAGGGTGAGAGAAGGCCAGAGCCAGAGCGAGAGCAGGCCGGAGCCAAAGCGAGAGCAGGCCAGTGCAAAGGCCACGGCTGGAAGGAGCAAGAGCGAGAGCAGGCCGGAGCCAAGGCGAGGGCAGGCCAGAGCAAGAGCGAGAGCGAGAGCAGGCCGCAGCAAGGGCAAGGGCAGGCCGGAGCCAGAGAGAGAGCAGGAAGGAGCCAGAGAGAGGGCAGGCCGGAGCTAGGGTGAGGGCAAGACGTAGAGAGGGCGAGAGCGGGCCGGAGCCAAGGCGAAGGCTGGCCAGAGCCAAAGCGAGAGAAGGCCAGAGCCAAGGCGAAGGAAGGCCAGACCAGAGATAAAGCAGGCCGGTGCCAAGGCGAGGGCAGGCCAGAGCCAGAGCGAGAGCAGGACGGAGCCAAGGCGAGAGCAGGACAGAGCCAAGGCGAGAGCAGGCCGGAGCCAGGGAGAGCGCAGGCCAGAGCTAGGGCGAGAGCAGGCCAGAGCCAGGGCGATGGCAGTCGAGAGCCAGAGCGAGAGCAGGTCGGAGCCAGGGCGAGGGCAGGCCGGAACCATGGTGAGGGCAGGCCAGAGCTAGGACGAGAGCAGGCCGGAGCCAGGGCGAGAGCAGGCGAGAGCCAGAGCGAGAGCAGGCAGGAGCCAGGGCGAGGGTAGGTCGGAGCCAGAGCGAGAGCAGGTCGGAGCCAGGGCAAGAGCAGGCCGGAGCCACGCCGAGGGCAAGCCAGAGCGAGGGCAGGCCAGAGCCAGGGCGAGAGCAGGCCAGAGCCAAAGCGAGAGCAGGCCGGAGCCAGGGCAGGCCAGAGCCAGAGCAAGAGCAGGCCGGAGCCACGCCGAGGGGAAGCCAGAGCGAGGGCAGGCCAGAGCCAGGGCGAGAGCAGGCCAGAGCCAAAGCAAGAGCAGGCTGGAACCAGGGCGAGAGCAGGCCGGAGCCAGGGCGAGGGCAGGCCAGAGCGAGAGCAGTCCAGAGCCAGGGCGAGGGCAAGCTGTAGCCAGTGCGAGAGCAGGCCGGAGCCAAGGTGAAAGCAGGTTAGAGCCAGAGAGAGAGCAGGCCGGAACCAAAGCGAGAGCAGGCCGGTGCCAAGGCAAAGGCAGGCCAGACCGAGAGCACGCCGGAGCCAAGGCGAGTGCAGGCCAAAGCCAGAGCGAGAGCAGGCCGGAGCCAGGGCAAGGGCAGGCTGGAGCCAGAGAGAAAGCAGGCCGGAGCCAGAGAGAAAGCAGACCAGAGCCAGTGCGAGGGCAGGCCGGAGCTAGAGAGAGAGCAGGCCGGAGAAAGAGCGAGGGCAGGCCGGAGCCAGGGTGAAGGCTAGACGTAGCGAGGGCGAGAGCGGGCCGGAGCCAAGGCGAAGGCAGGCCAGAGCCAAAGCGAGAGAAGGCCGGAGCCAAGGCGAAGGCAGGCCAGACCAGAGATAAAGCAGGCCGGAGCAAAGAGGAGAGCAGGCCAGAGCGAAAGCGAGAGCAGGCTGGAACCAGGGCGAGAGCAGGCCGGAGCCAGGGCGAGGGCAGGCCAGAGCGAGAGCAGTCCGGAGCCAGGGCGAGGGCAAGCTGTAGCCAGAGCGAGAGCAGGTCGGAGCCAGGTCAAGAGCAGGCCGGAGCCACGCCGAGGGCAAGCCAGAGCGAGGGCAGGCCAGAGCCAGGGCGAGAGCAGGCCAGAGCCAAAGCGAGAGCAGGCCGGAGCCAGGGCAGGCCAGAGCAAGAGCAGGCCGGAGCCACGCCGAGGGGAAGCCAGAGCGAGGGCAGGCCAGAGCCAGGGCGAGAGCAGGCCAGAGCCAAAGCAAGAGCAGGCTGGAACCAGGGCGAGAGCAGGCCGGAGCCAGGGCGAGGGCAGGCCAGAGCGAGAGCAGTCCAGAGCCAGGGCGAGGGCAAGCTGTAGCCAGTGCGAGAGCAGGCCGGAGCCAAGGTGAAAGCAGGTTAGAGCCAGAGAGAGAGCAGGCCGGAACCAAAGCGAGAGCAGGCCGGTGCCAAGGCAAAGGCAGGCCAGACCGAGAGCACGCCGGAGCCAAGGCGAGTGCAGGCCAAAGCCAGAGCGAGAGCAGGCCGGAGCCAGGGCAAGGGCAGGCTGGAGCCAGAGAGAAAGCAGGCCGGAGCCAGAGAGAAAGCAGACCAGAGCCAGTGCGAGGGCAGGCCGGAGCTAGAGAGAGAGCAGGCCGGAGAAAGAGCGAGGGCAGGCCGGAGCCAGGGTGAAGGCTAGACGTAGCGAGGGCGAGAGCGGGCCGGAGCCAAGGCGAAGGCAGGCCAGAGCCAAAGCGAGAGAAGGCCGGAGCCAAGGCGAAGGCAGGCCAGACCAGAGATAAAGCAGGCCGGAGCAAAGAGGAGAGCAGGCCAGAGCGAAAGCGAGAGCAGGCTGGAACCAGGGCGAGAGCAGGCCGGAGCCAGGGCGAGGGCAGGCCAGAGCGAGAGCAGTCCGGAGCCAGGGCGAGGGCAAGCTGTAGCCAGTGCGAGAGCAGGCCGGAGCCAAGGTGAAGGCAGGTTAGAGCCAGAGCGAGAGCAGGCCGGAACCAAAGCGAGAGCAGGCCGGTGCCAAGGCAAAGGCAGGCCAGACAAAAGCTAATGCAGGCCGGAGCCAAGGCGAGGGCAGGCCAGACCGAGAGCACGCCGGAGCCAAGGCAAGGGCAGGCCAAAGCCAGAGTGAGAGCAGGCCGGAGCCAGGGCAAGGGCAGGCTGGAGCCAGAGAGAAAGCAGGCCGGAGCCAGAGAGAAAGCAGGCCGGAGCCAGTGCGAGGGCAGGCCGGAGCCAGAGAGAGAGCAGGCCGGAGAAAGAGCGAGGGCAGGCCGGAGCCAGGGTGAAGGCTAGACGTAGCGAGGGCGAGAGCGGGCCGGAGCCAAGGCGAAGGCAGGCCAGAGCCAAAGCGAGAGAAGGCCGGAGCCAAGGCGAAGGCAGGCCAGACCAGAGATAAAGCAGGCCGGAGCAAAGAGGAGGGCATGCCAGAGCGAGAGCAGGCCGGAGCCAGGGAGAAACAGGCCGGAGCCAGGGCGAGGGCAGGCCGGAGCTAGAGCGAGAGCAGGCCGGAGCCAGAGCGAGGGCAGACCTGAAAGAGAGCATGCTGGAGCCAGGGCGAGGGCAGGCGGGAGCCAGAGCAATGGCAGGCCGGAGCCACAGCGAGGGCAGGCCAGAGCCAGGGAGAGAGCAGGCCGGAGCCAGGGCGAGGGCAGGCCAGAGTTAGAACGAGAGCAGGCCGGAGCCAGGGCGAGGGCAGACCTGATCAAGAGCAGGCTGGAGCCAGGGCGAGGGCAGGCCAGAGCCAGAGCGAGGGCAGGCCGGAGCCAGGGTGAAGGCAAGACGTTTCGAGGGCAGGCCGCAGCCAAGGTGAGAGCAGGCCGGAGCCAGAGCAAGAGCAGGCCGGAGCCAGGGCGAGGGCAGGACAGAGCCAGAGCGAGAGCTGGTCGGAGCCAGGGCGATGGCAGGCCAGAGCCAAGGCGAGAGCAGGCCGGCGCCAGGGCAAGAGCAGGCCGGAGCAAAGCGAGAGCAGGCCGGAGCAAGGCGAGAGCAGGCCGGAGCCAGGATGAGGGCAGGCCGGAGCCAAGGTGAAGGCAGGCGAAAGCCAGAGCAAAAGCAGGTCGGAGCCAGGGCGAGGGCAGGCTGGAGGCAGAGAGAGAGCAGGCCGGAGCCAGGGAAAGGGCAGGCCAGAGCGAGGGCAGGCCAGAGCCAGAGCGAGGGCAGGCCAGAGCCAGAGCGAGGGCAGGCCGGAGCCAGGGTGAAGGCAAGACGTTTCGAGGGCAGGCCGCAGCCAAGGTGAGAGCAGGCCGGAGCCAGAGCGAGAGCAGGCCGGAGCCAAAAGCGAGAGCAGGCCAGAGCCAAGGCGAAGGCAGGCCAGACCAGAGCTAAAAATGGCCGGAGCAAAGGATAGGGCAGGCCAGAGCGAGAGCAGGCCGGAGCCAGGGCAAGAGCAGGCTGGAGCCAAAGCGAGAGCAGGCCGGAGCCAGGGCAAGAGCAGGCCGGAGCCAAGGCGAGAGCAGGCCGGAGCCAGAGAGAGGGCAGGCGGGAGCAAAGGCGAGGGCAAGCCAGAGCCAGAGCAGGCCGGAGCTAGGGCGAGGGCAGGCCGGAGCCAGTGCGAGTGCAGGCCAGAGCCAGAGCAGGCCGGGGCCAGGGGGCGAAAGCAACCTGGGGCCAGGGGGCGAAAGCAACCCGGGGCCAGGGGGCGAAAGCAACCCGTAGTCAGGGCGAGGGCAGGCCGGAGCCAGGGCGAGAGCTGGCCGGAGCCAAGGTGAGGGCAGGCCGGAGCCAGAGCGAGAGCAGGTCGGAGCCAGGGTGAAGGCAAGACGTTTCGAGGGCAGGCCGCAGCCAAGGTGAGAGCAGGCCGGAGCCAGAGCGAGAGCAGGCCGGAGCCAAAAGCGAGAGCAGGCCAGAGCCAAGGCGAAGGCAGGCCAGACCAGAGCTAAAAATGGCCGGAGCAAAGGATAGGGCAGGCCAGAGCGAGAGCAGGCCGGAGCCAGGGCAAGAGCAGGCCGGAGCCAAAGCGAGAGCAGGCCGGAGCCAGGGCAAGAGCAGGCCGGAGCCAGGGCAAGAGCAGGCCGGAGCCAAGGCGAGAGCAGGCCAGAGCCAGAGAGAGGGCAGGCGGGAGCAAAGGCGAGGGCAAGCCAGAGCCAGAGCGAGAGCAGGCCGGAGCTAGGGCGAGGGCAGGCCAGAGCCAGAGCAGGCCGGGGCCAGGGGGCGAAAGCAACCTGGGGCCATGGGGCGAAAGCAACCCGGGGCCAGGGGGCGAAAGCAACCCGGGGCCAGGGGGCGAAAGCAACGCGGGGCCAGGGGGCGAAAGCAACCCGTAGTCAGGGCGAGGGCAGGCCGGAGCCAGGGCGAGAGCTGGCCGGAGTCAAGGTGAGGGCAGGCCGGAGCCAAAGCGAGAGCAGGTCCGAGCCAACGCGAAAGCAGGCCGGACGAGAGCTAAAGCAGGCCGGAATCAACTGATGATGTCATTCGATGATGTCAAAATCAACTGATGATGTCATTCGATGATGTCATAATGAGCTGATGAGGTCATTCGGTGATGTCATAATGAGCTGATGAGGTCATTCGGTGATGTCATATTCAACTGATCATGTCATTCAATGATGTCATAGTCAACTGATGATGTCATCGGATCCAAGGCGAGGGCAGGCCAGAGCGAGAGCATGCCGAAGCCAAGGCGAGGGTAGGCCAGAGCCAGAGCAAGAGCAGGCCGGAGCCAGGGTGATGGCAGGCCGGAGGCAGGGAGAGAGCAGGCCGGAGCCAGGGCGAGAGCAGGCCGGAGCTAGAGCGAGAGCAGGCCAGAGCCAGGGCAAGGGCAGGCCGGAGCCAGAGCGAGAGCAGGCCGGAGCCAAGGCGAGAGCAGGCTGGAGCAAAGGCGAGAGCAGGGCGGAGCCAAGGTGAGGGCAGGTCGGAGCCAAGGTGAGGGCAGGTCGGAGCCAGAGCGAGAGCAGGTCGGAGCCAAGGCGAGGGCAGGCAGAGCCAGAGCAAGAGTAGGCCGGAGACTGGGTGAGGGCAGGCCAGAGTGAGAGCAGTCCGGAGCCAGGGCGAGGGCAGGCCAGAGCAAGAATGAGAGCAGGCAGGAGACAGGGTGAGAGTAGGAAGGAACCAGAGCGAGGGCAGGCCAGAGCAGGAGCGAGAACAGGCCGGAGTCAGGGAAAGGGCAGGCCTGAGCCAAAGCGAGGGCAGGCCGGAGCCAGAGCGAGAGCAGGCCGGAGCCAGGACAAGGACAGGCCAGAGCCAGAGCGAGAGCAGGCCGAGCCAAGGCGAAGGCAGGCCAGAGCGAGAGTAGGACGGAGCCAAGGCGAGGGCAGGCCAGAGCCAGAGTAGGCCGGAGCCAAGGCGAGGGCAGGCCAGAGCCAGAGCGAGAGCAGGCCGGAGACAGGGCGAGGGCAGGCGGGAGCCATAGCGAGAGCAGGCCGGAGCCAGGGCGAGGGCAGGCAGGAGCCAGGGCGAGAGCAGGCCAGAGCCAGGGCAAGGGCAGGCCGGAGCCAGAGCGAGAGCAGGCTGGAGCCAAGGCGAGAGCAGGTAAGGAGCCAAGGCGAGGGCAGGCCGGAGCCAGAGCGAGGGCAGGCCGGAGCCAAGGCGAGGGCAGGCCGGAGCCAGAGCAAGAGTAGGCCCCGAGACTGGGCGAGGGCAGGCCAGAGCGAGAGCAGTCCGGAGCCAGGGCGAGGGCAGGCCAGAGCAAGAGCGAGAGCAGGCAGGAGACAGGGCGAGAGTAGGAAGGAACCAGAGCGAGGGCAGGCCGGAGCAGGAGCGAGAGCAGGCCGCAGTCAGGGAAAGGGCAGGCCGGAGCCAAGGCGAGAGCAGGCCGGAGCCAGAGTGAGAGCAGGCCAGAGCCGGGACAAGGACAGGCCAGAGCCAGAGCGAGAGCAGGCCAGTGCCAGGGCGAGGGCAGGCCAGAACTAGAGTAGTCCGGAGCCAGGGCGAGAGTAGGCCGGAGCCACGGCGAGGGCAGGCCAGAGCCAGAGCGAGAGCAGGCCTGAGACAGGGCAAGGGCAGGCCAGAGCGAGAGCAGTCCGGAGCCAGGGAGAGGGCAAGCCGTAGCCAGGGCGAGAGCAGGCCGGAGCCAAGGCGAATGCAGGCCAGAGCCAGAGCAAGAGTAGTCAGGAGCCAAGGCAAGGGCAGGACAGAGCCAGAGCGAGAGCAGGCCGTTGACAGGGTGAGGGCAGGCCAGAGCAAGAGCGAGAGCAGGCCGGAGACAGGGCGAGTGCAGGCCAGAGCGAGAGCAGTCTGGAGCCAGGGCGAGGGCAAGCCGCAGCCAGGGCGGGATTAGGCCGGAGCCAAGTGGAAGGCAGGCCAGAGCCAGAGCAAGAGTAGGCCGGAGCCAAGGCGAGGGCAGGCCGGAGCCAAGGCGAGGGCAGGCCGGAGTCAAGGCGAGGTCAGGCCGGAGCCAAGGTGAGAACAGGCCAGAGCCAGGGCGAGGGCAGGCCGGAGCCAGAGCGAGAGCAGGGCGGAGCCAAGGCGAGGGTAGGTCGGAGCCACAGCAAGAGCAGGCTGGTGCCAAGGCGAGGGCAGGCGGGACGCAGGGCGAGGGCAGGATGGAGGCAGAGCGAGAGCAGGCCGGAGCCAGGGCAGGCCGGAGCCAGGGCAAGGACAAGCCGGAGCCACGGCAAGGACAGGCCGGAGCCACGGCAAGGACAGGCCGGAGCCAGAGCGAGGGCAGGCCGGAGCCAGAGCAAGAGCAGGCCGGAGCCAAGGTGAGGGAGGCCGGGGCCAGGGCGAGAGCAGGCCGGAGCCAAGGGGAGGGCAGGCCGAAGCGAGAGCAGGCCGGAGTCAGAGCGAGAGCAGGCCGGAGCCAAGGTGAGGGCAGGCCGGAGCTAGGGCAAGGGCAGACCGGAGCCAGGGCGAGGGCAGGTCGGAGCCAGAGAGAGAGCAGGCCGGAGCCAAGGCGAGGGCAGGCCGGAGCCAGGGCGAGGGCAGGCTGGAGTCAGGGTGAAGGCAGGCCAGAGTCAGGGTGAGAGCAGGCCGGAGCCAAGTCGAGGGCAGGCCAGAGTGAGAGCAGGCCGGAGACAGGACGAGGGCTGGCCAGAGCCAGAACGAGAGCAGGCCGGAGCCAAGGTGAGGGCAGGCCAGAGCAAGAGCGAGAACAGGCCGGAGCAAGGGCGAGGGTAGGCCAGATCACGGGCAGGCCAGAGCCAGAGCGAGACCAGGCCGGAGCCAGGGCGAGGGCAGGCCAAAGCCAGAGCGAGAGCAGGCCGGAGCAAAGGTGAGGGCAGGCCAAAGCCAGAGCGAGAGCAGACCGGAGCCTGGGCGAGGACAGGCCGGAGCCAGGGAGAGAGCAGGTCAGAGCTAGGGCGAGGGCAGGCCGGAGCCAAAGAAAGAGCAGGCCAGAGCCAGGGTGAGGTAAGGCCGGAGCCATGGCGAGAGCAGGCCGGAGCCAGGGAGAGAGCAGGTCAGAGCTAGGGCGAGGGCAGGCCGGAGCCAAAGCGAGAGCAGGCCAGAGCCAGGGCGAGGGCAGGTCGGAGCCAGAGCGAGAGCAGGCCGGAGCCAGAGCGAGAGCAGGCAGGAGCCAAGGCGAGGGCAGGCCGGAGCCAGGGCGATGGCAGGCAGGGGCGAGAGCAGGCCGGAGCCAGAGCGAGAGCAGGCAGGAGCGAAGGCGAGGGCAGGCCGGAGCCAGGGCGAGGGCAGGCCGGAGCGAGGGCGAGGACAGGCCGGAGCCAGGGCGAGGGCAGGTCGGAGTCAGAGCGAGAGTAGGCCGGAGCCAAGGTGAGGGCAGGCCGGAGCCAGGACGAGGGCAGGCCAGAGCCAGAGCGAGAGCAGGCTGGAGCCAAGGTGAGGGCAGGCCAGAGCCAGAGCGAGAGCAGGCCGGAGCCAAGGTGAGGGCAGGCCAGAGCTAGAGCGAGAACAGGCCGGAGCAAGGGCGAAGGCAGGCCAGAATGAGAGCAAGCCGGAGCCAGGGCGAGGGCAGGACAGAGCCAGAGCGAGAGAAGGCCGGAGCCAGGGCGAGGGCAGTACCGAGCCAGAGCGAGAGCAGGCCGGAGCCAGGGCAAGAGCAGGCCGGAGCCAAGGCGAGAGCAGGCCGCAGCCAAGGCGAGAGCAGGCCGCAGCCAAGGCGAGAGCAGGCCGCAGCTACAGAGAGAGCAGGAAGGAGCAAGGAAAAGGGCAGGCCAGAGCAAAAGCAGGCAGGAGCCAGGGCGAGGGCAGGCCGGAGCAAGAGCGAGAGCAGGCTAGAGCCAAGGCGATAGCAGGCCAGAGCAAGGGCGAAGGCAGGCCAGAGCGAGAGCAGGCCGGAGCCAGGCCGAGGGCAGGACAGAGCCAGAGCGAGAGAAGGCCGGAGCCAGGGCAAGAGCAGGCCGGAGCCAAGGCGAGAGCAGGCCGCAGCCAAGCCGATAGCAGGCCGGAGCCAGAGAGAGGGCAGACGGAGCCAAGGCGAGGGCAGGCCAGAGCTCGAGCGAGAGCAGGCCGGAGCCAGTGCGAGGGCAGGCCTGAGCCAGAGAGAGAGCAGGCCGGAGCAAGGACGAGGGCAGGCCAGAGCAAAAGCAGGCGGAAGCTAGGGCGAAGGCAGGCCGGAGCAAGAGCGAAAGCAGGCCAGAGCCAGAGCGAGAGCAGGCCGTAGCCAGAGCGAGAGCAGGCTGTAGCCAGGGCGAGGGCAGGTCGGAGCAAGAGCGAGAGCAGGCCGCAGCTAGGGCGAGAGCAGGCCGGAGCCAGAGCGAGGGCAGGCCGGAGCCAAAGCGAGAGCAAGCCGGAGCCAAGGCGAAGGCAGGCCAAACTACAGCTAAAAATGGCCGGAGCCAAGGATAAGGCAAGCCAGAGCGAGAGCACGCCGGAGCCAAGGCAAGGGCAGACTAAAGTCAGAGCGAGAGCAGGCCAGAGCAAAGGCGAGAGTAGGCCGGAGCCAGGGCGAGGGCAGGCCGGAGCTAGAGCGAGAGCAGGCCGGAGCCAGGGCGAGGGCAGGCCAGAACGAGAGCAGGCGGGAGCCTGGGCGAGGGCAGGCCGGAGCTAGAGCGAGAGCTGGCCGGAGCTAGAGCGAGAGCTGGCCGGAGCCAGGGCGAGGGCAGGCCAGAACGAGAGCAGGCCGGAGCCAGGGCGAAGGCAGGCCGGAGCCAGGGAGAAGGCAAGACGTAGCGAGAGCAGGCTGGAGCCAGGGAGAAGGCCGGCCCGAGCCAGAGCGAGAGCAGGCCGGAGCCAAGGCGAGAGCAGGATGGAGCAAGGGCGAGGGCAGGCCGGAGCCAAGGCGAGGGCAGGAAGGAGCCAGAGCGAGAGCAGATCGGAGCCAGGGAAAGGGCAGGCCGGAGCCAGAGAGAGAGCAGGCTGGAGCCAGGGCAAGGACAAGTCGGAGCAAGAGCGAGAGCAGGCCGGAGCCAGGGCAAGAGCAGGCCGGAGCCAGAGGGAGAGCAGGCCGGAGCCAGGGCAAGAGCAGGCCGCAGCCAGGGCACGAGCAGGCCGGAGCCAAGGGGAGAGCAGGCCGCAGCCAAGGCGAGAGCAGGCCGGAGCCAGAAAGAGGGCAGGCCGGAGCCAAGGCGAGGGCAGGCCAGAGCTAGAGCGAGAGCAGGCCGGAGCAAGGGCGAGGGCAGGCCGGAGCAAGGGCGAGGGAAGGCCGGAGCAAGGGCGAGGGCAGGCCGGAGCCAGAGAGAGAGCAGGCCGGTGCAAGGACGAGGGCAGGCCAGAGCAAAAGCAGGCGGGAGCCAGGGCGAAGGCAGGCCGGAGCAAGAGCGAGAGCAGGCCAGAGCCAGAGTGAGAGCAGGCCAGAGCCAGAGTGAGAGCAGGCCGGAGCAAGGACGAGGGCAGGCCAGAGCAAAAGCAGGCGGGAGCCAGGGCGAAGGCAGGCCGGAGCAAGAGCGAGAGCAGGCCAGAGCCAGAGTGAGAGCAGGCCAGAGCCAGAGTGAGAGCAGGCCGGAGCCAGAGCGAGGGCAGGACGGAGCCAGAGCGAGGGCAGGCCGGAGCCAAAGCGAGAGCAAGCCGGAGCCAAGGCGAAGGCAGGCCAGACTACAGCTAAAAATGGCCGGAGCCAAGGATAGGGCAAGCCAGAGCGAGAGCACGCCGGAGCCAAGGCAAGGGCAGACTAAAGTCAGAGCGAGAGCAGGCCAGAGCCAAGGCGAGAATAGGCCGGAGCCAGGGCGAGGGCAGGCCGGAGCTAGAGCGAGAGCAGGCCGGAGCCAGGGCGAGGGCAGGCCAGAACGAGAGCAGGCGGGAGCCTGGGCGAGGGCAGGCCGGAGCTAGAGCGAGAGCTGGCCGGAGCCAGGGCGAGGGCAGGCCAGAACGAGAGCAGGCCGGAGCCAGGGCGAGACCAGGCCGGAGCCAGGGCGAGGGCAGGCCGGAGCCAGGGCGAGGGCAGGCCGGAGCCAGGGCGAAGGCAAGACGTAGCGAGAGCAGGCCGGAGCCAGGGAGAAGGCCGGCCCGAGCCAGAGCGAGAGCAGGCCGGAGCCATGGCAAGAGCAGGCCGGAGCCAAGATGAGAGCAGGATGGAGCAAGGGCGAGGGCAGGCCGGAGCCAAGGCGAGGGCAGGAAGGAGCCAGAGCGAGAGCAGATCGGAGCCAGGGAAAGGGCAGGCCGGAGCCAGAGAGAGAGCAGGCTGGAGCCAGGGCAAGGACAAGGCGGAGCAAGAGCGAGAGCAGGCCGGAGCCAGGGCAAGAGCAGGCCGGAGCCAGAGGGAGAGCAGGCCGGAGCCAGGGCAAGAGCAGGCCGCAGCCAGGGCACGAGCAGGCCGGAGCCAAGGGGAGAGCAGGCCGCAGCCAAGGCGAGAGCAGGCCGGAGCCAGAAAGAGGGCAGGCCGGAGCCAAGGCGAGGGCAGGCCAGAGCTAGAGCGAGAGCAGGCCGGAGTAAGGGCGAGGGCAGGCCGGAGCAAGGGCAAGGGCAGGCCGGAGCCAGAGAGAGAGCAGGCCGGAGCAAGGACGAGGGCAGGCCAGAGCAAAAGCAGGCGGGAGCCAGGGCGAAGGCAGGCCGGAGCAAGAGCGAGAGCAGGCCAGAGCCAGAGTGAGAGCAGGCCGGAGCCAGAGCGAGAGCAGGCCAGAGCCAGAGCGAGAGCAGGCCAGAGCCAGGGCGAGGGCAGGTCGGAGCAAGAGTGAGAGCAGGCAGGAGCTAGGGCGAGAGCAGGCCGGAGCCAGAGCAGGCCGGAGCCAGAGCATGCCGGAGCCAAAGCGAGAGCAGGCCGGAGCCAAGGCGAAGGCAGGCCAGACCAGAGCTAAAAATGGCCGGAGTTAAGGATAGGGCAAGCCAGAGCGAGAGCACGCTGGAGCCAAGGCGAGGGCAGGCAAAAGCCAGAGTGAGAGCAGGCCAGAGCCAAGCCGAGAGAAGTCCGGAGCCAGGGCTGTGGCCTGCAGGCAGGAGCAGGGCGAGGGCAGGCCGGAGCAAGAGCGAGAGCAGGCCAGAGCCAAGGCGATAGCAGGCCGGAGCAAGGGCGAAGGCAGGCCAGAGCGAGAGCAGGCCGGAGCCAGGGCGAGGGCAGGCCGGAGCAAGAGCGAGAGCAGGCCAGAGCCAAGGCGATAGCAGGCCAGAGCCAAGGCGATAGCAGGCCGGAGCAAGGGTGAAGGCAGGCCAGAGCGAGAGCAGGCCGGAGCAAGGGCGAGGGCAGGCCAGAGCTAGAGCGACAGCAGGCCGGAGCCAGGGCGAGGGCAGGCCAGAGCGAGTGCAGGCCAGATCCAGTGCGAGGGCAGGCTGGAGCCAAAGAGAGGGCAGGCCGGAGCCAGGGTGAGGGCAAGACGTAGCGAGGGCGAGAGCGGGCCGGAGCCAAGGAGAAGGCAGGCCAGAGCCAAAGCGAGAGAAGGCCAGAGCTAAGGGGAAAGAAGGCCAGACCAGAGATAAAGCAGGCCGGAGTCAAGGCCAGGGCAGGCAAGAGCCAGAGCGAGAGCAGGATGGAGCCAAGGCGAGAGCAGGCCGGAGCCAGGGCGAGAGCAGGCCAGAGCTAAGGCGAGAGCAGGCCAGAGCTAAGGCGAGAGCAGGCTAGAGCCAGGGCGAGGGCAGGCGAAAGCCAGAGCGAGAGCAGGCCGGAGCCAGGGCGAGAGCATGCCGGAGCCAAGCTGAGGGCATGCCAGAGCGAGGGCAAGCCAGAGCGAGGGCAAGCCAGAGCCAGGGCGAGAGCAAGCCGGAGCCAGGGCAGGACAGAGCCAGAGCGAGAGCAGGTTGAAACCAGAGCGAGAGAAGGCCGGAGCCAGGTCGAGAGCAGGCAGTAGCCAAGCCGAGGGCAAGCCAGAGCGAGGGCAGGCCGGAGCCAGGGCGAGAGCAGGCCAGAGCCAAAGCGAGAGCAGGCTGGAGCCAGAGCAAGAGCAGGCGGGAGCCTGGGCGAGGGCAGGCCGGAGCTATAGCGAGAGCTGGCCGGAGCCAGGGCGAGGGCAGGTCAGAACGAGAGCAGGCCGGAGCCAGGGCGAGAGCAGGCCGGAGCCAGGGAGAGGGCAGGCCGGAGCCAGGGCGAAGGCAAGACGTAGCGAGAGCAGGCCGGAGCCAGGGAGAAGGCCGGCCCGAGCCAGAGCGAGAGCAGGCCGGAGCCATGGCAAGAGCAGGCCGGAGCCAAGATGAGAGCAGGCCGGAGCCAAGGCGAGAGCAGGATGGAGCAAGGGCGAGGGCAGGCCGGAGCCAAGGCGAGGGCAGGAAGGAGCCAGAGCGAGAGCAGATCGGAGCCAGGGAAAGGGCAGGCCGGAGCCATAGAGAGAGCAGGCTGGAGCCAGGGCAAGGACAAGGCGGAGCAAGAGCGAGAGCAGGCCGGAGCCAGGGCAAGAGCAGGCCGGAGCCAGAGGGAGAGCAGGCCGGAGCCAGGGCAAGAGCAGGCCGCAGCCAGGGCACGAGCAGGCCGGAGCCAAGGGGAGAGCAGGCCGCAGCCAAGGCGAGAGCAGGCCGGAGCCAGAAAGAGGGCAGGCCGGAGCCAAGGCGAGGGCAGGCCAGAGCTAGAGCGAGAGCAGGCCGGAGTAAGGGCGAGGGCAGGCCGGAGCAAGGGCAAGGGCAGGCCGGAGCCAAAGAGAGAGCAGGCCGGAGCAAGGACGAGGGCAGGCCAGAGCGAGAGCAGGCCGGAGCCAGGGCGAGGGCAGGCCGGAGCAAGAGCGAGAGCAGGCCAGAGCCAAGGCGATAGCAGGCCGGAGCAAGGGCGAAGGCAGGCCAGAGCGAGAGCAGGCCGGAGCAAGGGCGAGGGCAGGCCAGAGCTAGAGCGACAGCAGGCCGGAGCCAGGGCGAGGGCAGGCCAGAGCGAGTGCAGGCCAGATCCAGTGCGAGGGCAGGCTGGAGCCAAAGAGAGGGCAGGCCGGAGCCAGGGTGAGGGCAAGACGTAGCGAGGGCGAGAGCGGGCCGGAGCCAAGGAGAAGGCAGGCCAGAGCCAAAGCGAGAGAAGGCCAGAGCTAAGGGGAAAGAAGGCCAGACCAGAGATAAAGCAGGCCGGAGTCAAGGCCAGGGCAGGCAAGAGCCAGAGCGAGAGCAGGATGGAGCCAAGGCGAGAGCAGGCCGGAGCCAGGGCGAGAGCAGGCCAGAGCTAAGGCGAGAGCAGGCCAGAGCCAGGGCGAGGGCAGGCGAGAGCCAGAGCGAGAGCAGGCCGGAGCCAGGGAGAGAGCAGGCCGGAGCCAAGCTGAGGGCAAGCCAGAGCGAGGGCAAGCCAGAGCCAGGGCGAGAGCAAGCCGGAGCCAGGACAGGACAGAGGCAGAGCGAGAGCAGGTTGAAACCAGAGCGAGAGAAGGCCGGAGCCAGGTCGAGAGCAGGCAGTAGCCAAGCCGAGGGCAAGCCAGAGCGAGGGCAGGCCGGAGCCAGGGCGAGAGCAGGCCAGAGCCAAAGCGAGAGCAGGCTGGAGCCAGAGCAAGAGCAGGCTGGAACCAGGGCGAGAGCAGGCCAGAGCCAGGGCGAGGGCAGGCCAGAGCCAGAGCGAGAGCAGGCCGGAGCCACGGCGAGGGCAGGTCGGAGCCAGGGAGAGAGCAGGCCGGAGCGAAGGCGAGAGCAGGCGGGAGCCAAGGCGAGGGCAGGTCGGAGCCACAGCGAGAGCAGGCCGGAGCCAAGTGAGGGCAGGCCAGAGCCAGAGGGAAAGCAGGCCGGAGCCAGAGCAAAGGCAGGCCGGAGCCAGAGCGAGAGCAGACCGGAGCCAGGGTGAGAGCAGACCGGAGCCAAGGCGAGGGCAGGCCAGAGCGAGAGAGAGTGTATGCCGGAGCCAGAGAAAGAGCTGGCCAGAGCCAGGGCGAGAACAGGCCGGAGCCATGGCGAGGGAAGGCCGGAGCCAGGGCAAGGGCCAGCAGGAACGAGGGCGAGGGCAGCCTAGGACTAGGGCGAGAGCAGGCCGAAGCCAGGGCGAGGCCAGAGCAAGAACAGGCCAGAGCCAGAGCGAGAGCAGGCCGGAGCCAGGGCAAGGGCAGGCGTGAGCCAGAGCAAGAGCAGGCCGGAGCCGGAGCAAGGGCAGGCCGGAGCCAGGGCGAGAACAGGCAGGAGCCAAGGCGAGAGCAGGCCGGAGCCAAGGCGAGGGCAGGCCGGAGCCAGAGCGAGAGCAGGCCGGAGCCGAGGTGAGGGCAGGCCGGAGCCAGTGCGAAGGCAGGCCAGAGCGAGAGCAGGCCGGAGCCAGGGCGAGGGCAGGCCGGAGCCAGTGCGAGTGCAGGCCGGAGCCAGTGCGAGTGCAGGCCAGAGCCAGGGCAATTGCAGGCCAGAGCCAGGGCGAGTGCAGGCCAGAGCCAGGGCGAGGGCAGGCCAGAGCCAGGGCGAGGGCAGACCGGAGTCAGAGCGAGAGCAGGCCGGAGCCAAGATGAGGAAAGGCCGGAGCCAGAGCGATAGCAGGCCGGAGCCAGAGCGAGAGCAGGCAGGAGCCAAAGCGAGAGCAGGCCGGAGCCAAAGCGAGAGCAGGCCGGAGCCAAAGCGAGAGCAGGCCGGAGCCAAGGCGAGGGCAGGCCGTAACCAGGGCGAGGGCAGGTCAGAGCAAGATCGAGAGCAGGCCGGAGCAAGGGCGAAGGCAGGTCAGAGCGAAAGCAGGCCGGAGCCAGGGCGAGGGCAGGCCAGAGCAAGAGAAGGTCGGAGCCAGGGCGAGGGCAGGCCAGAGCGAGAGAAGGTCGGAGCCAGGGCGAGGGCAGGCCAGAGCGAGAGAAGGTCGGAGCCAGGGCGAGGGCAGGCCAGAGCGAGAGAAGGTCGGAGCCAGGACGAGGGCAGTCCCGAGCCAGAGCGAGAGCAGGCCGGAGCCAGGGCAAGAGCAGGCCAGAACCAGTGCAAGAGCAGACCGGAGCCAGGGCAAGAGCAGGCCGGAGCCAGGGCAAGAGCAGGCCGGAGCCAGGGCAAGAGCAGGCCACAGCCAGAAAGAGGGCAGGCCGGAGCTATGGCGAGAGCAGGCCGGAGCCAGGGCAAGAGCAGGCCGGAGCCAAGGCGGGAGCAGGCCGCAGCCAAGGTGAGAGCAGGCCAGAGCGAGAGCAGGCCGAAGCTAGGGCAAGAGCAAGCCAGAGCCAAGGCGAGAGCAGGCCGCAGCCAAGGCAAGAGCAGGCCGGAGCCAAGGCGGGAGCAGGCCAGAGCCAAGGTGAGAGCCGGCCAGAGCGAGAGCAGGCCGGAGCCAGGGCAAGAGCAGGCCGAAGCCAGGGCAAGAGCAGGCCGGAGCCAAGGCGAGAGCAGGCCGCAGCCAAGGCGAGAGAGAGCAGGCCGGAAGCAGGGCAAGGGCAGGCCGGAGCCAGAGCGAGAGCAGGACGGAGCTACGGCGAAAGCAGGCCGGAGCCAGGGCAGGAGCAGGCTGGAGCCAGGGCAAGAGCAGGCCGGAGCCAAGGCGGGAGCAGGCCGCAGCCAAGGCGAGAGCGGGCCAGAGCGAGAGCAGGCCGAAGCCAGGGCAAGAGCAGGCCGGAGCCAAGGCGGGAGCAGGTCGCAACCAAGGTGAGAGCAGGCTGGAGCCAGAGAGAGAGCAGGCCGGAGGCAGAGCGAGAGCATGCCGGAGCTAGGGCAGGCCGGAGCCAGAGAGAGGGCAGGCCAGAGCCAGAGAGAGGGCAGGCCGGAGCCAGAGAGAGGGCAGGCCGGAGCCAGAGAGAGGGCAGGCCGGAGCCAGAGAGAGGGCAAGACGTAGCGAGGGCGAGAGCGGGCCGGAGCCAAGGCGAAGGCAGGCCAGAGCCAAAGCTAGAGAAGGCCAGAGCTAAGGGGAAAGAAGGCCAGACCAGAGATAAAGCAGGCCGGAGTCAAGGCGAGGGCAGGCAAGAGCCAGAGCGAGAGCAGGACGGAGCCAAGGCGAGAGCAGGCCGGAGCCAGGGTGAGCGCAGGCCAGAGCTAAGGCGAGAGCAGGCCAGAGCCAGGGCGAGGGCAGGCGAGAGCCAGAGCGAGAGCAGGCTGGAGCCAGGGCGAGAGCAGGCCGGAGCCAAGCCGAGGGCAAGCCAGAGCGAGGGCAAGCCAGAGCCAGGGCGAGAGCAGGCCGGAGCCAGGGCAGGACAGAGCCAGAGCGAGAGCAGGCTGAAATCAGAGCGAGAGAAGGCCGGAGCCAGGTCGAGAGCAGGCCGTAGCCAAGCCGAGGGCAAGCCAGAGCGAGGGCAGGCCGTAGCCAGGGCGAGAGCAGGCCAGAGCCAAAGCGAGAGCAGGCTGGAGCCAGGGCAGGCCAGAGCCAGAGCGAGAGCAGGCTGGAACCAGGGCGAGAGCAGGCCAGAGCCAGGGCGAGGGCAGGCCAGAGCCAGAGCGAGAGCAGGCCGGAGCCACGGTGAGGGCAGGTCGGAGCCAGGGAGAGAGCAGGCCGGAGCGAAGGCGAGAGCAGGCGGGAGCGAAGGCGAAAGCAGGCGGGAGCCAAGGTGAAGGAAGGTCGGAGCCACAGAGAGCAGGCCGGAGCCAAGTGAGGGCAGGCTAGAGCCAGAGCGAAAGCAGGCCGGAGCCAGAGCAAAGGCAGGCCGGAGCCAGAGCGAGAGCAGACCGGAGCCAAGGTGAGAGCAGGCCGGAGCCAAGGCGAGGGCAGGCCAGAGCGAGAGAGAGGGTAAGCCGGAGCCAGAGAAAGAGCTGGCCGGAGCCAGGGCGAGGGCAGGCAAGAGTGAGAGCAGTCCAGAGCCAGGGCGAGGGCAAGCCGTAGCCAGGGCGAGAACAGGCCGGAGCCAAGGCGAAGGCAGGCAAGAGCGAGAGCAGGCCGGAGCCAGAGTGAGAGCGATCTGGAGCCAAGGCCAGGGGAGGTCGGAGCAAGAGCGAGAGCAGGCCGGAGCCACGATGAGGGCAGGCCGGAGCTAGGGCGAGGGTAGGCCAGAGCGAGGGCAGTCCGGAAATAGGGCGAGGGCAAGTCAGAGCGAGGGCAGTCCGGAGATAGGGCGAGGGCAAGCGGTAGCCAGGGCGAGAGCAGGCCGGAGCTAGGGCGAGGGCAGGCCGGAGCCGAGGGCAGGCCGGAGCCAAGGCGAGGGCAGGCCAGAGCGAGAGCAGGCCGGAGCCAAGGCGAGGGCAGGTCGGAGCCAAGGCGAGAGCGGGCCAGAGCGAGAGCAGGCCGAAGCCAGGGCAAGAGCAGGCCGGAGCCAAGGCGGGAGCAGGTCGCAACCAAGGTGAGAGCAGGCTGGAGCCAGAGAGAGAGCAGGCCGGAGGCAGAGCGAGAGCATGCCGGAGCTAGGGCAGGCCGGAGCCAGTGCGAGGGCAGGCCGGAGCCAGAGAGAGGGCAGGCCAGAGCCAGAGAGAGGGCAGGCCGGAGCCAGAGAGAGGGCAGGCCGGAGCCAGAGAGAGGGCAAGACGTAGCGAGGGCGAGAGCGGGCCGGAGCCAAGGCGAAGGCAGGCCAGAGCCAAAGCTAGAGAAGGCCAGAGCTAAGGGGAAAGAAGGCCAGACCAGAGATAAAGCAGGCCGGAGTCAAGGCGAGGGCAGGCAAGAGCCAGAGCGAGAGCAGGACGGAGCCAAGGCGAGAGCAGGCCGGAGCCAGGGTGAGCGCAGGCCAGAGCTAAGGCGAGAGCAGGCCAGAGCCAGGGCGAGGGCAGGCGAGAGCCAGAGCGAGAGCAGGCTGGAGCCAGGGCGAGAGCAGGCCGGAGCCAAGCCGAGGGCAAGCCAGAGCGAGGGCAAGCCAGAGCCAGGGCGAGAGCAGGCCGGAGCCAGGGCAGGACAGAGCCAGAGCGAGAGCAGGCTGAAATCAGAGCGAGAGAAGGCCGGAGCCAGGTCGAGAGCAGGCCGTAGCCAAGCCGAGGGCAAGCCAGAGCGAGGGCAGGCCGTAGCCAGGGCGAGAGCAGGCCAGAGCCAAAGCGAGAGCAGGCTGGAGCCAGGGCAGGCCAGAGCCAGAGCGAGAGCAGGCTGGAACCAGGGCGAGAGCAGGCCAGAGCCAGGGCGAGGGCAGGCCAGAGCCAGAGCGAGAGCAGGCCGGAGCCACGGCGAGGGCAGGTCGGAGCCAGGGAGAGAGCAGGCCGGAGCGAAGGCAAGAGCAGGCGGGAGCGAAGGCGAAAGCAGGCGGGAGCCAAGGCGAGGGAAGGTCGGAGCCACAGAGAGCAGGCCGGAGCCAAGTGAGGGCAGGCTAGAGCCAGAGCGAAAGCAGGCCGGAGCCAGAGCAAAGGCAGGCCGGAGCCAGAGCGAGAGCAGACCGGAGCCAAGGTGAGAGCAGGCCGGAGCCAAGGCGAGGGCAGGCCAGAGCGAGAGAGAGGGTAAGCCGGAGCCAGAGAAAGAGCTGGCCGGAGCCAGGGCGAGGGCAGGCAAGAGTGAGAGCAGTCCAGAGCAAGGGCGAGGGCAAGCCGTAGCCAGGGCGAGAACAGGCCGGAGCCAAGGCGAAGGCAGGCAAGAGCGAGAGCAGGCCGGAGCCAGAGTGAGAGCGATCTGGAGCCAAGGCCAGGGGAGGTCGGAGCAAGAGCGAGAGCAGGCCGGAGCCACGATGAGGGCAGGCCGGAGCTAGGGCGAGGGTAGGCCAGAGCGAGGGCAGTCCGGAAATAGGGCGAGGGCAAGTCAGAGCGAGGGCAGTCCGGAGATAGGGCGAGGGCAAGCGGTAGCCAGGGCGAGAGCAGGCTGGAGCTAGGGCGAGGGCAGGCCGGAGCCAAGGCGAGGGCAGGCCAGAGCCAAGGCGAGGGCAGGCCAGAGCCAAGGCGAGGGCAGGCCAGAGCGAGAGCAGGCCGGAGCCAAGGCGAGGGCAGGTCGGAGCCACAGCGAGAGCAGGCTGGAGCCAAGCGAGGGCAAGCCAGAGCCAGAGCGAAATCAGGCCAGAGCAACAGCAAAGGCAGGCCGGAACCAGAGCAGGCCGAAGCCAGGGCGAGTGCAAGCTGGAGCCAAGTCGAGGGCAGGCCAGAGCCAGAGAGAGGGTATGCCGGAGCCAGAGAAAGAGCTGGCCGGAGCCATGGCGAGAACAGGCCAAGCCACGGCGAGGGCAGGCCGGAGCCAAGGCAAGGGCCGGCAGGAACCAGGGCGAGGGCAGGTCGGAGCCACAGCGAGGGCAGGTCGGAGCCACAGCGAGAGTAGGCCGGAGCAAAGCGAGGGCAGGCCAGAGCCAGAGCGAAAGCAGGCCGGAGCCAGAGCAAAGGCAGGCTGGAGCCAGAGCAAAGGCAGGCCAGAGCCAGAGCGAGGGCAAGCCGTAGCCAGGGCGAGAACAGGCCGGAGCCAAGGCGAAGGCAGGCCAGAGCGAGAGCAGGCCGGAGCCAGTGCGAGAGCGATCTGGAGCCAAGGCCATTGGAGGTCGGAGCGAGAGTGAGAGCAGGCCGGAGCCACGATGAGGTCAGGCCGGAGCTAGGGCGAGGGTAGGCCAGAGCGAGGGCAGTCCGGAGATAGGGCGAGGGCAAGCCAGAGAGAGGGCAGTCCGAAGATAGGGCAAAGCAAGCCGTAGCCAGGGCGAGAGCATGCCGGAGCCAAGGCAAAGGCAGGCCAGAGCGAGAGCAGGCCGGAGCCAGGGCGAGAGTAGGCCGGAGCTAGAGCAAGGGCAGGCCAGAGCGAGAGCAGGCCGGAGCCAGAGCGAGAGCAGGCCGGAGCCAGAGCGAGGGTAGGCCGGAGCCAGAGCGAGAGCAGGCCGGAGCCAGAGCGAGAGCAGGCCGGAGCCAGGGAGAGAACAGGCCAGAGCCAGAGCAAGAGCAGGCCGGAGCAAGGGCGAGCGCAGGCCAGAGCGAGAGCAGGCCGGAGGCAGGGCGAGGGCAGACCGGAGCCAGAGCAAGGGCAGGCCGGAGCCAGGGCAAGACGTTGCGAGGGCGAGAGCAGGCCAGAGCCAAGGCGAAGGCAGGCCAGAGCCAAAGCGAGAGCCGGCCGGAGCCTAGGCGAAGGTTGGCCAGACCAGAGCTAAAGCAGGCCGGAGCCAAGGCGAGAGCAGGCCACAGCCAGAGCGAGAGCAGGCCAGAGCCAGGGCGAGGGCAGTCCGGAGATAGGGCAAAGCAAGCCGTAGACAGGGCGAGAGCAGGCCGGAGCCAAGGCAAAGGCAGGCCAGAGCGAGAGAAGGCCGGAGCCAGGGCAAGGGCAGGCGGAGTCAGGATGAGGGCAGGCTGGAGCCAGGACGAGGGCAGGCAGGAGCCAGAGCGAGAGCAGGCCGGAGCAAGGACGAGAGCAGGCCGGAGCCACGATGAGGGCAGGCCGGAGCTAGGGCGAGGGTCGGCCGGAGCCAGGGCGAGGGCAGGCCAGAGCGAGAGCAGTCCGGAGATAGGGCGAAGGCAAGCCGTAGCCAGGGTGAGAGCAGGCCGGAGCCAAGGCAAAGACAGGCCAGAGCGAGAGCAGGCCGGAGCCAGAGCGAGAGTAGGCCGGAGTCAGAGCGAGGGCAGGCCAGAGCCAGAGCGAGGGCAGGCCAGAGCCAAGGCGAGGGCAGGCCTGAGCCAGAGCGAGAACAGGCCGGAGCCAGAGCAAAGGCAAGCCGGAGCCAGAGCGAGAGCAGGCCGGAGCCAGGGCGAAAGCAGGCCGGAGCCAAGGGGAAAGCAGGCCGGAGGTACTGAGAGACCAGGCCAGGGCCAGAGCGAGAGCAGGCGGGAGCCAAGGCGAGGGCAGGCCTGAGCCAGAGCGAAAACAGGACGGAGCGAGGGCGAGAGCAGGTCGGAGCAAGGGTGAGGGTAGGACAGAGCAAGAGCACGCCGGAGCCAAGGCGAGGGCAGGCCAGAGAGAGAGTAGGCTGGAGGCAGGGCGAGGACAGGCCGGAGCAAGAGCGAGAGCAGGCCATAGCTAGGGCAAGGGCAGGCCGGAGCCAGAGCGGGAGCAGGCCGGAGCCAGAGCGGGAGCATGCCGGAGCCAAGGCGAGGGCAGGTCGGAGCCACAGCGAGAGTAGGCCGGAGCCAAGCGAGGGCAGGCCAGAGCCAGAGCGAAAGCAGGCCGGAGCCAGAGCAAAGGCAGGCCGGAGCCAGAGCGAGAGCAGGCCGGAGCCAGAGCGAGAGCAGGCCGGAGCCAGAGCGAGAGCAGGCCGGAGCCAGGGCGAGAGCAGGCCGGAGCCAAGGCGAAGGCAGGCCAGACTAGAGGTAAAGCAGACGGGAGCCAACGCGAGGGCAAGCCAGAGCGAAAGCAGGCCAGAGCCAGGGCAAGAGCAAGCCAGAGCCAAGGGGAGGGCAGGCCGGAGGTACAGCGAGACCAGGCCAGAGCGAGAGCAGGCCGGAGCCAGGGCGAGGGCAGGCAAGAGCGAGAGCAGTCCAGAGCCAGGGCGAGGGCAAGCCGTAGCCAGGGCGAGAACAGGCCGGAGCCAAGGCGAAGGCAGGCCAGAGCGAGAGCAGGCCGGAGCCAGAGCAAGAGCGATCTGGAGCCAAGGCCAGGGGAGGTCGGAGCGAGAGCGAGAGCAGGCCGGGGCCACGATGAGGGCAGGCCGGAGCTAGGGTGAGGGTAGGCCAGAGCGAGGGCAGTCCAGAGATAGGGCGAGGCAAGCCAGAGCGAGGGCAGTTCGGAGATAGGGCGAGGGCAAGCCGTAGATAGGGCGAGAGCAGGCCGGAGCCAAGGCAAAGGCAGGCCAGAGAGAGAGCCGGCCGGAGCCAGGGCGAGAGTAGGCCGGAGCCAGAGCAAGGGCAGGCCAGAGCCAGAGCGAGAGCAGGACGGAGCCAGGGCGAGGGCAGGCCGGAGCCCGGGAGAGAACAGGCCAGAGCAAGAGCAGGCCGGAGCAAGGGCGAGCGCAGGCCAGAGCGAGAGCAGGCCGGAGGCAGGGCGAGGGCAGGCCGGAGCCAGGGCAAGGGCAGGCCGGAGCCAGGGCAAGGGCAGGCCGGAGCCAGGGCAAGGCCAGAGCGAGAGAAGGCCAGAGCGAGAGCAGCCCGGAGCCAGGGCAAGGGCAGGCTGGAGCCAAGGCGAGGGCAGGCCAGAGCCAGGGCGAGGGTAGGCGGAGTCAGGGCGAGGGCAGGCTGGAGCCAGGGCGAGGGCAGGCAGGAGCTAGAGCGAGAGCAGGCCGGAGCCAGGACGAGAGCAGTCCAGAGCCAGAGCAGGCCGGAGCCATGGGGAGGTCAGGCCAGAGCCAGTGCGAGAACAGGCCGGAGCCAGGGCGAGGGCAGGCCGGAGCCAGAGTGAGAGCAGGCCGGGCCAGGGAGAGGGCAGGCCAGTGCAAGAGCGAGAGCAGGCCGGAATCAAGGCGAGGGCAGGTCGGAGCCAGAGCGAGAGCAGGCTGGAGCCAAGACGAGGGCAGGCTGGAGCCAGGGCGAGGGCAGGCCGGAGCCAGAGCGAGAGAAGGCGGGAGTCAGGGCGAGGGCAGGCCAGAGCCAGGGCGAGGGCAGGCCAGAGCCAGAGCGAAAGCAGGCCAGAGCCAGATCGAAGGAAATCCGGAGACAGAGCGAGAGCAGGCCGGAGCCAAGGCGAGAGCAGGCCGGAGCCAGAGCGAGAGCAGGCCGGAGCCAGGGTGAGAGCAGGCCAGAGCCAGTGCGAGAGCAGGCCGGAGCCAGGGCGAGGGCAGGCCGGAGCCAAAGCGAGAGCAGGGTGGTGCCAGGGCGAGGGCAGGCCGGAGCCAGGGAGAGAGCAGGCCAGAGTCAGGGCGAAAGCAGGCCGGAGCCAAGGCAAGAGCAGGCCAGAGCCAAGGCGAGGGAAGGCCAGAGCCAAGGCGAGGGAAGGCCAGAGCAAGGGCGAGGGCAGGCATGACACAGAGCGAGAGAAGGCCGGAGCCAGAGCGAGAGCAGGCCGGAGCCAGGGCGAGAGCAGGCCGGAGCCAGGGCGAGAGCAGGCCGGAGCCAGGGCGAGGGCAGGCCGGAGCCAGGGCGAGGGCAGGTCGGAGCCAGTGCGAGGGCAAGCCAGAGCCAAGGCAAGGGCAGGCTAGAGCCAGTGGGAAAGCAGGCCAGAGCCAGGGCGAAGGCAGACCGGAGACAGAGCGAGAGCACGGCGAGAGCAGACCGGAGCCAAAGCGAGGGAAGGCCAGAGCCAGAGCAAGAGCAGGCCGGAGCCAGGGCGAGGGCAGGCCAGAGCCAGAAAGAGAGCAGGCAGGAGCCAAGGCGAGGGCAGGCCAGAGCCAGAGAGAGAGCAGGCCGGAGTAAGGGCGAGGGCAGACAAGAGCAAGGGCAAGGCCAGAGCGAGAGCAGGCCGGAGCCAGGGCAAGGGCAGGCCGGAGCCAAGGCGAGGGCAAGTCGGAGCCACAGCGAGAGCAGGCTGGAGCCAAGCGAGGGCAAGCCAGAGCGAAAGCAGGCCAGAGCAACAGCAAAGGCAGGCCGGAACCAGAGAAGGCCGGAGCCAGGGCGAGAGCAGGCCGGAGCCAAGTCGAGGGCAGGCCAGAGCCAGAGAGAGGGTATGCCGGAGCCAGAGAAAGAGCTGGCCGGAGCCAGAGAAAGAGCTGGCCGGAGCCATGGCGAGAACAGGCCAAGCCACGGAGAGGGCAGGCCGGAGCCAAGGCAAGGGCCGGCAGGAATCAGGGCGAGGGCAGGTCGGAGCCACAGCGAGAGTAGGCCGGAGCAAAGCGAGGGCAGGCCAGAGCCGGAGCGAAAGCAGGCCGGAGCCAGAGCAAAGGCAGGCCGGAGCCAGAGCGAGAGCAGGCCAAAGCCGGGGCGAGAGCAGGCCGGAGCCAAGGCGAAGGCAGGCCAGACGAGAGCTAAAGTAGACCGGAGCCAAGGCGAGGGCAAGCCAGAGCAAAAGCAGGCCGGAGCCAGGGCGAGGGCAGGCAAGAGCGAGAGCAGTCCAGAGCCAGGGCGAGGGCAAGCCGTAGCCAGGGCGAGAACAGGCCGGAGCTAAGGCGAAGGCAGGCCAGAGCGAGAGCAGGCCGGAGCCATTACGAGAGCGAGCTGGAGCCAAGGCGAGGGGAGGTCGGAGCGAGAGCAGGCCGGAGCCACGATGAGGGCAGGCCGGAGCTAGGGCCAGGGTAGTCCGGAGCCAGGGCGAGGGCAGGCCAGAGCGAGAGCAGTCCGGAGATATGGCGAAGGCAAGCCGTAGCCAGGGTGAGAGCAGGCAGGAGCCAAGCCAAAGACAGGCCAGAGCGAGAGCAGGCCGGAGCCAGAGCGAGAGTAGGCCGGAGCCAGAGCGAGAGTAGGCCGGAGCCAGAGCGAGAGTAGGCCGGAGCCAGAGCGAGAGTAGGCCGGAGCCAGAGAGAGAGTAGGCCGGAGTCAGAGCGAGGGCAGGCCAGAGCCAGAGCGAGAGAAGGCCGGAGCCAGGGCAAGGGCAGGCTGGAGCCAGAGCAAGAGCAGGCTGGAGCCAAGGCGAGGGCAGGTCAGAGCCACAGCGAGAGCAGGCCGGAGCCAAGGCGAGGGCAGGCGGGATCCAGGGCGAGGGCAGGCGGCAGACAGAGCGAGAGCAGGCCCGAGCCAGTGCGAGGGCAGGCCAGAACCAGAGCGAGAGCAGGCCCGAGCCAGTGCGAGGGCAGGCCAGAACCAGAGCGAGAGCAGGCCGGAGCCAAGGCGAGGGCAGGCCTGAGCCAGAGCGAGAACAGGACGGAGCGAGGGCGAGAGCAGGTCGGAGCAAGGGTGAGGGTAGGACAGAGTGAGAGCAGGCCAGAGAGAGAGTAGGCTGGAGGCAGGGCGAGGACAGGCCGGAGCAAGAGCGAGAGCAGGCCATAGCTAGGGCAAGGGCAGGCCGGAGCCAGAGCGGGAGCAGGCCGGAGCCAGAGCGGGAGCATGCCGGAGCCAAGGCGAGGGCAGGTCGGAGCCACAGCGAGAGTAGGCCGGAGCCAAGCGAGGGCAGGCCAGAGCCAGAGCGAAAGCAGGCCGGAGCCAGAGCGAGAGCAGGCCGGAGCAAGGGTGAGGGTAGGACAGAGCGAGAGCAGGCCAGAGAGAGAGTAGGCTGGAGGCAGGGCGAGGACAGGCCGGAGCAAGAGCGAGAGCAGGCCATAGCTAGGGCAAGGGCAGGCCGGAGCCAGAGTGGGAGCAGGCCGGAGCCAAGCGAGGGCAGGCCAGAGCCAGAGCGAAAGCAGGCCGGAGCCAGAGCGAGAGCAGGCCGGAGCAAGGGTGAGGGTAGGACAGAGCGAGAGCAGGCCAGAGAGAGAGTAGGCTGGAGGCAGGGCGAGGACAGGCCGGAGCAAGAGCGAGAGCAGGCCATAGCTAGGGCAAGGGCAGGCCGGAGCCAGAGCGGGAGCAGGCCGGAGCCAGAGCGGGAGCATGCCGGAGCCAAGGCGAGGGCAGGTCGGAGCCACAGCGAGAGTAGGCCGGAGCCAAGCGAGGGCAGGCCAGAGCCAGAGCGAAAGCAGGCCGGAGCCAGAGCAAGAGCAGGCCGGAGCCAGGGCGAGAGCAGGCCAGAGCCAAGGCGAAGGCAGGCCAGACGAGAGGTAAAGCAGACGGGAGCCAAGGCGAGGGCAAGCTAGAGCGAAAGCAGGCCGGAGCCAGAGCGAGAGCAGGCCAGAGTCAGGGCGAGAACAAGCCGGAGCCAAGGGGAGGGCAGGCCGGAGGTACAGCGAGACCAGGCCAGAGCGAGAGCAGGCCGGAGCCAGGGCGAGGGCAGGCAAGAGCGAGAGCAGTCCAGAGCCAGGGCAAGCCGTAGCCAGGGCGAGAACAGGCCGGAGCCAAGGCGAAGGCAGGCCAGAGCGAGAGCAGGCCGGAGCCAGAGCAAGAGCTATCTGGAGCCAAGGCCAGGGTCAGAGCGAAAGCGAGAGCAGGCAGGAGCCACGATGAGTGCAGGCCGGAGCTAGGGTGAGGGTAGGCCAGAGCGAGGGCAGTCCGGAGATAGGGCGAGGGCAAGCCAGAGCGAGGGCAGTTCGGAGATAGGGCAAGAGCAGGCCGGAGCCAAGGCAAAGGCAGGCCAGAGCGAGAGCCGGCCGGAGTCAGGGCGAGAGTAGGCCGGAGCCAGAGCAAGGGCAGGCCAGAGCCAGAGCGAGAGCAGGACGGAGCCAGGGCGAGGGCAAGCCGGAGCCCGGGAGAGAACAGGCCAGAGCCAGAGCAAGAGCAGGCCGGAGCAAGGGCGAGCGCAGGCCGGAGAGAGAGCAGGCCGGAGGCAGGGAAAGGGCAGGCCGGAGCAAGGGCAAGGCCAGAGTGAAAGAAGGCCAGAGCGAGAGCAGGCGGGTGTCAGGGGGAGGGCAGGTCGGAGACAGGGCGAGGGCAGGCCGGAGACAGGGCGAGGGCAGGCCGGAGCCAAGGCGAGGGCAGGCCAGAGCAAAAGCAAGCCAGAACCAGGGCGAAGGCAATCCGGAGACAGAGCGAGAGCAGGCCGGAGCCAGGGCGAGAGCAGGCCGGAGCCAAGGCGAGGGCAGGCCAGAGCAAGAGCAGGCCGGAGCCAGGGTGAGGGCAGGCCAGAGCCAGGGCGAGGGCAGGCCAGAGCCAGAGCGAGAGCAGGCCGGAGCCGAGGCGAGGGCAGGCCAGAGCCAGAGCGAGAACAGTCCGGAGCAAGGGCGAGGGCAGGCCAGAGCCAAAGCGAGAGCAGGGTGGAGCCAGGGCGAGGGCAGGCCGGAGCCAGGGAGAGAGCAGGCCAGAGTCAGGGCGAAAGCAGGCCGGAGACAAGGCGAGAGCAGGCCAGAGCCAAGGCGAGGGAAGGCCAGAGCCAGAACGAGAGCAGGCCGGAGCAAGGGCGAGGGCAGGCGTGACACAGAGCGAGAGAAGGCCGGAGCCAGGGCGAGAGCAGGCCGGAGCCAGGGCGAGGGCAGGCCGGAGCCAGGGCGAGGGCAGGTCGGAGCCAGGGCGAGGGCAGGTCGGAGCCAAGGCGAGGGCAGGTCGGAGCCAAGGCAAGGGCAGGCTAGAGCCAGTGGGAAAGCAGGCCAGAGCCAGGGCGAAGGCAGACCGGAGACAGAGCGAGAGCACAGGGAGAGCAGGCCGGAGCCAAAGCGAGGGAAGGCCAGAGCCAGAGCAACAGCAGGCCGGAGCCAGGGCGAGGGCAGGCCAGAGCCAGAAAGAGAGCAGGCAGGAGCCAAGGCGAGGTCAGGCCAGAGCCAAAGAGAGAGCAGGCCGGAGCAAGGGCGAGGGCAGACAAGAGCAAGGGCAAGGCCAGAGCGAGAGAAGGCCAGAGCGAGAGAAGGCCAGAGTGAGAGCAGGCCGGAGCCAGGGCGAGGGTAGGCGGAGTCAGGGCGAGGGCAGGCTGGAGCCAGAGCGGGAGCAGGCCAGAGCCAGAGCGGGAGCATGCTGGAGCCAAGGCGAGGGCAAGTCGGAGCCACAGCGAGAGTAGGCCGGAGCCAAGCGAGGGCAGGCCGGAGCCAGAGCAAAGGCAGGCCGGAGCCAGAGCGAGAGCAGGCCGGAGCCAGGGCGAGAGCAGGCCGGAGCCAGGGCGAGAGCAGGCCGGAGCCAAGGCGAAGGCAGGCCAGACGAGAGGTAAAGCAGACGGGAGCCAAGGCGAGGGCAAGCCAGAGCGAAAGCAGACCGGAGCCAGAGCGAGAGCAGGCCAGAGCCAGGGCGAGAGCAAGCCTGAGCCAAGGGGAGGGCAGGCCGGAGGTACAGCGAGACCAGGCCGGAGCCAGAGCGAGAGCAGGCCGGAGCCAGGGCGAGGGCAGGCAAGAGCGAGAGCAGTCCAGAGCCAGGGCGAGGGCAGCCCAGAGCCAGAGCAGGCCGGAGCCACGGCGAGGGCAGGCCGGAGCCAGAGCGAGGGCATGCTGTAGCCAGGGCGAGGGCAAGATGTAGCGAGGGCGAGGGCAGGTCGGAGCCAAGGCGAGGGCAGGCCAGAGCCAAAGCGAGAGCAGGCCGGAGCCAAGGCGAAGGCAGGCCAGAGCCAGAGCAAGAGCAGGCCGGAGCCAAGGCAGGCCGGAGCTAAGGTGAGGGCAGGCCAGGGCGAGAGCAGGCCGGAGCCAAGTCGAGAGTAGGCCAGAGGCAGAGCGAGAGCAGGCCAGAGCAAGGGCGAGGGCAGGCCAGAGCCAGGGAGAGAGCAGGCAGGAGCCAGGGTGAGAGTAGGCCGGAGCTAGAGCGAGAGTAGGCCGGAGCCAGAGAGAGGGCAGGCCGGAGCCAGGGCGAGGGCAAGACGTAGCGAGGGCGAGAGCAGGCCGGAGCCAAGGAGAGGGCAGGGCAGAGCCAGAGCGAGAGTAGGACGGAGCCACAGTGAGGGCAGTTCGGAGCCAGGGAGAGAGCATGCCAGGGAGAGAGCATGCCAGAGCCAGGGCGAGGGCAGGCCGGAGCTAGGGCGATAGGCCGGAGCCAAGGCGAGGGCAGGCTCTAGCGAGAGCAGGCCTGAGCAAGGGCGAGGGCAGGCCGGAGCTAGGGCGATAGCAGACCGGAGCCAGGGCGAGGGCAGGCTCTAGCGAGAGCAGGCCTGAGCCAGGGCGAGGGCAGGCCGGAGACAAGGCGAGAGCAGGCAGGAGCAAAGGCGAGGGCAGGCCGGAGCCAGAGCAAGAGCAGGCCGGAGCCAGAGCAAGAGCAGGCCGGAGCCAAGGCGAGGGAAGGCCAGAGCTAGAGCGAGAGCAGGCCGGAACCAGGGCGAGAGCAGGCCAGAGCCAGTGCAAGGGCAGGCCAGAGCCAGTGCAAGGGCAGGCCAGAGCCAGTGCAAGGGCAGGCCAGAGCCAAGGCAAAGGCAGGTCGGAGCCAAGGCAAAGGCAGGTCGGAGCCAGAGCGAGAGCAGGCCGGAGCCAAGGAGAGGATAGGCCAGGGCGAGAGCAGGCCAGAGCCAAGGCAAGGGAAGGCCAGAGCCAAAGCGTGAGCAGGCCGGAGCCAGGGCGGGGGCAAGCCATAGCCAGGGAGAGAGCAAACCGGAGCCAGGGAGAGAGCAGGCCAGAGCGAGAGCAGGCCGGAGCCAGGGAGAGAGCAGGCCAGAGTGAGAGCAGGCCGGAGCCAGGGCGAGTGCAGGCCGGAGCCAGGGAGAGAGCAGGCCGGAGCCAGGGAGAGAGCAGGCCGGAGGCAGGGAGAGAGCAGGCCGGAGGCAGGGAGAGAGCAGGCCGGAGGCAGGGAGAGGGCAGGCCGGAGCCAGGGAGAGGGCAGGCCGGAGCTAGAGCGAGATTAGGCCGGAGCCAAGGCGAGGGCAGGCCAGGGCAAGGGCAGGCCGGAGCCAGAGTGAGGGCAGGCCGGAGATAGGGCGAGGGCAAGACATAGAGAGGGAGAGAGCAGGCCGGAGCCAAGGAGAGGGCAGGCCAGAGCCAGAGCGAGAGCAGGCCGGAGCCACGGCGAGGGCAGGCCGGAGCCAGGGAGAGAGCAGGCCAGAGCCAGGGAGAGAGCAGGCCAGAGCCAGAGCGAGGGCAGGCCGGTATCAGGGCGAGGGCAGGCCGGAGCCAGGCAGAGGGCAGGCGAAAGCCAGAGCGAGGGCAGGCCAGAGCCAAGGCGAGGGCAGGCCTGAGCCAGAGCGAGAACAGGCCGGAGCCAGAGCAAAGGCAAGCCGGAGCCAGAGCGAGAGCAGGCCGGAGCCAGGGCGAAAGCAGGCCGGAGCCAAGGGGAAAGCAGGCCGGAGGTACTGAGAGACCAGGCCAGGGCCAGAGCGAGAGCAGGCGGGAGCCAAGGCGAGGGCAGGCCTGAGCCAGAGCGAAAACAGGACGGAGCGAGGGCGAGAGCAGGTCGGAGCAAGGGTGAGGGTAGGACAGAGCAAGAGCACGCCGGAGCCAAGGCGAGGGCAGGCCAGAGAGAGAGTAGGCTGGAGGCAGGGCGAGGACAGGCCGGAGCAAGAGCGAGAGCAGGCCATAGCTAGGGCAAGGGCAGGCCGGAGCCAGAGCGGGAGCAGGCCGGAGCCAGAGCGGGAGCATGCCGGAGCCAAGGCGAGGGCAGGTCGGAGCCACAGCGAGAGTAGGCCGGAGCCAAGCGAGGGCAGGCCAGAGCCAGAGCGAAAGCAGGCCGGAGCCAGAGCAAAGGCAGGCCGGAGCCAGAGCGAGAGCAGGCCGGAGCCAGAGCGAGAGCAGGCCGGAGCCAGAGCGAGAGCAGGCCGGAGCCAGGGCGAGAGCAGGCCGGAGCCAAGGCGAAGGCAGGCCAGACTAGAGGTAAAGCAGACGGGAGCCAAGGCGAGGGCAAGCCAGAGCGAAAGCAGGCCAGAGCCAGGGCAAGAGCAAGCCAGAGCCAAGGGGAGGGCAGGCCGGAGGTACAGCGAGACCAGGCCAGAGCGAGAGCAGGCCGGAGCCAGGGCGAGGGCAGGCAAGAGCGAGAGCAGTCCAGAGCCAGGGCGAGGGCAAGCCGTAGCCAGGGCGAGAACAGGCCGGAGCCAAGGCGAAGGCAGGCCAGAGCGAGAGCAGGCCGGAGCCAGAGCAAGAGCGATCTGGAGCCAAGGCCAGGGGAGGTCGGAGCGAGAGCGAGAGCAGGCCGGAGCCACGATGAGGGCAGGCCGGAGCTAGGGTGAGGGTAGGCCAGAGCGAGGGCAGTCCAGAGATAGGGCGAGGCAAGCCAGAGCGAGGGCAGTTCGGAGATAGGGCGAGGGCAAGCCGTAGATAGGGCGAGAGCAGGCCGGAGCCAAGGCAAAGGCAGGCCAGAGAGAGAGCCGGCCGGAGCCAGGGCGAGAGTAGGCCGGAGCCAGAGCGAGAGCAGGACGGAGCCAGGGCGAGGGCAGGCCGGAGCCCGGGAGAGAACAGGCCAGAGCAAGAGCAGGCCGGAGCAAGGGCGAGCGCAGGCCAGAGCGAGAGCAGGCCGGAGGCAGGGCGAGGGCAGGCCGGAGCCAGGGCAAGGGCAGGCCGGAGCCAGGGCAAGGGCAGGCCGGAGCCAGGGCAAGGCCAGAGCGAGAGAAGGCCAGAGCGAGAGCAGCCCGGAGCCAGGGCAAGGGCAGGCTGGAGCCAAGGCGAGGGCAGGCCAGAGCCAGGGCGAGGGTAGGCGGAGTCAGGGCGAGGGCAGGCTGGAGCCAGGGCGAGGGCAGGCAGGAGCTAGAGCGAGAGCAGGCCGGAGCCAGGACGAGAGCAGTCCAGAGCCAGAGCAGGCCGGAGCCATGGGGAGGTCAGGCCAGAGCCAGTGCGAGAACAGGCCGGAGCCAGGGCGAGGGCAGGCCGGAGCCAGAGTGAGAGCAGGCCGGGCCAGGGAGAGGGCAGGCCAGTGCAAGAGCGAGAGCAGGCCGGAATCAAGGCGAGGGCAGGTCGGAGCCAGAGCGAGAGCAGGCTGGAGCCAAGACGAGGGCAGGCTGGAGCCAGGGCGAGGGCAGGCCGGAGCCAGAGCGAGAGAAGGCGGGAGTCAGGGCGAGGGCAGGCCAGAGCCAGGGCGAGGGCAGGCCAGAGCCAGAGCGAAAGCAGGCCAGAGCCAGATCGAAGGAAATCCGGAGACAGAGCGAGAGCAGGCCGGAGCCAAGGCGAGAGCAGGCCGGAGCCAGAGCGAGAGCAGGCCGGAGCCAGGGTGAGAGCAGGCCAGAGCCAGTGCGAGAGCAGGCCGGAGCCAGGGCGAGGGCAGGCCGGAGCCAAAGCGAGAGCAGGGTGGTGCCAGGGCGAGGGCAGGCCGGAGCCAGGGAGAGAGCAGGCCAGAGTCAGGGCGAAAGCAGGCCGGAGCCAAGGCAAGAGCAGGCCAGAGCCAAGGCGAGGGAAGGCCAGAGCCAAGGCGAGGGAAGGCCAGAGCAAGGGCGAGGGCAGGCATGACACAGAGCGAGAGAAGGCCGGAGCCAGAGCGAGAGCAGGCCGGAGCCAGGGCGAGAGCAGGCCGGAGCCAGGGCGAGAGCAGGCCGGAGCCAGGGCGAGGGCAGGCCGGAGCCAGGGCGAGGGCAGGTCGGAGCCAGTGCGAGGGCAAGCCAGAGCCAAGGCAAGGGCAGGCTAGAGCCAGTGGGAAAGCAGGCCAGAGCCAGGGCGAAGGCAGACCGGAGACAGAGCGAGAGCACGGCGAGAGCAGACCGGAGCCAAAGCGAGGGAAGGCCAGAGCCAGAGCAAGAGCAGGCCGGAGCCAGGGCGAGGGCAGGCCAGAGCCAGAAAGAGAGCAGGCAGGAGCCAAGGCGAGGGCAGGCCAGAGCCAGAGAGAGAGCAGGCCGGAGTAAGGGCGAGGGCAGACAAGAGCAAGGGCAAGGCCAGAGCGAGAGCAGGCCGGAGCCAGGGCAAGGGCAGGCCGGAGCCAAGGCGAGGGCAAGTCGGAGCCACAGCGAGAGCAGGCTGGAGCCAAGCGAGGGCAAGCCAGAGCGAAAGCAGGCCAGAGCAACAGCAAAGGCAGGCCGGAACCAGAGAAGGCCGGAGCCAGGGCGAGAGCAGGCCGGAGCCAAGTCGAGGGCAGGCCAGAGCCAGAGAGAGGGTATGCCGGAGCCAGAGAAAGAGCTGGCCGGAGCCAGAGAAAGAGCTGGCCGGAGCCATGGCGAGAACAGGCCAAGCCACGGAGAGGGCAGGCCGGAGCCAAGGCAAGGGCCGGCAGGAATCAGGGCGAGGGCAGGTCGGAGCCACAGCGAGAGTAGGCCGGAGCAAAGCGAGGGCAGGCCAGAGCCGGAGCGAAAGCAGGCCGGAGCCAGAGCAAAGGCAGGCCGGAGCCAGAGCGAGAGCAGGCCAAAGCCGGGGCGAGAGCAGGCCGGAGCCAAGGCGAAGGCAGGCCAGACGAGAGCTAAAGTAGACCGGAGCCAAGGCGAGGGCAAGCCAGAGCAAAAGCAGGCCGGAGCCAGGGCGAGGGCAGGCAAGAGCGAGAGCAGTCCAGAGCCAGGGCGAGGGCAAGCCGTAGCCAGGGCGAGAACAGGCCGGAGCTAAGGCGAAGGCAGGCCAGAGCGAGAGCAGGCCGGAGCCATTACGAGAGCGAGCTGGAGCCAAGGCGAGGGGAGGTCGGAGCGAGAGCAGGCCGGAGCCACGATGAGGGCAGGCCGGAGCTAGGGCCAGGGTAGTCCGGAGCCAGGGCGAGGGCAGGCCAGAGCGAGAGCAGTCCGGAGATATGGCGAAGGCAAGCCGTAGCCAGGGTGAGAGCAGGCAGGAGCCAAGCCAAAGACAGGCCAGAGCGAGAGCAGGCCGGAGCCAGAGCGAGAGTAGGCCGGAGCCAGAGCGAGAGTAGGCCGGAGCCAGAGCGAGAGTAGGCCGGAGCCAGAGCGAGAGTAGGCCGGAGCCAGAGAGAGAGTAGGCCGGAGTCAGAGCGAGGGCAGGCCAGAGCCAGAGCGAGAGAAGGCCGGAGCCAGGGCAAGGGCAGGCTGGAGCCAGAGCAAGAGCAGGCTGGAGCCAAGGCGAGGGCAGGTCAGAGCCACAGCGAGAGCAGGCCGGAGCCAAGGCGAGGGCAGGCGGGATCCAGGGCGAGGGCAGGCGGCAGACAGAGCGAGAGCAGGCCCGAGCCAGTGCGAGGGCAGGCCAGAACCAGAGCGAGAGCAGGCCCGAGCCAGTGCGAGGGCAGGCCAGAACCAGAGCGAGAGCAGGCCGGAGCCAAGGCGAGGGCAGGCCTGAGCCAGAGCGAGAACAGGACGGAGCGAGGGCGAGAGCAGGTCGGAGCAAGGGTGAGGGTAGGACAGAGTGAGAGCAGGCCAGAGAGAGAGTAGGCTGGAGGCAGGGCGAGGACAGGCCGGAGCAAGAGCGAGAGCAGGCCATAGCTAGGGCAAGGGCAGGCCGGAGCCAGAGCGGGAGCAGGCCGGAGCCAGAGCGGGAGCATGCCGGAGCCAAGGCGAGGGCAGGTCGGAGCCACAGCGAGAGTAGGCCGGAGCCAAGCGAGGGCAGGCCAGAGCCAGAGCGAAAGCAGGCCGGAGCCAGAGCGAGAGCAGGCCGGAGCAAGGGTGAGGGTAGGACAGAGCGAGAGCAGGCCAGAGAGAGAGTAGGCTGGAGGCAGGGCGAGGACAGGCCGGAGCAAGAGCGAGAGCAGGCCATAGCTAGGGCAAGGGCAGGCCGGAGCCAGAGTGGGAGCAGGCCGGAGCCAAGCGAGGGCAGGCCAGAGCCAGAGCGAAAGCAGGCCGGAGCCAGAGCGAGAGCAGGCCGGAGCAAGGGTGAGGGTAGGACAGAGCGAGAGCAGGCCAGAGAGAGAGTAGGCTGGAGGCAGGGCGAGGACAGGCCGGAGCAAGAGCGAGAGCAGGCCATAGCTAGGGCAAGGGCAGGCCGGAGCCAGAGCGGGAGCAGGCCGGAGCCAGAGCGGGAGCATGCCGGAGCCAAGGCGAGGGCAGGTCGGAGCCACAGCGAGAGTAGGCCGGAGCCAAGCGAGGGCAGGCCAGAGCCAGAGCGAAAGCAGGCCGGAGCCAGAGCAAGAGCAGGCCGGAGCCAGGGCGAGAGCAGGCCAGAGCCAAGGCGAAGGCAGGCCAGACGAGAGGTAAAGCAGACGGGAGCCAAGGCGAGGGCAAGCTAGAGCGAAAGCAGGCCGGAGCCAGAGCGAGAGCAGGCCAGAGTCAGGGCGAGAACAAGCCGGAGCCAAGGGGAGGGCAGGCCGGAGGTACAGCGAGACCAGGCCAGAGCGAGAGCAGGCCGGAGCCAGGGCGAGGGCAGGCAAGAGCGAGAGCAGTCCAGAGCCAGGGCAAGCCGTAGCCAGGGCGAGAACAGGCCGGAGCCAAGGCGAAGGCAGGCCAGAGCGAGAGCAGGCCGGAGCCAGAGCAAGAGCTATCTGGAGCCAAGGCCAGGGTCAGAGCGAAAGCGAGAGCAGGCAGGAGCCACGATGAGTGCAGGCCGGAGCTAGGGTGAGGGTAGGCCAGAGCGAGGGCAGTCCGGAGATAGGGCGAGGGCAAGCCAGAGCGAGGGCAGTTCGGAGATAGGGCAAGAGCAGGCCGGAGCCAAGGCAAAGGCAGGCCAGAGCGAGAGCCGGCCGGAGTCAGGGCGAGAGTAGGCCGGAGCCAGAGCAAGGGCAGGCCAGAGCCAGAGCGAGAGCAGGACGGAGCCAGGGCGAGGGCAAGCCGGAGCCCGGGAGAGAACAGGCCAGAGCCAGAGCAAGAGCAGGCCGGAGCAAGGGCGAGCGCAGGCCGGAGAGAGAGCAGGCCGGAGGCAGGGAAAGGGCAGGCCGGAGCAAGGGCAAGGCCAGAGTGAAAGAAGGCCAGAGCGAGAGCAGGCGGGTGTCAGGGGGAGGGCAGGTCGGAGACAGGGCGAGGGCAGGCCGGAGACAGGGCGAGGGCAGGCCGGAGCCAAGGCGAGGGCAGGCCAGAGCAAAAGCAAGCCAGAACCAGGGCGAAGGCAATCCGGAGACAGAGCGAGAGCAGGCCGGAGCCAGGGCGAGAGCAGGCCGGAGCCAAGGCGAGGGCAGGCCAGAGCAAGAGCAGGCCGGAGCCAGGGTGAGGGCAGGCCAGAGCCAGGGCGAGGGCAGGCCAGAGCCAGAGCGAGAGCAGGCCGGAGCCGAGGCGAGGGCAGGCCAGAGCCAGAGCGAGAACAGTCCGGAGCAAGGGCGAGGGCAGGCCAGAGCCAAAGCGAGAGCAGGGTGGAGCCAGGGCGAGGGCAGGCCGGAGCCAGGGAGAGAGCAGGCCAGAGTCAGGGCGAAAGCAGGCCGGAGACAAGGCGAGAGCAGGCCAGAGCCAAGGCGAGGGAAGGCCAGAGCCAGAACGAGAGCAGGCCGGAGCAAGGGCGAGGGCAGGCGTGACACAGAGCGAGAGAAGGCCGGAGCCAGGGCGAGAGCAGGCCGGAGCCAGGGCGAGGGCAGGCCGGAGCCAGGGCGAGGGCAGGTCGGAGCCAGGGCGAGGGCAGGTCGGAGCCAAGGCGAGGGCAGGTCGGAGCCAAGGCAAGGGCAGGCTAGAGCCAGTGGGAAAGCAGGCCAGAGCCAGGGCGAAGGCAGACCGGAGACAGAGCGAGAGCACAGGGAGAGCAGGCCGGAGCCAAAGCGAGGGAAGGCCAGAGCCAGAGCAACAGCAGGCCGGAGCCAGGGCGAGGGCAGGCCAGAGCCAGAAAGAGAGCAGGCAGGAGCCAAGGCGAGGTCAGGCCAGAGCCAAAGAGAGAGCAGGCCGGAGCAAGGGCGAGGGCAGACAAGAGCAAGGGCAAGGCCAGAGCGAGAGAAGGCCAGAGCGAGAGAAGGCCAGAGTGAGAGCAGGCCGGAGCCAGGGCGAGGGTAGGCGGAGTCAGGGCGAGGGCAGGCTGGAGCCAGAGCGGGAGCAGGCCAGAGCCAGAGCGGGAGCATGCTGGAGCCAAGGCGAGGGCAAGTCGGAGCCACAGCGAGAGTAGGCCGGAGCCAAGCGAGGGCAGGCCGGAGCCAGAGCAAAGGCAGGCCGGAGCCAGAGCGAGAGCAGGCCGGAGCCAGGGCGAGAGCAGGCCGGAGCCAGGGCGAGAGCAGGCCGGAGCCAAGGCGAAGGCAGGCCAGACGAGAGGTAAAGCAGACGGGAGCCAAGGCGAGGGCAAGCCAGAGCGAAAGCAGACCGGAGCCAGAGCGAGAGCAGGCCAGAGCCAGGGCGAGAGCAAGCCGGAGCCAAGGGGAGGGCAGGCCGGAGGTACAGCGAGACCAGGCCGGAGCCAGAGCGAGAGCAGGCCGGAGCCAGGGCGAGGGCAGGCAAGAGCGAGAGCAGTCCAGAGCCAGGGCGAGGGCAGCCCAGAGCCAGAGCAGGCCGGAGCCACGGCGAGGGCAGGCCGGAGCCAGAGCGAGGGCATGCTGTAGCCAGGGCGAGGGCAAGATGTAGCGAGGGCGAGGGCAGGTCGGAGCCAAGGCGAGGGCAGGCCAGAGCCAAAGCGAGAGCAGGCCGGAGCCAAGGCGAAGGCAGGCCAGAGCCAGAGCAAGAGCAGGCCGGAGCCAAGGCAGGCCGGAGCTAAGGTGAGGGCAGGCCAGGGCGAGAGCAGGCCGGAGCCAAGTCGAGAGTAGGCCAGAGGCAGAGCGAGAGCAGGCCAGAGCAAGGGCGAGGGCAGGCCAGAGCCAGGGAGAGAGCAGGCAGGAGCCAGGGTGAGAGTAGGCCGGAGCTAGAGCGAGAGTAGGCCGGAGCCAGAGAGAGGGCAGGCCGGAGCCAGGGCGAGGGCAAGACGTAGCGAGGGCGAGAGCAGGCCGGAGCCAAGGAGAGGGCAGGGCAGAGCCAGAGCGAGAGTAGGACGGAGCCACAGTGAGGGCAGTTCGGAGCCAGGGAGAGAGCATGCCAGGGAGAGAGCATGCCAGAGCCAGGGCGAGGGCAGGCCGGAGCTAGGGCGATAGGCCGGAGCCAAGGCGAGGGCAGGCTCTAGCGAGAGCAGGCCTGAGCAAGGGCGAGGGCAGGCCGGAGCTAGGGCGATAGCAGACCGGAGCCAGGGCGAGGGCAGGCTCTAGCGAGAGCAGGCCTGAGCCAGGGCGAGGGCAGGCCGGAGACAAGGCGAGAGCAGGCAGGAGCAAAGGCGAGGGCAGGCCGGAGCCAGAGCAAGAGCAGGCCGGAGCCAGAGCAAGAGCAGGCCGGAGCCAAGGCGAGGGAAGGCCAGAGCTAGAGCGAGAGCAGGCCGGAACCAGGGCGAGAGCAGGCCAGAGCCAGTGCAAGGGCAGGCCAGAGCCAGTGCAAGGGCAGGCCAGAGCCAGTGCAAGGGCAGGCCAGAGCCAAGGCAAAGGCAGGTCGGAGCCAAGGCAAAGGCAGGTCGGAGCCAGAGCGAGAGCAGGCCGGAGCCAAGGAGAGGATAGGCCAGGGCGAGAGCAGGCCAGAGCCAAGGCAAGGGAAGGCCAGAGCCAAAGCGTGAGCAGGCCGGAGCCAGGGCGGGGGCAAGCCATAGCCAGGGAGAGAGCAAACCGGAGCCAGGGAGAGAGCAGGCCAGAGCGAGAGCAGGCCGGAGCCAGGGAGAGAGCAGGCCAGAGTGAGAGCAGGCCGGAGCCAGGGCGAGTGCAGGCCGGAGCCAGGGAGAGAGCAGGCCGGAGCCAGGGAGAGAGCAGGCCGGAGGCAGGGAGAGAGCAGGCCGGAGGCAGGGAGAGAGCAGGCCGGAGGCAGGGAGAGGGCAGGCCGGAGCCAGGGAGAGGGCAGGCCGGAGCTAGAGCGAGATTAGGCCGGAGCCAAGGCGAGGGCAGGCCAGGGCAAGGGCAGGCCGGAGCCAGAGTGAGGGCAGGCCGGAGATAGGGCGAGGGCAAGACATAGAGAGGGAGAGAGCAGGCCGGAGCCAAGGAGAGGGCAGGCCAGAGCCAGAGCGAGAGCAGGCCGGAGCCACGGCGAGGGCAGGCCGGAGCCAGGGAGAGAGCAGGCCAGAGCCAGGGAGAGAGCAGGCCAGAGCCAGAGCGAGGGCAGGCCGGTATCAGGGCGAGGGCAGGCCGGAGCCAGGCAGAGGGCAGGCGAAAGCCAGGGCGAGGGCAGGCCGGAGCCAAGGCGAGAGCAGGCCGGAGCCAAGGCGAGAGCAGGCCAGAGCCAAGGCGAGAGCAGGCCGGAGCCAAGGCGAGAGCAGGCCGGAGCCAAGGCGAGAGCAGGCCGGAGCCAAGGCGAGGGCAGTCCGGAGCCAGAGCGAGAGCAGGCCGGAGCCAATGTGAGGGAAGGCCAGAGCCAGAGCGAGAGCAGGCCGGAACCAGGGCGAGAGCAGGCCGGAGCAAGTGCAAGGGCAGGCCAGAGCCAGAGCAGGCTGGAGCCAGGGCGAGGGCAGGCCGGAGCCAGAGCAAGTGCAGGTCGGAGCCAAGGCGAAGGCAGGTCGGAGCCAGGGCGAACACAAGACGGAGCCAGAGCGAGGGCAGGACGGAGCCAGGGCGAGGGCAAGACGTAGGGAGGGCGAGAACAGGCCGGAGCCAAGGAGAGGGCAGGCCAGAGCCAGAGCGAGAGCACGTGGAGCCAGGGCGAGGGCAGGCCGGAGCAAAGGAGAAAGCAGGCCAGAGCCAGGGCGAGGGCAGGCCAGAGAGAAAGCAGGCCGGAGCCAGGGCGAGGGCAGGCAGGAGACAAGGCGAGAGCAGGCCGGAGCCAGGGCGAGGGCAGGCCAGAGCGAGAGCAGGCCGGAGCCAGGGAGAGAGCAGGCCAGAGCGAGAGCAGGCTGGAGCCAGGGCGAGGGCAGGCTGGAGACAAGGCTAGAGCAGGCCAGAGCCAGTGCGAGGGCAGGCCAGAACCAGGACGAGAGCAGGCCAGAACCAGGACGAGAGCAGGCCAGAAACAGGACGAGGGCAGGCCGGAGCCAAGGAGAGGGAAGGCCAGAGCGAGAGCAGGCCGCAGCAAGGGCGAGAGCAGGCCAGAGCAAGGGCGAGAGCAGAACAGAGCCAGGGTGAGGGGCAAGCGAGAGCCAGAGCGAGAGCAGGCCGATGCCAAGGCGAGGGCAGGCCGGAGCAAGAGCGAGAGCAGGCAGGGGCCATAGCGGGAGCAGGCCGGAGCCAGGGCGAGAGCAGGCCGGAGCCAAGGCGAGCGTAGGCCAGAGCGAGAGCAGGCTGGAGTAAGGGCAGGCAAGAGCTAGAGCGAGGGCTGGCCACAGCCAGAGCCAGAGCAGGCCGGAGCCAGGGCGAGGGCAGGCCAGAGCCAGAGCAGGCCAGAGCCAGGGCGATGGCAGGCCAGAGTAAGAGCGAGAGCAGGCCGGAGGCAAGGCAAGGGCAGGCCAGAGCCATAGCAAGAGCAGGCCAGAGCGAGGGCAGGCCGGAGCCAGGGCGACGGCAGGCCCGAGCGAGGGCAGGCCGGAGCCAGGGCGAGGGCAGGCCGGATTCAGGGCGAGGGCCGGCCGGAACCAGGGCGAGGGCCGGAACCAGGGCGAGGGCCGGCCGGAACCAGGGCGAGGGCCGGCCGGAACCAGGGCGAGGGCCGGCCGGAACCAGGGCGAGGGCCGGCCGGAACCAGGGCGAGGGCCGGCGGGAACCAGGGCGAGGGCCGGCCGGAACCAGGGCGAGGGCAGGCCAGAGCCAGAGCAAGAGCAGGCCATAGCGAGAGCAGGCCGGAGCCAGAGCGAGAGCAGGCTGAGGCAAAGGCGAAAGCAGACCAGAGCCAGAGCGAGAGCAAGCCGGAGCCAGAGCGAGAGCAAGCCAGAGTCAAGGCGAGGGTAGGCCAGAGCCAGAGCAAGCGCAGGCCGGAGCCAAGGCGAGGGCAGGCCAGAGCCAGAGAGAGAGCAGGCCGGAGCCAGGGCGAGGGCAGGTCGGAGGTAGGGCAAGAGCAGGCCAGAGCAGGGGCAAGAGCAGGCCGGAGCAGGGACAAGAGCAGGCCGGAGCAGGGACAAGAGCAGGCCGGAGCAGGGGCAAGAGCAGGCCGGAGCAGGGGCAAGAGCAGGCCGGAGCAGGGGCAAGAGCAGGCCGGGGCCAGGGCAAGGGCAGGCCGGGGCCAGGGCAAGGGCAGGCCGGGGCCAGAGCAAGGGCAGGCCAGAAAACCAGAGCGAGAGCAGGCTGGAGCCAGGGCGAGGGCAGGCCGGAGCCAGGGCCAGAGCAGGCCGGTGCCAGGGCGAGGGCAGGCCGGAGTCAGAGCGAGAGCAGGCCGGAGCCAGAGCGAGAGCAGGCCGGAGCCAGAGCGAGAGCAGGCCGGAGCCAGAGTGAGAGCAGGCCAGAGCCAGGGCGATGGCAGGCCAGAGCAAGAGTGAGAGCAGGCCGGAGGCAAGGCAAGGGCAGACCAGAGCCATAGCAAGAGCAGGCCAGAGCAAGGGCAAGAGCAGGCCGGGGCCAGGGCAAGGGCAGGAGGGAGACAAGGCGAGGGCAGGCCAGAAAACCAGAGCGAGAGCAGGACGGAGCCAGGGCGAGGGCAGGCCAGAGCCAGGGCCAGAGCAGGCCGGTGCCAGGGCGAGGGCAGGCCGGAGCCAGGGCCAGAGCAGGCCGGTGCCAGGGCGAGGGCAGGCCGGTGCCAGTACGAGGGCAGGCCGGAGACAGGGCGAGGGAAGGTAAGAACCAGATCGAGAGTCGGCCAGCGCCAAGGCAAGGGCAGCCCAGAGCCAAAGCGAGAGAAGGCCGGAGCCAAGGCAAGGGCAGGCCAGAGCCAGAGCGAGAGAAGGCCGGAGCCAAGGCAAGGGCAGGCCGGAACCAGGGCAAGAAAAGGTCGAAGCCAGAGCCGGAGCGAGAGCAGCCCAGAGCCAGAGCGAGAGCAGGCCGGGGCCAGAGCGAGAGCAGGACAGAGCTCGAAAGAGAGCAGGACGGAGCCAGGGCGAGGGCAGGCCAGAGCCAGAGCAAGAGCAGGTCGGAGGCAAGGCGAGAGTAAGCTCAGGAGCCAAGGTTCCGGCCTGCTCTCGCTCTGGCTCTGGCCTGTTCTCGCTCTGGCTCTGGCCTGCCCTCGCCCTGGCCCTGGCCTGCTCTCGCTCTGGCTTTGGCCTGCCCTCGCCTTGGCTTCGGCCTGCTCTCGCCCTGGCTCCGGCCTGCCCTCGCCCTGGCTCCGGCCTGCTCTTGCTCTGGCCTGCCCTCGCCCTGGCTCCAGCCTACTCTTGCTGTGGCTCTGCCCTGCCCTCACCCTGGCTCCTACCTGCTCGAGAGAGCCTTAGCTCCTGCCTGCTCTCGCTCCGGCTTTGACCTGCTCTCTCTCTGGCTCTGGCCTGCCCTCGACTTGGCTCCGGCCTGCTTTAGCTCTGGTCTGGCCTGCCTTCGCCTTTGCTCCGGCCTGCTCTCGCTCTGGTTCTGGCCTGCCTTCGCCTTGGCTCCGGCCTGCTGTCGCCCATGCTACGGCCTGCCCTCGCCCCGGCTCCGGCCTGCCCTCGCCCTGGCTCCGGCTTACCCTCGCCCTGGCTCCGGCCTGCCCTCACCCTGGCTCCGGCCTGCCCTCACCCTGGCTCCGGCCTCCCCTCACCCTGGCTCCGGCCTGCACTCGCCCTGGCAGGCCGGAGCCAGAGCGAGAGCAGGCCAGAGCCAGGGTGAGAGCAAGCCGGAGCCAAGGGGAGGGCAGGCCGGAGGTACAGCGAGACCAGGCCGGAGCCAGAGCGAGAGCAGGCCGGAGCCAGGGCGAGGGCAGGCAAGAGCGAGAGCAGTCCAGAGCCAGGGCGAGGGCAGCCCAGAGCCAGAGCAGGCCGGAGCCACGGCGAGGGCAGGCCGGAGCCAGAGCGAGGGCATGCTGTAGCCAGGGCGAGGGCAAGACGTAGCGAGGGCGAGGGCAGGTCGGAGCCAAGGCGAGGGCAGGCCAGAGCCAAAGCGAGAGCAGGCCGGAGCCAAGGCGAAGGCAGGCCAGAGCCAGAGCAAGAGCAGGCCGGAGCCAAGGCAGGCCGGAGCTAAGGCGAGGGCAGGCCAGGGCGAGAGCAGGCCGGAGCCAAGTCGAGAGTAGGCCAGAGGCAGAGCGAGAGCAGGCCAGAGCAAGGGCGAGGGCGGGCCAGAGCCAGGGAGAGAGCAGGCAGGAGCCAGGGTGAGAGTAGGCCGGAGCTAGAGCGAGAGTAGGCCGGAGCCAGAGAGAGGGCAGGCTGGAGCCAGGGCGAGGGCAAGACGTAGCGAGGGCGAGAGCAGGCCGGAGCCAAGGAGAGGGCAGGGCAGAGCCAGAGCGAGAGTAGGACGGAGCCACAGTGAGGGAAGTCCGGAGCCAGGGAGAGAGCATGCCAGGGAGAGAGCATGCCAGAGCCAGGGCGAGGGCAGGCCGGAGCTAGGGCGATAGGCCGGAGCCAGGGCGAGGGCAGGCTCTAGCGAGAGCAGGCCTGAGCAAGGGCGAGGGCAGGCCGGAGCTAGGGCGATAGCAGACCGGAGCCAGGGCGAGGGCAGGCTCTAGCGAGAGCAGGCCTGAGCCAGGGCGAGGGCAGGCCGGAGACAAGGCGAGAGCAGGCAGGAGCAAAGGCGAGGGCAGGCCGGAGCCAGAGCAAGAGCAGGCCGGAGCCAAGGCGAGGGAAGGCCAGAGCCAGAGCGAGAGCAGGCCGGAACCAGGGCGAGAGCAGGCCAGAGCCAGTGCAAGGGCAGGCCAGAGCCAGTGCAAGGGCAGGCCAGAGCCAGTGCAAGGGCAGGCCAGAGCCAAGGCAAAGGCAGGTCGGAGCCAAGGCAAAGGCAGGTCGGAGCCAGAGCGAGAGCAGGCCAGAGCCAAGGAGAGGATAGGCCAGGGCGAGAGCAGGCCGGAGCCAAGGAGAGGATAGGCCAGGGCGAGAGCAGGCCAGAGCCAAGGCAAGGGAAGGCCAGAGCCAAAGCGTGAGCAGGCCGGAGCCAGGGCGGGGGCAAGCCATAGCCAGGGAGAGAGCAGACCGGAGCCAGGGAGAGAGCAGGCCAGAGCGAGAGCAGGCCGGAGCCAGGGAGAGAGCAGGCCAGAGTGAGAGCAGGCCGGAGACAAGGCGAGTGCAGGCCGGAGCCAGGGAGAGAGCAGGCCGGAGCCAGGGAGAGAGCAGGCCGGAGGCAGGGAGAGAGCAGGCCGGAGGCAGGGAGAGGGCAGGCCGGAGCCAGGGAGAGGGCAGGCCGGAGCTAGAGCGAGATTAGGCCGGAGCCAAGGCGAGGGCAGGCCACAGCGAGAGAAGGCCAGGGCCAGGGCAAGGGCAGGCCGGAGCCAGAGTGAGGGCAGGCCGGAGATAGGGCGAGGGCAAGACATAGAGAGGGAGAGAGCAGGCCGGAGCCAAGGAGAGGGCAGGCCAGAGCCAGAGCAAGAGCAGGCCGGAGCCACGGCGAGGGCAGGCCGGAGCCACGGCGAGGGCAGGCCGGAGCCAGGGAGAGAGCAGGCCAGAGCCAGGGAGAGAGCAGGCCAGAGCCAGAGCGAGGGCAGGCCGGTATCAGGGCGAGGGCAGGCCGGAGCCAGGCAGAGGGCAGGCGAAAGCCAGGGCGAGGGCAGGCCGGAGCCAAGGCGAGAGCAGGCCGGTGCCAAGGCGAGAGCAGGCCGGAGCCAAGGCGAGGGCAGTCCGGAGCCAGAGCGAGAGCAGGCCGGAGCCAATGTGAGGTAAGGCCAGAGCCAGAGCGAGAGCAGGCCGGAACCAGGGCGAGAGCAGGCCGGAGCAAGTGCAAGGGCAGGCCAGAGCCAGAGCCAGAGCAGGCTGGAGCCAGGGCGAGGGCAGGCCGGAGCCAGAGCAAGTGCAGGTCGGAGCCAAGGCGAAGGTAGGCCGGAGCCAGGGCGAACACAAGACGGAGCCAGAGCGAGGGCAGGACGGAGCCAGGGCGAGGGCAAGACGTAGGGAGGGCGAGAACAGGCCGGAGCCAAGGAGAGGGCAGGCCAGAGCCAGAGCGAGAGCACGTGGAGCCAGGGCGAGGGCAGGCCGGAGCAAAGGAGAGAGCAGGCCAGAGCCAGGGCGAGGGCAGGCCAGAGAGAGAGCAGGCCGGAGCCAGGGCGAGGGCAGGCAGGAGACAAGGCGAGAGCAGGCCGGAGCCAGGGCGAGGGCAGGCCAGAGCGAGAGCAGGCCGGAGCCAGGGAGAGAGCAGGCCAGAGCGAAAGCAGGCCGGAGCCAGGTCGAGGGCAGGCCGGAGACAAGGCTAGAGCAGGCCAGAGCCAGTGCCAGGGCAGGCCAGAACCAGGACGAGAGCAGGCCAGAACCAGGACGAGAGCAGGTCAGAACCAGGACGAGAGCAGGCCAGAACCAGGACGAGAGCAGGTCAGAACCAGGACGAGAGCAGGCCAGAACCAGGACGAGAGCAGGCCAGAGCCAGAGCGAGAGCAGGGCAGAGCCACGGCGAGGGCAGGCCGGAGCCAAGGAGAGGGAAGGCCAGAGCGAGAGCAGGCCGCAGCAAGGGCGAGAGCAGGCCAGAGCAAGGGCGAGAGCAGAACAGAGCCAGGGTGAGGGGCAAGTGAGAGCCAGAGCCAGAGCAGGCCGATGCCAGGGCGAGGGCAGGCCGGAGCAAGAGCGAGAGCAGGCCGGAGCCATAGCGGGAGCAGGCCGGAGCCAGGGTGAGAGCAGGCCGGAGCCAAGGCGAGCGTAGGCCAGAGCGAGAGCAGGCTGGAGTAAGGGCAGGCAAGAGCTAGAGCGAGGGCAGGCCACAGCCAGAGCCAGAGCAGGCCGGAGCCAGGGCGAGGGCAGGCCAGAGCCAGAGCAGACCGGAGCCTGGGAGAGGGCAGGCCAGAGCGAGAGCAGGCCAGAGCCAGGGCGATGGCAGGCCAGAGTAAGAGCGAGAGCAGGCCGGAGGCAAGGCAAGGGCAGGCCAGAGCCATAGCAAGAGCAGGCCAGAGCGAGGTCAGGCCGGAGCCAGGGCGACGGCAGGCCCGAGCGAGGGCAGGCCGGAGCCAGGGCGAGGGCAGGCCGTAGCCAGGGCGAGGGCCGGCCGGAACCAGGGCGAGGGCCGGCCGGAACCAGGGCGAGGGCCGGCCGGAACCAGGGCGAGGGCCGGCCGGAACCAGGGCGAGGGCAGGCCAGAGCCAAAGTGAGAGCAGGCCGGAGCCGAGTCTTGGGCAGGCCAGAGCAATAGCTCTCGGGAGCAGTCCGGAGCCAAGGCAAGGGCAGGCCAGAGCCAGAGCAAGAGCAGGCCAGAGCGAGAGCAGGCCGGAGCCAGAGCGAGAGCAGGCCGAGGCAAAGGCGAAAGCAGACCAGAGCCAGAGCGAGAGCAAGCCGGAGCCAGAGCGAGAGCAAGCCAGAGTCAAGGCGAGGGTAGGCCAGAGCCAGAGCAAGCGCAGGCCGGAGCCAAGGCGAGGGCAGGCCAGAGCCAGAGAGAGAGAGCAGGCCGGAGCCAGGGCGAGGGCAGGCCGGAGCAGGGGCAAGAGCAGGCCGGAGCAGGGGCAAGAGCAGGCCGGAGCAGGGGCAAGAGCAGGCCGGGGCCAGGGCAAGGGCAGGCCGGGGCCAGAGCAAGGGCAGGCCAGAAAACCAGAGCGAGAGCAGGCTGGAGCCAGGGCGAGGGCAGGCCGGAGCCAGGGCCAGAGCAGGCCAGTGCCAGGGCGAGGGCTGGCCGGAGCCAGAGCGAGAGCAGGCCGGAGCCAGAGCGAGAGCAGGCCGGAGCCAGAGCGAGAGCAGGCCGGAGCCAGAGTGAGAGCAGGCCAGAGCCAGGGCGATGGCAGGCCAGAGCAAGAGTGAGAGCAGGCCGGAGGCAAGGCAAGGGCAGACCAGAGCCATAGCAAGAGCAGGCCAGAGCAAGGGCGAGAGCAGGCCGGGGCCAGGGCAAGGGCAGGAGGGAGACAAGGCGAGGGCAGGCCAGAAAACCAGAGCGAGAGCAGGACGGAGCCAGGGCGAGGGCAGGCCGGAGCCAGGGCCAGAGCAGGCCGGTGCCAGGGCGAGGGAAGGCAAGAACCAGATCGAGAGTCGGCCAGCACCAAGGCAAGGGCAGCCCAGAGCCAGAGCGAGAGAAGGCCGGAGCCAAGGCAAGGGCAGGCCAGAGCCAGAGCGAGAGAAGGCCGGAGCCAAAGCAAGGGCAGGCCGGAACCAGGGCAAGAAAAGGTCGAAGCCAGAGCCGGAGCGAGAGCAGCTCAGAGCCAGAGCGAGAGCAGGCCAGAGCTCGAAAGAGAGCAGGACGGAGCCTGGGCGAGGGCAGGCCAGAGCCAGAGCGAGAGCAGGCTCAGGAGCCAAGGTTCCGGCCTGCTCTCGCTCTGGCCTGTTCTCGCTCTGGCTCTGGCCTGCTCTCGCTCTGGCTTTGGCCTGCCCTCGCCTTGGCTCCGGCCTGCTCTCGCCCTGGCTCCGGCCTGCCCTCGCCCTGGCTCCGGCCTGCTCTTGCTCTGGCCTGCCCTCGCCCTGGCTCCAGCCTACTCTTGCTGTGGATCTGCCCTGCCCTCACCCTGGCTCCTACCTGCTCGAGAGAGCCTTAGCTCCTGCCTGCTCTGCTCTCTCTCTGGCTCTGGCCTGCCCTCGACTTGGCTCCGGCCTGCTTTAGCTCTGGTCTGGCCTGCCTTCGCCTTTGCTCCAGCCTGCTCTCGCTCTGGTTCTCGCCTGCCTTCGCCTTGGCTCCGGCCTGCTGTCGCCCACGCTACGGCCTGCCCTCGCTCTGGCTACGGCGTGCCCTCGTTCTGGCTACGGCGTGCCCTCTCCCTGGCCCCAGCCTGCTCTCGCCCTGGCTCCGGCCTGCCATCGCCCCGGCTCCGGCCTGCCCTCGCCCCGGCTCCGGCCTGCCCTCGCCCTGGCTCCGGCCTGCCCTCGCTCTGGCCTGCTCTCGCTCTGGCCTGCTCTCGCCCTGGCTCTGGTTTGCCCTCGCCCTGGCTCCAGCCTGCTCAGGCTCTGTCCTGCCCTCGCTTTCGCTCCGGCCTGCTCTCGCCCTTGGTCTGGCCTGCTCTAGCTCAGGCTCTGGCCTGCCCTCGCCTAGGCACCGGCCTGCTCTCGCTCTGGCTCCGGCCTGCTCTCACTCTGGATCCGGCCTCCCCTCGCCTTGGCTCTGGCCTGCTCTCGCTCTGGCTCTCGCCTGCCCTCGCCCTGGTGCTGGCCTGCTCTCGCCCTGGCTCCGGCCTGCCCTCACCCTGGCTCCGGCCTGCTCTCACTCTGGATCCTGCCAACCCTCGCCTTGGCTCTGGCCTGCTCTCGCTCTGGCTCTTGCCTGCCCTCGCCCTGGCTCCGGACTGCTCTTTCTCTGGCTCCGGCCTACCCTCGCCCTGGCTCCGGCCTGCCCTCACCCTGGCTCCGGCCTGCCCTCACCCTGGCTCCGGCCTGCCCTCGCCCTGGCTCCGGCCTGCCCTCGCCCTGGCTCCGGTCGGACCTCACCCTGGCTCGGCCTGCTATCGCTCCGTTTCTGGCCTGCCCTCGCCCTGGCTTCGGCTTACCCTCGCCCTGGCTCCGGCCTGCCCTCGCCCTGGTTATTGCCTTCCTTCGCCTTGGCTCCGGCCTGCTCTCGCTCTGACTATGGTCTGCTCTCACTCTGGCTCTGGCCTGCCCTTGCCTTGGCTCCGGCCTGCTCTCGCTCTGGCCTGCCTTTGCCTCGGCTCCGCCCTGCTTTCATTCTGTCTTCGATCAGCCTTCGCCTTGGCTCTGGACTGCTCTCGCTCTGGCTCCGGCCTGCTCTCGCTCTGGCTTCGGCCTGACCTCACCCTGGCTCCGGCCTGCTCTCCCTCTGTCTCTGGCCTGCCCTCGCCCTGGTTCCGGCCTGCCCTTGGCCTGGCTCCGGCAAGCTCTCGCTTTGGCTCTGGCCTGTCCTTGCCTAGGCTCCGGCCTGCTCTCTCTCTGGCTCTGTCCTGTCCTTGCCTTGGCTCCGGCCTGCTCTCGCTCTGGCCTGCCCTAGCCTTGGTTCCGGCCTGCTCTCGCTCTGGTTCTGGCCTGTTCTCACTCTGGCTCTGGCCTGCCGTTGCCTTGGCTCCGGCCTGCTCTCGCTCTGGCCTGCCCTCGCCTTGGCTCCGGCCTGCTCTCGCTCTGGCCTGACCTTGCCTTGGCTCCGGCCTGCTCTCGCCCTGGTTATGGCCTGCCCTTGCCTTGACTCTGGCCTTCTCTCGCACTGGCTCTGGCCTGCCCTTGCCTTGGCTCTGGCATACTGTCGCACTGGCTCTGGCCTGCCCTCGGCCTGGCTCCAGCCTGCTATTGCTCTGGCTATGGCCTGCTCTCGCTCTGGCCTGCCCTAGCCTTGACTCCAGCCTACTCTCGCTCTGCTCTTGCTCTGGCCTGCCCTTGCCTTGGCTCCAGTCTGCTCTCGCTTTGGCTCTGGTCTGCCCTCGCTCTGGTTCCGGCCTGCCCTCGCTCTGGTTCCGGCCTGCCCTCGGCCTGCCCTCGCTCTGGCTCTGGCCTGTCCTTGCCTTGGCACCGGCCTGTTCTCTCTCTGGCTCTGGCCTGCCCTTGACTTGGCTCCAGTCTGCTCTCGCTCTGGCCTACCCTAGCCTTGGTTCCGGCAAGCTCTGGCTCTGGTTCTGGCCTGCCTTCATCTTGGCTCCGGCCTGCTCTCGCTCTGACTCTGGCCTGCTCTCACTCTGGCTCTGGCCTGCCGTTGCCTTGGCTCCGGCCTGCTCTCACTCAGGCCTGCCCAAGCCTTGGCTCTGGCCTGCTCTCGCTCTGGCCTGCCTTACCCTTGGCTCCGGCCTGCTCTCGCTCTGGCCTGACCTCGCCATGGCTCCGGCCTGCTATTGCTCTGGCCTGCCCTCGTCCTGGTTCCGGCCTGCCCTTGCCTTGGCTCCGGCCTTCTCTCGCACTGGCTCTGGCCTGCCCTTGTCTTGGCTCTGGCCTACTCTCGCTCTGGCCTGCCCTCGCCCTGGCTCCAGCCTGCTCTCGCTCTGGCTATGGCCTGCTCTCGCTCTGGCCTGCCCTTGCCTTGGCTCCGGCCTGCTCTCGCTCTGGCCTGCCCTCGCCTTGGCTCCGGCCTGCTCTCACTCTGGCCAGCCCTTGCTTTGGCTCTGGCCTGCTCTCGCTCTGGCCTGCTCTAGGTCTGGCTCTGGCCTGCCCTCGCCTTGGCTCCGGCCTGCCCTCGCCCTGGCTCTTGCCTGCTCTCGCTCTGGCGTGCCCTCGCCCAGGCTCCGTCCGTCTCTCGCTCTGGCTCAGGCCTGCTCTCGCTCTGGCCTACTCTCGCCTTGGCCCCGGCCTGCTCTCGCCCTGGCTCCAGCCTGCTCTTGATCTGGCTTCGGCCTGCCACCGCCCTGGCTTCGGCCTGCCCTCGCTCTGGGTCTGGCCTGCCCTCGCCCTGGACTTCTCTCGCTCTGGATCAGGCCTGCTCTCGCCTTGGCTCCGGACTGCTCTTGCCCAGGATCCGGCCTGCTCTCGCCCTGGCTCTAGCCTACTCTCGCCCTGGTTCCAGCCTGCCCTTGGCCTGGCTCCGGCAAGCTCTCGCTTTGGCTCTGGCCTGTCCTTGCCTTGGCTCCGGCCTGCTCTCTCTCTGGCTCTGGCCTGCCCTTGCCTTGGCTCCGGCCTGCTCTAGCCTTGGTTCCGGCCTGCTCTCGCTCTGGTTCTGGCCTGCCTTCGCCTTGGCTCCGGCCTGTTCTCGCTCTGACTCTGGTTGGCTCTCACTCTGGCTCTGGCCTGCCGTTGGCTTGGCTCCGGCCTGCTCTCGCTCTGGCTCTGGCCTGCCCAAGCCTTGGCTCCGGCCTGCACTCGCTCTGGCTCTGGCCTGCCCTCGCTCTGGCCTGACCTCGCCTTGGCTCTGGTCTGCTCTCGCTCTAGCCTTGGCCTGGCTCCGGCCTGCCCTCATCCTGGTTACGACCTGCCCTTGCCTTGGCTCTGGCATACTGTCCCACTGGCTCTGGCCTGCCCTTGCCCTGGCTCCAGCCTGCTATTGCTCTGGCTATGGCCTGCTCTCGCTCTGGCCTGCCCTTGCCTTGGCTCCAGCCTGCTCTTGGTCTGGCCTGCCCTTGCGTAGGCTCCGGCCTGCTCTCGCTTTGGCTCTGGTCTGCCCCCGAACTGGCTCAGGCCTGCTCTCGCTCTGGCTCTGGCTTGCCCAAGCCTTGGCTCCGGCCTGCACTCGCTCTGGCTCTGGCTTGCCCAAGCCTTGGCTCCGGCCTGCACTCGCTCTGGCTCTGGCCTGCCCTCGCCGTGGCTCCGGCCTGCTCTCGCTCTGGCCTGACCTCGCCTTGGCTCCGGTCTGCTCTCGCTCTAGCCTTGGCCTGGCTCCGGCCTGCCCTCGTCCTGGTTACGGCCTGCCCTTGCCTTGGCTCTGGCATACTGTCCCACTGGCTCTGGCCTGCCCTCGCCCTGGCTCCAGCCTGCTATTGCTCTGGCTATGGCCTGCTCTCGCTCTGGCCTGCCCTTGCCTTGGCTCCAGCCTGCTCTCGCTCTGGCCTGCCCTCGCCTTGGCTCCGGCCTGCTCTTGGTCTGGCCTGCCCTTGCCTTGGCTCCGGCCTGCTCTCGCTTTGGCTCTGGTCTGCCCCCGAACTGGCTCAGGCCTGCTCTCGCTCTGGTTCCGGCCTGCCCTCGGCCTGGCTCTGGCCTGTCCTTGCCTTGGCACCGGCCAGCTCTCGCTCTGACTCTGGCCTGTCCTTGCCTTGGCACCGGCCTGTTCTCTCTCTGGCTCTGGCCTGCCCTTGACTTGGCTCCGGTCTGCTCTCGCTCTGGCCTGCCCTAGCCTTGGTTACGGCCAGCTCTCGCTCTGGTTCTGGCCTGCCTTCGCCTTGGCTCCAGCCTGCTCTCGCTCTGACTCTGGCCTGCTCTCACTCTGGCTCTGGCCTGCCGTTGCCTTTGCTCCGGCCTGCTCTCGCTCTGGACTGCCCAAGCCTTGGCTCCGGCCTGCTCTTGCTCTGGCCTGCCCTACCCTTGGCTCCGGCCGGCTCTCGCTCTGGCCTGACCTCGCCTTGGCTCCGGCCTGCTCTCGCTCTGGCCTTGGCCTGGCTCCGGCCTGCCCTCGTCCTGGTTCCGGCCTGCCCTTGCCTTGGCTCCGGCCTTCTCTCGCACTGGCTCTGGCCTGCCCTTGCCTTGGCTCTGGCCTACTCTCGCTCTGGTTCTGGCCTGCCCTCGCCCTGGCTCCAGCCTGCTCTCGCTCTGGCTATGGCCTGCTCTCGCTCTGGCCTGCCCTTGCCTTGGCTCCGGCCTGCTCTCGCTCTGGCCTGCCCTCGCCTTGGCTCCGGCCTGCTCTCGCTCTGGCCTGCCCTTGCCTTGGCTCCGGCCTCCTCTCGCTCTGGCCTGCCCTTGCCTTGGCTCTGGCCTGCTCTAGGTCTGGCTCTGGCCTGCCCTCGCCCTGGCTCTGGCCTGCTCTCGCTCTGGCCTGCCCTCGCCCAGGCTCCGTCCGGCTCTCGCTCTGGCTCAGGCCTGCTCTCGCTCTGGCCTGCTCTCTCCTTGGCTCCGGCCTGCCACCGCCCTGGCTCCGGCCTGCCCTCGCCTTGGACTGCTCTCGCTCTGGATCAGGCCTGCTCTCGCCTTGGCTCCGGCCTGCTCTTCTTGCCTTGGCTCCGGCCTGCTCTCGCTCTGGCTCCGGCCTGCCCCCGCCCTGGCTCTGGCCTACTCTCGCCCTGGTTCCGGCCTGCACTCGGCCTGGCTCCGGCCTGCTCTCGCTCTGGCCTGTCCTTGCCTTGGCTCCGGCCTGCTCTCTCTGGCACTGGCCTGCCCTTGCCTTGGCTCCGGCCTGCTCTCGCTCTGGCTATGGCCTGCTCTCGCTCTGGCTCTGGCCTGCCCTTGCCTTGGCTTCGGCCTGCTCTCGCTCTGGCCTGCCTTTGCCTCGGCTCCAGACTGCTCTCACTCTGTCATCGGCCAGCCTTCGCCTCGGCTCTGGCCTGCTCTTGCTCTGGCTCCGGCCTGCTCTCGCTCTGTCTCTCGCCTGCCCTCGCCCTGGTTACGGCCTGCCCTCGGCCTGGCTCCGGACAGCTCTCACTTTGGCTCTGGCCTGCTCTCTCTCTGGCTCTGGCCTGCCCTTGCCTTGGCTCCGGCCTGCTCTCGCTCTGGCCTGCCATTGCCTTGGCTCCGGCCTGCTCTCGCTCTGGCTCTGGCCTGCCCAAGCCTTGGCTCCGGCCTGCTGTCGCTCTGGCTCTGGCCTGCCCTATCCTTGGCTCTGTACAGCTCTCGCTCTGGCCTGACCTCGCCTTGGCTCCGGCCTGCTTTCGCTCTGGCCTTGGCCTGGCTCCGGCCTGCCCTCATCCTGGTTCCGGCCAGCCCTTGCCTTTGCTCCGGCCTACTGTCGCACTGGCTCTGGCCAGCCCTCGCCCTGGCCCCAGCCTGCTCTTGCTCTGGCTATGGCCTGCTCTCGCTCTGGCCTGCCCTTGCCTTGGCTCCAGCCTGCTCTCGCTCTGACCTGCCCTCGCCTTGGCTCCGGCCTGCTCTTGCTCCGGCCTGCCCTTGCCTTGGCTCTGCCCTGCTCTCGCTCTGGCCTGCCCTCGCCCTGGTTCCAGGCTGCCCTCGGCCTGGCTCCAGCCAGCTCTCGCTCTGGCCTGTCCTTGCCTTGGCTCCGGCCTGCTCTAGCCTTGGTTCCGGCCTGCTCTCGCTCTGGTTCTGGCGTGCTCTCACTCTGGCTCTGGCCTGCCGTTGCCTTGGCTCCAGCCTGCTCTCGCTCTGGCCTGCCCAAGCCTTGGCTCCGGCCTGCTCTCGCTCTGGCCTGCCCTACCCTTGGCTCCGGCCTGCTCTCGCTCTGGCCTGACCTCGCCATGGCTCCGGCCTGCTCTGGCTCTGGCCTTGGCCTGGCTCCGGCCTGCCCTCGTCCTGGTTCCGGCCTGCCATTGCCTTGGCTCCGATCTTCTCTCGCACTGACTCTGGCCTGCCCTTGCCTTGGCTCTGGCCTACTCTCGCTCTGGCTCTGGCCTGCCCTCGCTCTGGCTATGGCCTGCTCTCGCTCTGGCCTGCCCTTGCCTTGGCTCCGGCCTGCTCTTGATCTGGCCTGCCCTCGCCTTGGCTCCGCCCTGCTCTCACTCTGGCCTTCCCTTGCCTTGGCTCTGGCCAGCTCTCGCTCTAGCCTGCTCTAGGTCTGGCTCTGGCCTGCTCTTGATCTGGCTCCAGACTGCCACCGCCCTGGCTCCGGCCTGCCCTCGCTCTGGCTCTGGCCTGCCCTCGCCCTGGATCCGGCCAGCTCTCGCCTTGGCTCCGGCCTGCCCTCGCTCTGGTTCCAGCCTGCTCTCGCCTTGGCTCCGGCATGCCCTCGCCTTTGCTCCGGCCTGTTCTTGCCCTGGCTCCGGCCTGCTCCCGCCCTGGCTCCGGCCTACTCTCGCCCTGGTTCCGGCCTGCACTCGGCCTGGCTCCGGCCTGCTCTCGCTCTGGCCTGTCCTTGCCTTGGCTCCGGCCTGCTCTCTTTCTAGCTCTGGCCTGCCCTTGCCTTGGCTCCGGCCTGCTCTTGCTCTGGCCCGCCCTAGCCTTGGTTCAGGCCTGCTCTCGCTCTGGTTCTGGCCTGCCTTCGCCTTGGCTCTGGCCTGCTCTCGCTCTGACTCTGGCCTGCTCTCACTCTGGCTCTGGCCTGCCCTTGCCTTGGCTCCGGCCTGCTCTCGCTCTGTCCTGCCCAAGCCTTGGCGCCGGCCTGCTCTCGCTCTGGCCTGCCCTACCCTTGGCTACGGCCTACTCTCGCTCTGGCCTGACCTCACCTTGGCTCTGGCCTGCTCTCGCTCTGGACTCGGCTTGGCTCCGACCTGCCCTCGTCCTGGTTCCGGTCTGCCCTTGCCTTGGCTCCAGCCTTCTCTCACACTGGCTCTGGCCTGCCCTCGCCCTGGCTCCAGCCTGCTCTTGCTCTGGCCTGCTCTTGCCTTGGCTCCGGCCTGCTTTCGCTCTGGCTCTGGCCTGCCCTCGCCTTGGCTCCGTCTGGCTCTCGCTCTGGCCTGCCCTTGCCTTGGCTCCGGCCTGCTCTCGTTCTTGCTCTGGTCTGCCCTCACCCTGGCTCAGGCCTACTCGCGCTATGGCTCCGGTCTGCCCTCGCCCTGGCTCGTTCTATGTCTGGCTCCGGCCTGCCCTCGCCTTGGCTCTGGCCTGCCCTCGCCCTGGCTCTGGCCTGCTTTCGCTCTGGCCTGCCCTCGCCCAGGCTCCGTCTGGCTCTCTCTCGCCCTGGCTCCGGCCTGCCCTCGCTCTGGTCGCCTGCTCTCACCTTGGCTGCGGCGTTCTCTCGCTCTGGCCTGCCCTCGCCCTGGCTCCGGCCTGCTCTCGCCCTGGCTCCAGCCTGCTCTCGCTCTGGCCTGCCCTAGCTCCGGCCTGCTCTCGTTCTGGCTCTGGCCTGCTCTCGCCCTGGCTCTGGTCCGCCCTCGCCCTGGCTCTGGTCCGCCCTCGCCCTGGCTCCAGCCTGCTCTGGCTCCGGCCTGCCCTCGCCTTGGCTCTGGCCTCCTCTCGCTCTGGCCAGCCCTCGCACTGGCTCCGGCCTGTTCTCGCTCTGGCTCCGGCCTGCCCTCGCCTTGGCTCCGGCCTGCTGTAGCTCAGGCTCCAGCCTGCCCTCGCCTTGGCTCCAGCCTGCTCTAGCTCAGGCTCTCGCCTGCCCTCGCCTTGGCTCCGGCCTGATATCGCTCTGGCTCCGGCCTTCTCTCACTCTGGCTCCAGCCTGCCCTCGCCCTGGCTCCGGCCTGCTTTCGCTCTGGTTATTGCCTTCCTTCGCCTCAGCTCCGGCCAGCTCTCGCTCTGACCCTGGCCTGCTCTCACTCAGGCTCTGGCCTGCCCTCGCCTTGTCTCCGGACGGCTCTCGCTCCGGCCTTCTCTCGCTCTGGCTATGGCCTGCTCTCGCTCTGGCTCTGGCCTGCCCTTGCCTTGGCTCCGGCCTGCTCTCGCTCTGGCCTGCCTTCGCCTCGGCTCCGGCCTGCTCTCGCTCTGGCTCCGGCCTACCCTCGCCCTGGCTCCGACCTGCCCTCGCCCTGGCTCCGCCCTGCTCTTGCTCTGGCCTGCTCTCACTCTGGCTCCAGCCTGCCCTCGCCCTGGCTGCGGCCTGCTCTCGCTCTGGTTATTGCCTTCCTTCGCCTTGGCTCCGGCCTGCCCTCGCCTTGGCTCCGGCCTGCTCTAGCTCAGGCTCCAGCCTGCCCTCGCCTTGGCTCCGGCCTGCTCTCGCTCTGGCCCCGGCCTGCCCTCGCCCTGGCTCCGGCCTGCTCTCGCTCTGGCTCCGGCCTGCCTTCACCTTAGCTCCGGTCTGCCCTCGCCCTGGCTCCAGCCTGCTCTAGCTCAGGCTCTGGCCTGCCCTCGCCCTGGCTCTGGCCTGATATCGCTCTGGCTCTGGCCTGCTCTCACTCTGGCTCCGGCCTGCCCTCGCCCTGGCTCCGGCCTGCTTTCGCTCTGGTTATTGCCTTCCTTCGCCTTGGCACCGGCCAGCTCTCGCTCTGATCATGGCCTGCTCTCACTCAGGCTCTGGCCTGCCCTTGCCTTGTCTCCGGACTGCTCTCGCTCTGGCTATGGCCTGCTCTCGCTCTGGATCTGGTCTGCCCTTGCCTTGGCTCCGGCCTGCTCTCGCTCTGGCTATGGCCTGCCTTCGTCTCGGCTCCGGCCTGCTCTCGCTCTGGCTCCGGCCTACCCTCGCCCTGGCTTCGACCAGCCCTCGCCCTGGCTCCGCCCTGCTCTTTATCTGGCCTGCTCTCACTCTGGCTCCGGCCTGCCCTCGCCCTGCTCTCGCTCTGGTTATTGCCTTCCTTCGCTTTGGCTCCAGCCTGCCCTAGCCTTGGCTCCGGCCTGCTCTAGCTCAGGCTCCAGCCTGCCCTCGCCTTGGCTCCGGCCTGCTCTCGCTCTGGCCTCCCTCGCGTTGGCTCCGGCCTTCCCTCGCCCTGGCTCCGGCCTGCCCTCGCCTTGGCTCTGGCCTGCTCTCGCTCTGAGTCTCACCTGCTCTCGTGCTTGCTCTGGCCTGCCCTCGCCCTGGCTCCGGCCTGCCCTCGCCCTGGCTCCGGCCTGCCCTCGCCTTGGCTCCGGCCTGCCCTCCCCCTAGCGCTGGCCTGCTCTCGTCCTTGCTCTGGCCTGCTCTCGCCCTGGCACTGGCCTGCTCTCGCCCTGGCTCCGGCCTGCTCTCGCCCTGGCTCCGGCCTGCTCTCGCTCTGGCTCCGGCCTGCTCTCGCTCTGGCTCCGGCCTGCCCTCACCTTAGCTTCGACCTGCCCTCACCCTGGCTCCAGCCTGCTCTAGCTCAGGCTCTGGCCTGCCCTCGCCCTGGCTCCAGCCTGATATCGCTCGGGCTCCGGCCTGCTCTCACTCTGGCTCCGGCATGCCCTCGCCCTGGCTCCGGCCTGCTCTCGCTCTGGTTATTGCCTTTCTTCGCCTTGGCTCCGGCCTGCTCTTGCTCTGACCCTGGCCTGCTCTCACTCAGGCTCTGGCCTGCCCTTGCCTTGTCTCCGGACTGCTCTCGCTCCAGCCTGCTCTCGCTCTGGCTATGGCCTGCTCTCGCTCTGGCCTGCCCTTGCCTTGGCTCCGGCCTGCTCTCGCTCTGGCTCCGGCCTACCCTCGCCCTGGCTCCGGCCTGCTCTTGCTCTGGCCTGCTCTCACTCTGGCTGCGGCCTGCTCTCGCTCTGGTTATTGCCTTCCTTCGCCTTGGCTACGGCCTGCTCTCGCTCTGACCCTGGTCTGCTCTCACTCTGGCTCTGGACTGCCCTTGCCTTGGCTCCGGACTGCTCTCGCTCCGGCCTGCTCTCGCTATCGCCTGCTCTCGCTCTGGCCTGCCCTCGCCTTGGCTCCGGCCTGCTCTCGCTCTGGCTCCGGCCTGCCCTCGCCCTGGCTCCAGCCTGCTCTCGCTCTGGCTCCGGTCTGCCTTCACCTTAGCTCCGGTCTGCCCTCGCCCTGGCTCCAGCCTGCTCTAGCTTAGGCTCTGGCCTGCCCTCGCCCTGGCTCCGGACTGCTCTCGCTCTGGCTATGGCCTGCTCTCGCTCTGGATCTGGTCTGCCCTTGCCTTGGCTCCGGCCTGCTCTCGCTCTGGCTCCGGCCTGCTCTCGCTCTGGCTCCGGCCTACCCTCGCCCTGGCTCCGCCCTGCTCTTGCTCTGGCCTGCTCTCACTCTGGCTCCGGCCTGCCCTCGCCCTGGCTGCGGCCTGCTCTCGCACTGGTTATTGCCTTCCTTCGCCTTGGCTCCAGCCTGCCCTAGCCTGGGCTCCGGCCTGCTCTAGCTCAGGCTCCAGCCTGCCCTCGCCTTGGCTCCGGTCTGCTCTCGCTCTGTCTCCGGCCTGCCCTCGCCCTGGCTCCGGCCTGCCCTTGCCCTGGCTCTGGCCTGCCCTCGCCCTGGCTCCGGCCTCCCCTCGCCTTGGCTCTGGCCTGCTCTCGCTCTGAGTCTCACCTGCCCTCGCCCTGGCGATCGCCTGCTCTCGTCCTTGCTCTGGCCTGCTCTCGCCCTGGCACTGGCCTGCCCTCGCCCTGGCTCCGGCCTGCCCTCGCCCTGGCTCCGGCCTGCCCTCGCCCTGGCTCTGGCCTGCTCTCGCTCTCACCTGCCCTCGCCCTGGCGCTGGCCTGCTCTCGCCCTGGCACTGGCCTGCTCTCGCCCTGGCTCCGGCCTGCTCTCGCCCTGGCTCCGGCCAGCCCTCACCTTAGCTTCGGCCTGCCCTCACCCTGGCTCCCGCCTGCTCTAGCTCAGGCTCTGGCCTGCCCTCGCCCTGGCTCCGGCCTGATATCGCTCGGGCTCCGGCCTGCCCTTGCCTTGTCTCCGGACTGCTCTCGCTCCAGCCTGCTCTCGCTCTGGCTATGGCCTGCTCTCGCTCTGGCCTGCCCTTGCCTTGGCTCCGGCCTGCTCTCGCTCTGGCTCTGGCCTGCCTTCGCCTCGGCTCCGGCCTGCTCTCGCTCTGGCTCCGGCCTACCCTCGCCCTGGCTCCGACCTGCTCTTGCTCTGGCTCCGGCCTACCCTCGCCCTGGCTCCGACCTGCTCTTGCTCTGGCCTGCTCTCACTCTGGCTGCGGCCTGCTCTCGCTCTGGTTATTGCCTTCCTTCGCCTTGGCTACGGCCTGCTCTCGCTCTGACCCTGGTCTGCTCTCACTCTGGCTCTGGACTGCCCTTGCCTTGGCTCCGGACTGCTCTCGCTCCGGCCTGCTCTCGCTCTGGCTATGGCCTGCTCTCGCTCTGGCCTGCCCTTGCCTTGGCTCCGGCCTGCTCTCGCTCTGGCCTGCCTTCGCGTCGGCTCCGGCCTGCTTTCACTCTGTCTTCGGCCAGCCTTCGCCTCGGCTCCGGCCTGCTCTCGCGCTGGCTCTGGCCTGCCCTTGCCCAGGCTGCGGCCTGCTCTCACTCTGGCTCTGGCCTGCCCTCTCCCTGGTTCCGGCCTGCCCTCGGCCTGGCTCCGGTCACCTCTCGCTCTGGCTTGCTCTCGCCTTGGCTCCGGCCTGCTCTCGCCTTAGCTCCGGCCTGCCCTCACCCTGGCTCCAGCCTGCTCTAGCTCAGGCTCTGGCCTGCCCTCGCCTTGGCTCCGGCCTGCTCTCGCTCTGGCTCCGGCCTGCCCTCACTCTGGCTCCGGCCTGCTCTCGCTCTGGCTCCAGCCTGCCCTCACCCTGGCTCCGGCCTGCTCTCACTCTGGATCCGGCCAACCCCCGCCTTGGCTCTGGCCTGCTCTCGTTCTGGCTCTGGCCTGCCCTCGCCCTGGTTCTGGACTGCTCTCGCTCTGGCTCCGGCCTTCCCATCGCCCTGGCTCCGGCCTGCCCTCGCTCTGGCTCCGGCCTGCCCTCGCACTGGCTCCGGCCTGCCCTCGCACTGGCTCCGACCTACCCTCGCCCTGGCTCCGACCAGCCCTCGCCCTGGCTCCGGCCTGCTCTCGCCCTGGCTCCGGCCTGCTCTCGCTCTGGCTCCGGCCTGCTCTCGCTCTGGCCTGCCCTAGCCCTGGCTCCGTCCGGCATGCTCTCGCTCTGGTTATTGCCTTCCTTCGCCTTGGCTCCGGCCTGCTCTCGCTCTGACCCTGGCCTGCTCTCACCTTGGCTCCGGACTGCTCTCGCTCCGGCCTGCTCTCGCTCTGGCTATGGCCTGCCCTTGCCTTGGCTCCGGCCTGCTCTCACTCTGGCTCTTGGCCTGCCTTCGCCTCGGCTCTGGCCTGCTCTCACTCTGTCTTCGGCCAGCCTTTGCCTGGGCTCCGGCCTGCTCTAGCTCTGGCTCCAGCCTGCCCTCGCCCTGGCTCCAGCCTGCTCTCGCTCTGGCCTGCCCTCGCCCTGGTTCCGGCCTGCTCTTGCTCTGGCCTGTCCTTGCCTTGGCTCCGGCCTGCTCTTCTCTCTGGCTCTGGCCTGCCCTTGCCTTAGCTCCGGCCTGCCCTCGCTCTGGCCCGCCCTAGCCTTGGTTCCGGCCTGCTCTCGCTCAGGTTCTGGTTTGCCTTCGCCTTGGCTCCGGCCTGCTCTCGCTCTGACTCTGGCCGGCTCTCACTCTTGCTCTGGCCTGCCGTTGCCTTGCCTCTGGCCTACTCTCGCTCTGGTCTGCCCTCGCCCAGGCTCCAGCCTGCTCTTGCTCTGGCCTGCTCTCACTCTGGCCTGCCCTTGCCTTGGCTCCGGCCTGCTCTCGCTCTGGCCTGCCCTCGCCTTGGCTCCGGCCTGCTCTCGCTCTGGCCTGCCCTTGCCCTGGCTCCGACCTGCTCTCGATCTGGCTCCGGCCTGCCCCCGCTCTGGCTCCGGCCTGCCCTCGCTCTGGCTCCGGCCTGCCCTCACTCTGGCTCCGGCCTGCTCTCGCCTTTGCTCCGGCCTGCTCTTGCCCTGGCTCCGGCCTGCCCCCGCCCTGGCTCCGGCCTGTCCTCGCTCTGGCTTTGGCCTGCCCTCGCCCTGGCCTGCTCTCGCTCTGGATCCGGCCTGCTCTCGCCTTGGCTCCAGCCGACCCTCTCCTTTGCTCCGGCCTGCTCTTGCCCTGGCTCCGGCCTGCTCTCGCTCTGGCTCCAGCCTGCCCCCGCCCTGGCTCCAGCCTGCTCTCGCTCTGGACTGCTCTCGCCTTTGCTCTGGCCTGCTCTTGCTCTTGATCCGGCCTGCTCTCGCCTTGGCTCCGGCCTGTTATCGCCTTGGCTCCGGCCTGCTCTTGCCCTCGCTCCGGCCTGCTCTTGCTCTGGCTCCGGCCTGCCCCCGCCCTGGCTCTGGCCTGCTCTCGCTCTGGCCTGCCCTTGCCTTGGCTCAGGCCTTCTCTCGCACTGGCTCTGGCCTACTCTCGCTCTGGCCTGCCCTCGCCCTGGCTCCAGCCTGCTCTTGCTCTGGCCTGCTCTCGCTCTGGCCTGCCCTTGCCTTGGCTCCGGCCTGCTCTCGCTCTGGCCTGCCCTCGCCTTGGCTCCGGCCTGCTCTCGCTCTGGCCTGCCCTTGCCTCGGCTCCGGCCTATTCTCATTCTTGCTCTCGTCTGCCCTCGCCCTGGCTCAGGCCTGCTCGCGCTTTGGCTCCGGTCGGCCCTCGCACGGGCTCCGGCATGCTCTCGCCCTGGCTCTTGCCAGCTCTATGTCTGGCTCTGGCCTGCCCTCACCTTGGCTCCGGCCTGCCCTCACCCTGGCTCTGGCCTGCTCTCGCTCTGGCCTGCCCTCGCACAGGCTCCGTCCGGCTCTCACACTGGCTCCGGCCTGCCCTTGCTATGGTTCTGGCCTGCTCTCGACTTGACTGCGGCGTGCTCTTGCTCTGGCCTGCCCTCGCTCTGGCTCCGGCCTGCTCTCGCCCTGGCTCCAGCCTGCTCTCTCTCTGGCCTGCCCTAGCTCTGGCCTAGCCCTGGCCTGCCCTAGCCCTGGCCTGCCCTGGCTCTGGCCTGCCCTCGCCCTGGCTCCAGCCTGTTCTAGCTCTGGCCTGCCCTCGCCTTAGCTCCGGCCTGCTCTCGCTCTGGCCAGCCCTCACCCTGGCTCCGGCCTGTTCTCGCTCTGGCTCCGGCCTGCCCTCGCCTTAGCTCCGGCATGCCCTCGCCCTTGCTCTGGCCTGCTCTAGCTCAGGCTCCGGCCTGCCCTCGCCCTGGCTCCGGCCTGCCCTCAGCCTGGCTCCGGCCTGCTCTTGCTCTGGCCTACCCTCGCGTTGGCTCCGGCCTACCCTCGCCCAGGCTCCAACCTGCCTTCGCCTGGCTCCGGCCTGCTCTCGCTCTGGCCTGCTCTCGCTCTGGCTGCGGCCTGCCCTCGCCCTGGCTGCGGCCTGCTCTCGCTCTGGTTATTGCCTTCCTTCGCCTTGGCTCCGGCCTGCTCTCGCTCTGACCCTGGCCTTCTCTCACTCTGGCTCTGGCCTGCCCTTGCCTTGGCTCCGGACTGCTCTCGCTCCGGCCTGCTCTCGCTCTGGCCTGCCCTTGCCATGGCTCCGGCCTGCTCTCGCTCTGGCCTGCCTTCGCCTCGGCTCCGGCCTGCTCTCACTCTGTCTTCGGCCAGCCTTCGCCTCGGCTCTGGCCTGCTCTCGCAATGGCTTAGGCCTGCCCTTGCCCTGGCTGCGGCCTGCTCTCACTCTGGCTCTGGCCTGCCCTCGCCCTGGTTCCGGCCTGCCCTCGGCCTGGCTCCGGCCAGCTCTCTCTCTGGCTTGCTCTTGCCTTGGCTCCGGCCTGCTCTCGCTCTGGCTGCGGCCTGCCCTCGCCTTAGCTCCGGCCTGCCCTCGCCCTGGCTCCAGCCTGCTCTAGCTCAGGCTCTGGCCTGCCCTCGCCTTGGCTCCGGCCTGCTCTCGCTCTGGCCTGCCCTCACCCTGGCTCCGGCCTGCTCTCACTCTGGATCCGGCCAACCCTCGCCTTGGCTCTGGCCTGCTCTCGTTCTGGCTCTGGCCTGCCCTCGCTCTGGCTCCGGCCTGCTCTCGCCCTGGCTCCAGCCTGCTCTCTCTCTGGCCTGCCCTAGCTCTGGCCTGCCCTAGCTCTGGCCTGCCCTAGCCCTGGCCTGCCCTAGCCCTGGCTCTGGCCTGCCCTCGCCCTGGCTCCAGCCTGTTCTAGCTCTGGCCTGCCCTCGCCTTAGCTCCGGCCTGCTCTCGCTCTGGCCAGCCCTCACCCTGGCTCCGGCCTGTTCTCGCTCTGGCTCCGGCCTGCCCTCGCCTTAGCTCCGGCATGCCCTCACCCTTGCTCTGGCCTGCTCTAGCTCAGGCTCCGGCCTGCCCTCGCCCTGGCTCCGGCCTGCCCTCAGCCTGGCTCCGGCCTGCCCTCAGCCTGGCTCCGGCCTGCTCTTTCTCTGGCCTACCCTCGCGTTGGCTCCGGCCTACCCTCGCCCAGGCTCCAACCTGCCTTCGCCTGGCTCCGGCCTGCTCTCGCTCTGGCTCCGGCCTGCCCTCGCCCTGGCTGCGGCCTGCTCTCGCTCTGGTTATTGCCTTCCTTCGCCTTGGCTCCGGCCTGCTCTCACTCTGACCCTGGCCTTCTCTCACTCTGGCTCTGGCCTGCCCTTGCCTTGGCTCCGGACTGCTCTCGCTCCGGCCTGCTCTCGCTCTGGCCTGCCCTTGCCATGGCTCCGGCCTGCTCTCGCTCTGGCCTGCCTTCGCCTCGGCTCCGGCCTGCTCTCACTCTGTCTTCGGCCAGCCTTCGCCTCGGCTCTGGCCTGCTCTCGCAATGGCTTAGGCCTGCCCTTGCCCTGGCTGCGGCCTGCTCTCACTCTGGCTCTGGCCTGCCCTCGCCCTGGTTCCGGCCTGCCCTCGGCCTGGCTCCGGCCAGCTCTCTCTCTGGCTTGCTCTTGCCTTGGCTCCGGCCTGCTCTCGCTCTGGCTGCGGCCTGCCCTCGCCTTAGCTCCGGCCTGCCCTCGCCCTGGCTCCAGCCTGCTCTAGCTCAGGCTCTGGCCTGCCCTCGCCTTGGCTCCGGCCTGCTCTCGCTCTGGCCTGCCCTCACCCTGGCTCCGGCCTGCTCTCACTCTGGATCCGGCCAACCCTCGCCTTGGCTCTGGCCTGCTCTCGTTCTGGCTCTGGCCTGCCCTCGCCCTGGTTCCGGACTGCTCTCGCTCTGGCCTGCCCTCGCCCTGGCTCCGGCCTTCTCTCTCTCTGGCTCCGGCCTGCCCTCGCCCTGGTTCCGGCCTGCTCTCGCTCTGGCCTGCCATCGCCCTGGCTCCGACCTACCCTCGCCCTGGCTCCGACCTGCTCTCGCTCTGGCTGCGGCCTGCTCTCGCTCTGGCTCCGGCCTGCCCTCGCCCTGGCTCCGTCCGGCCTTCTCTCGCTCTGGTTATTGCCTTCTTTCGCCTTGGCTCCGGCCTGCTCTCGCTCTGACCCTGGCCTGCTCTCACTCTGGCTCTGGCCTGCCATCTCCTTGCGTCCGGACTGCTCTCGCTCCGGCCTGCTCTCGCTCTGGCTATGGCCTGCTCTGGCTATGGCCTGCCCTTGCCTTGGCTCCGGCCTGCTCTTGCTCTGGCTCTTGGCCTGCCTTCGCCTCGGCTCTGGTCTGCTCTCACTCTGTCTTCGGCCTGCTCTTGCCCTGGCTCCGGCCTGCTCTCGCTCTGGCTCCAGCCTGCTCTCGCTCTGGACTGCTCTCGCTCTGGCTTGCTCTCGCCTTTGCTCCGGCCTGCTCTCGCCTTGGCTCTGGCCTGTTATCGCCTTGGCTCCGGCCTGCTCTTGCCCTGGCTCCGGCCTGCTCTTGCTCTGGCTCCGGCCTGCCCCCGCCCTGGCTCTGGCCTGCTCTCGCTCCGGCCTGCCCTTGCCTTGGCTCCGGCCTTCTCTCGCACTGGCTCTGGCCTACTCTCGCTCTGGCCTGCCCTCGCCCTGGCTCCAGCCTGCTCTTGCTCCGGCCTGCTGTCGCTCTGGCCTGCCCTTGCCTTGGCTCCGGCCTGCTCTCGCTCTGGCCTGCCCTCGCCTTGGCTCCGGCCTGCTCTCATTCTTGCTCTGGTCTGCCCTCGCCCTGGCTCAGGCCTGCTCGCGCTTTGGCTCCGGTCTGCCCTCGCACGGGCTCCGGCATGCTCTCGCCCTGGCTCTGGCCTGCTCTATGTCTGGCTCTGGCCTGCCCTCACCTTGGCTCCGGCCTGCCCTCACCCTGGCTCTGGCCTGCCCTCGCCCAGGCTCCGTCCGGCTCTCACCCTGGCTCTCGCCTTGGCTGCGGCGTGCTCTTGCTCTGGCCTGCCCTCGCTCTGGCCTGCTCTCGCCCTGGCTCCAGCCTGCTCTCGCTCTGGCCTGCCCTAGCTCCGGCCTGCTCTCGCTCTGGCCTGCTCTCGCCCTGGCTCCGGCCTGCCCTCGCCCTGGCTCCAGCCTGTTCTTGCTCTGGCCTGCCCTCGCCTTGGCTCCGGCCTGCTCTCGCTCTGGCCAGCCCTCGCCCTGGCTCCGGCCTGTTCTCGCTCTGGCTCCGGCCTGTCCTCGCCTTAGCTCCGGCATGCCCTCGCCCTTGCTCCGGCCTGCTCTAGCTCAGGCTCCGGCCTGCCCTCAGCCTGACTCCGGCCTGCTCTCGCTCTGGTCTGCCCTCGCCTTGGCTCCGGCCTACCCTCGCCCTGGCTCCAACCTGCCTTCGGCCTGCTCTCGCTCTGGCTCCGGCCTGCTCTCGCTCTGGCTCCGGCCTGCCCTCGCCCTGGCTCCAGCCTGCTCTCGCTCTGGTTATTGCCTTCCTTCGCCTTGGCTCCAGCCTGCTCTCGCTCTGACCCTGGCCTTCTCTCACTCTGGCCTGCCCTTGCCTTGGCTCCGGCCTGCTCTCGCTCTGGCTATGGCCTGCCCTTGCCTTGGCTCCCGCCTGCTCTCGCTCTGGCTCTGGCCTGCCTTCGCCTCGGCTCCAGCCTGCTCTCACTCTGTCTTCGGCCAGCCTTCGCCTCGGCTCCGGCCTGCTCTCACTCTGGCTCCGGCCTGAATAGGGATTGCATAGTGGGCGAGCTACACTGTAGACTTCCATAGTGGAAAGCCAGTGTACAGAGCTGGAAGTCTCCTAACAAACATGCTTTATTACATTGTAATCCTCCTACTATATGTGTCCTGTAGGGGTTGATACTTCCCCAGCAATATAGCAGCCAATTGCTAGGGGATTTAGCTGCCATACCCGTTAATGTTAACTGATCCTCAGCAACTCCTCATTTAGGCAAGGAGTTATCCTGAAAATGTCTTATTACAGAGTGTTCCCAGCAATCCATGATAAATCTGGTGGATACGCTATAAGTATACCAAAGCTTAAAAATAAAGAGTAAGGACTTGTTCCTTTCCAGCTGTCTGGTTCTAGTGACAGAAGATGTCTCCCGTGCAAAACTTTATACATCCTACTCCAATTGTGATGTCTATGATGTTGTGTGCCTTTTGTCTAAAGACACAAAATAATTCAGGTTTAGAATTTTGTACATTCTATTCCAATTGTGATGTCTTAGAATGTCAATGATGTCACATGCCCTGTGATAATGCAAAAAAACACTGCACTACTGTACCAACGTGCACGAGTAGGGTCCAATACTGTGATTGCATAGAGAAAAACCTCGGCACTCAAAGGCTTATGTTCAACAGAAAATATAATTTAATAGCAGTCCACAGCAAAGAAAAACGTTTCGGTCAACGTGACTGTCATCAGTGACTGCAATAGGAGAAAAAAACAAAACAAAACATGACATAAACAATTTTGCAATGTACATAATAGATAAATAAAACTGGGTCACAGTGTGAAGTTCACAGGTCAAAAAACCATATGCAGGCAAAGATAATAGGATGTACAGAAGTAACACCTACCCAATAGCTGGGAGTAGTATGGGCAAGACATTTAGTCCTCACTCGGCTTTGCCCATACTACTCCCAGCGAAATTGTTTGTCATGTTTTGTTTTGTTCTTTCTCATATTGCAGTCACTGATGAAGGTCTGCTGTGGACTGCTATTAAATTATATTTTCTGATGAACATAAGCCTTTGAGTGCCGAGGTTTTCTCTATACATGCCCTGTGATATCATCAGATAGGTCACTGTTTTTTTTATGGATCCAATTTTCAACATTAACAAGAAATGAATTTAATAAAAAGACAAAAACCCCTACCTCGTTTTACAATTGTAAGACACACATTTAAAGAAACCCTTTTATTTTATCTATATTACCTACTGCTCTATGTACTAAAAGAAAACACAGGACTCCTTACTTCCATTCCTGACCGCATTAACCCCTTTACAACCCAAGGTGGTTTGCACGTTAATGACCAGGCCAATTTTTACAATTCTGACCACTGTTATTTTATGAGGTAATTACTCTGGAACGCTTCAACGGATCTCCCCGATTCTGAGATTGTTTTTCGTGACATATTGTACTTCATGATTGTAGTAAAATTTCTTCGATATCACTTGCATTTATTTGTGAAAAAAATGGAAATTTGGCAAAAATTTTGAAAATTTTGCATTTTGAAAAATTTTAATTTTTATGCCCTTAAATCAGAGAGATATGTCACACAAAATAGTTAATAAATAACATTTCCCACATGTCTACTTTACATCAGCACAATTTTGGAACCAAACTTTTTTTTTTTATTAGGGAGCTATAAGGGTTAAAAGTTGACCAGCAATTTCTCATTTTTCCAACAAAATTTACAAAACCATTTTTTTAGGGACCACATCACATTTGAAGTCACTTTGAGGGGTCTTTATGACAGAAAATACCTAAAAGTGACACCATTCTAAAAACTGCACCCCTCAAGGTGCTCAAAACCACATTCAATAACTTTATTAACCCTTCAGGTGCTTCACAGGAATTTTTGGAATGTGGAAGAAAAAAATGAACATTTAACTTTCTTCAAAAAATGTTACTTTAGACCCAATTTTTTTTTTATTTTCGCAGGGGTAAAAGGAAAAAATGGACCCCAAAATTTGTTGTGCAATTTCCCCTGAGCACGCAGATACCCCATATGTGGGGAAAAACCACTATTTGGGCGCACGGTAGGGTTCGGAAGGGAAGGAGCGCCATTTGACTTTTTGAATGTAAAATTTACTTGAATAATTAGCGGACGCCATGTTGCGTTTGCGGAGCCCCTGATGTGCCTAAACAGTGGAAACCTCCCACAAGTGACACCATCTTGGAAACTAGACCCCTCAGGGAACTTATCTAGATGTGTGGTTAGCACCTTGAACCCCCAGGTGCTTCACAGAAGTTTATAACATTGAGCCGTAAAAATAAAATTTTCACATTTTTCCCACAAAAATGTTTTTCAGCCCCCAATTTTGCATTTTCATAAGGGTAACAGGAGAAATTGCACCATGCAGTTTGTTGTGCAATTTCTCCTGAGTAATCAGATACCCCATATGTGGGGGAAAACCACTGTTTGGGCGCACGGCAGGGTTCGGAAAGGAAGGAGCGACATTTGACTTTTTGAATGTAAAATTTGCTTGAATAATTAGCGGACGCCATGTTGCGTTTGGAGAGCCCCTGATGTGCCTAAACAGTGGAAACCCCCCACAAGTGACACCATTTTGGAAACTAGACCCCTCAGGGAACTTATCTGGATGTGTGATGAGCACCCTGAACCCCCAAGTGCTTTAAAGTTTATAACATGTAGCCGTGAAAATAAAATCAAACTTTTTCCACAAAAATGACATTTTAGCCCCAATTTTTTTATTTTCACAAGGGTAAGAGGAGAAAATGGACCCCAAAAACTTTTGTGCAATTTCTCCTGAGTACGCCAATACCCCATATGTGGGGAAAATACAGTGTTTGGGCGCACGGCAGGGTTCGGAAAGGAAGGAGCGACATTTGACTTTTTGAATGTAAAATTTGCTTGAATAATTAGCGGACGCCATGTTGCGTTTGGAGAGCCCCTGATGTGCCTAAACAGTGGAAACCCCCCACAAGTGACACCATTTTGGAAACTAGACCCCTCAGGGAACTTATCTGGATGTGTGGTGAGCACCCTGAACCCCCAAGTGCTTTAAAGTTTATAACATGTAGCCGTGAAAATAAAATCAAACTTTTTCCACAAAAATGACATTTTAGCCCCAATTTTTTTATTTTCACAAGGGTAAGAGGAGAAAATGGACACCAAAAACTTTTGTGCAATTTCTCCTGAGTACGCCAATACCCCATATGTGGGGAAAATACAGTGTTTGGGCACACGGCAGAGTTCAGAAGGGAAGGAGCACTGTGTGTCTTTTTGAACACAAAATTGGCTGGAATCGAGAGCGGACGCCATGTCGCGTTTGGAAAGCCCCTGATGTGACTAAATAGTGGAAACCCCCCACAAGTGACCCCATTTTGGAAACTACACCCCTCAAGGATTTTATCAAGGGGTATAGTGAACATTTTGAACCCAGAGGTACGACACAGAATTTGATAACATTAAGTCATCATATTGAATAAGTTGTCATTAGTCTTGAGGGCAAGTGCTCGCTACTTGAGTTTGCATCGGGTACTCAGGTATGCACCATGTATTGCGGGTGCTCGTGTGACATGCTCGAGTCCCCGCCCTCATGTTTCACGGCTATTAGACACCCAAAAAAAACATGCAGGGATCGCTCATGCATGGCAGGCAATCCCCGCAAGGTTTTTTTGGCCGCGAAGCATATGGGGCGGAGACTCGAGCATGTCACTCTAGCATCCGCGATACTCAGTGCAAACTCAAGTAGCGAGCACTTGCGCTCAACACTAGTCGCCATATCGTCATCTTTTTTTTTTTACTTTTGAAAAAAATCCCAACCCTAACCCAACCCTAACTCCAACCCTAACCCCAACCCTAGCCCAACCCTAACACTAGCCCAACCCTAGTCCAACCCTAGCCCAACCCTAACCCTAGCCCAACCCTAACCCTAGCCCAACCCTAACCCCAGCCCAACCCTAACCCCAACCCTAGTCCAACCGTAGCTCAACCCTAACCCTAGCCCAACACTAACCACCAACCCTAGTCCAACCCTAGCCCAACCCTAACCCTAGCCCAACCCTAACCCCAACCCTAAGCCTAACCCTAGCCCAACCCTAACCCCAATCCTAACCCAACCCTAACCCTAGCCCTAACCCCAACCCCAACCCTAGCCCTAACCCTAACCCCAACCCTAACCCTACCACAACCCTAACCCTAGAGTTTATATTTTACGCCGTTCCTTGTACGGTATAAGTGATTAGACTACTTTATTCTTCGGGTCGGTGCGATTACAGCGATACCAGAATCATATCGGGTTTTTATGATTGACAACGGTCACACTCTAAAAGACGCATTTTTTTGTAAAAGCTAGTTTTTGCATTGCCATACTTTGAGAGCTATAATTTATCCATATTTTGGTCGACAGAGTCATGTGACGTCTTGTTTTTTGTGGGATGAGTTGACGTCTTTATTGGTGCCATTTTCAGGCACGTGATTTTTTTTATCACTCTCTATTCCGATTTTTGGGAGGCAGAATAAACAAAAACCAACAATTCAGGAATTGTTTTTTTTTTTTTTTTTTTTTTTATGCTGTTCCGCATGTGGTAAAATTTATAAGGAATCTTTATTCTTCGGGTCAGTACGTTTACAGTGGTACCACATTTATATCGTTTTTCTATGATTTGGCGCTTTACACAATAAAAGCTATTTTATAGAAAAAATATTTTTTTTGCATCGCTTTATTCTGAGAGCTATAACTTTTTTATTTTTTGGCTGATGGAGCTGTATGGTGGCTTGTTTTTTGCGGGACAAGATGACGTTTTCAGTGGTATCATTACTATTTATATTCGTCTTTTTGATCGCGTGTTATTCCATTTTTTGTTTGGCGGTATGATGATAAAGCATTGTTTTTTGCTTCATTTTTTTTTTTTTTTTTTTTACCATGTTCACTGAAGGGGCTAACTCGTGGGACAGTTTTATAGGTCAGGTCATTCCGGACGCAGCGATACCAAATATGTGTACTTTTATTGTTATTTTTTTTTTTTTTTCATAAGAATATTTATTGATGGGTATATTATATTTTTATTTTTGGTGCATTATTTTTTTTTTTTTTCTTCACTTTCTGACACTTTTTTAACTTTTATTCTTTGTCCCACGATGGGACTTTCACTTTTTTTATTCTGATCGCCTGTATAGCATAGGGATGGAGTACCAGCCCTGTGCTATTCAGGCTGTCAGCGCTGCAAATGCAGAAGATACTTTGGTCATGCACTGCGCATGCCAAAATATCTTCCTGCTGTCTGGTGACCCAGATGTTGTCATGACGACATCGTGTCATGATGGCAACATCCGGGAAGCCGCGGCAGACATCGCTGGACGCCGGCAGGAGAGGTGAGTATCCCGATCACCTCCCCTTGCCCCCGCAATGCTGCGATCGACTCAGCTGCGACAATCGGCTGACACCCGGCGGCGATCGCGCCCGCACAGCCTGTGTGCGGGCGCGATCACAAAGACGTACTAATACGTATCAGGCTCTTAAGTCCCAGGGCGCAGATACGTATTAGTAAGTCTTGAGCTTTAAAGGGATTAAACTACAACTCCAATGTCAGCCCCTAATTCAATAGGAACCAAAGATCTGAGAACAAAGAATGATAATAAAATAATTTGTCCACATAAGTGGCAAAACTACCCAAAAATGGAGCCCCATAAAGATGTCCCAACTTGACCCACCCCACCCACCTATTATCAAGTGATCGTCAGCAATTTCTCATTTAGACAAGGGGTTGTCCTGAAAATGTCTTATTACAGAGTGTTCAAGGCAATTCATGATAAATTGATAAATCCGGTGTATACAATAAGCATACCAAAGCTTAAAAGTAAAGAGCTACTTACCTGGACTCGTTCTCTTCCAGCTGTCAGGTTATAGTGACACAAGATGGCTGCAGTGTAGAACGTTATACATTCTATTCCAATTGTGATGTCTATGATGTCATGTGCCTTGTGATGTCATCATAGCTATCACTGTCATTTCAAATTTACAACCGCAAGAAAAAGTTGATTTCATTGTTTAAGAAAAAACATGGTGGGTAATTGCAGCCTGTGATTATTTTACATACTGTTATTAATATTTGTCATGTCCTTCACTGCCGCCTCCTGCACTGCTTTTTATATACTGTTTATTTTAATAATGGACAATTCACAAGCCCTGCATGTAGAATATATAGTTAATGGCCTCTGTTGAATGACTAGATGCCTATTAGAGCAATAAGATATACTCTATGTCTACAATCTTTTGGCTGAGTCTAAGGGCTCATACTCATCTGCGTTTAAATCACACGAGTGCAATCTGAAAAAAAAAAAATTGGATTGCACTCTGACTCTTGTTATTGAATGATTATGTGTTCATCTGTGATTTTTTGTTTCCCAGCTCGGAACGAACTGAGAAAAAAAAAATCACAGCATGCTGCAAGTGGCTGCATATATCAGACGAGACTCGCCAATGCAAGTCAATGTGTGCGAGAAAAAAAAAGCACAGCAAACGGACCATGCTTATGCCATCCATATAGCGTCCATATAATACGCATCTATGTAACACCTTTCAGTGACTGTGGCGGCATCTCAGCACACAAATCCTGTATCTCAGATCTTTGTCTGGCCTTGTCTTCTGTGTTTTGGCCATCATGCCAACAAGACAAGGGTGATTGGGGCAAGAGACATGCTGGTGAGGGGGTTGCCGCGATGCTGGTAATGGAGGTGGCTGCCAAGATGCTGGCACTGGAGGTGGCTGCCGTGATGGTGCCACTGTAGTTGGTGGTGGCTGCTGTGATGCTGTGACTGGAGGTGGTGGCTGCCGTGATGGTGGGTCTGCTGAGTGCCCTTCTTGGGGGTTGTCCTCAGAAAGTTGCCACCTTTCAAGGAATTAAAAGACGGCCATCGGTGAATTTGGTGGCGCAGCGGCAGACAAAACAATTTGGAGGGTAGCCCTGGTCTGCAGCCTCAATAAAAAGGGAACATGCCTGAAATAACGGGCCAGGCTTAGACAAAAACTCTCATCATCATCACTCACAGGTATTCCCATGTCACGTACGCCAGTGATGGTGGGGCGGTTAGTGATGCTGGCTTATTGGTGCATGAGGGGAGGTGTCGAGGGGCTGTGGTGTACTGGTGCTCTCCGCAGGCTCTTCTTCTTTTTGGCCCCCAGCTCCAGCCTCCATTTCAGATTCCTCTCTGGCCTCCAGCACCTCCGAGCTACAGGTATTTCCCTTTTTGTTCCAGTCAGATCTGTAAGATCAGCGATGACAGAGAAGAAATCATTTTTAATATGCAAAATAATAATCAAACCATTAGAACAAATTAAACTGAAAAAGATAGACACTTACGGGTGAAAATCTAGGACTAGGGTCAAAAACTGGAGCCGGTCATAATATAGGTATGGCCTTTCTTTTTAAGAGCCACATCATCACTCTTCCTACCCTGTTGTCGCTCGCGGCGGCACTGGTCCCGGCAACTGCTCCATAATCTTGTCACTACACCCACTGGAAAGAAAAGTGGAAGAGATTACATACAATTTTTATAGGTAAAGGATGCTGTATGTAATAACATGTATAGTGTGTATTCTAATATCACTGCTAGCTGGGGCTAGCTGGCAAATTTTAGCCTGGGGGCAAGCACACAGCAGTGGTCCATGAGTAGCGGCCCATCCTTAAAGGTCGTTTTCCCACAAACAATAGTATATTTTAATCAATAGATCTTGGAGTAATAATAATTTCTACAATTGGATGTGATATAATAATCTTCCTGTGCTGAGATAATCTTATAAATGTGTCCCTGCTGTATACTGTGTAATGGCTGTGTTTGACCGTGCAGGAACATGGTCTGATCATACCACATCTCCTGGGCAGGGGGGGAGAAAAAGAGGATACAGACAGGACAGCAGGGGATCACAGCTGATTCTTTTTGTGAGTAAAACATTTCACTGCCTGTTTTTAAACAATATTTTAGCTCAAAGAAAGACTCAGCTGTGATCCCCTGCTCTAATGTATATATACTCTCTTTATATATAGAAGATTAGCGTGCACACAGTCTGTAGGTCAAGGTGCAGGTACACGGGATGTGGAATCCCCAGAATCGGCGTAGATTAAGTCACCGCACATTCTAGTTTCAAGATGCAAACTAAAGTCTATTTGAAGACGTTCAATTAGACACATTTAAGGTGCAGGGAATAATGCAACAGTAAATGAACATTTTGACCCATCGTTTGCATCTTGAAACTAGAGTGTGCAGTGATTTAATCTATGCTATATACTCTTTTGCTTCCTCTCCAGCCCAGGAGATGTGGTATGATCAGACCATGTTCCTGCACAGTCAGACACAGCCATTACACAGTACACAGCAGGGGCACATTTATAAGATTATCTCGGTACAGGGACATTTTATTTAAACACATCCAATTGTGGAAGTTATTATTATTCCAAGATCTATTGATTAAAAGATACTTTTGTTCGCAGAAAATCCCTTTAACATGTTTATTACCAGCTATAGGTAATAGGCTATATTCATATAAACGTATTGTCTAAGTGATGCCCGTGGAAAAAAATGACAGCACTTGGTCCAGTTGAGGTGAGCATTTAAAAATGGTAATACATAAGCATAATATGTACAATGTCTGACCACTACAAAACGGATTTAGGTTGTTAGAGGTGTAATGCAAATAATCCAAGGTACGCTGTGCTTTTCTACACTCCTAAAAAACAGAGTAAGGCTAAGCGCCCACAATGCAGGAATGCTGAGAATTTTTCCTGAGCGTTTCTGTATCTCCCTGGCAGAAAAAACGCATGCGGATTGTACATGTGGATTGTACATGCGGATTGTACATGCGGATTGTACATGCGTTTTCCTGCCAGGGACAAGCATAAGTGAAGCGTTCTTCACATGCATTTCCGCATGCAGGTTGACAAGCACTTTCCAAACTATTTTAGCATCACTTGGAAAGTGCTCGACAACTTGTTCACACTATATAAATCCCTGCAACCGGTATGGATTTATATAGTGTGACCGTAAAAGAATGGTAAAAAATAAATATTATACTTATCTTCTGACGGCCCCTGGTCTCCTTATCCGATGCGTCCGGTCTTCCAGGTGTCTCGCGGTTGTGTAAAAGGACCTGCCATGACGTCATTTAGTCATGTGACGGGTAAAGCGACCGCCGACGTCAGCGGTCGCGTGACCCGTCACATGACTAAATGATGTCATGGCAGGTCCTTTTAGACCATCACGAGCTGTCAGAAAGCCAGGACGCATTGCTATCGAGACCGGGGGCCATCAGAAGGTAAGTATAATGTATATTTTTTATTTTAATTCTTTTTTTTTTTACAGGTACTATGGTACCCGGGTCTGGAGGAGAGTCTCTTCTTCTCCAAACCCGGGTACCATCCGCACATTGAATCGCTAAATATCCGCATGTGCACATGTAGTCATGCGGATATTATGCGATTCAATAAAAGTCAATGGCGGCGAAAACGCTACGATTACACAAAATAATTGGTTGTGCTGCGGATTTTTCTGCAATGATAATCCGCAGCGGAAATTTCCGCAGCATGTGCACAGCAGATGCGGATTATCATTGGGGAACATTGCAGACCTTCTACCAAGCGTTTTTTAAGCGTTTCTGTGGCGGAATTGCCGTTGCGGAAACGCTTAAAAAACGCATAGTGGGCACACAGCCTAAAAGTGGCCAAACATAAGCACAGGTCTGCCAGATAGATACCTATGAATTATTATTTTGTGTATTATTTCCTACATACTTGATCGAGCAAGTCATCAATGTAAAAGTCAACTCCACATTATAGTATATGATGTACGAGTCACTAATTATCATGTGTGTCCCATCTGATGTCTGTGCACACAGTGAACATATTATACCACATACAATACAATATACATAGGAGAATATATGACTGATATATAGAGATGAGCAACTTAATTTGCAGGACCCTGATCCAATGGTCAGATGAATATTCAGTGGCTGCTGGATACGAGCCCTGACATCCTCCTACCTGACACCATTCTCTTTCTCTACCTTTGATTTGTAGACAGGCACAATGTCATGTATGTGTCACGCCAAAAAGATGACATCAGGCAAAGACTATAATCAAAAGAGGAGTCAGATATGCCGGCAGGCAGGAGGAGGCTCGCGGGGCTCTGGTCTGGTGGCCACAGACTACTGACGGGACTGTTTGACCAGTGTCCTGCGAATCAATTCGCTCATCTGTACTGGAATAAGATATATTAGGACTACACACATCAGATATTACATAAAGGATAGCATGTGACAGTTATATACCACACTATGAGCACAGACATCAGATATTACACCAGTGACATATTACCTCTGTATAACATTGGATGCCTGTATCAAAGTACATCACATCCAGTATACAGCATAATATGTGATGGTATGCGATATACTGTGATACAGAACAGAAATGGGGACAGAAAGAGGCTATGCATGGCAAATTTAGGCCACGCCCCTGGTCACACCCCAATCCACGCCCATTTACCATTATCTTTCTCGCCCGGCAGGAGGAGTTGTCAGAGGGGCGCTGGTAGTGAGGGAAATTCAGCAGACAGCCGAGACTGCAAGGCGCAGACCCAAATCCAGGACTGTCCACTGTATCCAGGGCAGTTGGGACTAGAGATGAGCAGATGGATTCCGGGGACTCCAGTCGGGCGTTCAGGTCAGTGCTACCTGGCGGCTGGACTGGAGGCCATGAATCTCTTATCTTTGGGGGCAGTGCGGTGTCATCTGTGCGTCCTGCTCATCTCTTGTTGGGACCTGAGGATTATTTTTTGTTCCCTCGTTCACAGTCGGAGCCGCCAGAACTTTCTCATCTTTATGTAGATTCATTATACGACATCTGGCTTTCTTGTGGTGGCTCTTACTGTATATTGGGGGCTATGCGAGGGCTCATACTGTAGGTAGGGGTGGTGTGTGCTAATACTGTATTACGGGGTTGTGTGGGGGCTCATACTGTATATAGGGGGATGTCAGCATACTTAAATCTGCTCAATGATAATATAAATATACAAAAAAAATATAATTAATATGTTAATATTAATATTGAGCTGAATTAATTTGAACCTATTGGTTCGGGCTCCACAACAGTCACGGTCTCTCATGTGGCCCCTTGGGAAAATTAATCTCCCACCCCTGCTCTATTTCGAAGCGCTATGTTACACGGACATCATACACACAGCGGGCACAACCATCACACAGACATCATACACACAGCGGGCACAACCATCACACAGACATCATACACACAGCGGGCACAACCATCACACAGACATCATACACACAGCGGGCACAACCATCACACAGCCATCATACACACAGCGGGCACAACCATCACACAGCCATCATACACACAGCGGGCACAACCATCACACAGACATCATACAGTGGGCACAACCATCACACGGACATCATACACACAGCGGGCACAACCATCACACAGACATCATACACACAGCGGGCACAACCATCACACAGACATCATACACACAGCGGGCACAACCATCACACAGACATCATACACACAGCGGGCACAACCATCACACAGACATCATACACACAGCGGGCACAACCATCACACAGACATCATACACACAGCGGGCACAACCATCACACAGACATCATACACACTACAGGCACAACCATCACACAGACATCATACACACAGCGGGCACAACCATCACACAGACATCATACACACAGCGGGCACAACCATCACACACACAGCGTGCACAACCATCACACAGACATCATACACACAGCAGGCACAACCATCACACAGACATCATACACCCAGAGGGCACAACCATCACACACACAGCGTGCACAACCATCACACAGACATCATACACACAGCGGGCACAACCATCACACAGACATCATACACACTACAGGCACAACCATCACACAGACATCATACGCACAGAGGGCACAACCATCACACAGACATCATACACACAGAGGGCACAACCATCACACACACAGCGTGCACAACCATCACACAGACATCATACACACAGCGGGCACAACCATCACACAGACATCATACACACAGAGGGCACAACCATCACACGGACATCACACACACAGAGGGCACAACCATCACACAGACATCATACACACAGCGGGCACAACCATCACACAGACATCATACACACAGCGGGCACAACCATCACACAGACATCATACACACAGCGGGCACAACCATCACACAGACATCATACACACAGCGGGCACAACCATCACACAGACATCATACACACAGCGGGCACAACCATCACACAGACATCATACACACAGCGGGCACAACCATCACACACACAGCGTGCACAACCATCACACAGACATCATACACACAGCGGGCACAACCATCACACAGACATCATACACACAGAGGGCACAACCATCACACACACAGCGTGCACAACCATCACACAGACATCATACACACAGCGGGCACAACCATCACACAGACATCATACACACTACAGGCACAACCATCACACAGACATCATACGCACAGAGGGCACAACCATCACACAGACATCATACACATAGAGGGCACAACCATCACACACACAGCGTGCACAACCATCACACAGACATCATACACACAGCGGGCACAACCATCACACAGACATCATACACACAGAGGGCACAACCATCACACACACAGCGTGCACAACCATCACACAGACATCATACACACAGCGGGCACAACCATCACACAGACATCATACACACAGCGGGCACAACCATCACACAGACATCATACACACAGAGGGCACAACCATCACATGGACATCATACACACAACAGGCACAACCATCACACACACATCATACACACAACGAGCACAACCATCATACACACAACGTGCACAACCATCACACGGACATCATACACACAACGGGCACAACCATCACACAGACATCATACACACAAAAAGCACAACCATCACACAGACATCATACACACAACGGGCACAACCATCACACGAACATCATACACACAGCGGGCACAGCCATCACACAGACATCATACACACAACGGGCATAACCATCACACGGACATCATACACACAGCGGGCACCACCATCACACAGACATCATACACACAAGGGGCACAACCATCACACGGACATGATACACACAACAGGCACAACCATCACACAGACATCATACACACAGAGGGCACAACCATCACACAGACATCATACACACAGCGGGCACAACCATCACACAGACATCATACACACAACGGGCACAACCATCACACGGACATCATACACACAGAGAGCACAACCATCACACAGACATCATACACACAGAGGGCACAACCATCACACAGACATCATACACACAGCGGGCACGCCATCACACAGACATCATACACACAATGGGCACAACCATCACATGGACATCATACACACAACGGGCACAACCATCACATGGACATCATACACACAGCGGGCACGACTATCACACACACACACACATCATACACACAGCGGGCACAACCATCACACGGACATCATACACACAGCGGTCACAACCATCACACAGACATCATACACACAGCGGTCACAACGTTCACACGGACATCATACACACAGCGTGCACAACCATCACATGGACATCATACGCACAACGGGCACAACCATTACACACACACACATCATACACACAGCGGGTACAACCAGCACACGGACATCATACACACAAAGGGCACAACCATCACACGGACATCATACACACAGCAGGCACAACCATCACACAGACATCATACACACAGCGGTCACAACCATCACATGGACATCATACCCACAACGGGCACAACCATCACACAGACATTATACACACAGCGGTCACAACCATCACACGGACATCATACACACAGCGGGCACAACCATCACACAGACATCATACACACAGCGGGCACAACTATCACACAGACATCATACACACAGCGGGCACAACCATCACACAGACATCATACACACAGCGGGCACAACCATCACACGGACATCATACACACAGCGGGCACAACCATCACACAGACATCATACACACAGCGGGCACAACCATCACACGGACATCAGACACACAGAGGTCACAACCATCACATGGACATCATACACACAGAGGGCACAACCATCACACACACATCATACATACAACGGGCATAACCATCACACGGACATCATACACACAGCGGGCACCACCATCACACAGACATCATACACACAAGGGGCACAACCATCACACGGACATGATACACACAACAGGCACAACCATCACACAGACATCATAAACACAGAGGGAACAACCATCACACAGACATCATACACACAGTAGGCACAACAATCACACAGACATCATACACACAATGGGCACAACCATCACATGGACATCATACACACAGCGGGCACAACTATCACACAGACATCATACACACAGCGGGCACAACCATCACACGGACATCATACACACAGCGGGCACAACCATCACACGGACATCATACACACAGAGGTCACAACCATCACATGGACATCATACACACAGCGGGCACAACCATCACACAGACATCATACACACAACGGGCACAACCATCACACGGACATCATACACACAGCGGGCACAACCATCACACAGACATCATACACACAACGGGCATAACCATCACACGGACATCATACACACAGCGGGCACCACCATCACACAGACATCATACACACAAGGGGCACAACCATCACACGGACATCATACACACAGAGGGCACAACCATCACACGGACATCATACACACAACAGGCACAACCATCACACAGACATCATACACACAGAGGGCACAACCATCACACACACATCATACACACAGAGGGCACAACCATCACACACACATCATACACACAGCGGGCACAACCATCACACACACATCATACACACAGCGGGCACAACCATCACACAGACATCATACACACAAAGGGGCACAATCATCACATGGACATCATACACACAGAGGGCACAACCATCACACGGACATCATACACACAAAGGGGCACAATCATCACACAGACATCATACATACAGAGGGCACAACCATCACACACATCATACACACAACGGGCACAACCATCACACAGACATTATACACACAACAGGCACAACCATCACACAGACATCATACACACAAAGGGGCACAATCATCACACGGACATCATACACACAACGGGCACCATACACACAACGGGCACAACCATCACACAGACATCATACACACAAAGGGGCACAATCATCACACAGACATCATACATACAGAGGGCACAACCATCACACAGACATCATACACACAAAGGGGCACAATCATCACACAGACATCATACATACAGAGGGCACAACCATCACACACATCATACACACAACGGGCACAACCATCACACAGACATTATACACACAACAGGCACAACCATCACACAGACATCATACACACAAAGGGGCACAATCATCACACAGACATCATACACACAGTGGGCACAACCATCACACGGACATCATACATACAGCGGGCACAACATGACATGTATATATTCACTTCTTCTCCATCATGTCTCCAGTGGCAGTGGTGGGGCCCAGTGTTTGCAATCAGCAGCAGAGGATGGGCTGTACGCAGGAGAGCTGTCAGCCCTGCAGTGTCCCTAAATCCCCTTCCCATCTTCCCTAGTCCCGACTGCAGAGCTGCTGGTGACATTGCAGGAGCCCCTCCCCTCCTGTAATAACAGCAGCCACAGATGGGAGAGGCTGCGGGTCTCTCCCTTCACCTCAGGACCGCGCCTTGTTGTCATGTCCTCCGCAGACAGGCCCCGCCCCCTGTCCCCTCACCTCCTCATGCTGTGCGGTCTCTCTGCACAGTAGAATTCCTCTGCACTGATGCCGGGGAGGAGCAGGGAGCGGGAGGCGGAGCTACAAGGGGTCACACAGCATGGAAAGCCTGCATGTCTGGGAAAAAAAGCCCAGTGCCTAGCAACGCCCCTGCCGGGAGAAGAGCTGAGCCGGGACGGGACTGAGCCCTCAAATCGGGACAGGCCCAGGGAATAGGGGAGGCTTGTTAGCTATGGATATTATACCAGCCTCCTATTATCCTGTATATAATATGGGATGTTTGTGCCTGTAGTATAGATATTATACCACATACAGGCTAATATGTAACTAGTGCACATTACACCATGAGTACAGACATTAGATATTACACCAGTCACGTATTATCCTCTATACACCATCTGATGTCTGTGCACAGTATATTACATCCAGTATACAGGATAATATGTGATGGTATATATGACATACTGTTATACAGACATCAGATGGTATACCACAAAAGGTCACAAACTTATATGCTTCCAATAAATATATCACCATCAAAGAAACCTAGGCCATATGTGCCTTGGTTTAAATGGAAGAAAAATAGAAAGACACATAAAATTAATTATTATTTATTTCAACAGTTTAAAATAGAAACAGGATTAAAAAACAAGTGCCCTCAGAATACATAACAAACATATTCCCTTAGCTAAACAAATACAGTGGTGGGGGGCCCTATATCAAAAAGGGTCAAAAAGGTATATTACAACTGTAATAAATATTGTGCACAATTCCTATAAAAAGGGGGCTAATAATGCTATAATAATTTGATAATTTAATATCGGTAAATAGTACAACCTGCAGATAAGTAAAGTGCAAATGTGCCTGAAACAGTATCAAAATATGTAAATTAACATATATATATACACATATATATATACATACACCCTAAGTTTATAAATAAATATATAAAGTGAAAAAGTGCATAAAGAGATTAGTGCATACAAAAATACACTTGCAGGTGTACCAGAAGAACAAAGGTAGTGCAATGATTGTAATTACATCTTATGCATCCCATTTAGCAAGTGCTAACAACAAGACCTGTCAGGTGGATGCATAGAAATAAAAGCACAGAAGTAATGTGTACACCTCAAAAGAGATTACTTACATAATGACCACCAAGGGAATAGCAAGGGGAGATATGCCGTCCTAAACCCCGACGACGCCGTTTCGCCTGTAGCTTTTTCAAAGGGGCATCATACACACAGCGGGCACAACTATCACACAGACATCATACACACAGCGGGCACAACCATCACACAGACATCATACACACAGCGGGCACAACCATCACACGGACATCATACACACAGCGGGCACAACCATCACACAGACATCATACACACAGCGGGCACAACCATCACACGGACATCATACACACAGAGGTCACAACCATCACATGGACATCATACACACAGCGGGCGCAACCATCACACAGACATCATACACACAACGGGCACAACCATCACACGAACATCATACACACAGCGGGCACAGCCATCACACAGACATCATACACACAACGGGCACAACCATCACACGAACATCATACACACAGCGGGCACAGCCATCACACAGACATCATACACACAACGGGCATAACCATCACACGGACATCATACACACAGCGGGCACCACCATCACACAGACATCATACACACAAGGGGCACAACCATCACACGGACATGATACACACAACAGGCACAACCATCACACAGACATCATAAACACAGAGGGCACAACCATCACACAGACATCATACACACAGCGGGCACAACAATCACACAGACATCATACACACAACGGGCACAACCATCACATGGACATCATACACACAGCGGGCACAACTATCACACAGACATCATACACACAGCGGGCACAACCATCACACGGACATCATACACACAGAGGTCACAACCATCACATGGACATCATACACACAGCGGGCACAACCATCACACAGACATCATACACACAGCGGTCACAACCATCACACGGACATCATACACACAGCGGGCACAACCATCACACAGACATCATACACACAACGGGCATAACCATCACATGGACATCATACACACAGAGGGCACAACCATCACACGGACATCATACACACAACGGGCACAACCATCACACGGACATCATACACACAGAGGGCACAACCATCACACAGACATCATACACACAACGGGCACAACCATCACACGGACATCATACACACAGCGGGCACAACCATCACACGGACATCATACACACAACGGGCATAACCATCACACGGACATCATACACACAGCGGGCACCACCATCACACAGACATCATACACACAAGGGGCACAACTATCACACGGACATCATACACACAGAGGGCACAACCATCACACGGACATCATACACACAACAGGCACAGCCATCACACAGACATCATACACACAACAGGCACAGCCATCACACAGACATCATACACACAGAGGGCACAACCATCACACACACATCATAGACACAGAGGGCACAACCATCACACACACATCATACACACAGCGGGCACAACCATCACACACACAGCGGGCACAACCATCACACAGACATCATACACACAAAGGGGCACAATCATCACATGGACATCATACACACAGAGGGCACAACCATCACACGGACATCATACACACAACGGGCACCATACACACAACGGGCACAACCATCACATGGACATCATACACACAGAGGGCACAACCATCACACAGACATCATACACACAAAGGGTCAAAAAGGTATATTACAACTGTAATAAATATTGTGCACAATTCCTATAAAAAGGGGGCTAATAATGCTATAATAATTTGATAATTTAATATCGGTAAATAGTACAACCTGCAGATAAGTAAAGTGCAAATGTGCCTGAAACAGTATCAAAATATGTAAATTAACATATATATATACACATATATATATACATACACCCTAAGTTTATAAATAAATATATAAAGTGAAAAAGTGCATAAAGAGATTAGTGCATACAAAAATACACTTGCAGGTGTACCAGAAGAACAAAGGTAGTGCAATGATTGTAATTACATCTTATGCATCCCATTTAGCAAGTGCTAACAACAAGACCTGTCAGGTGGATGCATAGAAATAAAAGCACAGAAGTAATGTGTACACCTCAAAAGAGATTACTTACATAATGACCACCAAGGGAATAGCAAGGGGAGATATGCCGTCCTAAACCCCGACGACGCCGTTTCGCCTGTAGCTTTTTCAAAGGGGCATCATACACACAGCGGGCACAACTATCACACAGACATCATACACACAGCGGGCACAACCATCACACAGACATCATACACACAGCGGGCACAACCATCACACGGACATCATACACACAGCGGGCACAACCATCACACAGACATCATACACACAGCGGGCACAACCATCACACGGACATCATACACACAGAGGTCACAACCATCACATGGACATCATACACACAGCGGGCGCAACCATCACACAGACATCATACACACAACGGGCACAACCATCACACGAACATCATACACACAGCGGGCACAGCCATCACACAGACATCATACACACAACGGGCACAACCATCACACGAACATCATACACACAGCGGGCACAGCCATCACACAGACATCATACACACAACGGGCATAACCATCACACGGACATCATACACACAGCGGGCACCACCATCACACAGACATCATACACACAAGGGGCACAACCATCACACGGACATGATACACACAACAGGCACAACCATCACACAGACATCATAAACACAGAGGGCACAACCATCACACAGACATCATACACACAGCGGGCACAACAATCACACAGACATCATACACACAACGGGCACAACCATCACATGGACATCATACACACAGCGGGCACAACTATCACACAGACATCATACACACAGCGGGCACAACCATCACACGGACATCATACACACAGAGGTCACAACCATCACATGGACATCATACACACAGCGGGCACAACCATCACACAGACATCATACACACAGCGGTCACAACCATCACACGGACATCATACACACAGCGGGCACAACCATCACACAGACATCATACACACAACGGGCATAACCATCACATGGACATCATACACACAGAGGGCACAACCATCACACGGACATCATACACACAACGGGCACAACCATCACACGGACATCATACACACAGAGGGCACAACCATCACACAGACATCATACACACAACGGGCACAACCATCACACGGACATCATACACACAGCGGGCACAACCATCACACGGACATCATACACACAACGGGCATAACCATCACACGGACATCATACACACAGCGGGCACCACCATCACACAGACATCATACACACAAGGGGCACAACTATCACACGGACATCATACACACAGAGGGCACAACCATCACACGGACATCATACACACAACAGGCACAGCCATCACACAGACATCATACACACAACAGGCACAGCCATCACACAGACATCATACACACAGAGGGCACAACCATCACACACACATCATAGACACAGAGGGCACAACCATCACACACACATCATACACACAGCGGGCACAACCATCACACACACAGCGGGCACAACCATCACACAGACATCATACACACAAAGGGGCACAATCATCACATGGACATCATACACACAGAGGGCACAACCATCACACGGACATCATACACACAACGGGCACCATACACACAACGGGCACAACCATCACATGGACATCATACACACAGAGGGCACAACCATCACACAGACATCATACACACAAAGGTGCACAATCATCACACAGACATCATACACACAGCGGGCACAACCATCACACGGACATCATACACACAGCGTGCACAACCATCACACAGACATTATACACACAAAGGTGCACAATCATCACACACACATCATACACACAGAGGGCACAACCATCACACAGACATCATACACACAGCGGGCACAACCATCACACAGACATCATACACACAAAGGGGCACAATCATCACACAGACATCATACACACAGTGGGCACAACCATCACACGGACATCATACATACAGCGGGCACAACATGACATGTATATATTCACTTCTTCTCCATCATGTCTCCAGTGGCAGTGGTGGGGCCTAGTGTTTGCAATCAGCAGCAGAGGATGGGCTGTACGCAGGAGAGCTGTCAGCCCTGCAGTGTCCCTAAATCCCCTTCCCATCTTCCCTAGTCCCGACTGCAGAGCTGCTGGTGACATTGCAGGAGCCCCTCCCCTCCTGTAATAACAGCAGCCACAGATGGGAGAGGCTGCGGGTCTCTCCCTTCACCTCAGGACCGCGCCTTGTTGTCATGTCCTCCGCAGACTTGGCCCCGCCCCCTGTCCCCTCACCTCCTCATGCTGTGCGGTCTCTCTGCACAGTAGAATTCCTCTGCACTGATGCCGGGGAGGAGCAGGGAGCGGGAGGCGGAGCTACAAGGGGTCACACAGCATGGAAAGCCTGCATGTCTGGGAAAAAAAGCCCAGTGCCTAGCAACGCCCCTGCCGGGAGAAGAGCTGAGCCGGGACGGGACTGAGCCCTCAAATCGGGACAGGCCCAGGGAATAGGGGAGGCTTGTTAGCTATGGATATTATACCAGCCTCCTATTATCCTGTATATAATATGGGATGTTTGTGCCTGTAGTATAGATATTATACCACATACAGGCTAATATGTAACTAGTGCACATTACACCATGAGTACAGACATTAGATATTACACCAGTCACGTATTATCCTCTATACACCATCTGATGTCTGTGCACAGTATATTACATCCAGTATACAGGATAATATGTGATGGTATATATGACATACTGTTATACAGACATCAGATGGTATATACTGGATAATAAATGATGGTATATATCAGGGGTGGGCAATTAATTTTCCAGAGGGGCCACATGAGAGAACGTAACTGTTGTGGGGGCCTGAACCAATAGGCTGAAATTAGTTCTGCTCAATATTAATATTAACTACAATTAATATAAAATAATATTTATTTCACTTAATATTGAGCAGAATTAAGTATGCCAACATCCCCCTATATACCGTATGAGCCCACACACAGCCCCCCTATATACCATATGAGCACACACATAGCCCCCTGTATACAGTATGAGCCCCCACACAGCTCCCTATTTATTTATTTTACTAACTTACCATATTTTGCAGATTATAAGATGCACCGTATCATAAGACGCACCCCAAATTTTGTTGAGAAAAATAGGAAAAAAATTTTTTTTTTTAGAAAATGGTGGTGCTTCTTATAGTCCGCTTTTACGATAGATTACCCAGGGAAGGGGGCTGCTGTGGTGGAGCAGGGTCGCTGTTCCAGGAAGCTGGCAGCGGCAGGAGTGGGGTGATGCTGTGGACCCCAGGCTGGGAGGGGGATGTTCAGCGATGAGCCGGGCTCCGTGCTTTCACAATATGCCGGCGGATCCCCCATACTTCCCGTGGTTTTCAATGCTGCAGACTTAGGGAAAATGGCCACCAGAGGCGGCACATGCTTAGGTTGAGACCTCGGGAGACAAGCTCTCGGTGTCACAATCTCAATCCGCACATGTGCCGCCTCTGGTGGCCTTTTTTCCCCAAGTTCACCGCATTGAAAACCATGGAAAGTGCGGGGGCTCCTCTGACATTTTGTGAAAGCACAGAGCCCGTCGCACAGCCAGACACGCACCTTCCCAGCCTGGGGCCCGCAGCATCGCCTCTTGCCGTCACCAGCTTCCTGCAGCAGCGACCTTAAAATGCCGCTCCCAAATCCCCCGGTAAGATACAATCAGATTATAAGATGTACCCCCATTTTCCCAAAAAATTTTGAAGGAAAAAAGTGCGTACTATAATCTGAAAAGTACAGTATATAGTGCTATTAATTCCACAGCATATTACAGACATTATTCCTACATACAGTATACACCCCACATAGCCCCTATATACAGTGTAAGCCACCACGTAGCCCTTATATACAGTGTGAGCCCCCATATTCCATCCTATATACAGTATTAGCCACCACATAGCCCCCTATATACTGTATGAGCCCCCACATAGCCTCCTATACATATCATGAGCCGCCACATAGCCTCCTTTGTACGGTATGAGCCCGCATATAGCCTCCTATATATAGTATGAGCCCCCTATGTACAGTATGAGTCCTCACATAGCCTCCTTTATACAGTATGAGCCCCCACATAGCCTTCTACTGTATACATATTATTAGCCGCCACATAGCCTCCTATGTACAGTATGAGTCCCACATAGCCTCCTTTATACAATGTAAGTCCCCACATAGCCTCTCTATATATTGTCAGACCCCATGTGGCCTATTATATACATTATGAGATCCGCATAGCTTCCTATATACAGTGTGAGCCCCCACATAGTCTCTCTATATACAATATGAGCCCTCAAATAGCCTCCTATATACAGTATGATTCCCTCATAGCCTTCTATATACAGTGTGAGGCCCCACATAGCCTCCAATATACAATGTGAGCCCTCACATAGCCTTCTATATACTATATGAGCCCCCACATAGCCTCCTATATACTATGAGCCCTCACATAGCCTCCTATATACTATATGAGCCCTCATATAGCCTCCTATATACTATATGAGCCCTCACATAGCCTCCTATATACAGTATGAGTCCTCACATAGCCCCCTATATGCAGGCACACATTCCATGCACATACGAAAAAAAAAAAAATCAGACATACTCACCTCGCTCTCGTTCCCCCACGGTCTGTTCTTTTCTCCGGTGCACTGACTCTCCACACAGCAGATGTGATGTCATCATGTTTTCTGTGTCAGTCGCACAAGCTGATCTGTGGAAGTAGGAGCCAGTGGCTCCGTCTTCCACCAATGTATTCACCACACTGCAGATAGCAGTGATATTGGGATAGGGGAGAGTATGGTGTGGCCCGTGCACCACAGTTTTCAGCCCTTCGGCTGTCTCAGTCCGCGGCCTGAACTTTGTAGTTACAGTATTATATATACCAGACATGGGTAGAGTTCAGATATACTATACACACATTACCTGTACATAACATCTGTTCACACAGTATACCACATGCATACAATATATATTAGAATACATGACTAGTATATAATATTCTGTAACTATAGACATCTGATGTTGTATAGTAATGTGTATTTTTTTAAAACATCTGATGTGTGTATCACAGTAGATGATAGGCTAATCTGTATACTAGATGTGGTATATTATGTACAGGGATATACACTGTACTGAACACACCTGGACCTGCCTACAGGACCTCACATATTATATATGGGGCCATATAGTAGAATATGACGTGCTGTAGGTTCAGCTGTAATCAGTCGGTGCAGGGTCTTGTATTGTGATGTCTGTGGTCTCTGCTGGGACTAAGTGTGATTTATTGCACCAGACTGAACTTTTTGCACTGACAGGAGGACCCTAATCTGCATGAAAGTACAGACTCCTGCAATAACTCACAGGGAGCCCCAGCAGCTGGCCCTCTGATTGGACAATATAGAATCCTGGAAGAATTTATGAGAAGGTGAGCACAGTCCTGCTTCCCCCTCACTGCAGAGCCCCTGACCTCATACTGACTGAGACCACTGAGGTCTCCGATCCACAGGCTCCTCTGCGGCAAACTGAATCAGTTCCTGGTGCGCTGTGTGACGTCACGTCAGCAGACTGAGCCTCACAGCGTGCAGGGGGTTTATCTGCATCTCTGTGATGTGGCCGGGCCAGCAGCTGAACATATTTAAAGGTACATTGCTGTCCCCTGGCAGCCCTGAGCAGCTGCTTGGGAACTGGCCTGGGGGGCATCTGCCCCTCTGACCCCCGGCCCAGCCCGCCCCTGACTCACACAGAGCCGCATCAGCAGGCTCCCGATCGGACAATATGGAATCTTGGGTGAATTTATGAGAAGGTGAGCAGAGTCCTGCGGCCTTCTCACTGCAGAGCTCCTGACCTCATACTGACTGAGACCACTGAGGTCTCCGATCCACAGGCTCCTGTCCGGCTGACTGAATCAGTTCAAGGCGCACTGCGTGACGTCACTTCAGCAGACTCAGCCACACCGCGTGCAGGGGGTTTATCTGCATCTCTGTGATGTGGCCGGGTCGGCAGCTGAACATATTTAAAGCTACATTGCAGTCCCCTGGCAGCCCTGAGCAGCTGCTTGGGAACTGGTCTGGGGGGGGGGCATTTGTCCCTCTGCACCCCAGCCCGGCCCGGACCGGCCCGCCCTTGACTGCTAGTATGATGGTGACTTTTCTTTGTTTTGTTTTTTTGTGATTATTCTGGCTTGCCAAATTTTCGCTTTTGGTGGCGATATGCTTTGGAAAAAAATTAGACACGTAATGTTCTGGCTTCAATAGTTATTTGTGTTAAACCTCACCTACAAAATAACACATATTCAGACAATCCTAATATACCGTTTGTATTTGCCATACTTATATCATCTTGAACCTGCTGTGAGCTGCCTTCCAAATTAGGATATAGTTGGCAGCAAATATAGTTCCATGGACCAGCCATACCTACCAAACCCTCCGGACCATGGTGTATTTCTACCCTTTATTCCACTTCCCTCACTTACTCATGTTGCTGATCCCCCCCACATTTTTCAACACCCAGTCCTGGCCCTGATTACACTTCTGCACCTTATTATAATTTGTAATGTTTATTTGTTTTATTTAGCATGTTTTGGCGCATGACAGAAATATTTCTTTTTGATCATTTTTTTTTAATAAATTAAGTTTGTTTTTTCCTATCTGCTTGTTTTATTCTTTGCCACCTTATACAAAAAGGTAGATAAATGTAATCTTCAAGGATACCGTGGGTATGGAAAGTATTCAGACCCCTTTAAATTTTTCACTCTTTGTTTCATTGCAGTCATTTGGTAAATTCTAAAAAGTTCATTTTTTTTCTCACTAAAGTGCACTCTGCACCCCATCTTGACTGAAATAAACAGAAATGTAGAAATTTTTGCAAACGTATTAAAAAAGAAAAACTGAAATATCAGATGGTCATAAGTATTCAGACCCTTTGCTCATACACTCATATTTAAGTCACATGCTGTCCATTTCCTTGTGATCCTCCTTGAGATGGTTCTACTCTTTCATTGGAGTCCAGCTGTGTTTAATTAAACTGGTAGGACTTGATTTGGAAAGGCACACACCTGTCTATATAAGACCTCACAGCTCACAGTGCATGTCAGACCAAATGAGAATCATAAGCTCAAAGGAACCACCCAAGGAGCTCAAAGACAGAATTGTGGCAAGGCACAGATCTGGCCAAGGTTACAAAAGAAGTTCTGCATTACTCAAGGTTCCTAAGAGCACAGTGGGCTCCATAATCCTTAAATGGAAGAAGTTTGGGACCACCAGAAGTCTTCCTAGACCTGGCTGTCCAGCCAAACTGAACAATCGTGGGAGAAAAGCCTTGGTAAGAGAGGTAAAGAAGAACCCAAAGATCACTGTGGCTGAGCTCCAGAGATGCAGTAGGGAGATGGGAGAAAGTTCCACAAAGTCAACTATCACTGCAGCCCTCCACCAATCGGGCTTTTATGGCAGAGTGGACCGACAGAAGCCTCTCCTCAGTGCAAGACATGTAAAAGCCCGCATAGTTTGCTCAAAAACACATGAAGGACTCCCAGACTATGAGAAAAATAAGATTCTCTGGTCTGATGAGACGAAGATAGAACTTTTTGGTGATCATTCTAAGCGGTATGTGTAGAGAAAACCAGGCACTGCTCATCACCTGCCCAATACAATCCCAACAGTGAAACATGGTGGTGGCAGCATCATGCTATGGGGGTGTTTTTCAGCTGTAGGGAAAGACGATGGTTGCAATTGAAGGAAACATGAATGCGGCCAAGTACAGAGATATCCTGGATGAAAATCTCTTCCAGAGTGCTCTGGACCTCCGACTTGGCCGAATGTTCACCTTCCAATAAGACAATGACCCTAAGCACACAGCTAAAATAACAAAGGAGTGGCTTCAGAACAACTCTGTGACCATTCTTGACTGGCCCAGCCAGAGCCCTGACCTACACCCAATTGAGCATCTCTGGAGTGACCTTGAAATGGCTGTCCACCAACGTTCAGCATCCATCCTGATAGAACTGGAGAGGATCAGCAAGGAAGAATGGCAGAGGATCCCCAAATCCAGGTGTGAAAAACTTGTTGCATCATTTCTGTAGCGTCGGCGTCCCTGCCTCCTGCTAGGCAGGGACGCCGTTCCCCTCACCTCTCCGCTCCGTGCCCGGCGTCTTCCTCCCGCTCTGCTGGCAGCGTGCGCTGCTTCCCAGCCTCTGTGCTTAGGGCGCGCGCGCGCTCCCCCTCTCTTAAAGGGGCCGCGCGCGCCGTCCTAAGGAGTCCCCGGCCAATGGCCGGAGGACCTCACCATATATAAGGCACCTCCTCCAAAATGGAGGTGCCCGAGCAATGTTGTTGCAAAGCCTATCAACTCTGCTTCAGCCCTCAGGTCCCGTTACCAGATACCTGCCAGTGACCTGCCAGATCTCTGCTTGATACCTACCTGATTCCTGTCTATCTGCTTGCATTCCTGCGGTCCGACAGTCTGCCTTCCAACACCTGTCAGTCTGTCTATGGATCTGCCCGCCCGCTCACCTGGGAGCGCTCACCTGCTACCTGCCTGCTAGCCTACCTGGAGGCTCTGCCGTCTCTTGCCGTGACCACCTGCCTGTCCAGAGACTCCTGCCCGCTCACCTGGGAGCGCTCACCTGCTACCTGCCTGCTAGCCTATCTAGAGACTCTTTCCCTGCTGTCACTTGCCGTGACCACCTGCCTGTCTAGAGACTCTTACCCTGCTGTCACTTGCCGTGACCACCTGCCTGTCTAGAGACTCTTACCCTGCTGTCACTTGCCGTGACCATCCGCCTGTCAAGAGACTGTCCCCGTCACTTGCTGTGATCTCCTGCCCTTCTACCCAGAGACTGTCCCTGTCACTTGCCGTGACTACCTGCCTTTCTACCCAGAGACTGTCCCTGTCACTTGCCGTGACTACCTGCCCGCCTGCCCTGGGAGCCACCCGCTTCCTTACAAGGACTGCCCCTTTGTATAGTTGCTCTGAGGTTCCACCTCCCAGACCCGTTACAGTTTGCTCGGGCCATGGAACCCGGTGGCACCCAAGCTCCCTCGCTCTCGGACCTATGTCATGAACTTTCCCATCAGAGGTCCCAACAGGAGTCCATCCTGAGCCACCTGCGTAGTGTTAACTCCCGCCTGGACACACTGACTACCTCTTCGGGACCTGCTTCCAGTCGCACGACTCCTAACCCGGCAGCGTCGCTGCCCATCAATTCCATGGCATCTCTTCCCGGTCCCCGCCTCACCGCCCCGCCTCGTTTTGGCGGAGATCCCGGTCAGGCACAGGGCTTCATTAACCTGTGCACTCTGCACTTCTAACTGTTGGCACACCAGTTTTCCACCGACTGCGCCAAAGCCTTCATCATGTCCCATCTCACGGGGGAGGCGCTGGCTTGGCTAAATCCTCTATGGGAGAGAGGAGACCCCCTGGTGTCCAACCTGCCAGCCTTTCTCTCGGCTTTCCAGAAGGTCTTCGACGAACCAGGACGGAGGACCTCATCCGCCTCATCTCTGCTACGCCTCCGCCAAGGAAGTCTCACCGTGGGCCAATATGCCATACGGTTCTGTACCCTTGCTTCGGAGCTTGCCTGGGATAACGACGCCCTGGTGTCCGTCTTCTGGGAGGGTCTGTCCGGCCGTATTAAAGATGAACTCGCCCGTCGGTACATTCCTACCACTCTCGACGACTTAATTACACTTGCCACCCGGATTGACATCCGGTTCCAGGAGCGCACCAAAGAGGTCACCCGTGAGGGGAGGTTTCCACGCCTTGACCCTACCTTCCAGAGACCTCCGTTACTCCCCCGGCGCACTCACCCGAGCCTATGCAGGTCGACCAGACCAAGATGGTCAAGACCCGTCAAGAATTACGCCGTGCCGAGGGGAGCTGCTTCTACTGTGGCAGTAAGGAGCACCGGATCCGTTCCTGTCCGGAGAGGTCGGGAAACACCTGTGTCTAGGATCGCTCAGAGAGGTCGCCCTAGACAGAAATAAACCCTCTCCATCTCTAATGCTGTCGGTCTCTATCATCTGCGGGGAGAACCGTTATTTTGAACTGGCTCAACTTGACTCTGGAGCTGCCGGTAATCTCATTTCTCAGTCCCTGGTAGAGAAATACCGCATTCCCACCAAACCTCTGGCTGTACCCTTATCTGTCGCCGCCGTGGATGGGGGCCTCTTACCTCATCCCATTCAACTCATCACCGAATCCATAACTCTGCAGTTGGGAATGCTGCACTCTGAGAGCCTCTTCTTCCATGTTCTGCCTGGACTCTCTCACGCCCTCTTGCTTGGCCTACCTTGGCTCCAGAGACACGCACCCGTGCTTGATTGGCAGACCGGAGAAGTTCTTCGCTGGGGACAGGACTGCCATAAGACTTGTTTAGTTCCCGTTCATCCTGCTCGTCCTTCTCCTACCCCAGCCAATCTACCCAGCCTACCGGTTCCCTATTGGTCTTTTGTGGACGTCTTTAATAAAAGAGAAGCAGAGACATTACCCCCTCATAGACCATACGACTGCCTAATTGACCTGATGCCCGGCGCTACTCCTCCCCGTGGGCGTATTTACCCTTTGTCCGCTGCTGAGACCCGGTCCATGTCTGAATATATTGAGGAGAATCTGGCCCGGGGATTTATCCGGAAATCTACCTCCCCGGCGGGAGCAGGCTTCTTCTTCGTCAAAAAGAAGGACGGCTCACTCCGTCCCTGTATAGACTATAGAGGCCTTAACCAGATCACAGTGAAGAATAAATACCCCCTTCCGCTCATTCCTGAATTATTTGACCCTCTGAGGGGGGCTAGAATCTTCACCAAACTGGACCGCCATGGGGCGTATAATCTGGTCCGTATCCGTCAGGGGGATGAATGGAAGACGGCATTCAACACCCGGGACGGCCACTATGAATACCTTGTAATGCCCTTCGGTCTCTGTAATGCTCCCGCCGTCTTTCAAGAGTTGGTCAATGACATCTTCCGTGACCTTCTCTACTCCTGCATGGTGGTGTACCTGGACGACATCTTGGTCTTCTCTCCGGATCTTCTCACTCACCGGAGGGACGTTCGTCAGGTCCTGCTCAGGCTCAGGCAGAACCACCTCTACGCTAAATATGAGAAGTGCCTCTTTGAGCAGACCTCGCTTCCGTTTCTGGGCTACATAATCTCTCAGACCGGCCTACAAATGGACCCTGAGAAATTGTCTGCCATCCAGAAGTGGCCCCGACCAGAGGGGTTGAAGGCTATTCAGCGGTTCCTGGGCTTCGCCAACTACTACCGCCTCTTCATTCCGCACTTCTCTTCCCGGACTGCCCCTATCTCGGCGCTCACCCGTAAGGGCGCTAATCCCAGAGAATGGCCGCCCGAAGCAGAGGAGGCCTTCCTTTCCTTAAAACGAGCTTTTTCCTCCGCCCCTGTGCTGCATCATCCGGACGGCAACAAACAATTCTTTCTAGAAGTCGACGCTTCCTCCTCCGGAGCCGGAGCAGTACTTACCTAAAAGTCGTCTTCCGGAAGAATGGTAACTTGCGGCTTCTACTCCAAACTCTTCTCCTCTTCTGAGCGCAATTATTCTATAGGAGACCGAGAATTGTTGGCCATTAAGCTGGCACTGGAGGAGTGGCGTTACCTGTTCGAGGGGGCTCTTCACCTGGTAATAATTTACACGGACCACAAGAACTTGGCTTACCTCCAGAGTGCCCAGAGACTTAACCCGCGCCAGGCCCGCTGCTCCTTGTTCTTCGCCCGCTTTAATTTCATTCTTCATTTTCGCCCGGCTGACAAAAACATCAAAGCTGATGCCTTATCCCGATCCTTTTTGGTCTCTGATCTTGAGGAGGAGCCTAAACACATTATCGACCCCGCCAAAGTAATGCAGGTGGCCCCCGTGAATCTAAATCGTCTTCCACCCGGTAAGACATTCGTAACTGTTCCTGATCGTGAGAAGGTTCTACACTGGGGACACTCGTCCAAGCTAGCTGGTCAGAAAAAGACCCTCCAGCTTATTACCCGGCATTACTGGTGGCCTACCCTGCACAAGGACATAATAGACTTTGTTTCAGCCTGTGTGTCCTGCGCCCGCAACAAGGTTCCAAGACATCTGCCAGCCGGCCGTCTCCTTCCTCTTCCTGTACCTGCTGCCCCGTGGCAGCATACAGCTATGGACTTTATAACGGACCTCCCTGTCTCTGCCGGTTGTACGGTCATATGGGTGGTCGCTGACCGCTTTTCCAAAATGGCTCACTTTATTCCCCTGCCGGGTCTCCCGTCTGCATCAGAGTTAGCTAAAGACTTTATCCATCATGTCTTCCGTCTTCATGGTCTTCCTCTCCACATCGTATCCGACCGAGGGGTTCAGTTCACCTCTCGTTTTTGGCGAGCCATGTGTAAACTGCTAGGGGTCACCTTGGACTTTTCTTCTGCTTATCACCCACAGTCCAATGGCCAAGTAGAACGGATCAACCAAATTTTAACCAGTTACCTCCGGCACTTTGTTAATGCTCACCATTCCGACTGGGTGGATCTTTTACCGTGGGCCGAAGTTTCTTAGAATAATCACGAGAGCGAATCTTCCTCCAAATCCCCGTTTTTTGTAGTCTTCAGTCAGCATCCTCGGATCCCGTTTCCCGTCTCCGCCTCGGTGGACAATCCGGCTGCGGAATCTCTTGTTAACGATTTTTCCTCCATTTGGGAAAGTACCAGATCCGCACTTCTTCAGTCATCCGAGCGGATGAAAAAACAGGCTGACAAGAGATGTCTGGATCCACCACAATTCCGTCCTGGAGATAAGGTCTGGCTCTCGTCCAAATATGTCCGGCTCAAGATTCCTTCCAACAAGTTAGGGCCTCGGTTCATCGGCCCACTGGAAGTTATCAAACAAATCAACCCGGTGGCCTATAAATTGAAACTCCCGGCCAATTTGCGGATTCCTAACTCCTTCCATGTATCTCTACTCAAACCCGTGATACTTAACTCTTTTTCCAAGTCTACAGGTACGCCTCCTTCTCCGGTTTCCGCTGAAAACGAGTTTGAGGTAGAGAACATTCTGGCCACCAAAAGGGTAAGAGGAAGGACCTTTTTCTAGTGGATTGGAAGGGGTTTGGTCCTGAGGAGAGAACATGGGAGCCCCGGGAGAACATCCATGCCCCGCTCATCCTTGATAAATTTCTGTCTGGCCTAAAAAAGGGGGGGCCTAAAGGGGGGGGTACTGTAGCGTCGGCGTCCCTGCCTCCTGCTAGGCAGGGACGCCGTTCCCCTCACCTCTCCGCTCCGTGCCCGGCGTCTTCCTCCCGCTCTGCTGGCAGCGCGCGCTGCTTCCCAGCCTCTGTGCTTAGGGCGCGCGCGCTCCCCCTCTCTTAAAGGGGCCGCGCGCGCCGTCCTAAGGAGTCCCTGGCCAATGGCCGGAGGACCTCACCATATATAAGGCACCTCCTCCAAAATGGAGGTGCCCGAGCAATGTTGTTGCAAAGCCTATCAACTCTGCTTCAGCCCTCAGGTCCCGTTACCAGATACCTGCCAGTGACCTGCCAGATCTCTGCTTGATACCTACCTGATTCCTGTCTATCTGCTTGCATTCCTGCGGTCCGACAGTCTGCCTTCCAACACCTGTCAGTCTGTCTATGGATCTGCCCGCCTGCTCACCTGGGAGCGCTCACCTGCTACCTGCCTGCTAGCCTACCTGGAGGCTCTGCCATCTCTTGCCGTGACCACCTGCCTGTCCAGAGACTCCTGCTCGCTCACCTGGGAGCGCTCACCTGCTACCTGCCTGCTAGCCTACCTGGAGGCTCTGCCGTCACTTGCCATGACCACCTGCCTGTCCAGAGACTCCTGCCCGCTCACCTGGGAGCGCTCACCTGCTACCTGCCTGCTAGCCTACCTAGAGGCTCTGCCGTCACTTGCCGTGACCACCTGCCTGTCCAGAGACTCCTGCCCGCTCACCTGGGAGCGCTCACCTGCTACCTGCCTGCTAGCCTATCTAGAGACTCTTTCCCTGATGTCACTTGCCGTGACCACCTGCCTGTCTAGAGACTCTTACCCTGCTGTCACTTGCCGTGACCACCTGCCTGTCTAGAGACTCTTACCCTGTTGTCACTTGCCGTGACCATCCGCCTGTCAAGAGACTGTCCCCGTCACTTGCCGTGATCTCCTGCCCTTCTACCCAGAGACTGTCCCTGTCACTTGCCGTGACTACCTGCCCTTCTACCCAGAGACTGTCCCTGTCACTTGCCGTGACTACCTGCCCGCCTTCCCTGGGAGCCACCCGCTTCCTTACAAGGACTGCCCCTTTGTATAGTTGCTCTGAGGTTCCACCTCCCAGACCCGTTACAATTGCCAAGAAGACTCATGGCTGTACTAGCTCAAAAGGGTGCTTTTACTCAGTACTGAGCAAAGGGTCTGAATACTTATGACTATGTGATAGTTCAGTTTTTCTTTATTAATAAATTTGCAAAAATTTCTACATTTCTGTTTTTTTTCAGTCAAGATGGGATGCAGAGTGTACTTTAATGAGAAAAAAAATGAACTTTTTAGAATTTACCAAATGGCTGCAATGAAACAAAGAGTGAGAAATTTAAAGGGGTCGGAATACTTTCCTTACCCACTGTATATGATTTTCACAATAATCTTAGGGAAATTAAATTTATTAGAAAGATTTTGAGAAAGGGGGACTTCAAATACATAAGTAGGGCTAGAGCAGTGATGACTTAGACCAGGAACTTAGGACCTTATATTGTCTTTTCATATATAGTTTAGTCTACGTTTTGGCGAGGTTTTACATCCTTACAAATTTAGGATTTTATTTTTTAAAAAATGGGATGGGGTTCATTTAATTTTATTAACACTGAGGGAAAGCAGTTGGCTGGTGTTATTACTCTGGGAAGGGGCCGCTATTCATGGATCTTCCCAGCTTATTAATAACAGCTCACAGCTGTCTGCTTAGCCTTTAATGGTATTAAAAAGGGGGTATCCCCTCAAAAATTATGTGGTGTCCCACCTAGTTTTAATAACCAGCAAAGGCTAAACAGACACCTGCAGGCTGATATTAATAAGCTGGGAAGGGACCATGGATATTGGCCTCCTCCCTGACTAATAACATGAGCCCTCAGCTGCCCCAGAAATTCTGGTGCTTATTCTCGGCTTTTCCCACTGGCCCTGGTGCATTGGCAAGTGGGGTAATGGTTTTGGGGTTGATGTCAGCTGTTTGATGTTTGCTGACATCAAGCCCAGGGGTTAGTAATGAAGAAGCGTGAATAAGACATCCCCATTACTAACGCCATTAGTTCAAGTAAAAAAACTCACACAGAGCAAAGACCTTTGTTTGAACAAAACACTCAATGACCCTCTTTTACACATTTCTTAAGATCCACATAAAAATAAAAAAACAAAGTAATCCTCACCTGTCCGCAGATAATCCATACTGATGATGGCGAACAAGGATCCCCAGACCTGCTACATCCGATTGGTGTGTTGAGCGGTTGCATGAGTATGCAACTGCTCAGCACGCCAGCTGGAACTCACTGACAGTAGCCTGAGGACGTTCCTGCAGTGACGAGCGATGCCGTCAATAAGGTTGCATCTTGAAAACGCTTTGCTATTTTCTTACAGCCTACTCTTGCTTTGTGGGCCTCCACCATTTTCATTTTCAGAGTGCTAGGCAGCTGCTTAGAAGAACCCATGGCTGCTGTTTTTTAGCACAAGGTTAGAGGAGGCTGGGTTTTTATAAAGTTGGGAAATTTGTATCACCTGGCCTTTCCTAATGATAGTGAACAAGCCATAACCTTTAGGGTATGTGCAGATGGTCGGTGTTGGCTGCGCTTTGAACGCAGCATACTTTATGCTGCGTCCAAAGCGCTGCACGCAAGTGAATCTGCATGTGTTCAATGAACCATGCGGATTCACCGCATCCTATACATTACAGTGATATAATTTCTCTTGCGGAGACTAGGGTTTCCGCAAGAGAAATTAACAGGCAGCGGTCTGTGAAGACGCGCCACATGACCGTCTCCGCGGGTGAGCTGCAGGAGCACGGAGACGCATAGTGGACATGGGATTTGTATAAATCCCATCCACTATGCTGTAACATCTGGCCGCTGCAGATTGCACGCAGCGCAAGTGTGCTGCGTCCAATCCGCAGTGTTTACTGACCATGTGCACGCACTCTAACAGGCTAATTAAGGTCTGAAACCTTGGTCAAAGTTTTCTGAGCACACAAATCTCCAAGGGTGCCCAAACTTTTGCATCAGCCCATTTTCCTTTGTGTAATTTTTAAAATGTAAAAAATTGCAAGATATTTTTTTGCCTAAAATACAAAGGAAATGTGTCATCTTTAACTTTTTTTATAGAGATCATTTCATCTTCAACTAGCTTTACTGTTCACAATAACAGTAATTTTTTACCAAGGGGCTTAAACTTTTACATGCCACTGTAAGAGAAACACATCGCTATTTACATTACTCGTAAAACCGCATGGCACTGTACACATTAAGTGATTATTGCCTTCAAGGGTAGGAATGCAGCAGAACAGTCCATCACTCTTACATTCCCTCTTTGGACATGGTCATCCTCGACTATTCTGGAACCTGGAAGACAACACACAGCATATACTGTGGGGGCCCTGGAAAACACACACTGCAGCCGCAATACTCGCTGCCTCTGTCAGGCCTGAGGCTGTGGTACTGCCCGTGGAGGAGTCATTGCTGGACATGATCTTCCCGCTGAGGGCTGAAATATTGGATGTGACATCTGGTCATCTGGTCAATGACTTCACCACCTCCTGGGTGCTCGAGTTGGGCCCTCACCCATTTCTCCCACTCCTTCTTACCCTTAATGACCTTCACCACCCATCTGGCCTTAGCGGGGTCCAGGGCTGGTGTCTCTTCCATGTACTGCTGTGGCCAGGGGATGAGGGCTGTTTCCCAGGCTGATACCTCTCCAGGACGCTGAGGTGTACTTACCACCAGGGCGGCCATCATAGCTTTCAGTCGCCCTGCCTGGTCGCAGGACCTTGGCCACGCTGACACTGCTGCCTCCGCCTTGGAATCAGGTTCTGGTTTTGGGGACTGCGGGCGAACCTTTGTCTTGAGGTCAGGCATTGGATCCTGGGCCTCCCCTGGACCTTGGTTGGTGCCTCTACTGATGACAATTCACCCGGCTGCACCTCTTGCTCCAGCTGCGTCATCTTCCCTTTCCACTTGACCTTTCCGGGCCCACTGTGGAGCACAATGCTGTAGCACCGACCGTCACTTTCAATAGGTAAGCCGTAGCACTCCATCTTCTCTTGCCACTTTACCTCCTCACCAACAATGGTCCCAGCCCACTCTGCCGTGGGTGTGCTCTTACGTTGCTCTGCCCATTCTTGGGGGAGGCCACTTCTGGCTCACCTGCCCGTTTCCTGGGAGTCTCCACCCGTTCTCCCTTGGCTTGCTGCAATGGGCGTGGTTTCTTTTTCTTCCACCGTGCCCTTCTTACGCACATGATGGGACGGGTCCGTCTCACTCTTTCGTGTCACTCACCGACATCTTGCAGTCTCTATCCATTAACCCTATCCTAAAGACTAAACCTATTATCCTCATCTTATGTCCTGTACCGTTGCTAAGCCACTTAACTATATGAACAGTACTTCGCTGTGATAAGTTTTGTCCAAATAGTGTATATACGAGTACTTATATATATCAGTTTATCATTGTGTAAAGCGTTAGAAGTTTCGCACTCCTAATTAGAAGATGTAGTGCATAGAAGGAATATCAATAAGATCCAGAAAGAAAACCTTTGGCACTGTAGATATGACATTTGAGATGCAGAGTAAATTCATTAGTACATTTATTCGCAACCGACATATAGTTTATCATATACTTATCGTTTTTTAAATCTTTAGATATTATTAATAAAGTGTTTAATTGAAAATATAATGAATAAGTTTAATGTCGAATGAAACACATTAATGAAATGATATGTAAAATTAGACTAAGAATGGAGTGGTAATGGTGGACATTAGGACCCTGCGCTCTCATGAGCAGCATAGCTGAGCTCAACATGCCTTCCAGACACTGGTGGACTAAACGTGCACAGATACCGTATTACGGAGATCTCCCCTCCTTTATCACTGGCACCAGGAATTTTATGTGACAGTAACTGGAGGTGGCTATGACCACTACACATGTAGCCTTACAAGGTTGGTTTTATCTCGTCACATCTTGCATTCAGTGACACACTCCTTCCTGTTTTATTGTTGATGTTTAGGAGTACGGGGGCGACTTGCATAGTGACATGCTTCTGTACATGACACGGATGAGATGGTGCTTTGTTCCTACAGATGGCTGTGATCTCACCCGTACTATAGTGATGGAATACATCAGCCGCCCATCAGATGACAGCTGCAGTGATACAGAATGAGGGGATAGCACTTATGTTATCAGGCATCAGCCACAACATGTGAGAACCGCTCATATGTTTAAAGGGAACAGACAAGTCCACCATGTACGAGGGTGTGTCTTCAATAACCAATCACAGATCCCTGGGCTCCAATCAGAAGGGGTTTTACATCGCAAGCAGTAGTAAAGGGCGCAATGTCCCGCATAGCAGCATTGGTGGTGCCAGACTGCTGTCATTCAGGTGACGCACACTGAAGCCCTGATTCCTGATCTACAAGCTGCAGGGATATAGCAGAGCACATCCCATTCATAGCATGATGCGATCTGCTGAGGGACAATAGAAGACAGCTACTGCACATCTAGCATCTCTGCTCAGCAGCGGGGGTGAGCTCCTGTGTTCTCTCCCTTCTTTAGTACTGGTTCAGCACCACAGTGGTTGGCAGCTCTCCTCTGGGCACTACAGTCCTAGATTCAGCACCACAACGGTGGGCAGCTCTGATCTGGGCAGTACTGTCTAGATTCAGCACCACAGCAGTGGACAGCTTTTATATGGTAAGAACTGTCTAGATTCAGCACCACAGCAGTGGACGGCTTGTCACCAGGACATTATAGTAACATTTGGTTCAATACCACAACGTTGGAGGGCAGTGCCATCCAGATTCAGAACCACGCTAGTGGACAGCTCTGGATACAACAGTTTCAGCACTTCTGCATAGGACAGCTCCAGCATCTTCACCTCTACCTTGAAGAACCTGTCCTTCTCCTCTCCCCCCTCTCTGATATCAATTATAAACCAATGCACTGGTTATTGGCACAAGAATAAGTCAGCAACCGAATCCAAGTACACAGCAGGATTGGAGAAGGATATTCGTATTGGTGGGAAATGGCTCTTAAGCCTGTCCTTTCCTTCTGTGCCCTTATCGGAGTGATATGTTTTGTTCATGGATTTCCTAAACCAGAAAGTAGACAAGGTAAATCTACTTCTAAATATGCAATTATTGCTATCATTTAGAATTGCTTACATAGTGTTTATGGGCCAGATGTTCAATAGTAACTATGAACCAGATCCTGTGTGCTAGAAATATATATTGCCCTTCGAGAAAGATGTAAGACAGAATGTATATGGGGAGAATGCAGCTGACATGTTCCCTGTAATCCAACGATTAAAGTAATCCAACTAAATCCATGTTCACGAATCATCTCTTAAAGGAATAAAGCACTTTTCTGTAGAAAGCAGCCTTAGAAACGTGTGTTTGTGTATTTAGGATTCTTCTTCTATAGTTTATGTTCAGTAATTATTCCTGAATTTATGCATATTAAATTTACATATATGAACTCAGTGATGAGTTAATTGTAATTTTTTGCCTCTTTATCCCTTCTAGACAAGGCTCTGCATAACAGAGAATTAAGTGTAGAGAGACCACTGGAAGAACAGGCAAGTTTCCAGACTTTTGCATGGTTTACTGCATTTTGTGCAGAGAATTTATACAAAACATTTGCAAACAGATGTATTGTGTTTATTAATAATGTCATAATATATATATAATGTATACTGTAACTGTTAGCCAAATTACCATAATTATTATACAACCTAGATTGTTTCTAAAACAGATGGACTAATATGTAATGCAACAGATGCACAGAGTAGATTACTATTGCCCTACTGTCGGATACAACAATATTCTTGAAAACAAACACTTGTATTTAGGAGCATAAATACTTTGGATAGTTGGATCTATTATAATTTGGCAATGCGTCAGCTACACGCAGCTGTGTTCTGGAGGATGGAGCTATGAACTCTGGAGACTGTGCTAATGTTTGTCTGTTTTTCATTATTTCTCCTTAGATTGCTGAAGCGGATACAGTAAGCAGAGGAGCAAGTAAAGGTAAAATATATTAACTACAGCCATTCATTGCTACTAACAGTGAGAAGCAACAGTAAGAGCTACAGTTTTTCCTGTTTTTCCATCCTGTAGATAAAGTAAAAAATGATTCCCTTGTGGATGACTTAAGCTTCTTGATGTCATTAGCGGAGAAAGAAAAAAATGTCAAAAGAAGTGGTGGGACAAAGACCACAGGCAATGACCACAAGACCTCCACGGATGAGGCAGACTCAACAAAAAGCTTAAAGCCAGTGGAGTATTTTGATTCCACTAAAAGTGGATTGGATGATAAATATGAAGGTATTTGATAATCATCACAGCCATGTCATATTCTTTCCAGTGATAAAATACTCTTCCAAACGTTATATATTGCTGTACATCTTTTGAATTTGGTTTAGGACTTAAATTTCTCAAAAAACAGACATCACAACATAAAAGTAGAACGCTTGACCGGCTGCAGATCACAACACAACTGGGTGGGCAGACATATAGCATATACATCTCATGACAGAGCATCACAAAATCACGTTTTGTTTTTGTTTTTTTTATTAAAATATGGTAACCTTGCTCAACACTGTAGTTTATGATTAATCCATCTACTTCATTAGTGGAATCAGGTATCATGTACATGAGAAAGCCAACAAAAATTATCTTCTCATAGGACACAGATGGGATGACGACATTAGTGCAGGCTGTGATTCAGAATGGTATTGATTTTATGAATAAAGTGGCTCAAGGTAATGATTAATCCCCTTTGCCTCTGCTCTGATATTTCAGTTACTGGAAATCTCATCATTCGTGAGACTAGCAATGTGTTTAGAGTGTTCCAGTGATAAAAGAAATCTCTCAGTGATGCTCGAAGGGTTTATTGCACTAAACAATTGGAAACTGATCAAGCTCTTTTTTTAATAATACTGTTATTATGTAGTAATAATAAAAATGAAAGGAGTTGTCCACTACTTTTTATTATCCCCTCAATGTATCCCCCCGGGGCCCATAAGGGTTTTTGTAAATACATTCTGTTACAGTTACTGCCTGTGAGAGGCGTTATAACTGGCTGCAGCCGGCTCTGACACCTGCTGATGTCACGTCATGGTTCCGGCTGCAGCCAGGCGTGACTCAGTGCTGCGTTCCACGGTGGATGCTGGGTTGTGGGCGGAGTTACCCCGTGCATCACACCCGGCATCCACCACGCACTTTCCCTCTCCTCATTCATCGGGAAAGCATGCGATGGATGCTGGGTGTGACGGGTGGGGAAACCCGGCCCACAACCCGGCCCACAACCCAGCATCCACCGCGGGGACTCCAGCGCTGATGTCACGCCTCACTTGATGTGACATCAGTGGCGGGTCACGTGATGTCTGTAAGCGGCCCGCAATAGCGCCGCTCACAGGCCATAACTGCAACAGAAGGTAATTACAAAGACACTTATGGGCCCTGGGTGGGATACATTGGGGGCATAATAAAAAGTTGTGCCCATCTTCTTTAAACTACCATATCAAACACCAAAAAAAAAAAAAAAAAAGTCACCACCACACTCAAAGACTAAATACAGTAGCGATACACATAAAATATATGATCACTTATTGGGTGGATTTCCCATTAAGGATTCATTCCTGTAAATGACATATAATTTATATCTGTTTTGCGCTTTTTTTGTTGTTTGAACCCAATCATGATTCTATTTTGCCTTTTTTGTAGTGTATTTTATATGTGCTAGCTTGTTTGTTTTTTTCTGCTTTGTGGGCCGAGTTTGGCAATTACAGATTTAAAAGTCACAAAATTTGGCACAACTCCACTCCAGTCCCTCCTGGTGTATTTTTGGTGCATTTTTTAAATCATGTTGCTGAACATGTGACTTTTGTCACCAAAAAGTATTAAAAACAGTTCAAGGCTGAGAAAAAGATAATTTTTGACTTGTCAAATGCCAAATTCATGAATCCTGTGCGCCATTTTGAACAATTTAGCAACAAAAACGAGTACTAATATCACAAAACAAAAAAGGAAAGTAACAAAACAAAAAGCAGCAAATGATGACTCTGGACCAAAGTTTCATAGACATGCACTTTTTAACCCCTTCACCTCCAGGCCATTTTCCATTTTTGCTCTTTCACTTTTTGCTCCCCTTTTTCCCAGCGCCACACCTTTATTTTTCCGTAAATATGGCTGTGTGAGGGCTTATTTTTTGCAGGACAAGTTGTAGTTTTGAACGACACCATTGGTTTTACCATATCGTGTACTGGAAAACAGGAAAAAATTCCAAGTGCAGTGAAATTGCAAAAAAAAGTGCAATTCCACAATTGTTTTTTCAGTTGTTTTTAACCATGTTCACTAAATGCTAAAACTGACCTGCCATTATGATTCTCCAGGTCATTACAAGCTTGTAGATATCAAATATGTATAGGTTCTTTTTTATTTAAGTGGTGAAAAAAAAATCCAAAATATGTTAAAAAAATGGCACCATTTTACGAGTCCCGTAGCGTCTCCATTTTTCAGGATTTTTTGAGCGCCGAGCTGACATTTTTACTGATACCATTTTGGGGTAGATACAATGTTTTGATCGCCCATTATTGCATTTTTATTGCAATGTTACAGCGACCAAAAAATGAAATTCTGGCGTTTTGATTTTTCTTCTCATTACGCAGTTTCCCAATCGGACTCTTTTTTTATATTGATAGATCGGGCGATTCTGAACGCGGCTATACCAAATGTGTATATTTGATTTTTTTTATTATTATTTTATTTTGAATGGGGCGAAAGGGAGTTGATTTACACTTTTTTATATTTTTTTTCATTTTTTAAATCTTTTTAAAAACATTTTTTTTTACTGGCTTCTATAGTCTCCATGGGAGACTAGAAGCTGTGATGTTCTGATTGCTTGTGCTACACACAGGCGATTATTAGATCGCCTATGTGTAGCAGAAATGCTCACTGGCTCTGAGCACCAACTGCTGGGCGGCGCTCATAGCATCCTGGCAATGGCAGGAGTCTCTGACAGACCCTGGGTTGTCATGCAAACCCATCGGCGACCCGCAGTCATGTGACACGGGCGCTAATGGGCGGGACTAGTGACGTTCTTCTGCCGCGGCCATGTTAAATGCCACTGTCAGGGATTGATAGCTGCATTTAACATGTTAACAGCCAAGGAGGATGGCGATTCCACTCGTGGCTGCTAGGGGCACATGACAGCTGATCAGTTCTTCTGTCATGTCCCCGAAAAGACGCGGGCTCAGCGCCGGAGCCCGTGGAAAAGGGAGAGACACGTCACGTGCCGTACATGTATGGCACATGTCGTTAAAGGGTTAAATAGGATTAATTTTAGTTGGAAAGATAGAATAAGCTAATAAAACTTCTCTTATTTTAAATCATACTGTAGACTGATTTCTTTTCATGACTATCCTTAATAACCAATTTAATAGCACATAGATTTTTCACTATTTAAGTTACTATTTTATGAATGGAAATGAATGCCTGATTGAGTCAATGGGGGCTTTAAGTTTAAGCACTCAGCATCAATGAAGGAGACATTAAGTGCAGCTCTCCAGAAATGACATCCAATTAGATGGCTGAAAGTAGGTCAGAAATTATTTATTCTTTTAGATGATCCTGATGGGCTTCACCAATTAGATGGAACTCCACTCACCGCAGAAGATATTGTTCAGAAGATTGCTATGAGAATATATGAAGAGAATGACAGAGGAGTGTTTGACAAGATTGTTTCCAAGCTCCTAAACCTTGGTCTGGTAGGTGATGATTTTTCATACTTACAGATTATCAATTAACCCGTTATTCCCTGCAAGAAATATTGGAATATTTCCTTGTAATTTATTCAGGGGTCAACCAAATTCATTTTATCTTGGTCAGGGATGTTTGGCTTGGAGGCAGTAACCAATTTTGGCCTTGTGTTTCATGATGTAAAGTTTGCATGTGGCTGCTCAGCTATTGAACCCCATTTCATGAAGCTCCCGATGCACAATTTTTGTTCTGACATTAAAGGGAACCTGTCACCAAGTTTTCCCAATATAAAGTATGACCAGCACCTTTAAGCCCTCTTTTACAGCATTTTAGTATGCTGTAAGTATGTCTCCAATCCCCTATGCAAGGCACAAAACAGACCTTTTATTATACTCAGACAGCTCGATCCAGTCTGATGGGTGTCTCTGGTCTTGATCCGGTGCCTCCTCTCTTCCTTCAGTTTCTATCCTCCTTCCCAGCTTCATGTGGATTACGCGACCTATGTCATCCACACAGTGTCCTCCATCAAGCTCCTGAGCAGGCGCCCCTCTCTCTTCCCTGCCGATGGAAGAGCAAAGCACTGTAATGCGCATACGCCGGCTTTACCTACGGGTTATCTGTGCTCTTAGGCCTTTCCCAGCGCATGTTCACTACAGTACTTTGCTCTGCACTCGACAAGGCAGAGAGACGTGCACCTACGCTGGAGCACAGTGGGGGACACCATGTGGATGAAGTAGGACACATCATCCTTTTGAAGCGGGGAAGGAAGACTATGATTGTAAGAAGAGAGGAGGCGTCGGATCAAGACCAGAGACGCCCATAGGTCCAGACCTTTGAGCATAATAAAATGACTTTTTGGGGCAATGCAGAGGGAATTGGGGACATACATACAGCATACCAGAATGCTGTAAAAGAGGGCTTACAATATTGGGAAAACCTGGTGACAGGTTCCCTTTAATGCAAGAAGTTTGAACTCTGCAATTCCTGGAGACCCCTGTCTGTCACTTTGTGGCTGAGTTGCCTGGTGGTTCTCAATGCTTCCACCTTTCAATGATACCACTCACAGGAGATGATGGAATATTTTGGAGGGAATAAATTTCCCAAACTGATGTGTTACAATGGTGGCATTTTATTAGAGTATTATGCTGAAATTCAGTGAGCTCTTAAGAACAAGCTACTGTATATATCACTATTGTCTTACAAGGCAGACTGCAAGGCGACAGGGCTGGATTTTATATTCCTGTGGAAATGAGACAGAATGAAAAACCTGTTTTCAATGATTATGTGCTTCCCAGTACTTTTATCCATATAGTGTATTTAGTTACTAGAAAGTTATCCCATATGCATAGGACAAGGGATATCTTACTGATTGCTAGGGGTCAGCCACTGGGACCCCCAGTGATACTGAGTGTTGAAGAAGAAAATCATCTCATTGATTCCTTCATTTACTTCGCCATGTGATAGCAGACTGGAAATTATTGTTAGAGTTATCGTAAGCAAAAAAAAAAAAAGAATATGTTGTTCTAAAAATATATATATAAAAATGCTGTATAAGTATATACAGTAATAGTAAGGTAAATTGATGTTAACAATGTATCACTTACAAAATAGTACAAATCCTGCTTAAATTACAGTCTATAGATATAATAAGTAGCAAAAAAAACATTCAGATCCAGCTTCAACACGTCTTAAAGAGCTCTATAGGCAATAAATTAAGAAATTAGACGCCAGCAGGCTTAATAAATCAATTCCACCAGCACAAGAGAGATGATAAAGCCAATGCTTACCCAAATATGCAGGACACGAACTGGGTGACTAATACTCAGGAAGGGACAACATTGGCAGCAGCGTTATTGATGACGTCTGCCATCTTCATTCAGATATTACCTGCAATTTCACCAACTCATGTTTGCAATAAAACTGTTGTATATAATACATAACCTTTTATGAAAGCTTCAAGGAAGCATTTTACATCCTCCTCAGTGTTTCTATACATTCATACCGTAATCCTATGCTTCTGTACAGAGGGAAGCAGCATTATTAATACAATGTCAAAGTTCATACCTCTGAGAAAAATGTTCCTCCATGGGACTCATTTTACTTCTTAAAAGAAATCAGTCAGCAAGTTTTTGATATATAGTCTAACAGCATCATCATATAGGGACTGAGACCCTGATTCCAGCTATGTATCCCTTCTTTTACTCGGTGCAGCAGTTATGATATAATTCCTGTTTTCTCTGCTGCAGATCTAGCAGAGCTCTGAATGCTGAGCTTTGTATAACTCTGCCCACACCACTGATCGGCAGCTTTCTGCGTACATTGTATAGTGACAGAGAGCTGCTAATAAATGGTGGGGGAGAGTTGGACCAGAAGGTACAAGACACCTAGTCTTCTAGTGACAATCACCTGCTGAAAAAATACTGATTGTATTAAAATAGAAACACACGGCCTAGTAAGTGACACATTGCTAGAATCAGAGTCTCTGCTCTACATCATGCTCCTTTTAGGTTACATAGCAAAAAGCTGCTGAGAGATTCCCTTTATGACATTCAAAGTACCCTATAACTAATATGCTTGGAGTGCAAAATGGTAGTTTTCTAGGAAACTATCACTTTAAATATGTTTAATAAACTAATTACCCACAGAATATAAATGAGATTTATGTTGTTGTACTAGATAACTTCTGTGTACATTGAAAATTTTGCATTACTTCCCTCCTGGGGTGCACTGTGTTTCACTTTCTCCCTAAATAATAGAATAACAATATGTTTTCTGCAATTGATTGTGTTGTAAAATGACAAACTTGAAGAGCATGTAGACAGACAGACGATTCGGTATGTCAGGACACGGGTATAACTACATTTGAAGGTGCAAATAATTGCAATGAGCAAAAAGGTTTCATTATGATTGAAGGTGTCCACTATTGAAGGTTCCATTGACAGACAAGCATCTGTTTACTGCATGTAGATAAGCCATCTAAATGGAAACATAAAAGAGTATTCCCATCTCAAAAGATCCTATCCCAATATGTGGTAGATATAATAATAATATTACTTGTCACTTACCCCATGTGTAGGGTGTTGCAGTAGCTTAGGTATCCATGGTTACGACCACTCATATAATGACAGTTAGTGAGTTGTTAGTGGTCGTAACCATGCATACCTGCACATGGGGTAAGTGACATAGCGAATCAGAAGAGCAATACTACATTTCAAATCGGAGGTATTTGCTAATATTATTATTACACCTACTACATATTGGGATAGGATCTTGGAGCTAGGTTCCGTTTAAAGGGGTATTCCGGTCACATGAAAAAACGCTCTTAACCTGCAGATATGAGGTTAATCTGCAGGTTAATAGTGTTTTGAACCTGCCCAGCGCCCGGAATTAGACCCCCTCTGCTGGAGGAAATTAACTATATTCCTCCCAGTAGCGTTCAACTTTCAGTCATAAGGGTGGTGCCGGCGCGGATTCAGTCACCGATCTGTGCATAGAAAGTGGAGGTTGCAACCAGGCCCAAGGCACTGACTGACAGCAGGGTCATCATTACAGTCGGCTGTCAATCAGTGCCTTGTATAACTTATACAATAAGGGCTCGCTCACACGTTCAGTATTTGGTCAGTATTTTACATCAGTATTTGTAAGCCAAAACCAGGAGTGGAACAATCAGAGGAAAAGTATAATAGAAACATGTCACGACTTCTGTATTTATCACCCACTCCTGGTTTTGGCTTACAAATACTGAGGTAAAATACTGACCAAATACTGAACATGTGAATGAGCCCTTAGAGTAACAAAGCGAGCACCACCTAAAGTACTGGGATCGACCTAATGCATATAATAATACATACCGAAAAGAAAGAAAAAGATATGCAAAAACAGGGATAATCTAAGAATAATAGAAATGTTACTTATACAAAATAACAAGCCAAAAAATACCATAAAAACAATAAAAAAAAAAAGCCAACGGCCTTAAAGTACTGACCAATCAACCCATAACGGACTTATGGCCCACCCTAACCATCCATATAGCACAAATAAATATAGGCATACATACATACAATAATTGCCTCCATAATGATAATCCATTATAATGAAACAGGATAAATGTATTTACAAGTAATATAATGTCAGCATGTATCTAAAAAGACATATAAGGAAAACACAAATAATGTATATGTCTTCAGATGAGAAATAGATTGCATGTCCATGAAAAATGACAACACCATTGAATAAAGCATGCAAAAAAATACGGTACATCATGATGGAGACAATAAATATTGTCTAATAACCAATATGAAAAAATAGAGGGAAGAAAGGTGTGTGGGGGCTAGGCTAATATAATAATAAAGACCCTGCACAAATAGAGAGGGACTTAACAGTCCATTATGTTTAGCTTTAAAGCTACCCTACATAGATGCAGGATAATATCTCTATGGATGCAACATTAATCATCACTTGAACAATGCAGCTAATGTAAGCACAAGGTCTCTGTAACCTTAGAGTAGACACGCTTTACGAATATACATATGGTTCAGCTTGCAAGGAGTCAAATCCCAATAAAATCCTTTAACGTGCAATGTCAACCTGTATCTACTGTCTTCCCTAAAGGGTTAGTAAATATTAGACAACGTTTACTGGCAGGGGTGGATTAAGAGTAGCAAGGGCCCCGGGCAGTTTAGAAGGCGCGCCCCCCCCCCACACACACACACCTGATGTACCATGTGACATGTCACATGATCCCCTGTGATAGATCATGTGATAGTTCACGTGAAATTAATTTGGCACAATATTAATTATTATAATTTTTTTTTAGGCTGTGTGCCCACTACGCGTTTTTTAAGCGTTTTTGCAGTGGCAATTCTGCTGCAGAAACGCTTAAAAAACGCTTGGTAGAAGGCCTGCCATGTTCTCCAATGATAATCCGCATGTGCTGTGCACATGCTGCGGAAATTTCCGCTGCGGATTATCATTGCGGAAAAATCCGCAGCACTAACAATTATTTTGCGGAAGCGCGGTGCTTTCGCCGCCATTGACTTGCATTGGAACACATGGAATCCGCATCACTGCATCTGTACATGCAGAATCCATGCATTTCAGTGTGCGGATGGTACCCGGGTCTGGAGAAGAGGAGACTCTCCTCCGGACCCGGGTACCATAGAACCTGTAAAAAAAAAGAATAAAATAAAAAATAAATATTATACTTACCTTCTGATGGCCCCCGGTGTCTTTATCCGATGCGTCCTAGCTTGCCGGCAGCTCGCGATGGTCTGAAAAGGACCTGCCGTGATGTCATTTAGTCATGTGACGGGTCACACGACCGCTGACGTCGGCAGGCCATCAGAAGGTAAGTATATATTTATTTTTTACCATTCTTTTACGGTCACACTATATAAATCCATGCCGGTTGCATGGATTTATATAGTGTGACCAAGTTGTCAAGCACTTTCCAAGTGATGCTAAAATCGCTTGGAAAGCACTTGTCAACCCCCATGCAGAAATGCATGTGAAGAACGCTTCACTTCCGCATGTCCCTGGAAGGAAAAATGCATGTACAATCCGCATGCGTTTTTTCTGCCAGGGAGATGCAGAAACGCTCAAAAAAAAATCCGGAGCATTTCTGCATCGTGGGCACATAGCCTTACATTAATTGTATGACTCAATATTGAGCACACGTAGCCATCTATACACAGCAGGAGTACGCACGGCGCCATCTACACACAGCGGGAGGCCGCACGGAGCCATCTATACACAGCAGGAGGCCGCACGTAGCCATCTATACACAGCAGGAGGCCGCATGGTGCCATCTATACACAGCGGGAGGCCACACGGTGCCATCTATACACAGCGGGAGGCCGCACGGTGCCATCTATACACAGCGGGAGGCCGCACGGTGCCATCTATACACAGCGGGAGGCCGCACGGTGCCATCTATACACAGCGGGAGGCCACACGGCGCCATCTATACACAGCAGGAGGCCGCACGTAGCCATCTATACACAGCGGGAGGCCGCACGGTGCCATCTATACACAGCGGGAGGCCGCACGGTGCCATCTATACACAGCAGGGAGCCGCACGGTGCCATCTATACACAGCGGGAGGCTGCACGGTGCCATCTATACACAGCGGGAGGCCAACGGAGCCATCTATACACAGCGGGAGGCCGCACAGAGCCATCTATACACAGCGGGAGGCCGCACGGAGCCATCTATACACAGCGGGAGGCCGCATGGAGCCATCTATGCACAGCGGGAGGCCGCATGGAGCCATCTATACACAGCAGGGAGCCGCACAGTGCCATCTATGCACAGCGGGAGGCCGCACGGCGCCATCTATGCACAGCAGGAGGCCGCACGTCACCATCTATACACAGCAGGAGGCTGCACGGACCCACCTATACACAGCGGGAGGCCGCACGGCGCCATCTATACACAGCAGGAGGCCGCACAGCGCCATCTATACACAGTGGGAGGCCGCACGGCGCCATCTATACACAGCAGGAGGCCGCACGGCGCCATCTATACACAGCGGGAGGCCGCACGGAGCCATCTATACACAGCGGGAGGCCGCACGTAGCCATCTATACACAGCGGGAGGCCGCACGGCGCCACCTATACACAGCGGGAGGCCGCATGTAGCCATTTATACACAGCAGGAGGCCGCACATAGCCATCTATACACAGCGGGAGGCCGCACGGCGCCATCTATACACAGCAGGAGGCCGCACGGCGCCATCTATACACAGCAGGAGGCCGCACGTAGCCATCTATACAGAGCGGGAGGCCGCACGGTGCCATCTATACACAGCGGGAGGCCGCACGGTGCCATCTATACACAGCAGGGAGCCGCACGGTGCCATCTATACACAGCGGGAGGCTGCACGGTGCCATCTATACACAGCGGGAGGCCGCGCGGAGCCATCTATACACAGCGGGAGGCCAACGGAGCCATCTATACACAGCGGGAGGCCACGCGGTGCCATCTATACACAGCGGGAGGCCGCACAGAGCCATCTATACACAGCGGGAGGCCGCACGGAGCCATCTATACACAGCGGGAGGCCGCACGGAGCCATCTATACACAGCGGGAGGCCACACGGCGCCATCTATACACAGCGGGAGGCCGCACGGCACCATCTATACACAGCGGGAGGCCACACGGCGCCATCTATACACAGCGGGAGGCCGCACGGCGCCATCTATACACAGCGGGAGGCCGCACGGTGCCATCTATGCACAGCGGGAGGCCGCACAGAGCCATCTATACACAGCGGGAGGCCGCACGGAGCCATCTATACTCAGCGGGAGGCCGCACGGTGCCATCTATATACAGCAGGGACCCGCACGGTGCCATCTATACACAGCGGGAGGCCGCACGGGGCCATCTATACACAGCGGGAGGCCGCATGGAGCCATCTATACACAGTGGGAGGCCACATGGAGCCATCTATACACAGCAGGGAGCCGCACAGTGCCATCTATACACAGCGGGAGGCCGCACGGCGCCATCTATGCACAGCAGGAGGCCGCACGGCACCATCTATACACAGCAGGAGGCTGCACGGAGCCACCTATACACAGCGGGAGGCCGCACGGCGCCATCTATACACAGCAGGAGGCCGCACGGCGCCATCTATACACAGCGGGAGGCCGCACGGCGCCATCTATACACAGCAGGAGGCCGCACGGCGCCATCTATACTCAGCGGGAGGCCACACGGAGCCATCTATACACAGCGGGAGGCCGCACGTAGCCATCTATACACAGCGGGAGGCCGCACGGCACCACCTATACACAGCGGGAGGCCGCATGTAGCCATTTATACACAGCAGGAGGCCGCACATAGCCATCTATACACAGCGGGAGGCCGCACGGCGCCATCTATACACAGCGGGAGGCCGCATGGAGCCATCTATACACAGCGGGAGGCCGCCCGTAGCCATCTATACACAGCGGGAGGCCGCACGGGGCCATGTATACACAGCAGGGAGCCGCATGGTGCCATCTATACACAGCGGGAGGCCGCACGGCGCACCCCCAGAGACAGCAGGAGGCCGCACGGCGTCGTCTATACTCAGCAGGAGGCCGCACGCAGTCACGCACACACAAACATACACAGACATATACATACACGCATAAACACATTTGAAACACAAAAATACATATAAACAGACATCACACAATGATATCTGCCTGCACACACACACACACACACACACATACACATACATATACAAATACATATACACACACTCACCATGCCCTGGCTCGGCTCCAGTCCTCCTGGCTCCTGCTCCTCTCTGGTGGTAAGTAGCAGTGCAGGGCGCGCACTGCGCGACGTCACAGCTAGGAGACACGGCCGCGCACAGGGCCGTGTCTCCTAGCAGTGACGCGGCCGGGCCAGCACAGGGAAGTTAACTGCTGCAGTGCTGGCCCGGCCGAAGAAGAAGCAGCGGCCGTGCACCGCTGCTGGGGGAGCGGTCCGGGGCCCCCCCCCCGCAACTGTCTGCCGGTATGTGCCACGGGGCCGCACATATAATGAGGGCAAACCAGCCATAGTTACCCCGGAGCCCGAGGCCCCGGGCGGTAGCCCGGATTGCCCTCATTATAATCCGCCTATGTTTACTGGTGTCTGATATATATTTATATATATATGCCATTAATGCAGTTCAAAGTCATGCATTCTATGGTGCCATATACTCTAGTGTGCACAGTGTGCAGTTGTGTTTGTTTGTATACTTCAGTAACGTGCACCTGTACATGTGTTTCATTTGCAGTTTTGTTTTGTTCCTTATATTGTATGTATGTATGTGTGAAGATATATACACTTGTGTATTTAAATGTGTATATATATATATATATATATATATATATATATATATATATATACAGTACAGACCAAAAGTTTGGACACACCTTCTCATTTAAAGATTTTTCTGTATTTTCATGACTATGAAAATTGCACATTCACACTGAAGGCATCAAAACTATGAATTAACACATGTGGAATTATATACTTAACAAAAAAGTGTGAAACAACTGAAAATATGTCTTATATTCTAGGTTCTTCAAAGTAGCCACCTTTTGCTTTGATGACTGCTTTGCACACTCTTGGCATTCTCTTGATGAGCTTCAAGAGGTAGTCACCAGAAATGGTTTTCACTTCACGGCTGTGCCCTGTCAGGTTTAATAAGTGGGATTTCTTGCCTTATAAATGGGGTTGGGACCATGAGTTGTGTTGCGCAGAAGTCAGGTGGATACACAGCTGATAGTTCTACTGAATATACTGTTAGAATTTGTATTATGGCAAGAAAAAAGCAGCTAAGTAAAGAAAAACGAGTGGCCATCATTACTTTAAGAAATGAAGATCAGTCAGTGTAAAAAATTGGGAAAACTTTGAAAGTGTCCCCAAGTGCAGTTGCAAAAACCATCAAGCGCTACAAAGAAACTGGCTCACATGAGGACCACCCCAGGAAAGGAAGACCAAGAGTCACCTCTGCTTCTGAGGATAAGTTTATCCGAGTCACCAGCCTCAGAAATCGCAGGTTAACAGCAGCTCAGATTAGAGACCAGGTCAATGCCACACAGAGTTCTAGCAGCAGACACATCTCTTCAACAACTGTTAAGAGGAGACTTTGTGCAGCAGGCCTTCATGGTAAAATAGCTGATAGGAAAGCACTGCTAAGGACAGGCAACAAGCAGAAGAGACTTGTTTGGGCTAAAGAACACAAGGAATGGACATTAGACCAGTGGAAATCTGTGCTTTGGTCTGATGAGTCCAAATTTGAGATCTTTGGTTCCAACCACCATGTCTTTGTGCGACGCAGAAAAGATGAACGGATGGACTCTACATGCCTGGTTCCCACCGTGAAGCATGGAGGAGGAGGTGTGATGGTGTGGGGGTGCTTTGCTGGTGACACTGTTGGGGATTTATTCAAAACTGAAGGCATACTGAACCAGCATGGCTACCACAGCATCTTGCAGCGGCATGCTATTCCATCCAGTTTGCGTTTAGTTGGACCATCATTTATTTTTCAACAGGACAATGACCCCAAACACACCTCCAGGCTGTGTAACGGCTATTTGACCAAGAAGGAGAGTGATGGGGTGCTACGCCAGATGACCTGGCCTCCACAGTCACCAGACCTGAACCCAACCGAGATGATTTGGGGTGAGCTGGACTGCAGAGTGAAGGCAAAAGGGCCAACAAGTGCTAAGCATCTCTGGGAACTCCTTCAAGATTGTTGGAAGACCATTTCCGGTGACTACCTCTTGAAGCTCATCAAGAGAATGCCAAGAGTGTGCAAAGCAGTGATCAAAGCAAAAGGTGGCTACTTTGAAGAACCTAGAATATAAGACATATTTTCAGTTGTTTCACACTTTTTTGTTAAGTATATAATTCCACTTGTGTTAATTCATAGTTTTGATGCTTTCAGTGTGAATGTACAATTTTCATAGTCATGAAAATACAGAAAAATCTTTAAATGAGAAGGTGTGTCCAAACTTTTGGTCTGTACTGTATATATATATAATACATATAAACCTATTATTTAAAAGGCATAATTAAAAACAGCCTTGGACTTATGAGAGTCAGTCACTACCTCCAAGTGCATGTGATTATTTACATATACAGGTGTTTCTCACAAAATTAGAATATCATCAAAAAGTTAATTTATTTCAGTTCTTCAATACAAAAAGTGAAACTCATATATTATATAGAGACATTACCAACAGAGTGATCTATTTCAAGTGTTTACTTCTGTTAATGTTGATGATTATGGCTTACAGCCAATGAAAACACAAAAGTCATTATCTCAGTAAATTAGAATAATTAACAAAAAATACCTGCAAAGGCTTCCTACGCGTTTAAAAAGGTCCCTTAGTCTGTTTCAGTAGGCTCCACAATCATGGGGAAGACTGCTGACTTGACAGATGTCCAGAAGGCAGTCATTGACACACTCCACAAAGAGGGTAAGCCACAAAAGGTCATTGCTAAAGAAGCTGGCTGATCTCAGAGTGCTGTATCCAAGCATATTAATGGAAAGATGAGTGGAAGGAAATAGTGTGGTAGAAAAAGGTGCACAAGCAACCGGGATAACCGCAGCCTTGACAGGATTGTTAAGAAAAGGCCATTCAAACATTTGAGGGAGATTCACAAGGAGTAGACTGCTGCTGGAGTCATTGCTTCAAGAGTCACCACACACAGACGTACCCAGGACATGGGCTACAAGTGTTGAATTCCTTGTGTCAAGTCACTCGTGACCAATAGACAACGCCAGAAGCGTCTTACCTGGGCCAAGGAGAAATAGACCTGGACTGTTGCTCAGTGGTCCAAGGTGTTGTTTTCAGATGAAAGTAAATTTTGCATTTCATTTGGAAATCAAGGTCCCAGCGTCTCCAAGAGTGGAGAGGCCACAATCCAAGCTGCTTGAGGTCTAGTGTGAAGTTTCCACAATCAGTGATGTTTTGGGGAGCCATGTCATCTGCTGGTGTAGGTTCACTGTGTTTTATCAAGACCAAAGTCAGCGCAGCCGTCTACCAGGACATTTTACAGCCCTTCATGCTTCCCTCTGCCAACAAGCTTTTTGAAGATGAAAATTTCATTCTCCAGCAGAACTTGGCACCTGTCCACACTGCCAAAAGTACCAATACCTGGTTTAAAAACAACAGTATCACTGTGCTTGATTGGCCAGCAAACTCGCCTGACCTTAACCCTATAGAGAATCTATGGGATATTGTCAAGAGGAAGATGAGAAACACCAGACCCAACAATGCAGACGAGCTGAAGGCTGCTATCGAAGCAACCTGGGCTTCCATAACCCCTCAGCAGTGCCACAGGCTGATCACCTGCATGCCATGCCGCATTGATGCAGTAATTGATGCAAAAGGAGCCCCGACCAAGTATTGAGGGCATTTACTGAACATACATTTCAGTAGGCCAACATTTCGGATTTTAAAATCATTTTTCAAGCTGGTGTTATAAAGTATTCTAATATACTGAGATAACGACTTTTGTGTTTTCATTGGCTGTAAGCCATAATCATCAACATTAACAGAAAAAACACTTGAAATAGATCACTCTGTTTGTAATGACTCTATATAACATATGAGTTTCTCTTTTTGTATTGAAGAACTGAAATAAATATATATATACACACACTATATATATATATACAGTATATATATACATGTATATATATATATATATATATATATATATATATATATATATATATACACACACAAACCAAAAAATACAGCAGCACTCTATGCAATAAGATGCATGCAAACAATGAATGTGAAATTTAAACGGCATTACTGCTATATAGCATATACATATAAAATGAAGGTACTTAGCGCACAAATTGGCGACCATTGGTACTTAGCCACAACACCACAACAAGGCATACCTTTCTTTGAAGGATCTCTAACCATTTCTATCAGACATACGTACCTCTCCTGGGTCAAAGCCTACAAATTTAAATGGCAGGTAGGATCCAATGTTAAAAAGAACCTTAGACTGATGGGAGGAGTGTTCAGCCAACTATGGAGGCATTCACTACCCGTAAATGCGTACCTCAAATAAACAAAAATATGACCAGCACCTCCTAATGGAATGAAGCAAGTGTGAACGGGTTCAAACTGTGGTAACTGTTTGCATATATCTTAGTGCTTATAGTGTGCTGCATTATTCTGTTAGGAGTTGTGTGTCTGTGTATGTATGTATATATATATATATATATATATATATATATATATATATATATATATATATATTGTCTTATCCCGTCTGTTTGTCTGTCTTTCTGTCTGTCTGTCCAGGAAATCCTGCGTCGCTCATTGGTCCGGCCGCGGCCAATCAGCGACGCGGGATTTCAGAAAAAAGATGGCGGCCGTTAGCGGCTCATCTGCCGCACGGAGGTCAGCGGCGATGCAGCCGGGAGATAAGCGGCGCTAGCAGCAGAACTACCCCGACCGACGGCTCCTCTGACCTCCATAAGGCTAATGTCGGGAGATCAGCGGCTTGGCCCTCTGATCTCCCGACGGCAAGTGTGAACGGAGGACCGGGGAGCGGCGCCGCCGGTCGGGATGCTTCTGCTGCGAGCAGCCGCTCATCTCCCAGCTGCTCGCAGCGGAAGTACCCGCACAGGCAGCGCTGCTTCCCGGTCCTCACTAATACGACGCTGATTGGTCGCAGCCGCCTGCCGCGACCAATCAGCGATATGGGCGGCAAATTTAAACGCCGCTCTGCTGATTGGTTGCGGCTGCCGCCCGCGACTGATCAGTGATTTGGGCGCCAAATTTAAACTCGCTCTCCAGTACTCACTAACACGGTTCGCTGATTGGTCGCGGCCACCGGCCAATCAGCGATATCGGCGCCAAGTCTAAACACCGCTGTGCGGATTTGTCGCGGCCGCTGCCCGCAACCAATCAGCGATCTTGGCGCCAAATTTAAACACCGCTTTGCTGATTGGTTGCGGTTGCCGGCCGCGACTAATCAGCATTATTGGCACAAAATTTAAACACCGCTCTGCTGATTGGTCGCGGCCGTGACCAATCACCATTATTGGCGCAAAATTTAAACACCGCTCTGCTGATTGGTCACGTTCGCTGGCCGTGACCAATCAGCATTATTGGCGCCAAATTTAAACCCCGCTCTGCTGATTAGTCGCGACCGCCGGCCGTGACCAATCAGCGATATAGGCGCTAAATTTAAACACCGCTTTGCTGATTGGTCGCAGTTGCCGGCCGCGACCAATCAGCGATTTTGGCGCCAAATTTAAACAACGCTCTGCTGATTGCGCCCCGTCGGCCGCATACATATTCTAGAATACCCGATGCGTTAGAATCGGGCCACCATCTAGTATATATATAATACTATATATTCTACTGTTGGAGAGTAACTGCCACAGTGCAGTGTAATAGTACTGCAACTCTGTGTAGACTACTTGTCTAATATGGTGGTACGTGGTAACACCATATGGCATTCCCGGTATATCATACTTTTAACCAGTGTGTTCTCTATTACTATTACATTGCACTAGCAGAAATTGAGTTTTTTTAATATCGAATGGCCCATTTGGCTCCATCTGCAGTTGGCAACTTTTCTGTTTAAACTGATTGCCCAGTATGATGTAATGCACTGAGTATAGTGTCATGAGCGCCCTCTTCTCTTCCAGATTACAGAAAGCCAGGCATACACATTAGAAGATGAAGTGGCAATTGTGTTACAGCAAATAATTGCTAATGAGGCCAAAAATCGTGAAAAGGAGTCAGAAGGCCTTGATTCTCCTGCAGTCAGAGCGGACAGCGAAGGAGATGAGAAGCAGGAGGGAATAATGGTAATTTTTTTTCATATTCCGAACAGCAGATGTGAAATACAGGAGTCTTTTAGCCCGAGGAAATAATTACCGCACTATAGTACGCAATGGAATATGCTTAATTTAATGGTATGCGATAGTGGGCAGAAATTTAATTAAATGAATGAAGCTAAATAGCATGCAGATGGTAGCAGACACTGTTTAGGCTGTGTATGGCGAACAGATATGGCACGTGGAATAGAAAATAACCATCCAAAAGCAAAAACTATGACTGTATGTAGTGTACATCCAGCCAGATCTGTTGCTGTATGCAGTACGCAAGGATAATATTTTCTACATAAGTACAACGCTCTTAGTCACTACAGTCACTCAAAAAATTGTACTATGGAATTAATCAGCATCCTTGTATAAAGCCTAAACTGGAGGTTATTCATAGGGGCTGGATATGATGGGAACGATACAGCTGCTATCTTCCAGAAACTGCTCCACCCTAGTCCATGGACCTTGTCATGTATTGCAGGATTCACTTGAATGAGGCTGAACTTTAACACCAGACACAGCCTATGGATAAGGGCTCATTCACACTGCAGTATTTGGTCAGTACATTGCATCAGTTTTTGTAAGACAAAACCAGGAGTGGAGAATCAGAGAAAAATCAAAAGATTGACATGGAATCTGTGTTTTGGAGACACTCCTGGTTTTGGCATACAAATACTGATGAAATACTGATCAAAAATACTAATGTGCGAATAAAGCCTAAGGACACTAGGAAAACAGCCATCTGTTTCTTATCTCAGCCCCTTTATTACATTTTTCAAATTAAGTCCTATTAAACTAAAGCAATAAAGTTTTTTACACAGTGACTATTGTAGGGTGCAGCTTTCTGCTTTTTTTTTTTTTATTAAAGAATGGATGTCAATTACTCTGATATCACATTTCCTCCAGAACTCTTAGAAACCAGATGGCATGGATAATAGACAGGTACATCCTTTTTATTTCCAATAACACAAATTGATCTAACAGTATCTAAAGCTGCTTCTCATCGGCTGCTTGTTGCTCAGTTCTGAAGCTCGGCTGTTGATTGAGTAAAGCCAATACAGGTTATCTTGCTCACGTACTTGTAAGGTTGTTAATAATGATGTTACCATCGCCTTGTTTTATCCACCTTTAGATGTGGCCTAACATACTGGAAAAATAAGTCATCTTAGTTTTCAGGTAAACCTTTGACCGATAAATCAACACAAGTGATGGTTTAGGCTCTGTTCACATCTGAGATAATTATTTCCATTGTTCTGCTCTGTGCAAATGATGCAATGCCTTGGACAATGTATGAAAACATTAGATATTTCACAAAATCTTAAGCGCGATCATCGTAATGTGAAGAGATTTGTGGCTGATACTGAGCACAGACGGGTTCGTGCAGATAAAGGCATAATGAGGAAGGTTTATGCCCTAAAAATTAATCGGATTAAGAGAGCAGCTGATAAAATACCATTACAAATCAGCAAACAGGTATTTGACGCTGCTGGTGCCTCTGGAGACCTGCAAACCTCAATGTGTAAGATCGTCCAGAGGCTTGCAGTTGTACATAAACCTACAATTCGGCCTCCCCTCAACAGTGCTCACAAGCAGAACCGGTTACAGTGGGTTCAGACATACATGAAGACTAATTTTAAAACCGTCCTGTTTACTGATGAGTGCTGTGCAATCCTGGATGGTCCAGATGGATGGAGTAGTGGATTGTTGGTGGATGGCCACCATGTTCCAAAAATGCTGTGATGCCAGCAAGGAGGTTGTGGAGTCATGTTTTGGGCTGGAAACATGGGGAGAGAGCTGGTAGGCCTGTTTTGGTTCCCTGAAGGTGTGAAAATGACCTCGGAAAGGTATATAGAGTTTCTGACTGTTCACTTTCTTACATGGTGCAAAAAGAAGAACCGTGCCATCCGTAGCAAAATCATCTTCATGAATGACAATGCACCAATGAAAAGAATATCTCTGAGTCATTGGCTACTATGGGCATAAAAGGAGAGAAACTGAATGTGGCCACAATCCTCCCCTGACCTCAACCCTATTGAGAACCTTTGGAGTATCCTCAAGCAAAAGATCTATGATGGTAGGAGGCAGTTCACATCAAAACAGCAGCACTGGGAGGTTAATCTGACATCCTGCAAAGAAATTCAAGCAGAAGCTATCCAAAAACTCACAAGTTCAATGGATGCAAGAATTGTGAAGGTGACATCAAAGAAGGGGGTCCAGTGTTAGGCTGTGTGCCCACGATGCGTGTTTTAAGCGTTTCCGCAGCGGCAATTCCGCTGCAGAAACGCTTAAAAAACGCATGGTAGAAGGCCTGTCATGTTTCCCAATGATAATCCGCATGTGCTGTGCACATGCTGCGGAAATTTCTGCTGCGGATTATCATTGCGGAAAAATATGCAGCACTACCAATTATTTTGCGGACATGCAGCATAATTGCCGCCATTGACTTGCATTGAAACGCATATTATCCGTGGCAGCACATTTGCACACACGGACAATATGCGTTTCTATGTGCGGATGGTACCTGGGTGTGGAGGAGAGGAGACTCTCCTTCGGACCCGGGTACCATAGAACCTGTAAAAAAAAGAATAAAATAAAAAATAAATATGATACTTACCTTCTGATGGCCCCCGGTCTCCTTGTCTTCACTTGCCGGCAGATCGTGGTGGACTGAAGGACCTGCGCTGACGTCATTTAGTCATGTGACGGCAGGTCCTTCAGTGTAGTGTACCGCGAGCTGCCGGGAAGCCAAGACTAGTGTTGAGCCACACCCGTGTGTTCGCCGAACTGTTCGTCGAACTGTTCGTCGAACACCTTCGAACACCGTTAAAACCAATGGCAGGCAAACAAAAACACATAGAAACACATAGAAAACACCTCCAAAGGTGTCCAAAAGCTGACAAACTGCTCAGAAGACACAACTAACACATGGAAAAGTGACAAGTACATATAGTCATGCGAAAAGAAAAGAGGTGGAGGAGTAAAAGGAGGGGGAGACACAGATATAGGCATGTCATGCCCTTCTAAAATCCAAAAAGTGAGAAGCCGACACGTTCAGTTCGCTCCTGCCCGTGCCACCTCCGTGTCGCCGGGTTTGTGCCAGAGCCGCGGTGAACCCTGACGGCCAGCCCCCCTCTCCCAATACTGGTGCCTGTCCGCTGGTGGGTCGAGCGAGCCCCCCTGTGGTGGAGGCAGCTCTAAGCTTTTTAATTTAAATTGTCTCTCTAATTTGAATAAATACACTTTAAATCCATTTACAAGGATCTATTGGAGGGCAAGTCTCATGCCAGCAGCCGCGTAATTCAAGCTCCAGTAGCGTCCACTAAAGCTGCTGCAGTTAAAAAGCTTTTATAAGGATCGAGCTCGGCTGTCCACCGCAAGGCATCCTACTGCCAGTCCAAGCCCCTATGCCTTGGGGTGCCTCCTGATGCTCTTCACTGAGTATCCCGTGGTCCCGAAGCATTTCCTTTGAAAAAATGAAGTGTCCAAACTACAGGTGGTGTAGCTTGCTTAACAGCCGGGATAATCCGCTGACTAGCAGACACTGCTACTAGGCACAAAGTATTTCCTGGGCTAGATGCAGTTAAAAATTTGTAATTAGATACTCTCGTTGGATGCTGAGAAAGCATTCCATAGAGTCTCCTGGCACGCCATATATGATTCTCTTAAAAAGCTTGGGGTAGGGGTCTAGGGGACCCTTTTATAGCCAAAATCATGGCCCTGTATCGCAATACGTCACCTAGGCTGAAGATAAATGGAACTGTAGCACCCTGAGGGCTCGGTTGCTACAGACGTATTGCACCTCACCCAGAGGTGTGATATCTCACTCTCAGGTAAGGATGTAGTGTGGATCAGGACCCGACACCTGCATGCATTACACCACATTGCCGTGGGGCAGGGCGACCAATATGCCCCTGAGATGGGCACGACAGTCCCTGTCCCTGGCTGGAGTGGGGGGAGGGAACACTGAGGAAGAGGAACCCTGTAGTGCAGGAGCAGGGAGGAAGCAGTTTCTGGGTGCATTGAGAAGGGAGTATAAAAGGTGGGCACCATCTTAGTTCAGTGCAGAGAAGTCTGAGCAGAAGTGGCAGGGAGCAGGGGCTCTGCATGAGCTCTGCTCCGGAGGCGGGCCTAGTAACAGAGGCCCAGGCCTGGAAGAGGGAGAAGGAAGGAAGAGGAGCGGAGAAGGCTCCAGGAACGAAGAACGAAGGGATCTCAGGGGTGCGGACGGGCGAGTCGCCACCGCACGCCCGAATCCACCTGCGTGGAGGGGTCAGGCCAAAGGGGGAGACCGGTCCCCGAAACTAGTGGAGGCAGGAAACGACCCTCAGCTAGAAACAGGAGGCTGTGACATTTTATGTGGCGCAGCCCCTCGCTACACCCGCTAGGAAGGCATCACATAGGGTCAGGGAAACTGGCGCCAAGTTTACCAAGAGGAGGCCCGAGGCAGCCGGACAGAAGGGTTGGTAAGAAAGGCCAGACAAAGGACACACAAAGGGGGTCCTGTGAAGCACTCCAAAGTTATCTGGGAGTTGTCTGAGCCCCTCACCTGGTGAGCACAGTACGACGTGGGCAGCCGTTACCTGCAGACGTGGTCTGGATAATAAGAACTGTGAGTAAAGGCCCTGGACTGCATCACTGACTCCGTGTCATTACTGCTGCTGCCCTGCACCATCACCCCCATCCTCCGCATACACTGCCCTGAGGCTATACTCCTCCCGTGGGGAGTTATGCTACGCTCTGCTGCACCCACAACACCAGCCTCAGCGGTCTGCCCTGGAGCGGCGGTTCACTCTGACCGCAATCCACGGGTGGCGTAGTCGGACATTTAAACATCAAAACCACATAAATAGTTCCGCCACTGGTTTGACCGCCCTGAGCCACGGAACCGGGTTGCCGCCACGGAGACTACAACCACCAGCATCCACCAAAAAGGGTCCGGCTCCGGGTGTCCCAAGGCCCAGGGGGCGCGTCAGAACATTTTCATCACCTTTCACAATCACCAATGGGACAAGGCAGGGATGTTCTCTGTCCCCTCTCTTATACATCCTAGTGACGGAGCACCTGCTCTCATCAATTCGCCATAACCCCAATATTAGGTGGATTGAGGTGGGAGGCACCGAGTACAAGTGCTCTCTATTTGCTGATGATGTCCTAGTATATATCACTCAATCACATATATCCATCCATGCTGTTATGGCTGAAATAGATCACTTTGTTACATGGTCAAATTTTAAAATCAATGCAGCGAAGTCTGAGGCCCTCGATGTCTCCCTCCCCAAATCCATATAGGATTCCATCCAGTCCAACTTTCCCTTTGCCTGGCCCTCACAGGGTATCAAATACTTAGGAATTCCTATTCATAGAGACCTCTCCCATCTATGTTATCTTAATTTTGGTCCCTTTATTGAACAACTCCATACAGACCACGGTTGGCAAGTTAGAACTGTAAGATTCACTACGTGAACCACTGGTGTTTTGTGGAAAAGCACATGTACACTGTGTTCCAAATTATTATGCAAAAAGTGTTTAGGAGTGATAAGGGAAAAATTTGTTTGTTTGTCAGTTAAACTCATTGATGGTGATGTGTGTCAGGGCTCTTTATATCACTGTAAGCAATTGCAGACACCTGTGCTAATTAGTTTGGCAGGTGTGTCCAATGAAAGGCAAGACTACTTAAGAAGGCTGTCTCACATTATTAAGCAGCCTACATTTTCTGCCAAAATGGGAAAGAAAAAGGATGTGTCGGCTGCTGAGAAGCAACAAATTGTGGAGTGTTTAGGTCAAGGCATGACTACAATCAACATTGTGCGATGATCAGGATGAAGTGTCTTGGCAATCAAGAAGTATGTAGCTGATTCACAGTACACACGTGTGCGTGCTGATAAGGGCAAATTGAGGACTCTTTCGTACAGGCAATTACGTCAGGTTGAAAGAGCAGCGGCAAAAAAGCCTTGTCATAGCAGCAGACAAGTTTTTGAAGCTACTTGTGCCTCCAACGTCCCCCGAACAACAAGATGCAGGGTCCTTCAGAGGTTTGCAGCTGTGCATACGCCATCCTGTCGACCTCCTCTATCCACTTCACACAAGCAGAAACGGCTCCAGTGGGCCAAACATTACATGAAGACTGATTTCAAAACTGTTTTGTTCACGGATGAGTGCCGTGCAGCGCTCGATCGTCCAGATGGATGGAGTGGAGGATGGCTGGTTGATGGACACCCCACGCAAACACGGCTACAGCGCCAACAAGGAGGAGGTGGAGTAATGTTTTGGGCTGGAATCATGGGGAGAGAGATTGTCGGCCCCTTTAGGATCCCTGAAGGCGCTAAAGATGAACTCCATAATGTATGTGGATTTTCTCAAACAGCACTTCCTGCCATGGTTCAAGAAGAAGAACCGTGTATTTCACAGCAAGATCATTTTTCTGCATGATAATGCACCATCTCATGCTGCACATAAAACATCTGCATCTCTGGCTGATATGGGCATAAAAGGGGACAAACATGCTCCCCTGACCTCTACCCCATTCAGAACCTTTGGAGCATCATTAAAAGGAGTGTCTATGATGGCGGGAGGCAGTTCACATCTAAGCAACAGCTCTGGGAGGGTATTCTGTCCTCATGCAAAACAATTGAAGCAGAAACCATCCAAAACCTGACAAATTCAATGGACGAGAGAGTTCAGAAGCTCCTTTCGAACAAGGGGTCCTATGTGAAAATGTAACATCACCTAGAATAAAGTTTTGAGTTGAAAACTGTTTGATTTCAGTTTCTAACAACCTGCTAATGCTTATAATTTCAAAAATGACCATTTTTTTGGTCTTTATTAAAATGAAAAGGTTGATCGAAAAGTTTGGGGGATCTAAGAGTGTGGCAACCCAGTAGTCATGATTACTTCGAATTCTGACAATATGAGGGTCATGCTGCAGGTAGTGCAGCAAGAAGGCACTTATGTGTCTTGCGCATCTCGGAGCCCCAAAATTATTTTCCGGGCTAGATGCAGCTAAAAATTATTATTAATTTTAAATCTGGTGAAGCTTTAGTATAGATGGCCTAATAGGATCAGTGCTGCACACTGCTACAAAGCCCAAATTATTTTCCAGTCAAGATACAGATAAACATGATTAGTAATTTTAAATCTGGTGGAGCTTATTATAGATGGCCTAATAGAATCAGTGCTGCACACTGCTACAAAGCCCAAATTATTTTCCAGCCAAGATACAGATAAACATGATTAGTAATTTGAAAGCTTAAAACGGTTGGTAGGGTGATTTTAACCAATCATCAAGCTTTTACTCTCCCCAGGATGACACAGTGGTAGAAAAGTCGTTTCGGATCCATGATTTGTTCATCTTTATGAACGTGAGTCTGTCTACATTATCAGTGGAGAGCCGCGTGCGCTTATCTGTCAGCACACCACCAGCAGCGCTGAACACACGTTCAGACAGAACGCTGGCTGCGGGGCATGACAAGATCTCCAAGGCGTAAGTGGCTAGCTCCGGCCATTTATCCAGATTGGAAGCCCAAAAAGAGCAAGGGTCCAGTGACACAGTCGTGGCTTCAATGTTTACTTGGAGATACTCCTGTACCATCGTCTCTAGGCGTTGACTATGTGTCAGACTTCTTGTCTCCTGTGGCCTTGCAAAGGATGAGCTAAAAAAGTGGTGAAATGATTCCGCAAAATTGATGTTACCAGCAGATACTGTGGTTCTGTTACGGTTTGAGTGCTGAACACTTGACGGTCCCACGGTTGGCAAGTTGGAACTGTGAGATTCACTACGTGCACCACTGGTATTTTGTGGAAAAGCACATGTAAGATTCTGCAACAGTCTCTGCTGATACTCCTGCATGCGTGCATCCCTTTCTATGGCAGGAATAATTTCTGCAAATTTACTTTTGTACCGGGGATCTAACAGTGTGGCAACCCAGTAGTCAGGATTATTTCTAATTCTCATAATTCGAGGGTCATGTTGCAGGTAGTGCAGCAAGAAGGCACTCATGTGTGTTGCGCATCCAGGAGCACCAAGTCCCTGTTGTGTTGGTGGCGAGGTAACAATCATGCTTCCTTCCTCTGTCCTCTCCCCCCAACCTCGCACAACAGAAATGTGATCAAGGTCTCCCTCATCTGATGAGTCTTCCATCAGTTCGTCCTCCACTTCTTCCTGGGCTCCTGCACCTTCCTCACTAGTTTGGCTGCTACCATGCGCCCTGGTAAAACCATCTCCCCCACCCTCACATGCCTGCCGCCTTGGTGCTGCCGACCGTCTGGACCTTGCAGATGTTAGCCCTTCCGCATACAACTCCTCCTCCTCTACTTCCTCCACCTCCTCTTGTGCCACCACCTGACTCCGAATTCTGTTTAACATGTGCTCCAGCATGTAAATCACCGGAATAGTCATGCTGATAATGGCATCGTCAGCACTAAACATCTTCGTCGCCATTTGAAAACTGTGCAGAAGGGTGCATAGGTCCCTGATCTGAGACCACTCCTCCAGCGTGATTTGCCCCACCTCTGGATCTCGTTGGCCCAGGCTATACGTCAGAACGTATTGCACCAGGGCTTGTCGGTGCTGCCACAGTCGCTGCAACATGTGCAGAGTTGAATTCCACCGGGTAGGCACATCGCATTTTAGCCGGTGAAGTGGCAGGCCCAACGACTTCTGTAGAGATGTAAGTCGCTGAGCTGCGGGATGCGAACGGCGAAAGTGAGCACACAGCGACCGTGCCCTCTGCAGAAGGCCATCTAGTCTGGGATAGTGGGCTAAAAATTGCTGGACAACACGTGAGCCATACAAGGCACGTGTGTGACATTGCCCCGGCGAAGGGCCGCACCCAGGTTTGCAGCATTGTCGCACACGGCCTTCCCTGGTTTCAGGTCCAGTGGAGACAACCATTCATGAAATTGGTTCTCCAGAGCTGACCACAACTCCTCAGCTGTGTGACTCACATTTCCCAGACATTTCAATGTAAAAACCGCCTGATGACGTTGAGCCCTACTGCCAGCATAGTAAGGAGGTGTGCAGGATCCCTTCTGCGCAGTTAGAAAGCTTGTGGCATGACCAGACAGGCTTTGGGTGCAGGTGGAAGACCAAGAGGAGGTTGAGGAGGCAGAAGCAGTGGAGGAACTTTGACATAAAGAGGATTGACGCACAACTCGTGGGGACGGCAAGACTTGGACAGCAGCCCCTTGTCCTGCTGTCACCATAGTTACCCAGTGCCCAGTCAGCGACATGTAACGCCCCTGTCCATGTCTACTCGTCCAAGTGTCTGTGGTGAAATGCACCCTGTCACACACAGAGTTTCTCAAAGAAGCGGTGATGTTGTGTGCGACATGCTGGTGGAGCGCAGGCACACCTTTCTTTGAGAAGTAGTGCCGACTGGGCATCTGGTACTGGGGCACTGCGACGGACATAAGGTCTCGAAAATCCTCTGTGTCCACCAGGCGGAAAGGCAGCATTTCTGTAGCCAAGAACTTGCAGATGGTGAAATTCAACCTCTTAGCTTTCTCATGGCTAGGAGGAAATGGTCTTTTACTTGTCCACATCTGAGGGACCGAGGGCTGGCTATTGTGCTTAGACGGGGTTGATAAGGGTGTCCCCGGCAAACTGCCGGTCTGTTAGGAAGATGCAGGCGGACATGTTAGGTTGCCTTGATCCAAAGGTGGTGCTATCGATGTCGGACAGCGCTCAACACCAGCTGGTGTTACCACCTCCAAAGAAAATGATGACCTGCCAATCACGCTGGCTGTTGCGGGTAAAGAGGTGGCAGGTCTGCGCCCCAAAACAGGTGTGACTGCTGTCCCCCCAGTCACAGAGGATGAAGAGGCCGCAGATGCACAAGATATGGCAGATGGTGGTTGGTCCGGCTGGCTAGGCCGCATTGTAGCACACTGAGCTTCCCACTGCAACTTATGCTTCATGTCCATGTGCCGGTTCATGCATGAAGTACTCAAACTATGTATTTTTTGGCCTCTACTTAGCTTTTGCTGACAAATGTTACAGATAACACGAGTTGGGTCATCTTTATCGATCTGAAAAAATGCCCAGGCTATGCAAGGCTTAGCACCCATGCGACCTGAAGAGCCACCACGACTTGTGGTGAGAGGCAGAGTTGTGTTTGAGGATGCAGTTGTTGACGTGCTTCCAGTACTACGTCTCTGTCCAGGAAGGCGCAACCTGACCTCGTCGTCACTAGCATCTTCCTCCACCTCCTCTGCTGACCTCATCTCTTGGCTGACTGTGGGTTGACAGTAAGTGGGATCTCCAACCTCATCATCATCACCCTGTGCGTTATCACACCCGTCGTCCTCAGAGCCAACCTGTTCCTGCCCTGACAAAAAACTAAAGTTGTCGCTCCAATCAGGTATTTGAGTCTTATCATCGTCTTCCTCATTGTCTCCACCAACAGGAGTTACAGTTTGGGAATGAGGGTCTACATTATGGTCAGAACCTTCTGCGTCTGGTCCTGGATCCGACTCATAAAGATTCTGGGCATCAGTGCAGATCATTTCCTCGTCTGGATTCACAGAAGCGCTGGAGTCGACCTCTGATTCCCAGGCTATAGTATGAGTAAACAGCTCTGCAGACTCAACCATCTGTTCTACCTCATACTCAGACGGGCAGCTGGAGATTTGGGAGCTGTGAGGAAGCAAGTGCGATTGGGGTGACACCTTTGAGGACTGGAGTATTTGTGATGTTGAAGTTGATGTGGAGGAGAGCCCACTTAAAGGAGCACTTGATATCCGTTGAAGCACCTGCTGTTTTTGTGCCTCATCTGGAATTTGTAGCGATTGGCGTGGCCGTAAGAAAGGGATCTTATCACATTGTCCGCTAAAAGAAGTAGACATTTTAGTTTGGCTGGAAGATGGTCTTTCTTCTGCAGATGTTACTGTTGCTTTAACACCTACCCCACGGACACAACCTTTTTTCCCCTTCCCAACACGCCTATTCCCCTTTCCACCAGCAGCAGGCCTTTTTCCACTCATTTTGGTGGTTAACTAATTAATAACTCTGGAGTGGTTTGCACAAAAAAACAATGGATGGGAACCGAGCAGAGCTGAGTGGCCAAACTGTGGTATTAGGCCAAAACTATTGGCTGGGTTAGATGCAGAAAAAAATTATATTCAATTTGCAACCTGATGGAGGTCAGTATAGATGGACTAATAGAGAAAGTCCCACACACTGCTAGAAGGCCAAATATTTTTTCAGAGGTAGATGCAGAAAAAAATATATTCAGTTTGCAACCTGATGGAGGTCAGTATAGATGGACTAATACAACAAGTCCCACACACAGCTAGAAGCCCAATATTTTTTCAGAGGTAGATGCAGAAAAAAATATATTCAGTTTGCAACCTGATGGAGGTCTGTATAGATGGATTAATAGAACAAGTCCCACACACAGCTAGAAGCCCAATATTTTTTCAGAGGTAGATGCAGAAAAAAATATATTCAGTTTGCAACCTGATGGAGGTCAGTATAGATGGACTAATACAACAAGTCCCACACACAGCTAGAAGCCCAATATTTTTTCAGAGGTAGATGCAGAAAAAAATATATTCAGTTTGCAACCTGATGGAGGTCTGTATAGATGGATTAATAGAACAAGTCCCACACACAGCTAGAAGCCCAATATTTTTTCAGAGGTAGATGCAGAAAAAAATATATTCTCGTTTGCAACCTGATGGAGGTCTGTATAGATGGATTAATAGAACAAGTCCCACACACAGCTAGAAGCCCAATATTTTTTCAGAGGTAGATGAAGAAAAAAATATATGCAGTTTGCAACCTGATGGAGGTCAGTATAGATGGACTAATACAACAAGTCCCCACACAGCTAGAAGCCCAATATTTTTTCAGAGCTAGATGCAGAAAAAAATTATATTCAATTTGCAACCTGATGGAGGTCAGTATAGATGGACTAATAGAATGATGCTATGCCCAAAAGATTTTACTTCACTAGGTGCAGTAAAAAAATTGGTATTCTATACACAGGTGGTATATCTTGCAACACAGATAGGCTACTCCACTGACTAACACACTCTGCAATAGGCCAAAAAGGATTAGCTTTGCTAGATTCAGCCAAATGCTGTGAAAAAAACTTGCACAGCACTGGCACAGACCTGCCTGGCAAAAACTGATAGGAACTGATGTAACCTAGTCCTGAAAAGGACTCCAATTACAATTAGTCTTTACTCCCACAATCTATCTATTTAAGAGCACAGACCTGCCTGATAAAAGTCGTAGGAAATGCTGTAACCTAGTCCTTAAAAGGACTGCAATCACAACTATTCCCTACTCCCAAGCTATCTGTAGATTTATGCGAAAATTGGCTTGAAATTAACAAGGTATAGCGCACACAGCAACAGCGGTGCCGTCTAACACGCAGCTGCAGCAGTGAGAAAATGGTGGCGACGGGGAAAATGGCTGGGTCTTATAGGGCAAGGACATGTGACATACACTGCCAATGACACATGCCCTTGCTTGTGTGAAAAAAAACACTTCGCTCCGTGTGTGCGCTGCTGATAGGCTGACAGACTGCACCTCCCCACTGTAAATGCGGGAAAGAGAAAAAAAAAATGGAGATCTTCATTGTTCCTGCAGAGATCCATCCCCTGCCCCTCCCCCCACCCCGCTGTACACTCAAACTGCGTATTAACATTAATTTTCATCATTACTGAGAAAAAATCCAGTTATGATTTTGGTGCACGAACAGTTATCGAACATAACCTCGAACAGCCGAATTTTTCTCAAATTGTTCGTGTTCGCCGAACGGCTCGAACACCGCCCAAAACAGCTCGAATTTGAGATTGGCGAACAGTTCGAGTAGAACAACGCTCATCTCTAGCCAAGACGGAGCGAAGCAAGACTCCGGGGGCCATCAGGAAGTAAGTATAAATTTATTTTTTCATTTTTTTACATTCTTTACGATCACACTATATAAATCCATGTCGGTTGCATGGATTTATATAGTGTGACCAAGTTGTCAAGCACTTTCCAAGTGATGCTAAAATCGCTTGGAAAGCGCTTGACAACCCGCATGCGGAAATGCATGTGAAGAACGTTTCACTTCCGCTTGTCCCTGGCAGGAAAAACGCATGTACAATCCGCTTGTACAATCCGCATGTACAATCCGCATGCGTTTTTTCTGCCAGGGGAGATGCAGAAATGCTCAGGAAAAAATCTGGAGCATTTCTGCATTGTGGGCACAAATCCTTAACATGTAACTTTGTCTGCTAAGATGTTTTTGATTGAAAAAGCTTTTGATTTCAGTAAATGTGACCTCTTCATGCGGCAAATTCAGCACATAACCATTTTCATTTTTTTACAACTTATAAAATGTTTGGAAACTCTGCTGTGCATAATAATTTGGAACAGTGCAATTTTGAGTTTTTTTAGTTTTGAAAAAAATCCTGTTATCATCGGGAGGTTTGTCCAATAACATTTGATTTATACTATATAACTATAGTTGATGATTTGAACATTTTATTGACTCTTTTGCTTCGACCATTTAGGAAAATCAGAGAAAAATAGCATTTGCATAATCATTTAGAAAGCTGCGTATATGTTCTAACATCCTTGTAGGCTTCTACTTAGATCCCATGGAAAGGAACAGGATCCGTTAGGGTCCCAGCTGTCTAACCCACAGAAATCAATAAATTCTCACCAAACCTATGGATAGGGGATATCTTATAAATGCGGTACAACCTCTTTTAAACATGCTACCAAAAATAAAAATGTATATTAAATAGATGGCGAGATAACAAATGTAATACATATTTTTCAGTATCTACTAACTACATTGCATAATTGTATTACAGAGGCCTCAAGATAAGGAGTTCCCTGATGGAAACAACATTGGAGACAATGACTGGACCCCAGCAGCCACATTAGCCACGTTGGAGAGGAGGAATGACTTGCCTCTGGAAGAGAATTTTGAAGAGCTTCAGTATTTCCCAAATTTCTATAGACTTATAAAAAGTTTAAATTCAGGTAAATTTTCAAAAAACATTCATTTCTTACTAATTTGGAGTAATGGATTGTTTTTAGCTTTATTTTTTAAGTGCACTTTTTATATACCTTTCCCTTTTTCATATCCTAGAAAATGACGCCAAAGAGAAGGAAACCTTGATAACTATTATGAAAACGCTGATTGATTTTGTAAAGATGATGGTGAAATATGGGACAATTACTCCAGACGAAGGAGTCAGTTACTTGGGTAAGCATGACATGCTTCATTTCTTTTATTTCTCTCTCATGTGACTATCCAGATAGAACAAAATGCTGGAGATCATTTGTCAGCTTTGCTATGTAAAGTCAGATGAGTAAAGGTGTCCATAAAGTAGAGATTTTAAACAACTAAAAAGTTGATTTAAACCATTTTCTGTTGACCATGGCCACTTATGAACCAGCTTGATATATGCTGACCGATTGTGGAAATCTGTTATAAAGTTGCTTTGTTAGATTTCTGCAGTGTAAAAAGTCATTAATAGCAAGTGACAGCTATCCATCCTATCAATAAATCCCCATACCGGGCCATGGAACACAGCAAAGATTTTGTCTGACTTATTGTCCAAGCTGACAATCTTCACAGACCAAATAAATAACCTAGACCTTCAAAAAATTGGCTTTTAAAATCTCTATTGTATGGCCGGCTATAAAGGCAGATGGCAGCTCCACTATACTGCTGATATCACAAATAATGCAGGGAATAACAGTATACACATAGATAAGACAGTGTATGCATTTGCCCTGTCACTTCCTAGTCTCTGAAGGAGGCACTGTGCTCCTCCTCGTAGGGCCTGGAAAAGTCTATGACATTTCTCAATTTCTCTTAATTGGGCCCCACTTCATTCCTAAATATTTCTAAGGCCACGGCCCCACTATCAGTATTTGGTCAGTGTTTTTCCTCAGGAGTGGGAGCCAAAACCAGGTGAGGAACAATCAGAGAAAAGGTATAATAGAAACAAGTCACCAATTCTGCATTTATCACCCACTCCTGGTTTTGGCTTCCACTCCTGAGAAAAAATACTGACCGAATACTGACCAAATACTGATAGTGGGGCCGTGGCCTAAGACATTAAAAATATGTGATAGGAAAAATAACAGTCAGTCCTTAAAATACCATTGTTGTTATCTAAATAAATTGTCAAAATTCTATCCCAGTTAATTCCGCAATATAATTTGAAATATAAAGTGCACTTTTTAGGAAGGAAATATCTTGGTAAAAAAGTTTATGTGTTATGGACATCGTCCTATGATCCAGGAGAACGCCGGTCCTGACTAGCTGAGATGGGTGATAGTTCCTCTGGAGCCAACCACTGAGCTCCTGTAGACCAATAGTAGACAGAGTGAAGGAGCTGCACACCTAAAGGCCCTTGTAGATGTCTCAAATAGGATTTATTGTCAGTAGTTCTTATCCATTGGTTACAACGTGGTAAGTACAGTATTACGTAATGTTTTAGGAGAAAAGCCCTTCATCGGAATAGGCTATGTTCATTGCATATAGGTCAAGGGAATCTAGGTGCAGGTGAGCTTCCCCCAAACAGGGACAACCAGGAACCAACTAAATCAAGGCCTGCGGTGTGTGTTTGAGGGAAGCCCAGCCTCCACCCTGGGGAAGTCCACCCCACACCCGTGATCTCCTTGGCCTATATGCAGTGAACATAGCCTATACATCCGATGAAGGGTTTTTAACCCGAAACGTTACATAATACTGTACTTATCGCGTTGTAACTAGAACATATGAAATACTGACTCTGTCATTTCAGCTAGGTAAGTTTTACTCTGAAATGCTGCGACACTTCAGAGAAAATATACATTTAATAGCCGGCGGGGACTATGCGGCTCGGACGACTAGTCCAAGTGGCCGGGTTTCTCCCTGACTTCCTCCTCTTGAGTGACAGGTCTCTCCCTATGCACACATGTATGGACAGATCTGACACTCAAGGCAATGGGGCATGGAGAAACCGCAAAGGACCGGCTTCTCAGACTTTGGCCTCCGGCTGGCTTTTAACTGTATGTTTTCTCTAAAAAGCTGCAGCATTATCATGTAAAACATGCCTGACTGAAGTGACAGAGCCAGTGTCTGATACATGTCAACCGTGGTTCACTTTAATATTCAACAGTACATGATGGTAAAAGTGAAGTTTCATTTCAAGAGTAAATTAGCATTTTCTTGTGCTTTTCTGTCATCATTAATGTAAAATATTCTCTTTGTTATACAAATGAGCCCCAGCAGGAAATTAATATTCAGAACAATTAAAATCTATGTTTGCTCATGGGTTATTAGAATATTTCTTAATCACTGCTAACCCATCTTAAGCTTTAAGGAATCTAGGGCAGCTTTCTACAGTATTTCTTGATAGATAAAGGTTTTAAAGGCTTTTTTAAGGAATAGATCCAAAGATTAAATGAAATAATGTAGATCAAACAATTTTCTCTGATTTGAATGCATAGCGCTGGGACAGCTTGTTTTATCCCAGAGATTTGATGGAATATATATTCCATATACAGGTGCTTCTCACAGAATTAGAATATCATCAAAAAGTTAATTTATTTCAGTTCTTCAATACAAAATGTGAAACTCATATATTATATAGAGTCATTACAAACAGAGTTATCTATTTCAAGTGTTTATTTCTGTTAATATTGATGATTATGGCTTACAGCCAATGAAAACACAAAAGTCATTATCTCAGTAAATTAGAATGATTAATAAAAAACACCTGCAAAGGCTTCCTATGCGTTTAAAAAGGTCCCTTAGTCTGTTTCAGTAGGCTCCACAATCATGAGGAAGACTGCTGACTTGAAAGATGTCCAGAAGGCCGTCATTGACACACTCCACAAGGAGGGTAAGCCACAAAAGGTCATTGCTAAAGAAGATGGCTGTTCGCACAGTGCTGTATCCAAGCATATTAATGTTGAGTTGAGTGGAAGGAAAGAGTGTGGTAGAAAAAGGTGCACAAGCAACCGGGATAACCGCAGCCTTGACAGGATTGTTAAGAAAAGGCCATTCAAACATTTGGGGGAGATTCACAAGGAGTGGACTGCTGCTGGAGTCATTGCTTCAAGAGCCACCACACACAGACGTATCCAGGACATGGGCTACAAGTGTCGCATTCCTTGTGTCAAGCCACTCATGACTAATAGACAACGCCAGAAGCGTCTTACCTGGGCCAAGGAGAAAAAGACCTGGACTGTTGCTCAGTAGTCCAAGGTGTTGTTTTCAGATGAAAGTAAATTTTGCATTTCATTTGGAAATCAAGGTCCCAGAGTCTCCAAGAGTGGAGAGGCCACAATCCAAGCTGCTTGAGGTCTAGTGTGAAGTTTCCACAATCAGTGATGGTTTGGAGAGCCATGTCATTTGCTGGTGTAGGTCCACTGTGTTTTATCAAGACCAAAGACTGCCCAGCTGACTACCAGAACATTTTAGAGCACTTCATGCTTCCCTCTGCCGACAAGCTTTTTGGAGATGGAAATTTCATTCTCCAGCAGAACTTGGCACCTGTCCACACTGCCAAAAGTACCAATACCTGGTATAAAAACAACAGTATCATTGTGCTTGATTGGCCAGCAAACTCGCCTGACCTTAACCCCATAGAGAATCTATGGGGTATTGTCAAGAGGAAGATGAGAGACACCAGACCCAACAATGCAGACGAGCTGAAGGCTGCTATCAAAGCAACCTGGGCTTCCATAACACCTCAGCAGTGCCACAGCCTGATCTCCTCCATGCCACGCCGCATTGATGCAGTAATTGATGCAAAAGGAGCCCCGACCAAGTATTGAGTGCATTTACTGAACATACATTTCAGAAGGCCAACATTTCTGATTTTAAAAACATTTTTCAAGCTGGTGTTACAAAGTATTCTAATTTACTGAGATAATGACTTTTGTGTTTTCATTGGCTGTAAGCCATAATCATCAATATTAACAGAAATAAACACTTGATATAGATCACTCTGTTTGTAATGACTCTATATAATATATGAGTTTCACTTTTTGTATTGAAGAACTGAAATAAATTAACTTTTTGATGATATTCTAATTTTGTGAGAAGTACCTGTATATACCAGCAGTGTATAATGCTATTGGGAGGAAATTGTCCAGGCATGGTATAAAATTTGGCAAAAGATCCAAAGGCATTAGGCCCAATAATATAGCATTGATGTCTGCAGTGGAAAAGATATCTCCTGTTTTACAAGGAAATGTTCTTCCATAATTAAATGAAAAGCACCATTAGAAATCATAAGATTATAAATTCTGAATAACGTTTCTCCTTGTGGAGAGTGACATACCGGCTCTGGCATGCCATGGTAAGGTGGCTTATTCGCAGTGCCAGTCCAGTTCAGAGCCTCTCATCTAGCCAAATCAGTTCTCATACTTTGCACTGACGAGGGCCAACAGCCCGAAACACCGTGTCTGCAAATTGAGATTCTAATTTGGCTATTATCCTAAGTCATATTGCACGACTCGTTAAAGGGTTGATTGTAACTTATAGGATTGCTGCTTCCAATAGGTGGCGCTATAGAGTTCAAGTCCTCTTTTTCTCTGAAGAGGCAATTTGCATATTAAATTCTGAATGAACTGAATACCAAATATCTCTCCTGTCTTGTCGCCTGTGAATGAAGCCGTGTGTATGATCCCCATGCCTAATGGTGACGCTGGTAGCCACTTAGCCGGCAGTTGCCTAGGACTCAGCACATTGTTATGTTACTAAACTGCCTCGAAAGTGGATGCCAGCTTCACTACTGCCTTTGTGTGCAACATAAGACACTATCAAAATACAGCCCTAGTCATACGTAACGTGAGGGTGGCAGTTGGGACTGCAAAGGAAACTTGGGAGCTGACAGGTCCCCTTTAATCACTACATAATAGAAGTATATGGATTATTTTTGTTACACTACCTCTGCTTGCAGTCTGTGAAAACATTTTTTGGTAATATTAATAGACCGAAAATAGGTCTGGTCCTGCTGGCCATGTCGTGACAGAGTTGCATTTACATACATAGGATGAAAACTTGCTTCAAATGATATCATACAGGTGTGGATACAGTTTGCGCTACAGTGGGCACATCCATAGTAATAGGAAATACTATGAAACGTATCTCGGCAGGGCTAGAGATGTGATCAGGGACTACTATCATTACAGAAGAGAAGCATAGTGAATATATATAACGGAGAGATCAGTGTAGCCGCTGTAAATTTCAGAAACAGGGTTAATCCTGATAAAAGCCTTCAGAATACTGAGGTTTGACAGGAAGATAAGAAAAGTGGGGGACACAGAGGACAGACTGAGTAGGTGACCAGAGAGTAATTTTATCAATCAATCAAGTATGCAGTTAGATTTAGTAAGTGCATAGAGCCTGTACTGTGAAATCTGTTACAGGGAATTACAGGGATTTCCCGCTACCCCTCCAAAGTATTACCATCGCACTCCAGTTGATTGACATGTCTCTTCAATATGTGTACATGGGGAGAGGCGTCAGTCAATTGGAGCGGTGTGCGAATGAGCAGAGTGGGGACTTCATCTGACTAATCAGGTCTCTCCTTATAATTCCCAACCGGGTTATCAAACTATATGTTCTCTGAAACGCTGTGGCATTTTAGAGTAAAACATATCTGGTTGCAATCATGCAGTCAGGTTGTGATTCATGCTGCCCGTGGTTGGTTTGGGCACCATGAATCTGGTGACAAGTTGCCTGTAAAGGGAATCTTTCAGCAGGATTTCACACCACCAACTATTTATATGTATAAATAAATGCATGTAACTCTTTCAAAGACAAGTCCAGCAATACATTTACATGGCCAGTCTGTTCCTCCATTACTGAGAAATTAATTTCTGTGCAAATGAGGCTGAAGAGCTACTACAGATCTGAAGCCTCTGTCACTCCAGCTCTATTCCTCGCCCTTCTGCTTGACTGATGACTTCTGTGCCTGAAGTCACACAGCATAGAGCAGGGGTGGGGAATCTATTTTCTGCCAAGGGCCATTTGGATATTTATACCATCCTCCGGGGGCCGTACAAAGTGTGCGCTAACTTCGCCCACGTATGTCCTGACGCTGGCACTGGTGTCAGGAAATAATCTTTCACTGCATGCACCTCAGTGCTCAGTGCTGAACACTGCATGTGCGTGCTCACAGAGCAAATATAAAATGGATTTAAAATGGATCGGCGGCCATCAAGACACAGCTGCCAGCCCAAGTACTGCGGTCCCCAGGAATCTGCCTGAGAGCCGGATAAAAGGTTATCGAGGGCCAAAAATGGCCTGGGGCCTGAGGTTTCCCACCCCTGGCATATAGGTTGTCAATCACACAGGAGGAAGCAGCAATAGACAGAGAATAGAGCTGGAGTGATAGAGGCTTTAGATCTACAACCTGATTTGCATATTGATTCAATTGCTGGTTTCTCAGAAATGGAGGAACGGACTGGCCATCTAAAGGTAAAGCTCGACTTGTCTTTGAAAGAGCTGCATGCACAAATAAAAAGTTTAGTGTGTGGAATCCTGCTGACAAATTCCCTTTAAGATTTAACTGCCTTTTGTGGATTTTTTTCAATTGTTGGGTGCAGTTGTTTACAATACATGGAAAGTCTGATAACATTGTATTAGGGTCACATGACTGCGCCTCTGCTGTGTTGCCCTATGATCAGTTACATTAAGTGTTCTGATGAAGTGCTCTTCCCAGCAACAAAAACATGAAATGTCCCTGATCATGTGGCAGTTCCTCCTCAATGCAAACAGCCCCTTGAGTGTTACAGCAGATGTCATGTAAAGAAGGGATATACAGAAAACGGGCAAGACTTATTTCATGAAGTTATTTGATGAAGTTAAATAACTCCTCTAAGTACAGCATAATATAGTTATCCTCTCTGTGTACTCAGTTATACTGTGATCCAGATTGTATGTTGCCTGTGTAGAGACAATTTATAAGCATTTGATGCAAATAAATAATGAATATGTCTAGGACATTTCCATATGAAGGTTATTGATTTTTTTACCAACTTCATGGAATAACAGATAGATGTAATTTAAAGCCATGTGCATAATCGGAAATATTCTGCAAACAGTACATCATCCGCACTATGGATCTGAATGTCAATAAGATAACCTCTGCATGTTTTTGACTACAGAGCAATATTTTAATGATCGGCTAAATCTCAAGGTCTCTCAAACTCCCCAGGTCAATTTATTTTTAACAGAAAATTTTTCTAAACAATAAATAGCAGCCAGTCTGGCAGAATAATATAGAATGATTGCCCTTGTGAATCTCCTTAGCCCTTCCTAACCTTGGTTCCTTTTATCTCTATGCAATCTGTCTGCTAAATATTAATGTACGTAGAAAAGCTATCAGTCTCCAGAAAACGACTTTGTACGGCAGAGATTGATGTCCACACGTAATGTTGGAATTCAGTTTTCTTTTAAGGATACTTTGAGATTGTTCTCTGGTTTTAGCACCAATGTCAGAACAGACTGGAGACAGGCAGTGTTCTTTGTGAAACAAGTCTGAAACTAGCTTGTCCAGTTCTATGAGAAAAGGTCTGCTTTCATCTAGAAAGAGTGCCACTTTTGTTCATAGGCTGTGACTGGTAATGCAGCTTAGCCCCAATCAAGAATCCTATTCGTTACCTTTAAAGTGAATCTGTCACCCCCTGGGACGTATATCACCTACTAATATGGGCATACAGGTGATAAAAAATGTTACTCTAGTCATATCTGTATGCCTCATATTAATGGTCTTGTTGTTGTGAAATCTTATATTATAACTTTATGGTAATGATTCCTCCAGGCCTCAGGCCCGTAAAGAATCCCCACCTCCTCTCTTTATTATAATAGTACCCCCTCCCCTGCACGTCACAGTATTCTGTGATGTGCAGTTGCGGCACTGTAATCTCACGCCTGCGCCTTGAACTCCCTCCACAATCCTCCCTTCTATGGGAGAAAGTCTCCGTGACTCACCGGCACCTGCGCAGAAGCAATATTTTACTCCACATGCAAGGGGTAATTTTCTTGCTATTCTCAGACTTACAAAGTTTGTTGCAGGTCATGTACAGCATCAATGAAAAGAATATTTAGTCAGATAAATATATCTAAACAGCACTGTGAGTTTATAAAACTTGCATTAAAGGGGTTGTCTGGTCCAAATCGATAAATCTGCAGCCACTCTGTGTGATCAGCTTCCTATGACCTACATGTCCATATAGACAGTTTAGAAGGGTTGATTCTTCTGGCAGAAGCCAGTATAGATTTGTGAAGTTTATACTAATTACTGTCAGCTACTCAGTGTCCTTCTGCTGCTGAGATCTCACACTGCTCAGTACAAGCTGCAGCTGTCAGGCTGGGTGGGTAGAGACTAAATACACTTGGAGGCATGAGTGGTCTCACGCTTTAACTGAACTCATAAATGCTTATTTTATCTTCAGGATTATACAGCCATTCTGACATGAATTGTTAAAGTAGTACATCACCCATATCAGGCCAAAGAGATCTAATTACAATAGTTGCAGTCTGTATTAAGTCTCGTGACTTAAATCTGTTGACAGATCTTCTTTAATGGGAATCTGTCAACAGGATTTTATCCCCAAATCTATTTATATGTGCATGTAGCTCTTTCAAAGACAAGTCCAGCAATACCTTTATATGGCCAGTCAATTCCTCCACTTCAGCGTTTGAATTGATATGGAAATGAGGCTGAAAAGCTATTGTAGATCTAAATCACTCCAGCTCTATTCACTGCCCAACTCTGCCTGTTCCTGCTTGCCTCTAAGCTTTATGACTTCAGGCAAAGGAGCTGTGAATTCAAACATGAGAAGGTGGCATTAACGAGGAATAGAGCTGCAGTGACAGAGGTTTCAGATCTACAAATGGCTCTTTACCCTCATTTGCATGCCATTTCTTTTGTTTTCACAGTAATGGAGGAATGAACTTGCCATGAAAAGGTATTACTGGACTTGTCTTTAAAAGAGTTATATGCATACTTAAAAAGTTTGTGTGTGAAATCCTGCTTACAGATTCCCTTTAAAGGTAACCTGTCATCAGATTCATTCTGCCCACACCACGTGTAGCATGAATCAGAGCCTTACTGCATAATTGCAGTGAGGTATGTTTTACTCTAACATGCCACAGCGTTTCAGAGAAGACATAGTTTGAAAAGCCGTCTTGGAACTATAAGGAGAGACCTGATTAGTCTGATGCAGTCCCAGGTCGGCTTCGTCCCACCCTGTTCCAGTCGACTGACAGGTCCCTCCGAATGTACACACACAATCAATTAACTGGAGTGGAGTGGCAAATAGCCTATAGGGACTATACAGGTCTCTCCTTGTGGTAACCAGCCGGAGATTCTAAGTAAAACATATCTGGAAATCACACATCTAGCCTCTGATTTATGCTGCCTGTAGTTTATGCAGCATGAATCGAATTACAGGTTCCCTTAAAACTCGCTTTTAAGGAACATTAATGTTTAACGGTAAATAACAAAAATCAAGTTTCAGAACTGTGACCTTGTAGTGCTAAACTAGATACACTATCGATTCATCTTGAGAATTTGATCATTCACTGTTCCTATATTTAGTGCCTGCAATTGTAAAGATGAGCATCCAGACAGATCAAAGCAGTATATTAAAAATTAAGTATTGTATTAAGCAATATCTTGTTTCATATCCATTATCAGCAGTAGAGTGCCTCAAAGCATTTGGTAAGAGTGCAAATAATTATTACATTACTGGAAATGCTTCCTATAAATGATACTCCTGTATATTTAAGAGTATATTCTAGCTAAGTAGAGCCAAGTCTTTCTGTAATTACTGATTTGTGCTTTAGACTCACATTTAAAAGGTAAAAAATGCTGATGTAAATGACCAGTTGAACTTATAAATGCTTTGTGCAATTTTTGTATTGTTCCAAAGCACCTAATATGTAAAATGAAGCAACTTTATAAATTATCTTCATCGATAATATCTAGTGAATTTGTGTATACAGTTATTCACAAAAAAACTATATTCTGCTCACCTCCCATATGAAAACACGTGCAGAGCCACGAGGTGTGCAAGGACAAGAGATAAGTATAGTCACAAAAGATAGGTCCAACACTTGGTCTCCTAAAAGGATTAGGATAAAAACATTACCAGTTCTAAACGCATAGGCCAGTTTTGCTCTTTCCAGGATGTCCTGTTTTTAATGTGTGTATTTTTTATTTTGTGATGAACCAATAAACATCTAATGTTTTTATCCTGATCCTTTAGGGAGACCAAGTACTGGACAAATTCTTATTAAACAAATTACCGCATATATTTTTGTCTGTTTTGATAGGATATAATTGTTATATCTGTTTAGAATCTATTTCCTTATCTGTGAGAACTTCACTCTGAATTTAAATCTCCCTAGCTGTGCCACAGCTGCAGTCCATGATCTAGCATAGAGTTATTAAGGTAAGTATATTCTGATATATATAATCACATAGGCAGTTAAAAGTAGCTCATAGCCTTCCCAACATGTTTCACCTAGATAGGTGTCATCATTGGATTGAGGCAATAATGAGCTGTCACATAAACCAGTGGACCTTTTAAAGGCTTTGCAATGACATCATCACTGTTATCAACCAATGGGAAGAGACATATTGTGTGCCCATTAGAAAATCTCTATACACAGTACCCTTCCTTGTACCCCGTAGCCAAACACATCATGTTCAACATCCCAAATATTTTCGGATTGGGTGCATATTTGCTAAGAACACCCACTAGACGCCGTGACATAGTTCTAATCTGACCCTCGTCCAATCTGCTTTTTCGGCATCAGATGCCGAGTGGTTGTCATGTGACAAGTAGCTTCCTTCCCCCCTTGTCTATTGGTTGTATACAGCTCACCTAGTTTTCTCTGTCTACATACAGCTACTGTGCAAGCTTACAATTGTAAGATGGGCAATAAATATATAATCAAAGGGGTCTGGCCTCCAGGATCCCCAATGATCTTAAGAATCAGAGCAGTAGTATGCATACATGACCATGTTTCCTATAGGCAGTAGTCATGAGTGTACACTATTGCTTCATTTACACAAGAGTTATGGGACCATCATTTCCGGGATCACTGGGGGTCAGACCCAATGATCAGTATAGGTGTTGTAAGGCGGCGGTGTTCACGCCGTGCAGTAACTGAGGCAGTGACCCAAGCAAGTCCAACATAAACAGCTTTTATCCAGCAACTCACGGGTAAACAGAAAGTCCTCCGGTTCGCAGCCGGGTTAACATGAGTCCATAAACAATGGTTGCCGGGGACAATGGCCGCGCCGGGCCGCTCTAAGTCTGACAGGTACAGAGCCTTCCCAGGCGGGGGTTCAGCCACACTCAATCCTGCTGAGCTTTCCTGCTATGCTCCTAGCAGGTTCCAACATAGAACAACTCTAATCCTTAGTGCAGGGGTATTAAAGGACCTGTGGCAAGAGCCACTGGAAAACCCGGGTTGGAGGGAGGAGGCCGCCCCACTGCCTCCTGTGACCTCCTCCAACAAATGAAGGCCCTGCCGGGTTTTACTTAATCTGCCTTAGCCAGGTAGTCTGACCAGGTCAATGCTCACCTTCATTCCTGCATTGCAGCCGCAGGAGTGCCTGTGACTGCAATGCACTCCAATGGTTTTAATAGGTCTCTGTACACATTCTGGGGGAGATATAACGTCCCTCGTATACGATCCCGGTCACTGCCTCACATATCCCCCCCTCTGTTCAAACTTGTGGGGTTGAACATTTGCCATCATACAGGGTGCCCGGGACAGGGCATCCGCGTTTCCCTGCGACTTCCCAGGGCGATGTTCTACAGAGAAACTGAAATTTTGCAGTGATAGGAACCACCTGGTGACTCGCACATTCCTCTCCTTGGCATTTCTCATCCATACCAAGGGTGAGTGGTCCGTCACCAAGCGGAACTGACGCCCGAGTAAATAATAACATAGCGATTCCAAGGCCCACTTAATAGCCAAACACTCCTTCTCTACCACGCTATAGTTTTTCTCTGCCGGGACAAGTTTTCTACTTAAGTAGGTGACCGGGTGCTCTTCACCATTCACTTTTTGTGACAATACCGCCCCTAGGCCTACCTCCGAGGCATCTGTCTGTACAATGAAGGTTTCCTTGAAGTTGGAGCTGATGAGGACCGGCTGTCCACACAGGGCCAACTTCATGGACTGAAAAGCTTCTTCTACCTGAGGGTTCCACCGAACCATTACCGATTTTTTTCCCTTTCAAGAGATCGGTCAGTGCCGCCGTTCGTCCAGCAAAATTAGGTATAAACCGGCGGTAATACCCAAGGATGCCAAGGAACGCCCTCACCTGCCTTGTACTTGACGGTTTAGGCCAGTTTTTTATGGCCTCAACTTTATTGATTTGGGGCTTGATAGCTCCTCGGCCTATCACATACCCCAAATATTGTGCTTCCTCTAGCCCTATCGCACATTTTTGGGGGTTTGCCGTTAACCCCGCGGCTCTGAGAGAATCCAGCACCGCTTGTACCTGTGATAGGTGCTTATGCCAGTCGGTGCTAAAGATGATAATATCATCTAGATACGCTGACGCGTACTCCTGATGAGGCTTGAGCACTATGTCCATCAACCTCTGGAATGTAGCCGGGGCCCCATGTAACTCAAAAGGTAAGACCACATAGTGATATAGACCCTCCGGAGTTATGAAGGCGGTCTTTTCCTTTGCCGATTTTTTGTGAGAGGTACCTGCCAGTAACCCTTGGTGAGATCGAGCGTGGTAAAGCACTGGGCCTGCCCCAGTCTCTCAATCAGCTCATCCACCCCGGGCATTGGATAAAGGTCAAACTTCGACACTTCATTCAATTTCCGGAAATCGTTACAGAAGCGTAACGATTAAGGTTGAGCAAGTATGTTCTGTCCGAGTATGCTCGGGTCGAGCTCCGAGTATTTACAGCTGCTCGGTGATAAGGTTAAATCGCTCCCGTGTGCATGATTTGCAACTGTTTGACAGCTTTATTACATGTGAGGAATGTGTAAGAAATAGACATTCCTCCCATGTAATAAAACTGTCAAATAGTTGCAAATCATGCACATGGGAGCGATTTAACCTTATCACCAAGCAGCTGTAAATACTCGGAGCTCGGCCCGAGCGTACTCGGCAAAAGGGTTAATAGAACATACTCGCTCAACACTAGTAACGATCCGTCTGGTTTCGGGATCAGTACGATGGGGCTAGCCCACTCACTCCGTGATTCCTCTATGATGCCTAACTGAAGCATTTGTTTTACCTCAGCCATGATGGCTTGCCTCCGGGCTTCGGGTACCCTTTCGGTTTCATTCGCACCCTTACCCCAGGTTCGGTGACAATGTCATGTTGGATAACCGTAGTCCTACCCGGTAGCTCTGAAAACACGTCGGTATTGTGCTGCACCAGCGAGCGAGCCTCCCGTCGCTGCTGTTTAGTGAGGGCATCACTTATCCTGACCCCCCCTCGGACGCTTCCCTGGCTGAAGGTAGAGAACTCTCTGGCGATATGCCCGGGGTGACGTCTGTAACTAAACACTCTATATCTCTCCAAGGCTTTAGCAGGTTTACATGGTAAAGCTGCTCAGGTTTCCTCCTTCCGGGCTGATACACCTGGTAATTTACCTCCCCCACTTTTTCTCGAACCTCATATGGCCCTTGCCACTTGGCCATGAGCTTACTCTCGGCTGTGGGTACCAGTACTAACACCCGATCGCCCTTGTTAAAAGACCTGACTCTGGCTCTTTTATTATATGTGCGCCTCTGGGCTGCTTGGGCATCTAACAGATGTTCTTTCACGATGGGCATGACCGCCACGATCCGGTCCTGCATACTAGCCACGTGTTCAATTATACTCCTATGTGGAGTCGGCTCTTGTTTCCATGTCTCTTTGGCTATGTCCAACAGACCCCTAGGGTGTCTGCCATACAATAACTCAAAGGGAGAGAACCCTGTGGAAGCCTGGGGTACCTCATGGACGGCGAACATCAAATAGGGTAGCAATATGTCCCAATCCCTTCCGTCCTTAAAAACCACCTTTTTTAACATGGACTTGAGGGTTTTATTGAACCTTTCTACTAGCCCGTCGGTTTGAGGGTGGTACACCGAGGTGCGCAATTGTTTAATTTTTAGCAATTTGCAGAGTTCCCTTGTCACTTTGGACATAAAAGGGGTCCCCTGATCCGTCAGGATCTTCTTAGGTAGTCCAAGGCGACAGAACATGGCAAACAGCTCCCGTGCAATCAGTTTTGCCGAGGTGTGGCGTAGCGGTATAGCCTCCGGGTACCGGGTGGCATAGTCGACGACCACCAGTATATGTTGGTGGCCACGGGTGGATTTTACAATGGGCCCTACCAAGTCCATTGTAATCCATTCAAAAGGTACCTCTATCACTGGCAGGGGTACCAATGGGCTACGGAAACTTGCGATGGGTGTGGTCAACTGACATTCGGGGCAGGATTCGCAGTACTTTTTGACCTCCGCGTAAACCCCAGGCCAAAAGAACCGCTGCAAGATACGTTCTTGCGTTTTTTTTTTTACCCCTAAGTGTCCACCCAGCAGGTGTGTGTGTGCCAAATCTGGTGGCCGTCCACTGGGGTTGTCTCCTGCCACCAGCGACCCATGTACCAAAGTCACGAGGCTCCCTGAGTCCAGGAGGGCCTCCATTGGGTACCCATTAACCAGTACCTGGCATAGTTGGAGTTCACTGTCCCGGGGGTCGGCGCTCGCCGTGCAAACGGTCTGGGCATACATTGAGACCCGGCGGCTATATCCGCAGTCCATGGGTTCCGTAGTCAGAGGACAATTAGCAACCACATGTCCGGGCCCCTGACACCGCCAACACCTAAGGGTGGAGGTACTGTTAGGTTTTATGACAGTTTGGGAGGGAACCGGTCTCCTGCCACTCTCACTCCGGGGTTCCCCTTCAGCACGGGTACTGTGCTGACTGTCCCCAGCAGAGGGACGTGACCTCTTTCCCGACTCCTGGGTTGGCAGGGATCGGCGTGACAGCCGCGAGGGGGAAGAGTCCCGGATAAAGTCCTGAGTGGCCGAGTAGCGCTCAATCAGGCTGACCACCTTATCGAGTGTGCCGGGGTCCCCTTGCCCCACCCATCGCTGGATAGCGGCTGGCAAAGTCCTCACCAGCCGGTCAACCACCACCCTCTCCACCATCTGGGCTGGAGACAAAGTCTCAGGCTGGAGCCACCTCTTTACCAGCTGCAGGAGGTCATAAGCCTGAGACCGGGCGGGTCGGGTCTCCACATAGGCCCACGAAAACACAAGCTGAGCCCTCATGTATGTATTGACCCCCAGCCGGGCAAGGATCTCACCTTTTGAGCCTCTGGTAGTCCTGGGCGTCCTCTCGACTGAGGTCGAAGTAGGCCTTTTGGGCATCGCTGACCAAAAACGGAGCCACCACTTCTGCCCACTGGCCGGCTGGTAGGTTTTCCCGCTCTGCCGTGCGTTCATAGATGGTAAGGAAGGCTTGCACGTCGTCCTCCGTTCCCATCTTCCTCAACGCTGAGCGAACCTTGTCCCAGGCCTCTCAACGTTCTGGGGCTGGTGCCGTCGGCGTCTCCTGCAGGGCTGTGAGTTGCTGCACGATCAGCTCATTGGTGTGCTGCTGCTTGAATTGCTCCTGCTGCTGCTTGAACTGCTCCTGCTGCTGCCGCTGCGTGAGGACCAATTGCCTTAACAGCTCCTCCATTTTGTCCATGGGGTGGGGCTGAAAAGTGGCCGGCCGGATTGTGGTCATGCAGCTGCCGGTCGGGGTATGCCTCAGTCACAATGCCCGCATTCTCCAGCAAACTGTAAGGCGGCAGTGTTCACACCGTGCAGTAACTGAGGCAGTAACCCAAGCAAGTCCAACATAAACAGCTTTTATTCAGCAACTCACAGGTAAACAGAAAGTCCTCCGGTTCGCAGCCGGGTTAACATGAGTCCATAAACACCGCACCGGGCCGCTCAAAGTCTGACAGGTGCAGAGCCTTCCCAGGTGGGGGTTCAGCCACACTCAATCCTGCTGAGCTTTCCTGCTATGCTCCTAGCAGGTTCCAACATAGAACAACTCTAATCCTTAGTGCAGGGGTTTTAAAGGACCTGTGGCAAGAACCACTGGAAAACCTGGGTTGGAGGTAGGAGGCCGCCCCACTGCCTCCTGTGACCTCCAAGAAATGAAGGCCCTGCCGGGTTTTACATAATCTGCCTTAGCAAGGTAGTCTGACCAGGTCAATGCTCACCTTCATTCCTTCATTGCAGCCGCAGGAGTGCCTGTGACTGCAATGCGCTCCAATGGTTTTAATAGGTCTCTGTACACATTCTGGGGGAGATATAGCGCCCCTCGTATATGATCCCGGTCACTGCCTCACAGTGTTAAATATATTATTATTAAGGTCTGACTGCCAATGCACACAGCAATCTCGAGAATGGGGGTTCCATGTCTCACATGTGAATGGAGTAGTAGTGTGAGTATGTATCCACCTCTCCATTCACATCTAAGGAGCTACGGAAGCTGTAGTGTGCATGTGTGACCACTGTGTCCATGGCAGAAGACATGCATGCTCGCTACCACTCCATTCACACAGGATAGATGACCCCATTCTGAGTCAGACCCCATAATCATACATTGATAACTGTGGATAGCCACTCTGAAACCCTCCTTTTCACATCAAATAATGTCAGCTTGTGAGCAACATAGTTCCTCTCCAGATGAGTAACTAGTGCATGTTTGCTTTCCCTAAAGTGAAAACTATGGACCTTGGGCTTACACACTGCAAGTTTATGGGTTCTGTTCCTTTTGAAACTACAATGATGTGAATATGGGAGTGGTGAATATTCATGGACTTTAATAGCAGGCACACTGACTGCCGAGCGCAGCAGGCTACAGTGTGCGCACTATTAGGGAGAATGAATGGTCACTGCTCCCCACGCACACAGTCCCGGGGAGCAGTGACTATTCCAGCACAGAGCGGGACACAGGGCTGGAGGATAGAGGAGGTGAGCATAATTGTTTATTTTTTTTCTGTGCAGCGCGACGGGGATCAGGGGGTGCCAAGCATACCAGGATGATGGGGGCCATACATACCAGGAAGAGGGATGAGGGGGGCCATACATTCTGGGATGAGGGATGAGGGGGGCCATACATACAGGGATGAAGAGTGCCATACATACCAGGAGCCGCGCTGCAGGCGCAGTGCATATTCATTTTCTTTAGTAGCGGGCACAGTGTAGGCTGCAGCAGGCGGCTGCTGCCTCCTGTGCCCCGCTACTCCGCAGCTGTCGCTTCCCCAACCACCCACAGCCCCAGTATTTATGTACAGTTGTGCTCAAAAGTTTACATACCCCGGCAGAATTTTTCCTTTCTTGGCCTTGTTTCAGAGAATATGAATGATAACAAAAAAACTTTTTCTCTACTCATGGTTATTGGTTGGGTGAAGCCATTTATTGTCAAGCTACTGTGTTTTCTCTTTTTAATTCTTAATGACAACCAAAAACATCCAAATGACCCTGATCAAAAGTTCACATACCTCAGTTATTAATACCGAGTATTGCCCCCTCTAACATCAATGACAGCTTGAAGTTTTTTGTAGTAGTATTTGTGGATGCGGTTCTTTATTTTCTCAGATGGTAAAGCTGCCCATTCTTCTTGGCAAAAAGCCTCCAATTTCTGTAAATTCCTGGGCTGTCTAGCATGAACTGCGCGCTTGAGATCTCCCCAGAGTGGCTCAATGATATTGAGGTCAGGAGACTGAGATGGCCACTCCAGAAACTTCACTTTGTTCTGCTGTAGCCAATAACAGGTCAACTTGGCCTTGTGGTTTGGATTGTGGTATGTTGGAATATCCAAGTACGCCCCATGCACAGCTTCCGGGCTGATGAGTGCAAATTTGCCTCCAGTATTTGCTGATAACGTGCTGCATTCATCTTTCCTTCAACTATTACCAAGTTTCCTGTGCCTTTGTAGCTCACACATTCCCAAAACATCAGTGATCCACCTCCGTGCTTTACTGTAGGAATGGTGTTCCTTTCATCATAGGCCTTGTTGACCTCTCTCCAAATGTAACATTTATGGCTGTGACCAAAAAGTTACATTTTTGTCTCATCACTCCAAATTACCTTGTTCCAGAAGTTTTGAGGCTTCTCTCTGTGCTGTTTGTCATATTGTAGGCGAGATACTTTGTGGCATTTGCGCAGTAATTGCTTTCTTCTCGCAACTCGACTATGCAGCCCATTTTTTTTCAAGTGCCTCCTTATTGTGCATCTTGAAACAGCTACACCGCTAGTTTTCAGAGAGTCCTGAATTTCAGCTGACGTTATTTGTGGGTTTTTCTTTGCATGCTGGACAATTTTCCTGGCAGTTGTGGCCAAAATTTTTGTTGGTCTACCTGACCGTGGTTTTGTTTTTACAGAGCCCCTAATTTTCCATTTGTTAATCACAGTTTGAACGCTGCTGACTGGCATTATCAATTCCTTGGATATCTTTTTGCATCCCTTTCCTGTGTTATACAGTTCAACTACCTTTTCCCGTAGATCCTTGATAATTCTTTTGCTTTCCCTGTGACTCACAATCCAGAAACGTCAGTGGCTGGATGAAAGATGCAAGTGACGCGCCCAGGGTGATACGGGGGTTACTCGGTACCCGGGCCTTGACCTTCTGTGGGATGTCACGGCAGTCGGCTCCCGGGCCCGTACCCTGGGGTCACTCTTTAAAAGGGGTTTGTTGTTACTCGATGGGATGACTAACAGTTTTGTCTCGTGACACCACCTGTGGCTCCTGGTAATGGGTACCAGCGCTGCTGCAGACCTCCGGGGTGATGGGATGGCAGCTGGGTTGTTTCTGCTCCCCACAGGCGGAGCGGGCCCCCGGGGCAGGGTTGATGAAAGGGATGCAGGTGAGAGGTGGCCCAGCCGGGCCAGGGGAGAATGACAGACACGCACACAGGGGGTTCGCTTCAGTACCTTTACTGGTGTAGACGGCAGGTACGGTCCAGGGTACTTGATAGGAAGGGTGCACTTCTGGACTCTCCCCAGTGAGAGGGTATAAGGCCTCCTGATCTGTTTCTTCCTCTCTCTCTGAAGCTTCTGAGCAGTCTGAAACTAGGCCTAGCTTCTGTACTCTTTCCCTCTCCTCACCTGCATGCTTGGTGGTAAGAACTTTCTTCTGGCTACCACTATCGCTGGACGCTGGGGCCTTCGTGGTTCCTAGTTCTTTAAATGATTGTAGCTTCAGGTTGACCAGGGGTTTAGAATCCTCCTGGTATACCGGTTATTCCTACTGGGCGTAGAGGACCCCGTAGGCGCGGACCCGGTGTCCGACTTGTGTTCTGGGGTGTGCCTAAGATGCTCCTCTGCCCCCATAACTCATCTCACTCTTCTCCTTGCCTCCGGCCCCGCTCTAGGCCCCCAGGGCTTCAGCACATGCTTTAGGCCCTGGTTGGCCCTCAGCACAGCAGCTCACATGCTGCTTCTTCACTGATCTCAATGCCAGCACACACTGACTGCCTAACTCCACCCTCCAGTATATATATCCCTAACAGGGCTCCCTCTGGTGGTATGAGGTGGAAGGGTGGAGGTGTCTGTTATGTAATGAGGGCCTCTTGTGGAGAAGTCCATCCATGCACCCTTTTGGGTCCTGTGTTACCTGTAATAGCAGAATGCAACACAAGAGTCTGTCTGGATCCCAGGAACTCACTCAGCTTTTATGCACACACACTGATTACAAGCAAACAGGTCACAGGTAAGGATGTTACCTTTAGTAGCCATTAAAACCCATTTGTGTCAAATTCTGTGCATGTTATCAGGCCAAAATCACCAGGGTATGTGAACTTTTGATCAGGGTCATTTGGATGTTTTTGGTTCTCATTAAGATTTAAAAAGAGAAAACACAGTAGTTTGACAATAAATAGCTTCACCCAACCAATAACCATGAGTGGAGAAAATGTTTTTTTGTTATCATTCATATTCTCTGAAACAAGGCCAAGAAAGGAAAAATTCTGCCGGGGTATGTAAACTTTTGAGCACAACTGTATATCGGACTATAAGACGCACCTCCCACTTTCCTCCAAAATTTTGGAGGAAAAAAGTGCGTCTTATAGTCCGAAAAATACGGTACACAGTAATGTGTGATAAGTGAGAATTATGTAATGCATGCAGTAGACCTTTGTTTTTCCAGATGTCTGTATATATTTCTATATAGGTTTACTTCTGATAGGCATTACATTTACATGTACAGTAAATTGGTTATGCACTTAATTCTACTCTATTGTCTTATGTTGTTAATATAAAGCATCAGATTGGATTTAATTGCACAACCAACTTACTGTACATTTAAATGTAATGCCTATAAGAAGTAAATCTATATATAGATATATACAGACATCTGGAAAAACAAAGGACTACTGCATACATTGCATAATTCTATCAGTACTGTGCAGAGTAAACATGCAATCTGTAAATACATTTCCTAGCCTGGCAGTCACGCAGTTAAATAGCTCATAGTAATGGTCATTTTGGCTGTGTCAATGCACTGAATGTACTCAATGTTTTCTTCATGGCACTCATTGACGTCAAGCTGTTCTCTGGCTCATCAAGCACTACAAATAGCAGCAGTAAAAGGAAGCTACAGTAACATCATGACCTTCTGTTAGTTAATGTCATGTAAGCAGCAGAGCTTTGAAAGGCCAGTGCGCGTTCTTACTGTCAGCCACCTCCTTTCTCATTATTTGCAGAATTCATCTTGATTACGGTTCATGGCTCTGTGCCTTTGTAGGTCTCAATGACATTAGCAGCTCATAGAAAGGTCAAAAGAGAAAAGCCATAAAATCATCTTGATTAGGTTTTATTGTTCTTATTATGTAGAACATAATCATTTACAAAAAAATCAATCATTGAAGGCACTACAATAAAACACTGAAATAAATCTAGAACACATAGGGTCTGATTATACCCATCAGTCTAAATGGAGTGTGGTGGAGTAGGATGCACCGAATATATTAAGGCCACGGCCCCACTATCAGTATTCGGTCAATATTTTTTCCCAGGAGTAGGAGCCAAAACCAGGTGAGGAACAATCAGAGAAAAGGTATAATAGAAACAAGTCACCAATTCTGCATTTATCACCCACTCCTGGTTTTGGTTCCCACTCCTGAGAAAAAATAGTGACCGAATACTGACCATATACTGATAGTGGGGCCATGGCCTAAGAGGAATACACAACTTAACAACTTCAGCGCATCACCTCAGTGGTATGCGTCTCTTTGCGCCCCACCAGACATCCAATTCTAGTTAGGAACTTGAAAGACATTTCTGACATAAGTATTGATTGGACTTTTGATGAATTCTACAGCCATTCGCTACCACGTCCTGTTGTTCCACCCATGCTCTGCCCACTTTAGTCTAAAAAATTTTGCACAACTTTGCGTTATACAGATTCTGGCATAAAACACTCTTCAAAGTATTTTGTACCAGAAGTCTGATGGAAACACTTCCGTGAATTGACCCCATAGCGTTAATACTTACTAACAGAGTAACCATCAACCTTCATGGCTAGATGTATACTACTGTAACTGGAAATAATGGATACTAATGCTAGTTAGTTGATTTTGTAACTTTGGCCAGATCTGTGCCTTGCCACAATTCTGTCTCTGAGCTCCCTGGGCAGTTCCTTTGAGCTCAAGATTCTCATTTGGTCTGACATGCACTGTGAGCTGTGAGGTCTTATATAGACAGGTGTGTGCCTTTCCAAATCAAGTCCTATCAGTTTAATTAAACACAGCTGGACTCCAGTGAAGGAGTAGAACCATCTCAATGAGGATCACAAGGAAATGGACAGCATGTGACTTAAATGTGAGTGTCTGAGCAAAGGATCTGAATACTTATGACCATGTGATATTTCAGTTTTTCTTTTTTAATAAATTTGCAAAAATTGCTACATTTCTGGTTTTTTTTAGTCAAGATGGGGTGAAGAGTGTACTTTAATGAGAAAAAAATGAACTTTTTAGAATTTAGCAAATGGCTGCAATGAAACAAAGAGTGAAACATTTAAAGGGGTCTGAATACCGTACCCACTGTATCACTGAAATTGATACTCAATTGCTTGGGGGTAGGAGGTATGTGCCCTTGGTGAAAAGGGGACTGGATGCCAATAAGACACTCAGTCTTAAGACCCCCATAAATATTGAACTAATGTCTGCCGAACCTGCCAATATCAGCAGGCTCAACCGTAAGTTTAATGTGAATGGAGGGGATAAGGATCTGGCATGTGTGATTTAGGACTGCCGATACATTGGTTTTTAGCGAGATAAGCTGTCACCAGAGAATCGAGTGCTCCTGTGTATGGAGGAGTTGGGAGACAGAACTGCTGGCCGAATGATCAGCTGAACGACCAACGTTCGGACGACAACTGTCTGTTGTGTTGTGTTTTGAACAATATATTTAGATTAAAGATGAGCGGTGTTCGACTAGAACTGTTCGCCAATCTCAAATTCGAGCTGTTTTGGGCGGTGTTCGAGTCGTTCGACGAACGCGAACGATTTGCAAAAAATTCGGCTGTTCGAGGTTATGTTCGATAACTGTTCGTGCACCCAAAGCGTGTCCTGCATGTCTGGCATTTAGTGCACCAATCATGCAGGGATTGTCTGCCACTCACTAATGCCACAGCCATGGTGGTTGTGGCATTACAGTGGTTGCCCAAATCGATGGGAACAGTGCTCACAGTGAAACATGAAAAGCCGCAGGCAATTCAGCAGCGGCATACACCGGTACCCGACAATTTAGAACCGAAAGAATAGAGCATCACACATTGATTAGATAGATAGAAACATGTCAGTCACATATATATGAAGTACAGTGACAGAGTTGCTTACTGTACTTGTCATTTAGTGTAAAGGATTTATTAAAAAAAATATTAGTGTTTTCATGCACCGTCTCTTTAAAATAGGCGGCCGGCAATTCAGCATCGGTACCCGACAATTTATAACAGAAAGAATAGAGCATCACACATAGATTAGATAGATAGAAACAAGTCAGTCACATATATAAGAAGTACAGTGATAGTGTTGATCACTGTACTTGTCATTTAGTGTTAAAATAAAGGATTTATTAAAAAAAATTGGCATGGGGTTCCCCTTAATTTTAGTCTCTAGCGGAGGTTAAGCAGATGGCTGGGGCAGATGTTTGAAACCTGGGAAGGGGGTAATACCCACGGAGCTTCCCAGGCTACTAATATCAGCCCCCAGCTGAATGCCAAGCCTTTACTAGCTATTAAAATGGGGGAGCCCAAAAAAAATGACGTGGGGTCCCCTCTATTTTAATAGCTAGCAAAGGCTAGGCAGACAGCTGGGGGCTGATATTAATAGCCCAGGAAGGGTGCCATGAATATTGGCCCCCTCCCAGGCTAGAAACGCCAGCCGTCAGCCGCCCCAGAAATGGCGCATCCATAGGATGCGCCAATTCTGGCACAGCCTCGCTCTTCCCACTGCCCTGTAGCTGTGGCAGTGGGGTAATAGGGTTGGGGTTGATGTCGGCTTATAATGCCAGCTGACATCAAGCCTTGGTTAGTAATGCAGAGGCGTCTATAAGACACCCCCATTACTAACCCCATAGTCAAAGTTACAAAAAAACACAAACACCCAGAATAAAGTCCTTTAATTGAAATAAAGACACAATTCTTTATTGTTCTAAATTAAACCATACTTACCATCACGCCCATTCCAGCTGAAGCCAACAATCTCCTGCAATAAAAGTAAAATAATAAAGCAACATCATCCTTACCTTTCCATGGTTCCCACGACAGCTTCAGCTCTGCTACATTCACATGACAGGCTGGACCGCAGCAGAACGCTGCCATCCAGCTTGCTATGCGGCAGACACTGAGAAGAGCAGGCATGCTTGCGCTCCTCAGTGTCTGGCTGTGATGGCATCCAGATGAGCCGAGTTCATGTCCAATGAACTCAGCTCACCTCATGCAAGTCACTGACAGTGTGGGAAAATTCTCCTGCGCATGCGGTGAGTGCAGGAGAATTTTCCCACGCTGTCAGTGACGTGCATGAGGTGAGCTCATGTCCAATGAACTCGGCTCACCTCATGCACGTCACTGACAGCGTGGGAAAATTCTTCTGCACTCTCTGCAGTGTCTCTGAAGGATGACAAGCTGGATGGCAGCGCTCAGCTGTGATCCAGCCTGTCATCTCAATGCCATCCCAGCGTGGGAGAATTCTCCTGCTGAAGCGCTGAGCGCTGAGAATTTTCGCACACTGTCAACTCTGTGGGTATTACCCCCTTCCCAGGCTTCAAACATCTGCCCCAGCCGTCTGCTTAACCTCCGCTAGGGACTAAAATTCCTGGGAACCCCACGTCAATTTTTTTTTTAATAAATCCTTTATTTTAACACTAAATGACAAGTACAGTAATCAACACTATCACTGTACTTTTTATAAATGTGACTGACATGTTTCTATCTATCTAATCTATGTGTGATGCTCTATTCTTTCTGTTATAAATTGTCGGGTACCGATGCTGAATTGCTGGTCGGCAAGAGATGGTGCATGAAAACACTAATATTTTTTTTAATAAATCCTTTAACACTAAATGACAAGTACAGTAAGCAACACTGTGACTGCACTTCTTATATATGTGACTGACATGTTTCTATCTATCTAATCTATGTGTGATGCTCTATTCCTTCTTGTCTAAATTGTCGGGTACCGGTGTATGCCGCTGCTGAATTGCCGGCCGGCTTTTTTAAAGAGAGTGTCTTCTGAGCAGTTTGTCAGCTTTTGGACACCTTTGAAGGTGTTTTCTATGTGTTCCTATGTGTTTTTGTTTGCCTGCCATTGGTTTTAACGGTGTTCGACGGTGTTCTAAGGTGTTCGACGAACAGTTCCTCGAACATCCCGGTGTTCGACGAACCGAACCGAACCCGAACACTACGGGGGTGGCTCAACACTAATTTAGATACAGTGTTAGGACTACAAACCAAGGGCCAGATTTATCAAAGTTTTTAAAATTCTTGAAAAGTCGCATTATTTTGGCGCAACTTGAGGCTGCGCTAAAATTTTGTGACCCTTGGCATTCTGATGCCATTGTCAACTAGCTCTGACAAAGTGGGCGTACATGTATATTGGTGTACATGTATAGCTTTATGCCAAGTGTACATAAAAGAAATGTGTCCAAAAGAAGATGCACTTATTTACTATGTGATATACTGGATGTGCTTTGTCTCCATTTTTGCTGACTCTTAAATTCATACACAAAGACGTAAATCTCATCTAGTGAAAGGCTAGGTTGGGTGTTCAGCATTGGTTAGGCAAAAGACCTGACTGGTCCCCCAACCCAGATAATGCATTTTTGCAACTGTAGATGCACATCATAATTAAAATGGTTTATTTTGCAGGTCAATTATGATGATGCCCACTTTATATAGTTTTTATTTGTTATTAATTTTAAAATAAGCAGCAGTTAAGTAATAATCTAAGTGTCGAATTATTCTAGCGCTACACAGCAACTATAGTTATCACAGTTGTTGCACATAATGAATACATTTGTGGTCACACTGCGATCCACAAATTGGTGCGACTGTCACACCTTTTAAGTCACAAGAAATCCAAAGCGGCTAGACTTCTTTCCACTTATATCAAGATGACCTATATCACAGTCTCAGCAACATGAGGATTGCAACCCAACTACATGCATGTTTGTTATGTCATGATGCAGCAATGTAACTGAGATCTTTATCCAGGCAATAATGGTAAAAGTCATTGTCCACCTCTTTTTCTATTTTAAAAATGGGCCCAGCATATTGCAAAAATATTAAAAAAAGAAGATACTCGCACACCAATGCAGCTTTTCTGTAGTACTGGCTGAGTCTGTCACCAATCTTCTTTGTTACTCTTTGGGCAGAAATGGCGCATGACTGATGCTGCCAATAACTGGCTTAAGCCGTGACATGTTGGTCACCCCTTTGACCATTGTTTGGCTGCATCAATCATACATTGTCCCTGTCAAAAAAGCAAGCAATTAGATCATGAGGAACCCGGGCAGAGAAGTTGTAGATCAGTAGGTGAGTATATATTTTTTGAATTTTCAAGTTATAGTGGGTCGTAGGTCTGTTCATAGAATAAATAAAGTGGACAGCTCCTTTAAAACATTTGTCAAGGGCAATGCATTATTTATTTCCCAAATACCTGGAAAAGCAAGTGGTGGTGCTCCTAAAAGATAATAGGCTGCTCGGAGCTATGACATGGAGGAGGTAGGGCCATCCTCAAACCACGCTGCAGCATATAGAAGTTGGACAAGACTCAGCAAGCTCTTCACATGACCAAAACAGTATTCTTCTTTATACACTGTGTTCCAAATTATTATGCAAATAATATTTTCTCAGATTTTCCCAAATTACCTATATGAATTGCAGTCATTGTAATTTTCCAGTCAAATAACTATTAGAGTACAATTGAAAGGTTTTTGTACAAACTGCCTATGATAACAGTATATTTTTAAAAAAATAAAACACTCAAACTGCACTCAAAATGCATGTTCCAAATTATTATGCACAGCAGAGTTTTCAACCTTTTCATTTTAATAAAGAACAAAAAAATTGTCATTTTTGAAATTATAAGCATTAGCAGGTTATTACAAACTGAAATCAAACAGTTTTCAACTCAAAACTTTATTCTAGGTGATGTTACATTTGCACATAGGACTCCTTGTTCGAAAGGAGCTTCTGAACTCTCTCGTCCATTGAATTTGTCAGGTTTTGAATGGTTTCTGCTTCAATTGTTTTGCATGAGGACAGAATACCCTCCCAGAGCTGTTGCTTAGATGTGAACTGCCTCCCGCCATCATAGACACTCCTTTTGATGTTGCTCCAGAGGTTCTCAATGGGGTTGAGGTCAGGGGAGCATGGGGGCCACACCATAAGTTTGTCCCCTTTTATGCCCATAGCAGCCAGAGATGCAGATGTGTTATGTGCAGCATGAGACGGTGCATTATCATGCATGAAAATGATCTTGCTGCGGAATGCACGGTTCTTCTTCTTGAACCATGGCAGGAAGTGCTGTTTGAGAAACTCAACATACATTATGGAGTTCATCTTTACCCCTTCAGGGATCCTAAAGGGGCCGACAATCTCTCTCCCCATGATTCCAGCCCAAAACATTACTCCACCTCCTCCTTGTTTGCGCTGTAGCCGTATTTGCATGGGGTGTCCATCAACCAGCCATCCTCCACTCCATCCATCTGGACCATCAAGCATTGCACGGCACTCATCGGTGAACAAAACAGTTTTGAAATCAGTCTTCATGTATTGTTTGGCCCACTGGAGCCGTTTCTGCTTGTGTGCAGTGGATAAAGCAGGTCGACAGGATGGCTTACGCACAGCTGCAAACCTCTGAAGGACCCTGCATCTTGTTGTTCGGGAGACGTTGGAGGCACCAGCAGCTTCAAAAACTTGTCTGCTGCTATGACAAGGCTTTTTTGCCACTGCTCTTTTAACCTGACGTAATTGCCTGTAGGAAAGAGTCCTCAATTTTCCTTTATCAGCACGCACACGTGTGTACTGTGAATCAGCTACATACTTCTTGATTGTGCGATGATCACGATGAAGTGTCTTGGCAATGTTGACTGTAGTCATGCCTTGACCTAAACACTCCACAATTTGTTGCTTCTCAGCAGCCGACACATCTTTTTTCTTTCCCATTTTGGCAGAAAATGTAGGCTGCTTAATAATGTGGACAGCCTTCTTAAGTAGTCTTGCCTTTCATTGGACACACCTGCCAAACTAATTAGCACAGGTGTCTGCAATTGCTTACAGTGATATAAAGAGCCCTGACACACATCACCATCAATGAGTTTAACTGACAAACAAAAACATTCTTACCTTATTACTCCTAAACACGTTTTGCATAATAATTTGGAACATAGTGTACTGATCTGATTATCCCACATCCTGGTATAAACCTATAATAATGTCCTCCATTCTGGGCCTTTCCTGTATTAATTTCCCCATCCCGGTCTCTTCCTGTAATAATGTCCCCATCCTGGTCCCTTCCTGTAATAATGTCCCCCATCCTGGCTCCAACCTGTAATAATGTACCTCATCCTGGCCTCATCCAATAATAAAGTCTCCCATCCTGGGCCTCTTCCAGTTATAATGTCCCTTGTCTGGGGCTCCTTCCTGTAATAATGTCCCCCATTCTGGGCTCCTTCCAGTTATAATGTAACCCATACTGGGTACCTGCCAGTTATAATGCCCCCCATCCTAGGCATTTTTTTGTCATAATGTCTCCTATCCTGGGCCTCTTCCAGGTATAATGTCCTCCGTATTGGGCTCCTTCCCGTAATAATGTCCCCCATTCTATAATAATGTCCCCCATCCTGGGTTCCTTCGTGATATAATGTCCCCCATCCTGGGCTCCTTCCTGGTATAATGTCCTCCATCCTGGGCTCTTTCCTGTAATAATGTCCCCTTTCTGGACTCCTTCCAGTTATAATGTTCCCCATCCTGGGTCCCTTCCAGTTATAATGTCTCCCATCCTAGGCCCTTTCCTGTAAGAATGTTCCTTATCCTGGGCCCCTTCCTGTAATAATGTCCCCCATATTGTGCTCCTTCCTGTGATAATGTCCCTCATCCTGGGTTCCTTCCTACTATAATGTCCTCCATCCTGGGCCCCTTCCTGTAATAATGCCCCCCATATTGTACTCCTTCCTTTAATAATGTCCCTCATCCTGGGTTCCTTCCTGGTATAATATCCTCCATCCTACACTCCTTCCTGTAACAATGTCCCCCATTCTGGCTCTTTCCATTTATAATGTCCCCCATCCTGGGCCCTTTCCTGTAAGAATGTCCCCCATCCTGGGCCCCTTCCAGTTATAATGTCCCCCATCGTGTGCCACTTCCTATTATAATGTCATCCATCCTGGCCCCATCTTATAATAATTACCCCCATCCTGGACAACATCCTCTTCCATAGCTGTTGCAGAGGTAGCTGACTTCGGTGTGTAATATCAGCTGCTGGCCTCTGATTGGCCAGCGGTGTGTATTGCAGTGCAGGGAGCCAGCGGGTTTTTGCACCGCAATACATTTCAACTGAATGTGTATCCTCGGACGCACATCCAGCTGAACTAGGCGCTGGTGTCAGCGGGTTCCCCTCCTGCTCAGGCCCGGTTGCAGTCACTCCTACTAGTGGGGCCCTCATTGTGAGTAGGCTCCAAACAGCCAGCTTCCTACCTTCCTGCTATCTACACTTCTGCATCTAATATAAATCTCATCTAATATACACAGACATAATCACATTTGGAAATGAACAGATCGGTACACTGCTGTGTTAAATGCTACTAGAATAAGGTCAGTCTTACTTCTGCCAGACATAGCACACAATTCATCAATGCCTATCTGCCTGTTTTTTGGTCTAGTTTTGTTCCCTTTTTTTCTTTGCTCCCATTTTATATGTGCTCACCTGTTTTGTTTTGTTTTTCTAGCTGGAGTCTAGCAATTCCATATGTTTTAGCCTAAATCATCAATTGCGACTTTTTAAAAAGTTGCAAAATTAGGTGCATCTTCACTTCAGTTTGGTGCAATCTTTGCATCTTTTGGCGCCGAAAGTCGCAAATACAGTTAAAGACAGCAACAAAGCCTATTTTTGACTTTGCATCAAATTAATGAATCACGTTCTCCATTTCAATGCAACTAATACCACAAGACAAAAAAAGGAAGTGCCTTTTAAAAAAAATGCAAATGATTAATCGCCCCAATAGATAGATTCTATGCTTTTTATTTATTTACTTTTTGTATATTATAATCGTAAAAAGAAATTCTATGTAAGGTCTTAGGAAATACTAATTACATCAGGAAAAGAAGAACCAAAGCATGTGTTTACTTGAGAGTTCTCAGTATGCTAGGGATGTTGAGTACAGTGGAGTGTGTTGAAGCTGCTGAGTGACCAGGTAAAATGTGAGCTGGAGGTGGGAGAGACAAGCCAGAGTCTCTGTCTGAATGGAGACTGCACGGGTCAGGTTGGAAAGCTGAACAGTCTGTGTGTTGGAGCTGCAGAGTAACATATGGAAGCTGCAGCCTGTTCAGTGTGAATTGGGCATGTGGCTGAACACGTCTATTTGGTGCTGGAAGCTGCTGGAGCTCAGGTTGAAGTTTATCACACCTGAGCAATGCATGCGACTAGTTTCTCCATACCGGAGGCGTCTTGAAGCTGTCAACACCAACAAAGGCTTTTGTACGAAGTATTAAATACATTTCAGTAAGTGTATTCAATACTTTTTCCCTGGGTCATTTCTCATTATTACTCATATTTTAAATTTTGGAGATCTATGGTTTGATTTCTTTGCCTGTGTGGATTGGTTGGGTTGTTACCGACATCTGGTGAGAATTCCATGTCAATAGCACCTTTAGAAATATATTTACTTAGAAAATTGGTGGCGTGTTCAATACTTATTTCACCCACTATATATACTATATATACTGGGTAGAGTATTGTTGATGTATTCAAGATGACATCCTTCGCTTTAGAGAAATGTCATAAGTCATTACCTGCAGTGCAGACAGGTTGTTTTTAAGCTACAATCTACTTAGCACTGAAGTATGGCTACATGCATTCTGCTAATACAAGATAAGATAATGTAACATAACTAGATGGGGGTGTACAAGTGTACAGCGCTGCTCACCATTATTGGCACCCCTTCATTTTTTTCATAGACTGTACAATATTTTCAGAAATAAATGGAAATGTACCAAAGTTATATCCTCAGGATTTTTTAATTAGTGGTCCAAAGTAATACAACAATAAAACATTGTTTTTCAACTTCCATGTTGCAAATTCAAAGAAGACACAGAATAAACAGCATGTGTAGCAATAAAGGCACCCCTAATTAATACTTGGTTGCACACCCTTTGGCATTGCTGACAGCCTCCACACATTTCTTATAGCCATCTATAAGCTTCTTGCACTTCTCAACTGGAATTTCTCCCACTCTTCCTTTGCAGTTTGTTCAAGCTCTTGAATGGTTGCCGGGTTTTTTTTCCCAATGGCAGATTTCAGCTCACACCAATTTGAGTTCAATGGGATTAAGGTCAGGACTCATTGCTGGCCATTTTAAAACGGCCCATTTTTTCTTTTTCAACCATTCCTGTGTACTTTTGGATGTGTGCTTTGGGTCATTGTCTTGCTGGAGGACCCATGATCTTCGATTCAAACCAAGTTTTCTTACACTGGGTAGGACATTTTGCTCTAAAATCTCTTGGTAAGTCTCTGATTTCATGACTCCGGTGATATGGTCAAGGCCTCCAGTACCAGACGCAGCAAAGCAACCCCACAGCATTATGGATCCTCCACCTTGCTTAATTGTTGGTAAGGTGTTCTTTTCCTTATAAGTTTCATTGCACCGTCTGTAAACAAACTGTTGCTTTGCATTGCCAAAAAGCTCTATTTTTGTTTCATCTGTCCACAGAACGATTTCCCAGAAGGATTGTGGTTTGTCAAGGTACTCTTTGGCAAAGATCAGTCGTTTCTTTTTATGTCTTTTCTTCAGTTATGGTTTCTTCCTTTGCCTTCGCCCATAAAGCTCTGCTTGTTTTAGTGTGCGGTGTATGGTACTTGTTGAAACCATGACCCCAGACTGTTCCAGGTTGGCCTTCAGGTCTTTGGATGTTTGACATGGTGTTTTTTCCACCATTCACAGCAAACTTCGAAGACATTACTTGTCAATTTTCCTCTTTCCCCCACGTCCTGGGAGGTTCTTGATGGTTCCATGCTTGGCAAACTTCTTAATAACATTGTGCACTGATGAAACTGGGATACCAAGGTCTTTGGAGATGACCTTATACCCTTTGGAAGTCTTGTGTTTGCTAATAATAGTAGTTCTGATTTCCTCAGATAGGTCCTTCGTCTTCACCATTGTGACAAAGGTTCAGGTCCTACCATGTGGCTTTTTAAAACAGTGAAGTTATCATTCATTGGCTAATTCATGTCACATGGGCACCGACAATTACTCACAGGTGAAATCCTTTTGTGGTTTACCACAGATGAGTTGAGTCAAAATGTGTTTCCATATTAAATTAATGTAAAGAGTGCCAATATCAGTGACACAGCAAGCTTTAGGTTTTTCTATTTTCTCTCCCATTGTTTTTTGTTTTAAATTTTTGTTTATCATTTACTCTTCTGTATTTAACATGAGTCTCTATACAAAAGAACTGTTTCACTTGATAATTTTTTTCCGGCGATATTCCACATTATGTACTTGAACTTCATGGGTGCCAATAATGATGTGTAGGACTGTAGATGTTAGTAGTTTATGACAATTTTAAGTCATCTATTAAGATGCCCATACACCTAACATGACTAACGGACGACAGCTATTGCTCATATACCCCTCCCCCCCTTCATACACATATATACCATGCCTGACATCCCTGCAAGCAGACTATTTCCCAAGTGATGGTGGGATCGGGCATGTTGAAATCTAATGCTTTGTCCTTATTTTCTCTGATATCTGTTGCTTACGGAGAACTTGAACACCCCTATATGTATTAGATAGACAGGTAGCTCCGTCTGAAGTAGGCAGGTTTAGAAAACTTACATCTAATGTGAACGGGCATCATCTAAGTGCAAAAATAAAAAATGAATAATTGCACAAAACAAGTAAGATACACAAAGTGCAGATTTTGGTCTGGGTTGCAGAAAAGTGGGAGATAAAAAAGGATCCATAATCTATAGAAATGTCAAATAATCAAATCGATAAGTCTAATACAAAATGAGAATGATAAGATCCTGCGGTTGCCTGGAGACCGGCCACTAACGTAAGCCTGGTGCCTGGAATGAGTCACCTCCAGCAATACCCTAATGTACCTCCGAGCAAACACTGTCCACCTGTGCACAGATGGCTGTGATCCTATTATGTCTCCATGGTAGAGACAAATGAGTTATTTGTTGAGCTGTGTGGACAAGAAGGCAGCTGTTTTCCATTATTGATAGCATTACAATGGAAATACAGAAATAACCTGCAGTGTTGGAAGAAGGAATTAAAGATTAGAACGTAATTATGGAACCAGCAAAAAGTGGTGGTCAGACTGCTAAACAACGACCTGTTTACTAATACTGAGCAAGACTTTGAATATTACAAGTAATTACCCCAAGAAGTGCAAGGACAACAGGGACAGAACCTTTTACTCCCCTCATAGTAAAGTATTTTACAAGTAATGCTGTCAGTGGAAGACCGATAATGGGTTCTCATAATAGTAATCATTTTACCTTGGCACACAGTTTCTGATAATTAATTATTTCACAAGTGGACGGAATAGGCCCGATTCATCAAAGCTTTCACGGCAGAATTCTGGGATAAAAGCTTTGAAAAGTCGCAAAATTTAGGCGCAAGTCAGAGCTTGGCTTAAACTTTGCAACTTCTGGTGTCTTCACATCAGTTTTTCCCAACTCCACCGGAATAGAGGGAGCTGAGTGACGGTGTTTGCTACACCACAACTCTTAATCCAGCAGGAGCTTGAGTAGGATTTGTGCCAAGGCGCACACGGAAGTGAATACCACTCGTCCTGCACTTCTTTTGATGAATCAAGAGCATCTGACTCCAGCACGCCCCCTCAAGATTGCCGTGGACAACACCCGTCTTGATGAATCGGGACCAAGATGTTTTTTAAAAACCCAAATATATTCAACTGTTGAAACTCTGTCATGGACATCATAGAGGGCAGTACACCTTGTTTTTTTGCACTTCTTTATATTTTAAGACAGATCAAAGAGTCCCTTTAGAAATAGGAACTTCCAGTTACATATTAAATGGTTCCCCTTTAGAGAGGTCCTATCACCAGTTTGAACATGTTAAATTGGTCACATCATATTATAGTAGAAGGAAAGGATGTTTTTTATTTTTTGTCTCCTCTTCATGCAGAGATATTAGCTTGTTAAGTTTAGGCTATAATTTATGCAACGCTAAAGTGGGTGTTACCAGAGATTCTTCACTGGGGGCGTGTATGTCTTACCCTGCATGAGATTGATTAGTAATAAGCAGGCAGCAACATACAGGGGGAAAAAAGAGCACTTACTCACAATACCTTAGAACAGGTTTTCTCCTGTGTGAGATATGTAATGACAGAAAGTCTGCTCTCCTCACTGATCTCAGAGCAGAGCTGTGTGTGATTACATAGTACCAGGAATAGAGCAGAGTTAAGTGTAGTTACTAACAATTTTTCAGCTTACATCTCCCAGCAGTCAGTGTGAGGGTAGAGTATACAGCAGAGCTGAAAACACTGTGAAAGGAGAACTGGTGAGATGAAAGCTGAAATGCATATGTAATCAAACTCATCTCGGCACTACTCCCAGCATTTTGTAATCACATACAGCTCTGCAGTGATATCAGTGACGTCAGACTGTCTGTCATTACATGTCTCACACTGAGAAAACCTGTTCTAAGTTATTGTGGGGGCGTGTTCTTTTTTCCCCAGTATGTTGCTGCTTGCTTATGTAAGGTTACCTCATACAGGGGAAGAAGTACACGCTCCCAAAGACAAATCTCTGGTAACGCCTCTTTGGACTTAATATAAATTTCCCTAAACTTTACAAGCTAATATCTATACAATGGAGAGGAGAAATTAAAAAATAAATACTACATTTTACTCAGCTCTTTAGCTACTATTTCATGATGTGGCCAGTTTAACATGCTCAAATTTGAGAAAAGTTCTCTTTATTTTGTGGCCAGAGTAAACTTTTAGGAGCCGGACCCCGGGTGATTGGTTGTGGTTTTTATAGAAAATTGTTTTTTTCCATGAGTAATGAGTTATTTTCACCACCATTATGCAGAAAAGTTTCATTCATGACTTTTTAACTTTTGTCTTGTGGACATTGAAATCCAAGACGAGAAGAGAATTAGCCATAATTAATTCAATATTCATGATACATATCAAGCTTATTTCTCCTCCATATTTGTCATTGAAGACTATGTGAAGTGCCAAACTCAGTCAGCAAAGTGTATCGTTATCTGACCACTTTTAACCAAGAGATTTGGCTATTCCTCTGCTTTCTGGTAATTGGCTTTTCCTGTGTTTTTTCTCATTGAACGCATCTACACTACGTTTTGAGTGTAAGCAGCAGTTTCCATGGCAAGTTGTTATTCTTGTTGCCTCTAACATCTAATGTTATCCACCCCCAATGCTAGAACCTTTTGTAATTAATTGTGAAATTGCTTAGTGATCCTGTTTTGATATGTTTAGTGATCCACTTTTACTCAGCTTCTAAGTAAGGCTACGGCCCCAGTATCAGTATTTGGTCAGTATTTTTTCTCAGGAGTGGGAGCCAAAACCACTTGAGGAACAATCAGGGAAAGGTATAATTGAAACAAGTGCACCAATTCTGCATTTATCACCCATGCCTGGTTTTGGCTCCCACTCCTGAGAAAAAATACTGACCGAATACTGACCAAATACTGATAGTGGGGCCATGGCTAGTGTTGAGCGAGCATGCTCGACACTGCTCGTTACTCACCCGAGCATCTCACTACTCGGGATGTTCGGCGAGCACCGAGCATTTCTGGGTTACTCGGGAGGGAGCTCGGGTGTCCGCACTGCACGTTTGGCGCTCTTTACAGAGCCAATGAACATGCAGGGATTGCCAGCCAGTCACTGTAATGCCGCAGCCATGTTGTTTGTGGGCATTACAGTGATTGGCTGGCCGCACAGAGTCACCTCGAGTATTTAAAACCGGGCGCCGCCATCTTGGACACAGTCGCTCCAGATCAGACAGTGTAGAGAGGGTGCTGCTGAGTTAGGGAGAGATATATAGTGCGAAATAGGTAGTGAGGGTCTCTAAAGCCTGCCAAATCAAACAAACAGTCCTTCTCAGGACTAATATCCATCCCAGATATCAGGCAGGCAGGCAGGCTGTATAGGAGACGCAGTGGTTATACCAGCAAACGCTGCATTACAGTCCTGTGTGCTCCTGTTGATCAAATTGATAGACTTATTCCCCCGGTCTCAGGGGCAAGGAAAAATCCTTTTTTTTTTCATCTAAATCCTGTATTTTCTTTCCTTTCCTCAGTCAGACTGTACAAATACGCGTCTTATTAACCTTTTGGTATCCCCCCCCCCTTCCCCAAAAAAATTGAGTGTGTCTGTGACTGTTCAGACACCAATATATCTGTTTAAAAGAGTCTGGTGTAGGCCAGAAAAATAGAACTGTGGTTTTGCAGTTCCACGGGTCAAATCTCTGTATTATCCTGCTTTTGGCATTTTTTGCCGTAAAAAAAAAAACTGTAATAGTGTCTCCCTGACTGTTCAGGCACCAATATATCTGTTTAAAAGAGTCTGGTGTAGGCCAGAAAAATAGAACTGTGGTTTTGCAGTTCCACTGGTCAAATCTCTGTATTATCCTGCTTTTGGCATTTTTTGCCGTAAAAAAAACTGTAATAGTGTCTCCCTGACTGTTCAGACACCAATATATCTGTTTAAAAGAGTCTGGTGTAGGCCAGAAAAATAGAACTGTGGTTTTGCAGTTCCACGGGTCAAATCTCTGTATTATCCTGCTCTTGGCATTTTTTGCCGTAAAAAAAACTGTAATAGTGTCTCCCTGACTGTTCAGACACAAATATATCTGTTTGAAAGATTCTTGTGTATGCCACATAACTATAACTGTGGTTTTGCAGTTCCACGGGTCAAATCTCTGTATTATCCTGCTTTTGGCATTTTTTTCCGTAAAAAAAAAACTGTAATAATGTCTCCCTGACTGTTCAGACACCAATATATTTGTTTAAAAGAGTCTGGTGTAGGCCAGAAAAATAGAACTGTGGTTTTGCAGTTCCACGGGTCAAATCTCTGTATTATCGTGCTTTTGGCATTTTTTGCCATAAAAAAACTGTAATAGTGACTCCCTGACCGTTCAGACACAAATATATCTGTTTGAAAGATTCTGGTGTACGCCAGATAACTATAACTATGGTTTTGCAGTTCCACGGGTCAAATCTCTGTATTATCCTGCTTTTGGCATTTTTTGCCGTAAAAAAAACTGTAATAGTGTCTCCCTGACTGTTCAGACACAAATATATCTGTTTGAAAGATTCTGGTGTACGCCACATAACTATAACTGTGGTTTTGCAGTTCCATGGGTCAAATCTCTGTATTATCCTGCTTTTGGCATTTTTTGCCGTAAAAAAAACTGTAATAGTGTCTCCCTGACTGTTCAGACACCAATATATCTGTTTAAAAGAGTCTGGTGTAGGCCAGAAAAATAGAACTGTGGTTTTGCAGTTCCACGGGTCAAATCTCTGTATTATCCTGCTTTAGGCATTTTTTGCCGTAAAAAAACTGTAATAGTGTCTCCCTGACTGTTCAGACACAAATATATCTGTTTGAAAGATTCTGGTGTACGCCACATAACTATAACTGTGGTTTTGCAGTTCCACGGGTCAAATCTCTGTATTATCCTGCTTTTGGCATTTTTTACCGTAAAAAAAACTGTAATAGTGTCTCCCTGACTGTTCAAACGCCAATATATCTGTTTAAAAGAGTCTGGTGTAGGCCAGAAAAATAGAACTGTGGTTTTGCAGTTCCACGGGTCAAATCTCTGTATTATCCTGCTTTTGGCATTTTTTGCCGTAAAAAAAAACCTGTAATAGTGTCTCCCTGACTGTTCAGACACAAATATATCTGTTTGAAAGATTCTGGTGTACGCCACATAACTATAACTGTGGTTTTCCAGTTCCACGGGTCAAATCTCTGTATTATCCACTTTTGGGTCTTTTTTACATAAAAAAAACAGTTTGAGTGTGCCGCTGACTGTTCAGCCCCAAATATATCTGTTTAAAAAAGTCTGGTATACGCCAGTAAATTGGAACTGTGGTTTTGCAGTTTCACGGTTCAAATCTCTGTATTATCCAGCTTTTGGCCTGATTTACCTAAAATAAAACAGTAATAGTGTCTCCCTGTCTGTTCAGTCACAAATATATCTTTTTAAAAGATTCTGGTGTAGGCCAGACAAATAGAACTGTGGTTTTCCTCTTCCACGGTACTAATCTCCTTTTTATTACCCTTTTTCCATTGATAGTGCGAGTGTAAGCTATTTTACTTCATTTACAATGGGCAAGGCGCGTGGCAAGGGACGTGGAACTGGACGTTCTGGCGATGGTGCGTGTAGAGGATGGGGCCGTGGCCAAGGTGAAAATGTGCCACAACCAACAGCCACATCTTCTCGCTTCCACTTCTTGACCGAATTACTAGGGAAGCACACTACAACACCAGTATTGCAAACTGATCAGTGTGAACAGGTTATTAATTGGATAGCAGATAATACTTCCAGTTACCTGGGCACCACCACCTCCGGTCTGTCTTCCATACGGTCAAGTTTTAGTAGCCGTGAGTCTCGACCGCATTCTCCTCCTCACCCTGATGCTCCTTCCTCCCACCATGCCGAGTGTTGTCAGACAGCAACTGATCCCACACTTGGACACTCTGAAGAGCTGTTCACTGGTCCATTTCCAGATTTGTGCCCCTTGCCTGCTCCGCTTGAAGTGGTGGAAGAGGAGATCCCATGTAGCGATGCCCAAATATTTGAACAGCCAAGGCCACAGAAAGTCGACGTTGGCAATTTGTCACAAGAGGTGGACGATGACAAGACACAATTGCCACGAAGTGAGGAGGAGGATCGTGGTGCGCAAGTTGAAGAGGAGGAAGTGGAGGATGATCTAGTAACTGACCCAACGTGGCAGGAGGACACGCAGAGCGAGGCCAGCAGCACACAGGGGGAGGGAGGCAGAGTACCCCAACAGGCAGGAAGAAGCAGTGTGGTGGCTGCACACAGAAGGCGGGCAACCATTCCCCGTAACACCAACACGAGGGACGTTGCCAGTACAACCGGTAGGTCTTCCAGAGTCTGGAATTTTTTTAAAGACTCTGCTGATAACCCCAAAAAGGCCATTTGTAACACCTGCCATGCCAGCATCAGCAGGAGTGACAAAACTACCAGCCTGACCACCACCAGCATGATCAGGCACATGGCAGCAACGCACCCGACTTTGTGGGGCGAACCCCAGGGTCCACGACCAGTGTCAGCGGGTGTCACCACTGCTTCTTCCGCTGTTGTGTGTGTAGTAGAACCCCCTGTTGTGCGTGCAAGGCAATCCCCTGTCCATACTGCATGCAAAGATGCCCCCTCCTCTCAGTCTTCACTTGTTATGGCAGTTTCTCAAGAAACAGTATCAACGTCCACGTCCACGTCCCACCGCAGCGTTCAATTGTCCATATCCCAGACCTTTGAACGAAAGCGCAAATTCGCAGCCAACGCCCTACAGGCCACAGTCCTAAATTCGCACATTTCACGACTGCTTGCATTGGAAATGCTGCCTTTTAGGCTGGTGGAGATGGAATCCTTCCGCAACCTTATGGCGGTGGCCATCCCTCAGTACTCGGTCCCCAGCCGATACTATTTTGCCCGGTGTGCCATCCCCGCACTACACAAGCACGTGTCCCAAAACATCTGCCGTGCCCTCAACAATGCAGTTACTGGGAGAATCCACCTGACAACGGACACGTGGACAAGTGCTTGTGGCCAGGGACGGTACATCTCCATGACGGCACACTGGGTAAACATAGTGGAAGCCGGGACCCAGTCGGATCTTGGGACGGAACACATCTTCCCCACACCGAGGATTGCGGGCCCTATCTCAGTCAGAGTTGCCCCCACAGTGTACAGCTCCTGCGCATCATCCTCCTCCTCCTCATGTGCAGCCTCCATCTCAGATATCACGACATCAGTTACAAGCTGGAAGCACTGCAGTACTGCCTCAGCCAAGCGGCAACAGGCTGTGCTGAAACTCATAAGTTTAGGTGATAAACCTCACACTGCTTGTGAGTTGTGGACAGCTGTGAAAGAGCAGGCAGATCTGTGGCTTAGACCGCTGAACCTACATCCAGGCATGGTCGTGTGTGACAATGGCCGTAACCTGGTGGCGGCTCTGAGGCTAGGCGAGATCACACATGTACCATGCCTGGCTCATGTGCTTAACCTCGTGGTTCAGCGGTTTCTTAAATCGTACCCCGAGTTGCCAGATCTGCTCGTCAAAGTACGCCACCTGTCAGCTCATTTTCGCAAGTCGGCTACAGCTTCCGCCGCCCTTGCTGTGTTGCAGCAGCGTTTGCAGCTTCCGGCACACCGACTGGTGTGTGATGCCCCCACACGTTGGAACTCTACCCTCCACATGTTGCAAAGGATTTGTGAGCAGAAGAGAGCAGTTGTGGAGTACCAGCTGCAACAAGGCCGTCGATATTCAGGTCAGACTCCACACATAAGACCTCAGGAGTGGACCTGGATGTCTGACATATGTACCATCCTGACAAACTTTGAGGAGTCCACCAAGATGGTGAGTGGCGATGACGCCATCATTAGCGTCAGCATCCCACTTGTCTGTCTTTTGCAATGCTCTCTGCAGAGAATTAAAGAGGAGGCATTGCAGCCAGAGTATGATGAGATGGATCAAGAACCCGTAATGGGCGATTACACACAGCCCAGCCCCACCTCATCCCAACGTGCATTGGGGGAGGGAGAGGAGGAGGAGGAGGAACAGGAGCTGGTATTATGCGCTGTAGACGGTAGTACCTGTACAATTGTCATACAGGCGATTTAGCGTGGGTGTCCTGGGGACAGGGGGGAGGAGGAGGAGAGCATGGTCAGTCGTCATCTTGGTGAGGACACGGAAGTCTTGCCCGTTACCAGTCTGGCACGCATGGCTGACTTTATGTTACGCTGCCTTAACCGTGACCCTCGCGTTGTCAAAATGTTGGGTGACAGTCATTACTGATTGGTGACACTTTTAGACCCCCACTACAAGGAAAACTTTCACTCTCTTATTCCTGAGGTGGAGAGGTCTACAAAAATGGGGCAGTACCAGAAGGCCCTTGCTGCAGAACTGTTAAAAAAAATTCCCATCTGAACATGCTTGCGGCAGAGGTCACAGTTCGTTGACCAACCAAGGCGTACACGCGAGAAAGACGCAACTCCAATCCAGCAGAGGCAGGGGAACACTGTCAACATTCTGGGACAGTTTTCTGAGACCCACCCAACTTACAGGCCCTGAGACGCGGGGTACTCTCACAAGGAGTGGAAAGTTTCAAAAGATGGTGAGGGAGTACCTTGCCGACCATACCAGCGTCCTCTGTGATTCCTCTGTGCCTTTTAATTATTGGGTATCCAAGCTGGACACTTGGAATGAACTCGCTCTGTACGCCTTGGAGGTCCTGGCCTGCCCTGCCGCTAGCGTGTTATCGGAGCGCGTTTTTAGTGCCGCTGGGGGAATTATAACTAATAAGCGCACTCGCCTGTCAAATGACAATGCTGACAAGCTGACCCTTATCAAAATGAACAAGGGCTGGATTGGGCCAGACTTCTCATCACCACCAAATGACAGCAGAGTAACATAAAGTCAAATCCACTGTGTTATTTTGGGAGGTGTATTCCCATGCAATGCTTCACACCCACACATAGGTATACGCTTTCTCATTTCGGCTGTATTTTGCTCTTCTCCTTATCCTCAGCCTCCACCACCACTATACTACCAGGGTGACCGTGGTCCGTGTTGCCAGCATTGCAAGTTCCTCCGTCCTAATTTTTGGCAGCTTTTGCTTGGAAGGCATAGGCAAAGACTATAAGAGACCCACTCCCCAATAATGGGAATAATGTTTTTAATATGCTGTACTGCATGGCTCTTGTAAGGGGCATGAAAACCTTCTTGTTAAGCTACTGCGAGCTCCACCACTTTTCCAAGGGGCATTGATATTGTCTTTTTATTCCACTGCGACCTCCACGTCCCTTCCAAGGGGCATTAAAAAAGTCTTGTTAAGCTACTGCGACCTCCACGTCTCTTCGAAGAGGCATTAAAACCGTCTTGTTAAGCTACTGCGACCGCCACGTCTCTTCCAAGGGGCATTAAAACCATCTTGCTAAGCTACTGCGACCTCCACCACTTTTCCAAGGGGCATTGATATTGTCTTTTTATTCCACTGCAACCTCCACGTCTCTTCCAAGGGGCATTAAAACCATCTTGTTAAGCTACTGCGACCTCCACGTCTCTTCCAAGGGGCATTGTAACCGTCTTATTAAGCTACTGCGACCTCCACCACTTTTCAAAGGGGTATTTATATTGTCTTTTTATTCCACTGCGACCTCCACGTCTCTTCCAAGGGGCATTAAAACCGTCTTGTTAAGCTACTGCGACCTCCAGCACTTTTCCAAGGGGCATTGATATTGTCTTTTTATTCCACTGCGACCTCCACGTCTCTTCCAAGGGGCATTAAAACCGTCTTATTAAGCTACTGCGACCTCCACGTCTCTTCCAAGGGGCATTAAAACCGTCTTGTTAAGCTACTGCGACCTCCACGTCTCTTCCAAGGGGCATTAAAACCATCTTATTAAGCTACTGTGACCTCCACGTCTCTTCCAAGGGGCATTAAAACCGTCTTGTTAAGCTACTGCGACCTCCACGTCTCTTCCAAGGGGCATTGATATTGTCTTTTTATTCCTCTGCGACCTCCACGTCTCTTCCAAGGGGCATTAAAACCGTCTTGTTAAGCTACTGCAACCTCCACGTCTCTTCCAAGGGGCATTAAAACTGTCTTGTTAAGCTACTGCGACCTCCACGTCTCTTCCAAGGGGCATTAAAACCGTCTTGTTAAGCTACTGCGACCTCCACCACTTTTCCAAGGGGCATTTATATTGTCTTTTTATTCCACTGCGACCTCCACGTCTCTTCCAAGGGGCATTAAAATCGTCTTGTTAAGCTACTGCGACCTCCACGTCTCTTCCAAGGGGCATTAAAACCGTCTTGTTAAGCTACTGCGACCTCCATGTCTCTTCCAAGGGGCATTAAAACCGTCTTGTTAAGCTACTGTGACCTCCACGTCTCTTCCAAGGGGCATTAAAACTGTCTTTTTAATCTACTGCAACCTCCACGTCTCTTCCAATGGGCATTGATATTGTCTTTTTATTCCTCTGCGACCTCCACGTCTCTTCCAAGGGGCATTAAAACCGTCTTGTTAAGCTACTGCGACCTCCACCACTTTTCCAAGGGGCATTGATATTGTATTTTTATTCCACTGCGACCTCCACGTCTCTTCCAAGGGGCAATAAAACCATCTTGTTAAGCTACTGTGACCTCCACGTCTCTTCCAAGGGGCACTAAAACTGTCTTGTTAAGCTACGGCGACCTCCACGTCTCTTCCAAGGGGCATTAAAACCGTCTTGTTAAGCTACTGCGACCTCCACGTCTCTTCCAAGGGGCATTAAAGCCGTCTTCTTAAGCTACTGCAACCTCCACGTCTCTTCCAAGGGGCATTAAAACCGTCTTGTTAAGCTACTGCGACCTCCATCACTTTTCCAAGGGGCATTGATATTGTCTTTTTATTCCACTGCGACCTCCACGTCTCTTCCAAGGGGCATTAGAACCGTCTTGTTAAGCTACTGCGACCTACACTTCTCTTCCAAGGGGCATTAAAACCGTCTTGTTAAGCTACTGCGATCTCCACCAATTTTCCAAGGGGCATTGATATTGTCTTTTATTCCACTGAGACCTCCACGTCTCGTCCAAGGGGCATTGATATTGTCTTTTTATTTCTCTGCGACCTCCACGTCTCTTCCAAGGGGCATTAAAACCGTCTTGTTAAGCTACTGCGACCTCCACGTCTCTTCCAAGGGGCATTAAAACTGTCTTGTTAAGCTACTGCGACCTCCACGTCTCTTCCAAGGGGCATTAAAACTGTCTTGTTAAGCTACTGCGACCTCCACCACTTTTCCAAGGGGCATTTATATTGTCTTTCTATTCCACTGCGACCTCCACGTCTCTTCCAAGGGGCATTAAAACCGTCTTGTTAAGCTACTGCGACCTCCACGTCTCTTCCAAGGGGCATTAAAACCGTCTTGTTAAGCTACTGCGACCTCCATGTCTCTTCCAAGGGGCATTAAAACCGTCTTGTTAAGCTACTGCGACCTCCACCACTTTTCCCAGGGGCATTGATATTGTCTTTTTATTCCACTGCGACCTCCACGTCTTTTCCAAGGGGCAATAAAACCATCTTGTTAAGCTACTGCGACCTCCACGTCTCTTCCAAGGGGCACTAAAATCGTCTTGTTAAGCTACTGCGACCTCCACGTCTCTTCCAAGGGGCATTAAAACCGTCTTGTTAAGCTACTGCGACCTCCACGTCTCTTCCAATGGGCAGTAAAGCCATCTTCTTAAGCTACTGCGACCTCCACGTCTCTTCCAAGGGGCATTAAAACCGTCTTGTTAAGCTACTGCGACCTCCATCACTTTTCCAAGGGGCATTGATATTGTCTTTTTATTCCACTGCGACCTCCACGTCTCTTCCAAGGGGCATTAGAACCGTCTTGTTAAGCTACTGCAACCTACACTTCTCTTCCAAGGGGCATTAAAACCGTCTTGTTAAGCTACTGCGACCTCCACCACTTTTCCAAGGGGCATTGATATTGTCTTTTATTCCACTGCGACCTCCACGTCTCTTCCAAGGGGCATTAAAACCGTCTTGTTAAGCTACTGCGACCTCCACGTCTCTTCCAAGGGGCATTAAAACCGTCTTGTTAAGCTACTGCGACCTCCACGTCTCTTCCAACGGGCATTAAAACCGTCTTGTTTAGCTACTGCGACCTCCACTTCTCTTCTAAGGGGCATTAAAACCGTCTTGTTAAGCTACTGCGACCTCCACGTCTCTTCCAAGGGGCATTGATATTGTCTTTTTATTCCACGGCGACCTCCACTTCTCTTCCAAGGGGCATTAAAACCGTCTTGTTAAGCTACTGCTACCTCCACGTCTCTTCCAAGGGGCATTAAAACCGTCTTGGTAAGCTACTGCGACCTCCACGTCTCTTCCAAGGGGCATTCAATCCGTCTTGTTAAGCTACTGCAACCTCCACTACTTTTCCAAGGGGCATTAAAACCGTCTTGTCAAGCTACTGCGACCTGCACCACTTTTCCAAGGGGCATTGATATTGTCTTTTTCTTTCACTGCGACCTCCACCATTCTTCCAAGGGGCATTAAAACCGTCTTCTTAAGCTACTGCGACCTCCACCACTTTTCCCAGGGGCATTGATATTGTCTTTTTGTTCTACTGCGACCTCCACTTCTCTTCCAAGGGGCATTAAAACCGTCTTGTTAAGCTACTGCGACCTCCACGTCTCTTCCAAGGGGCATTAAAACCATCTTGTTAAGCTACTGCGACCTCCACCACTTTTCCAAGGGGCATTGATATTGTCTTTTTATTCTACTGTGACCTCCACCATTCTTTCAACGGGCATTGCATTTCCTCCTAATTTTAGTCAGCTTTTGCTTTTCAATGCATAGGCGAACACTAAGGGAGACCCACTCCCCAATAATGGGTAGAAGGTTTTTAGTATGCTGTAATCCACATCTGTTTCAAGGGGCATTGCAGTTCCTCATAATTTTTGGAAAGCCTTCCATTCACTGCTTAGGCTAACAGTGCACAGGAGACCCAGTTGCTATAAATGGAAAAAACAGTTTAGTTAAGGCCCTCTGACCTCCATGTCACTTCCAAGGGGCATTGGAGTGCCTCGAAATTTTTGGTAGGCATTGCACTCACTCCATGCCCTATAACTGTGTAGCCGAACAGCTCCTTTTGGTACAGAAACCTATCCTACAAGAGATGTGTGGTTGACTGGCCTGATATTGATGTGAATGGTCCCTGTTCCTCCTGCTCTTTCTCCTTTGCCACCACCTCATCCACCATTCATCACCTAAAGCTTTGTTTTAACAGGAGTCATAGAACTGGGATAGTAGCAGGAAAACATCCAGCAATCCTCGGAGGAGGTAGGATATGCGGCAAAACGCTGACCACCTCAGGCCTAGCCGCTACTACATACATGCGCTTGCATTCCAAGAAAACAAAGCAGACGCTAACTTCTATCATCATCGTGGACACCCGGCCGCTGGGCAGCTGGGGACTGAGTATGGATACCTCGCTGCCGAAGCAGCCATGAGGTAGTGGCCAGCTTCGGCTTACTCCAAACTAAAAGGCCCCATTTCAAGTGCAAGCTAGCAGTATGGTATTGCAGCCTGGGGGTGGGTGGGTGGCAGGCTGCATACTTGCGCTTGCATTGCAAGGAATGGGGGAGGTACAATTGAACACTGCCCTGGGACAAGGACTTGCAATGGGATAGCTGCAAGTCTGCATCTTCTGATGCAGAAAGGATCACTTCTGATGGGCACACTTTTAGGCAGTGACCTGGGTGTCAGAGATGCTTCCACGGGTCTTCCCCATGCTGTTCCCATGTCTTTTCAGCACTGTATGCATGTGTCCCACAGCACATGGCCAGATAAGATTGTAAAATGTTAAAATGACATTTCCTGGTGAATGCATTTGTCACGGTTGAAAGCAATACAAAAGTGCAAAAATGCATAAAAAATGCTACTCGTGAACATAGCCAAAGGTGGGGAGGAGTATTTTGGTTTTTGGTTATTTATTTTACCTTATACACAAGTCTTTACCCTGGAAAGGAAGTTCCTTAACATATTTCACAGGAAAACTGTTTCAGTTTCGTTTTTGAACATTTTATTGTGAGCCCGTAAAAGTGGCTTAATACCTCTGACCACGTTGTTGACAGCAGTGACCTGTGGGTCAGAAATGCTTCCTGGGGCAATGCCCATGCTGTCCCCATGTCTTTTGAGCACTGTCACTATCGTTTTGGGCACTTTTTAGGCTTTCAACAGACTGCCGGGGGTGGCACCGCAAAAATGCTCGGGTCTCCCATAGACTAACATTGGGCTCATTGCTCGGGTCGAGCACCTGAGTATCACGGTGAGCTCGGCCCGAGCTTCGAGCACCCGAGCATTTTAGTGCTCGCTTAACACTAGCCATGGCCTTACGTAAATTTACTGATGGGGGTTTGTGTCCTGGGAAACCACCCATAGGACAATACTATAATAATTTGCATTCAGTCCCATAGCAGGAGATGATGGATTCAGAGTTAAGACCTCCGTACACATTAGACTGATGATTGTCGAACCCAGCGATATAAACTGTCTAATTTGCATGGGAATCTCCAAACAACTGATTGCGGGGTTAAATATCGATCCAGCTTGTTCGATTTTTGGACTGTCAATCATATTGTCTCCCAAAGATAAGCCACCGCCAGACCTACAAGTGCTTCTCACAAAATTAGAATATCATCAAAAAGTTAATTTATTTCAGTTCTTCAATGCAAAAAGTGAAACTCATATATTATATAGAGTGATTACAAACAGAGTGATCTATTTCAAGTGTTTATTTCTATTAATGTTGATGATTATGGTTTACAGGCAATGAAAACACAAATGTCATTATCTCAGTAAATTAGAATACTTTGTAACACCAGCTTGAAAAATGTTTTTAAAATCCATAATGTTGGCCTACTGAAATGTATGTTCAGTAAATGCACTCAATACTTGGTCGGGGCTCCTTATGCATCAATTACTGCATCAATGTGGCATGGCATGGAGGCGATCAGCCTGTGGCACTGCTGAGGTGTTATGGAAGCCCAGGTTGCTTTGATAGCAGTCTTCAGCTCGTCTGCATTGTTGAGTCTGGTGTCTCTCATCTTCCTCTTGACAATGCCCCATAGATTTTCTATGTGGTTAAGGTCAGGTGAGTTTGCTGGCCAAGCAAGCACTGTGATACTGTTGTTTTTAAACCAGGTATTGGTACTTTTAGCAGTGTGGACAGGTGCCAAGTCCTGCTGGAGACTGAAATTTTCATCTCCAAAAAGCTTGTCGGCAGAGAGAAGCATGAAGTGCACTAAAATTTCCTGGTAGACGACTGCGCTGACTTTGGTCTTGATAAAACACAGTGAACCTACACCAGCAAATGACATGGCTCCCCAAACCATCACTGATTGTGGAAACTTCACACTAGACCTCAAGCAGCTTGGATTGTGGCCTCTCCACTCTTCCTCCAGACTCTGGGACCTTGATTTCCAAATGAAATGCAAAATTTACTTTCATCTGAAAACAACACCTTGGACCACTGAGCAAGAGTCCAGGTCTATTTCTCCTTGGCGCAGGTAAGACGCTTCTGGCGTTATCTACTGGTTATGAGTGGCTTGACACAAGGAATGCGACACTTGTAGCCCATGTCCTGGATACGTCTGTGTGTGGTGGCTCTTGAAACAATGACTCCAGCAGCAGTCCAGTCCTTGTAAATCTCCCCCAACTTTTTGAATGGCCTTTTCTTAACCATCCTTTCAAGGCTGCGGTTATCCCAGGTTGCTTGTGCACCTTTTTCTACCACACTTTTTCCTTCCATACAACTTTCCATTAATATGCTTGGATACAGCACTCTGTGAACAGCCAGCTTCTTTAGCAATGACCTTTAGTGGCTTACTCTAATTGTGGAGTGTGTCAATGATTGCCTTCTGGACATCTGTCAAGTCAGCAGTCTTCCCCATGATTGTGGAGCCTACTGAAACAGACTAAGGGACCTTTTTAAATGTTTTTTGTTAATTTGCTAATTTACTGAGATAATGACCTTTGTGTATTCATTGACTGTAGGCCGTAATCATCAACATTAACAGAAATAAACACTTGAAATAGATCACTCTGTTTGTAATGACTCTATATAATATATGAGTTTCACTTTTTTTTTTGAAGAACTGAAATTAATTAACTTTTTGATGATATGCTAATTTAGTGAGAAGCACTTGTATCTTCATAATGGGCACAGGAGCGCTTGGCTGAACAAGCATGCTGTGTATGGGCGAGTCAGCGGAGTTGATCATTGTTCGGCCAACAGCCATCTAATATGTATGGCGGGCTGACGGGTACATTCACATTAATTTTTTTTTATCCTAGTGCTGTCCATGTGAAAAACAGACTGCAGCATGCATTAGATTCGTCCATTTTTTTGATAAAATTTGCCTATACATTTCAATGGATGTAATACTGACACCATCCATATGGCATCCATTTTTAACGTATCCATTGCATGCAATTAGTAACATAGGAAACCATATTTGGGCAATTACAACTTGTGATGTATAAAAGCGCATTCCATACGGATGTTAAAAATGTACAGTACAGACCAAAAGTTTGGACACACCTTCTCATTTAAAGATTTGTCTGTATTTTCATGACTATGAAAATTGTACATTCACACTGAAGGCATCAAAACTATGAATTAACACATGTGAAATTATATACTTAACAAAAAAGTGTGAAACAACTGAAAATATGTCTTATATTCTAGGTTCTTCAAAGTAGCCACCTTTTGCTTTGATGACTGCTTTGCACACTCTTGGCATTCTCTTGATGAGCTTCAAGAGGTAGTCACCGGAATTGGTTTTCACTTCACAGGTGTGCCCTGACAGGTTTAATAAGTGGGATTTCTTGCCTTATAAATGGGGTTGGGACTATCAGTTGTGTTGTGCAAAAGTCTGGTGGATACACAGCTGATAGTCCTACTGAATAGACTGTTAGAATTTGTATTATGGCAAGAAAAAAGCAGCTAAGTAAAGAAAAATGAGTGGCCATCATTACTTTAAGAAATGAAGGTCGGTCAGTCCGAAAAATTGGGAAAACTTTGAAAGTGTCCCCAAGTGCAGTTGCAAAAACCATCAAGCACTACAAAGAAACTGGCTCACATGAGGACCGCCCCAGGAAAGGAAGACCAAGAGTCACCTCTGCTTCTGAGGACAAGTTTATCCGAGTCACCAGCCTCAGAAATCGCAGGTTAACAGCAGCTCAGATTAGAGACCAGGTCAATGCCACACAGAGTTCTAGCAGCAGACACATCTCTTCAACAACTGTTAAGAGGAGACTTTGTGCAGCAGGCCTTCATGGTAAAATAGCTGCTAGGAAACCACTGCTAAGGACAGGCAACAAGCAGAAGAGACTTGTTTGGGCTAAAGAACACAAGGAATGGACATTAGACCAGTGCAAATCTGTGCTTTGGTCTGATGAGTCCAAATTTGAGATCTTTGGTTCCAACCACCGTGTCTTTGTGCGACGCAGAAAAGGTGAACGGATGGACTCTACATGCCTGGTTCCCACCGTGAAGCATGGAGGAGTAGGTGTGATGGTGTGGGGGTGCTTTGCTGGTGACATTGTTGGGGATTTATTCAAAATTGAAGGCATACTGAACCAGCATGGCTACCACAGTATCTTGTAGCAGCATGCTATTCCATCCAGTTTGCGTTTAGTTGGACCATCATTTATTTTTCAACAGGACAATGACCCCAAACACACCTCCAGGCTGTGTAGGGCTATTTGACCAAGAAGGAGAGTGATGGGGTGCTATGCCAGATGACCTGGCCTCCACAGTCACCAGACCTGAACCCAATCTAGATGGTTTGGGGTGGGCTGGACCGCAGAGTGAAGGCAAAAGGGCCAACGAGTGCTAAGCATCTCTGGGAACTCCTTCAAGATTGTTGGAAGACCATTTCCGGTGACTACCTCTTGAAGCTCATCAAGAGAATGCCAAGAGTGTGCAAAGCAGTCATCAAAGCAAAAGGTGGCTACTTTGAAGAACCTAGAATATAAGACATATTTTCAGTTGTTTCACACTTTTTTGTTAAGTATATAATTCCACATGTGTTAATTCATAGTTTTGATGCCTTCAGTGTGAATGTACAATTTTCATAGTCATGAAAATACAGAAAAATCTTTAAATGAGAAGGTGTGTCCAAACTTTTGGTCTGTACTGTACATATGGGCGACATACTGCAGACAATAGAATTAAAAATTGTCCTTTATTCTGGATAAAAAACTGACAATTTTTTATATGCTATTTGAACTTGGCCTTAAATATCTCAAGCTCTCCATGACTGATATAAAAGGGGCAGAGTGCTCACAGGCACAGATCCCCACTGATGAATATGTGTAAAGGTGAACCCTCCATTCAAAAAAAAATCTGAAATTACTCAAACCATTTTCTCTCAAGATGTCTCAGATGTGCGGTACAGCTAATCTAATGTGAATGTGTTTTGAGATTATTTTTGACGTAGTCAAAGATAATATAATTATTGTATTATAACTTATATAATATATGTATATAGATATATAATTATATTAGCTTTGACTACGTAAAAAATAATCTCAAAACACATTCACACAAGATTAGTTGTACAAAACACATAAGATGGGCTGCGCTGCTGGAGTTTATTGATTCTTCAACAATGATGATGATAATAAGGTTTTTTATTCACAACGCGTTTCAGCGGCATACCAACGTTAATATAGGTATATATAATGTTTTTGCATTAATAATAACATGATCTGTGTATATATAAAACTTCTGCCCTCTCCTATATGTACTGGAGTCTTTGACTCTCAGATCAATATTTCATAAGTATCATGGACAAAATATTGCTAACAGTTTGAAAATAATGTATTTACAGAGAACCTGGACGCCATGATAGCTGCACAGACAAAGAACAAGCTGGGGAAGAACGCAGTTAATCACAATAACAGAGTACTAACAGGTATATTACTAACATCGTGTGTTGTTTTCAGTAGGTTCCATAATTATTGTAATAAGCAGACATGATGCCTAGCTTTTCCCAGCACACATGTGCCAGCATCAAGCTAAGATAATTACTGATTCTGAATTATCTTGTAGTTTCCATTACATCACTATTGACTGACGAGCAGCAGTACACGTACAAAGCATTTCAGTTCTTTATATGGAAGTCAGGCAGAAAGCTATCCATCTATTTGTCTGTATATAAAATATAAGTAACGGAAGGTACATGGTGATGAAAACTCTCACATTGGAAGCATTAATCAGCATTAAATTTGGGGTGGATCCTGCAAGAAGTAGGCCTCCTGTCACCTACAAGTAGGGGATGTAGGTCTTAAGCCTCCCATACACTGTAGAAGGTGGTCAGTCGAGTGATGATTTGGCCGGCAGCTATCTCGCTCAGTTCTCCCATATACAGAGCTGCTGTCAGATACCTCTGTAGAGAATAAAAAGATTGGCAGCCTGAGATTGACACCCTGGATCCTTATCTATACACATTAGGGCTCCCTCACACAGCTGTAGATTCTCTAATACGAGAGATCAAACTCTGTCAGAGTGTGAGCCGATTGTCGGTGTACTGGGATCCGATTCTTTGGCATGCGCGAATCATATCACAGATGTGGAAAAGACGGAGAATTTCATTTCTCCATCTTTTCCATTGTCTCTGTCCACATAAATTGGAGTACACTCAAATGACATCTGACTGCAGTCCGATGTCTAACACGCACCCATTGACTTTTTGGGTGCGCATGGTCCGATTATGATTATCGGATGCACTAGTAGCATGCCGAATCGGCATGAGAAAAATAATCTCAGATCTGCACTGCCCCATAGTATAACATCGGGCCAAGTGCTCTCCAATAAAACATTGCATAGCATTCAGCTGTGTTATACGATAGTGTGGGCGAGCCCTTGGACTGATATCGGCAGGTTTGGCCTACTTTAGCCTAATGTGTATAGAGTGCAGATACCGCTCTTCTGGCTTTCTTCCCTGTGCTACTTAGCTTGTGGATAAAAAATGTAGTTTTGACTCCACTGCAGATTCCAGCAAAGCAATGGACTTCATGAGGGAACCCAAAGGACCCCATCATAGGTCAGAGGGGTCCGACTGGCACAATTGGATTCCATCACTCTACAGAAACAGCATTGTGTCATTTTCATAATAAACACAATGTGAATAGAGCCTTCTATACAATTTACAAGACTCCAAGTGAACTTACACATCAAACATCAATATAAGCACCAATAACCATAAGCATCAATCTTTAAAGTGAAAAGGAGACTAGGTTATAGATACCTCTTTCCATTTTTTAAATTGCTGTAGAGGAGGGTCTGAACCCCAGAATTTTCCTTGCTGCCAACATAAATTATTTCTAAAGTATTCATCATGTTATCACTTTTAGTAAGATACTCGGTGTTGCTCATTTAATTGTCATGCGTCTGGCTAAAAATATGAAATTTTGTTTTATTGTTTTATTGAAACTAAAATTTTTGGAGTCTTTTTTTTTTATTAAGTGCAAAGTGGTTAATGGACAGGAAATGTTTACATTTTGTTAAAAATGCTATTTGCCTGCAGATAGAGAGGCCAATTCATCAAGACTGACGTAGCACACACTCACGATTTGCCAATCTTGCTGGAGAACACAGTGCCAAATTCATTGAGAAGCACATGCCCCTTAATGAATTTGTCACATCCCCTTTGTGGCTTGCGCCTTGGTGCGCTACCAGAAATGTTACTTCAGTCAGGTACTGGAGTAGTGTTTCTGGTGTACAAAACGCTAGCACATTTGATGAATTTGACAGGTGGTGTGGTCACACCCCAGCTCCTCCCCAGCTCTGCCCATTTTGGCAGCGAGTATTCAAACTGGCAAAGAAATGCAAAGAGTCGCAAAAATTTTGCACAACTCCCCATTGCGAAAAAAAATTTCATAGCTTTTACACCACTTTTCTGGTGTAAAAGCGTTGATGAATCGTCTGCTTAGAGTTAATCTGTAGGTAAACAGCGTTGAAATCCTGTCCTGCCTTTAGTCACAAGGGCGGTGTAGGGAACAGTTACAGCCACCATCCTCTATACAGCGAGAAGGGCTGGAATCACTCCTCAGCACTTTGATTGACTGTCTGCACTGCAGCATGTGCATGGCCTGCTGTCAATCAAAGTGCCGGTGAGTGATAACAGCCCTCCTCACTGTACAGAGAATGGTGGCTGTAGCCGCTGTAAGGCGGCGGTGTTCACACCATGCAGTGACCCAAGCAAGTCCAACTTAAACAGGTTTATTCAGCAACACACGGGTAAACAGAAAAGTCCTCCGGTTCGCAGCCGGGTTAACACGAGTCCTTAAACAACGGTTGCCGTGGGCAACGGCCGCGCCGCTCAGTGCCTGACAGGTGCAGATGTGTGACTCGCCCTCCCTGAGCGGTGGGATTACTCGGTGCTGGGCCAATGTATGGTGGTGGTGTGGGATGTCGTCGTGGCCGCGACCCAGTCCGTGCCCAGGGCTGTCACATAAAAAATGGGCTTTTGGATGAGTGGTTGTTCGACTACGCCACCTGTGGTTTCTGGTGAAGGCCACCAGCGCTGCAACAGTCCTCTGAGGCTGATGTTCTGGCAGCTTGGTTGGTACTACTCCCCACAGGCGGAGTAGGCCTCAGGGCAGTGTGAGAGAGCTGGAGAGTTGTGGTGGGTGCAGTGCCGCGCAGGAATGAAACAAGTGGAGGCAGTAGGTGAAGTCATCCAAGCTTTACTCACTTTGGTGAAGTAGCAGCTGCAAAGCTTCTCTCTGCTTCTTGTGGCACGCTGCGGCCACCAGGAAGGGGTTCAGCACTTCCCAGGTAGATCAGGAGCACCTGTCAAGACCCCGCTGTAGTATGTTCCTTTCTTAGTAAGTTCTCCCACTGAGTCCTCTCCTGATTGTGTGTGGTATGAACGTGGTGTAAGGCTGGGCCCCCCTGGATAAACGCAGGTTGAGAGATACAGGTGGCGACTCCGCTCCGTCCGTATCCCCCTGGGATCCACTAAGCCTCCGGGCTTTTCCGACTGAGACGTGAAGTGACAGAGTCAGATATCGGGGGCCGGTTACCCCTCTTGCGGAAGGAGTCCCTCTGGCTAGGCCAGAGTGAAGAATACAGGTGGCGACTCCGCTCCGTCTGTACCCTCCTGGGATCCTTTCGCCTGTGGAGCCTATCTCCTCTGCTCCCCTCCAAGGTCTTCTTAGAACAAGACCCTGACCAGGCAGAGACACTGGTTAACTCCGACCCGCTCCTCGTCTCAAGGCCAGAGAGCGAGGACCGTGAATCTTCAGCCAGCTACAGACTCTTGCTGGACCCTGACAGAAGACCACAATCAAAGACCTTGAACTTAAGATGGCCGCCTATTATATATGATTCTATTAGTGCTCTGTTAAGTGTTTCCTCCACCCTCACCCACTACTTGGTTCCCCCTATCTTTGGTTCCCCCCATCTCCACTATCCCGGACCGGGGCAGCACCCTGGTGCATTTAGGCCCCCTACAGGACTGGAGTGGTGTAGTGTTGAGTGTGAAGTGGGGTCCTCGGTGATGCTCCATCCTTACCTGGAAGAGGAGATACCACACCTCTATCTGAGGTGCAGTATCCCTGTGGCGACTGAACCCTCAGGGGCGCCACACAGAGGCTTCCCAGGCGAGGGTTCAGCCACACTCAATCCTGCTGAGCCTTCCTGCTATGCTCCTAGCAGGTCCCAACACTGAACAACACAAATCCTTAGTGCAGGGGTTTTGAAGGACTTATGGCAAGAGCCACTGGAAAACCCGGGTTGGAGGGAGGAGGCCGCCCCACTGCCTCCTGTGACCTCCTCCGAGAAATGAAGGCCCTGCCGGGTTTTACTTAATCTGCCTTAGCCAGATAGCCTGACCAGGTCAATGCTCACCTTCATTCCTGAATTGCAGCCGCAGGTGAGTTTGTGACTGCAATGCACTTCACTGGATTTAATAGGTCTCTGTACACATTCTGGGGGATATATAACGTCCCTCGTATACGATCCCGGTCACTGCCTCACACTGCCCACATGGCTGAAAGTGAGTAGCTATATGGAGAATATAAGTTCATTCTCTCCCTGTAGCCACATTTCAATAAGGCATCCAGGCAATATTAATCTGCAATTTACCTGCAGATTAACCCTATATCTGCTGATAAATAGTATTTTTGGACATGAAAGGGTCCCTTTAAGTGCTTACCTATTTTTCTATGTAATCTATCAAACCTATCCATTATACATTTCTTGTCACTTATCCCTCACCATTCATCAATCATCCCACATTATTTATTGTACTGGCTCTTCAGACATCACAGGCTTGTTTGGGTCTCATAATGGTATTCGTCCTGATATTGACATTAATAGAGAACCTGTTAGCTCCCCTGAAATGTCTGATTTAGTAAATGCTTCTATTTTCATGGCATAACCATTCTGGGGCATATTTTCTCCTTCCTTTGTTATTACTCCTAAAAATGTATGAATAAATTGACAATTGGATGTTACCATTTCCCTTTTAAAAGGGGCATGTTCTGACACTGGCAGAATATGATCATTTAAAATATATATGCACTATATGGACAAAAGTATTGGGACACATCTCCCTATCTTTAAATTCAGGTTTTTCATGCAGTCCCATTGCCACAGATGTATAAAATCCAGCCCCTCGGCATGCAGTCCGCCATTACAGTACATATATTTGTGAAAGAACTGTATGTTCTCAAAAGCTCAATGAATTCGAGCCTAGTCCTGTAATAGGAGGCCACCATTGTAACTACTTAGTTCATGAAATTTCTTCTTTCTCAAATACTCTCCAATCATCTATGAATGATATTATTAAAAACTGGAAGTGTTTAGGAGCTACAGCAGCTCAGCCATGAAGTGCAGACCACATCAAGCTACAGATCGGTGTCACCAAATGCTGAGAAGCATAGTACATAGGGCACCAACACTCTGCTAGCTCAATAACTGCAGAGTCCAACCCTCCTCTAGCATCAGTACAAAAACTGCCCCGATAGGGCATTGATATATGTTCAATGGAGGTGCGACACCCAGAATGGCTGCCGTTCAGCTGTTGCTGGCACCAGTCGGACGTTCTTGGATGCTGCCAAATCACAGTAGCTCTGTAAAAACTATAGTGGCCGCAGCCACGTACTACAGATCCACCATGTATTACTTTGAACAGTGGGTAGATCATTAGTACCCGGCCATGGCCATTATAGAAATGACGGAGCTACTGTTTTCCAGCAGCATCTGAGAACTTCCGAACGCTGCCGCCAATAACAGCTAATCAGCTGGGGTTCCTGGTGTCGCATCCCCACCAATGAGATATTAATGGCCTATCCTGAGGATAGACAATAAATAAAAAGTAGTAGCCCACCCCTTTTAATACTTCAACATAGAGTACTATGCAAATGTTTTAGGCAGGTGTGAAAAAATGATGCAAAGCAAAAATGCTTTCAAAAATAGAAGTGTTAAAGTGAATCTGTCAGCAGGTTTTTGCTACCTCATCTGATAGCAGCATAATGTGGGCAAAGAGAAGCTGAATCCAACAATGTATCACTTAGATTACTGGGCGCAGCAATTCTGACACAATCAGAGCTTTTAGATTTAGAATGCAGCAGAGCAGAGAAAGCTAACCCCGCCCACACCAGGCTCTATGTGTACAAAGTACATAGACAAGAGAAAAACTGGCCAAATACATACTATAAAACGAAACATGGTGCTGAGACATATTGTCCGGCACCAGGTTCGTATTGCCTACTCATATATAATAGAAAGGAAACCGGAGAACACAAGAGTAGTTTAGCAAAAAGACAGAATCTTTATTTATAATCCATCATCACAGTGATAAAAGTTCTATGCAAATCACAAAACAAGGGGATCAGGAACAAATGTGCCAGAAACAAGGCAATTCCTGGAAATCAAAATGCTGGGCAAACCAAAACTAAAGGGTACATGTAGGTATGAAGGCAGCGGAGCAGTACATAGGTATATAGCCAAAATAAAGGCAATACATTAATAAAGGAGTTCACCTATTATGGGACAAAAGCTGACTCAATATATATGGTAAGAAGTATCATGTGCAAAATCGCAAAGTATTAAATAGTAGCCAAGATAAAATGCAGATCAGAGAATTGAATGTACATATATCCTACACCATAGAGTTATAGATTGCAGAATCCAAAAAGTACCCAGGACGTAGTTGAAATAACTCACCCAGCCTAAGTAGACACAGGTGAGAGGGAGCCCGCAAGATGCCAGGAAAGCCACAGGAAGTGCTACCGGTGAGGGACGCGCCCTGACGCGCGTTTCGCTTTTCTTTATCAAGAGGCGCTGTATAGTGTACCTGACAGGATCTGATTATATATGCCCACATCTAGTCACATGATAAATGAGAAAGAAGCTCATTGGTGTATAGCGGCGCGTGTGCCCGGAGCCACGCCCCCCGCCGTACGCGTCACAGCCGTCAAGTCCCGAGTACGCGCCCGGGGGCGCGCCTAGGAAACGCCCCCAGAGGCGTGCCAGGGGCAGGGAGACAGCCGGACATGCGCGCGGGACAGCCAGGGACCGGAGAACACGCGCTCCACCAAGGTTAGAAAGAGGGACCAAAAGACAGAGAGCGTACAGCCAAGTAATAGAATAAAAAACAGGTTAGGCAGGACGCTCTCAGTCCCAATCAAATTGGTAAAATAACTTAGTGGAGCATCAATATAACAACATTCCCAATAGGGTCTCATATATAATTCCAATGTGTTCCCAGGGGATAAGTCCAGAGGTATGTATTAATACAGATCAGCATGGAACAGATTCCCTCAAAAAGAGAAGGAAAGGTAATCAAAAAACTCTTGAGAGATGCTCCATGTTATCAGATGTGGGGTGTCTTGAACATCAGGTTAAAGAAGGTCCATAAGGCAGGTGCACATTAGTAATTAGTTAGTAGCCCAGGATCTAAAGAAGTGAAAAACAACCAGATTAAAAACAAACATAATAAAAACAGGCTAAAAAACTGAAGCACGAATTGAAGATCAGACAAAGATGATGCTGAGGGAGAGCATCAGCAGACAGAAAGGCCCAATCATAAAAAAGAGGAGAAGCTCAAATTTTCATTAAGGCCACGCGGTACCAGGGTATCCAGGGTGCTGATCCATCTGGCCTCTTTTTGCACAAGGCAAAGATTGTAGTCACCGCCCCGAGAGCCCAGATGCACCACATCAATACCACGCACCATTAGGCTGCGTGGGTCACAATCGTGAACTTTTTTGAAATGTCGTGGTAGTGTTCTGAGCTCTCGGCGGTCTGACACAGATTTGGCTGCGCCAATGTCCCGCACGTGCTCCCGCACCCGAATCCTCAATTCCCTTGTAGTAAGTCCTACGTAGATTTTCTGACAACCACACGTGGCATAATAAACCACGTGTGTTGTACTACAGGAAATATATCTCAAAATTTGATAGGTGCGGGAGCCTTCTGAAGTCGTGAAGGATGAACAGCGGAGGACATTGGCGCAGGCCATACAGTGGCCACATGGATAGGACCCAACCCTGGGACCGCGTGACCCAAAGGGGTTAGGTGCTAGTGGGATATAATGACTCGAGGTAACCAGATCGCCCAGATTTTTTGGCTCGTCTGGCAGTCATGAGTGGGAATTGTCCCACCACATCCCTAAGGGAGGGCTCCGCACCAAGAACATTCCAATGTCGCGAGAGGACCCACCTCATAGTTTCCCACTCGTGATTATAAGTGGAAATGAAGCGGGTCCTCTCAGGGAACCCCGAGTAAGGTGATCTCCGAGGGGGGTACAAGAGATGACTGCGGGGGGTGCTGCGGGCCCTACCATAGCCACGGCCGATGCATCGATTGCTGTAACCTCTCTGTTTGAAGCGTTGCGTCAAATCCGCCGCCTGCTTCTCAAAATTAGCATCCGTCGAGCAGATGCGCTTAATCCTAAGGAACTGTCCGACCGGGACAGCCCTAATAGTCGAAGAAGTATGTCCAGAGGCAGCATGCACCAACGAGTTAACAGCCGTGGGCTTCCTGTAGACGTCAGTCTGGATGAAGGAGTGTGAGTCCACCTCCAGAGTGACTTCCAGGAAGTCCAAACTTGTAAGGCTGTGAGTATACGTCAGTTTGATCCCCCACTCATTGGTGTTAAGCTGCCTCATAAAATCGTCGAGCTCCTCCGCCGAACCCCGCCAAAAGAATAAGACATCATCGATATACCTGAGCCATGCCACAACCTGGCCCGCGCCCCGCACACCATCGCCCCCAAAAATTTCCCTCTCCCATGCACCAAGGAAGAGGTTTGCATACGATGGTGCACAGGCCGCCCCCATGGCCGTGCCACGTCGCTGCAGGTATACCGTGTCTTTAAAAAGAAAGTAGTTATGGTAAAGGATAAAGCGGAGGAGCTCGAGGATAAATTCGCGTGAAGGGCCGTCCAGGTCGGAGGTTCCAAGGAAAAGGCCGGCGGATGCTAGGCCAAGGTCATGATCGATACAGGTATACAAGCTCTCGACATCGGCCGTGACCATAATAGTGCCCGGTTCTAAAAGGACGCCATCAACCCTAGTAAGGACGTCCGTCGTGTCCTTCACATAAGATGGAAGGGTCTCTACAAGTGGTCTCAAGTGACTGTCAACATATTGAGAGATTGGACCACAGAGACCCCCCAAACCCGACACGATCGGACGTCCCGGAGGGTTAGTGGCATCTTTATGTACTTTAGGGAGTAAGTAAAAGGTAGATGTTTTAGGGGAATGTACAGTCAGAGCTTCCACAGTCCTCTTATCTATAATACCCCTCTCGCAGGCCCGAGCCAGGATTCCCTGTAGGGTGGCGGAGAAGGAGGCTGTGGGATTGTATGGCAGCCTAGAGTAAGTATCCTTATCTCTCAGCTGTCGCAAAGCCTCCCTCTCATATCTATGGTGGGGCCACAGGACGATGTTTCCTCCCTTGTCTGCCGGTTTAATAACCGTGTCCTTAAGTGTTTTAAGTTGTTGAATCGCTTGGCGTTGGGCGGAGGTTAGGTTATCGAACTTTCTCCGTGTGGAGAGTTTTTTAAAATCCTCCGCCACTAGATTGACAAAGATTTCCACTGCCGGACAGATAGACAAGGGAGGAAACCTCGTTGATTTAGGATTCCTTGCCTGTGGTAACCCACCTGGGGGAGGAGTTGTTTGTTCCAAAAGAAGATCCTCCAGGTGTTGTAGAGCCTCCTCCTCAATCACCACTGGGTCGTGATCACCATCCGACCTAAAATGGAGTTCTTTTAAAATCAATTTCCGAGCAAACAGATGGAGGTCCTTGAGGGCCGTGAAATAGTCAAAAGAGTTAGTAGGAGAAAACGACAGGCCCATACTAAGGACCTCCATCTGTGTCTCAGTCAGAGTATGATTACTTAAGTTCATGACACGGAGCCCCCCGCAGGGATCACCAACCTGGTAAGGGGTTGTCTGCTTCCTCCTATTATTCGGTCTCGTTTGGATACGTCCAGTGAATTGAGTAGAGGAGCCACCCTGGGAGTCCACGCTAGTAGCTGGTAATTGACCCTCACTGGAGGTTCCAGAGGCAATTGAGGTGGACCTGGATCGTACGTAAGAATTATTACGAGATCTTGGTCTTAGATTTTCAACCGGTGATCTCCACCGATACACTCTATGGGTGGACTTATCCTGTGTATCGCGTTGAAATTTTTTTATTTTCATAGCTTGAATTTCTTTAACAAGTTTCTGACTGTCCACGTCAACTGCCTCATGGAGTTTCTTAAGGTCATCACTAGATAAATCCTTCCTAAGTTGTCCTTGTAGAAGATCTATCTCTGATTCTAACTCCCGAAGAGATTTTTCATTTTGCTATTTAAGGAGACCCAGGAAGCCCAGGGAACAATTGTTGGCCAAGGATTCCCAATTATTTTTAAAAGATTCATCTTCAATTTTGAAAGAGGGAAAAATCTGTATCCTCAGGCCTCTGGGGATCAGAGCTTTTTCAATATATTTAGTAAGAAAGGCGTGGTTCCACCAGGTGCGACATCTCCGTTTGATTAAGGCCTTAAAGCTGGCAATGCTCTCCCTCAGTGTCTGATCTGTGTCTGGCACCGCCAACCCCCATTGCCAGATAACTCATCTAACTGTGCGAGCCAAGTGGTATCTCGTGCACGAAAATCCATTGTGGGCCAGGTAAGAACTGTAAAGATACAGAAGAACATATATAAGAGAAAAACTGGCCAAATACATACTATAAAACAAAACATGGTGCTGAGACATATTGTCCGGCACCAGGTTCGTATTGCCTACTCATATATAATAGAAAGGAAACTGGAGAACACAAGAGTAGTTTAGCAAAAAGACAGAATCTTTATAATCCATCATCACAGTGATAAAAGTTATATGCAAATCACAAAACAAGGGGATCAGGAACAAAGGTGCCAGAAACAAGGCAATTCCTGGAAATCAAAATGCTGGGCAAACCAAAACTAAAGGGTACATGTAGGTATGAAGGCAGCGGAGCAGTACATAGGTATATAGCCAAAATAAAGGCAATACATTAATAAAGGAGTTCACCCATTATGGGACAAAAGCTGACTCAATATATATGGTAAGAAGTATCATGTGCAAAATCGCAAAGTATTAAATAGTAGCCAAGATAAAATGCAGATCAGAGAATTGAATGTACATATATCCTACACCATAGAGTTATAGATTGCAGAATCCAAAAAGTACCCAGGACGTAGTTGAAATAACTCACCCAGCCTAAGTAGACACGGGTGAGAGGGAGCCCGCAAGATGCCAGGAAAGCCACAGGAAGTGCTACCGGTGAGGAACGTGCCCCGATGCGCGTTTCGCTTTTCTTTATCAAGAGGCGCTGTATAGTGTACCTGTACATAGACAGTGGGCTGCTTATGACATTAGGGGGCGTTACCGGACTAGTGTAGTCAGCAATATTAATCTTTTAGTGTTAAATCCTTCACAGTTAGTAAACTACAGCACGCACTTTGACAAGTGACACATCTCTGAATTCTGTGTTTCAGTCTCTATCTCCTGCTGTCTTCAGATTACATAGCAGAAACCTGCTAACTGATTGCCTTTAATACTTTATTTTCCTCAATTAAAATACAAAGTGAATGATCCAAAGAGAAATCTAAATCAAATCAATATCAAATCAATACTTCAAAACAGCATAAATTATTCTAGGCAAACTTTCACATCATTTTTGAAGGAACTTGGCAATGAAGTTGTTACAAACATCTTGAAGAACTAAATACAGAATTCATGTATTCGACACAAACTTGGTGATTTTGAGATCAGGGCTCTATGGGGGCCATATCATTACCTCCAAGACTACTTATTCTTCTTTACTTCTTTACGCTAAAGATAGCTCTTATTGATATTGGCTGTATGATTGGGGTCGTTGTCCTACTGCAGAATAAATTTGGAGCAAGACACCTCCCTGATAGTATTGCATGATGGATAAGTATCTGCTTTTATTTCTCAGTATTGAGGACACTTTTAATATTGACCACATTCTCAGCTCCATTTGCTGATGCTGAAATTTGCAAGGACCCTCCACCATGCTTCACTGTTGGTGCAGACGCTCATTATTGTACTGCTCTCCGCTTTGTCAGCAAACAAACTGCCTTCTGTTACTGCCAAATATTTCACATTTTGGCTCATCAGTCTACAATACCAGCTACCATTTTTCTAGACCCAAGTTTCTATTTTATCATGCATAGTTGAGTGTCTTGGCCTTGTTTTCACGTCAAAGGTATTGAGGGGGTTGGCTATAATTCTTCTCTCTAGACTTCTCTAAAAACTAGATATATGTAGCTGTGTCTCAATGATTGCTGTCAGTTCGGAGTTGATGGAACTGCTGGACATCTTCCGATTCAGAAGGGAAGTAATCATGATATGTCTTTCTTCTGCTGTACTACGTGTCCTTGGCCGATCACTGTGTCTACAATCCTTAATGTTGCCCATTTCTTGGTGTCCTCTAAGCTAAGAAATACAGCAGATATTTATCCCATCTCGCAGTACCATCAGTGAGACATCTGATTGGCTCCAAACTGATTCTGCAGCAGGACAACAACCCCAAACATACAAGACATGTCATTAAGAACTATCTTAAGTGTAAAGAAGAACAATGAGTCTTTGAAGTGTTGATATGACAGAGTCCTGATATCAACATCATCAAGTGTTTATTGGGTTACATAAAGAGACAGAAGGATGCGCACAAGACTACATCCAAATATTTTGTGCAAGTGTACCTAGAAGAATTGATGCAGTTTTGAAGGCAAAGGGAGGTCACACTAAATATTGATGTGATTTAGATTCTTTTTGTTCATTCACTTTGAATCTCGTTAATTGACAAAAAATTAACTAGAATCACTTCTATTTTTGAAAGTATTTTTACTTAGCATCATTTTTTCACACTTCCCTAAAACTTATGCACAATACTGTTAACCGAGAGTTTGGATATTTGTATGCTTTAAGCATTGCTGGAACAGTTTTTGGAATGCCCTTTTCTATTCCAGCATGTATGAGTCCCAGTGCACAAAGCAAGGTTCATCAAGGCATGATTGGGTGAGTTTGGTGTGAAAGAACTTGATTGGCCACACAGAGCCCTGACCTCAGCCCAATCAAACACCTTTGGAATTAACTAGAATGGAGATTGCAAGCCAGGCCCTTACGTCCAACACCAGTGTCTCATGTGTCTGACTTCACAAATGCTCTTGTGAATGAATGGGCAGAAATTCCCAAAAACACACTCAAAAATCTTACTGAAGGTCTTCCCAGAAGAGTAGGAGATGTTATAGCTGCAAAGTGGAGACAAACTCCATGTTAATGTGTATGGATTTATAATAAGATGTTATAAAAGCTGCTGTAGGTGTCCCAATACTTTTGTCCTTATTGTGTATTTTGACCATGCTTTTGTCCTATTTAACATTATTGTAAAATAGGATGCACCATGTATTAATAAGCCATTTCTAGATCAAATATTCTGAGATAAAGGCTAGAAGAAAGTTGAGAATATGATCTTTGCCAGGAACTGAATTATTTATGGAGTAACAGTCTCAAGATAAACCCTATCTTCTCTTGATGCAGCTGACAAAACAGATGAGGAATCAGATAGCACTAAGGAAGCTGCAGCCAATATGGAAAAAGAATATGAAAAATTAAAGGATTCTACAAAGCCTGAAGAGCCAAAAGAAACTGCAGAAAGTATAAAACACAAAGGTACATACATATAGGAGAATAATATTACGAACATTTTATTCTTTCAGACTTGTCTTCCAGGTAGGAATTGGGAAAGTAAACCATAAAAGCATGTTTATACAGTACAGACCAAAAGTTTGGACACACCTTCTTCTCATTTAAAGATTTTTCTGTATTTTCATGACTATGAAAATTGTACATTCACACTGAAGGCATCAAAACTATGAATTAACACATGTGGAATTATATACTTAACAAAAAAGTGTGAAACAACTGAAAATATGTCTTATATTCTAGGTTCTTCAAAGTAGCCACCTTTTGCTTTGATGACTGCTTTGCACACTCTTGGCATTCTCTTGATGAGCTTCAAGAGGTAGTCACCGGAAATGGCCTTCCAACAATCTTGAAGGAGTTTCCAGAGATGCTTAGCACTTGTTGGCCCTTTTGCCTTCACTCTGCGGTCCAGCCCACCCCAAACGATCTCGATTGGGTTCAGGTCTGGTGACTGTGGAGGCCAGGTCATCTGGCGTAGCGCCCCATCACTCTCCTTCTTGGTCAAATAGCCCTTACACAGCCTGGAGGTGTGTTTGGGGGTCATTGTCCTGTCGAAAAATAAATGATGGTCCAACTAAACGTAAACCGGATGGAATAGCACGCCGCTGCAAGATGCTGTGGTAGCCATGCTGGCTCAGTATGCCTTCAATTTTGAATAAATCCCCAACAGTGTCACCAGCAAAGCACCCTCACATCATCACACCTCCTCCTCCATGCTTCACGGTGGGAACCAAGCATGTAGAGTCCATCCGTTCACCTTTTCTGCGTCACACAAAGACACGGTGGTTGGAACCAAAGATCTCAAATTTGGACTCATCAGACCAAAGCACAGATTTCCACTGGTCTAATGTCCATTCCTTGTGTTCTTTAGCCCAAACAAGTCTCTTCTGCTTGTTGCCTGTCCTTAGCAGTGGTTTCCTAGCAGCTATTTTACCATGAAGGCCTGCTGCACAAAGTCTCCTCTCAACAGTTGTTGTAGAGATGTGTCTGCTGCTAGAACTCTGTGTGGCATTGACCTGGTCTCTAATCTGAGCTGCTGTTAACCTGCGATTTCTGAGGCTGGTGACTTGGATAAACTTATCCTCAGAAGCAGAGGTGACTCTTGGTCTTCCTTTCCTGGGGCGGTCCTCATGTGAGCCACTTTCTTTGTAGCGCTTCTTTTGCAACTGCACTTGGGGACACTTTCAAAGTTTTCCCAATTTTTCGGACTGACTGACCTTCATTTCTTAAAGTAATGATGGCCACTCGTTTTTCTTTACTTAGCTGCTTTTTTCTTGCCATAATACAAATTTTAACAGTCTATTCAGTAGGACTATCAGCTGTGTATCCACCTGACTTCTGCACAACACAACTGATGGTCCCAACCTTATTTATAAGGCAAGAAATCCCACTTATTAAACCTGACAGGGCACACCTGTGAAGTGAAAACCATTTCCGGTGACTACCTCTGGAAGCTCATCAAGAGAATGCCAAGAGTGTGCAAAGCAGTCATCAAAGCAAAAGGTGACTACTTTGAAGAACCTAGAATATAAGACATATTTTCAGTTGTTTCACACTTTTTTGTTAAGTATATAATTCCACATGTGTTAATTCATAGTTTCGATGCCTTCAGTGTGAATGTACAATTTTCATAGTCATGAAAATACAGAAAAATCTTTAAATGAGAAAGTGTGTCCAAACTTTTGGTCTGTACTGTACATGAGCAAAATTGTGCAATGGCAGCATACATCAATATCAAGTGAAGAAAACGCTGCAGAAAAGCTGGGTGTGAGAACCAAAGGAAAAAGCATATATGAGGGCCGGAAGTAATCCATATCATCCCACAACTAAAGAGGGCATATGGGAACTTTTAGATAATAAGGAGTTCTAAGGGAGGAGACGTTCCCCACCACCAGGTGTCTAGTTCGCACAACAGAGAATGTGTATGGTGGAGGTCAGAGGAAATAACTGCTGGCTTAACCAGAATTTGGCCCACAACTACTTTAAGTGCATAGCCTATTTTAGGCATAATTGCAAAAGCCATTGTGGTTGTGCCAAATTTGCGATTATATATACAAAAATCCTGGAAAAGGGGTTGTGCAGTTCTTTGTTTAAATGGCGCTATGATCCATCTGCCGAAAATAGCTGAGCTTTGTAATTGACCATCTCTGGTAGTCCCTTAGACAATAAGGCTATGTCCGCACATTCAGGATTTGAATGCAGAAAATTTCTTAAGGTTTCTGCATCTCTTGGCAGGAAAAACGTTGCAGAAAAAACATAATTTTTGCCGCATTTTTGATGCTTTTTTTTATGCGTTTTTGTACATCAATGAATGCTTTTTGGAGCTAAATAAAGATATTTGAAAAAAGAAACGTGGGACATCGCTTTAACCCTCGGATTGCTGTCAGACCTAGGGTGAGTATATTGGTTAATTTAAATGATTAAAGAATGTGTCTGTTGTATTTCAAATAAAGTGTTTTACTCTGTGTGTGTGTTTATTTAACTCTTTACTTTACGTTTAGTAATGAAAGGATCTGATTGACACCTTTTCATCCCTAAACAAAAGGGCTAGGTGTCAGCTAATCCCATAACCCAATCTCATTAGCATTCCCATTCATGTCATTTCTGGGGCAGCTGAGAGCTGCTATTTTTAGCCTAGGAAGGTGCCATTAGGCAAACATGGTCCCTGGATATTATTAACAGCTCACAGCTGTTTCGTTAGTCACTACGTCCCCACGAACAGCAACAAGCAGCGGTTTGGACACAGCGTATTTTAGCTGCGTCCAAAACGCTGTGTTCTAATGCCACACTTTTGTTGTCAATACAAGCGGATCCACTGCATATAATGACATTTCAATTGGTCAAAATCTGCATCGGAGATTAGTGTCCACTACAGAAATTGACATGCTGCAGGTGAGTTTAGGTACGTGCCCATGATCAGAAGCTGTAGCGGATTTGAAGCAGCATATTTATGCAGCATCAAACCCGCAGCGTCCAGATGTTACAGCATAGTGGATGGGATTTCTAGAAATCCCATGTCCACTATGCGTGCATCTAAGGCTGCGGATCACCTGCGGATACTGACATGCGGCGCTTCTTTCAGGACCGCAGCATGTCAAATTCTCTTGCGGAGTCGCCAGTCTCCGCAACAGAAATTCGACCACTAGAATGTATTGAATGTGTTAAATCTGCATGGTTCAGTAAACACATGCGGATTTACCTGCGTTCAATAGAAAGCAGCATTTTGAACACAGCAAAAATATTCTGCGTCCAAAGCACTGCTATGTCCAGATCATGGGCACATAGCCTAAATTTTAAAAAATAGGCGTGGGTTCTCTCGTCATTTTCATAACCAGTAGAGGAATCTGGGGGTTGATATTAGTAGCCGAGAAAGGGGCCATTAGCCAAAAATGTTCCCTGGCTATTAATAACAGCCCACAGCTGTTTGCTTAGCGTTTACTGGCTAGATTACAGGGGGTCCCCAGAAAAAAAATTGACGTAGGGTCCCCCTACAAAATCTAACCAGCAAAGGCTAAACAGACAGCTGCGGGCTGATATTAATAGCCAGTGAAGGGGCCATGTATACTAGCCCCCTCCGCGGCTAATGATATCAGCTCTCTGCAGCCCCAGAAATGGCGCATCCATAAGATGTGCCAAATCTGGCGCTTAGCCTCCGCTCTTCCCACTGCCGTGTAGCGGTGGCAAGTGGGGTAATAAGGTTGGGGTTCATTTCAGCCTTGTATTGGCATGATATCCAGGTTAGTAATGGAGGGCGTCTATAAGATGCCCCCATTACTAACCCCGTAGTAAGGCTTTTGACGCTTTTTCAATAAAGACACAACCAGAATAAAGTCTTTTATTTAAATAAAATTCCACACGGTTATAATAATTAATTTAAAAATAAAAAACACCACTGTATACTCACCTAACACCCAGTCCCCGAAGCCCTCGTCTCCTTTAAAAAAACAAACAAAAACAAAACACCATATCCCTCACCTGTCCTCCGTCATGACGTAATCCCAGTGTCCCACAATGATCCGGGTCACTTCTACAGCAGCCACATCAATCACTGATGTCACTGTTGTAGAAGACAGTACTATACACTGACAGGACTCCTGTCCGTGTACATCGCTGCACTGCTGGGGCTGAGTTTACCTGAGTTCATCAGCTGAAGGTCAGCTGATCAGCCCCGGTGCCCTCATCTACTGCACCAGTGTTGAATGGGAAAATTCCCATGCAGCACTGATGCCGTAAGTGAGGTCCCAGAGCTCGTCAGCTGATCTTCAGCTGATGAACTCAGCCCCAGCAGCACAGCGATGTACACTACCGGGAGCGATCACGCTCCTGTCAGTGTATTGCCAGCAGCCTGATGATCGGGTCGCCATGGGATATCGGGAGGACAGCGGACAGGTGAGAATGAAAGGTGTTTTTTATTTTAATTTAGATTTTTATTTATTTTTTTAAACACAGTGCACAGACGCCGGCTGAGGAGGCTACTTCTCCCCTCAGCCGCACCTGCTCCCGCTGTTATCAGTGGGAGCGGCGGTCGGATGATGGGAGGAGTAGTCTTCTACCCTGGCCCGGGTACCATTCTTTGTGCGTTTTTGAGTCGTTTTTGACTCATTGACTTGAATTGAGTCAGTCAAATCCGCAGCAAACATCTGCAGCAAATCCGCAAATATATTTATACCTCATTTTTTGCTGCGGATTTGACTGACCCAATTCAAGTCTATGGGTAAAAAACGCTGCAGAAGCGCACAAAGAATTTACATGCAGCAGATTTAAATGCAATGACAATCCTGGCAGGAAAATTCCTGATCATGTGCACAGCACTTCAGGATTGTCACTGCATTAGCTGGCACACGGATTACCTCGCGTTTTTGGTGCATTTCCAAGCGGGAAAAACACAGCGAAAACGCATAAAAAACGCACAGTGTGCACAATGCTTAAGTGGAATGGAGGTAATGTATACTTGACCACCAGTACATTCCAATAGGGCACTGCAGAACCCTGTTCTCGGGATTTGAGTGAATCTCAGCAGTGGGACCCTAGAAATCAGCAAGTTATGAGTAACTTGGTACAATCCCTTGGTATATCTCGTATCTTCACAGCATAGACAATTGCCTTCAGATGACTCCAAAGATAAAAGTCTAAGGGGGTCATATCGGGAGACTGTTCATGTAGGAATGCTCGGACCTGACACCCATAATGTGGTGGTGCACCATCTTGTTGGAAAAACTCAGGGAACGTGCCATCTTCAGTGCATAAAGAGGGCAACACATCATCATGTAGCAATTTCAGATATCCAGAGGCATTGAGGTTTCCAGTGATGAAGAATGGCCCCACTATATTTGTACCTCATATACCACACCATACCATCAAGATACGAGATGTGCAGCATCTGAAACAACGGATACTGGAAGCCTGTGCTAGCATTTCTTCTGTGGTGTTGCTATCAGTGTGTCAAGAGTGGGAGAAGAGGGTTGATTGACAATCCAACACAATGGGCAGCACTTTGAACACATTTTATAAGTGGTCATAAACTTGTAAAAAACTCATGAAAGAATAAAGTTACGTTAAAACCAAGCACATCGTTGTTTTTCTTATGAAATTCTCAATAAGTTTGATGTGTCGCATGACCCTCCCATTGAAAAAAATAAAGTTGGATCCAAAATGGCCGACTTCAAAATGGCCGCCATGGTCACCACCCATCTGGAAAAGTTTTCCCCCTCCCATATACTAATGTGCCACAAACAGGAAGTTGATATCACCAACCATTCCCATTTAATTTAGGTGTATCCATATAAATGGCCCACCTTGTATATAAAACATAACAAGTAAATCACTAATAAAACATAATAATAATATCGACGGAACCGGTGCTCCGTGAGGGGAAAGTCTCATAGTCTTTAGTAAGTGGGCAGATCCTCACAATTATTGTTGAAAGTTTCAGTTAAATTAAGAATTTACTATGAGACCTTACTAGACGTAACACTAGTAGTTATTGTTTTATGCAGTTTTTCCTCTGTTAGATTAAATCCATTAGATTCTGCATTCAGAACAGTATACTTTGCCAGGAAAGCTGAAATGTTCTTGAAACTATTATAACATCCTATGTATTTATGGAAGGTATCACATGGGTATTCACTGGGATCAATCCAATACTTGTAAATTTGGTCTTAAAATAATATTATGTTCTAGGAAAAAAGAAGAACACTTTCATATAAATGGATGCTGAAAATAGCACTGCTGCGTCAAACTGCTTCTAATCCCATTATCTATCAATCATTAACAATCTCTGCCGTTTTCTCCAGGGAAAGCTGAAACATATTTAGAAGCAATCAGAAAGAATATTGAGTGGATGAAAACTCACAACAAACAGAAGAACAAAGAAGGTAATAAAAGTGGGATACAAATCATTTACTGTTGACACCACTCTGTGCGCAGGGCGGGGGCAAATCAAAGGTCATCATTACGCTGGATCTCAGTTTCCTTCATTATCACCCAGTGATGCCCAGAAAAAAAAGTGTTATATTGTGTATCTACAACAATATAAGTTTCTAGGAGAGCTTGTTTCATGATAATCTTGCCGTTTAAATATCCAATCATCCGATGAATAAGAAATCACTAGTTCATCAGGTGAAATGATTTTTTGATTTAAAAAAGATCATTGTTTTTGGTAGCGCATCTTCCGGGGTAAACAAAACTCATGCTTCCAAGAATAATGGCAGCCTATGTGCACTGAATGATCTATTACAAGTCATCCAGTGCTCATTGCTAAGTGCGGGCAGACCGCACTGTGTAAACAGGGTATTAAATTAAAGTAGATCGGTAAATATTTTGTTTAACATTGCATAATCTGGTCAGGTAAAACCACCTTAATTCTCCCATAAACACATTAGATTTCCGCCAGTATCACTAGGATGGGCCAAACATCTAATTGTATGCGGTCTACTGACAGATGATGTTGGGGAATGATACAGATCAGGCCGTCTAAATGCAAAAGTCCGATCCTTTTGTTCTCTGAGAAACAAGGCGCTGCCAGAGAAGGATTTAGGTCTAAGTGCAGGCACAGCATTTTTTTCATGTTTATGTCTATTTTCTTTCTAGATCATGATATTTCAAAGCTGAGAGACTTCATCGACCAGCAGGCAGACACCTACGTAGAAAAAGGAATCCTGGACCAAGAAGAAGCCAATGTAATAAAGCGCATCTACAGTAGCCTGTGAGGAAGATACTGCGGAGTGCTCTTACTACCATGGGAAATAAGCTTTAGATTTAGAAACTATCACTATGATCCAAACCCCACACTTTTTCAGTGTACTGTTAGTAAGCAGGTTGATTTACTAAAGGCATTTAACTGTTCAGCAGGCAGCTTGAGGCCTGTAGACTTTTTCAGTTGTACATTTCTTTTGGTTAATTTTACATGAATCTAATAAATATAGAAAAAGAAGTTACATCTGTAGCAGTAGCGGGGTGCACATGTGGTGATCCTTAAGATGGCTGTATAGTTTAAAGTTTTTCCTTTTCAAATGTTTTTGAGCCTGTTTACTTTTTTGATTTATCGATCCTCAGATTGAGTCTCCACCATTAGTTATAGGCCTCTATTCACATTAGGGTCATGCTGGGTCTGCTGAAATCAGCACATTTGGCCGTTGGCCTTCAGATGTGGTATGTGGGTCGAATCCTTTTGTTCTCCATGTCAGAGCTGTCTTATAGCAGTTTTCTACCCTCTCCCCATTGAATACACATAAACAACCAGCTGAGCGTTCAAATGTAGGGAGAATCCGAAAAGACAGCTGTTGATCAGCCAACAGATATGTCATATGAATGGGCACCTTAATGTACAGGATACTAGAACGTCCATCCATTGCAGTGTGCAGCAATATCTACTGTCAGTTTTACAGGAATCTGAGCATAGCCCTTGTACATCTCCAGCACCAAACATCTGTAGAATTTCCCATAATCAGGTGTTCAAGGGGAACGTGTGATCTAATTTTCTCAATTATCTGATGCTGAACATGTACAGGCTTAGGCTGGGGTAACATTGTGTATGTAGCCGATGGTTAGTGGTTCCATTGGGGGTAGTTGCCTGTGTCTCAGACCCTTCCTCAAATAGGCAGATACCACCGAAATGTTTGCAGACAGAGCACACAGTGACACAACCTGCACCATTACAGTCAGTAGAGCCAAATGTCCGAATCCCATTTTCCAGGGCTCCAAACATACAGGTGCTTCTCACTAATTAGAATATCATCAAAAAGTTAATTTATTTCAGTTCTTCAATACAAAAAGTGTATGGCACGCTGGATTGATGCAGTAATTGATGCCAAAGGATCCCCGACCAAGTATTGAGTGCATTTACTGAACATACATTTCAGTAGGCCAACATTTCGGATATTAAAAACATTTTTCTATAAAGTATTCTAATTTACTGAGATAATGACTTTTGTGTTTTCATTGGCTGTAAGCCATAATCATCAACATTACCAGAAATAAACACTTGAAATAGATCACTCTGTGTGTAATGACTCTATATAATATATGAGTTTCACTTTTTGTATTGAAGAACTGAAATAAATTAACTTTTTGATGATATTCTAATTTAGTGAGAAGCACTTGTAAGCTAGATGGAATCACTGACCGTAAGCTAAAACGTAATGTAAACCCAGCCTTAGGGTAACCCTCATGACCACTATGACAATGTAGGTCGCTTCACTGCTCATAGGAGTGAGCCATACACTTTCTTCTTTTATACAGTAGGGCAGTGATTTCCATTCTGGTGCACAAAATATTAACTCTCAGACTCATCTTGCATTGACAGATGCATGCTGGAAGTTATACTTTTGCCACAGTTGGATGGTCATAGACTAAAGATCATAACAGAAGAGGCAACTGGGACAATCAAAAATGAATAAATAAATGACATGGTAGTGATTGATTTTACCATTATCTTATAAATAAACAGATGTAGCAAAGGTTATCATGACACACAACGCATTATCCTGATACCTTGTCACCCATCAGCATCAGAGGAATGGCATTAGTCTAGGAGGTATGTATACTGTTTTTTATGATGGGCAGTAGAGTTAATAAGGGGTTTTCCAGTAATGGTAAAGTTATCTTAAAGGGGTTGACCGATATAAAAGAAATTTCTTATGGCATGGATACGCTTACAATAATCTTCCAGAAAAACATCTTATGATGCGCTCTTCTAGTCACATGACTACTGCTGGCAATCACAGGCTGCAGCGGTCCTCTGATTTTTAATTGGAGCAGGCATTGCTTTTGGAGACTGCACACATCTCTACAGCGTCCTGCATTAGATCTACGGGTAGGTCATTATGCCTGTTTTTTTATTTTCAGCATGCCCATGGCAAAACATTATTTCTTTAATATTGTGCAAGCCATTGAGTAATGTAAAAGTGGAATAACACTCTTTTTGTTCTGTGATATTGGAGTCAATTTAACCTTTGCTGGATCTGTATCTATTGTAGCTCTATGATATCATTTATTCCTGGAGAATGTATTCTGTGCTGATGACAGATGCACTTTAATAAATCAGCCTGTTCCATCCCTTTGCATCACTCTAATTTGTAAGTACAGGAGATGAATACTTCTCCTTTATGACATCCATTTGCTTATATTTATACCAGTAGTGTTTGAGTCGGATTCCTTCACTTCTACTCATTTACAGGACTGAGGTAGCCTGGATGTTCATAAACCCTGAACCTTCCATAATCCAGTGAATTTTCTTAATCTTCTAAATATTACAGATGATATATTACTCAATAAAACCTTTTTCGTTTCTACAGAAATCTATGGGAACTGTTAGCAGTATATGAGGATCTCACCTAAAAAGAAGCCCTCCCATTATTTTTTTCCACCTAAACCTGTGTAAATGTTCGTGTCGTGTGGTGTCGGTGTATAAATATAGTCACCGATTGCCGCCTTCTCCGGTATCCCCTTCCGTTCTGCTTCTCTTCTGAGTCACATGATGGCAATTCCGAGTCTCAGGATAACACTGAGCTCTATGTGTGAGTCGGAAGTCTATGGAGAATTATTCTGCCGTTGCATAGGCTTACATTGTAAAAGCCAGTTCCGGGTCAGATGGAGTGCAGTGTGATTCGGAGAGTCTCAATTGCCATCATGTGACTCGGAAGAGGACTGGAACAGCATTGGAAACCAAGGAAGACTACGATACATGAGTATATTGACACACTGACACTACACTACATATCCATTTACACAGGTTTAGGGGAGAAAAAAGTTAATGGGAGGGTTTCTTTAATAGCCAGTCTTTATAGTTAATATCTCAACATATAGATGTAACAGAGATAAATGTTACTTTAAGTGACTATGTATTTCTTATTTGTGGAAATCCTATCCGGTGCCCTGCTTGCCTCCACCGCTGAGATCAGCGTTCCATTCCTCCTTCTACCAAGATGACTGCCCGCCAGTGCGGTGCGGGGAGTGCAGGGGTAAGGCTAAACCAAGCCTTCCCTGAAGATCCAGAGCTAGGGATAGAGAAAGCAGGAAGGCCTTGGTTTAGACTTACCAGTGCACTTCTTATGCCAGAGAGGCGGCCATCTTGGTAGCAGGAAAAGCAGAACGACTAATCTGAGTGGTGAAGGCAGACGGAGGCAAGCGGAATGCACTAAGTAGAGGACTACACATGAGAAGTGTAGTCACTCTTCAGCCCCATGGTGTAGGGTCGCTTTTACCATTTATTTTTTGAGAGTAATTCATACAACAGACATTGATGGCCTCGTGCTAGGATGTCTGTAAATCATCACAGTGACCAAAGAAATAGTGACTTTAGCACTGCCATATCTGTATGTGTATGAAGTCTTGTAAATAGAATAGAACTGTAGAGACTTATAGAAGATTCAAGTTCTCCTCTGCTACATCTGTAGGTAAAGTGACTATTGTAAACTCAATGAATAAACTAAAAGTGACTGACTAGAAACACAATTTAGTTCCGATTCCACCACGGTCTACATATCATGTGTTACTATCAGTTGTATGCGCTTTGTGTCCACCATAAAAAAAACTGTACGTGCTATTCCGCTCCACAATTGTTCACATCCTCACTTGTATAATTAATTCTTCATCTAAATTTGATTAAACTTTACAAAAAAGGGATTTTGCAATTCATTTATTGCATATTATTAATTCAGAATGGCATAAAGACTGAGTTCTTCTGTTTAACCAAGATTTGTAACTTTAGAGATATGTGATTGCAATTCTGTTTTTTTCTATGGTGCTTGTTGTATTACAATTCGCTATAGTTTCCTGATGTGGTTCAGTTCACAGTCGTGCGTCAAGTGCAGGTGAAAGTCGAGGAAAATGACATGCTTGCCAGCTTCTGTATGGCGTCAGAAAACCGATTTTTATGGTAATCTATGTTCTGTTTTAGCCGTCTCAGAGCTTCCCAGACACAAGACATACAATGCTACATGTATGGAGGGTCTTTTTCTTGAAAGGTTAAAGGGATTGCACATTTATAGTATAAGGAAATGTTCAAGTTTATACATTATCTTTTCATTGCTTACCATTGTAAATACCTCTGCTTGCTGTCTATAAATGAAACCGTTATCGTATATATTACCAAGATGAAAACCCATCCTCTTCCATGTCTAGTTCACGGAAGCACCTGCAGCTGTTACAACATATCAGTTTAGACAGTTCTCCTTCACGCCAGACTTACATGGAACCAGTCACCCTTGTTTTGCTACCCTATCAGAGAGCAGAATAATTTAGGGGCAGAGACCCTGATTCCAGTGATGTATCACTTACTGGGCTGCTTGCTGTAGTTTTGATAAAATCACTGTTCTATCTGCTGCAGAAATACCAGTTCCCTCAATGCTGAGCTCTGTATAACCCCACACACACCACTGATTGGAAGATGTCTGCTTATGCAATCAATGGTGGAGGTGGGGTTATACAGAGCTTATGAATATGGAGAACTACATGGCAGCAAGTATACTAGTCCTCTGGTGATAATCTGCTGCTGATAAAACAGTGATTTTATAAAAACTACACTAAGCAGCCCAGTAAGTGACACACCACTGGAATCAGGGTCTCTTTACATTATGCTGCTCTTAGTTTGGGTGGCAAAAACCTGGTGACAGATTCCCTTTAAACCTCTTTGCTATCTTGATACATTGTAAGTAGCCAATGAATAGCACTAAAAGGTTATTTCCAACATTGTAGTCTATCAGCTATCTCAAGAACGGGGCTCTGAAATGCTCCATTGGAATGAAGTGGTGTCCATTCAAAATTTCTAGGACAGCAAGAAAAAGCAAGGCACTGGACTCTCCCATCTCTGGCAGTCCCATAGAGATTTGTCTGCCATAAAGGTGTATGAACCCTCTAATGTACCCATGTGAGCATCCAATTTCACATCAAGTTTTTTCCTTTGTAGAATTGTCTGTGTCAAACATAAAAAAAAAAATGGCAAGTTTCGTCAGACTCTACACAGCTTCGTATTATATAGCAGTACAGGCTCCATAAAAGTGCACATAAACCATCGGAGCTACTGTACATCTATAAGTCCAGGATCGGACACTGACAGCCCATGTGCAAGAAATGTGTCTGGCCCCCCTCCATGACTGATACACTGCTTATGATGAGGGCAATCTGGCCATGGGCCCCCTGGAGCATCAGGGCTCCGAGCAACAAGCCAGACTGCTTTCATTACTACCACCCTGCAAGCAGGGGCGTGCATAGAACTTTTTGTATGGTGCCCTGTGATTTCTAATTGGCCCCCCCACACCTCTAAAAAAATATATATATATTTATATTTTTTTTACCGAGATATTATATATATATATATATATATATATATATATCTAGCAGGGTCCAGCGCAGTCATACTTGCAGTGAAGTGACAACTAGAGTGTCAGCTATGTCGGTGAGCAGAACATTGCGAGATACGGTTGACTCTCTAGTTGGTACATGACAGCAAGTGCGCAAAGCGCATACTCGTTGTAATGTGGGAACTGTTGGAATTGGCAGAGCCCAGCCATATATATATTATATTAAACTATATGTCTGGTATCTATACCGTTTGATATCTGGTTGCATACTACAAATAAAAGTACGGAATAGTGTAGTAGACTGCACTATTTCATACAACGGTTATCTTGTAAAAGACGTATTTAAAACATTTACATTTTTTTATAGTGAATGTTGGAAACCACTTTATGGCATCCATAGGAGGCAACTGTTTAACATACAGTATGTGTGGCGCCCTGCTGCGCATTGGTGCCACAGATCCTAGAAGGGTGCATGGACGGATTCCTCCACAAGAGGCCCTCATAGCATACACACACCTCCACCTTCCACCTCAGACCACCAGAGAGAGCCCGGATAGGGATATAAAAAGGGAAGGTGGAGCTAGGCAGGGGGTCTGTGAGAAAGTCTGAGTCTAGTCAGTCTGGAATCTACAGCCTGGAGACACAGTCTAAAGTCAGTCTGTAAGGAGTCTAGATAACAGTTTCCTCAGGGGACAGAGGTAGTTCCAGTCCCTCTAGAGAGAGTTCAGACTCATAAAGCTCAGACAAGTGAGCCAACGGCGTGCCGACGCCATAAGAGCGGTGAAGAGTAGCGAAGCCTACTGCCAGTGTGAAGCCTAGTGAGGGCCCTGAGCGGCCGAAGGCAAGTGGAGAAAGCGAGTTACATAGGGGGCAGAGGAGCTTAGCCAGCTCACCCCAAGACCATATACCGGACACCGGGTCCGTGTCTGCAAGGATCTCTAGGACCAGCAGAAACAACCGGAACCCCTGGCGAATTACATGTCCCAGGAACACCAGAAGCTGACCGTTATCCCAGGGTCAGGAATCACAGAGGCCCAAGAGACCAGGGAGTGTGATCTCCAACGGAAGGCCCTACCACCAGGTCAGCAGGTGCAAGACAGAGACCAAGTTAGGCCTAGCTTCAGGCAGGTCATAAACTTATCAGGAAAAGGCAAGAAACAGGAGGCCCCACACCCGCTCACTGGGGAGAGTCCTGAAATGCACCCTTCACCCTACAGTGCCCTGGATCGTGCCTGAAACACCACCAGTAAAGGTACTGAAGTGAACTGTTGTGAGTGTGCCTATTCTTCTTCAGACCCAGCTGGGTCCCCTCTGTCCTGCATCCCTTCTCTTACGCTGCCCTGAGGCCCTGCTCCACCTGTGGGGAGCCGCACCAACTAAGCTGCCTGACCACCGGCCTCAGAGGACTGTAGCAGCGCTGGTGATCCTCACCAGACACCACGGGTGGCGTCACGAACATTCCCCTTTCCCATACACCTTTCCCCCATTATTCCTTGCTTTTTAAGAGTGACCCCAGGGTACGGGCCCGGGAGGCGGCCACCACGGCATCCCCCAAAACTAACAGCAAGGCCCGGGCGCCGAGTCGTCCCCATCACCCTGGGCGCGTCATATGCATCATGGTGTACAATGACGTAACTAGAGTCTGATGGGCCCAGGTGCAAGATTTGAACCCGGGACCCCCCCCATCCGGAATAAATTTATATATATATATATATATATATATATATATATATATATATATATGTGTGCGTCATCCATCCTGGTATATATGTTCCTCATCCTGGCCCCATTCTGGTATATATATTGCCCAGTCTGCTACAACCCTTGGCAAAAATTATGGAATCACCAGGCTAGGAGGATGTTCATTTAGTTGTTTAATGTTGTTGAAAAAAAGCAGATCACAGACATGGCACACAACTAAAGTCATTTCAAATGGCAACTTTAGTGCTTTAAGAAGCACTAAAAGAAATCAAGATAAAAAATGTGGTACTCAGTTAGGGTAATTTTTTTCAGACCAAGCAGAGGGAAAAAATGATGGAATCACTCAATTCTGAGGAAAAAATTATGGAATCATAAAAACAAACACACAAAAGAACACTCCAATACATCACTAGTATTTTGTTGCATCACCTCTGGCTTTAATAACAGCTTGCAGTCTCTGAGGCATGGACTTAATGAGTGACAAACAGTACTCTTCAGCAATCTGGCTCCAACTTTCTCTGATTGCTGTTGCCAGATCAGCTTTGCAGGTTGGAGCCTTGTCATGGACCATTTTCTTCAACTTCCACCAAAGATTTTCAATTGGATTGAGATCCGGACTATTTGCAGGCCATGACATTGACCTTATGTGTCTTCTTTCAAGGAATGTTTTCACAGTTTTTGCTCTATGGCAGGATGCATTATCATCTTGAAAAATGATGTCATCATCCCCAAACATCCTTTCAATTGATGGGATAAGAAAACTGTCCAGAATATCAATTTAAACTTGGGCATTTATTGAAGATGTAATGACAGCCATCTCCCCAGTGCCTTTACCTGACATGCAGCCCCATATCATCAATGACTGTGGAAATTTGCATGTTCTCTTCATGCAGTCATCTTTATAAATCTCATTGGAACGGCACCAAATAAAAGTTCCAGCATCATCACCTTGCCCAATGCAGATTCGCGATTCATCACTGAATATGACTCATCCAGTCATCCACAGTCCACGATTGCTTTTCCTTAGCCCATTGTAACCTTGTTTTTTTCTGGTTAGGTGTTAATGATGGCTTTTGTTTAGCTTTTCTGTATGTAAATCCCATTTCCTTTAGGCGATTTCTTACAGTTCGGTCACAGACATTGACTCCAGTTTCCTCCCATTTGTTCCTCATTTGTTTTGTTGTGCATTTCCTGTTTTGGAGACATATTGCTTTAAGTTTCCGGTCTTGACGCTTTGATGTCTTCCTTGGTCTACCAGTATGTTTGCCTTTAACAACCTTCCCATGTTGTTTGTATTTGGTCCAGATTTTAGACACAGCTGACTGTGAACAACCAACATCTTTTGTAACATTGCGTGATGATTTACCTTCTTTTAAGAGTTTGATAATCCTTTCCTTTGTTTCAATTGACATCTCTCGTGTTGGAGCCATGATTCATGTCAGTCCACTTGGTGCAACAGCTCTCCAAGGTGTGATCACTCCTTTTTAGATGCAGACTAACGAGCAGATCTAATTTGATGCAGGTGTTAGTTTTGGAAATGAACATTTACAGGGTGATTCCATAATTTTTTCCTCAGAATTGAGTGATTCCATAATTTTTTCCCTCTGCTTGGTCTGAAAAAAATTACCCTTACTGAGTACCACATTTTTAATCTCGATTTCTTTTAGTGTTTCTTAAAGTCCTAAAGTTGCCATTTGAAATGACTTTAGTTTTGTGGCAAGTCTGTGATCTGCTTTTTTTCAACAACATTAAACAACTTAATGAACACCCTCCAAGCCCGGTGATTCCATAATTTTTGCCAGGGGTTGTATATGTCCCTTTTCCTGGGCCCCATCCTGGAATATATGTCCCCCGTTCTGCTGCTGTTCTTTAATGTATAGAAGAAAATAAACTATTATATTCACCAGGGGCATACATAGACGTCATGGGACTCCATAGAAGAGGTATATTGCACCCCCCATAGTCCTCCATATAGTATAATGCATCCCATAGTCCTCCATATAATATACTGCACAGCTCATAGTCATCCATGTAGTATAATGCACAGCCCATACTTCATAAAATATAATGCAGAGCCCATAATCATCCATAAAGTATAATGCACCTCATAGTCATCCATGTACTATAATGCACCTCATAGTCATCCATAAAGTACAATGCACCCCTACAGTCATTCATAAAGTATAATGCCCCCCATAGTCATTCATAAAGTATAATGCTCCCCCATAGTCATCCATAGTAGTATAATGCACCCCATAGTCATCCTATAAAGTATAATGCACCCCCATAGTCATCCTATAAAGTATAATGCACCCTATTGTCTTCCATAGCAGTATAATGCAGCCCCATTGTCATCCATAGTAGTATAATGCATGCACCCCATATTTAAAAAAAAAAAAATACTCACCATTTCTTCGCTCCCATTTGCTGGCGTCTGCGGGTCCCAGCTCTCGCCCTCCAAGACCGGTCACAGCGGTGACCGCTGCGACCACGGTCATTATGCCACTGATGGTGTATACTCTGAACAGAGGCCATTTGGTCTTAAAGGGATATTCCCCCAAAAATCAAGTTATCCCCTATCCCGATGATAATGGATAACTTACTGATTTTTACTGATTGTTGAGGGGCAGACTATTGGAACCCCCAGCATTCCTGAGAACAGGACTCTGCAGTTCAGCCATGAATGGATTGGAGGGGCATATGTTCGACTTCTGCTCTATTCATTGTTATTGGAACTGATGGAAATAGCCAAGCCCAGAAGCTCTATAGATAATGAATAGAGCAGAGGCCAAGTGACGCGCCCCCTGGGCCATATTCTTTAGGGGAATACCCGGAGCCGGATCAGATGGGGGGTTGTAGTCTCCGAGTGGCTGTGACCCGGTCCGTGCCCAGGGTGTCAAGCTCAGAGTATGTGGCAGTCCTACAGATGTTACAAAGTTCGTTATGTCGACTACGCCACCCGTTGGATTGCGGTCACTACAGCCGCTGCTGCAGCAGGGTCCGCTGAGGCTGATGGTGTTGGTGCAGCTTTAGATAGTATAACCCCCAACGGGAGGGGTATGGCCTCAGGGGGTCAGGTGCAGAGGATGGGGGTTGTGGTGGTGTAGCGTAGATGATAATTAAAGACAGAGTCGGGTTGTGCAGTTCAGGGTGTTTACTTACTGCAGATATTCCGGTCACTCCAGCCTTGAGTGACCACCCGAGCCGTGCTGCGTCCACCAGGTCCTGGATTCAGCCAACCCCCAAGCAAGTCCGGAGCGTGTCCCTGAGCCCTCCTTCTTGTCCTTTCTTCTGGCCGTCCCCACCAGGGATCCACCTAGGTCCAGCTCCCTCGGGCCTTCTGTTGGGAGACCCTTGGCCTTGGGTTCCCTGACCCTACACGTGGTTTGCCTTCAGGGTGGATGTGGTGGGTGGCCGTGGCAGATGCTGCCCACGGCCTCCGGTCTCTGGCTGAGGTATGCTTTAGCCCCCACCAGTTTGGGATCCGGTACCCTGTTGCCAACTCTTCACCCTAGGGTTGTACTTGGGTTCTCAGAGTTCCTTCTGTCTCCCCCTCTGGGTCTTTCTTTCTTCTCCTCTCTCACTCTGGGCCTGGGGCTGCTCTGCTCTTCTGCTCTCCTCCTCTGACTTCTCTGCAAAGACTGGCTGACTGACTCCTCTCTGCAAAAGACTGACCCTGATCTAAGATGGTGCCCACCTTATATACTCCCTCTATGTGTGAGCTCAGGTGACCAGCACCCAATGAGCTCCTAACTTTACCCAGGCTGCTCCCCCTATCTGCCCCTACACTACTGGGATGTACCACCCCCCTCCCACTCCAGCCAGGAACAGACTCGGTCGTACCTGCACATTTCTAAGTGGGAGTACCGTTGGTCTGCTCCTCGGAAATGGGATGTGTGTAGTGCATGCAGCTTTCTGAGCTCAGCTCCACACTCCATCCTTACCCGGGAGTGGAATATCACACCTCTGGGTTGAGGTGCAATACCCCTGTAGCAGCCGAATCCTCAGGGTGCTACATTCCCCCCTGGTAAATCACAGCACGTCCTCGGGCTGTAAGATATAAAAACACCAAAACATACAATTTTTGCATAAACAACATAATAAACACATATAAAACATATATATCAGCAATAAAACTTTTTTTTTTTCATAAATAACATTCTCGTAGACTTCTCTTGCTTCTAGCTCCTCCTCCGGACACTGTGCAACATGTGCCCGGGAAAAGTGCAACAGTTTCTCTAGAAAAATGGTCTTCCTATAAAACCGGTAGGGGGCGCTTTAGGAAGCGCAACTATATACAAGGGGATATGGCCGCTCTCAGTCCTCGGCCAGGTATTTAGGAAAGGGATGACCGTTCTCAGTCCTCGGTCAGTGGGAATAGGGACACACGGGTTAACAGTTCAGTTTTGGCTGGTCCCAACGGGGACTATATTTTAACTAAGTAACAGTTCTTGGTACCCCGACGGGCAACTTTATACAGTCTCTCTCTACTGTACTCAACGACGGCGTCCTCCTGCTCTTTCTTTATGGTTGGTTTCAGTTTCAGACCCGTCCGGGTCCTCTTGCTCGATGGTCTCTGATAAAGCCCCATCCGTGCTGCATGTTGAATTTTATTACAGTCCCGATGGAAGGGGGACCATGAGCTGCACGGGGACTCCTCCTGGCCCGGCTCTTCTGCTCCGCGCTCTTTATTTGGGCTTGTTGTTCCCGGACCCGCCTCTCTCTCCGCTCCCTCTCAAAGACCTCGAGCTGCTGCCGGCAGCACTCTGCACGCTCCGCTGCAGCTGCCCGAGTCTCCTGAGTGAACCCCATGAGATCTTCTCCGGTGGGGTCCCACTCAAACTGTGCCTCCTCTAGCGGGGGCGAGGTCCTTTTTACGGGCTTTGGAACCGGAATCAGGGGCTCGTCTAGGGGTCTCTCTTTCCGGAGTCGAGGATGGTGAAACTCCGGTGGCCATATAAAGGGCTGCCCATCCGGGCACGTATGTTGGGCGAACAGATCTTCTCCCAGATGCGGCACTCTTGGTTTTATGGGCGCGGTGGTGGTGGCGCCCGGGTTGCCCAGGCCTTGCGGCCAGGCCTGGGGCACCTGGAAAGTGAAGGGCACCGTAAGGACGGCGGCGCCCTGGGCTACTTGGCCCTGCGACCAGGCCGGTGGCTCCGCGGAGGTAGGGGGCGCTGTTGGTATTGCGGCGCCCGGGGGTACTAGGCCCTGCGACCAGGCTGGTGGTACTTCCTGCTTGGTCACGCTCGGGGTCGAGGCGTGTGACGTCACAGGGGTCGCGGCTGCGGCTTCCGGTTGAGGCCTAGTCTGTGGCGGTGACGTTGCGGTTACAGGCACGGCAGGGGATACTTCGGGCTCTGCGACGGGGAGCTGGGGCAGGTGCGCGGTTTCCCGGTTTGGGGTAGAGACGTCCCCTTTACCTGCCTCCTTTCGTTCGGCTCCCTTCTCGGCGCCGTCTCCGGCCTTCAGTCCTCCTGCGCCATCCTCAGAGGCGGTCTGTCTCCTCGTCTCGGGTGGCGTGCTCCGCTGACGGGTTCTTGTCTGCTGGGCCATCTCACGGCTCCATTCCGCTAACGTCTCTCGCTGCACCCGGGCCATCCTCCGTGCGAGGCCCTCCAGCGCAGTCTGTGCACACTCCCGATCTCGGGGGAGCTGTGCCAGGACCTCCACTAAGCCTAGTGGGGTCGTTGTTTCTAGCAGGCTCCTGACCAACGGGTCGGTGCTGCTCTGCTCTCCTTCCGTTGTCTCCAGCAGGCTCCTGGCCAGCGGGCCGGTGCTGCTCTGCTCTTCTTCCATCTCCGGGTAAGCTTCTTCTGGACTCAGCTCTAGGCTTCTTGTCTCCGGGTGCGCTCTCTCCAGACTGCTCCAGGCGACACCCATCTTTGCTCTCTTCTTCTCAGTCCTCCCACTTCGAGGGCGGTCCCGGGGCCACTTGGTGATTGTCAGCTCCAGGGGCAGTTCTTTCACGCTGACAGACACCTCTAGCATCACAGTCTCTGTTGGTGGGGGCGGTTTCCACTTTTGGCGCCATTTTCGGTCCTGGCCCACGATGGGAGGCGGCCTCTTGCCATCCTCTGGCACGCCCATAATGGCGTCCGCTCTGACAAGGCGGGAAACCTTCGGAAATGGCGGGAATCGTCTCCCAGTGGCGGGAAACTCTGCAGATGGCGGGAAAAAGCTGTTAATGGCGGACAACCGGCGGGAATCGACCTGTGACGGAGTCCGATGGCGGGGACCCTCCGGAACCGGCAGGAGACTTCTTTTTGAGGTAACGATGTACTTTTCTTCAGGCACGCAGTACCCGGTTGTTGCGGGCACGTGATCCTGCCGACTACGCCAAAGTTGACGCGCCCCCTGGGCCATATTCTTTAGGGGAATACCCGGAGCCGGATCAGATGGGGGGTTGTAGTCTCCGAGTGGCTGTGACCCGGTCCGTGCCCAGGGTGTCAAGCTCAGAGTATGTGGCAGTCCTACAGATGTTACAAAGTTCGTTATGTCGACTACGCCACCCGTTGGATTGCGGTCACTACGGCCGCCGCTGCAGCAGGGTCCGCTGAGGCTGATGGTGTTGGTGCAGCTTTAGATAGTATAACCCCCAACGGGAGGGGTATGGCCTCAGGGGGTCAGGTGCAGAGGATGGGGGTTGTGGTGGTGCAGCGTAGATGATAATTAAAGACAGAGTCGGGTTGTGCAGTTCAGGGTGTTTACTTACTGCAGATATTCCGGTCACTCCAGCCTTGAGTGACCACCCGAGCCGTGCTGCGTCCACCAGGTCCTGGATTCAGCCAACCCCCAAGCAAGTCCGGAGCGTGTCCCTGAGCCCTCCTTCTTGTCCTTTCTTCTGGCCGTCCCCACCAGGGATCCACCTAGGTCCAGCTCCCTCGGGCCTTCTGTTGGGAGACCCTTGGCCTTGGGTTCCCTGACCCTACACGTGGTTTGCCTTCAGGGTGGATGTGGTGGGTGGCCGTGGCAGATGCTGCCCACGGCCTCCGGTCTCTGGCTGAGGTATGCTTTAGCCCCCACCAGTTTGGGATCCGGTACCCTGTTGCCAACTCTTCACCCTAGGGTTGTACTTGGGTTCTCAGAGTTCCTTCTGTCTCCCCCTCTGGGTCTTTCTTTCTTCTCCTCTCTCACTCTGGGCCTGGGGCTGCTCTGCTCTTCTGCTCTCCTCCTCTGACTTCTCTGCAAAGACTGGCTGACTGACTCCTCTCTGCAAAAGACTGACCCTGATCTAAGATGGTGCCCACCTTATATACTCCCTCTATGTGTGAGCTCAGGTGACCAGCACCCAATGAGCTCCTAACTTTACCCAGGCTGCTCCCCCTATCTGCCCCTACACTACTGGGATGTACCACCCCCCTCCCACTCCAGCCAGGAACAGACTCGGTCGTACCTGCACATTTCTAAGTGGGAGTACCGTTGGTCTGCTCCTCGGAAATGGGATGTGTGTAGTGCATGCAGCTTTCTGAGCTCAGCTCCACACTCCATCCTTACCCGGGAGTGGAATATCACACCTCTGGGTTGAGGTGCAATACCCCTGTAGCAGCCGAATCCTCAGGGTGCTACACAAGCATGTACAACTCTGCTCCATTCAGGACGAGACTGCAGAGCCCTGTTCTCAGAATCTCTGGGGGGGCCCAGTGGTCAAATCCCCAGTGATAACAAGTTATCCCTGATATGGACTGGGAATAACTTGATTATTTGGTGAATAACCCTTTAAAGAGCCAGGTTAATTCTCCTATTCTTTACATTACTGTATCATACATGAACCAAAAACAAATATGTTCACACACACACATACATATACCATACATACATACACACATAGAGATACATAAACACACATACATTCAAACATATATATACACACACATGCATATACTGTACATACATACTGTACATAAATACACATATACATACACATAAAAACATAGAAACACACATATACACATACATACACATAAAAACATATACACACACTCATATACTAATCTTCGATGATATCAAGTGTTCAGCCGAGCCAAGGAGCAGGTCAGCCACAGAGTTCAGAGATCAGCTGGAAAGGGCTGCAGAACTCACTGTGGAGGAAGGGGACCCAGCAGACAGGACTAATAACAGCTCCATGCTCCTGCCCTGCTGTCTTGTGAACTGTGAGCCCTCCTACCCCGACCTCTAGTCTTTGAGGAGATGCTGCTGAGAAGGGAACAGTGCAGGGAGCAGAAGACACATGAATTCTCACCACTGTGGCGCCATGCAGGAGGAGAGAGACAGCCGCCAGTGAGTGCTCTCATCAGTCTAATGGGGAAGTGTTAATTTTCCAGCGGTCTCTCTTCCTGCATGATACGCCCCCTTTCTCAATGCCTGCACTCCGCGCAAGGCCCTCACCTCTGCTCTGCTTATCAGAATGATTACGTGTGGGAGTGGTAGGGGCCCGGTGTCAAGCATCACCAGGCCCCTTGACTGAGAGGCCCCATAGCGGCTGTGTGGTCTGCTGCTCTGGGCAGTACGCCCCTGCCTGCAAGAGCCCCCCTCCACACCTGGGCCCCGGTACAGCTGCACCGGCTGCATCAGCGGTATGTCCATCCATGTATCAGCCATATCAGTTTAGGGATTACCTTATGAATGACATTTATAACCTATCCATGAGCAGTGGCTTTGGGTGAAATTTATTGCAGCAGCATGGTCATACAGTACAGACCAAAAGTTTGGACACACCTTCTCATTTAAAGATGTTTCTGTATTTTCATGACTATGAAAATAGCACATTCACACTGACGGCATCAAAACTATGAATTAACACATGTGGAATTATATACTTAACAAAAAAGTGTGAAACAACTGAAAATATGTCTTATATTCTAGGTTCTTCAAAGTAGTCACCTTTCGCTTTGATGACTGCTTTGCACACTCTTGGCATTCTCTTGATGAGCTTCAAGAGGCAGTCAACGGAAATGGTCTTCCAACAATCTTGAAGGAGTTCCCAGAGATGCTTAGCACTTGTTGGCCCTTTTGCCTTCACTCTGCGGTCCAGCTCACCCCAAACCATCTCGATTGGGTTCAGGTCTGGTGACTGTGGAGGCCAGGTCATCTGGCGTAGCACCCCATCACTCTCCTCCTTGGTTAAATAGCCCTTACACAGCCTGGAGGTGTGTTTGGGGTCATTTTCCTGTTGAAAAATAAATGATGGTACAACTAAATGCAAACCGGATGGAAGAGCATGCCGCTGCAAGATGCTGTGGTAGCCATGCTGGTTCAGTATGCCTTCAATTTTGAATTAATCCCCAGCAGTGGCACCAGCAAAGCACCCCCACATCATCACACCATCACACCTCCTCCTCCATGCTTCACGGTTGGAACCAGGCATGTAGAGTCCATCCGTTCACCTTTTCTGCGTCGCACAAAGACACGGTGGTTGGAACCAAAGATCTCAAATTTGGACTCATCAGACCAAAGCACAGATTTCCACTGGTCTAATGTCCATTCCTTGTGTTCTTTAGCCCAAACAAGTCTCTTCTGCTTGTTGCCTGTCCTTAGCAGTGGTTTCCTAGCAGCTATTTTACCATGAAGGCCTGCTGCACAAAGTCTCCTCTTAACAGTTGTTGTAGAGATGTGTCTGCTGCTAGAACTCTGTGTGACATTGACCTGGTCTCTAATCTGAGCTGCTGTTAACCTGCGATTTCTGAGGCTGGTGACTCGGATAAACTTATCCTCAGAAGCAGAGGTGACTCTTGGTCTTCCTTTCCTGGGGCGGTCCTCGTGTGAGCCAGTTTCTTTGTAGCGCTTGATGTTCTTTGCAACTGCACTTGGGGACACTTTCAAAGTTTGCCCAATTTTTCGGACTGACTGACCTTCATTTGTTAAAGTAATGATGGCCACTCGTTTTTCTTTACTTAGCTGCTTTTTTCTTGCCATAATACAAATTCTAACAGTCTATTCAGTAGGACTATCAGCTGTGTATCCACCAGACTTCTGCACATCTCAACTGATGGTCCCAACCCCATTTATAAGGCAAGAAATCCCACTTATTAAACCTGACAGGGCACACCTGTGAAGTGAAAACCATTTCCAGTGACTACCTCTTGAAGCTCATCAAGAGAATGCCAAGAGTGTGCAAAGCAGTCATCAAAGCAAAAGGTGGATACTTTGGAGAACCTAGAATATAAGACATATTTTCAGTTGTTTCACACTTTTTTATTAAGTATATAATTCCACATGTGTTAATTCATAGTTCTGATGCCTTCAGTGTGAATGTACATTTTTCATAGTCATGAAAATACAGAAAAATCTTTAAATGAGGTGTGTCCAAACTTTTGGTCTGTACTGTACATGTGCGCTGTGGTCAAAGCATTGTCTATATAGGACTGAAATGGATAGCTATATACAATGTAGCTCTATATTATGGAAACATGAAATATATGAAATATGAACTGCATTACTGCTCTAGAAAATAGAAATAATTGAAAAATCTTAGCGCATAAATTCAAATATACGCGGCAGCCACGGTAAGGCAATTCTCATTGCTGGGAACCTATCTTGTGTGAATCCTCTCTTAGACTAAAGTCTATATGTATATGGGAAGGTAAGATCCTGCTATGAAGGCTTAGGGGTGAAGAGCTCAGTCAGAAATCCTATGTATACAAATGTCAAAAGACTGACCGTCACTTCCAAAACAGAAAACTGGTGTGTACAGGTACTTACTAAGAGTAGCCATCTCCATATATATTTTTATGCTGTTCATATTTCACCATAAATAACTTGTAGAACTAATTCTTCAGGTTATTAAGGTCATGTGTTTTTTTTTTCGTTCATCATATATAATGTATGTGCAATATAATGCATTTTTTACAAAATAATCACTTTTTTGTACAACCCCAATTTCAAAAATGTTGGGGCACTGTAATATGTATAGAAAACAAGAATGCAATGATTTGGAAATCTCTTTTATTCACAGTAGAGCATAGATCACAAATTGAAAGTTAGATATTTTTATGTGTTCAATTACATTTGGAAAAATTACCTCATTTATAAATTGTTGGCAGCGACTCATCTCAAAAACGTTGGGACAGGGCCCTGTCTACCATTGTGTAGCATTCCCTCCTCTTCTTTATACAACAGTCAGCAGTAGTGTTGAGCATTCTGATACTGAAATATCGGGTATCGGCCGATATTCGCGGTATCGGAATTCCGATACTTAATTCCGATACTTTTGCAATATCGTATACCGGAATCGGAAGTTCCCATAATGCAATGAGCCATTTTCATTTTATTCAGCCAATGAGGATCCTAAGAAGTGTGGGCACATCCTGTTAGGCATGTAGGCATCTTAACTAATGGCATGGCTGTGATTGGCTGCTGAAATGATGTCATGATGCACTATAAAAGCCGCCGCCGCCATTTTGAGCTCACTCTGCTGTGAATTCAGTTAGGGATAGGATGCTGTTGTTCTGAGGGACAGTTTTAGCTACCTATTTGGTCTATTCTGCTTTACCCAAGCTACTTTATAAATCGCTGTGCCTTGCAGCGCTAGTGCACAGTTCTCTGTGCTGTTCACCGCTTTCTGCAAAGTCTCTGTGTGTGAGTGCAGCTCACCTTGTAGTGTGTGCTTCAGCCACGTCTGGTTGTAGTGCACTCAGTGTGTGTCACTGCCTCATACATTGTCCTTTTTTGCCAATTCATAATTTTTCCTGATATCTCCTATTAGTGTGGTGGTTCCATCCGTATTCAGCTAAATTTGTTCCAAACACACTATATAGGAGTAGATAGAGAAATTTTTTTGGTCTTGCAGCGCTAGTGCACAGTGCTCTGCATCTGTACTGTTCACCGCTGTCTGCAAGGTCTGGTGTGTGAGTGCAGCTCACCCTGTAGTGTGTGCTTCAACCACGTCTGGTTGTAGTGCACTCAGTGTGTGTCACTGCCTCATACATTGTCCTTTTTTGCCAATTCATAATTTTTCCTGATATCTCCTATTAGTGTGGTGGTTCCATCCGTATTCAGCTAAATTGGTTCCAAACACACTATATAGGAGTAGATAGAGAATTTTTTTTGGTGTTGCAGCGCTAGTGCACAGTGCTCTGCATCTGTACTGTTCACCGCTGTCTGCAAGGTCTGGTGTGTGAGTGCAGCTCACCCTGTAGTGTGTGCTTCAACCACATCTGGTTGTAGTGCACTCAGTGTGTGTCACTGCCTCATACATTGTCCTTTTTTGCCAATTCATAATTTTTCCTGATTTCTCCTATTAGTGTGGTGGTTCCATCCGTATTCAGCTAAATTGGTTCCAAACACACTATATAGGAGTAGTTAGAGGAGCCTTTCTGCAGCATTGGGCCCTGCAGCCCCAGCCAGATTAGTATTAGCCTATTTTTTTGCAGCCTCATCTATTGCATTGTAGGTTACCTTCCTACATTGTAATAGCTACAAAAAGTTTGTGATACTATCGTTATTACATCTTTAGGCACATCCAGTGTCTATTTGTGACAAAAAAACCTAAATAAAGTTCACCAAACACTCCACTTTACAGTTGTGTAGGCCACATTAGCTCATATTAAAGTCTAGTCCACACTTTATAAAATTAGTGTTTCTTATACCTGTTAGCAGCTGTTCAGGAATAAGCACACTAAGCCCTTAGTACTTTTCTGCCTATCTTTATCAGTCTACCAAGATGAAGAAGGCAGGGAGTAAGGCTCGTGGGCGTGGAGTTTCTGCAGGGAGAGGACGTGAGGATTCTGTGCCTGCAGGGAGAGGACGTGGGGATTCTGTGCCTGCTGCGGGCACCAGTGACTCAGCATCCCCCAGTTTTACCAGGGAACAGTCCTTTATGCGCAGCTTTGTAGGAGCTAGCCGTACCCCACTGCTGCGGGAGGACCAAATTGAAGCCGTTGTCGGATGGATGGCAGCTAACGCATCGACTTCAATTAGTTCCAGATCCTCTCAGGTCCTGAGCACTGAAGAGCACCCATCTGTCTCTTCACCACCTGCCAAATTGCCCAGGCAGTCAGAGAGCCCTGGACAGGAGCCATCTCTACTTCTGTTCTCTGAATCTCTTGGCTTGGAAAGAGGGGGCCAGCAAAGCAGAATTCGAGAATTTGAAGAAGAGGTAGTATGCAGTGATGCGCAACCGTTTTGTCTCTCTGAATCTGAAGAGGCGGGTGGGCCAGTGCCTATGGTCAGCAGCACACCTCAGTACGCATCTGATGATGAGACTCAGGTGCCACTTTCTGGTGCGTACTGTGCTGTCGAGACTACCCAGGAGAAGCAGTTGTTTGAAGAGGGTGGTGTAGATGATGAGGTCCTTGACCCATCATGGCGTGAGGGACAGGAAGGTGGTGGGAGCAGCTCTGAGGAAGAGATTCCCCAAACAGCCCAAAAAGGAGGGAGAGGGAGGGGGCAGACTTGGTTGCCTGTAGCCTCCACTTCGGCACCCATTAGGAGCATGGCTCTTCCAAAATCCAAAGCGGGCGCTCCCAAGACTTGCAGTGCCTGGTCCTTTTTTGACACAGTTGCAGATGACATTTGCTTTGTCAAATGCAAGCTGTGTAATCAGAAGGTGAAAAGAGGGAAAAGTGTCAGCAACCTCAATACCACAAATATGTGGAAACATGTGCGGACCAAGCACAAGGTGGAGTTACAAAAACACACTGAAGACCTAGGCCAAACTACAGCGCCACCTACCACCTCTTCAGCTCGTGTTGTAGCCTCTTCCTCCAGCTCACACACAGCTGGTTCGGCTTCCTCACAGGATCGCCATGGAAGAATCTCTGGCACTGTTGTACAGAGACACAGTGTAATTCCACCCACAGCACCACTTTCCCAGTCATCCTCACACTCCCAGGCCAGTCTACAGCCATCGTTAGCACAGGCATGGGAGAAAAGGCGCCCATACTCGGCAAACCACCCCCGAGCACAGGCTCTGAATGCTGGCATTGCTAAACTACTGGCCCTTGAAATGCTATCATTCAGGCTGGTGGAGACTGACACATTCCGTAACTTTATGGCATTGGCAGTCCCACAATACAACGTGCCCAGCCGATTTTATTTCAGCAGGCAAGCCGTCCCTGCCCTGCAACATCACGTGGAGGGAAAAATTAAACATGCGCTACAAAACGTCGTCAGTAGCAAGGTCCACCTGACCACCGATGCGTGGACCAGTAAGCATGGACAGGGACGATACCTTTCCCTCACTGCCCATTGGGTAAATGTTGTGGAGCCGGGTACAGATCTTGAGAGTGGCGCTGTACGTGTTCTGCCAACTCCAAGGATTGCAGGAATCCAGTCTGTACACATTGACTCCTCCTCATACTCCAGTTCCTCTGAATCAGCGCTGCAGGAGCCGTCACGGTCTACCTCCACATCGACCCGTGAACGGTTACCTGTTATGGTGACCAAAATGAGCACAGCCGTGGCCAAACGTCAACAGGCCGTATTAAAATTAATTTCTTTGGGGAATCGAAGCCACACAGCGCAGGAGCTCTGGAATGCCATCAAGCAGCAGAGCGACGTGTGGTTTGTGCCAGCGAATCTCCAGCCAGGCATGGTAGTGTGTGACAATGGCCGAAATCTGGTGGCAGCTCTGGGCCTAGGCAACCTCACTCACATCCCATGTCTGGCACATGTGCACAACTTGGTCGTGCAGAGTTTTTTGAGGGACTATCCGGATCTTGATGCACTGCTTCACAAGGTCCGCATAGAGTGTTCTTCCGGAACATCGCATCATATGTGACCTACCCACCAGGTGGAATTCAACGTTACATATGTTGGAGAGGTTGTGTGAGCAGCAGGCAGCAGTAATGGAGTACCAGCTGCAGCAGGCGCAAACAAGTCGCAGTGCGCGCCGTTCACACTTCACCACCACTGAGTGGGCCTCTATGAAGGACATTTGCCACGTTTTGCGTGCCTTCGATTATTCCACGCGGATGGCGAGTGCAGATGATGCACTAGTCAGCATGACTATCCCCCTTATCTGCCTGCTTGAAAAAACACTGCAAGCACTAAGGGACGAGGTTTTGGAAGAGGTGGAGGATGAGGAGTCACAAATGCCATCTGCTTCTCTACAGTCTGCGCAACGTGGTTCCTCACAAAGGCCTAGGCAGGGGACACTTTGTGAGGAGGATGAGGAGGAGTCAATGGATGAGGAAGACATCTGTCCAGAGGAGGGAGGTACACAATGCTCTAGTAGTCAGTATCTAGAGCGAGGGTGGGGTGATGCAGAGCAGGCAGAGATCACGCCTCAAGCAGGGGACAGCGTTTCTTGGCCAGTTGGCAGTCTGCAGCACATGGTTGATTTCATGCTGCAGTGCCTGAGAAACGACCGCCGCATCGCCCACATTCTCAACACGGCTGATTATTGGGTGTCCACCCTCCTAGATCCTCGCTACCGGGACAACTTACAAAGCCTCATAACACCGTTGAACCGGGAGCGTAAAATGCGGGAGTACCAAGACGCACTGGTGCATTCCATCATGTTCTCCATTCCAACCGAGAGCAGTGCTGCTAGTGCTTTACAAAGCAGCTCAGTGCGTCGAGGCAGTGGAGGAAGCTCTGCACAAAGAGGGAGCAGAAGCAGCGCCTCAGCACAAGGCAAGACCAGTATGGCCGAAATGTGGCAAAGTTTTGTGTCCCCGCCGCCACAAATGTCTACACCATCACAGACGGCTCCAGTCAGCAGGAGGCAACGTTTCCGTCAGATGGTGACAGACTACATGTCTTGCCCTCTTAGTGTACTCCCAGACGGCTCTTCTCCCTTCAAGTTTTGGGTCTGTAAGCTAGATACATGGCCAGAGCTAAGTCAGTATGCATTGGAGGTGCTAGCTTGCCCTGCTGCTAGTGTATTATCGGAACACGTCTTTAGTGCCGCAGGTGGTGTACTAACAGACCGTCGCATGCGACTATCCTCCGATAACGTTGACCGGCTTACTTTTCTCAAAATGAACAAGGCCTGGATCTCTCATGAATTTGCCAGTCCTCTTCCAGAATAAATAATTGTTGGCAAAAGTATCCAGGTCTCCTGTTCTATTCATGTTTCTACCACCTGAACTGTAATCCCTGAGCTCCAACACCGCCAGTTGGCGCTCAGAAGTGCCGTCTGCACAGTCAACACTTGCTGCCGTGTCATTGGGTTTTAGTAACGTCAGCTGTTCCCCGGCTGTGCGGACGGCAATTTCTCCTGCTCTGTCCACATTCTCACTACTACAGATTTTAAAGTTGCTCCAATTACACCTCTGGCTCCTCTGTTTTCAGTATTATCCCTGAGCTCCAACACCGCCAGTTGGCGCTCGGAAGTGCCGTCTGCACAGTCAACACTTGCTGCCATGTCATTGGGGTTCAGTAACGTCAGCTGTTCCCCTGCTGTGCGGACGGCAATATCTCCTGCTCTGTCCACATTCTCACTACTACAGATTTTAAAGTTGCTCCAATTACACCTCTGGCTCCTCTGTTTTCAGTATTATCCCTGAGCTCCAACACCGCCAGTTGGTGCTCGGAAGTGCCGTCTGCACAGTCAACACTTGCTGCCGTGTTATTGGGGTTCAGTAACGTCAGCTGTTCCCCTGCTGTGCGGACGGCAATTTCTCCTGCTCTGTCCACATTCTCACTACTACTGATTTTAAAGTTGCTCCAATTACACCTCTGGCTCCTCTGTTTTCAGTATTATCCCTGAGCTCCAACACCGCCAGTTGGCGCTCGGAAGTGCCGTCTGCACAGTCAACACTTGCTGCCGTGTTATTGGGGTTCAGTAACGTCAGCTGTTCCCCTGCTGTGCGGACGGCACTTTCTCCTGCTCTGTCCACATCCACTGTACTACTGATTTAAAACCTCCTCCAAATACATCTCTGGCTCCTCTGTTTTCAGTATTATCCCTGAGCTCCAACACCGCTAGTTGGCGCTCGGAAGTGCCGTCTGCACAGTCAACACTTGCTGCATTGTTATTGGGGTTCAGTAACGTCAGCTGTTCCCCTGCTGTGCGGACGGCAATTTCTCCTGCTCTGTCCACATTCTCACTACTACAGATTTTAAAGTTGCTCCAATTACACCTCTGGCTCCTCTGTTTTCAGTATTATCCCTGAGCTCCAACACCGCCAGTTGGCGCTCGGAAGTGCCGTCTGCACAGTCAACACTTGCTGCCATGTTATTGGGGTTCAGTAACGTCAGCTGTTCCCCTGCTGTGCGGACGGCAATTTCTCCTGCTCTGTCCACATCCACTGTACTACTGATTTAAAACCTCCTCCAAATACACCTCTGGCTCCTCTGTTTTTAGTATTTACCCTGGGCTCCAATACCGCTAGTTACTGCTCAGAAGTGCCGTCTGCACAGTCAACGCTTGCTCCAGTGTTATTGGGGTTCAGTAACGTCAGCTGTTCCCCTGCTGTGTGTCCGGCAAATTCTCCTGCTTTGTCCACATCCACTGTACTACTGATTTAAAACTTGCTCCAATTACACCTCTGGCTCCACTCTGTTTTTAGTATTTACCCTGGGTTCCAGCACCGCCAGCTGGTTCTCGGTAGTTCCATTTGCTCTTGTACCTTCTACTACCCATCCGGGTTCCAGTACCGTCAGCTGGTTCTCGGCAGTGCCTTTGGATTAGGTGCCTCCTTCTCGGTATCCAAGTTCCACCAACGTCTGCTGGTTCTTGGTAGTGCTTTCTGGCACAGGTACCTCCTGCTTAGTAACCGAGTTCCAGTACCGTCAGCTGGTCTTCGGCAGTTCCATTGGCTCTTGTACCTTCTGCTACCCATCCGGGTTCCAGTACCATCAGCTGGTCCTCGGTAGTTCCATTTGCTCTTGTACCTACTACTACCCATCCGGGTTCCAGTACCGTCAGCTGGTTCTCGGCAGTGCCTTTGGATTAGGTGCCTCCTTCTCGGTATCCAAGTTCCACCAACGTCTGCTGGTCCTTGGTAGTGCTTTCTGGCACAGGTACCTCCTGCTTAGTAACCGAGTTCCAGTACCGTCAGCTGGTCTTCGGCAGTTCCATTGGCTCTTGTACCTTCTGCTACCCATCCGGGTTCCAGTACCATCAGCTGGTCCTCGGTAGTTCCATTTGCTCTTGTACCTTCTACTACCCATCCGGGTTCCAGTACCGTCAGCTGGTTCTCGGCAGTGCCTTTGGATTAGGTGCCTCCTTCTCGGTATCCAAGTTCCACCAACGTCTGCTGGTCCTTGGTAGTGCTTTCTGGCACAGGTACCTCCTGCTTAGTAACCGAGTTCCAGTACCGTCAGCTGGTCTTCGGCAGTTCCATTGGCTCTTGTACCTTCTGCTACCCATCCGGGTTCCAGTACCATCAGCTGGTCCTCGGTAGTTCCATTTGCTCTTGTACCTTCTACTACCCATCCGGGTTCCAGTACCGTCAGCTGGTTCTCGGCAGTGCCTTTGGATTAGGTGCCTCCTTCTCGGTATCCAAGTTCCACCAACGTCTGCTGGTCCTTGGTAGTGCTTTCTGGCACAGGTACCTCCTGCTTAGTAACCGAGTTCCAGTACCGTCAGCTGGTCTTCGGCAGTTCCATTGGCTATTGTACCTTCTACTACCCATCCGGGTTCCAGTACCGTCAGCTGGTTCTCGGCAGTGTCTTTGGCACGGGTACTCCCTCCTGCCCAGCCTGGTTCCAGCACGCCAGCTGTTTCCGGGTAGTGTCAACATCACTTTGCCTCCAATGCGTTGTCCTGTCGTGTTGCGGTCGGGTTAGCCGACTCTATGGTGCCTGCAGTTTAGGTGACTCCTATGTGGGCTGCGGGATCAGGCAATGAAGGCTGGTTCCATAGTGCCAATAGGACAAGCACCCCCTGTAGGACTGTGGGTTTTGGTAACTGCGGCCGGCTCGAGGCCTTGAACTTTTTTTTACATGGGTACCTTCTGCTACCCATCCGGGTTCCAGTACCGTCATCTGGTTCTCGGCAGTGCCTTTGGATTAGGTGCCTCCTTCTCGGTATCCAAGTTCCACCAACGTCTGCTGGTCCTTGGTAGTGCTTTCTGGCACAGGTACCTCCTGCTTAGTAACCGAGTTCCAGTACCGTCAGCTGGTCTTCGGCAGTTCCATTGGCTCTTGTACCTTCTGCTACCCATCCGGGTTCCAGTACCGTCAGCTGGTCCTCGGTAGTTCCATTTGCTCTTGTACCTTCTACTACCCATCCGGGTTCCAGTACCGTCAGCTGGTTCTCGGCAGTGACTTTGGCACGGGTACTCCCTCCTGCCCAGCCTGGTTCCAGCACGCCAGCTGTTTCCGGGTAGTGTCAACGTCACTTTGCCTCCAATGCGTTGTCCTGTCGTGTTGCGGTCGGGTTAGCCGACTCTATGGTGCCTGCAGTTTAGGTGACTCCTATGTGGGCTGCGGGATCTGGCAATGAAGGCTGGTTCCATAGTGCCAATAGGACAAGCACCCCCTGTAGGACTGTGGGTTTTGGTAACTGCGGCCGGCTCGCGGCCTTGAACTTTTTTTACATGGGTACCTTCTGCTACTCATCCGGGTTCCAGTACTGTCAGCTGGTTCTCGGCAGTGCCTTTGGATTAGGTGCCTCCTTCTCGGTATCCAAGTTCCACCAACGTCTGCTGGTCCTTGGTAGTGCTTTCTGGCACAGGTACCTCCTGCTTAGTAACCGAGTTCCAGTACCGTCAGCTGGTCTTCGGCAGTTCCATTGGCTCTTGTACCTTCTGCTACCCATCCGGGTTCCAGTACCGTCAGCTGGTCCTCGGTAGTTCCATTTGCTCTTGTACCTTCTACTACCCATCCGGGTTCCAGTACCGTCAGCTGGTTCTCGGCAGTGACTTTGGCACGGGTACTCCCTCCTGCCCAGCCTGGTTCCAGCACGGAGGCTGTTTCCGGGTAGTGTCAACGTCACTTTGCCTCCAATGCGTTGTCCTGTCGTGTTGCGGTCGGGTTAGCCGACTCTATGGTGCCTGCAGTTTAGGTGACTCCTATGAGGGCTGTGGGATCTGGCAATGAAGGCTGGTTCCATAGTGCCAATAGGACAAGCACCCCCTGTAGGACTGTTGGTTTTGGTAACTGCGGCCAGCTCGCGGCCTTGAACTTTTTTTTACATGGGTACCTTCTGCTACCCATCCGGGTTCCAGTACCGTCAGCTGGTTCTCAGCAGTGCCTTTGGATTAGGTGCCTCCTTCTCGGTATCCAAGTTCCACCAACGTCTGCTGGTCCTTGGTAGTGCTTTCTGGCACAGGTACCTCCTGCTTAGTAACCGAGTTCCAGTACCGTCAGCTGGTCTTCGGCAGTTCCATTGGCTCTTGTACCTTCTGCTACCCATCCGGGTTCCAGTACCGTCAGCTGGTCCTCGGTAGTTCCATTTGCTCTTGTACCTTCTACTACCCATCCGGGTTCCAGTACCGTCAGCTGGTTCTCGGCAGTGACTTTGGCATGGGTACTCCCTCCTGCCCAGCCTGGTTCCAGCACGCCAGCTGTTTCCCAGTAGTGTCAACGTCACTTTGCCTCCAATGCATTGTCCTGTCGTGTTGCGGTCGGGTTAGCCGACTCTATGGTGCCTGCAGTTTAGGTGACTCCTATGTGGGCTGCGGGATCTGGCAATGAAGGCTGGTTCCATAGTGCCAATAGGACAAGCACCCCCTGTAGGACTGTGGGTTTTGGTAACTGCGGCCAGCTCGCGGCCTTGAACTTTTTTTTACATGGGTACCTTCTGCTACTCATCCGGGTTCCAGTACCGTCAGCTGGTTCTCGGCAGTGCCTTTGGATTAGGTGCCTCCTTCTCGGTATCCAAGTTCCACCAACGTTTGCTGGTCCTTGGTAGTGCTTTCTGGCACAGGTACCTCCTGCTTAGTAACCGAGTTCCAGTACCGTCAGCTGGTCTTCAGCAGTTCCATTGGCTCTTGTACCTTCTGCTACCCATCCGGGTTCCAGTACCGTCAGCTGGTCCTCGGTAGTTCCATTTGCTCTTGTACCTTCTACTACCCATCCGGGTTCCAGTACCGTCAGCTGGTTCTCGGCAGTGACTTTGGCACGGGTACTCCCTCCTGCCCAGCCTGGTTCCAGCACGCCAGCTGTTTCCGGGTAGTGTCAACGTCACTTTGCCTCCAATGCGTTGTCCTGTCGTGTTGCGGTCGGGTTAGCCGACTCTATGGTGCCTGCAGTTTAGGTGACTCCTATGTGGGCTGCGGGATCTGGCAATGAAGGCTGGTTCATTGTGCCTATAGGACAAGCACCCCCTGTAGGACTGTGGGTTTTGGTAACTGCGGCCGGCTCGCGGCCTTGAACTTTTTTTTACATGGGTACCTTCTGCTACCCATCCGGGTTCCAGTACCGTCAGCTGGTTCTCGGCAGTGCCTTTGGATTAGGTGCCTCCTTCTCGGTATCCAAGTTCCACCAACGTCTGCTGGTCCTTGGTAGTGCTTTCTGGCACAGGTACCTCCTGCTTAGTAACCGAGTTCCAGTACCGTCAGCTGGTCTTCGGCAGTTCCATTGGCTCTTGTACCGTCTGCTACCCATCCGGGTTCCAGTACCGTCAGCTGGTCCTCGGTAGTTCCATTTGCTCTTGTACCTTCTACTACCCATCCGGGTTCCAGTACCGTCAGCTGGTTCTCGGCAGTGACTTTGGCACGGGTACTCCCTCCTGCCCAGCCTGGTTCCAGCACGCCAGCTGTTTCCGGGTAGTGTCAACGTCACTTTGCCTCCAATGCGTTGTCCTGTCGTGTTGCGGTCGGGTTAGCCGACTCTATGGTGCCTGCAGTTTAGGTGACTCCTATGTGGGCTGCGGGATCTGGCAATGAAGGCTGGTTCCATAGTGCCAATAGGACAAGCACCCCCTGTAGGACTGTGGGTTTTGGTAACTGCGGCCGGCTCGCGGCCTTGAACTTTTTTTACATGGGTACCTTCTGCTACTCATCCGGGTTCCAGTACCGTCAGCTGGCTCTCGGCAGTGCCTTTGGATTAGGTGCCTCCTTCTCGGTATCCAAGTTCCACCAACGTCTGCTGGTCCTTGGTAGTGCTTTCTGGCACAGGTACCTCCTGCTTAGTAACCGAGTTCCAGTACCGTCAGCTGGTCTTCGGCAGTTCCATTGGCTCTTGTACCTTCTGCTACCCATCCGGGTTCCAGTACCGTCAGCTGGTTCTCGGTAGTTCCTCAGCTTTCTTGTACCTTCTGCTACATTTCCAAGTTCAAGCTTTTTGAAATGGTTCTTGGTAATCACTCTGGATCTCCCTGACGAGGACCCTGAAGACGAGGACCCTGAAGACCAACCTTAAGAAGACGAGGACCCCGAAGACAACGACCCTGAAGACGAGGACCCTGAAGACCACCCCGAAGAAGACGAGGACCCTGAAGACCACCCCGAAGAAGACGAGGACCCTGAAGACCACCCCGAAGAAGACGAGGACCCCGAAGACGAGGACCCAGAAGACCAACCCGAAGAAGACGAGGACCCCGGAGACGAGGACCCCCGAAGACGAGGACCCCCGAAGACGACGACCCTGAAGACCACCCCGAAGAAGACCAAGAAGATGTCCCTGAAGAAGTTGACCAAGAGGACAAAGAAGAGAAGACAAGCACCAAGATACAGAAGAACAAGAGACAGAAAACCAAGAAGCAGAAATACAAGAAGCTGCAGAACAAAAAGCGGAAGAACATTAAGCATAAGACTAAAAATCTGAGCAAAAGATAATATCTAAATTATAAGCAGAAGATGACTAAGCAGTGTATGGGGGTGAGTCCGTTCCTCCTCGTGGTGCCCCTGGAAAAGACCTGCTGCTGCAGGCCAAACTGAACGCGGACAAATCCTGTTGTAAATCTTTTGTGACGGGCAGAACGAAAGGTGTAATGTCCAACCTTTTATAGATAACAACTACAGGAATGCCTGTCACAAATAAGAATATGATGAAGAAGAAGAATATGAAGAAGATGAAGAAGTAGAATATGAAGAATGTAAAAAAAAAGAATAATACGAAGAAGGTGAAGAAGAAGAAGATGAAGAAGGTGAAGAAGAAGAGGATGAAAAAGATGCTGAGGATGATGAAGGAGAAAGTGTGGGAGAAGTAAAAAAGAAGGTGAAGAGCATGGAAGTAGTGAAACATAAATATCTGACAAAATATAAAAATACTTAACATAGTCAATATTTCCGTAACTCAGAACGTCTTAAAAAAAATATTAATTCTTGCTATTCCATTTGATTGGGCTAAACCTCTATGCCTTTAATGTCTCCCCCACCTCCCCCAATACATTCTACATTATTCTTAGTTGTTTTCCTTCATGTAGAATTAACCTACAAGGAAAGAAAGGGTTTATTTTCATTCCGATATTTCTGTCCCATTGACTTGCATTGGTTTCCGGTATCGGAATCGGCGATGTCCGATACTTTTTCGGTATCGGTCCGATCCAATCCGATCCGATATTTCCCGATATCGGAAGGTATCGCTCAACACTAGTCAGCAGATGTCTGGGAAGTGAGGAGACCAATTGCTGGGGTTTTGAGAAGAGGATCTTGTCCCCTTTTTTCCTGATGTAGGATTTTAGCTGCTCAACAGTCCTGGATCTTTGCCAGATTTTTCATTTCATAATGCACCAAATGTTTTCTACTGGTGAAAGGTCCAGACTGCAGGCGGCAGGTTCATCACGAAACTCTTTTTCTGGGAAGCTGTTGTGATGGATGCAGTACATGGTATAGCATTGTCTTGAAGAAATATACAAGGCCTTCCTTGCCTCGATGGGAGCATATGTTGTCCTAACACCTCTCTATAATGCTCAGCATTTTTAGTGCCTTTCTAGATGTGTAAGCTCCCCATGCCGTAGGCACTAAAGCAGTAATCAAACAGGTAGGTGGCACTCCCAGTTAAGTAGAGTTAGCTTGAGACGGGTGTTCGTTCCTCTGGAACCAACCACTGACCTCCTGTAGATAGTAGACAGAATGAAGGAGCTGCACATCTCAAGGCACTTGGAGATTCTTCAAGTAGAACCTATTGTCAGCATTTCATATCCATTGGTTACACTGCAGTAAGTACAGTATTACGTTAACTTTTCGGGTGAAAAACCTTCATCAGACATATAGGCTGACATGTATGCTATGTTCAATGCATATAGGTCAAAGGGATCCAGGCTGCGGGGTGGGATATGCCCCAAACAGAGACAACCAGGTTTAAGCTGTATCAAGACATGTAGTTGTCCCTGTTTGGGGGTATCCCAGCCTGCAGTCTGGACCCCTTTGACCTATATGCATTGAACATAACCAGTAATACTGTACTTACTGCGTTGTAACCAATGGGTATGTAATACTGACAATAAATCCTATTTGAAGCATTTCCAAGGGCCTTTAGGCGTGCAGCTCCTTCACTCTGTCTACTATGGACACTAGTGCAGCTCCATAACATCAAAGATGCAGATTTGAACTGTGCGCTGATAATGAGCTGGACGGTCCCTCTCCACTTGAATCCTCAGAACAGGGCATCCGTGGTTTCCATATTGAATTTCAAATTTTGATTCCTCTGACCACAGAACAGATTTGCATTTTATTTCAGTCCATTATAAATGAGCTTTGGCCCAGAGAAGAAGGCAGCTTTTCTGAATTGTGTTGATTTATGGCTTCTTTTTTGCATGATAGATCTTTCACTTGCATTGGTAGATTGCATGACAAGCCGTATTCACAGATAATGATTTATGAAAGTATTCCTAAGCCCATGTAGTAATTTGCAGAGCTAAATCATGCCTATTTTTTAATGCAGTGCTGCCTGAGGGCCAGAAGGTCATGAGTATTAAATATTAATTGTCGGCCTTGTCCTTTGTGCACATCATTTTCTCCACAATCGCTGAATCTTTTCATATTTTGTACTGTACAAGAGTGTGGAAAGCAGTCATCAAAGCAAAAGGTGGCTACTTTGAAGAACCTAGAATATAAGACATATTTTCAGTTGTTTCACACTTTTTTGTTAAGTATATAATTCCACATGTGTTAATTCATAGTTTTGATGCCTTCAGTGTGAATGTACAATTTTCATAGTCATGAAAATACAGAAAAATGTTTAAATGAGAAGGTGTGTCCAAACTTTTGGTCTGTACTGTATATAGGAGGCAGATATTTCCTGTTCAGTAGAGAACACAGACAGAAGAGGACCCTTTGCAGTCCAATAATGCACCTCTTTATGCATGGGCGTAACTATAGTAGGTACAGAACATGCAATCGCACCAGGACATCTGAGCCTAGGAGGGACCAAAAGGTCTCTTCGTTCTTTAATAGTAATAGTCTTTTCATATGGGCCAATGATAGTTGGAGACCCTCTTGGAGATTTTGCATTGGGGCCCACAATCTTAAGGTTACATCACTACCTTTATGCATCTTTAACAAAAGCTGCTTGCTTAGAGGTGGATGTGGGCCCCATTACTTCTTGGGCTCCTGTGTGCCTGCAAAGGTTGCACCAATGGTATGTCCACCCCAGAACAAATACATTCGTAAGGGACCACTACCCTTTATTTAGGATACAAGAACAGAGCCAGAATGCACTTGTATTTCTGACTCATAAAAGAATACAACCTGCGACTATATAGCGACTGTTGCATTCCACGGTGATGGTAATGTAGGCTTTTGTGAAAGGTAATTAGAAGTACAGTATATCTATGCCCATACTCATATCACTTCTAACTGTACATGAAAGGTTAGCTAAAGGGCAGATCTGTGCTATTGCTCATTTCCTAATAATCCTCTTTTCGCTCATCTGTAAATTCTACTCTTCCTATGAGACATGCCCTTTCTTGTGGAGATGCCCATAAGTCTGTATTACAGTTGGATGCCTCTTTTCCTCCACACATAATCTAATAACTTCCCACATGTTTTCTAATTGCACTGGTAAGTAGAACCAGGGGTGGGCACTGATATCTTGGGGCCCCTGTGCAAGAAATGTGTCTGGGGCCCCCTTCTCTTATGTCGACAAAGTTACAGATTATATAATCTGTGTGTATGTGTGTTTATATATCATGGTCGCCTCTCTATGTATACTACCGCCCCTTATTACATAGTGCCCTTTCTTGTTATGTACAGCACCGTCCCTTACATATCAGATTCATAATGGCATGTCTTTATTTCATAGAGTCCTCTCTTAGATATAAAATACAATAACTGCTGATGGAGCATGGGAAACCTTCTTCTCTGAAGAAGCTGATGGACTGGTCTTCTGGTCAGATGCTGCTCCAACAGCAGTCATTTTGTATCTAAAGAGAAGACCATGTAATAAAGAGAGGGCGCTGTGAATAACAAAAATAATAAGAATACTCAATGTAAGAGACGATGCTGTACATAACAAGAGATGATACTATGTAATAATGGGACGGCGATGAACATAACAATAGAGAACATTATATAATAAGGGACGGCACCATAAAGAACTAGAGAGGATAGTACGTAATAGGGACAAAAAGAGGAAACGATGTAATTAAGGAAGGTGCTATATATAACAAGAAAGTACACTATATACTAAGGGATGGCCCTATACATAATAATTGAGTACACTATATACAAAGAGACTACTATACATAATAAGGTTACATTCTTGTATCCGTGGGACAGGTCTGTGTGCTGTCCGATTTTTTTTCTCAGACAGCACACAGACCCATTGAGTATGTCCTATTCTGATCGTCATAATCGGATGAGAACAGGACAAGCACGGAGTCTCGCAGATCTCATTCTGAGATCCGTGCTTTTCACAGATATGTGAATGGATCTATAAAACTCCAATCTATAAAACTCCAATCAAAAATATCTGGCAACACACAGACATATCCCACAAATGTGAGAATATGGCCTAAGGGATGTTGTTTTACAACAACATGCGCTTAATAAGTTAAGCGCATCTACTGAGTGGTGTACGCTGCGTCTGCTGGACAAAACACTCATGCTCCTCTTAATGAATCAGGAGCGTCTAAACCAGCACGCCTCCTCACTGAGACCAGCGTGAAAATCACCAGTCTTGATGAATAGGGGCTATAGACTCCAATATTATTGTACCTTATAGGGGTATGCTTTAGTAATGCTGGAATCACAAGTGAATAAGATTGTATAAAGCCCCATTCACATGCAGGGAAAAACCATCTGCAGTGGATTATCAAATCAGAAAAGTCATTCCTGCAATGGAAAGATAACATCCGCTTGAACCCAACCTTATAGGAGGGATGACAGGTGAGAGAATATAACACCCAGGTAGGGAAGCCATAAAAAGTATTTTGTTCTGTTTCAAGAAGTGGTAGAAATAGGTCATTTATAAAATGGGTTGGACACTATTAGGACAGCCTCTTCTCATTCCTCATGTTTGGCCCCATTAAAATAAAAACACCTATACTCACCTCCCTTGCCGGTGCCTTTCCAGCTGTGTTGGTGCTCGTGTTCCCTGGGCTTATGTGAAGTTGTTACGCCCAATTAGCGCCGCCATCACTGTCCCCACCTTCGGACGTATTGAACATCAACAGAAAGTCAGGGCTGCGGCTGCTCTTAACTTCCTCTTGATGTTCGATTGTCCGAAGGTGGGGAAAGTGACACCGATGCGGATTGGGAGCAGGGCTAGTGTGACGTATCAACTTCACATGAGTCCCGATACCGCTGGAATGGCGCTGGAACGGCGCTGGCACCGGAGGTATGTTTTTAACGAGGCCATACACAAAAAATCAGTAGGGGTTGTCAAAATAGTGGACAACCCCTTTAATAATACAGACCATTACCTAGCGGAGGCGAAGTAATGGTGTTTTTGGTGTATTTTGCTCTTGCAAGCCAAATGGCAATACAGATGGGAATGCTTAAACAATTGTGACAGCTTTTTACTATGAGAGGCTGGAGTCGCTCTATAAAGGGTGGGCTTCTTTCCACAACACTCAAGTTTGGACTGGGAAATATTTAAGCATCCTTGCTGCATCTGATTTATATTTTTATTTCAAGACTGAACTGGCAACTAAGGTTATGTTGGTATTGCAGTGTAGCCAACGGTGAGTGGCTCTGTCGGGTCTTACGTCTGAAGCCCTGGAAAATGTAATGATACAGATGTGTATACACTGTGTTTCTGTGGGACATCGTTTTCATCCATGTCAGACCCAAAAATAAAAAAACATTAGACAATGGTTATAGGAGGACAAAACTCCATACTGGCAAGAATTAGATTCTGGAGACCTCAACCACTGATTAAAATAAAAGGCTCTCCAGTCTTCATTTAGATGCTGTGCCACTGTCAGCTTTCAGCTCTGGGATCTCTAGACGACTATCAGTTTGGGATCCTTTTACTGCATAGAACCAGCTATATATTATATGTATTTAGTCAGAGACAAAAGTTGTTCTCCTTGACACTTGAAGTCAACATCAATTCTCCACACAGCCATATAGAATAATAACAGGATGTGAATGTTAATTTCTCGTTTCATTCGGATGTTACGGGGCACACACAGCGCTGAAGGTTTATTCATACAATGACAGGTGATGGCCCTATTTATAGCACACATTCGCGCTGCGATTTACTGAAACAAGACAGGTGATAGTTAGCTGCCATAACTGTTGCACACATCTGTATCCTGAAACAAGACACACTTTCCATATGAGACTTAATAGGAACCAGACTCTATGGAATCACAGAGGTAGGGTGTAAAGTCCATGGGCACTGTATTACAGTGCCAGACCATTTGTGGGTTTTAGGGAGAAAAATGCATTCATGGGCTCAAGCCCTTCAAACCTACAGCATGTTAAAGGATATCTGTATACTAGTTTTCTTTTTAGTAAAACAGACATTATGGGTCACATATGGGAAGAAAAATTATGTAACCATAGCCTAGAAAATTAGGGAAGCACTCCCATCAAAGTTTTTATCCTCTTAATATATTGCAATCCTCATATTATATAGCACTGTGTACTTACAATTGCTTATTTTGCCCTTCTACCCAGCTAATTATTCTCTTTTCTCTGCTCTATGTAGAAACAGGAAGTCTCTTTTGTCCCTGCATGAATCAATATCCTCTTCAACTCCTGACCCAGCTGCTCCGCCCTCCCCCTGCTACAGACTTTTGCTGTGACTCCTGACTTGCGCAGGGAAAATTGACCTCCTGTTTCTACAATGAGCTTAGAAGGATTCAGCTAGCCAGTTTTTAATCACATGATGTCATAGACCTAATAGAAAAGACAAGAATTAGCTGGGTACAAGGGCAATTGTAAGTACACAGTGCTATATAATATGATGACTGCAATAAGAGGATAAAACATTTGATGGGAGTGTTTCTTTAAGGCTTTGTTAAAAAGAAAAATTCTTTAAAAGGAAACTGTCAGCTAATTTAGGCTGCATGGGCAGCATGATTTACAAAACAGCTCCTGCATGACAATCTATGTGTCACGGGTGTGTCAGGTATGACAGACAGTTGCTCTGGAGCCGGCTGCAGAAGGTCACTGCGCTTGGCATTGCAGATGCCTTCTTGATCCCCTCATCTCTTTAGTATTGTTATATCCTTCTTCCTTTAGGACCCAGCAGCTACCTCCACCTTCTGCTGCTGATTGACACACCCTTGCTTGCAGTTAAAAAGACTATGTTTTACTCTGACGGCTGCAGAATTACAGAGAAAAGAATAGTGCGGCCAGGGCAAGGTGACTCGTCCAAGAGGCATGTCCCCACCGGCTTAGCTCCCTATGTGTACCTGTCAGTGTAGCTGAGCAGGCAGGGAAAACCTCTTGGAAGTCACCTTCTCAGCCATACTTTCAACTGTGTTTTCTTTAAAACTGTTTCTGTTGGAATAAGAGAAGAGAATAAACCTGATGTAGATCACTGACAGAAAGGAAAGAATTAAGTGTAGTAATTTTGTTGTTTTGCAAAAGTAATGCTGGTTTACGTGCAATATTCTAGCTATGTAATTTGTTTAGTCTTAGCTGAGTTGCCTCAATACATTCATTCTGCATCCTGTTATGATCAGCAGTGGCATGTGATCTCCAGTCTAAGGCCAGTTTCACACATCCATGAAATACAAACCGTTATTGCAATGACGCAGCCCAACTTGCGGTGTTTCATAGGCAAATGGGAGGTAGCTCATGTTGGGCAGGAGACCAAGTGTTCAGGCCAGGTCTTCCAATGAGAGAGCGTCCAGAGTGTGAACTGTCCAGTATATGCTCTCCAATGTAAACGGTATATTAATATTGCATGATTATTTTGAAAGTCTTCAGAGTGTTCCTAATAATGCTCGTTACCCGATCAGGTAGTGTAAACAGCTTGCCAATCACGGAATGAATGATCAAATTACTTTTCCGTTGAGGTGAAGTTTTTAAGTCAACATAACGTTCATTCTTCTCAGCAGTACCTTGTCCTGTGTACACAGGGGCTGTGCTGCAGAGAACAATGGCAGCCTACCTGCACAGAACAATCTGTTACTGATTATTGTGTGTGCATTGGAAATGTGGTCTGTTTGTCTAAACAGACTATTAAACTACTGCAGATCAACAACCAAGTAGCTCATCGGTGATCATTTAGCACTACCAGTTGGATGGTGTAAACCTGCCTTTCTAGTGTTAATGCACCCTACTCTTTTCCCGATAATTGTGCAGTGTAAACAGGCTGCTGATCACCTGATGAATTGGTACAATTCTCGTTCAGTGGAGTGAAGTGGTCTTTTGACTTGATTAAAAGATCGTCCGTCTCAACATCACATCATCCTGTGTAAACAGGACATGTGCTGCCGAGTAAACTGTCTACAATCACAAAATGATCTATTACTGATCATCTTATGTGCATAGTAAGTCTTCTAAACAAGCTATTGGACTGTCACCAAACATGTAGCTGATCAACGGTCATTTAACATAGCGGATTGACTGGTGTAAACCCAGCTTCCGCCTCTGATTTCCTGTGTAAAATGACAATTGCCTACAAATCTTTACTGGCAGCTGTTAGACACTTTCACTCATTACTTACCGGTATGTCATCCATACTGATTAAGGGAACTGTCAGCACAGAATGATTGTTTAAACAAAGTGCAGGCGCTTGGTGCACCCTTGGTGTAGCCAAACATTTAGGTGCACCTCTCCACCTATTTATTTTCCCTCTATCTCCACCCCTCCTCCATTCTACTTTGATTGACAACTCTGGATTTAAGGGCAAGAGAAGGGCGAAGGAAAACAAGTAGGTGAGATATGAGAGCAGTAATGTAGTGGATCTATACAATAAACAGCTGCAGTTATGAAGCTCCCCTGAATCACACTGTTGACAATATGTACTGTGTGCAGAGTCTAGTGTATTTCTATAAGACGCAGTTTCAGCACGCCTGCTGTATATAAGAACTAACAGTGAGAAACCTATCACAAGCAGGATACAGAAGTGACAAGCTAAAGCTACATCACATAGGATACACTACTGCAGTTAGAGCAGTGATCTAGAACTTTTATCATCTACCGGTCGCTGTACTTAGGGCTCAAAGTTAAAGCAAGTGCATTGTGCTAATACTCTGCCCTTCTCATGCATGATAAAGGTAACATTTTATGTAGTGTATTATTAATTATATTAATGGGCATTCTTTGATCGGTATTACTCCCACACAAATAATAGATCATTGCACTGGTCTATAGCAGCCCTTTGGATATCAGACTGACACATGCATTGGAGCACTTTACTATCTCTGATTACATCTTGAAGCCAAGTATTAACTAGCTACTTCTGATTATATCTTAAAGCCAAGTATTAATTGTATGTACCCCTGATGAACCTACTGAGGAGAAACTCGTAGAGTCTTAGCATACTGTGAGTCTTAGAAAAGCCTTCACATACTCTGTCTAAAGGCCCCGTCACACTTAGCGATGCTGCAACGATCCAGACAACGATACGACCTGTCAGGGATCGTTGCTGCGTCGCTAAGTGGTCGCTGGTGAGCTGTCAAACAGGCAGGCTCACCAACGATCAGGGGAGCAGCGACATCGTGGAAAGAATCTTTCCACGATGTCCTGCTCCCGCTGGTCACACACAGCGATGTGTGCTGACCAGCGGGAGAGCAACGACCAAAAAAATGGTCCAGGACACTTTGCAGCGATCAGCGACCTCACAGCAGGGGCCTGATCGCTGCAAAGTGTCACACATAGCGAAATCACTGGTGAGGTCGCTGTTGCGTCACCAAAACCGTGACACAGCAGCGATCTCGCTAGCGATCTCGCTAGCGATCTCACTATGTGAGACGGGGGCTTTAGCTACAGTAAATTCAGCACATTTACATGAGACTATGTTTAGTATACTGGTAGTTAGTATTCCTTTCAACTAGGCTTATTTGTCTTACGGAAGAAAATTCCTAAAACTTCATTTTTTTCATATATTACCCAGTATCTAATGCATCAGCAGAACTGTTTGCGCATTTATTACGCTGCAACATATCTCCTGAATGGTAGATTGATTTATATGGTGGTGGTATGATCCAGGACTAGGCTATACAAGACTACCATTGAGTGTAGTTTATTATATCACTGCTAGTAGTCACATTGTGTAGATAGGGTGCAATAGGGCTCATTAGGGATAGCCTACTTGAGCTGGGGCGCCATTTGCGTTCTTAGGGTACCAACCTCTGCTGTCAGGTAGGACATAAATAGAACCTTACCAGGGTCAATCCCCCTTATTGACGTTACTGTACTCTATTGATGATCTTCCGAATTTTATCTATTTTTTTAGTGTTTTTGGCCTCAAATTTTCTATTAAGATTTTGATATACCGTAAATAATAAAAGGTAACGTTTTATGTAGTGCAATACTGTGAACTAATTTGCAATAAATGATACACTCGATAGTATCCATTTAACCGGTGAAATACCTTCTCATGCACGATAGTCATCATTAGGGTAACCATGTCTGAGGGGGAACAAGGAATTAAGATCATAGACAACCTTTGCAGTACTATATAGTAAAAAAAAAAAAAAAAATTGCTAGTATGCTACTTTAATAATGCAGTTCATTATGAATCTTATGCGTGATCTTATTATTGGGTGCGAATGCTAAAAATATGAATGAATAAAATAATAAATAAGGATAAAAAAAGCACTCAGAACAAAGATATTTTATGGTTTTTAATCAATAAAGCACACGCACACAAAACTGCATCCTCTCCGCAAATTTAAAAGTAAGAATGATAAAACAAAGTAACAAACAGTAGTTAAAAGTAACAATTCCCAATTAGTACAGGACATTGAGTCTTCCTCATTCTTCTCACCCAGTCAAATTCCCACCTGCCCATCTTCCCCTCACTATTTTCTTAAAGGAACAGGAAGTGTTTAACATTACCACTTCCAGTAGTCACCAATCTTACCCAACTCTGAATAACAGGTTTGCCTAAAGACACAACAAGTGGTGGTGGTGAAGGTTGTACAGGACAATTATTAGGGAAGAAACACCCACAAGCAATCCTTGCTTCTGCAGCGCTGCCACTCCGCTGGTCTGCAGCAGTGATGTCACTTCTACAACATGTGTCCCATGCAAGGACTAAAAGGTGATGCATAGGACTGCTGAGACCAATGATTGGCTGCAGCAGTCACATGCTGTAGACATGACAGCATCGCTGCAGCCCTGTCTACCAAGACTGCCGGTTTTGTTCATTTACACTTATAAGCAGGGCTGGCATCAGTTTTTCATTAAAAACAGGGTCATTTAAATCAGCATTATTCGTAAAGATTCAAGAATGACTCAAAAATTCATTACCAAGTTATTTTTACAGTAAATGTGCAATAAAAAAAAAGTAACATCCACTCCATATTGCCAGTAAAACGCTGCAGCTGAGCAATTAAATTCAGAAACAGTCTTCAGAAATAAGTGGCGTCCCTCTTAACATAACTGGTCAAGCACACAAAATTAATGGTATTGCAAATCTGCTACAAGATATGTCTGCAGTGAAAAATAATATAGTTTTATAGATATCAGAAAGGCTGTGACTTGATTGTGAATGCGACCTAATAAGGACACTGAAAAGTCGTGAACAAAAGAAAGGACGTGATTTCAGTGCAATATAGTAATAAAATATCGGCTATGGATTGCATTTTATAGGAAGTCTCTTAGATATTCTGTTGGTGGGTCTTCAATCAGCTTCCACTGAATGGTAGGTCACACAGGAATGATACTTATCGCTCAATGTTGATAGGAAGAAGTTGCATAGGAGTCGTCCTCTTCATGCCTAGAAACAAAGAAATAAACGTGGAAATCATAGTAAAGATCGGGATACGCAAGACCAGACAGTACTGCAATCCCAGCTATCAAATGTGAGGACTACAATACATTGGCAGGGAAGATTCATGCTTTGTGTTAACAGTATTTTTTATTATCCCCTTCTTCAGTATAATTAAGATGTTAACAGTTCATAGAATGACCACCCAGAATTAGACTTACTTTGGCACTTTCCACGAGGAGAGACATTACCCCTTGGACCCCAGTCAGAGGCCTCTCATACAGCCAAATCAGATCTCATGCTCAGCACTGAGGAGGGACAACACCCAGAAACACGTGTCTGCAAATTGAGATTCTGGTTTGGCTTTCATCCCAAGTCATATTGTAAGGCTTGTTAAATTGGTCGATATTCACTTTTAGGATTGCTACTTCCAATAGGTGGCACTATAGGTCAAGCCCTCTTCCTCTCTGAAGAGGCAATTTGCAGATCACTGAAGGAACTCAAGGTCATAAACTTAGAGGTTTTCCATCTTAAATGGGTAGTCCAGGCAACTACAAAATTTTCCGTAACCACTTTAGCTTCCCGAATCCTAACAGAGTATTATATCTATGTATCGAGCAATTGTCAAATGGCAGCCAGCATGTAGTTTGCATACTTATGATCACATGCCAAATAGATTCTCTTTTACTTCTCTCAATGTTTCATTGAGAAAAGTGGGTAAGAGTCTAGTCTGCATGTGACTGCTAGAATACAAACTACATACTTGCAGTCACAAATCCTAACAGTGTGTGTATATTACACTATTATGATTTGGCAAGCGGCAGTGATTGACGAAAGTTTACGCTGGGCTGGATACCCATTTAAGCTGAAAAACCTCTAAGGTTAACACATTGCGTTCCTTCTGTAATCTGTTAAGACTTTAAATTTATATTGAAGAAGGAGGAAATAAAAAAATGCTGACAAAATGCTTGTTTGGCCCCAAATTTCACAAGATGGACCATGACTTGCATTACGGTTTATAGACAAGCGCCAACTAGGAAGCTGGTGCAGGAGTAGATCAAAAAAGTATAGGACAAGTGTCATAAGATGACCCCAATGATATTTTTTTCATTTGGTGTTATCGCACTAAGGCCTCCTTCACATGTACTTGTGGTATCCATTTTTTTCAGATATCACAAACTAGCCATTATAACCTATGCTGCTGTGCACATGTCCGTGTTTTTACATGGACTTTATATCCATGCAAAACACACAAAGACATGTCCGTTTTTTCCTGGCGGCATGGATGACAAGGGCCAATACAAGTCTATGGGTCCATGAAAAACATGCACAGCACACAGATGGCATCCGTGCGCTGAGCATGTTTAAAATTGTAAAGTATAGGAGACTGTTTGTAATTTCATTCTTTTTTAATCCATAAGGCAAAAAAAAAAAAAACTGATGGCACACTGATCGAAAACACTGACACCGGTACTGTTTTTCCCGGTACCGGTCTTATACTTACGTGTGAAGGGGACCTAATCAGCATGGAGCAGGGGTGGGCAATTAATTTTCCCGAGGGGCCACATGAGAGACTGTGACTGTTGGGGAGGGCCGAACCAATAGGCTGAAATTAATTCTGCTCAATATTAATATTAACATATTAATTCTAATTATTATTATTAATGATTACATAAATATGAATTGTGTAACTTAATATTGAGCAGAATTAAGTGTGCTGACATCCCCCTATATACAGCTTGAGCCCCCACACAGCCTCTCTATATACAGCATGAGCCCTACACAGCCCCCCATGTCCATTATGAGTCCCACACAGCCCCACAAGGCCAGCAAGAGCCCCACACAGCCCCCCCATGTTCAGCATGAGCCCCACACAGCCCCCTCATGTCCAGTATGAGAGCCCAAGAGCCTCCCCAGTGTCCAGCATGACAGCCCTCCCCAGTGTCCAGTATGACAGCCCTCCTTAGTGTCCAGCATTAAAGCCTCCCAGTGCCCAGCATTAAAGCCCCTCAGTTTCCAGTATGAGAGCACCCCTGTGTCCAGCATGACAGCCCTCCTTATTGTCCAGCATGAGAGCCCCCCAGTGTCTCCAGCATGACAGCCCTCCCCAGTGTCCAGCCTGACAGCCCTCCCCAGTGTCCAGCCTGACAGCCCTCCCCAGTGTCCAGCCTGACAGCCCTCCCCAGTGTCCAGCCTGACAGCCCTCCCCAGTGTCCAGCCTGACAGCCCTCCCCAGTGTCCAGCCTGACAGCCCTCCCCAGTGTCCAGCATGACAGCCCCCCCCAGTGTCCAGCATGACAGCCCCCCCTGTGTCCAGCATGACAGCCCCTCCTGTGTCCAGCATGACAGCCCCTCTGTGTCCAGCATGAGAGAGCCCCCCTGTGTCCAGCATGAGAGCCCCTCCCTGTGTCCAGCATGAGAGCCTCCCTGTGTCCAGCATGAGAGCCCCCCTGTGTTCAGCCTGAGAGTACCCCCCCGTGTCCAGCATTAAAGCCCCCCCTTCGTCCAGCATGAGAGTGCCCCCCCTGTGTCCATCATTAAAGCCCCCCCTATGTCCAGCATATACTTACCTCACTCCCTGTTCCCCTGGCGCTCCTGTCTGAGAAGCACTGACTCTCCGCAGTGCACAGGCTGACGCCATCGCGTCAGCTGTTTCTAATGCTGATTGATGGAAGAGCGAGGTAGCGGCCCCTCCTCCACCAATGCATTCACCGCGGATTGAGACCGCGGATTGAGACAGCGGTGACGGCGTGTGGGCGGGCAGTGACGGCGGGCAGTGACGGCATGTGTGTGAGCTGGGAAGGGCATAGTGCGGCCCGTGGGCCACTGTTATCAGCCCCTTGGCAGTCTTGGTCCACGGGCCGGACTGGAACAGCCAGAGGGCCGCATGTGGCCCGCAGGCCGCACTTTGCCCAGGTCTGGCATGGAGTAAGGGACACTTTTACTGCCATTGAGTCACCTAATTTTACAGGTTTTTACCATAATTCTCATCTGAAATAAGTCATCTGTTGTTCTGGTTTCAGTAAACCTCTTTGTATTTAAAATGAACATTTGAAAAGACTAAGAAGAACAACTCTAAAAATAAAATATACGTTTGGGGAGAGTTAACAGGAATTTTTCTTTAGGTTCCTCGATTAAAAGATTGATGGAAGTTCACCTGAACAAGCTCCTAACTTCCCTAATGCACAGGCCAAGGTAAGATTGCTCCAGGTCTTTAAACACTCTACCATTACAAGGACAACTTATACCCAGCAGTAAAAAAAAATCCTTCAGCAAATATTCCAGCTGAAAGACTGATCGATGTTATCAATTCTAGCTCAACAAAGTGGCCAGCACATGACAGCTATGGATGTGTGACATTTACACACGGCTCTTACGATGTTGGTCTTTCAGAAGATTTATACACTCTCATTCATTTGATCCTGTCTAGTCTGCTACAGAAAAGCCAGTACAAATAGGATTAGAATTAGACATGAGCTCAGGTGAACAAATGCTATAAAACATTATATTCCTTTCTATGTAGGAATTAATGATTGGACATGCTAAAGTGTTCTGAAAATACTGAAGAATTAGGAAGTCACGAGGATCCGTAAAAAGCTAAAGGGAAGATGAAGCGGCACAGATTAGTAAGATATACTGTCATTCTGAGACACAAGGCTGTCTTAAAGACCCAGGCATTTCATATTACCAATTTAAGGAATATTTCCGCCAGAAGCATTTATAACCTATCTGCTGGGTGGGTGATTAAGTCCTAGATCTTTGAAATTTCTGACCGCTGGGAAACACCCAGATTGCCGGGAGTACTGCTGCACAAAGAAAAAAAATAATGAACTGGCATGTAGAGCTAAAAGGGGTGGCCCCTTAAATGTTATGATTTGTAGGGGTCCAAGAGGCTGATCCTCCTAGCAATATGCTATCACTTACTAAAGATGGGAAAACCTTGTAACCCTGTCTGATTATTGCTTGCAGATAGAAGCATACAGGTGCATCTCACTAAATTAGAATACCAAAAAAGTTAATTTAGCTCAGTTCCTCAATACAAAAAGTGAAACTCATATTATATAGAGAAGTGATAGTGAACCTTTAGAGACCGAGTGCCCAAACCGCAACCCAAAACCCACTTATTTAATCGCATAGTGCCAACACGGTCATTTAACCTGAATACTGAGGTTTTAGTTTAGAAAAACAACTCATACAGAGAGCAGGCGAAGGGAACCGAAAGCAGCCACAAACAGGAGCAGGGGTATGAGACTGCAAATATAAAGAATATGCTCCCCCTTCCATCCTGGTATATGTTTGCCCATTCTTGTATATATGTTGCCCCCCCATCCTTGTATATGCTCCCTCCATCCTTGTATATATGCTGCTGCCCCCATCCTTGTATATATGCTGCTGCCCCCATCCTTGTATATATGCTGCTGCCCCCATCCTTGTAGATATGCTGCTGCCCCCATCCTTGTAGATATGTTGTCGTCCCCCATCCTTCATCCTGGTACATGCCCCACCCATGAATATGCTCTCCCATACTTGTATTTGTGCTGCTGCTCATCGCATAATAAAAATAGACAAACATAATAAACATTCCTACTCACCTTCCTTCCTCTCCCGCGCCCCGTCCAGTCCTGAAGCCGGCAGCTGATTTCAGGGCGCATGAAGTCACTGCCAGCTGCTGGCAGTGTGTATTGCAGCGTACGGACCTGGCAAGTTTGTGCGCTGCAATACACTTCAGCTAGATGTGTGTCAGAGAACGCACATCTAGCTGAAGTCGGTGGGCTCCAAGTACTCACCCGCCGGGCCCGGTCCTAGTGCTGAGGCGATGGCGTGCGTGCCCTTAGGGAGGGATCTTCGTGCCCTCTCTGGCACGCCTGTCATAGGTTCGCCAGCACTGATATAGAGTCATTACAGAGTGATCTATTTCAAATGTTTATTTCTGTTAATGTTGATTATTATGGCTTACAGCCAATGAAAACACAAAAGTCATTATCTCAGTAAATTAGAATATATTTTATAACAACAGCTTGAAAAATTATTTTAAAATCCAATATGTTGGCCTACTGAAATGTATGTTCAGTAAATGCCCTCAATACTTGGTCCGGGCTCCTTTTGCATCAATGCGGCGTGGCATGGAGGTGATCAGCCTGTGGCACTGCTGAGGTGTTATGGAAGCCCAGGTTGCTTTGATAGCAGCCTTCAGCTCGTCTGCATTGTTAGGTCTGGTGTGTCTCATCTTCCTCTTGACAATACTCCATAGATTCTCTATGGGGTTAAGGTCAGGCGAGTTTGCTGGCCAATCAAGCACAGTGTGGACAGGTGCCAAGTCCTGCTGGAGAATGAAATTTCCTGGTAGACGGCTGCGCTGACTTTGGTCTTGATAAAACACAGTGGACCTACACCAGCAGATGACATGGCTCCCCAAACCAAACCATCACTGATTGTGGAAACTTCACACTAGACCTCAAGCAGCTTGGATTGTGGCCTCTCCACTCTTCCTCCAGACTCTAGGACCTTGATTTCCAAATGAAATGCAAAATTTACTTTGCATTTACTTGGCGTGTCAATGACTGCCTTCTGGACATCTGTCAAGTCAGCAGTCTTCCCGATTGTGGAGCCTACTGAAACAGACTAGGGGACCTTTTTAAACGTTTAGGAAGCCTTTGCAAGTGTTTTTTGTTAACTATTTAAGAAATTAAATAAATTAACTTTTTGATGATATTCTAATTTAGTGAGATGCACCTGTATGCTGGCTGCGTAGCATAGCCATTAAGAGCAGCAGGTGGTAATTAAAGTGGTTGTCCGGTCACTTTGTGTGACTGCAGACTTGAGAATCCTCACATCGTGCCCACTGAGCACTGGATTCTCCGGTACTAGGAACAGCGGTCATGTGACAGCAATTATGGGATATGCATACTTCCGGCCACATTCCGACTAGAGAGGTGCGAACTCGCTCAATACAAGTGCACTGAACAAAGCCGGAAAGAGTCTAGCAGGAATGTGGCCAGGAGTATGCATATCGCATACTTGCGGTCACATGCTGACACCGGAGAACCCTCACAGCACACAGGTCAGTGGCTTGCAGAGTATGCCATGAGTAAGCACTGTTCAGACTTATTGGTTTGAAACACGTAGGCCAACAAAAATGTCTTCCGTTTTTAATTATGAAACATGTTTTACTATTAAGGATCGAATAAAGATATTTTTATCAAGACACAGTGCCAGATTACTCACACATTGTGTCTGTGGGATTCCTGTTGTAGCTTGTTTAATACTATGGTATTGCAGTTTATAGTCTAAGCAATCAGATGACTGCAGGTTAAGGTCCCCTAAGGGACTAAAACATATATTTTTAAATATAAAAAAGAAATATAAATATCAAGTTCAAATCACCAATCTTTCACTCCCATTATAAAGAAATGAAGGAAAAAACAAAAAACAAAACAAAAAAAAAACACCACATAAAATGGCATTGCTGCATTCGTAAAAGTCCAATCTTTCAAAATATAAAATGAATTAACCGTATTGCTAAACGCCATTAAAAAAACAACAACAGAGGTGCAGTTTTTCCAGTTGCTACAACACCAAAAAAACCCCAAAAGAACAAAACACTCAAAACATCGTATCCATCCCAAAATGGTATCAATAAAAAAAATAAAAAAAATAAAAAAGTTAGCACACCAAGCAAGAAACAAATCCTCACACAGCCCCATCACATAAAAATGAAAACGTTATGAGTCTTGGGACATAAGATTAATAGGGGTGCCCAAACTTTTTCATATAACTGTACTTAAGCTTAATGTTTTATAAAAATTGGTGTTTTTGCAACAGCTATTTCAGTTTGATATATGTAATAACTGTTGGACACAGTAATGTTTCTGCCTTGAAATGAGGTTTATTGTACTAACAGAAAATGTGCAATCTGCATTCAAACAAAATTTGACAGGTGCATAAGTATGGGCACCCTTATCATTTTCTTGTTTTAAATACTCCTACTGACTTACTAAAGCACTTTTTTTGGTTTTGTAACCTCATTGAGCTTTGAACTTCATAGCCAGGTGTATGCAATCATGAGAAAAGCTACTTAAAGTAGCCACTTGCAAGTTTTCTCCTGTTTGAATCTCCTCTGAAGAGTGGCATCATGGGCTCCTCAAAACAACTGTCAAATGATCTGAAAACAAAGATTATTCAACATAGTTGTTCAGGGGAAGGATACAAAAAGCTGTCTCAGCGGTTTAACCTGTCAGTTTCCACTGTGAGGAACATAGTAAGGAAATGGAAGAACACAGAGACAGTTCTTGTTAAGGCCAGAAGTGGCAGGCCAAGAAAAACATCAGAAAGGCAGAGAAGAAGAATAGTGAGATCAGTCAAGGACAATCCTCAGACCACCTCCAGAGAGCTGCAGCATCAACTTGCTGCAGATGGTGTCACTGTGCATCGGTCAACTATACAACGCGCTTTGCACAAGGAGAAGCTGTATGGGAGAGTGATGCGAAAGAAGCAGTTTCTGCAAGCACGCCACAAACAGAGTCGGCTGAGGTATGCAAAAGCACATTTGGAGAAGCCAATTTCTTTTTGGAAGAAGGTCCTGTGGACTGATGAAACCAAGATTGAGTTGTTTGGTCATACAAAAAGGCGTTATGCATGACGGCAAAAAAACACAGCATTCCAAGAAAAACACTTGCTACCCACAGTAAAATTTGGTGGAGGTTCCATCATGCTTTGGGGCTGTGTGGCCAATGCCGGCACCGGGAATCTTGTTAAAGTTGAGGGACGCATGGATTCTACCCAGTATCAGCAGATTCTTGACAATAATGTTCAAGAATCAGTGACAAAGTTGAAGTTACGCAGGGGATGGATCTTTCAGCAAGACAATGATCCAAAACACTGCTCCAAATCTACTCAGGCATTCATGCAGAGGAACAATTACAATGTTCTGGAATGGCCATCCCAGTCCCCAGACCTGAATATCATTGAACATCTGTGGGATCATTTGAAGAGGGCAGTTCATGCTCGGCGACCATCAAACTTAACTGAACTGGAATTGTTTTGTAAAGAGGAATGGTCAAAAATACCTTCATCCAGGATCCAGGAACTCATTAAAAGCTACAGGAAGCGACTAGAGGCTGTTATTTTTGCAAAATGAGGATCTACTAAATTTTAATGTCACTTTTCTGGTGAGGTGCCCATACTTATGCACCTGTCAAATTTTGTTTGAATGCAGATTGCACATTTTCTGTTAGTACAATAAACCTCATTTCAAGGCAGAAACATTACTGTGTCCAACAGTTATTACATATATCAAACTGAAATAGCTGTTGAAAAAAACACCAATTTTTTATAAAACATTAAGCTTAAGATTAATAGGGGTGCCCAAACTTTTTTATATAACTGTACAATTTTTTTTTTTTAATTTTCACTTTTATTTACCACTTAAAAAAAAACACAAGTACAAAAACAAACAAAAAAAACCCACAACAAATAGTACAGGTTTGGTATTAGGGTATGTGCACACGATGCAGAAATGCTCAGGATTTTTTCCTGAGCGTTTCTGCATCTCTCTGGCAGGAAAAAACGCATGCGGATTGTATTAAGGAGCATAAATATTCAGTGCTCCCCACGCCCCATGGGCGTGAGGAGCAGTGAATATTCATTTTCTTTAGCAGCGGGGACAGTGTAGGCTGCAGCGGGCGGCTGCTGCCTCCTGTGCCCCTCTCCTCCACCGCTACCCCCACATATATATATACACCCCCCCCAACATTCAGACTATAAGATGCACTCCCCATTTTCCTCCAAAATTTTGGAGGAAAAAATTGCATCTTATAGTCTGAAAAATACGGTACATGTCTGTCCTTCTCTGCAACGTTTAAAGAAGTTGTCCACTACTTTACATGAACCCTCCAATGTATCCCCCTGGGGCCCAGAAGTGTTTTTGTAAATACCTTGCGGTGCCTTTTCTGCCTCTGAGCGGTGCCATCGGTGGCCGCTCAGAGGCATCACGTGACCCGTCACTGACGTCACGTCAAGTGAGGCGTGACATCAGTGATGCGCTCCCCGTGGTGGCTGCTGGGCTGTGGGCGGGGTTACCCCGTGTGTCACACCCAGCATCCAGCGCGCGCTTTCCCAATGAATGGGGAGAGGCAGAGCGCGCGGTGGATGCCGGGTGTGAGTGACGCGCAGGGTAACCCTGCCCACAACCCAGCAGCCACCGGTGGAACGTGGAAGAGGGACCCTCGGCTGCAGCCTGGACTTGTCGTGATGTCAGTGGATGTCAGAGCCGGCTGCAGCCGGGGTTTACGTGATGCCTGTGTGCGGCTAGTGATAGCGCCGCTCACAGGCAGAAAAAGGCACCACAAGGTATTTAGAGAAACACTTATGGGTCCTGGGGGAATACATTGGGCGATCATATAAAGTAGTGGACAACCCCTTTAAGAGAAAACATAGTTTGAAACTGAACCGGACCAGTCACATCTCTCTCTGTGGTCACAGATAGGCTTTTCAAAGAATTGTACAGCCAGGCTCTGATTCAGCTCCTCTGTGGCTTGGGCAACCATGAATCTAGTGACCAGTTCCCTTTCAGGATCTGTTCACATTGAGCAACCTCTAATCTGGCTGATGGCAATCAGTTATCTCGGGGGTGGGGGTGGGGGGGGGGGTTTACTGAAATCCATGAACTGTCCTTATAATGAGTGACACCTCAAGACCCTACTGTCTATAAGAAAGCAGCTCTTTATGACACTGGCTTAAAACAGGGGTACCCAGAGAAGGGAAATTAAATGAATATTTTGACAGCTGTATTGGTAAAGATTTTATACACTACATATATCTGCCCAGCAAAAACACAGCTGAAGGCCAAGCATTAGATTCACAATAGGGCGAAATCAACATATCAGACAGAGGCAAATGCAGGGTTGTAGGCAAAATGCCAGAGAACACTCAGCAAAACATTATGATTGAGGTTTTAAATAGGAAGCACTACAGAGCTCACCGCAGGGTCCACTCCTGCCCTACCTCTATTATATTCACTCATCCGCCTCCTCTTACCAAAGTGGTTCAATTAGCCTTATCTGGACATCTGGTCCTCCAACCTCTCAGCCAGTCACTACATGACACATCCATACTGTAGACAACAATGGATGGCTGGAATACAATTGGATAAGTAGGACACTGTTCATACAGTGCAATCCATGTACAGAGGTAAATGGCTCCAGCTCGCCTGGTGAATGCAGAATCACAGATCTGACGCTTATCAAATGGATTATATGATATTAGAAAGAGATAGAATAAGTATGCATCTACACAAAGGAACTCCGAGTGGAAGAAAAAGCGCAAGTCTGTTTAGATTCCATCGAAGCTCAAAATATATGTCAGACTTGACACAAATGTGTCTCGCAGAGAATACAGCATGACATGCATGTCTAGCAATGGCACATGTGAGGAGCAATCATCCTCCTGTCAGCGCTGTGTAATGAATGAATTAGGCTGTAATTTAGTTATCACTTATCTGAATGCCTCCACTTCTGCTAATCATCCCTGTATAAATGCCTGTCAGATCAGAGCCACACAGCAAGGTAATCAGCAGATGTGCCTGAAGACTTCTAGCTGTTGAAGTGGCAGTTACCATTGTATCACACGTTCAGGAACAGACTACAGCGCTCGTACGTGTAACGAACAAAGCAGATACATACTATACTGTATTAGAAGCCAGATACTAAAGTGCGAGTAAGAGCGCGGTCTTGCTACCGCATTCCCTACGCAAAGTTAAAGCTGCTTTTTGTGTCCATGGCAGAAACTGCCTAGATTTCCATGCTCTGAAACTTACAATCTGCTCCTTTTCAGTGGATTCCAGTTCTTCAGCATTCTACCAGAACTACAGGTGCTGGAACTTCCTTTCCTTCACTTCCCAGCAAGTACTCTGCTTGTCTTTGTCTAAAAGCTTGCCTGTCCTGAAGTGAAAGTCCATTTCTATAGTATGCAGTTTAATAAGAACTATATTGAAAAGATGAGCACTGCAAAATAATTATTCAAGAGCGCTTTAAAAAAGGTATATTAACTGTAATACCATAGAGAAAAAGCAATACAACATGGAGATAAACTGCATCACCCACAATATTGGAGAAAATACAGATTTCCAGTAATATATTGCAAATATAAAATATAACAAATACACACATTTAATGCCACTTAAAACTATGTAAGCTAAGCATACAGGTACTGCTCACAAAATTAGAATATCATCAAAAAGTTAATTTCAGTTCTTCAATACAAAAAGTGAAACTCATATTATATAGAGTCATTACAAACAGAGTGATCTATTTCAAGTGATTATTTCTGTTAATGTTGATTATTATGGCTTACAGCCAATGAAAACACAATCTAATTTACTGAGATAATGACTTAACAAAAAACACCTGCAAAGGATTCCTACGCGTTTAGAAAGGTCCCTTAGTCTGTTTCAGTAGGATCCACAATCATGGGGAAGACTGCTGACTTGACAGATGTCCAGAAGGCAGGCATTGACACACTCCACAAGGAGGGTAAGCCACAAAAGGCCATTGCCAAAGAAGCTGGCTGTTCACAGAGTGCTGTGGAAAGTTGAGTGGAAGGAAAAAGTGAAATAGAAAAAGGTGCACAAGCAACCGGGATAACAATCCTTTCAAGGCTGCGGTTAAGAAAAGGCCATTAAAAATTTTGGGGAGATTCACAAGGAGTGGACTGCTGCTGGAGTCATTGCTTCAAGAGCCACCACACACAGATGTATCCAGGACATGGGCTACAAGTGTCACATTCCTTGTGTGAAGCCACTCATGACCAATAGACAATGCCAGAAGCGTCTTACCTGGGCCAAGGAGAAAAAGACCTGGACTGTTGCTCAGTGGTCCAAGGTGATGTTCTCAGATGAAAGTAAATTTTGCATTTCATTTGGAAATCAAGGTCCCAGCGTCTCCAAGAGTGGAGAGGCCACAATCCAAGCTGCTTGAGGTCTAGTGTGAAGTTTCCACAATCAGTGATGGTTTGGGGAGCCATGTCATCTGCTGGTGTAGGTCCACTGTGTTTTATCAAGACCAAAGTCAGCGCAGCCGTCTACCAGGGAATTTTAGAGCACTTCATGCTTCTCTCTGCCGACAAGCTTTTTGGAGATGGAAATTTCACTCTCCAGCAGGACTTGGCACCTGTCCACACTGCTAAAAGTACCAATACCTGGTTTATAAAGAACAGTATCACTGTGCTTGATTGGCCAGCAAACTCTCCTGACCTTAACCCCATAGAGAATATATGGGGTATTGTCAAGAGGAAGATGAGAGACACCAGACCCAACAATGCAGACGAGCTGAAGGCTGCTATCAAAGCAACCTGGGCTTCCATAACACCTCAGCAGTGCCACAGGCTGATCGCCTCCATGCCACGCCGCATTGATGCAGTAATTGATACAAAAAGAGCCCGACCAAGTACTGAGTGCATTTACTGAATATACATTTCAGTAGGCCAACATTTCAGATTTTAAAGTCATTTTTCAAGCTGTTGTTATAACGTATTCTAATTTACTGAGATAATTACTTTTGTGTTTTCATTGGCTGCAAGCCATAATCATCAACATTAACCCCTTGTAACTCCCGGTTCAGTGAGGGCTCCAGCGGTGAGCCCGCACTGAACTGGGCACATGTCAGCTGATTCTTACAGCTGACATGTGCCCGCAACAGCCGCGGGTGGAATCGCGATCCACCCACGGCTGTTAACATGTTAAATGCCGCTGTTAATCTCTGACAGCGGCATTTAACATCGCCGCACAAGAAGCGCGGCCTTAGCCCTGCCCATCGGTGACCCCGTCACTTGATCGCGGGTCACCGATGAATGGGCATGACAACCCTGGGTCTGCAGCAGACTCCAGTGGTTGTCATGAGCTGATCACTATGAGCGCCACCTAGTGGTCGGCACTCATAGCACAGGAGCATTTCTGCTCCATAGAGGTGATCTGCTGATCACCTCTCGATCAGACAAGTGCAGCTTCTAGTCTCCTATGGAGACTATAGAAGCATGCAAAAAGTGAAAAAAAATGGTTTAAATATTAAAAAGATAAAAAAAAAAATATAAAAGTTTAAATCACCCCCCTTTTGCCCCATTCAAAATAAAGTAATAAAAAATAAACCCCACATACATATATTTGGTATCACCGTGTTCAGAATCGCCTGATCTATCAATATAAAAAAAATAATAATAATTCTATCAGTAAACGGCGTAACGAGAAAAAAATTCTAAATGCAATAGTTATGTTTTGATGGTCGCCGCAACATTGCAATAAAATGCAGTAACGGGCGAACAAAATATCGTATCCACCCCAAAATGGTATCAATAAAAACTTCAGCTTGGCGCGCAAAAAATAAGCCCTGATCTGGCTCCAGATCCCGAAAAATGGAGACACTATGGGTCTTGGAAAATTGAACCTATTAAACAAAAAAAAAAAAAAAAACACTAAAAAAAGAACCTATACATGTTTGGTGTCTACAAACTCGTAATAACCTGGAGAATCATATTTGCAGGTCAGTTTTAGCATTCAGTGAACGTGGCAAAAAAAATAAAAACATCTGTGGTATTGCACTTTTTTTGCAATTTCACTGCACTTGGAATTTGTTCCGTTTTCCCGTACACGATATGGTAAAACCAGTAACGTCGCTCAAAAGTACAACTCGTCCTGCAAAAAATAAGCTCTCACACGGCCATATTGACCAAAAAATAAAAACGCTATGGCTCTGGGAACAAGGGGAGCAAAAACGAAAATGCAAAAACGGAAAATCCCAGGGTTGCGAAGGGGTTAACAGAAATAAACACTTGAAATAGATCACTCTGTTTGTAATGACTCTATATAATATACGAGTTTCACTTTTTGTATTGAAGAACTGAAATAAATTAACTTTTTGATGATATTCTAATTTAGTGAGAAGCAACTGTACCATTAGAGAGAACTAATGAAAACCATTACAGTACCAAATCCAAATTGAGAATCAATTCCTAACCCACCTAAATCTATACCAATTTATAGAATATATGTAATTCTTGAATACATATTTCCCTTTGTCAGTAGTAACAATGATGGCCAAAAAAAATGTACAAAATGTGTGTAGTACTTAAAATATAACTTACAAGAATTGTGATACCCCAAAAAAGTATATATACAAAAAAGGGATACTTAGATAGCAAGAGATGAGGGCACTGGGATCACAGGCGAATACCATAGGTGTAGCACTGCCCTCAAGTGCAACGTCCACCAGCAGGGAAAGACCAAAGGGGCAGTGCAACTTGTAGTGTGCCTTTGATCCCAGAGCAGTCACTTCTTGCCATCTACAGTGATGCTTGAAAGTTTGTGAACCCTTCCGAATTTTGTTTAAATTTCACCTAAAACTACATTACATTTTCATACAAGTTCTAAAAGAAGATAAAGAGAAGCAAATCAAACAAATGAGACAAAAATATTAGACTTTGTCAATTTTTATTGAGGAAAACAATCCAATATCATAGGTCTGAGTGACCCCCTCTATCATCCTTGAGCAGCAATAACAGCATCCAAATATTCCTGGTAATTGTTGATTATTGCACATTGGTTTGGAGAAATTTGAGTCATTTCCTCCTTACAAAACAGCTTCAAATTTGGGTATATTGATGGATTTTGTCCCATGAACTGTGCTCCCTTCACGTCCTTACAAGACATTTCTGTAGGATTAAGGTCAGGATTTTGACTTGGCCATTCCAAAACTTTATCCTTCTTTTGTAGAACGTGTGCTTTGGGTCGCTGTTAGGCTATGTGCCCACAATGCAGAAATGCTGCATATTTTTTCCACTTCTCCCTGGCAGGAAAAATGTATGCGGATTTTACATGCGTTTTTCCTGCCAGGCAGAAGCGTTTGTCAAGCGTTTTTGCATGCATTTCTGCATGCGGGTTATCAAGCGCTTTTACAAGCGATTTTAGCCTCACTGCCGGCATGGATTTATATAGTGTGACCAAGTAATAGTTAAAAAAAAAAAAAGAATAAGAATGGTGAAAAATAAAAAAATAAAGATTATACTTACCTTCCGATGGTCCCTGGTCTCCCCGATGTCTTGAGGCGGTGTGAAGGACCTGCGATGACGTCACCGAGTCATGTGACAGGTCACGCAACCGCTGTAGTCAGCGGTCGCGTGACCTGTCACATGACTTAATGACGTCATGTCAGGTCCTCTCACACCACCGCGAGCCACCCAACACCCCGCATGCATCGCTATGGAGACCGGGGGCCATCGGAAGGTAAGTATAATCTTTATTTTTTATTTTACTTTTTTTTTTTCTTATAGTTTCTATGGTACCCAGGTCTGGATGAGATTCTCCTCTTCTCCAGACCCAGGTACCATCCGCACATTGAATCGCTTCATATCCGCGTGTGCACATGTAGTGATGCGGATATCAAGCGTTTCAATGCAAGTCAATGGCGGAAATTATGCTGCATGTCCGCAAAATTAATGGACATGCTGCGTATTTTTCCGCAATGATAATCCGCAGCGGAAATTTCCGCATGTGCACAGCACATGCGGATCATCATTGGGGACCATGGGGCACGTATTATCAAGCGTTTTTTAAGCGTTTTCGCAGCGGAAATTCCACGGCAAAAACGCTTGAAAAACGCATAGTGGGCACGCAGCCTTTTGCTGCATGACAAGTTCTCAAGATTCAGCTCAAGGACAGATGTCCAGACATTTTCCTTTATAATTTGCTGATATAATTCAGAATTCATTGTTCCATCCATGATTGCAAGCAGTCCTGATGAAGCAAAAGAAGACCAACACAGGATAGTGATTCACAGATGGTATGAGGTTTTTATGCAGTAATACAGAGTTTCTTCTTCGTCAATGCTATATATATGGCATTGGAGCTCCTGCTGCCGCTCTGCGGTCTGTGTGCCCGCTATTAAAGACCATGAATATTCACTATAACCCATGGGAGTGCATTTTGGCACACTAATTTTTGCAAAATTGTTGTAATTCTGCCATACTGGAGGATTTCTGACAATGAATCGCCTTTTATGGTCATGCCACAGCATCTGAAGCACATTAAGTTCAGGACTTTGACTGGTCCACGCCAAAGTCTTAATTTTGTTTTTCTTAAGCCATTCAGAGGTGGACTTGCTGTTGTGTTTTGGATCATTGACGAGCTGCCGGACATTCTCCTTCAGGATTTTTGGGTAAACAGTAGAATTCATGGTTCCATTCATCACAGCAAGTCTTCCATGTCCTCAAGCAGCAAAACAGCCCCAGACCACCATCAAATTTTGCTGTTGGTATGATGTGCCTTTTCTGAAATGCTGTGTTACTCCTACGCCAGATGTAATGGGACATACACCTTCCAAAAAGTTCAACTTTTGTCTCGTCAGTCCACAGAATATTCTCCCAAGTGTCTTGGTGGTGATCATCAAGATGTTTTCTGGCAAAACTGAGACAAGCCTTTATGTTCTTTTTGCTCAGCAGTGGTTTTCGCCTTGGAACTCTGCCATGGTTGCCATTTTTGCCCAGTCTCTCTTATGGTGGAGTCATGAACACAGACCTTAACTGAGGCAAGTGAAGCCTGTAGTTGTTTGGATGTTGCTGTGGAGTCTTCTGTGACCACTTGGATGAGTGGTCGCTGCGCTCTTGGGGTAATTTTGTTTGGCCGGCCATCCCTGGGAAGGTTCACCACTGTTCCATGTTTTCGCCATTTTTGGATAATGGCTCTCTCTGTGGTTCACTGGAGTCCCAAAGCTTTAGAAATTGTTTTATAGATCTCAATGACTTTGTTTCTCATTTGTTCCTGAATTTATTTTGTTCGCAGCGTGATATCTGGCTTTTTGAGGATCTTTTGGTCTACTTCCTCATGTCAGGCAGGTCCTTATTTAACTGATTTCTTGATTTAGAACAGGTGTGGCAATAATCAGGCCTGTGTGTGGCTAGGGAAATTGAACTCAGCTTCCCAAAGATGTGATAAACCACAGTTAAAACATAAATTAAGGGGGTGGGGTGGGGAGAACACTACACTACAGGGCCCTGTAGATCTGGATTTCTTTTTCCCTTAACAATAAAGACCTTCATTTAAAAACTACATTTTGTGTTTACTTGTGGTATCTTTGTCTAATATTTAAATTTTGTAATCTGAAACATTTCAATGTGACAAACATGCAAAAGAATAAGAAATCAGGAAGAGGCAATGACTTTTACACACACATTATATATAAGGCATTTCATATACAGGTGTAGGGGTGGCGGACAACGGCTATCACGTTCCTAGCCCTGAAGACACCAAGCGCGTTATATGAATACGCGTGTGTGACGTGTATAATATACGTACGCATGTGTGAGGAAAAAAAAAAATAATATATACATACATATAATCCTATTCACATAACGTGATTGGTGTCTTCAGGGCGGCTAGGAACGCGCTAGCCATTCTCTGCCACCCCTACACCTGTATATCAGATGCTTTGTTGTTCAGAAATTATCTTATAACTTTATATAAATGACGTCTTCCAGGCTATTCAGAGGATGCTGCCTGGAAGATAACTCTGCCTCCAGAACTTGCTTTACATGAAGAGGGAGTTACCAGTGTGAGACAAGTAACTAACACAGAACAGGAGAAATGACATTTGTCTTCTTGCTAACACTTTTTTTCTTCTCTCAGTTCAGCTGTATTGTAACAATATTACAGCCCTGTCTGCCTGTGAGCTGGAGGCTGAGGCTGAGAGGAACCTTCAGATGTGTCAGTTATAATCACACACAGCTCTGCAGTGAGATCAGGAGAGCAGAGAGCGGCCATCACACATCACAATGGGAACTCCCCTTCATGTAAAATAAGCTCTGGCGTAAGGCTATGTGCCCACGATGCAGATATGCTGCAGATTTTTTCCGCTTCTCCCTGGCAGGAAAAATGTATGCAGATTTTACATGCGTTTTTCCCGCCAGGTAGAAGCGTTTGTCAAGCGTTTTTGCATGCATTTCTGCATGCGGGTTATCAAGCGCTTTTCCAAGCGATTTTAGCATCACTTGGAAAAGTGCTTGACAACTTGTTCACACTATATAAATCCATGCAACCGGCATGGATTTATATAGTGTGACCAAGTAATAGTTAAAAAAAAAAAAGAAGAATAAGAATGGTAAAAAAATAAAGATTATACTTACCTTTCGATGGACCCTGGTGTTTTCTCTGACGTCGGCGGTCACGTGACCTGTCACATGACTAAATGACGTCACGGCAGGTCCTTCACACCACCACGACCCATACAACAGACCAGACGGAGCAGAGAAAACACCGGGGACCATCGAAAGGCAAGTAAAATCTTTATTTTAAATTCTTTTTTTAAATGTGCTGACACGGATAATATGCGTTTCAATGCAAGTCAATGGCGGCAATTATGCTGCGTGTCCGCAAAATTAATGGACATGCTGCATATTTTTTCGCAATGATAATAGGCAGCGGAAATTTCCGCAGCATGTGCACAGCACATGCGGATCATCATTGGGGACCATGGGGCACGTATTACCAAGCGTTTTTGAAGCGTTTTCGCGGCGGAAATTCCGTGGCAAAAACGCTTAAAAAAATGCATAGTGGGCACGCAGCCTTACGGTATCTTCCAGGCAGCGTCCTGCCCAGAGCCTGGAAGAGGTCATTTATATGAAGTAATAAAAGTTGATTTATCAACAACACATCTGACATGAGGCATACAGGTATCACTCTCCTCAGCAGTCTATAATCTGTATGTCCATATTAATAGGTCAGAAGGGAATCTCTTGCTACATTTGTCCTGAGTGTCTCTCTATACTGCATATTTGTTAATAAAGAATTAGAATGTTCTGCCATATTGTGGAAGTGCACAAATTCTCTGTATGATGTATGCAAATTTGTCACATTGGAAACCAGAACAAAGAAACCACCATCTTATTATTCACTACTTTGGCATCAGATGAGCCTAAACTTTGGGAGATGACATTGACTGATTAAATGAAATCTGGGACAAGTTACACCCATATACATCCCTACCTGTAATACCCATACCAGCTTATTTGCTAATGTTAATAAAAAATAAATGCTAATCTAAAATAAATGAAGAATTTGCACAGTGATTATTTTATACAAAATAACATATTACTTCTTTGATGGACAAAGATAAAAAAAATTATGGAGACTCCTAGGAATGAATTCATATATAAATTATTTATGCTCTAATAATTTATATTATGCATACATATGCTGGACACAAGGCATGAAAATATCAGACATCACCTCGAGCATTAAACTCTAATATTAACCTTTCTCCTCTCCTGGTTGAATAATATACTAGCACTTGCTACCGTCTACATCAGCAGAGCAACTGAGCTCAATGATTGGTTGCAGTGATGTCAATGTGACATCACCGCTGCAGCCAAACATCGGAGACTGGGGCAGCGGCAGAGGCAAAATGCTGGACCTGCGGAAAGTGAGTAGAAAGCAGATTCTTTTTTTTACAATGATCTGTGCACACAGGGAAACGTTTTCTGAAAGGTTACAATGTCTGTAGTGTATGTGGACACACAAAATCTTGAGGTATTGGCCAGAAAAGTGCTGTGTAAAATACACTCGTTTTGCTACGTTTTTTACTCTGTTTTGCGTGCCTTTTTGAGGAGTATTTTTCTAATTTATTATAAACGGGTGTAAAATGCTGTAAGAACACAAACAATTGATGGCTGCAGGTTTCAAATTGCTTCACACCTGCAAGGAAAATATAAGCAACACGTGTATGAAACTTCAAAAATCTCGTTCACTTTGCTGGTACTGTAAAATGCTGCATTTTTTTCACAGAAAAATAAGCAACGTGTGCACATACCCTTAAAGGGGTGACATGTAAGCCCGGGGCCCAATCAGCGCTGGCGTCACTGTCCCCGACTTGTGTCGAATTGAACATGAAGAGCAAGTCCGGGCTGCAGCTGATCTATGACTTTCCCTTCATGATCAATTTGTCCAAAGGTGGGGCCAGTAACGCCAACGCTGAATAAGCGCCGGGCTTACATGTCACAACAACAGCATGAGAGCCCTGGGACCGCAAGTGCGACACCGATGGAACGGAGCCGACACGGGAGTAGAGTATAAGCTTTTTTATTTTATTGGGGCCAAGCGTGGGGGATGAGAAAGAGTTGTCCAAGTAGTTTTATTAAGTCTACAAGTCATCTGTGTTATGTACAAATGCCCTTTGCCCCAAAAGAACAAAATCTTAAAGAAGGGCCTCTTAACTTTGGCTAATAGAAGGCTGTCTTGAGAAGTGTAAATCCTAAAGAGTGAAGGAAATACCAAAAATAATAAGGGACCACAAAAGGTAATATTATCAAGAATTCAAATCAATATATTTTATTCAACAATCAAATATAAAAAACACAAGACTAAAGACATATTAAAAACAAAACAGCTCAGGAGGGGGAAGGGTATGCCCACAAAAAGATGTGTATACATATTATAAACCTTCTCATAAGTAAATGCTGCTAATAAGATATTAATCACGCATATATGAAATCAATAAAATTACATAAGCCCCCAAATTAAACAGGGGTCTCAAACACGCGGGCCCTGAGGCTGCTTAATGTGGCCCGCAGGCACCAGAGCCCCCATAATGATTGCGGCCTGGTCCTGAGGGCCGCCCAAGTCCGTGGTTCTTTTCAGTTCAATGTTCTACAAGTTAGGGACCAGCATGAGCTATTACTACAAGATGGGGGACCAGGATGGAGGACATTACTACAAGATGGAGGACCAGGATTGGTACATTACCACGAGATGGGGAAACTACTACAAGATGGGGATATTACTATAATAAGTTGGTCAGAATTACCAAATGGTGCAAATTATAAGAAAAAAAAATCACTGTGTGTGGCCAATTAGGGGACACAAAAGGGAAGTAAAAATTGTAAAAACGGTAAAACTGTACCATAGCCCATAAAATGAATGCCATGTAAAAGAAGAAAATAAAAAAGCCAAAAATGTTTAAAAAAAAATGATCCAAAAGTTGTATAGAACAAACCATATGATATCATTAAGAATTTCATATCATCCTGCAAAAAATGCGGCCCTTCAAATTCACATTTTTTTTTCTATGTGCGGCCCATATACTTAGCCGAGTTTGAGACCCCTGCTATATAAGATAACAATAATGTGTTCATAATAAATCCAAAAGCATAGGTAGTAATTTATATAAAGTGCCAGTGCAAATAAATAAATACCTGCTCAAATATAATAAATAACTCATATACATATCATACTAATGGGCAGTGTAAACCATAAGGCATAGCATAACTGATATCAATACCCTATTGAGGGACCATATATTCGAAGCAGGAGCGAAACGGCTTTGGAGTGGTGTGAGGGGGTCGTGGTATGTCCTAATATTATCTTTTTATCATCCTTCCTTTGCTGCTATTGCTTGAATATATGATCCCTCAATAGGGTACTGATATCAGTTATGCTATGCCTTATGGTGTAAACTGCCCATTAGTATGATATGTATATTGGTTATTTATTATATTTGAGTGGGTAGTTATTTATTTGCACTGGCACTTTATATAAATTACTACCCATACTTTTGGATTTATTATGAACACATTAATATTATCTTATATAGATTAATTTTGTTTAATTTGGGGGCATATGTAATTTTATTGATTTCATATATGCGTGATTAATATCTTATTAGCAGCATTTGCTTATGAGAAGGTTTATTATATGTATACCCATCTTTTTGGGGGGATACCCTTCCCCCTCCTGAGCTGTTTTGTTTTTAATATGTCTTTAGTCTTGTGGTGTTTTTATATTTGATTGTTGAATAAAATATATTGAATTATTCTTGATAATATTACCTTTGTGGTTCCTTATTATACCTTCTTGTTGGTTTGTGTCTTGAGAAGTAGTCTTCAGTCTACTCTAAAACATCGATATGCTCTAAAAACAGATAAACTTGGTCTAAATGCCTCCATATACAGGGTTGTCCAAAAGTAGGTGGACAGAAAGTGTAACAAGGTTATGAAGGGGGAGATTTATCAAACATGGTGTAAAGTGAAACTGGCTCAGTTGCCCTTAGCAACCAATCAGATTCCACTTTTCATTCCTCACAGACTCTTTGGAAAATGAAAGGTGGAATCTGATTGGTTGCTAAGGGCAGCTGAGCCAGTTTCACAGATCTAGTTTTCACAGATAGATCTCCCCCAAATCTGTTTTCTTTTCAAATAATTCAGATAACACATAATGGCAAATAATTTAAATACAGATCAAAGAAAATGGATTTTAACAGAGTATTGGAAATCTCAAAATGCTGAAACCGTTAGAGCAAAATTGGGTTGAAACATTTGGTACTCAAGCCCCAAAGAGACAAACCATTTACCGCATTTGTGACAAATTCAATGCCACTGGCTCAATCCTTAATGCTCCAAAAACTGGTCGACCCGAAACATTCTGTACAGAAGATAATAAACAACTTGTTGCTGAAACATTTGTTCATAGTTCAAAAAAGTCCATCAGAAGAGCCTCTTTGGAATTGGGAATTTCACGAGCTTCTATCATGCGAATACTGAAATCTATTGGGTGGAAAGCTTATCATCCACGTCTAATTCATGGTTTATTGGAGGATGATCCAGACAGGCGGCTGCAATTTAGTGAGATTATGCTTAATGAAATTGAAGAAAATTTTAGATAACATTATGTGGAGTGATGAAGCTTCTTTCAAATTATCCGGCCATATTAACAGACATAATTGTATTTACTGGTACAATGAGAACATGCATTTAACATTAGAGCAACAACTAAATGAGCCTGGTGTCAATGTTTGGGGTGGTATTTCAAGTTTTGGTGTTTTAGGACCAATATTTTTTGATGGAACAGTCACAGGAGATAAGTATCTCGAAATTCTAATGAATCAAGTTGTTCCCCAGTTACAGCAACAGCCTAATTCAAATGACCTTTATTTCCAACAAGATGGGGCCCCTCCACATTATTCAATAGTAGTCCGCGAGTATCTTGATGAAACATTTCCTAATAAATGGATTGGCCGGCACGTTCACCAGACTTGACCCCAATGGATTTTTTCTTTTGGGGAGTACTCAAGGACAAAGTTTATAGTCGAAAACCAAAAAGTGTCAGTGATTTGAAAAATTACATAAGAGATGCATTTCAAGAAATTAATACCCAAAGAGACTTGTGCAAAAAAGTTTGTCGAAGCGTAAGAGGCAGACTTCAAAGCTCTGCAAATTGTAATGGAAAACAGTTTGAGCACCTGCGTTGATAAAATTTAAGGGCTTTTGTATTATTGTTCAGAATAAAATTTAATTGTCAATGTTATGCTTGTGTTAGTAAATATAATTTTATATATAAATCAAAATAAATGATGTTATTTTCTGGCCACCTACTTTTGGACCACCCTGTACATTAGACTATAGGCAGCCAAACTCGCTGACATTGGCCGACAATCTAGTGTGAATAAGGTCCTCCTAACCAGGGCTGTGAAGATGGGTCCATTATGGTGGAGTCGGAATAAAATGGACCGACTCCGAAAATATATAATAAATCGGGTACATTAGTACAATGCAGGATGTGCTGTGTTTCCATAAGAATTTGGTAAAATTATGAAATGTCCTATAAATGTATGTTCTGTTTCTGATCTAAGGATCTCGGCTTTTAGTGGAGATGAATCCGTGCTGCATTTTATGTAGATGCTCAGTAATGAGGCAGGGCTGTGGAGTCGGAGGCATAGTCGGATGTCAGGGAAATTGAGGAGTCGGAGGTTTGGCCTACCGACTCCACAACCCTGCTCCTAACTCTCTCAGATAGATGATGTCCGGGACATGTGGGGGGTGTATTATAAGGTTCAGACACTGTAAATTTTAACGGTCTACCCTCTACACTAGAGCAGTTTAGCAGTGGCTTTCTCAGATCTCCGTTTCAAAAAAAACACATGAAAAATCGATTGAGCGAAACATTCTTATGTATGGCATAGTTCGGACAGATAGCCAACAAGCTCTTGGTTATCAGCTATCTTATATGTATGGCCCGCTTAAAGGGTTGTTCTTAACTTGTCTTCAGGATCGCATCTGTGGATGCAGAAATCGGGCCAGCATCAGAGAAGTGCTTAAAGCTCTATAGCAAAGAGACTGAGCACTGCGCTCCTTGTCTATGAGGCATGACACCTTTGATGGACTGCAGTGATTACCTGCAAGCACTGTGTGCTGCGGGGTTTCGCCGGTATGAGACCCGGTAACAAAGGGTATGTATGCGTTATACATACCCCGGCCTGTGGGCATGGCCGCGCTCTCCATATCTCCATACACTTGTTTTCAATGAGGCCGCGCCTTCTTGTCGGACGCCCCCACTGGCCATCCAGGTCACTAGACGGGGCGTGGCCTCGCTCCATACAAGTGTATGGAGCGAGACGGTGCTGAATGGCCAGGGCCATGTATAACTTATACATACCCTCCATTACCGGGTCTGAAACTGGCGAATCCCCGCAGTGCACAGTGCGTGTGCTGTGGGGATTCATAAGTCTGCAGTCACACAGAGTGACAGCAGACCTAACACTTGACCGGACAACCCCTTTAAGCTTGCATGTGCTCTCACTAATACATTACGGGTCCAAGCAAGAGACCACTTGTATGATGTCCATAGAGTGCTATCATAATAATTACCTGAGGTATTCCTCTTCTTTCAGCCTTTTGGCTGCCTGTGTGGATCTCTTTATCTGCAAGTCCAATCTATGAAGGAAGTCTTTGGCAGATAGCTCTTCATCTTGTGTAACCACAGGCCGGCCTGTTCCAGGAGAGGTGGGCGGAGAGGTAGGATTTGCTGGAGGTGACACCTCTTCTTCAACCAGCGCACTACTGTCCTCTGGACAGTCATTTTCTGGCGAGTCCAACAAGTTAAGTCCGTTAAATAGAGAGGGCTTCTCTGATATAACTGGGATATTTAGTGACTTCCTCAGGAAAATACAATCAGTAGAAAACAGTTTGTTAGCCCTTTTCACCTGTTCCATCTGAAAAATAATGGAGAAAACAATACGGAATTACCATTTATTGCAGAATCATATGTAACTTTAAAGTGTACCTATATGATCAGTTTTTTTTTGCTTTTTTTTTTTAATATGTTGTAAATGCTGAAACGATTTGCAGTAGAGGTCCGGATCATAAGAGTCCCACTGATCGCTCAACAGACTGCTTGTAAGCGCTCAGCCCCTGTATGCGAGTGTACACACAGCCTTGTACGGGCTCATTAGAAAGTCTACCAGCCTGTATACTGATCTGTGCGCGAGTATCACTTCCTGTGGCAGAAGACCAATGCCATGGCAAGCTACTGTTTCTCCGTCATGCCATAGCTGGCCATTCAGGATATATGGGTTTTCCAGGATTCAATAGGAATTATCTGCGTAAAAATAACTAGATGGGCATTACTTATCCATGTGGCTCCAGTCTTGCCTTCCTTCTGCTGCTCCCAGTGTTTGTTGATATGACTGCCGCCATCACATCACAACTACAGCACATGCCTGCTGCAACCAATCACTGTGCTCAATAGTCTTGTGCCATTGTCTACATTGGCATCACCACAGAGCCCAGTGAATAACTTGAGCAGTTAACTTCAGCTGTAGTTGTAGCGTCACTGCTGCTGCCATGTCAATTAAGAAGTAATTAAACCAAGCTCCCTATGACCCCCCACACATTGCTTCTAACGAAAATACCGATAATAAAGAGCATCTACGCATGGACATGAAATGCCCTATTTTTAGTCCATATAATGTAGCTCTTCACATCCATATTTCAATACACTCGTCTGTGTGAGCCCTTATCCAAAAGTGAGGAAACAAACAAAAAAAAAAAGCATTGGGCTTCATCTCAGCACAGGAACATACAATTAGGCTGTGTGCCCACGATGCGCTTTTTAAGCGTTTCCGCAGCGGCAAAAACACTGCAGAAACACTTAAAAAACGCATGGTAGAAGGCCTGCCATGTTCCCCAATGATAATCCGCATGTGCTGTGCACATGCTGCGGAAATTTCTGCTGTGGATTATCATTGCGGAAAAAAACGCAGCACTACCAATTATTTTGCGGAAGTGCTGCGTTTTCGCCGCCATTGACTTGCATTAGAACGCGCCAATTCCGCAAGACTGCATCTGTACTTGCGTAATTGGCGCGTTCTAATGTGCGGATGGTACCCGGGTGTAGATGAGAGGAGAGTCTCATCCACACCCAGGTACCATTAAAAAAAATCTGTAAAAAAAAGAATAAAATAAAAAATAAATATATACGTACCTTCCGGCGGCCCGCGCTGCGCTCCTCCTTGCTTCCCGGCACTTCACGATGGAATGAAGGACCTGCGCTGACGTCAAAGTCATGTGACGGGTCACGCGACGCTGACGTCGGCAGGTCCTTCAATCCACCGCTGCGGACAAGGGAGAAAGGAGTGAAGCAGGACATCGGGGGCCATCGGAGGGCAAGTATACATTTATTTTTAACCATTCTTTGGGGTCACACTATATAAATCCATGCTGTTTGCATGGATTTATATAGTGTGACCAAGTTGACAAGCACTTTCCAAGTGATGCTAAAATCGCTTGGAAAGCGCTTGTCAACCCACATGCGGAAATGCATGTGAAGAACGCTTCACATCCGCATGTCCCTGGCAGGAAAAACGCATGTACAATCCGCATGCGTTTTTTTCTGCCAGGGAGATGACGAAACGCTCAGGAAAAAATCCAGAACATTTCTGCATCGTGGGCACATAGCCTTAGGTCCATATATATTTGAACAGAGACAACATTTTTCTAATTTTGGTTCTAGACATTACCGCAATGAATTTTAAACAAAACAATTCAGATGCAGTTGAAGTTCAGACTTTTAGCTTTCATTTGAGGGTATCCACTTTTTAATTGGATGAAGGGTTTAGGAGTTTCAGCTCCTTAACATGTGCCACCCTGTTTTTAAAGGGACCAAAAGTAATTGGACAATTGACTCTAAGGCTATTTCATTGGCAGGTGTGGGCAATCCCTTCGTTATGTCATTCTCAATTAAGCAGATAAAAGGCCTGGAGTTGATTTGAGGTGCGGTGCTTGCATTTGAAAGGTTTTGCTGTGAAGTAAACATGCGGTCAAAGGAGCTCTCCATGCAGGTGAAACAAGCCATCCTTAAGCTGCAAAAACAGAAAAAACCCATCCGAGAAATTGCTACAATATTAGGAGTGGCAAAATCTACAGTTTGGTACATCCTGATAAAGAAAGCACTGATGAACTCATCAATGCAAAAAGACCTGGGCGCCCACGGAAGACAACAGTGGTGGATGATCGCAGAATAATCTCCATGGTGAAGAAAAACCCCTTCACAACAGCCAACCAAGTGAAAAACACTCTCCAGGAGGTAGGCGTATCAATATCCAAATCTATCATAAAGAGAAGACTGCATGAAAGTAAATACAGAGGGTTCACTGCACGGTGCAAGTCACTCATAAGCATCAAGAATAAAAAGGCTAGACTGGACTTTGCTAAAAAACATCTAAAATAGCCAGCACAGTTCTGGAAGAACATTCTTTGGACAGATGAAACCAAGATCAACCTCTACCAGAATGATGGAAAGAGAAAAGCATGGCGAAGGTGTGGTACAGCTCATGATCCAAAGCATACCACATCATCTGTAAAACACGGTGGAGGCAGTGTGATGGCTTGGGCATGCATGGCTGCCAGAGGCACTGGGTCACTAGTGTTTATTGATGATGTGACACAGGACAGAAGCAGCCGAATGAATTCTGATGTATTCAGAGCCATACTGTGTGCTCAGATCCAGCCAAATGTAGCCAAACTGATTGGTCGTCGTTTTATATTACAGATGGACAATGACCCAAAACATAAGGCCAAAGCAACCCAGGAGTTTATTAAAGCAAAGAAGTGGAATATTCTTGATTGGCCAAGTCAGTCACCTGATCTCAACCCAATTGAGCATGCATTTCACTTGTTAAAGACTAAACTTCAGACATAAAGGCCCACAAACAAACAGCAACTGAAAACTACCACAGTGAAGGTCTGGCAGAGCATCAAAAAGGAGGAAACACAGCGTCTGGTGATGTCCATGAGTTCAAGACGTCAGGCAGTCCTTGCCAACAAAGGGTTTTCAACCAAGTACTAGAAATGAACATTTTATTTACATTTATTTAATCTGTCCAATTACTTTTGGTCCCTTTAAAAACAGGGTGGCACATGTTAAGGAGCTGAAACTCCTAAACCCTTCATCCAATTTTAATGTGGATACCCTCAAATGAAAGCTGAAAGTCTGAACTTTAACTGCATCTGAATTGTTTTGTTTAAAATTCATTGTGGTAATGTCTAGAACCAAAATTAGAAAAATGTTGTCTTTGCCCAAATATATATGGACCTAACTGTATTTTACTTCCAAGATCTATTGATTAAAATGTACAAAGTTCCACAATATGTAAAAAAAAAAAAAAAATGTTCCTGTGCTGAGATAATTTTATAAATGTGCCCCTGCTGTGTACTGTGTAATGGCCGTGTCTGACTGTACAGGAACATGGTCTGATCATACCACATCTCCTGGGCAGGGGAGGAAGCAAAAGAGGATACAGACAGGTCAGCGTGGGATTGCCAATGCTGCTTTCTGTAACAAAACTTTTCCCTGCAGGTTTAAAGATATATTTTACATCACAGAAAGAATCAGCTGCAATGCCATGCTGTTCTGGTCTGTATCCTCTCTTTTCATTCATCCCCTGGCAGGAGCTTTGCTATTTTCAGATCATGAACTGGAGCAGCTCTGCACGGTCAGACACAGCCATTACACAGTACACAGCAGGGGCCCATTTATAACATTATCTCACCACAGGAAGAGTTTTTTTTTTTTTTTTTTTTTTTAACACATTCAATTGTGCAGCTTGTTTTTACTCCAATATTTAATAATTAAAATGTACTTCGTTTGTGGGAAAACCCCTTTAAGCAAATTAAGTTTTTTAATTAAGTAAATTCACAAAATCCCCATAATAACCACTGGCTAAAAGAGTGGAACATAGGACAAAAATGACAGCTTGAAGCTGTATGTTTGACTGTGACATGAAAATAAAAAGCAGACCTGAAAGACGACCCATCACCAAACCGAAAGTGGACAGTTTTGAATATATTTTATTTCCAAAGCTCCTGAGTATTTAATTTTTATTTTTTAAATCCGCCATACGGTTCCTGAGGTATGGGGCCTTTATATTTGGTGCTAGTGTCTATGACCATTTCCAAGGCTCCTGTGATTGTCGGTGTGTCTTTAGGCTGCCATGCATTATTATCCTGTGAACCACGCCCCTTTAGTAAAGACTAACAAATAGCACTAAATAAAAAGGCCCATATCTCTGCAACCGTAAGGCGGATTTAAAAAACAAAACACATAGCAGAATACTCAAGGGAGTAGCGTTAATAAAATGAGAGCAAAAATATGGCCACTTCTGACCTAGTGGCAAGGCCTCTTTAAAAGTACACCCTTCCCATTTTTCAGTTAAAAAAAAAAAAAGTTCTAAAATCAATTTAATTACCTTTAGTATGCCTTAAAAGTCAAAGCTCAATTTTTCTTCAAATCGACTGGTTGCCTGCAGTCCCCACTAGGGGGAGATCGCATACACTAGGGATTTTAGAAGACCACTTACTGAATACCTTGTCATTCAAAGCTGGACTGTGAACATTGTCCTGGACAATAATACCATTGACACATGGATCTCTGCCTGGTTATGTGGCGCAAATTGGGTTTTTCTCAACTTTACTGATTTGTGAGTGGAATTGGAGGGTGGGACAATCTCTTTAGGCATGACAGTCACAGCAGGTCAACTTTTCCCGAAGTATCTGCCTGCCCCCTTCATCTGCTGTATTCTATCACCAGAGGTGCCATCAGTCTGCAGGAAATGGTCTAACTACGCCTTTATGGCCGATTTATTAGCGGTTAGGGATTGGTAGAGGGGCTTTTTGTAGGGTCTTTTTAGTTTGTGGCACACATCTAGAAAAAAAAAAGGCAAAAACCTGCAGCTGGAGAAGGGTGAGAGGGCGTTCAAATGAGCACTTGTGTTTCCTTCTGTGGCCTTGGATTTATCAGCATTTCTTCCTTTAAAGTACTGTACTTAATAGAACAAGATTTATAGCTTATTGTGGCTTTGAACTCCCTGAATGATGATGACATGTAGGGGCATGTTGCTCTTTTTGTCTCCCACCAAAATGGAAAGTTATTTACTGCTGTCAACATGAAACTTGAGGAACGCTCAGAAACCGAAAATCCTACACCTGAGTGCACAATGATAAGAACCGCAGGACTGACAGAACAAAATCAGCACCTCCTGGAAAATACTTGACAAGTCTGAGGGAAAAGCAAGTAAGATCTTCAGCACTAACGGCCATGTAATGAATCCAAGAATACACAAGAAGTTCAAAAATACTACAGGTCACAGCCAAAATGACAGCAAGTGGCCCCTGCACCGAAAGCACAGCTCCTCCATAAGCAGCTTAATTACCAAGCAGTTTCATATAGATTCTCATTTGAAGTAGCTTTTTATTTTTAAAAGAGGTTTCCGCAACAACAAAATGTGTAGTAAACTACATTTCAATCTAGTTTTTGTGGATGCATAAAAAAGCAGGACACTGCTGGAACAGAGGCCATATGTAGTAAAAAGTGACTCCAGCTGTCTTGTTAGGGTGAATGGTTCCGTCGGGGGATCTTTTTGACTCCTTGCTTTTGGATATTCAGACAGAAAACACAATGCAAGTTCTGGGTAGAGCACAGGATAAATGGAACTTAGCCTTAAAAAAGGGTAAAAAAAAATATTTGTAAGCCCAAATTTGTCAAATAAAACGTAAAATTCATCCCATAAACAAGCGCCCACTTGGGTCCATCATCTTTCAATAGAAGAATAGGAGCTTCCCTTTTTCTGGTAGCACAAAAGCTACGTATGGAAAAGAGGCATAGCACTTCCCCCAGAAAAGTCCATCAAAATACATTCTCACAAAGCCAGATGGTCCGTCCTCCATTCTGAGCCCCACAGCATGTCCAAACAGCAGTTAGCGTACACAATGATGTAGTATGGATAACTCACTTGAAGAGAACCTTTCATCAGTTTGAGCATGCTAAATTGTCATATCATGGAGTAGTGACTTCACAGCTGAGGGAAACAGTTGTTATTTTTTAATTTCTCTTCTCCACTGCAGAGATAATACTTTTTAATGTTTAGGTTTATGCTATAGTATAAGTGGGTGTTACCAGAGATCTGTCTCTGGGGGTGTGTACTTCTTCCCCTCCATGAGGTTGACCAATCATAAGCAGCCAGTGTCATGCATGGGAGAAAAGAACAAAGCCCGCTCCTCATCACTGCAGCAACTGTGTAGAGATACAGAATAGCTTTGCTGCATCATTACAAACACTTCCAGAACTAATCTCATGGCCGTTAGTGTGGGGGAGAGCTGACAGCACTGTGATCTGGAAGTGTCTGTTACGGTTCAACAAAGCTGAGCTATGCATCTCTACACAGTAGCTGCAGAGATCAGTGAGGAGGTTGGTGGGTTCTTTTCTAAACTCTAAAATGTAGCAGGTGGCTTTATAGAGAAGGAGAGGATCAGTTACGTACTCCTCCAGTCTTAACTACATCACAAGTCAATAACAGACTCCTTGCGAGAACTGTCAATCAGAATCAGGGGAACTGCTCCAATTGAGTAAGTGTAACAGTGCACTGAGCCCTTGGTCATTTAAAGGATGCACTAAAGCATGGACTAAAACATTTTCAAAGTAACTACACAATCAAAATTATAGTGCAAGTATGATTTTTGTATGGTCTAAGCCCCCTAAATAATGGTTTAATTTGTGTTTTTTTTTCGGGTGACATACTCTTAAGTTTTCTGACATCCTAAAAAAATAAATGGATATTTGAAAGATCAAGTGGATGTAAAGTAGGCATATGGCAAAAGATTTTTAGTAACTTTCTATGTGGTATGACTATCTGGCTTAAGGGTATAAAAATTCTACATTTGAAAACTTTTCCAAATTTTCAGATATTTTTATAAATAAACAAAAAGAAAACAAAATCTTATCTACCAAAATTTATCACTAACAAAGTACAATGTGCTAATGACCTTTCGGCATTCAGAGTGGATATCCCTGTTATATCAGGGTCATATATATATATATATATATATATACATATATATATATATATATATATAGATGTGTAAAAAAAAAAGTTAGTGCTTTTCTTTCTATCTGTACTTGTTGCCATCATTAATATTTGACTGGTTATATATACTGAACAAAGTATTTAAAACATCTCACCTATTGGTCTTAATAAAACAGAGTCCGTGTGAAACGTGACCTGAGCTATAGTACAATCAGCTAACGCTGGGTTTACACTAGTGCTATTAATGGGACTATTCTATTCTGCATTAAGCTATGTGCACACGGAGAGTTTTTGACACATTTTCGCGGCGTTTTTTCCGCCACGGAAACGCTGCAAAAAATGCTCGTTAATAGGTCTGCCAGCTATAGCAATGCTAATCCTGATGTGCTGTGTAGAAATTTCCGCTCAGGATTAGCACTGCGGAAAAAACCACAGCATGACCATTATGCCCAACGTTTCGGAGTGTTTCCCATGCATTGACTTTAATTGAAACGCAAAAAACCCACAGGTATAATATTTATACCTGAGGATTTGCTGCGTTTCAATTAAAGCCAATGAGCGGGAAACGCTCCGGGACCGCGGTGCGGGTGTTACCCGGGTCGGGAGAGGAGGACTACAACTCCTCTCATGCGACCACCGCTCCCGCTGATAACAGGAGCAGTAGTTCTCCTCAACAGAGCCGGGAACCATCGGCAGTGAAAAAAAAAAAAAAAAAAAGTAAAAAATAAAAAAAAATCCTTATACTCACCTGTCCAGCGGGCCCCCGGAGTCCTCGGTCCTGAAGATCCTCTCCTCCCGACGGTATACTGCGGGGAGCGCGCTCACTCCCCGCAGTATACTGTGCTTCCAGGACCTGCGGTCACGTGAGCGATAAGCTGATTGCTCACATGACCTCACCGTGTGAGCATTCTGAAGAATGTTCCCAGGGTGATGGTGGTGAGAGCTCCCCGGGGCTGATCAGCTGATGAAACCCAGTGATCTCCTGCACAACAATGTACACTAGTGACAGGAGTGATTTTACACCCCTGTCAGTATACATTGCTGATGTCACTGCTGAAGTGACCCGGATCGCCGTGGGACAATCGCTGGCTGTACGTGGACGTTGACGGCGGACAGGTGAGGGATATGGTTGTTTGTTATTTTACGTTTATTTTTTCAGAAGACCGATGGCTTCACGGACCCGTACAATAATTAAAAAAAAAAAAAAAATTATGTTTTTTATTTCATTAGAATACCTTATTCTGGCCATGTCTTTTATTGAAAAAGCGGCGACCACTTTACTATGCAGTTAGTAATGGGGGCGTCTTATAGACGCCCTCTATTACTAACCTGGGCTTCACGTCAGCGGCCAATATAAGCCTGACGTGAACTCCAACCCCATTACCCCACTCGCCATCACTACAGGGGAGTGGGAAGAGCGGAGGCCAAGTGCCAGATTTGGCGCATCTTATGGAATGCGCCATTTCTGGGACTGTTGAGTGATATTAATAGCCGCGGAGGGGGCTAGTATTTATGGCCTCTTCCCTGGCTATTAATATCAGCCCACAGCTGTCTGTTTAGCCTTTGCTGGTTAGATTTTATAAGGGGACCCCATGTCAACTTCTTTCTGGGGTCCCCCTGTAATCTAGCCAGTAAAGGCTAAACAAACAGCTGTGGGTTCATATTAACCCCTTAAGGGCCTTGGGCTTTTCCATTTTAGTTTTTTGCTCCCCTTCTTCCCAGAGCCATAGCTTTTTTATTTTTCGGTCAATATGGCCATGTGAGGGCTTATTTTTTGTGGTACGAGTTGTACTTTTAAACGCCTTCACTGGTTTTACCATATTGTGTACAGGAAAACGGGAAAAAAATTCCAAGTGCAGTGAAATTGCAAAATAAAATGCAATTCCACAGTTGTTTTTTTTTACCACATTCACTGACTGCTAAAACTGACCTGACATTATTATTCTCGAGGTCATTACGAGTTGAAAGACACCAAACAAGTATAGGTGAAAGTGGTGAAAAAAAAATCCAAAGTTTGCTTAAAAAAAGAAAAAAAAAAAAAAGCGGCATTTTCCGAGACCCGTAGCGTCTCCACTTTTCATGATCTGGGGCCGGGTGAGGGCTTATTTTTTGTGTGCCGAGCTGACGTTTTTATTGATATCATTTTGGGATAAATCCGATGTTTTGATTGCCTATTACATTTTACTGCAATGTTGCGACAACAAAAAAAAACGTAATTCTGGCGTTTAGAATTTTTTTCCCGTTACGCCGTTTACCGATGAGATTAAATTCTTTTTTTATATTGATACATCGGTCGATTCTGAACTCTGCGATACCAAATATGTGTATGGGGATTTTTTAGTATTATTTTATTTTGAATGGGGAGAAAAGGGTGATTTAAACTTTTATATTTTTAAAACCATTTTTTTTTTTTTTTTTTTTTTACACTTTCTGCATGCTTCAATAGTCTCAGGAGATTAGAAGCTGCAGATTCCTGATCGTTTCTACTGCATACAGGCGACGAGCAGATCGCCTGTATGCAGGAGAAATTCTCCTGTGCTATAAGTGATGACCACTAGGTGGCGCTCATAGCTAGCGACACATGACAACCACAGGGGTCTGCTGCAGACCCCGGGTTGCCATACCTACCCATCACCTGCGATTACGTGATGGGCGGGGCTAAGGCCGCGCTTCCAGAGCGGCGCTGTTAAATGCCTCTGTCTGAGATTGACAGCGGCGTTTAACTGGTTAACAGCCGCGGGTGGATCGCAATTCCACCCGCGGCTATTGCGGGCACATGTCAGCTGCAGTAAGAATCAGAACCGGAGCCCTCACTGATCTGGGGGTGATGGCTTGGGGCGTACTAATAAACCCCAGGCTTTAAAGGGGTTAATAGCCAGGGAACATTGTTGGCTAATGGCCCCCTCCCTGGCTACTAATATCAGCCCCCAGCGGTTGGCTTTCCCTCTGCTGGTTATAAAAATGACGCCGGAGCCCACGCCATTTTTTTTTTTTTAAATTTTAGGCTCTGTGCCCATGATCAGGACGTAGCAGTGCTTTGGATTTTTCGCTGCGTCCAAAACGTTGCACTCTATTGAACGCAGGTAAATACACGTGTTCACGGAACCATGTGAATTACCGCATTCAATACATTCTAGTGGTCAAATTTCTGTTACAGAGACTAGTGACTCCGCAAGAGAATTTGACATGCTGCAGTCCTGAAAGACAAACCGCATGTCAGTCTCCATGGGTGATTCGCAGCCTCACAAGCACGCATAGTGGACATGGGATTTCTAGAGATCCCATCCACTATGCTGTAACATCTGGACGCTGTGGGATTGACACTGCATAAACAAGCAGCGGCTCCTGACCGTGGCCACGTACCCAAACTCACCCGCGGCATGTAAATTTCTGAAGCGGACACACTAGTCTCACCTGCAGATTTTGACCCATTGAAGTGTCATTATATGCAGTGGATTCACATGTACGGACAACAAAAGTGCGGCATTAGAACACCGCGTTTTGGACGCAACAAAAATATGCTGCGTCCAAAGCACTGGTGAGTGCTGATCGTGGAAACAAACAGCTGTGAGCTGTTATTAATGGCCAGGGACCATGTTTGCAAATGGCACCTTCCCAGGCTAAAAGTAGCAGCTCACAGATGCAGTATAAATTACAAGAATGGAAATCCTAATGAAGATTGAGTGAATGGGACTAGCTGACACCCAGCTCTTTTGTTTGGTGATATCAAGGTGTTAATCAGACCTTTTCATGACCAAACCTAATTAAAATAAAGTAAAGAGTTAAATAAACACAGACACAGAGCAAACACTATTTGAAATACAACAGAGACATTCTTTAATCATTTAAATTAACCAATATACTCACCCCAGTTCTGACGGTAATCCAAGGGTTTTAGCAATGTCCCACCAAATTACTTTATTTAGCTCCAAAAAGCATTCATTGATGTACAAAAACACGTCAAAGAATGTGCGGAATTTCTGCAGCGTTTTTCCTGGCAAGGAGATGCGGAAACGCTCAGGAAATTTCTGCTTCAAATCCTGATCGTGCGCACATAGCCTTAAAGGGAATCTGTCAGCAGGTTTTTGCTACCTTATCTGAGAGCAGCATGATGTAGGAAGAGAGACCCTAATTCCTAGCGATGTATGGCTATGTGCCCACGATGCAGAAATGCTGCATATTTGTTATGCTTCTCCCTGGCAGGAAAAACACATGCGGATTTTACATGCGTTTTTCCCGCCAGGTAGAAGAGTTTGTCAAGCGTTTTTGCATGCATTTCCGCACGCGGGTTATCAAGCGCTTTTCCAAGCGATTTTAGCATCACTTGGAAAAGTGCTTGACAACTTGTTCACACTATATAAATCCATGAAACCGGCATGGATTTATAGTAGTGTGACCAAGTTAGTTAAAAAAAAATATATATTATACTCACTTTCCGGTGTTATCTCCACCGCGTCCGGTCTCTTGCACTGCTCGTGGTAGTGTGAAGGACCTGCGGTGACTTCATTCAGTCATGTGTCAGGTCACATGACTCAATGACGTCACGGCAGGTCCTTCACAACAGCGCGAGCAATGTCAGAGACCGGAAGGAGCAGACAAAACACGTGTGATATCCGCTTATCCACACGTAGTGATGCGGATGTCACGCGGTCCAATGCAAGTCAATGGCGGCGATTACGCTGCGTGTCCGCAAAATTAATGGACATGCTGCGGATTTTTGAGCGCAGCATGGGCATTGACATTGCGGCTTGTCATTGGGGACAATGGGGGGCGGATTACCAAGCGTCTTCCAGGCGTTTACGCTGCGTAAATGCCGCAGCATAAAAGCTTGGAAAATGCTTAGTGGGCACGCAGCCTATCACTTTGTTTACTGGGTGCCTCAGTTGTGAGAGTTATTAGATGTAGCATGCAGCAGAGCTCAGGAAGCTTCCCTCACCCACACTAGGCTTTGTATATATGTTGTCTATTGACAGTGAGCGGCTTATCACAGGAAGGGGTGGAGTCAGTCTAGCAGTCCCAAAATCTTGGGAGATAAAACGCAGCAGTATAAGTAAACAACAGCACACAGCCTGATAATTAACACATCACTGAATTCAGTGTTTTAACCCCTACTTCACGCTGTCCTCAGATTACATAGCAAAAACCTGCTGACAGATTCCCTTTAAGGGGCATTTACATTACAAGATAACTGTGAACGTTGTTAAAAATGCTTATCTTACCGTGTAAACAGTTTGCTAATCACCCAATGAATGAGTGTTTTGAAATTGGGTGCAACTCACAGAAAGTCATAGTTTTCAGCTTCATCCCGTGTAAACAGGCCTCACATTGCCAAGAACCATAACAGCTTATGCGCACTTAGCGATCTATAGATCGTTCAGGGTGAAAAGTTTACTTTGTTCTTAAGGCCACGTCACACTTAGCGACGCTGCAACGATCCCGACAACGATACGACCTGTCAGGGATCGTTGCTGCGTCGCTATGTGGTCGCTGGTGAGCTGTCAAACAGGCAGGCTCACAAAACGATCAGGGGAGCAGCGACATAGTGGAAAGAATCTTTCCACGATGTCCTGCTCCTGGTTACCAGCCTGCTGAAGCAGGAGCAGGCTGGTAACTATGGTAAACATCGGGTTACTAGGGGCACACGCGCTCCTAGTAATCCGTTGTTTATCATGGTTACCACTCTGCTACAGTGAGCGGGAGGTTACCACTCACTTTAGCAGGCTCGTAACCATGATAAACAACGGGTTACTAGGTGCGCGTGTGCCCCTAGTAACCCGATGTTTATCATGGTTACCAGGCTGATCGCTGCTCCCGCTAGTCACACACAGCGATGTGTGCTGACCAGCGGGACAGCAACGACCAAAAAATGGTCCAGGACACTTTGCAGCGATCAGCGGCCTCACAGCAGGGGCCTGATCGTTGCAAAGTGTCACACATAGCGACATCGCTGGTGAGGTCGCTGTTGCGTCACCAAAACCGTGACACAGCAGCGATCTCGCTAGCGATCTCGCTATGTAAGACGGGGGCTTAACACAGACATTCAAACAAGGGCAGTATTGTGCCTCCGATCGGTCTGTGTAAACAGACCCTTAGGAATAGGAAAAGAAAATGGTAATTTAGTCCAGGAAGGATTATGTCACATCAAAAATAAATCTGTGTGAACAGCCAGTACAAACAACAATGTCTAGAGGAAACAAATGGCCCTGACACTGGGTACTGCGAATACCACTCCATCTGTAAAGAAACAATGAATATCTTCACATAAACAACTACACTGCTCAAGAAATAAAGGGAACACTTAAACAACAGCATATAACTCTAAGTAAATCAAACTTCTGTGAAATCAAACTGTCCACTTAGGAAGCAACACTGATTGACAATCAATTTCACATGCTGTTGTGCAAATGGAATAGACAATAGATGGAAATTATTGGCAATTATCAAGACACCAATAAAGGAGTGGTTCTGCAGGTGGGGACCACAGACCACATCTCAGTACCAATGCTTTCTGGCTGATGTTTTGGTCACTTTTGAATGTTGGTTGTGCTTTCACTCTCGTGGTAGCATGAGACAGACTCTACAACCCACAGAAGTTGCTCAGGTAGTGCAGCTCATCCAGGATGGCACATCAATGCGTGCTGTGGCAAGAAGGTTTGCTGTGTCTGTCAGCGTAGTGTCCAGAGGCTGGAGGCGCTACCAGTAGACAGGCCAGTACACCAGGATATGTGGAGGGGGCCGTAGGAGGGCAACAACCCAGCAGCAGGGCCGCTACCTCCACCTTTGTGCAAGGAGAAACAGGAGGAGCACTGCCAGAGCCCTGCAAAATGACCTCCAGCGGGCCACATATGTGAATGTGTCTGCAAAAACGGTTAGAAGTCGACTCCATGAGGGTGGTATGAGGGCCTGACGTCCACAGATTGTGCTCACAGCCCAACACAGTGCAGGACGCTAGGCATTTGCCACAGAACACCAGGATTGGAAAAGTTGCCACTGGCGCCCTGTGCTCTTCACAGATGAAAGCAGGTTCACACTGAGCACATGTGACAGACGTGACAGAGTCTGGAAACGCCGTAGAGAGTGATCTGCTGCCTGCAACATCCTTCAGCATGACCGGTTTTGGTAGTGGGTCAGTAATGGTGTGGGGTGGCATTTCTTTGGAGGCCCTCACAGCCCTCCTCCATGTGCTCGACAGAGGTAGCCTGACTGCCATTAGGTACCGAGATGAGATCCTCAGACCCCTTGTGAGACCATATGCTGTTGCGGTTTGCCCTGGGTTCCTCCTAATGCAGGACAATGCCAGACCTCACGTGGCTGGAGTGTGTCAGCAGTTCCTGCAAGATGAAGGCATTGAAGCTATAGACTGGCCCGCCCGTTCCCCAGACCTGAATCCGATTGAACACATCTGGGACATCGTGTCTTGCTCCATCCACCAACGTCATGTTGCACCACAGACTGTCCAGGAGTTAGCGGATGCTTTAGTCCAGGTCTGGGAGGAGATCCCACAGGAGACCATCCGCAACCTCATCAGGAGCATGCCAAGGTGTTGTAGGGAGGTCATACACACTCATGGAGGCCACAATACTGAGCCTCATTTTGACTTGTTTTAAAGAACATTACATCAAAGTTGGATCAGCCTGTAGTGTGTTTTTCCACTTTAATTTTGGGGGGGACTCAAATCCAGGCCTCCATTGGTTAATAAATTTGATTTCCATTGATGATTTTCGTGTGTGATTTTGTTGTCAGCACATTCAAGTTTGTACAGAGCAAAGTATTCAATGAGAATATTGCATTCATTCAGATCTAGGATGTGTTATTTGAGTGTTCCCTTTAGTTTTTTGAGAAGTGTATATAATAATATATCTGTATATAGAAGATAGTGTATTTGTTATACACAACTTCCATTATATCAAAACAGACAGCCTCATTTTTTTTGGCAGTCTTTTGTATCCGTGTATATGTACACATGAAAACAAGTTTTCACATTTGCTGACCACACAGGCTACAGGGCAGACATAGCCTCCCTGATTCTGCGCTGTGGATGTGTGTACACAGTCTTTTTGCTGAGTTTCTGAAGTAGAAACTCCAAGGTTTTGAGTTTTTGAGTAGAATTTCTAGTTTTGAGTTTGACTTTCTGCAACGAAAACTACTAAAAAAAAACCTCAGGGCTCGATTCATTAAACCTTTCACACCAGAATTCTGGCATAAAAGCTTTGAAGAGTTGCAAAATTTAGATGCAACTTGGAGTTGTGCCTAAATTTTGCAGCTTTCTCGTTGACAGGGGCGAGACAGGGTGCGATTCCAGACCTGAACTAATTTATGACGAGCTGTGGTGTTCTGTATACCAGAGATGTCACTCCAGTACCTGACTGGAGTAAAATTTCTGGTGAGGCACATGCCAGTCCAGATTTATTAACACTAGGACAACTGGACTCGTGACCCCGCCTAGAACTACTGAAAGGAGTCATTTTGACTCCTTGCTTGTTTTCGTTTATTTTTAGAGTTTCATTTGTGGTTATTTATTAATAATTATATTTTTTGTAATGTATTATTATTGTGAGATCCAACAGTAATGCTTTTGATTGTTTTTTTTCTGCTTTTCTTATTTTTCTACAGAAAATAATAATTATAATAGACGTTTTTCAAACATTTTTTTTTATTCAAGTGCACACATATAAACAACAACTGAAGAACAAAAAGCAGAGAAAATGTAGGTGGAGGAGCATAAAAATGAAAATATGGCGCAGAATTCACCTTCTAAACATTTGGTGTTTCGCATTTTAGGCATTGCCTTTGATTTATGGCAGTACATTGCCCACATAAAGACTTACCACAAGTCTTACAATTTCCGACAGATCTATTTTTCTTGCACTTTTCTTTGATCTGGCAAAATTTTGTTTGAACCATCACTTCTGAGCATGTAGAAACTTGGGACGTGGAACCCTTTTCCCTATCTGTGACATAAGGACCACTCAACTCTCTCACAAGCGTTTGCAAAAATGCCTTGCGTGACATTTTTTGGTGGGTAATCTCCTTGAATATTATCCATGCATTTATACCCGCAAAGTCTAAGGCATTTTCAAATGCATGAACAGGCCATCTCCTTGTGCATGTTCGTGTGGTATATTTTCGTGCCATCTGATCCACTACATCTACTCCATATTTTGTTTCATTGTAAAACTTTACCGTTTCTGGAGATTTTTTAGCGGAATCAGACGCAATAACAACATCTGGATGGACGGAACTCAAAATGACAACATTTTTGTTGGGCTTTCCTTGATATACTGTAAGTGTAAAATTGTCTTCATTTCTAAACACTTTAGTGTTGTACAATTCCTCTTTCATGGATTTTATTTCTTTAGGCACTTCTCGCTTTATCTTGTTCAGTGTTCCCACGATGGTTGTTCCTTTGCTTTTTAGCTGTTTAGCTAATTTTACTGAAGTAAAATAATTATCGGTTGTAACATTGCGACCTTTTTTCAAAAACGGGTCCAATAACTTCATTACCACATGATCAGCTAAACGGTCCTCAGCACGGCGTGTGTCATCTTTGCCTAGATAAGGGAAGCCATTTGCCAGATATTTGCTCCTCTTATCAACAGCTAGCCAATATTTGTGGCCATATTTATCTGGTTTGGAAGGCATGTACTGCGTGAATGGACACCTAGTTTTGCTTGGGAAAAGTTGCTCATCCACCGTTATGTATGGGCCAGGTTTGTAACACGCAATACAATTTTCAATAAACCTGTCCCACACAGTAGAAAATAGAGCAAACTTGTCCGTTTGCAGTCTCTCCAATCGAGTAGATTTCTCATCAAATCTGAGAAACCTCATAATTTCAACAAAGCGGTCCCTAGACATTGTCGCTTTGCAAAACGGTATTCCCCAGTCATTACACCAAATACTGCTAATTGAGTGACGGTTCGTGCCAGATATTCCACGAGCATAGAATATCGCAATGAATGCATCTAGCTCCTCATCAGATAGAGTTTGTTCAGCATTACACAGTAATACAAGCAGGTAAAACACAAGGAAAATGTGAAAAGTTGACATGTAAATTGAACTACATCTATATGAACATCAGGGTAAATAAGACAGAGTGAAAAAATTATGCACAAAACTTTATAGCAACATTTAGTGACAAAAGGACCTCAAAATATAGAAGGGAGTCAAAATGACTCCCTTCAGTAGTTCTTGGTAAATTTTGAAAAAAAATGCACAAATTTTTCACCAAAATTATTTATTCTCACAAAATCTTTTTTCACATCATATTTGAGGAAAAGTCACCGAGTTTCAAGCCGGAATTCTGAAAAATGTAGTCACAGAAGAGAAATAAAAAACGAAAGGAGTCAAAATGACTCCATCAGTAGTTCTAGTGTTAATAGGCATGCACCTCTTCATGAATCAGGAGCGTCTAAGTCCAGAGCATCACCTCATCAAGACTAGTGTGAACAATGCCAGTCTTTATGAATCTGATCCTCAATGTGCCCATATCCTTCCACCCTCCCTGCAACATGGTATCACCGCACTATCTCTCCAGAGATAAATGACAAAAAGACAAGTCAATTGTATCATCTGAGAAACACACAAAAGAAAGGAGACAGACACAGAACAGAGCAAGGAGATGGGTTATCAGAGGAGGGAGGTGATGTCAATGCCATCTCAAGTTTCACACTCTCTAGCATGTAAACCATCCCCCGCCAGCTGTAAAGAGGGTGAGAGGAGGGCAGTTCCGTTGTTTTATTTTCTCCATTTATTTGAATGATTGAGAAATACTGGAAAACGCTAAAAGAATTAACATGCTAAAATATGGTAAAATACACAGCAAGGTGGAAAAATTCAGAAATTGCTGATACTCTCAAACGCTGCGTATTTTACACACCAAATACCTTGCAATTATGTCACGTGTCAACAAACACTAAAAGGTGATACTCCATGACAACAAACCTTGTCCACATGCCCTATATCAGGAAGAAAAAATGCCTAATACTAGAAACAGCTCTGTTGAATGTCATAAAGTGGTGAAAACTATGGCAAAAATGTGCGGCAGCCCCTGGAGTAACGTTTCAGGCAGAAGGGAAAGCAGTTTTAAGATGCGTCAAACTCACTAAAAGGCACAAGCCCCCTAAAGAACCAGACACATCTTTGCCTTCATTAAGACTGGGTTTATAAAACGCCAATTTTGATGAATCAGACCCATAGTCTCCAACCAGCTTTACAAAGTAAGTTCCCTCTGAAATACGGCAGCGTTCAGAGTAAAACATACATGGCTGCAGTTGCACAGCCACTGTCTGATACATGCTGCCCGAGGTTCCTGCCTCATGAATCTGATGACATGTTCCCTTTAAACTCCACAGAGAATGAGAACTGTGCAGAGCTTCAGAAAGGTTACCCATCCATAGTGGTGAAAGCCATAGAAGATAGGGGAGAAGATCAGCTGCCATATGTAACTCCTTGCTCTCTCCTGGGACTGGGGTTCAAGGGAAAAGAAAAAAAAAGTGTATAGCCGCCATAAATATATTCGATATAGGGTCTAATGTCCGATTTCTCATGATGCAGTGCGAAGTTACAAGAGGGCGAGTGTTTTTTGCATCTACATGAACTACTAGACAGATACCAGTCAGGAGACTCCAGCACAAGCCTGCAGCTGTTCCCGCAGATCTGCACCCGGGACAGAGAATTTATAATAGATGGGGACCAAAGTGTGACAGAAATCACCCATTCAAGTGAATAAGTGTATGACAACACTGGCCCACCCAGAGGGCATCCGCGTCCTGCTATCCCATCCCAGAATGCTCAGTAGGAGATGGTGGGGAAAACGCTGTCCCCCAAAAAAAGTTATCACATAGAAGAAAATTCTGCCTTTCTTTTTGCAAACAGAATTGACAGGTACAAGTGAATAATGAGCATAAGGCCTTGGGCTACATTCACACCAGCACTATTACTTCTGCTCATATAGACAAAAACGGGAAGTGCCCGATCACCACATGATGGACCCCCCTGACTTATAATGGGGAGAGCGCGTCATGCAGCGTTCGTCTTCTGGTCAGAATAATGCCAGCGGACATCAACAGATCCCATTACAGGTCAGAGGGGTCTCTAGCACCTGTGGTATCCAACATGTAACCGATCCGGGGACATTGTGAGCAAGAGCCATGGTGTGCACAGGCCTGGGGCTGTCATTAGGGTACGTGCCCACCATCACGAATAGCAGTGTTTTGGACGCAACGTATTTTCGCTGTGTTATAGAGACCCCATGCCTACTGAGCTTTTTTACGCTGCGTAAACTCCCCTGTGGTGCGGGCTTATGAGCCGCAGCAGGTTAATGTCCGTAGCGCAGACGCTAGTCTCATGTGTGTATTCTCAGTCATCAGATGCGGTAAATCCAAATAGTGCACTAAACGCAGCGAAAATACACTGCGTCCAAAACTCTGCTGTTCCTGATCGGGGGCACGTACCCCAACATCTCCAATGGGGACTGCGGCCACGGAAAGACATACATGATGACAGCAGGAGGGGCACAAGCCACTGGCCAGAATACACACACACATACTATTGTATAGTCAGAGCCACATCGCCTCCGCACCCCGCAGTGTGAGCTGGGCCTAGGACTCCATGTCCTGTACATGTGCCACCATGGGCTCTCCCCGCAGACACTGGCAGTGCCAGGCTTCCTGCCCGCAGACACCACAGGTGATGGGTCACCCACACGCCCATCAGACGGGCACGGCCACCTCCCGGGCACAGAGCCCTCAGCCCCCCGGGCCTGGCCGCAGCTTACCGTCACCCCGTACTTGAGCGCGATGCCCTGCAGGGTGTCCCCGGGGCTGACCGGGTGCTCTATGAACCTCTCGGCCCAGGGCGCCGTCACGCTGGCCGTGCTCCCGTACGAGCGGGTTTTGGTCCGGGCCAGGCTCAGAGACAGTTCTGCTTCAGATTCGCACTCCGAGCTGGGAAACATGGTGTAGCCGAGCCGGCTCCCCGCATCCCTGTGCGGCTGTAGCACCGGGGACAATCCCGCCATCTTCTGCGGAGGAGAACACGCTCCGGTAACGGTAAGAAGGCTACATGTACTGGAGCCTCCACTGCCTGCATCACCGGCATCCGACGGCAGGGGGCGCTCCTCTGATCCCAGCACAGGAAGGAGTGGCCGTGTTATCCCGGGACCTCCGGTGTGGAGCACGTGTCCCGTCACTCTCCGCCCCCCGGGGCATCTCCAGGCTGCACTGTGTGTGCACCGGACATGCTGCGACCCCCAGGGCACATTAGTAGTATTATTTACAGTTATTATTAGTATTCGTACTGACTGTATTATTATTTTATTTTTGGTACTATTATTACTTAGTGTTATTTATTTTTGTACTTTTATTATTAATATTTATGTTATTATTATTTAGATTCTTCTATATGAGGTACCTTCTTATTGCTGGCTGTTAGCCTCCACATATTACAGAAAAGTTCATATATCATTATTAGTAGTACTATTTATTGTTATTAGTGGTATTATTATTGTATTATCATTTATTATTTATGTTTGTACTGTTGTTATTATTGGTTGTATAGGAGGCACCTTCTTACTATCTTACTTGTTATTCCCCACTTCTTACAGGACAGCTCATAATACATTATTATTAGTAGTATTTACTGTTATTAGTGGTGTTATTATTATTATCATTATTTATATTTGTACTGTTGTTATTCTTTATATTCTTGTTGTATAGGAGGCACCTTCTTACTTGTTATTCTCCATTTATTACAGAACAGCTCCTAATACATTCTTAGTAAATTGTGCTTCCTTCAGGAATGATTCCATGATTGATTTTAGGATTTACATTTCCGTATTTGAGGCATTTTCTACAGAGTCTAACCCAAAACCTTGTCACTATTCTTTCTGTCAAAACAATGGACACTAGGACAGAACCTGGCAGACCCTATTGTGCTCCGCAGAGACCATCACCCCGCTGGTATCGGACATATGATGTATCTTACATCGCTCATTTTCTATGTTATGCTCCTATGACAGGACAGAAACCCAGACATGGTAACTAGTGATGAGCGAGCGTGTATTGTTAACGCTTTCGACAAGCACGCTCGGGTGCACGCCGAGTATTTGCGGCGTGCTCGTTATCTATGTTAGTGTCGCTGTGGCTGCATGTGTCACATCTATTAGACAGCTGTGACACATGCAGGGATTGCCTAACAAACACGCAATCCCTGTATGTGTCACAGCTGTCTAAAAGATGTGACACATGCAGCTGCGGTGACACTAACATAGATGACGAGCACGCCGCAAATACTCAGCGTGCACCCGAGCGTGCTCGCCAAAAGCGTTAAAAATACATGCTCGCTCATCACTAATGGTGACACAAATGTGAATATTCAGCTTTCATTGTCAGCCCCACCCCTTCCACCATATCTGGGTTTTTAGCTTTGCCCCATCTGCAGTACTTCTTCTATTGTCTTGCATTAAACCTTCCTCCCACCCAGGTTCATCATGTTTATGTAAAAAGTTGCTTCTAAAACATACTTTACTTTTTTTCTTTGTTGCATTCAAGAATAAATGTTATTTACATTATCCTATTTTCTTGGAAAACAAACTCTGGAGATGGTTAGTTCTAAGCCTTTGATCAAATTCACTAACATAAAATCAGGTGTGATATTTTGCTTCTCTGTGTGACATGTTCTTTATGTGACTGTCATTCAGCAAACACATACGGTATATATACTATACAGGTCCAAAAGAAACCCCAATCTGCTATGAAATACCGTATTTTTCAGACTATAAGACGCATCGGACCATAAGACGCACCTAGGTTTTAGGAGGAGGAAAATAAAAAAATAAAAATTTAAGCAAAAAATGTGGTCATGATGCACTTTTAAGGGGGAGGGGGTCGTCTGCTGACACTGGTATAGGGGTAATGTCCCCCAATTCTGACAATATCCCCCATCCTGGTATATATGCCGCCCCCCTTTCTTTTATATGCGGTCCCCATCCCCTTCCCCATCCTGGTATGCCTGACATCCCTCCATCCTGGTATGTATGGCATCCCTCATCTTTATCCTGGTATGCATGGCACCCCTCATACCTATCCTGATATGCATGGCACCCATCATCCCTGTCCTGGTATGCATGACACCCGACATCCCTATCCTGGTATGCATGGCACCCCTAATCCCTGTCCTGGTATGCATGGCATCCCTAATCTCTGTCCTGGTATGCATGGCACCCCTCATCCCTGTCCTGGTATGCATGGCACCCCTCATCCCTGTCCTGGTATGCAGGCACCCCTCATCCCTATCCTGGTATGCATGGCACCCATCATCCCTATCCTGGTATGCATGGCACCCCTCATCCCTGTCCTGGTATGCATGGCACCCCTCATCCCTGTCCTGGTATGCAGGCACCCCTCATCCCTATCCTGGTATGCATGGCACCCATCATCCCTATCCTGGTGTGCATGGCACCCCTCATCCCTGTCCTGGTATGCATGGCACCCCTTTCCTGGTATGCATGGCACCCCTCATCCCTATCCTGGTATGCAAGGCACCCATCATCCCTATCCTGTTATGCATGGCACCCCTCATCCCTGTCCTGGTATGCATGGCACCCCTCATCCCTGTCCTGGTATGCATGGCACCCCTAATCCCTGTCCTGGTATGCATGGCACTCATCATCCCTTTCCTGGTATGCATGGCACCCATCATCCCTATCCTGTTATGCATGGCACCCCTCATCCCTGTCCTGGTATGCTTGGCACCCCTAATCCTTGTCCTGGTATGCATGGCACCACTAATCCCTGTCCTAGTATGCATGGTCCCCCTAATCCCCATCAGGCTGCACATTAAAAAAAAATAAACACTCCTACTCGCCTCTCTTCTCTCCTCCAGCGCTGCGTCCTGTCTGCCTGCACTGATCTCTCCATGTGAGTCCCGTATGACGTCACTGCCATGCGCGGCTCACATGGAGAGATCAGCTGCCGGAAGTCACTGCTCCCCACGCCGGGTCTGTGCGCGGGGAGCAGTGACTTCACTCTCCTTCATAGCCGGCACACAGTGGAGCCGCGCTGCGGCTGCCGGCTATCTCCTGTGCCCGCTCATTAAAGGGCATGAATATTCACCCTCTCCCCACGCCCATGGGCGTGGAGAGAGGTTGAATATTCATGCCCTTTAACAGCGGGCACAGGATATAGCCAGCCGCAGCGCGGCTACACTGTATACCGCTATTAAGGAGCATGACTATTCAGTGCTCCCCACGCCTCCCCACGCCTCAGTGAATATTCATTTTCTTTAGCAGCGGGGACAGTGTAGGCTGCAGTAGGCGGCTGCTGCCTCCTGTGCCCCGCACCTCCACCGATACCGCTCCCCCCACACCACACATAAATATACACCCCCCCAAAATTCGGACAGAAGACGCACCCCCCATTTTCCTCCAAAATTTTGGAGGAAAGAAGTGCGTCTTACGGTCTGAAAAATACGGTATTTACTTGGGAGACACCTTGCTGACGCAGTATAACGACCTTATATCTTATTGCTGTGTTCATTATTGCCATGGTATATGACCTGACACATGAAACTGTCTTCCACAACCTCACCTTTGTAGCAGAATTTGGCTTGTCCTCACCCAGTTTTAAACCTCCTACACAGCTGTTTCTGTTTCAATTAATGACTGTGTTTCAACCTACGAGGGCTGTGGAGTCAAAGTCGTGGAGTCGGTGTCCATTTTCGTGGAGTCGGAATTGGAGTCGGTATAAAATGGACCGACTCCAACACCTAAAATATGTAATAAATTGGGTACAGTAGTTCAATGCAGTTTGTGGGGAATATTTATTTCATAAGAATTTGGGAAAGTTATGAAATGTCCTATAAATGTCTGTCCTATTCCTGATCTAGGGGTCTAGACTTTTAGCTGAGATGAATCTGTGCTACAGTAAATTTATCACTTAAACATGAGCCATGTATGAGGGAGTCGGAGGCGTGGAGTCGGTGTCGGAGGTTTGGCTTACCGACTTCACAGCCCTGCAACCTACATATGAAAACTGTGATCATTGTTTCCTGTTTGCTATATTTGGCTACTCATACACCTGACCACAATCCTACAAAATCCCTGACTTTCTGCAAGTGTACCTAGAAGAATTGAGGCTGCTTTGAATGCTCAAAAAAATAAAGGGAACACTCAAATAACACATCCTAGATCTGAATGAGTGAAATATTCTCATTGAATACTTTGTTCTGTACAAAGCTGAATGTGCTGACAACAAAGTCACACAAAAATCATCAATGGAAATCAAATTTATTAACCAATGGAGGCCTGGATTTGGAGTCACCCCCAAAATTAAAGTGGAAAAACAAATTACAGGCTGATCCAACTTTGATGTAATGTCCTTAAAACAAGTCAAAATGAGGCTCAGTATTGTGTGTGGCCTCCATGTACCTGTATGACCTCCCTACAATGCCTGGGCATGCTCCTGATGAGGTTGCGGATGGTCTCCTGTGGGATCTCCTCCCAGACCTGGACTAAAGCATCCGCCAACTCCTGCACAGTCTGTGGTGCAACATGACGTTGGTGGATGGAGCGAGACATGATGTCCCAGATGTGCTCAATCGGATTCAGGTCTGGGGAAATGGGCCAGTCCATAGCTTCAATGCCTTCTGCTGACACACTCCAGCCACATGAGGTCTGGCATTGTCCTGCATTAGGAAGAACCCAGGGCCAACCGCATCAGCATATGATCTCACAAGGGGTCTGAGGATCTCATCTCGGTACCTAATGGCAGTCAGGCTACCTCTGGCGAGCACATGGAGGGCTGTGCGGCCCTCCTAAGAAATGCCGCCCCACACCATTACTGACTCACTGCCAAACCGGTCATGCTGAAGGATGTTGCAGGCAGCAGATCGCTCTCCATGGCGTCTCCAGACTCTGTCACGTCTGTCACATGTGCTCAGTGTGAACCTGCTTTCATCTGTGAAGAGCACAGGGCGCCAGTGGCGACTTTGCCAATCCTGGTGTTCTGTGGCAAATGCCAAGCGTCCTGCACGGTGTTGAGCTGTGAGCACAACCCCCATCTGTGGACGTCGGGCCCTCATACCACCCTCATGGAGTCGATTTCTAACCGTTTGTGCTGACATATGCACATTTGTGGCCTGCTGGAGGTCATTTTGCAGGGCTCTGGCAGTGCTCCTCCTGTTCCTCCTTGCACAAAGGCGGAGGTAGCGGTCCTGCTGCTGGGTTGTTGCCCTCCTACGGCCCCTTCCACGTCTCCTGGTGTACTGGCCTGTCTCCTGGTAGCGCCTCCAGCCTCTGGACACTACGCTGACAGACACAGCAAACCTTCTTGCCACAGCTCGCTTTGATGTGCCTTCCTGGATGAGCTGCACTACCTGAGCAACTTCTGTGGGTTGTAGAGTCCGTCTAATGCTACCACGAGTGTGAAAACACAACCAACATTCAAAAGTGACCAAAACAACAGCCAGAAAGCATTGGTAATAAGATGTGGTCTGTGACCCCACCTGCAGAACCACTCCTTTATTGAGTGTGTCTTGATAATTACAGAAATTAATTTGCGCTGCACTAAAGGACAATAGTAAGGGGATTAAGAAAAAAGGTAGTTTATTAAAAATTAGTAAAAGGATAAAACACGGATTAGGTCGGTAGACAAAAGCAGGGTCAGTCTGGATTTACGGTCCTAGTTGAGGTCCAATAATACCAGTGATGGATGGCTGCCACTAGGGAGGGGAAAGAAAAGAGGTGATTTAGTGAGGAAATAGTTAAAAAAAGGTAACCTGTTGGGTTACCTATAGGTGTGAGGACCAGCGAGGATTACCTGGAGGTTGGATGGTTCAATAAAGACACATATGTAGCTGGGTCCACTGAGGCGTGTGAAGAGGGGCTAATAAAAGGGGTAATAAATATAAGATTATAATTTTATTATTATTTTATTATTAATAAAATACTAAAAGTGTTTGCAAATGTATAAAAATATTTACCAATATCCTGAATAAGCTTGCAGTGGCCAGTAGGTGGAACAGGTAAGAAGTGGTTCCTGCTGAGAACTTGGGTGATTATAAATGGCAATTTAATACAAAGGTGAAGTTGGAGAAGGGTAGCTGATACCAGCTTATGGGTATTAGGGCCAGGAGGGGGGGTTACCTGTTGGAAAGAGGTCAGAGTAGAATGCACTAGAAGGCTAGGCTGTGGAGAGTGAGGCTGGAATAACACCCTGGTATTTAGGGAGAAGAGGGTGACTCTCCTAGATTGGAGTAGATTAGTAAGAGGGCTGTGGAAGGCTGTGCCCAGCGGTCACAACGGTGAACCTAACTGGGTAAAAGAAGGACAGTTTAATCCAGTATTAATGCCTGGTAGCAAATATTGAGAAACAAAAAGGGATTACCTTAATGTAGTAAGGTGGTGTGTCAGATGACGCTGTAGACTATGTAACCTCTATGTGGGCAGGTGGGAACAGTCGGACATCTATCCCGGGGGTGCGCTGCGTACGAACCTGGTCCTATGGCAAAGATTCATAGACGACGTTATATTCATTTGGTCTGGCACCAAGGACTCACTGAATACTTTCCTTAGGGAAATTAATACAAATGATTTCCACCTGGAATTTACATCTCACACTAGCTCTGAACAAATCAACTTCCTGGACTTAAATATATACATAGATCAAGGGCACTTATATACCCGGACCTACTCGAAACCTACGGACGCAAACAGTTTCATCCTATTGGACAGTTGCCATTTACCACAATGGTTACTAAACATACCCCGCAGCCAATATACCAGACTCTACTGCAATTGCTCACACGCACTTGACTTTGAGGTAGAAGCAGAGAGTCTGACAAAGAAATTCCTAGAGAAGGGATACCATGCAAAATTCCTAGAATCAGCCAAAACTAAAGTCCAGGAAATACCTAGGAACCAAATACTGGCGGAAAAAAATCCCAGACTCCATTCCGCGAGTAAGGAAACTAGCATAGATATCCCAATAATTTTATAATTCAACTCTAACATTCATCTTATTCAAAAAATTGTAAAAAAAACATTGGGATATCCTTAAGGATGATAAAACTCTGGGAGGTAAACTACCACCAAACCTGAGGTTTATTTTTAGAAAGGCTCAGAATCTGGTCTATTTGATTACCCCATCTATAAGAAATCCACCTAACCTCCTTAACGCTTCAAATGCGTTTACCAAAAATCTGAGAGGCTTCTTTCCCTGCAAAAAATGTAACGCATGTAAACATTCACTAACTTTCAAACAAAAAACAATTAAAACTCAACAGAAAGAATATCCCATCACTGAATTCATAACGTGCTCCACACCAGGTGTTATTTACTGTTTAAAATGCCCTTGTGAAAAGATGTACGTGGGACGTACCAAACGCCCCATGTTTAAACGCATCAATGAACACCTACGCAATATTAAAAATCATTTTACTGGACATCCCTTGTCTGCACACTATCTGGAAAAACATGGGGGTAACACATTGGGCACCCAGATAATGGGGATACAAACTGTATCAAAAAATTGGCGCAATGGTGACTACATTAAAAGTATGTCCCGTGCTGAAAGTTTCTGGATATTCGAAATGGACACACTAAAGCCAAAAGGCCTCAACAGCGAGATTGAGATCTTCGCTTTTAATGATTAACAATGGCCTAATCATCAAATCATTAACAAAGACTGATCCATTAATTGGAATTAACTGACATCTACTATATAAAGGACCATGGGCAGAAGCTACACCATCCCTCATGAAGAAAGCCGCAGCTTTCGAAACGCGTAGGAATTGGTCCTTCTGCCTCACCGTAACTTACTAGATCACGTGCTCCACACGTGACTGTGACGTCACGTCAGGTCCTGGAAGACCCGACAGCACATCCGCACCGCTACGCAAGGTTTAGAGCACGAGTCACTGGCCGGGACTCCGCTCCTCCTCGCTCTATTTTCCCGACTCATCGCCTGCTCTGACCACTCGGCACATACAGCTCCACGTCAAAGAGGTAAGCTGTTCTGTCTGAACATCTGCCAGTGGCCTCCAACACAAGATTCCTTCAGCACAGCCGCAGCACAGTCCTATCATACAGCTGCGCCTCCCTCTGGGTGCCCTATTACATAGTCTACGGCGTCATCTGATACACCACCTTACTACATTAAGGTAATCCCTTTTTGTTTCTCAATATTTGCTACCAGGCATTAATACTGGATTAAACTGTCCTTCTTTTACCCAGTTAGGTTCACCGTTGTGACCGCTGGGCACAGCCTTCCACAGCCCTCTTACTAATCTACTCCAATCTAGGACAGTCACCCTCTTCTCCCTAAATACCAGGGTGTTTTTCCAGCATCACTCTCCACAGCCTAGCCTTCTAGTGCATTCTACTCTGACCTCTTTCCAACAGGTAACCCCGCTCCTGGCCCTAATACCCATAAGCTGGTATCAGCTACCCTTCTCCAACTTCACCTTTGCATTAAATTGCCATTTATAATCACCCAGGTTCTCAGCAGGAACCACTTCTTACCTGTTCCACCTACTGGCCACTGCAAGCTTATTCAGGATATTGGTAAATATTTTTATACATTTGCAAACACTTTTAGTATTTTATTAATAATAAAATAATAATAAAATTCTAATCTTATATTTATTACCCTTTTTATTAGCCCCTCTTCACACGCCTCAGTGGACCCAGCTACATATGTGTCTTTATTGAACCATCCAACCTCCAGGTAATCCTCGCTGGTCCTCACCTATAGGTAACCCAACAGGTTACCTTGTTTTAACTATTTCCTCACTAAATCACCTCTTTTCTTTCACCTCCCTAGTGGCAGCCATCCATCACTGGTATTCTTGGACCTCGACTAGGACCCTAAATCCAGACTGACCCTGCTTTTGTCTACCGACCTAATCCGTGTTTTATCCTTTTACTAATTTTTAATAAACTACCTTTTTTCTTAATCCCCTGACTATTGTCCTTTAGTGCAGCGCAAATTAATTTCTGTACTTTACTTTTGGTACCATTTTGGCTCCTTTGGACAAGTAGTGGCTCTTGTTCTAATTTGCTGCAGGCCTAATTGACCACCTACCAGCGCCACTGTTATTTATTTATTTTGTGTCTTGATAATTGCCAATAATTTCCATCTATTGTCTATTCCATTTGCACAACAGCATGTGAAATTGATTGTCAATCAGTGTTGCTTCCTAAGTGGACAGTTTGATTTCACAGAAGTTTGATTTACTTGGAGTTATATTCTGTTGTTTAAGTGTTCCCTTTATTTTTTTGAGCAGTGTATATAGGCAGATAGATTGCTGCTGCTTTAGTAGCAAAGGGTCCTCTCTCCACCTGTACCAGTCGTAACTCGTTTTTGTTCAAGATTATTGTAATTGTTTTCGCTCTGTATACCCCCTTTTTCACATGTAAAGCACCATGGAATCAATGATGCTATAATAATAAATAATAATAATACATTTACCTCTTCTACAAATACAGTCAGGTCTAAAATCTTTCTTTACTGTCTGATTCTTGCTTGGTCGTGTGAATGTAAATGCACAAACGTTACAAACAGAACAGTTTTTGGTATAATTATCACTGTTCTCCATTATTTTGTATCTTTTATTCCAGTCACTGGTGGACATCGTATACTACAGCCACTTATGACAGCAAATCCTTCCACCATAGTTTGACTATGGATTCAGTGGATATTTCTCCAATTCAATCAGCTCTTAGCCTCACCTCACAGTCTACTGAGACATTCCCAGAACTGTTCATAGGGAGCAGAGCATTTCCTAAATAGTTGATGGCAGAGGCATTTCCCACTGCACTGTGACATATAACAGTCAGTGCTGGGGTGGGGAGGGTGCTTTTTTTTTTAATGTCAAAGGTTTTCCAATTTACCTCTGTACAAGTGTAATGAGATATAGTGACAGCTTGGATGCAATTTACTCTTGTGTAGAACCTCAACACTACAGAACTTTGTTATTGATACAATAGAAGAATCCGAGCCCACTTATTGCTGCCCCCCAGATTGCTGCTTGGATAGAGACACCTAGTATCCATTTTCACTTCTGATTGTTAATTTTCAATGTTCGTTTTGTACATGAGTTATCAGGACTGATCATGTTATTATGATTGCTCATGTGATGATTATGCCATTATGATGTGTTATTCAAACCTTTTGAATTCGCTTTCTTGATTGTAAGGCCACGTTCACACTTTCAGTATTTGGTCAGTATTTCACATCAGTATAAAGCCAAAACCAGGAGTTGAACAATCAGAGGAAAAGTATAATAGAAACACGTCACCACTTCTGTATTTATCACCCACTCCTGATTATAGCTTACAAATACTGATGTAAAATACTGAACGTGTGAACTTGGCCTATGTGAGGAAGAAATCAGACCAATTTCAAAATGCGTTATTTACAAATAATGACCTCCCCTTTTATTTAAAACAAGCTCTGGAGGCAGAGTTATCTTCCAGGCAGCATCCTGGAAGAGGTCATTTATATAAAGTGATAAAAGATGATTTATCAGCAGCAAGATATCTGATATGAGAGATATAGGTATGTATTTTTTTAGCGTTCTATAGCCTGTATGCCCATATTAATAGTTTAGATAGGTCAAATGTGGTGACAGATTCCCTTTAAATTAAGCTCTGGAGGCAGATTATTGGGGAGATCTTTGTCCTGCCCGTAGATCTTAACAGCTCATTTACATACTAAGAAAAATGTGGATTTCTTAGAAATAAGACATCAGATCGCAGATATCAAGGTATCATTTTAGTCAACTTTCTATGACCTGCTGATGTTTACCCATGAAATTGTACATTCTATAGAGATTGCATGTAAGTGGGCAGAGCTGTTCAAATGTTTGGGAGAAGAAATGTTTTGGACAAGTAAAATCAAACCTGGTACTTAGTATTTGGGTCTCTCTGAAAAGAGATTGGTATGGAGTGCAGGGAGACATCTTCTACAACAGGAATACACAACCTTTACTGGTCAAAGGGCCACATTGCACATTGTCAGATTTAACTATTGCCAGGGACCATAATACATAATAAACCTTAAAGGCAATGTGTCACCCCCCTGGGACTTATCAGACCTCTAATATGGGCATACAGGGTATATAATTGTAAATCTATACTTACCTGTATGTCCCATATTAGAGATCTGCGTGCTGGCATCCTGATAGTTAGCAACTATCCGGGAGGAAGTGGGGAGTAAACCTCATTGTTCTGCACGCCGGAGGTCACTGGAGCGGAAGTTACAGTGACTCCCTGGCACCTGCGCACTAGAGCACAGCAATGTAAAATAGGGCAGGGAGCAAAAAAAAACGCGCCTTCCATTATAGGCGCATGCGCGGGATGTGCAGATCTAGAGTGCACGTTACAGGGCCCTGTGACGTGCAGGGGAGGGGGGAGTATTTAAATTAAGTAGGTAGGCGGGCATTTCTTGGCGTACCCTTTAAAGGGTATTACTATTTGGGAAATATGTGGCTTATCAAAAGAATATGCCATTAAATGGAACCTGATTAGTCCGGTGCTGCGCCCTGTCGTCTTTTCCCAGCTCACGCTCCAGGTGATTATCGGGTCATGGTTATGGTCACACATGGGAAAGACCATGGTTTCGGCTGCATGAATTGAATAACAGGTTCCCTAATGTCTGATAAGTGCCACTCCACTATTAGGAGAATCGAGGTCCACTTTTTCTGGTTTTCACTCCAGAAATCAACCATATATGCTGATCTTTCCATAGTAGTTTATGTAATTTGCTGAAATAGCAAATTGTTTCACTACTGCCGCACAGTACATTGACAGATGCCACACTCATGAATGGTCAGTCACCTCTTCACCTTATATACTGCTTTTTAGAGTGTCAAGCAGTAGACTTCTGTTATGTCAATATCTGAGTCTCCAAATGGCCACAGATCATTAGTACTTATCCATGCCACTCCTCTCTGACAAGAAAATAATATGTGAGCAGCCACCAGACACAGATAAGCATGTCTATGATCAGGTGGTTGGGGCATGTACAAAATGACATGGCAAGCTACAGGTTGTGGCACAAAATGGCGTGGCAAGCTACAGGATGTGCACCTGAGGCAATTGATATACAAATAAGCAATGGAGCAAATGCCTTACTATTTCATTCCAACCTTATACAGCCAATGCACAGTAGGCAAAAGGAAAATGCTATTTTGTTGTCGGTCGGTCTTCCTTTGTCCAAAAATGGTAATAATCAGTTTTTAATCGATGGTAAAGATCTGTTTGTTATTTGGTGAAAGTGGCCTCTGAAAATTTTCTAATTTTGGGATGGAAAAAAGGAATATCACTGCAGAAATTCAGGCATCTGCATCCAACAACACAACACCTGAGGCTTCAAATCGGTTCGCTAGCAACTGATGATCTTGGGATTCATTTACCAATTATAATACATTTTAATCCTATCTGAACACCAAATAAATTTTTTCATAGACCTCCTTTACATCATGACATTCTACTGACAATGCTGGATAGGACCTTCCCATAGGGGATTTCTACATCTCTTTTTATTGCACAGCTTCTTTATCTCTCCTCCCTTTTCTTAAAGTAATTTTACACAAGTTTATAATTAAAGTAGTCCTGTGAGAAAGTAAAAACTCAAGCACATAAGCATATGGGGCCTGTTAGTTGGCATGGTTTTTACATTGTAAAAGCCTAACTACAGGTGAGCCCCCACTATGCTGCTTCTTAATGTGTCAAAACTTATACATGATTAGTTATACAATTGCACATTTTACAGAAACTAATTTAGGCCCATTTCAGATTAGGAACGCACTTGTGCTTCTGTATTACGGATGAAATAACTGGCTTAACCATGGCTCCCATAAATATTAGACTGAACCTGCCAATATCGTTAGGTATGGCTGACAGTCTAATGTGTTTGGGGGTCTCCGAAAGATGGTTGTCGGGGTAGATAAGAATCCGGCATGTCTAATTTCGGACTGCTGATCCTTTTGTTCTCCCTGAGATAAGCCGCTGCCAGAAATGCGTCAGAGGGGAGCGCTAAGGTGAATGGGAGAGTTGGGCGAGATAGATACTGGCTGAACGATTGGCCAAACCATCATTCAGCCAACAGCTGTCTAATATATATTGGGGGCTTACTAATTGCTAAATCTATTGGTAGCTACTCACTTTTGATTATTCTTGATCTTTCTGCTGCATTTGACACTAGATCAACAACGGCTCTCTTGCTTCTGCTCCTACCTCTCTGACCTCACCTTCTCTTCTCATTAGGCCAGATTCATACATCCGTGTTTCACAATTTGAGTAAGAACTGTGATGCACAGACCGGCTGCGGGTCTCCTTACTAGAGATGAGCGTTGTTCTACTCGAACTGTTCGCCAATCTCAAATTCGAGCTGTTTTGGGCGGTGTTCGAGCCGTTCGGCGAACACGAACGATTTGAGAAAAATTCGGCTGTTCGAGGTTATGTTCGATAACTGTTCGTGCACCAAAATCATAACTGGATTTTTTCTCAGTAATGATGAAAATTAATGTTAATACGCAGTTTGAGTGTACAGCGGGGCGGGGGAGGGGCAGGGGATGGATCTCTGCAGGAATAATGAAGATCTCCATTTTTTTTTCTCTTTCCCGCATTTACAGTGGGGAGGTGCAATCTGTCAGCCTATCAGCAGCGCACACACGGAGCGAAGTGCTTTTTTTCACACAAGCAAGGGCATGTGTCATTGGCAGTGTATGTCACATGTCCTTGCCCTATAAGACCCAGCCATTTTCCCCGTCGCCACCATTTTCTCACTGCTGCAGCTGTGTGTTAGACGGCACCGCTGTTGCTGTGTGCGCTATACCTTGTTAATTTCAAGCCAATTTTCGCACAAATCTACAGATAGCTTGGGAGTAGGGAATAGTTGTGATTGCAGTCCTTTTAAGGGCTAGGTTACAGCATTTCCTACGACTTTTATCAGGCTGGTCTGTGCTCTTAAATAGATAGGTTGTGGGAGTAAAGACTAATTGTAATTGCAGTCCTTTTCAGGACTAAGTTACATCAGTTCCTATCAGTTTTAGCCAGGCTGGTCTGTGCCAGTGCTGTGCAAGTTTTTTTCACAGCATTTGGCTGAATCTAGCAAAGCTAATCCTTTTTGGCCTATTGCAGAGTGTGTTAGTCAGTGGAGTAGCCTATCTGTGTTGCAAGCTACACCACCTGTGTATAGAATACCAATTTTTTTACTGCACCTAGTGAAGTAAAACCTTTTGGGCATAGCATCATTCTATTAGTCCATCTATACTGACCTCCATAAGGTTGCAAATTGAATATCATTTTTTTCTGCATCTAGCTCTGAAAAAATATTTGTCCTTCTAGCAGTGTGTGGGACTTGTTCTACTAGTCCATCTATACTGACCTCCATCAGGCTGCAAATTCAAAATAATTTTTTGTCTGCATCTAGCTCTGAAAAAATATTTGGGCTTCTAGCAGTGTGTGGGACTTGTTCTATTAGTCCATCTATACTGACCTCCATCAGGTTGCAAATTAAAAATATTTTTTTGTCTGCATCTAGCTCTGAAAAAATATTTGGCCTTCTAGCAGTGTGTGGGACTTGGTCTATTAGTCCATCTATACTGACCCCCATCAGGTTGAAAAGTAAAAATAATTTTTATCTGCATCTAGCTCTGAAAAAATATTTGGCCTTCTAGCAGTGTGTGGGACTTGTTCTATTAGTCCATCTATACTGACCTCCATCAGGTTGCAAATTAAAAATAATTTTTTGTCTGCATCTAGCTCTGAAAAAATATTTGGCCTTCTAGCAGTGTGTGGGACTTGTTCTATTAGTCCATCTATACTGACCTCCATCAGGTTGCAAATTGAATATAATTTTTTTCTGCATCTAGCTCTGAAAAAATAGTTGTCCTTCTAGCAGTGTGTGGGACTTGTTCTACTAGTCCATCTATACTGACCTCCATCAGGTTGCAAATTAAAAATAATTTTTATCTGCATCTAGCTCTGAAAAAATATTTGGGCTTCTAGCAGTGTGTGGGACTTGTTTTATTAGTCCATCTATACTGACCTCCATCAGGTTGCAAATTAAAAATAATTTTTATCTGCATCTAGCTCTGAAAAAATATTTGGCCTTCTAGCAGTGTGTGGGACTTGTTCTATTAGTCCATCTGTACTGACCTCCATCAGGTTGCAAATTAAAAATAATTTTTTGTCTGCATCTAGCTCTGAAAAAATATTTGGCCTTCTAGCAGTGTGTGGGACTTTTTCTATTAGTCCATCTATACTGACCTCCATCAGGTTGCAAATTGAATATAATTTTTTTCTGCATCTAGCTCTGAAAAAATATTTGTCCTTCTAGCAGTGTGTGGGACTTGTTCTACTAGTCCATCTATACTGACCTCCATCAGGTTGCAAATTCAAAATAATTTTTTTTCTGCATCTAGCTCTGAAAAAATATTTGTCCTTCTAGCAGTGTGTGGGACTTGTTCTACTAGTCCATCTATACTGACCTCCATCAGGTTGCAAACTGAATATAATTTTTTGTCTGCATCTAGCTCTGAAAAAATATTTGGGCTTCTAGCAGTGTGTGGGACTTGTTCTATTAGTCCATCTATACTGACCTCCATCAGGTTGCAAATTAAAAATATTTTTTTGTCTGCATCTAGCTCTGAAAAAATATTTGGCCTTCTAGCAGTGTGTGGGACTTGGTCTATTAGTCCATCTATACTGACCTCCATCAGGTTGCAAATTAAAAATATTTTTTTGTCTGCATCTAGCTCTGAAAAAATATTTGGCCTTCTAGCAGTGTGTGGGACTTGTTCTATTAGTCCATCTATACTGACCTCCATCAGGTTGCAAATTAAAAATAATTTTTATCTGCATCTAGCTCTGAAAAAATATTTTGGCTTCTAGCAGTGTGTGGGACTTGTTCTATTAGTCCATCTATACTGACCCCCATCAGGTTGCAAATTAAAAATAATTTTTATCTGCATCTAGCTCTGAAAAAATATTTGGCCTTCTAGCAGTGTGTGGGACTTGTTCTATTAGTCCATCTATACTGACCTCCATCAGGTTGCAAATTAAAAATAATTTTTTGTCTGCATCTAGCTCTGAAAAAATATTTGGCCTTCTAGCAGTGTGTGGGACTTTTTCTATTAGTCCATCTATACTGACCTCCATCAGGTTGCAAATTGAATATAATTTTTTTCTGCATCTAGCTCTGAAAAAATATTTGTCCTTCTAGCAGTGTGTGGGACTTGTTCTACTAGTCCATCTATACTGACCTCCATCAGGTTGCAAATTCAAAATAATTTTTTTTCTGCATCTAGCTCTGAAAAAATATTTGTCCTTCTAGCAGTGTGTGGGACTTGTTCTACTAGTCCATCTATACTGACCTCCATCAGGTTGCAAACTGAATATCATTTTTTTCTGCATCTACCTCTGAAAAAATATTTGGGCTTCTAGCAGTGTGTGGGACTTGTTCTATTAGTCCATCTATACTGACCTCCATCAAGTTGCAAATTAAAAATATTTTTTTGTCTGCATCTAGCTCTGAAAAAATATTTGGCCTTCTAGCAGTGTGTGGGACTTGGTCTATTAGTCCATCTATACTGACCTCCATCAGGTTGCAAATTGAATATAATTTTTTTTCTGCATCTAGCTCTGAAAAAATATTTGTCCTTCTAGCAGTGTGTGGGACTTGTTCTATTAGTCCATCTATACTGACCTCCATCAGGTTGCAAATTCAAAATAATTTTTTTGTCTGCATCTAGCTCTGAAAAAATATTTGGCCTTCTAGCAGTGTGTGGGACTTGTTCTATTAGTTCATCTATACTGACCTCCATCAGGTTGCAAACTGAATATAATTTTTTTCTGCATCTAGCTCTGAAAAAAATATTTGTCCTTCTAGCAGTGTGTGGGACTTGTTTTATTAGTCCATCTATACTGACCATCAGGTTGCAAACTGAATATAATTTTTTTCTGCATCTACCTCTGAAAAAATATTTGGGCTTCTAGCAGTGTGTGGGACTTGTTCTACTAGTCCATCTATACTGACCTCCGTCAGGTTGCAAACTGAATATAATTTTTTTCTGCATCTACCTCTGAAAAAATATTTGGCCTTCTAGCAGTGTGTGGGACTTGTTTTATTAGTCCATCTATACTGACCTCCATCAGGTTGCAAATTAAAAATAATTTTTATCTGCATCTAGCTCTGAAAAAATATTTGGCCTTCTAGCAGTGTGTGGGACTTGTTCTATTAGTCCATCTATACTGACCTCCATCAGGTTGCAAATTAAAAATAATTTTGTGTCTGCATCTAGCTCTGAAAAAATATTTGTCCTTCTAGCAGTGTGTGGGACTTGTTCTACTAGTCCATCTATACTGACCTCCATCAGGTTGCAAATTGAATATAATTTTTTTCTGCATCTTACCCAGCCAATAGTTTTGGCCTAATACCACAGTTTGGCCACTCAGCTCTGCTCGGTTCCCATCCATTGTTTTTTTGTGCAAACAACTCCAGAGTTGTGAATTAGTTAACCACCAAAATGAGTGGAAAATGGCCTGCTACTGGTGGAAAGGGGAATAGGCATGTTGGGAAGGGGAAAAAAGGTTGTGTCCGTGGGGTAGGTGTTAAAGCAACAGTAACATCTGCAGAAGAAAGACCATCTTCCAGCCAAACTAAAATGTCTACTTCTTTTAGCGGACAATGTGATAAGATCCCTTTCTTACGGCCACGCCAATCGCTACAAATTCCAGATGAGGCACAAAAACAGCAGGTGCTTCAACGGATATCAAGTGTTCCTTTAAGTGGGTTCTCCTCCACATCAACTTCAACATCACAAATACTCCAGTCCTCAAAGGTGTCACCCCAATCGCACTTGCTTCCTCACAGCTCCCAAATCTCCAGCTGCCCATCTGAGTATGAGGTAGAACAAATGGTTGAGTCTGCAGAGCTGTTTACTCATACTATAGCCTGGGAATCAGAGGTCGGCTCCAGTGCTTCTGTGAATCCAGACGAGGAAATGATCTGCACTGATGCCCAGAACTTTATGAGTCGAATCCAGGACCAGACGCTGAAGGTTCTGACCATAATGTAGACCCTCATTCCCAAACTGTAACTCCTGTTGGTGGAGACAATGAGGAAGACGATGATGAGACTCAAATACCTGATTGGAGCGACAACTTTAATTTTTTGTCAGGGCAGGAACAGGTTGGCTCTGAGGACGACGGGTGTGATAACGCACAGGGTGATGATAATGAGGTTGGAGATCCCACTTACTGTCAACCCACAGTCAGCCAAGAGATGAGGTCAGCAGAGGAGGTGGAGGAGAATGCTAGTGACGACGAGGTCAGGTTGCGCCTTCCTGGACAGAGACGTAGTACTGGAAGCACGTCAACAACTGCATCCTCAAACACAACTCTGCCTCTCACCACAAGTCGTGGTGGCTCTTCAGGTCGCATGGGTGCTAAGCCTTGCATAGCCTGGGCAATTTTTCAGATCGATAAAGATGACCCAACTCGTGTTATATGTAACATTTGTCAGCAAAAGCTAAGTAGAGGCCAAAAAATACATAGTTTGAGTACTTCATGCATGAACCGGCACATGGACATGAAGCATAAGTTGCAGTGGGAAGCTCACTGTGCTACAATGCGGCCTAGCCGGCCGGGCCAACCACCGTCTGCCATATCTTGTGCATCCGCGGCCTCTTCATCCTCTGTGACTGGGGGGACAGCAGTCACACCTGTTTTGGGGTGCAGACCTGCCACCTCTTTACCCGCAACAGCCAGCGTAATTGGCAGGTCATCATTTTCTTTGGAGGTGGTAACACCAGCTGGTGTTGAGCGCTGTCCGACATCGATAGCACCACCTTTGGATCAAGGCAACCTAACATGTCCGCCTGCATCTTCCTCACAGACCGGCAGTTTGCCGGGGACACCCTTATCAACCCCGTCTAAGCACAATAGCCAGCCCTCGGTCCCTCAGATGTGGACAAGTAAAAGACCATTTCCTCCTAGCCATGAGAAAGCTAAGAGGTTGAATTTCACCATCTGCAAGCTCTTGGCTACAGAAATGCTGCCTTTCCGCCTGGTGGACACAGAGGATTTTCGAGACCTTATGTCCGTCGCAGTGCCCCAGTACCAGATGCCCAGTCAGCACTACTTCTCAAAGAAAGGTGTGCATGCGCTCCACCAGCATGTCGCACACAACATCATCGCTTCTTTGAGAAACTCTGTGTGTGACAGGGTGCATTTCACCACAGACACTTGGACGAGTAGGCATGGACAGGGGCGTTACATGTCGCTGACTGGGCACTGGGTAATTATGGTTACAGCAGGACAAGGGGCTGCTGTCCAAGTCTTGCCGTCCCCATGAGTTGTGCGTCAATCCTCTTTATCTCAAAGTTCCTCCACTGCTTCTGCCTCCTCAACCTCCTCTCGGTCCTCCACCTGCACCCAAAGCCTGTCTGGTCATGCCACAAGCTTTCTAACTGCGTAGAAGGGATCCTGCACACCTCCTTACTATGCTGGCAGTAGGGCTCAATGTCATCAGGCGGTTTTTACTTTGAAATGTCTGGGAAATGTGAGTCACACAGCTGAGGAGTTGTGGTCAGCTCTGGAGAACCAGTTTCATGAATGGTTGTCTCCACTGGACCTGAAACCAGGGAAGGCCGTGTGCGACAATGCTGCAAACCTGGGTGCGGCCCTTCGCCGGGGCAATGTCACACACGTGCCTTGTATGGCTCACGTGTTGAACCTGGTTGTCCAGCAATTTTTAGCCCACTATCCCGGACTAGATGGCCTTCTGCAGAGGGCACGGTCGCTGTGTGCTCACTTCCGCCGTTCGCATCCCGCAGCTCAGCGACTTACATCTCTACAGAAGTCGTTGGGCCTGCCACTTCACCGGCTAAAATGTGATGTGCCTACCCGGTGGAATTCAACTCTGCACATGTTGCAGCGACTGTGGCAGCACCGACAAGCCCTGGTGCAATACGTTCTGACGTATAGCCTGGGCCAACGAGATCCAGAGGTGGGGCAAATCACGCTGGAGGAGTGGTCTCAGATCAGGGACCTATGCACCCTTCTGCACAGTTTTGAAATGGCGACGAAGATGTTTAGTGCTGACGATGCCATTATCAGCATGACTATTCTGGTGATTTACATGCTGGAGCACATGTTAAACAGAATTCGGAGTCAGGTGGTGGCACAAGAGGAGGTGGAGGAAGTAGAGGAGGAGGAGTTGTATGCGGAAGGGCTAACATCTGCAAGGTCCAGACGGTCGGCAGCACCAAGGCGGCAGGCATGTGAGGGTGGGGGAGATGGTTTTACCAGGGTGCATGGTAGCAGCCAAACTAGTGAGGAAGGTGCAGGAGCCCAGGAAGAAGTGGAGGACGAACTGATGGAAGACTCATCAGATGAGGGAGACCTTGATCACATTTCTGTTGTGCGAGGTTGGGGGGAGAGGACAGAGGAAGGAAGCATGATTGTTACCTCGCCACCAACACAACAGGGACTTGGTGCTCCTGGATGCGCAACACACATGAGTGCCTTCTTGCTGCACTACCTGCAACATGACCCTCGAATTGTGAGAATTAGAAATAATCCTGACTACTGGGTTGCCACACTGTTAGATCCCCGGTACAAAAGTAAATTTGCAGAAATTATTCCTGCCATAGAAAGGGATGCACGCATGCAGGAGTATCAGCAGAGACTGTTGCAGAATCTTACATGTGCTTTTCCACAAATCACCAGTGGTGCACGTACTGAATCTCACAGTTCCAACTTACCAACCGTGGGACCGTCGAGTATTCAGCACTCAAACCGTAACCGAAACACAGTATCTGCTGGTAACATCAATTTTGCGGAATCATTTCACCACTTTTTTAGCCCATCCTTTGCAAGGCCACAGGAGACAAGAAGTCTGACACATAGTCAACGCCTAGAGACGATGGTACAGGAGTAAACATTGAAACCATGACTGTGTCACTGGACCCTTGCTCTTTTTGGGCTTCCAATCTGGATAAATGGCCGGAGCTAGCCACTTACGCTTTGGAGATCTTGTCATGCCCCGCAGCCAGTGTTCTGTCTGAACGTGTGTTCAGCGCTGCTGGTGGTGTGCTGACAGATAAGCGCACGCGGCTCTCCACTGATAATGTAGACCGACTCATGTTTATAAAGATGAACAAATCATGATGGATCCGAAACGACTTTTCTACCCCTATGTCATCCTGGGGAGAGTAAAAGCTTGATGATTGGTTAAAATCACCTCACCAACCATTTTAAGCATTCAAATTACTAATCATGTTTATCTGTATCTTGGCTGGAAAATTATTTGGGCTTTGTAGCAGTGTGCAGTACTGATTCTATTAGGCCATCTATACTAAGCTCCACCAGATTTAAAATTACTAATCATGTTTATCTGTATCTTGGCTGGAAAATACTTTGGGCTTTGTAGCAGTGTGCAGTACTGATTCTATTAGGCCATCTATACTAAGCTCCACCAGATTTAAAATTAATAATAATTTTTAGCTGCATCTAGCCCGGAAAATAATTTTGGGGCTCCGAGATGCGCAAGACACATAAGTGCCTTCTTGCTGCACTACCTGCAACATGACCCTCAGATTGTCAGAATTCGAAGTAATCCTGACTACTGGGTTGCCACACTCTTAGATCCCCCACACTCTTCGATCAACCTTTTCATTTTAATAAAGACCAAAAAAATGGTCATTTTTGAAATTATAAGCATTAGCAGGTTATTAGAAACTGAAATCAAACAGTTTTCAACTCAAAACTTTATTCTAGGTGATGTTACATTTGCACATAGGACCCCTTGTTCGAAAGGAGCTTCTGAACTCTCTCGTCCATTGAATTTGTCAGGTTTTGGATGGTTTCTGCTTCAATTGTTTTGCATGAGGACAGAATACCCTCCCAGAGCTGTTGCTTAGATGTGAACTGCCTCCCGCCATCATAGACACTCCAGAGGTTCTCAATGGGGTAGAGGTCAGGGGAGCATGGGGGTCACACCATAAGTTTGTCCCCTTTTATGCCCATATCAGCCAGAGATGCAGATGTGTTATGTGCAGCATGAGACGGTGCATTATCATGCATAAAAATGATCTTGCTGTGGAATACACGGTTCTTCTTCTTGAACCATGGCAGGAAGTGCTGTTTGAGAAACTCCACATACATTATGGAGTTCATCTTTACCCCTTCAGGGATCCTAAAGGGGCCGACAATCTCCCCATGATTCCAGCCCAAAACATTACTCCACCTCCTCCTTGTTGGCGCTGTAGCCGTGTTTGCGTGGGGTGTCCATCAACCAGCCATCCTCCACTCCATCCATCTGGACCATCGAGCGTTGCACGGCACTCATCCGTGAACAAAACAGTTTTGAAATCAGTCTTCATGTAATGTTTGACCCACTGGAGCCGTTTCTGCTTGTGTGAAGTGGATAGAGGAGGTCGACAGGATGGCGTATGCTCAGCTGCAAACCTCTGAAGGACCCTGCATCTTGTTGTTCGGGGGACTTGGAGGCACCAGCAGCTTCAAAAACTTGTCTGCTGCTATGACAAGGCTTTTTTGCCGCTGCTCTTTTAACCTGACGTAATTGCCTGTAGGAAAGAGTCCTCAATTTGCCCTTATCAGCACGCACACGTGTGTACTGTGAATCAGCTACATACTTCTTGATTGCCAAGACACTTCATCCTGATCATCGCACAATGTTGATTGTAGTCATGCCTTGACCTAAACACTCCACAATTTGTTGCTTCTCAGCAGCTGACACATCCTTTTTCTTTCCCATTTTGGCAGAAAATGTAGCCTGCTTAATAATGTGGGACAGCCTTCTTAAGTAGTCTTGCCTTTCATTGGACACACCTGCCAAACTAATTAGCACAGGTGTCTGCAATTGCTTACAGTGATATAAAGAGCCCTGACTCACATCACCATCAATGAGTTTAACTGACAAACAAACAAATTCTTCCCTTATCACTCCTAAACACTTTTTGCATAATAATTTGGAACACAGTGTACATGTGTTTTTCCACAAAACACCAGTGGTTCACGTAGTGAATCTTACAGTTCTAACTTGCCAACCGTGGTCTGTATGGAGTTGTTCAATAAAGGGCCCAAAATTAAGATAACATAGATGGGAGAGGTCTCTATGAATAGGAATTCCTAAGTATTTGATACCCTGTGAGGGCCAGGCAAAGGGAAAGTTGGACTGGATGGAATCCTGTATGGATTTGGGGAGGGAGACATCGAGGGCCTCAGACTTCGCTGCATTGATTTTAAAATTTGACCATGTAACAAAGTGATCTATTTCAGCCATAACAGCAGGGATGGATATATGTGATTGAGTGATATATACTAGGACATCATCAGCAAATAGAGAGCACTTGTACTCGGTGCCTCCCACCTCAATCCACCTAATATTGGGGTTATGGCGAATTGATGAGAGCAGGTGCTCCGTCACTAGGATGTATAAGAGAGGGGACAGAGGACATCCCTGCCTTGTCCCATTGGTGATCATGAAAGGTGATGAAAATGTTCTGACGCGCCCCCTGGGCCTTGGGACACCCGGAGCCGGACCCTTTTTGGTGGATGCTGGTGGTTGTAGTCTCCGTGGCGGCGACCCGGTTCCGTGGCTCAGGGCGGTCAAACCAGTGGCGGAACTATTTATGTGGTTTTGATGTTTAAATGTCCGACTACGCCACCCGTGGATTGCGGTCAGAGTGAACCGCCGCTCCAGGGCAGACCGCTGAGGCTGGTGTTGTGGGTGCAGCAGAGCGAGGAGTATAGCCTCAGGGCAGTGTATGCGGAGGATGGGGGTGATGGTGCAGGGCAGCAGCAGTAACGACACGGAGTCAGTGATGCAGTCCACGGCCTTTACTCACAGTTCTTATTATCCAGACCACGTCTGCAGGTAACAGCTGCCCACGTCGTACTGTGCTCACCAGGTGAGGGGCTCAGACAACTCCCAGATAACTTTGGAGCGCTTCACAGGACCCCCTTTGTGTGTCCTTTGTCTGGCCTTTCTTACCAACCCTTCTGTCCGGCGGCCTCGGGCCTCCTCTTGGTAAACTTGGCGCCAGTTTCCCTGACCCTATGTGGTGCCTTCCTAGCGGGTGTAGCGAGGGGCTGCGCCACATAAAATGTCACAGCCTCCGGTTTCTAGCTGAGGGTCGTTTCCCGCCTCCACTAGTTTCGGGGACCGGTCTCCCCCTTTGGCCTGACCCCTCCACGCAGGTGGATTCGGGCATGCGGTGGCGACTCGCCCGTCCGCACCCCTGGGATCCCTTCGTTCCTTGTTCCTGGAGCCTTCTCCGCTCCTCTTCCTTCCTTCTCCCTCTTCCAGGCCTGGGCCTCTGTTACTAGACCCGCCTCCGGAGCAGAGCTCATGCAGAGCCCCTGCTCCCTGTTACTTCTGCTCAGACTTCTCTGCACTGAACTAAGATGGTGCCCACCTTTTATACTCCCTTCTCAATGCACCCAGGAACTGCTTCCTCCCTGCTCCTGCACTACAGGGTTCCCCTTCCTCAGTGTTCCCTCCCCCCACTCCAGCCAGGGACAGGGACTGTCGTGCCCATCTCAGGGGCATATTGGTCGCCCTGCCCCACGGCAATGTGGTGTAATGCATGCAGGTGTCGGGTCCTGATCCACACTCCATCCTTACCTGAGAGTGAGCTATCACACCTCTGGGTGAGGTGCAATACCTCTGTAGCAACCGAGCCCTCAGGGTGCTACAGTTCCATTTATCTTCAGCCTAGGTGACGTATTGCGATACAGGGCCGTGATTTTGGCTATAAAAGGGTCCCCTAGACCCCTACCCCAAACTTTTTAAGAGAATAATATATGGCGTGCCAGGAGACTCTATGGAATGCTTTCTCAGCATCCAACGAGAGTATCTAATTACAAATTTTTAACTGCATCTAGCCCAGGAAATACTTTGTGCCTAGTAGCAGTGTCTGCTAGTCAGCGGATTATCCCTGCTGTTAAGCAAGCTACACCACTTGTAGTTTGGACACTTAATTTTTTCAAAGGAAATACTTCGGGACCACGGGATACTCAGTGAAGAGCATCAGGAGGCACCCCAAGGCATAGAGGCTGGGACTGGCAGTAGGATGCCTTGCGGTGGACAGCCGAGCTCGATCCTTATAAAAGCTTTTTAACTGCAGCAGCTTTAGTGGACGCTACTGGAGTTGGAATTACGCGGCTGCTGGCATGAGACTTGCCCTCCAATAGATCCTTGTAAATGGATTTAAAGTGTATTCATTCAAATTAGAGAGACAATTTAAATTAAAAAGCTTAGAGCTGCCTCCACCACAGGGGGGCTCGCTCGACCCACCAGCGGACAGGCACCAGTATTGGGAGAGGGGGGCTGGCCTTCAGGGTTCACCGCGGCTCTGGCACAAACCCGGCGACACGGAGGTGGCACGGGCAGGAGCGGACTGGCCGTGTCGGCTTCTCACTTTTTGGATTTTAGAAGGGCATGACATGCCTATATCTGTGTCTCCCCCTCCTTTTACTCCTCCACCTCTTTTCTTTTCGCATGACTATATGTACTTGTCACTTTTCCATGTGTTAGTTATATCTTCTGAGCAGTTTGTCAGCTTTTGGACACCTTTGAAGGTGTTTTCTATGTGTTTTTGTTTGCCTGCCATTGGTTTTAACGGTGTTCGAAGGTGTTCGACGAACAGTTCGACGAACAGTTCGGCGAACACACGGGTGTTCGACGAACCGAACCGAACTCGAACACTACGGGGGTGGCTCAACACTACTCCTTACCCAAACACAACAGCGTCATATATGCCTATGAGACTGTTAAATTCAGATTGAGAGACCTAAGGCCAGTCTGTACATGGTGCTCCATAGTTAGATCATTCAACATGGATTTGAGAATCCAGCCTTACTGTCAAGGTTCCTCAGGGTTCAGTCCTAGGTTTCTCCTCTTTTCTCACTTTACAGCCTCTATTAGCCAAGCTATCAGCAGATTTGGCTTTCAATATCATAAAGTGCTTCGCAATATCTTGGTGCTATATTAATTAAAACTATTTTTATTAATATTATTAGGTTGTACTGACACATTGATATACCTGCAAAATCTAATTTCTGTCCATAATGTGTTCGTTCGCAATTACCAAAAAGAAAGAATAAAAACTAGTAGTGTGTAATGGCCTTCATCTAGCAAACTGATAAATGGGCTACTCAGTATGTTCAGGACTTACATATTTATGACCTATCTAGAAGCTAGGTGATCAATATAAAATCAGTGGGGTCCCACCATGGCACCCCCACTGATCAGCTTAAGTTCACTCCAACAGCGGCCTAAACTAGGTGATGTATTGGGCAAGACTAGTCAGCTCTGTACTTTGCTTAGTGGCCACTGCCGAATACTGCGCCTTCTCTCCCATTCAATTGAACAGAAGATAAGATGCAGTACTTAGAGCAAATTTCATCCGCTAAGTGGGGATGCCTTGTGTCAGACCCCCACCAATTTAATCAATATGTCAGTTCTGGGCAACTCCTTGAAGGATCCAAACTGACAGCCTTATAGGGATCTGTGAATCTATCAGTTTGGTCCTCAGACCCATGATCAGGCTACAACTTGCATCCAGAATACAGTTTCATGCTGCACATCTATATATATAATCGTCTTATCCCGTCTGTCTGTCTGTGTGTCTGTGTGTCTGTCTGTCCAGGAAATCCCGCGTCGCTCATTGGTCCGGCAGCGGCCAATCAGCGCCGGGGGATTTCTAAAAAAAGATGGCGGCCGTTAGCGGCTCATCTGCGGGACGGAGCTGGGCGGCGATGCAGCCGGGAGATGACCGGCGCGAGGCGCTCATCTCCCGGCCGGCAACAGCAGAAGGAACCCGACCGCCGGACCCATCTGCGGGACGGAGATGCAGCCGGGAGATGAGCGACGCGAGGCTATGTCCCGGGTTCTCGCAGCGGAAGTATCCGCACAGGCAGCGCCGCTCCCCGGTCCTCACCAAGACGATTCGATGATTGGTCGCGGTCTTCGGACCCGACCAATCACTGATCTTAGCGCAAAACTTAAACACTATTGTGCTGATTGGTCGCCGACGCTGCCCGCGACCAATCACCGATTTGGGCGCCAAATTTAAATTTCGGCGCCAAATTTAAATATCGGCCGCGACCAATCACCGATCTTGGCTCCACATTTAAACACCGCTGTACTGATTGGTCGCAGACGCTATTTAAATGTGCCGCCCAAATCGGTGATTGGTCGCGCACAGCGTCGGCGACCAATCAGCACAGCGGTGTTTAACTTTAGCGCCAAGATCACTGATTGGTCGCGTGCGGAGAGCGCGACCAATCAGCGAATCGTATTGGTGAGCGGGGAGCGGAATCGTATTAGTGAGGACCGGGGAGCGCCGCTGCCTATGCGGCTACTTCCACTCCGAGAAGCCGGGAGATGAGCGACTGCTCGCAGCAGAAGTATCCGGACTCGCAGCGCCGCTCCCTGGTCCTCCCTTCACACCCTAGCCGCTGATGTCCCCACAGTATACGCATGGTGTTACAAAGGTCCGGACATTTGTGTTAAAAATCGCTGATTGGTCGCTGGCGCTGCCCGCGACCAATCACCGATTTGGGTGCCAAATTCAAATATCGGCCGCGACCAATCAGCACAGCGGTGTTTAAATGTGGAGCCAAGATCGGTGATTGGTCGCGGCCGATATTTAAATTTGGCGCCCAAATCGGTGATTGGTCGCGGGTAGCGCCAGCGACCAATCAGCGATTTTTCACACAAATGTCCGGACCTTTGTAACACTATGCGAATACTGTGGAGACATCAGCGGCTAGGGTGTGAAGGGAGGACCGGGAGCGGCGCTGCGGGTCGGGACACTTCTGCTGCGAGCAGTCGCTCATCTCCCGGCTTCTCGGAGTGGAAGTATCCGCATAGGCAGCGGCGCTCCCCGTTCCTCACTAATACGATTCCGCTCCCCGCTCCTCACCAATACGATTCGCTGATTTGTCGCGCTCTCCGCACGAGACCAATCAGTGATCTTGGCGCTAAAGTTAAACACCGCTCTGCTGATTGGTCGCGGCCGCTGCCCGCGACCAATCACCGATTTGGGCGCCACATTTAAATATCGGCCGCGACCAATCACAGATCTTAGCGCCACATTTAAACACTGCTGTGCTGATTGGTCACGGACGCTGACCGTGACCAATCACCGATTTGGGCGCCACATTTAAATAGCGGCCGCGACTAATCACCGATCTTGCCGCGACATTTAAACACTGCTGTGCTAATTGGTCGCGGACGCCAGCCGCGACCAATCAGTGAGCTTGACGCCAAATTTAAACAACGCTCTGCTCATTGGTCGCGGACGCCAGACGCATCCAATCAGCGAGATTGGCGCCAAATTTAAACAACGCTCTGCTGATTGATCGCGGTCGCTGGCCGAGATCAATCAGCAGTATTGGCGCAAAATTTAAACCCCACTCTGCTGATTGGTCGCGGCCGTCAGCCGCGAACAATCAGCGAGATTGGCGGCAAATTTAAACAACGCTCTGCTGATTGGTCGCCGGCCGCGACTAATCAGCGATTTCGGTGCCAAATTTAAACACGCTCTCCATTCCTCACTAACACGGTTCACTGATTGGTCGCGGCCGCCGCCCGTGACCAATCAGCGATTTTGGCGCCAAATTTAAACAACGCTCTGCTGATTGGTCGAGGCCGGCGACCGCGACCAATCAGCAGAGCGATGCAGAGCGGGGTTTAAATTTGGCCCCAAAGTCGCTGATTAGTTGCGGCTGACGGCCGCGACCAATCAGCAGAGCGTTGTTTAAATTTTGCGCCAAAATCGCTGATTGGTCGCGGACGGCAGCCTCGACCAATCAGCAGTATTGGCGCCAAATTTAAACACCGCTCTGCTGATTGGTCGTGACTAATCAGCGATTTTGGTGCCAAATTTAAACACGCTCTCCAGTCCTCACTAACACGGTTCGCTGATTGGTCGCGGCCGCTGCCCGCGACCAATCACCAATATTGCCGCCAAATTTAAACACCGCTTTGCTGATTGGTCGCGGTTGCCGAACGCGACCAATCAGCGATTTTGGCGCAAAATTTAAACACCGCTCTGCTAATTGCGCCCCGTCGGCCGCATACCTATTCTAGAATACCCGATGCATTAGAATCGGGCCACCATCTAGTTTGTTCATAGTTGCCTTGTAAATTATAATGTTTCTAATCCTGTGTTCTTTTATTTCCAGGAAATCTGTTTAGCCTGACAATGCAGTTATTGCTATCATTATTCTGCAAATATGTCTATCACAGAATAGAAAGAAACCCAAGGTGTACAATAATAGCACTTATTACATCGTACGGGAAACCTATGAATGGATAGAACAGAGAATGTGGCGTAGGAAATCTAGAAGAACCACGTCACGGAGGCGGTCTCCACGGCAACGCTGCCCACTCACACTGAGTCACAGTCTGTGTTTCGCTCTGTTGATCCGATAGGCTCGCTGTCATCTTTCTGTAATTAAACTATACTTTGTCTCCCGCTCCCCAGTTAGTATCAAACACAAACACACTGTAGGTTAGAAGTAGGAGTTAAGGGGAATCTGTCAGCAGGTGTTTGCTATGTATTCTGAGGACAGCATGAGGTAGGGATTAAAACACGAAATTCAACAGTGTGTCACTTATCAGGCTCTCTGCTGTTGTTTACTTACATAGAAGGTTTTATCACTAGGACATTATCACTGCTATGGCTAGCTGGCTCCCGCTTGCAAGTCCGATTCCGCCCCCTCTTGTGATAGGCAGCTCACTAGCTATAGATAATGTACACAGAGAGCCTGGTGTGGGTGGGGGCAGCTTTCTCAGCTCTGCTTCATTCTAAATCTAAAAGCTCTGATTGTGTTAGAGCGGCTGCACCCAGTAACCCAAGTGATACATCGTTGGTTTCTGGGTCACATGCTGTACTCAGATGTGGTAGCAAAAACCTGTTGACAGATTATCTTTAAGTGTAGATTATAGACAAACTCATATTTTTATATTTCTTTAAAGAGTTACCATCATTGTTTGTTTTGTTGTTGTTTTTTCCCCATAAATCAGTATTACAGCTGAAAATAAGATCCTTGCAATATATTTTATTAAAGAAATTTGATTCTTTCTCCTGAACTGATGATTCATTCTCGAAATTCACAGGTAAAATCTGTCCGCAGTGAGTACAGTTTCCCATTACTGAGAGAGAGGAGATGACAGTTGGTGCACATAAAGTTCTATGGAGAACTGTAACGGTTGTTTAAGGAGAACTTTCAGCAGAATGTCTGCATCTAACTCCGCCTTCCTTCTCTTCCCTCTACTCTTCATTGACTTTTATGAGCACCAACTGTCATCTCCTATCTCAGTAATTGGAAAATCTGTCTTTACTGAATACAGATGTCACAGATTTTCCCCTTTAATTGAATGTGAAAGATCAATCCAGAAGGAGAAAGAAGCAGATTTATTTGATAAAATATAATACAAAGTTCCCTATTTTCATGTGCACTCCTGATTTATGAAACAAAAATAAAAATGCTAAACGGACCCTTAACCCCTTTACCACCTTGGACCTATGAGTACGTTCAAGGTCTTATCCCTGCACTTCAAGTGGGCTCCGGTGCTCGCTGACCCCACATGTTTTCGGGCACATGACAGCTAATCAGATCAGCTGTCATGTGCCCCTAACAGCCGCAGATGGAATCACGATCCACCCGCGGCTGTTAACATGTTAAACGCCACTGTCAGCAGCATTTAACATGCACGCGGCGGAAGCGCATCACTAAATCAAAAAAATCAAAACACCAGAATTACGATTTTGTTTGTCCCCCGCAATATTGCAATAAAATGCAGTAACACGCGATCAAAAGATCATATCTACCCCAAAATGGTATCAATAAAAACGTCAGCTTGGCGCGCAAAAAATAAGCCCTCACGCGGCCCCAGATCCCGAAAAACGGAGACGCTATGGGTCTTGGAAAATGGTTCCTAAACAACCACTTAAAGAACCTATACATGTTTGGTATCTAGAAACTCGTAATGACCTGGAGAATCATAATGACAGGTCAGTTTCAGCATTTAGTGAACATGGAAAAAAACAGCAAAAAACAATTGTAGAATTGCACTTTTTTTGCAATTTCACCGCACTTTGATTTTTTTTTCCCGTTTTTCAGAACACAATATGGTAAAATCAATGTAGTCATTCAAAAGTACAACTCATCCCACAAAAAACAAGCCCTCACATGGCCGTATTGATTAAAAATTTTAAAAAAAGTTATGGCTCTGGGAACACAGGAAGCAAAAATTGAAAATGCGAAAACTGAAAAACCCAAGGTGGTAAAGGGGTTAAACAAAAGCGTATTTATCACCTACAGCACACACAAGTACATATTAGAAGATTCATATGTTTTTGGAAGAAAAAGTGTGTGCATTTTTCAGTGTATTTAAGGCAGTTTTTTGGCTGAGATGCATTAAACAATATAATGGTTGGTGTCACATTTATTTATTTAATAAGCTCTGCTCCAATTTCCCCACATAAAAGTGTGTCTTTGGGTATTTTATAGTGTTTTTTTCTGTATGTTTTTTATACTGCTTTTATTTTACCAAAATGCTGAAGCTGAATGTTTTCTTGCATACAGAAGAGATTTGTGAAATGCAATACATTCATTATGGAGGGTTTTGTGTGATTTTTATGATGCATTCATATGCTTTTAATATTGCTGTCTATTTTTTTGAAATGCAGCATGTGCTTTAAGTATGGCTTTTTTAATTAAATCACCAAGATATATATGGTACAAATTTATATAACTAGTATATCATTTTATTATTTCATTTTATTAAAGATTAATGAAGTGTAGTCACTAAATCTTAACACTGTAAATGAAAAAAGTTACAGTATCTAGACATGACCCAATATTTACCAACATCACATCCCTCTTGCATGTCAGCAGACTCATGTTTTCCCTCCTCGTTTATTCTCTCTATTCTACTTTTTCCTCTATTTTGGTCCTATGTGTCACGCCATCCATATGTCTGGAGTCAAGAAAATCAATTGGCCTTTCACTGTCAACGTCGATGTTGAGGCGCCATCAACTCCATCACATAAGAGCCCAGAGTGGCTCATTTATCATTTTGCCAGTGAGTGCTTAGATGATGGCAGCTTACATACGAGAAGTTGATCAGAGATTTATGCTTTTATTTTTTTTAAACAACACATATAAGACACAGTAATTAGATTTTAGTGGTATAACAATAGGTTTACTTATTTATAGCTGCCCCACCTTGCCTTATCCTGTACTTGTGGTTTATGTGGTTTACATGTTAGCTCACATCAATGTTATTTCCTGGAAAACTAAGTCTATTGTCTTCAAAACATCTTGTACAGAATTTTTTTAACTTTCAGTTCAGCTGCCAATAAACAGCTAGTGTTTCCGTGTGGCAGACTTTTTCCAATGTAACCAGATCTTGAAGTTTCCACCACAATCAGAGATCCAGGTCCTCATGCCTTTTGGGGCACTGTCAGATATGGCACGCAATGGTCTTTATTTGGAGTCGGTACCTGATTACTGGAAGAGGACATCTGTAACAGAAGCTTCAATACAGTTCAATGAATCGAATGTAATAATGACTGCAAACCTGGATAAAGTCATGAAGAACTACCCATAACAGTAAATTCCAGGAAAAGGTGATAAGTTTAGAAGGAAAGCAAAGTGCCAGTAGGAACTGTGACAAGATCTGCAATATGGTTTGAACAACTTGCCAGTGGGTTTCCATTTTATCCTTAGATTTGAGAGTCCTCAGTCGTTGATACCTTTGAATGGCTAACTGAAAAGATGGTAACAAATTGCAAGCTTTCGAGACTACTCAGGTCTCTTCATCAGGCATAGTATACCACAAAATCTGAAGAGTCACATATTTATACACAATAAGACACACAAAAAATGCAATAGGTAAGGCAGGTGATGAAAAGCAGAGTTATTATGGAAGAGATAAACAGTTCTGGCTCTAAATATTTTAGCAGTTAATAGATAAGGAGTGTGAAGGTTTTATTGTCCTGTGACTAGGTCCAGTATTGTGATGGCCTCACAAGTCTGAGGAGCACATTCCTTAGTTGAAGTAGAATGACATAAATCCATGCGACACATTCATTCCTGCTCTGAAAGTGTTAAAGGTCACCATCAGTTTATATTCTGAGATTCTTCTTTCTCTTTGAGATTTGAAGTTACCTTTTAATACCACTTCAATGCTACAGAAGATTCAGAACCCACCCGAACTAAAGGAAAAGGGATCTTGACAATCAAGAATAGGTCAGATTGGACACCTCCACCTGGACGAAACCCTCATTTGGATACATATATAGGCTCCTTCAGACATGTGATAAAATCCACCATCCTAGACACAAACAGGAGACAAGCATCCAACATCAGTGCCCAGTAGAGAAAGGCCATACAATCTTTGAAAACCAACAAAGAAATCATCATTAAACCTGCTGAGAAGGGTGGTGCAATAGGCATGATGAACACATCAGACTACATGAAGGAAGCAAACAGACAACTGATGGACACGCGCTACTACAAAAAACTGGAGTCTGACCCTACATAGGACTGTTACAAGGAACTAAACAAGTTGGTATCGTGTCGGCCTGATGAATCCATAAGAGCCGATGACCTGATACCAGAGAGTCCAAGAATAGGGACATTCTATATGCTCCCCAAAATCCACAAATCTGGAAATCCAGGAAGACCAATTATTTCATGTGTGGGCACCCTTACTGAGCAAGTTTCTGGATGGGTAGAGTGTGTTCTTAAACCACTGGTAAAGAGTACACCCAGCTACATTCAGGACATGACAGACCTACTGAATAAACTAGCAGCAGTAGGTCCTCTACCAGAAGGAACCATCCTGGTCACCATGGATGTGGAATCTTTATATTCTAATATCCCACACAAGGATGGATTAAATGCCTGCAAAATCTTCATAGAAAATACAGGAATTGATGCTGATTCTGTGGTCAAACTTACAGAATTCATCCTCACCCACAATTACTTTGAATTTGATAACAACATATATCTACAGGAAACTGGTACAGCGATGGGAAGTAAAATGGCTCCACAGTACGCAAATCTTTTCATGGCCAAGCTTGAAGGTGACTTTTTGTCCTCATGTCCCATCAGGCCTCTGACCTACTATCATTTCATTGACAATATTTTAATCATCTGGACGGGGTCTAAGCAACAGCTGAAGACGTTCCATGAACACTTTAATCAATTTCATCCCACCATCAACCTAACACTCAACTACTCCTGTACTGAAATTAACTTTTTGGACACCATCATCAAGCTGCAGAACAATGAAATAGAGACATCTTTGTACTGGAAACCAATCGACCGTTCTACATACCTTAAATGGGACAGTTTCCATCCAAAACACATAAAAAACTCTATTGTTTACAGCCAAGCCATCAGATACAATCGGATATGTTCCAACCACCTTGATGGCCTCAGAAAAACCTTTTTGAAACAGGGCTACCATCCAAGAACAATTGAGAACCAGATTACAAGAGCCACCAGAATATCAAGGAATCATCTCCTACATTACAAAACCAAATGAGAAAACAACCGGGTGCCTCTAGTAGTCACCTACAATCCAAATCTGGAGGCGCTAAGAAGAGCTGCACGGAAACTACAACCCTTACTACAAAAAGATGCCCGATTACAATCCATACTTCCAGACCCCCCACTTCTGTGTTTCAGGCAGCCCCCAAATCTAAGAAGCATCATTGTCAGAAGCTCCCTGTCATCTCCACCAGCTACAGGTACCTTTCCTTGCAACCAGAAAAAAAGTAAAACCTGTCCATTTATAATGACCACAGACAAGATAAAGATTCCCAATTCTCATCAGGACTATAAGATCCCAGGTACGTTCAGCTGTATCACATCTAATGTAGTGTACTTAATTATATGTACCAAATGTCCAGCTGGGGGTCTTTATGTAGGGGAGACAGGGCAAAAACTTAGAACAAGGATAAATTATCATCACCACACAATAAAAGAAAAAAGAATAGATCTACCTGTAGCCAAGCATTTTTGTTCCCCTGATCACAGCATAAAAGACATGAAATTACTGGTATTAAAAGGTAACTTCAAATCTCAAAGAGAAAGAAGACTCTCAGAATATAAACTGATGGTGACCTTTAACACTTTCAGAGCAGGAATGAATGTGTCGCATGGATTTATGTCATTCTACATCAACTAAGGAATGTGCTCCTCAGACTTGTGAGGCCATCACAACACTGGACCTAGTCACAGGACAATAAAACCTTCACACTTCTTATCTATTAACTGCTAAAATATTTATAGCCAGAACTGTTTATCTCTTCCATAATAACTCTGCTTTTCATCACCTACCTTACCTATTGCATTTTTTGTGTGTCTTATTGTGTATAAATATGTGACTCTTCAGATTTTGTGGTATACTATGCCTGATGAAGAGACCTGAGTAGTCTCGAAAGCTTGCAATTTATTATCATCTTTTCAGTTAGCCATTAAAAGGTATCAATCACTGAGGACTCTCAAATCTAAATATTTTTCTATCTACTGGCTAACACAGTACAAGAATATATATTTTCCATATTATCCTTAAAATAGATGTGAGTTTAATTACAAAATGATTACTAAGGTTAGATGTTTTCTTTCACCTTTTACAATATTTTAAGTATTTTTTAAAAAAAAAAATTACCTGGTCATGTTTGTTGCCTAACGCTTCCAGCAACTATGCCACTGTGGTCTCACTCCCTGGTGCCCGGAGTAGGTCAGCAGGTTGCCCGCAGTTGCCAACACTTGTTGATTATGTCATTCAAATTTAGATTGATGTTCTGCTTTTGTTACCTCTGGTTCTGGATTTGATTTTTTTCCTGGCATTGTTTCTACTGACCCTTCGCTACATTATTGACCTTGCTTTGCCACCCTTCATAGTAAAGCAGTATTCTGCCCTCCGATTTTTACCCCTCTCGGTGTTTAATCATATCTCCACTCATCACCATTTATGCTGGAGACTATTCTTACTGACTAGATGCATACCTGGTACACTGTCTGTACCTTATTAGGGGTTAAAATTAAAGAAAAGAGCTCCTTTAAGGCCCATTTACACTGGCTGATAATCTGTCAGATTCTAACGGTAATGACCTATCTTTCACGAAAATTGTGTAATGTGAGTGGTGTGAGTGACTGAATTACATGTCCAAAAACATCGTTCATCGCACATGAAATCGTTTAGGAGAGTAAAAAAATTCTCGTTCAATTATCGAAAATTGTGGCATGTAAATGGAGATTTTTTGCTCATTCAATGATTTGCCTGAAAACAAGAAGTGGAGATTCAAGTCCTAAATAGGAAATAGGGTTAACCATGTTCCAAGGCAATATTTCATTAGCGGTTGGAGCACTGGAATGGATACATATTTGCAGATGGAGCAATTACATATTCGTAATTAGCAGAAAAAAATTTGCAGCACTGATTCAATTAAATATTCTTTTTACAGTGAAAAAATGTTTGTACAATACTTCATGAATTTATGTATTCAAAATAATTAGTATCACTTATGGGATTTGAACGTTAAACGCATAACTGCGCATTAGATTGTCTGTGTGAACACAGTGCATGATATTACGATGTAAAGATCGCTTTTCAACCATTTCATTCACGATTCTCACCCTGTATAAACACGTCTGACATTGTTCGCTAGTCGTGAAGCATGATCGCATTGTTCATTGTTTAAAAGATTATCTGCTAATGTATATGAACCCTTAGTCTCCTACCTCAAGTTAACATGCCTAAATCCAATCTTCATTACTTTAGGTGCAGTGTATGAACCTTAAAGGGGCTGTCCGGTGCAAATCGATAAGTCTGGAGTCACTGTGTGTGACTGCAGACTTATGAATCCCCCCAGCGCACTGTTTCTGACCCAGGACCGGTATTGAGCGAGACTGCACCCCAACTAGTGACACAGTCATCCAGTGGGCATGCCCGACTAGAGAGTGCGGTCTTGCTCCATGAGCCAGGCCTTGCCCACTAGTTGGGCTCTGGCCGGGAACAGGCATAACGCATACCTACTCACCTGTCCCAACTCAGAAACAGGTGAATCCCGGAGTGTGCGCTGGGTGGGATTCATGAGTCTGCAGTCACATAGAGTGACTGCAGACATCGATTTGGACAACCCCTTTAAAGGGAATCTGTCAAGTACCTAAAATCAGGGGCATATCGCTATACTGTATGTTAATGCAATGCCATACCATGCCCTTGGTTGAATTATAAATATTAGCATGAGTAACAAAAATTACTTTACTGAGCTTTGATTGATGTCCCATCTGACACAGCTTCACATGCTAGGAGAGATGTTTTTGAATTTAGTATAGGGAATCGCAAGATAACAAGGACCCTTGTACTACACTACAGTAGGACTACAGTACTACAATACATCTCTAAAAGCCAATCTGGGAGTGATGTACAGGATATTTAGAGGCATTATCCCCATGCTATATTAATACATCTGAGGTGGAATTGCCTTGCTAAGATTGTAGTTATACAGTAGTCAGTGTTCTATGAGGTATTTCTGGAAGGCAGGAAGGTTCTATTAAACACTATATTGAAAGGATGGCCTTGCCCCATGAAGATAGATTTTTGCACTGTATAATTTTCTTTGAAGGTTTGTTATCAGGGAAACTAAACAGTTATTAAAATGAAACCTTTTCATCATCATGTATACCCTGCATTGTAGTTAGGGCCTTTTATTTTGCTTACTTAACTGGTACTATTATATCTGTATAATTGAAAATAGTATTTTTCTTAAGTATCCTCTGTCCTACATCCTCTGAATACACAAGTGTTGTTAAATTTTCCAGATCTGCAAAGGTTTGTTTTCTGTATAAATGTATGCAGTGGTGTAGCTTGGAAAAAGAGGACCACAGAGATGATTGTCAATATCTATGGGGTTGCACAGTTTTGTCTTCCTGCCTCCATTGCTCCTTCTTAGAGCAGCACAGGGGCTGCTATGCAGAGTGCAACAGCTGATGACAAGCTCATCTTGACTGCTGCACTATGCATAGGCAGCAACTGAGATAACAAAGACTGCACTGTGCATTCACACAGCTCCCCTCTTCTCATCTCACTTGTAATTTTGTAACAGGAAAGACAAACACTTTTTAGGGGATCTGTTCCAAATTTAAAAAAGTGTCTCCTAAAAAAAAACAAAAAATGCGTAATAATAAACTTTAACCCCTTCAGCGCCATATGACAGCTGACACACTGCGGCAATGCCCATGATCAGTGCTAGTGCCGATCGCATGCATTTAACCCCTCTGATGCCACTGTCAATAGTGACAGCGACATCGATCGGCTTAGAAGAGGGAGGGAGCTCCCTCTCTGCTCCTATCGGCACAACGTGATTGCTATCACATTTTGCTGATGATCTCCATGGTGACCACGGGCCAAAAGATGGCCGTGGGGTCAACCAGGTACGGTGGCCTGTAAGCTCCTACTCAGAGTAGGAGCTGACACGCCTCCTCCCTGTGTGCGACCCACTGATCTAATACCTTTCAATGCAAAAGCTTTACAGAGTATGGGAAATGCGATCAAGCCAAAGAAAAAAATATATAAGGTGGGGTCCCAATCAAGTACAAACCAAGGACAAATAGACCCCTAAAATATAACTTTTATTCAATACAATTAAAAACTCCCATCAAAAAACACAAGTCTTAAAAATCTAGTAGGGTCTACACAATGTTTGAAAAAGTAGGATATGGGAATAGGGGACCTATCAAGCCCTAGTATTCCCTAAATTGCCCTACCTGTCAGTGGAGGTTTGCACCATAGTGTGTACAATATGGCATCCCCGCTCCTCGTTGGATATCCCTTAAGTCCCTATTACACACTGTAATGCAGCGGCTTGCTGCATTACTAAAATGTCCAGGGGGTGTGTTCTGGCTCACCACGTACATCCCCTTCAGGTGACTGATCACATGACTGTGACATCATCACAGGGCCAGTGCGCACAGAAGGATATATAAATCCTGGTAGTTTTGAAACAGTGGAGAGGCAAGAGGCCTGGTCCCGGTGTCTGGGACACCATTAGCCTTGAGAGGCAAGAGGCCTGGTCCCTGTGTCTGGGACACCATTAGCCTGGAAGGCACGTGGCCTGGAGACCACGTCTGGTGAGCCTTAAACCACAGCTTTGACAGAACAGAGCTAATAGAAGCAGCTAAGATCCGGCAAAGGTAAAAACGGTGCTTTATACGGACATTGATGTTGTTATATTGCTGAAGTCTGTATCTGAAGTCAAGTGGGCATATCTGCCACTGAAAAGGCTCTAGGATATTAGATGTGTAACATTCCTGTGAGCCACTGAGATGGACTATGTTATAAGCAGTTTATGATGTGTAATAAACTGCTGGACTTCATATTACCGGAAAACGTTGCATGTGTGCTTTAATTGACCCGGTGAAGTGAGTGCCCCTCAACATGATTAATAGCACTACCTCACAATTGGTTGGAGAATGCGGGCAACTGTATCCTGGTTGCAAGGGGTAACGGCACAGGACGACGAACGTGGATGCAAGCATCTGGCTGTGGTTCGGCGGGGCCACGAAGACTAAAAGCATCTGGCTGTAACTCGGCGGGGTTACAAAAATTGTCGTCACACTCAAACCTGGTTTGCTGTGGCTCGGTGGGGCCACGAAGATTAAAGCATCTGGCTGTAACTCGGCGGGGTTAGAAAAATTGTCATCGCACTCAAACCTGGTTTGCTGTGGCTCGGCGGGGCCACGAAAATTTTTCCAGGGAGAGTGGTGTGAACAGCATACCGCGATAGCTGTGAATGGAGCGGTATCCCCAGACGGAATGGAGAAGTGGTTGGATGACGAGCTGCAGACGTTTTGCAGCGGAATGGAGTGTCCTGAAGAGATGCGGGAGCTGATGAAAATGGCTGTGAAGGGAGCAGAAAGTGAGACTGAAGCTATTGAGCGATTAAAGTGCCTGTTGCAGCAGCAGCAGGACATGTTACAGGAACAGCGGGAGCTGTTGGCACATTACAGAATGGCGGCAGCAGACCATTCCTTGAGTTCTCCTGTGGCGCTGGCACTATCCCAGAGTGCCCAGGGAGGTAGTAAGGGATGTTGTGAACTGGGTCCTAAGACTATCTCGGGTTTTCTTTTTAAAGTACCCCCTACAGGTGTGGTTGTCCAAAAGGGGGCAGAGTCTCAAAAAGTGGTGGAGCATGCAAAACCAGAATTGGTTACTGGTCGTGTGTTGGTACAGCCTAAAAATGACAATTCGACCGTTGATAACTGGGTAGCTCCAGTAGAAGGGGTTGACGTCAAAGTGGGAGGTGACTTGGGCCACAACACTATGGGGAGTGACACAGACCCCACAGCTGATGGTGACACTATGAAAGTAGAAAGAGAGTTCAGTCAGGAGGAGTTAAACGAGGTGAGAAAGTCCCCCTCTCGTCGTCGAAGGCACAAGGGCCACAAAAAAGTTGCTCCTGTAGCCTTTGCTGAAAGGGTAAATAAAGAAAATGCAATGCTGTGTGCCTTTATTCCGAGTGTGGACTCTCCTTCAGATAACAAAGAAGACCAGGAGGAAGAGTTGGATGCAGTTCTGCAGATTCGGCACAAGCAGGATGATCTACGGAGACAGAAGGATCAGGAACTGACAGCCCTGAAGGGGGCGCTGAAAGAAGAGGTGGCCAATCCTGACCAAGAGCTGGAGCCTGTCAGGCAGCAGTATCAGAGTGACATGCAGCAACTAAGGAAAAACATGGAGAATGTGTCCCAGGACCAGCTGAGCCTGGAATCTGAACGGCAGAAAATAAACATGGTTATGAGGAACTTACAGTGAGAACTGGAGGAAAGCAGCGAGGAAATCAACAAATGGAAGGAAATGTTCCAGAAAAATAAAGAGGACCTCCGCAAAACCAAAGAGGAGGTTTTTCAATTGAAGCTTGACAAAGTGGAGTTTGAAGATGAGCTGTACTAGATGAAAGATTGTTTCTCCCTGGTACAGTCAGAGCTGAACCAAGTGAAGAAAGTCTCTGTGGATGCGAAGGAAGTGCAGAGATTTCAAGACCAAGTTAAGTCTCTAATGCAGGACAAGGAGCGGCTGGAGGACTCTCTGTACCAGCTAGACCGGGGGCTGTCTGCCTTAAAAGGGGCGCTGAAGGACGAAGTTTCTGGACATGATCAAGACTTAGAACAACTGCGCAAACGGTTCAACTGGGAGCTGTGTGAATCCAAGAAGGAGAATGATGAACACATGAGGGAACTGCAACAAACCAAGAGAGATTGTGAGGATCTCCTCAAGGTTAAGAAAAAACTAGAGGATGATAAGGCGGATGCAGAACACATGCGCCAAGTGATTGAGACCACTCTGCAGGGCACCCGTGATGAGAATGATGATCTCCGCAGAAAGATCCTAGGACTGGAAGCTCAGGTGAAGGAGCTGCAGTCGTTCTGTGATGATCTCCAGAGGGCAGAGACGTTCCTTAAGGATGGGATCGGCAGGATGGAGGCTGAACAGAAAAAGTTGGAGGAGTCTATCAGAGAAGCCACAGACCAGGGTCAGGAGTTTGCCACTGGAGAAGGGAGTATGAAGTAAATACCTCCTAGAATAATGCGAACTTGGATGATTCGGTGGATGTAAGAGCCGAGATCAAGGAGCTCAAGGAGATGCTACAAGCCCATTTGAAGCAAGAGGAGCTTGAGAGACTGGCTGTCGAGAGCCGAGTGGGCGCATTGGAGACAGAGAAATCTGAGAGAACTCTACTGATAAAGGAGCAGTTGAAGCAGGAAGAGCTTCAGAGATGGGCTGCTGAGAAGCGAGTAGCTGAGCTAGAGGAAGAAGTTTTCGAGCTCCAAGTTGCCTGGCAAAGTACCAATCAGTGAACGAGGCCGCCTTGGAGAAGGAAAAGGGCAAACAAGGTGCGCTTAATCCTTTATACCATGAGAAGGTGGACCTGAGGAGAATTCTTAAGTTCATAGCTGTGAGTCAGCTCAGGGGAAGCATACAGGGTGAAAAAGCTGAAAGTCAGTTGTCCCTGAATCCTGAGCCAGATGATCGTTTGGAGACCACTGGTGAGACAGAAACTTCTCGGTACAAGTGCCTCATAGATGTACCCAAAGATTTGAGAAAAGATTGCACCAACGAGTTTGTGCATGAAGAGTTTAAGAAGGCCGTGGGAGCCTGTAAGGTGTACTCGACCTCAGAAGCTAAACAGCTGGTGGTCCTGTCTACAACCGATGTCACAGTGAAGAGGGTGGCTATCCTAAGTGGCATGCACTGGCAATGTGTTCGCACAAAGCGGTTTGTCCGGTTGAAGACGGAACAATCCATTAGACAACTGGAGCTTATGAGAAAAGCTCAAAGTCTGCGGGAAGAAGTCATCCGGCTGCCTCATGCTCTGGTAAGAAAGCTCATTGGGAGAAATGGCCAAACCATGCAAATGATGGTAAAGAAGTCTGGTGTGATTAAAAATAAGCAGTCCACGTGATCATCAGGACTGGATACCGGATGAAGATGGCATGGTGTCATTCTCTGCTGTAGGCACGGAAGAAAACCTTGCATATATACGAATGCTGATGGAGTACTGAGTGACCTACCTGCGAGAGGTAGAACAGTTGAATCTCGCCAGACTGCGAATAGAAAGACAGCGTCCCCTGAGCAGCAGAAGATGGCAGCCGTCTATAAATTGTGAGACCAGACAGAGAAAAGGCCCCCTAAATAATAGAACAGCTACAGCAGAAGTTAGAGACCTTTCAGGATGTCCTGATGGTAGTGGGCGTGGGTTTAGAGGTAGTGAGACCTTCAGTAACTCAGGTCTGAGAGGCTCATGCAAACGTCCCAATAGAGTACGAGAAAGTGCGGAGTCGGACCGGACCTTAGATACAAGCGCAAGTGAGTCGCACTGCTGTATTGACCGCTGGAGCGGGGGAGGTCTGACAAGGTTACGACTAGGAAATATGACTTGACGAAGTTGGAGACAATGACGGATGGTAGGTCCCTAAGGAATGGGCTAATGTTGATGACTAATGTTCCAGGGGCTGAGCAGCGCAAATGTCAAGTACATGATCTCTGTGTGAACTGTGGGTTATAATGTGATTGTGTATATTATGTGTTCAACCTCACAAGTTTGAACAGGGGGGGGGGGGTATGTAATGCAGCAGCTTGCTGCATTACTAAAATGTCCAGGGGGTGTGTTCTGGCTGACCACGTACCTCCCCTCCAGGTGACTGATCACATGACTGTGACATCATCACAGGGCCAGTGCGCACAGAAGGATATATAAATCCTGGTGGTTTTGAAACAGTGGAGAGGCAAGAGGCCTGGTCCCGGTGTCTAGGACACCATTAGCCTGGAAAGCACGTAGCCTGGAGACCACATCTGGTGAGCTTTAAACCACAGCTTTGGCAGAACAGAGCTGATAGAAATGGCTAAGACCCGGCAAAGGTAAAAGCGGTGCGTTATATGGACATTGATGTTGTTATGTTGCTGAAGTCTGTATCTGAAGCCAAGCGGGCATAGCTGCCACTGAAAAGGCTATAGGATATTAGATGTAATGAAACAAGAACCGAACAACATGGTACAATTTCATAATAAGTCAAAATAAGATACTCCTGCATAAACATTAGACCTAAAGAGAATAGGAGTGAGACACCCTATAAAAAATACAAGGAAATATAAGTGTATTTAAAATAGCATTTTATTGAGTAGAAAAATAGATAAAAAAATCATGTGACACTAAAAGAGAGAATCAAGGCAGGGTCAGAATACACACATAGCAGCCACGGCTATGGATTCGTGGGTCCCCCAAAGGGTTAAGTACAGAATTGCATTGGTCAGTAAATGATCCGTAAAGTAACTAGGCTAGTACCTATAGATATAGTGACAGCATCCATATATAAGTCCAAGTAGTACCGGTAAAAAGAAGGACTAACAGCTGAATGATGTAATGCACACCAGGAGAAGTCACATAATCCCAAAAGTCAACGGAATACAATACTGAAAACTCACCCATGGGGACAGGGGTAGCCACAGAGCCGTGCTACAAGCCCCGACGCGCGTTTCGCGTGGCTTCCTCGGGGGGCTGTGGCTGTGGATAGGGTAGGCACCATTAAATACCCCCTTGTAGGTCATCGCTGATGAGAGCAGCGCATGCGGAGTGACTGCGTCCCCCCCTGAGCGTCGCGTCACGTGCAGGCCAGTTTCCCGGGGGATCGCGGGCAGGGACGCGAAAGAACCGCGTCACTACCCACAACCCCCTCGTACGGAAGCCCGACGGGGCGCGGCCGGAGGAGCTCTGGGTTCTGCTTTTGCCCACATGTCTGCCCTTTTTCATTATGGCCGCCGCTGTGCCGCGCATGCGCAGTGCCGTCTCCTCCGGCCGCGCCCCGTCGGGCTTCCGTACGAGGGGGTTGTGGGTAGTGACGCGGTTCTTTCGCGTCCCTGCCCGCGATCCCCCGGGAAACTGGCCTGCACGTGACGCGACGCTCAGGGGGGGACGCAGTCACTCCGCATGCGCTGCTCTCATCAGCGATGACCTACAAGGGGGTATTTAATGGTGCCTACCCTATCCACAGCCACAGCCCCCCGAGGAAGCCACGCGAAACGCGCGTCGGGGCTTGTAGCACGGCTCTGTGGCTACCCCTGTCCCCATGGGTGAGTTTTCAGTATTGTATTCCGTTGACTTTTGGGATTATGTGACTTCTCCTGGTGTGCATTACATCATTCAGCTGTTAGTCCTTCTTTTTACCGGTACTACTTGGACTTATATATGGATGCTGTCACTATATCTATAGGTACTAGCCTAGTTACTTTACGGATCATTTACTGACCAATGCAATTCTGTACTTAACCCTTTGGGGGACCCACGAATCCATAGCCGTGGCTGCTATGTGTGTATTCTGACCCTGCCTTGATTCTCTCTTTTAGTGTCACATGATTTTTTTATCTATTTTTCTACTCAATAAAATGCTATTTTAAATACACTTATATTTCCTTGTATTTTTTATAGGGTGTCTCACTCCTATTCTCTTTAGGTCTAAAGGATATTAGATGTGTAACATTCCTGTGAGCCACTGAGATGGACTATGTTATAAGCAGTTTATGATGTGTAATAAACAGCTGGACTTCATATTACCGGAAAACATTGCATGTGTGCTTTAATTGACCCGGTGAAGTGAGTGCCCCTCAACATGATGAATAGCGCTACCTCACAACACCTACCCTAAAGTGCAGCACAGGTAGTGAATGACCAATTAACCTGGTTATGTGCCCATATTAATCATATGTCTATTATATAACAATAACCAAAATATTCATATAAATATCCAAGAAACAATATTAAATCCCTGACACTATTCACGTACCCCTATAGTAGGAGATGATCATGGAAAATGGTCTCATAGAATATTTTCAGAATCCAAACAACACCCAAGATACATATTAATAATATATCTCTTATCTAGATGATATTTATCTCATCTAGATTTTATCTAGATGAGTAGCCAAAATATCCATATCTCATGTAACACGATATCCATATCTAATATTCCCATGTACAGTACAGACCAAAAGTTTGGACACACCTTCTCATTTAAAGATTTTTCTGTATATTCTTGATTATGAAAATTGTACATTCACACTGAAGGCATCAAAACTATGAATTAACACATGTGGCATTATATACTTAACAAAAAAGTGTGAAACAACTGAAAATATGTCTTATATTCTAGGTTCTTCAAAGTAGCCACCTTTTGCTTTGATGACTGCTTTGCACACTCTTGGCATTCTCTTGATGAGCTTCAAGAGGTAGTCACCGGAAATGGTCTTCCAACAATCTTGAAGGAGTTCCCAGAGATGCTTAGCACTTGTTGGCCCTTTTGCCTTCACTCTGCGGTCCAGCTCACCCCAAACCATCTCGATCGGGTTCAGGTCTGGTGACTGTGGAGGCCAGGTCATCTGGCATAGCACCCCATGATTCTCCTTCTTGGCCAAATAGCCCTTACACAGCCTGGAGGTGTGTTTGGGGTCATTGTCCTGTTGAAAAATAAATGATGGTCCAACTAAACGCAAACCGGATGGAATAGCATGCCGCTGCAAGATGCTGTGGTAGCCATGCTGGTTCAGTATGCCTTCAATTTTGAATAAATCTCCAACAGTGTCACCAGCAAAGCACCCCCACACCATCACACCTCCTCCTCCATGCTTCACAGTGGGAACCAGGCATGTAGAGTCCATCCGTTCACCTTTTTTGCGTCGCACAAAGACACAGTGGTTGGAACCAAAGATCTCAAATTTGGACTCATCAGACCAAAGCACAGATTTCCACTGGTCTAATGTCCATTCCTTGTGTTCTTTAGCCCACACAAGTCTCTTCTGCTTGTTGCCTGTCCTTAGCAGTGGTTTCCTAGCAGCTATTTTACCATGAAGGCCTGCTGCACAAAGTCTCCTCTTAACAGTTGTTGAAGAGATGTGTCTGCTGCTAGAACTCTGTGTGGCATTGACCTGGTCTCTAATCTGAGCTGCTGTTAACCTGCGATTTCTGAGGCTGGTGACTCGGATAAATTTATCCTCAAAAGCAGAGGTGACTCTTGGTCTTACTTTCCTGGGGCGGTCCTCATGTGAGCCAGTTTCTTTGTAGCGCTTGATGATTTTTGCAACTGCACTTGGGGACACTTTCAAAGTTTTCCCAATTTTTCGCACTGACTGACCTTCATTTCTTAAAGTAATGATGGCCACTCCTTTTTCTTTACTTAGAATTTGTATTATGGCAACAAAAAAGCAGCTAACAGTGTATTCAGTAGGACTATCAGTTGTGTATCCACCAGAGTTCTGCACAAGACAACTGAGGGTCCCAACCCCATTTTTAAGGCAAGAAATCCCACTTATTAAACCTGATAGGGCACACCTGTGAAGTGAAAACCATTTCTGGTGACTACCTCTTGAAGCTCATCAAGAGAATGCCAAGAGTGTGCAAAGCAGTCATCAAAGCAAAAGGTGGCTACTTTGAAGAACCTAGAATATAAGACATATTTTCAGTTGTTTCACACTTTTTTGTTAAGTATATAATTCCACATGTATTAATTCATAGTTTTGATGCCTTCAGTGTGAATGTACAATTTTCATAGTCATGAAAATACAGAAAAATCTTTAAATGAGAAGGTGTGTCCAAACTTTTGGTTTGTACTGTATATTGGATCAGGAATCAGGGCAGGGAAAGTTGATGTCCCATACTGGGATAAGATAACAAAGTAAAAAAAGTTTTAAAAACTTGTAAACATATTTTAATAAAATCACAAAATAAAGAACAAAAGATATAAAAAAAAATATTAATCCAATAAATACATATATTTATGTAAAAACAAAAATAAACAAAGTACACATTTGGCATTGCCTTGTCCAGAACGACCCAACCTATAAAACGGTCACATTAGTTAACCCCTTCAGTGAACACCATAAAAATACAAAATAAAAAAACGTGGTAAGAACTATGCTTTTTCATCATACCACTGAACAAAAAGTGAAATAAAACGCGATCAAAAAGTCAAATGTAAATAAAAATGGTATAGCTGAAAACGTCATCTTGTCCCACAAAAAGCAAGTCGCCATACAGCGTTATCAGCGGAAAAATAAAAAAGTTATAGCTCTCAGAATAAAGCGATGCAAAATTTTTTTTTTATTATTTATTTATTGTTTTTATTGTGTAAAAGCTGCAAAACATAAAAAAAATATAAATGTGGTATCACTTTAATCATACTGACCCAAAGAATCAAGTTGTCTTATAACTTTCACCACACAGTGAAAGGCTTAGAAAAAAAAAACTATTTCTCAGTTGCTGATTTTTGTTCAGTCTGCCTCCCAAAAATTGGAATAGAAAGCGATCAAAAAATGCTGACTGAAAATGGTAACAATAAAACGGCAACTCATCCAGCAAAAAACAAGCCCTCACATGACCCTGTCGGCAGAAATATAGAGAATAGCTATCAAAATATGGAAATGCAAAAACTTTGTTTTCCAAAAAAAAGCGTCTTTTAATGTGTGACAGCAGCCAAACATAAAAGCCTGATATAATTCTGGTATCGCTGTAATCTCACCGACCCAAAGAATAAAGTCATCTAATCACTTATGCCGCATGAGGAACGGTGTAAAAAATGAATAAAACCAATTCTTCATCTGCTGTTGATTTGTTCATTCTGCCTCAAAAAGATCGCAGCTCGGCTCACATTTATCCTGCCCTCCACGCTGAGCACTTACACCGAGGCATCCATGTAAATCTCTGAAATACGTGTTTCAGACAAAACCTTCGGCGGAAGATTCCCCATAATGAGGCAAATGGAGGCACTATGGACACCGTCTGGCCTATTATCTGGCAGTGTCTGTCTTTTTAAGCATGAAAAAAAGCACGGTCGACCACAGTTTTGTGCACCCCCCCCCCCCCCCCCTCACCCACATAAAAAGAAAAACAGCAAATTCTGTGCTCCCATATGCCCCACAGTATGCCAAAACCACATTTAGTGTCCACATATTTGGTATCTCAGCAGTGATGAGAGCCCACTTAAGTTACAGGGTCCATGTCTCCAGAAGCACAAGCTGGGCATAATGTATGGGCACTACAATGTACTGGGCATAATGTATGGGCACTACAATGTAAGGGTATTACAATGTACTGGGCACTACACTGGCAGATTTGCAATTTTCACACAGCAATATTTGCTTGCTGCTTATTTCTGGCAAACACCCATGAAGACAAAATTATCACTACACCTGTAGATAAATTCCCAGAGGTGTGTAATTTCCAAAATGGGGTCACTTGAAGGGGTATTCTGCTCTTCTGGCACTTATTCTAAAATTTGTTCTCCAAGAGTCAAATAGAACTCCGTCCATTCTGAGTCTTACCGTGTCACTAAGCAGTAATGTACAGCCACATATGAGGTATTACCACGTTCAGCAGAAATTGTGTGACAAATTTTGGTGCCATTTTTACCCATTTTCCTGTGTGCTAATGTAAAATCTGGGAATAAAACAAAATGTTTGTGGTAAAAATGTATTTATTTTATCTTCACCGCCCAATAGTATAAACTTCTGGGAAAAGGAAAAAAAAACAGCTCACCTCCATGAACCAGCTGGGTGTCTCCGGGATCCATGATCAGCGCTGCTGTTTGCGCTCAGTAGACAGGTATAAACACGGCGGCTTAATCGACTCCGTGAACCAAGGAGGGACCGGGAAGGTGAACCAGGTGCCACTCTGGGACCAACCTTGTGTGAGAGCAGGCGACTCCCACTGGTCAGATAGCTGAAGCTGACAGGTACAGCGGATGAGCACGGCAGGTGGTCTGACAGGTGATCCGGATAGGCAAGCAGGCGGGTACGGCAGGTAGTGTGACAGGTGATCCGGGTAGGCAAGCAGGTGGGCACGGCAGGTAGCCTGACAGGTAATCCGGGTAGGCAAGCTGGCGGGCACGTCAGGTAAACTGACAGGTGATGCAGGTAGGCAAGCCGGCGGGCACGGCTGATAGACAGGCTGGCGGGCACTGCTGATAGGCAGGCGGGCACGGCTGATAGACAGGCTGGCGGGCACTGGAACCTGAGGGCTGAGGAGAGTGTTGGCACACAAACAACAACCTTGCACAGGCACCTCCATTTTGGAGGAGGTGCTTTAAATAGGAATGGTACTCCGGCTATTGGCCGGGGACTCTTTAGGCCCTTAGCACAGTGCCTGGGAAGCTGCCCTGGGCTGCTGCGGGGGAGCTGGAGGACGCCGGACCGGAACCGCGGCGGTGAGGGGAACAGCATCTCTGCCCGGCAGGAGGCTGAGACGCCGACGCTACAGTACCCCCCCTTTACGCCCCCTCTTCTTTAGGCTCGCAAGAAATTTTTCAGGAAGACGAGGGGCATGAATGTTCTCCCTGGGCTCCCAAGACTTCTCCTCAGGACCAAACCCCTTCCAATCCACAAGAAAGAAAGTCTTTCCTCTTACCCTCTTGATGGTCAAAATGTTCTCTACCTCAAAGACGTCCTCCGCGGAGACGGGAGCTGGAGTGGTACCTGGATCGTCAGAGAAAGGATTAAGGACTACAGGCTTGAGGAGAGACACGTGAAAGGAATTGGGAATCCTTAAGGAGACCAGGAGTTTCAGCTTGTAAGCCACTGGATTTATTTGGTTCAGAATCTCGAACGGACCGATGAACCGCGGATCCAACTTGTATGATGGTATCTTGAGACGGACATATTTGGAGGAAAGTCAGACCTTGTCTCCCGGACAGAATTGAGGCGGATCCAGACGTCTCTTATCAGCATGCTTCTTCATCCACTCGGAGGACTGAAGGAGCGCAGATCTAGTGTCTTCCCAAATTGCATAAAATTCAATGACCAGAGACTCCGCGGCAGGATTGTCCACTGCAGTGGAGACGAGAAACGGAATCCGGGGGTGTAGACCGTAAACCACAAAAAACGGAGACTTAGCAGAAGACTCACTCACATGGTTGTTATAGGAAAACTCGGCCCAGGGCAGGAGCTCTACCCAATCGCTATGGTGAGCGTTGACAAAGTGCCGAAGAAAACTGGTAAGGATCTGATTGATATGTTCCACTTGACCATTGGACTGAGAATGATAGGCCGAAGAAAAATCCAAGGAGACATCCAGCAGCTTGTACGTGGCTCTCCAGAAGCGAGAAGTGAACTGAACTCCTCGGGCCGAGTCAATATGGAGGGGTAAGCCGTGGAGATGGAAGATGTGACGGATGAAGTGCTTAGCCAGCACAGGTGCAGACGGAATACCAGGCAAAGGGATTAAGTGAGCCATCTTGGAGAAGCGGTCAGCGACCACCCAAATGACAGTACAACCAGCCGATACAGGAAGATCCGTGATGAAATCCATTGCAATATGTTGCCAAGGAGCGGAAGGCACGAGAAGATGAAGAAGACGACCGCCTGGAAGGTGTCTAGGTATCTTGTTACGGGCACAAGAGGAACAAGCGGCGACAAAATCCGTAACGTCCTTGCACAGGGTGGGCCACCAATAATGCCGGGCAATGAGCCGAAGAGTCTTCCTCTGGCCGGCATGGCCAGCCAATTTGGACGAATGACCCCAAAGTAAGACCCTCTTCCGATCCTGAGCCGCTACAAAGGTCTTACCAGGAGGTAGATGAGACAGGTCGAACGTTGCAACAGTTATTATTCTGGAGGGGTCAATGATGTGTAGAGGCTCCTCTTCTTGGTCGGTAGACAGAAATGAGCGGGAAAGAGCGTCAGTTTTAATGTTCTTGTCTGCCGGGCGGTAATGAAGGGTGAAGCAGAATCGAGCAAAGAACAAAGACCATCTGGCCTGAAGCGGGTTTAATCTTTGGGCAGTCTGCAAATAAGCGAGATTTTTATGGTCAGTGTAGATGACCACTGAGTTCAGGGCCCCCTCAAGCAAGTAGCGCCACTCCTCCAGCGCTAATTTGATGGGCATCAGTTCTCGATCTCCTATGGAATAATTGCGCTCGGACGGAGAGAAGAGTTTGGAGAAGAGACCGAAGGTCACCATTCGCCCGGACGAGGATTTCTGGGTGAGCACTGCTCTAACCCCGGAGGAAGAGGCATCAACCTCCAGGAAGAACTGTTTATTGCAATCCGGACGGTGTAGCACTGGAGTGGAGGAGAAGGCTTGTTTAAGAGAGACAAAGGCATTCTCCGCCTCGGAAGTCCACTCCCTGGGATTTGCTCCCTTATGGGTGAGAGCAGAGATGGGAGCTGTCAGGAAGGAAAAATGAGGAATGAAGAGGCGGTAATAGTTAGCAAATCCCAGAAACCGCTGAATAGCCTTCCATCCCTCAGGTCAGGTCCACTTTAAGATGGCAGATACCTTCTTGGGATCCATCCGCAATCCGGTCTCAGAGATGATATACCCCAGAAAAGGTAAGGAGGTCTGCTCAAAGAGGCATTTCTCGTACTTGGTATACAGGTGATTCTTCCAGAGCCTCAGCAGGACCTGACGAACATCCCTCCAGTGAGAGGGCAAATCAGGGGAGAACACCAAGATATCGTCCAGGTACACAATCACACAAGAATACAGGAGATCTCGGATGATGTCGTTTACTAACTCCTGGAAGACGGCTGAAGCATTACAGAGACCGAAGGGCATCACGCGGTATTCGTAGTGACCATCCTAAGTGTTGAAAGCTGTCTTTCACTCATCTCCCTGGTGAATCCGGACAAGATTGTATGCCCCACGAAGATTGAGCTTAGTGAAGACCTTAGCGCCTTTTAGGCGGTCAAACAGCTCTGAGATGAGAGGCAGGGGGTACTTATTTTTGATGGTAATCTGGTTTAGGCCGCTGTAGTCGATATAAGGATGGAGAGAGCCATCTTTCTTTTTGACGAAGAAGAATCCTGCTCCTGCTGGAGAGGTGGATTTCTGGATAAATCTCCTAGCAAGATTTTCTTCAATGTATTCAGACATGGCATGGGTCTCGGCCAGCGACAAAGGGTAGATTCGCCCTCGAGGAGGTGAAGCACCAGGTATTAGGTCGATGGGGCAATCATACGGCCTATGAGGTGGTAGTGTCTCTGCCTCCTTTTTACCAAAGACGTCCGCATAGGACCAGTAGGTTGATGGCAGGCCAGGTAAGTTAGCCGGATTAGACGGGGGTCGAGTAGGACAAAACCGAAACCAGACAGGTCTTATGGCTTTCCTGACCCCAACGGAGCACCTCACCCGAGCTCCAATTCAGGACGGGCTCATATCTCTGTAACCAAGGTAGACCAAGCAAGAGGGGATGAGAGAGACCGGACAGTACTTGAAGAGTTACCGGCTCAGTGACCAACAAGATGGTTTCAGGGAGAAGCTTTCCATCCACAGAGGAAACTACTAAAGGATCCGCCAGACGTATGGTAGGAATCTGAAAACGCTCTACAACGGCCTGTTGAATGAAATTGCCAGCGGCTCTGGAATCCAGATGGCTAGTCTCGAAGAAACGGGTCTCACCACTGTTAACAGAAACGGACAGAGTCAAGGACGAAGAGGAAGAACTCTTGCGTAGGACAACCTCTCCGAGCGGTCCTAGACACTGGAGTTTCCCGGGCAGGAGCGGATCTGATGCTCTATATTGCCACAGTAGAAGGAACTCCCTGCGGCGCGGCGGGTCTTCTGGTGAGACTTGACCATCTTAACTTGGTCAATTTGCATAGGCTCTAGAGAAGACACCCGGGGAAGTGCTGATTGTGAGACTGGACTTTGGAGGATTGGAGCGAGGCGCAGAGGTTTCCTCTCACGGGTTGTCTTCTTAGCACGTTCCAGAAAACGGATGTCAATCCGGGTAGTTAATGACACCAGGTCGTCCAGGGAGGGAGGTATGTCGCGACCGGCTAGCTCATCCTTGATCTGTTAGGAAAAGCCCCCCCAAAAGGTGGACACCAGGGCCTCATTGTTCCAGTCAAGTTCAAATGCGAGGGTTCGGAAATGCATGGCATACTGTCCCACAGAGAGACTCCCTTGACGGAGTCGGAGAAGTGAGGAGGCAGTAGAAGATTTTCGTCCAGGCTCATTGAACACCTTCTGGAAAGCCGTGAGGAAAGCCTGGAGATCGGACACTAGAGGATCCCCTCTCTCCCACTGAGGATTAAGCCACGCCAATGCCTCTCTGGTGAAGTGAGACATGATGAATGCCACCTTGGCCCGTTCAGAGGTGAACTGGTGTGCCAGGAGTTCAAAGTGCAGCGTGCACTGATTTATGAAGCCACGACATAGGACAGGGTCACCACCAAAACGTGGAGGCGCAGAAAGCCGGGGTCTGAAGCCGGGAGCCACTGTGTTGAGGTGACGCCGAAGCGGGTGCTGCTCGGTTAGAGGCGGACACAGTTGGGATGGACAGCGCATCCAGATGGGAGTTGACTGTCCGCAGATAAGACAGGATAGTGTCCTGTTGGGATCTCTGGCGAGAGACCTCTTGATACAGGTCTGAGAGCGAAGGAGCCTGGGAGCCACCGGGTTCCACGGCCTGTGCAAACTGTTACGGATCCGGGTGGTGGAACCTCTGTGCTGAGATGCAAGGAGGGACCAGAGGGGCGTAACTAAGTGCCAACCCGGACCGACCCTGGCCACACGGCGGCTTAATCGACTCCGTGAACCAAGGAGGGACCGAGAAGGTGAACCAGGTGCCACTCTGGGACCGACCTTGTGTGAGAGCAGGCGACTCCCACTGGTCAGATAGCTGAAGCTGACAGGCACAGCGGATGAGCACAGCAGGTGGTCTGACAAGTGATCCGGGTAGGCAAGCAGGCGGGCACGGCTGGTAGCGTGACAGGTGATCCGGGTAGGCAAGCAAGCGGGCACAGCAGGTAGCCTGACAGGTGATCCTGGTAGGCAAGCTGGCGGGCATTGCAGGTAAACTGACAGGCGATGCAGGTAGGCAAGCCGGCGGGCACGGCAGGTAGACAGGCTGGCGGGTATGGCTGATAGGCAGGCGGGCACGGCTGATAGACAAGCTGGTGGGCACTGCTGATAGACAGGCGGGCGGGCATTGGAACCTGAGGGCTGAGGAGAGTGTTAGCACACAAACAACAACCTTGCACAGGCACCTTCATTTTGGAGGAGGTGCTTTAAATAGGAGTGGTCCTCCGGCTATTGGCTGGGGACTCTTTACGACAGTGCGCGCGGCCCCTTTAAGAGGGAGGGAGCACAGTATGCAGGAAGCTGCGCGCGGTGCGCGCACCCTGGGCAGCAGCAGGGGAGCTGGAGGACGCCGGACTGGGACCGCGGCGGTGAAGGGAACGGCGTCTCTGCCCGGCAGGAGGCAGAGACGCCGATGCTACAGTTTTCAACCACATATGGGGTATTGGCGCACTTAGAAGAAATTGCGTAACAAATTGTATTGTTCATTTTCTCCTATTTCTTTTGAAAATTAAAAAATTGGAGCCAAAGCAACATTTTAGTGTAAAAATTATAATTTTCCATTGACTCAGCCCAATGTTATACAATTCTGGCAATCGCCTGAGGGTTGAAAATGCTCACTACGCCCCTAGATGAATTCCTGAAGAGGTGTAGTTTCCAAATGGGGTCTGTTCTGTCCTCACAATACGTTACCCTAAGGTATGTGCATAGTGTGACAGAACAGTTAAATCAATCTACCGTAGTAAAATAAGAAGACTATCTTCAATCTGTGCATTTTATTGAACATTAGTAAATACATTCGGTGAAACTAGGAGCAATGAACTGACAAAGTATCAGTACATGTATACAGGTAACATAGAAATACATGAGGCAAATGGCTGAACAGTTTAGAAACAACATTTGTTAAACCAGCCTGCTATCCAGTTTTATAAATGAATCTGACTAATGCAGGGGGAGAGTCTTAGGTATTCGGTGGCTGCAAACAAGTACCACATAATCCTTCTTACCAGCGATGCTATCATGAAGGGGAATTAAAAGGTGGATGTCCTCTGAACACCATTCTGTGAGGTAATGAGCTACTTCTACCAAAATGCATTACAGAGCAAGAGATAGAAGAGCAGGGGGGCAAAAAGCTAGTGCCGTAAGTAAATTAAGCCACTAGATGGAGCCTGTGTACTGCAAACAAACTAAACAATGAAACTTAATGCTGAAGGCATGACAGTGTCACTTGTGGGGGTTTCTGCTGTTTTGGCATGTCAGGGGCTCTTCAAATGTGACATGGCATCCGCAATCTGTTCCTGCCAAAATTGTGCTCCAGAATTCAATTGGCACTCCTCCCCTTGCAAGCCTTGCCGTGTGCCTAAACAGTTGTTTTCCACCACATATAGAGTATCGGTGCACTCAGGACAAATCACACAACATATTTTGGTGTCCTTTGTTTGCTGCTACCCTTGTGAAAAGGAAAAATCTGGGGCTAACACAACATTTTTACGGGAAAAATGTATTTTGTCATTTTCACAGCTCAACGTTTTAAAATTCTGTGAATTACCTGTGAGTTCAAGATGCTCCCCACACCTCTAAATAAATTCTTTGAGGGGTGTAGTTCCCAAAATGGGGTCATTTGTGGGGGGTTTCCCCTGTTTAGTCACATCAGGAGCTCTCCAAACGTGACATCATGTCCGCTATATATTCCAGCCAATTTTGCGCTTCAAAAATCAAATGGTGCTCCTTCCAAGCCCTGCTGTGCACCGAAACAGTATTTTTCCACCCCATATGGGGTATTGGTGTACTCAGGTGAAATTGCCCAACAAATTGTATGGTCTATTTTCTTCTGTAACCCTTGTGAAAATAAAATATTTGGGGTAAAACAACATTTTAGTTGTAAAAATTTATTTTGTCATTTTCTTTGCTCAACATTGTAAAATTTTGTGAAGCACATGTGGGTTTAAGGTGTTCACCACACCTCTAGACAAATTCCTTGAGGGGTGTTGTTTCCAAAATGAGGTCACTTGTGGGAGGTTTCCACTGTTTAGGCATATCAGCAGCTCTCCAAACACTACATGGTGTCCACCATCTATTCCAGCCAATTTTGTACTCCAAAAGTCAAATAATGCTCCTTCCCTTCTGAGCCCTGCCATGCTCCCAAACAGGAGTTTTCCACTACATATGGGGTATCAGCATACTGAGGAGAAATTGCACAACAAATTGTATGATTCATTTTCTCCTGTAACCCTTGTAAAAAATGCAAAATTTGGGGCTAAATTAACATTTTTGTGGGAAAAATGTAAATGTTAATTTTTTTCTTCCACATTCCTTTAATTCCTGTGAAGCACCTAAAGGGTTAATAAACTTCTTGATTGTGGTTTTGAGCACTTTGAGGGGTGCAGCTTTTAAAATGGTGTCACTTTTTGGTATTTTCTGTAACATAAGCCCCTAAAAATTACTTCAAACGTGATGTGGTCCCTAATAAACAATTATTTTGTTGCAAAAATGTAAAATTGCTAATAAACTTCTAACCCGTCTAACTTCCTAAAAAAAAAATTCTGTTTAAAAAATGATGCTGATGTCTACTTTAGATATGGGAAATGTTGTTTATAACATATTGTGTACAGCATGACTAACTGGTTTAAGGATATAAAAATTGAAAGATTGAAAATTGTGAAATTTGAAGCATTTTCACAAAAATTCTAATATTCACAAATAAATGCAAAAAAATCGACCTAAATTTACCACTAACATAAAATAAAATATATTGGCTTAGGGCAGCGCCGCTGGAACTTCCTGATTCTTAAAGTTACAGTGTGCACAACCTATTGTTGTGAGTCACTGGATACTTAAACCTCCTCCATCCAGTGGGAGGGGCCTGAGCAACACTTTGTTACAGTGTGTTCTGTGCAACTGTGAGTTGCCAGGTTCTGTCCTGAATCTTGCCTGATTCTGCCACCCTGGGGGCTGAGTACCCAGGCCCGTTACCTGTATCTGTGACTTCTAGTCTATTTCCACCACCCTGGGGGTTGAATTCCCTGGCTCGTTCCTGTGTCAGTTCCTGTCTGAACTGTGTCCTAGCCCGTTACCTGTTTGTCTCTATGTCCGATCCTTCCCTTTTCCTGCAGTGTCTGAACCAGTACCTAACTCCTACTCGTTGTCTCTGTACTTCTGTTTGTGAGTTTTGTGTCCACTCGCTACTTCATAGCAAGTACCTTGTGTGTATCTGGTTCTGCTTGTCCCGTTTCCCTGCCTCCTTATCTACCTCCTGTGTTCTAGCTATCTTACCGTGTAACCCTGTCCGTGTCTGTTCCATGTGAACAGAGCCCTGTCCTCTCTATCCGCTCCTGTGGCACTGCTCTGCTCAGCTTCCCCTCCGCACCTGCAGCTCTGCTTTGCCCTGCTCCGCTTCCCCTGCGGCTCTGCTCTGCCCTGCTCCGCTTCCCCTCCAAACCTGCGGCTCTGCTCTGCCCTGCTCCGCTTCCCCTCCGCACCTGCGGCTCTGCTCCGCTTCCCCTACCCACCTGCGGCTCTACACTGCTCCGCTTCCCCTCCGCACCTGCGGCTCTGCTCTGCCCTGCTCCGCTTCCCCTACCCACCTGCGGCTCTACCCTGCTCCGCTTCCCCTCCACACCTGTGGCTCTGTTCTGCTCTGCCCTGTTCCGCTTTCCCTCCGCACCTGCGGCTCTGCTCTGCCCTGCTCCGCTTCCCCTCCGCACCTGTGGCTCTGCTCTGCCCTGCTTCGCTTCCCCTCTGCAACTGCGGCTCTGCTCTGCCCTGCTCCGCTTCCCCTCTGCACCTGTGGCTCTTCTCTGCCCTGCTCCGCTTCCCCTCCGCACCTGCGGTTCTGCTCTGCTCTGCCCTGCTCCGTTTCTCCTCCGCATCTGCGGCTCTGCTCTGCCCTGCTCTGCTTCCCCTCCGCATCTGCGGCTCTGCTCTGCCCTGCTCCGCTTCCCCTCCGCTCCTGCGGCTCTGCTCTGCCCTGCTCCGCTTCCCCTCCGCACCTGCGGCTCTGCGCTGCCCTGCTCCGCTTCTCCTCCGCACCTGCGGCTCTGCTCTGCCCTGCCCGTTCCTGCATTCCCAGGTGTGTGTCATCAGCTGTGTGACCGGGGTCTGACCTGGAGTAGCACCTGGGCCACCTCCCTTGTCCCTCCTCGGACCACGGAGTCAATTAAGCCGCCGTGCGTCTGTGGACGGATCTGGCGAGCCCCTAGTCACGCCCCTCCAGGCACTCCTCGGTTCGTGGCCTAGTGGCACTAACCACGCTCACGCCAAACAGTTCGGGCGTGATCGTAACAAAGATCTTGTTTCATCAAGCAGTTTTCTGGCATAAAACTGCTTGAAATGTAGCAAAAATTTGTATAGCTCATAATTGTGCAAAAATTGTGCAACTTTTGGTGTTTTTATGACGGTGCTGGCCAGTTCCGCCAACTATTTGCAAAATTGGATGGAGCCTAGGCTGGCTGACAAATTTTAGCCTAGGCCAAGGGAGGGCAAACTCAAAGAACTTTTGATACATCATTTGTGTTTTTTTTAAACGTACATGCGAATTTATGGTAACTCGTATAAAGTTTATACATTGTTAGCAAAACTATTAAGAGACCACGCACCCAACTTAGCCCTCCTGACCGATGAAAATGAAAGAGATCAAAAATTGATCTTCTTTTTCTCTACTACCATTACCAACTGCAGCACTAATCTTTTAAAATCAAGACCTAACAATCAGGGTCGGACTGGGGTGTCTGGTGCCCACAGGGGGAATTGACCCTAGGGGCCCACCTTGCTGCTATATGCAAATACCCGTTAGCCGTTATCCCTGTTATAGTGGAGCGTTAACTGTAAAACAAAGACGGCTCCTGCACATCTACTGTGCGCCACCATAACTGGGATGTACAATTATGGTAATTTGCATTAAAGGGTTCTTTGGTTAAAACAAGTTATCACCAATCCATGGGCTCCACAGGATCAGTGATAACTTATTGATAGTTTGGGTCCGACCATTGGAAAATGCACTGATCGGAAGAATGTGGAAGTTTTATCCCTGACAGGACACTTTTATCCCCATTTTAAAAGGGAGCTGCAGGTGGGACGTCTGACCGCAGCCTCATTCATTCTCTTGGGGGGCTTCCAAAAAAAAAAAAGAGCAGTGCTCGCAGCCACAGAGGGAATGAATGGATCGGTGGTCGAGTTGCACATGAGCTCCAGTCTAATGGTGACAAAAGCTCCACATTCTACCAATTGGCTCCCTGCAGACCCCCACCAATCAATAACTTATCACTGATCCTGTGGAGAGGTGATTACCTGTTTTCACCGGAGAACCCCTGTAAGTGCATCTCAGCCGCTGTCTTCCAAGTATTTAATCTCTAAGGCCACGGCCCCCCTCTCAGTATACGGTAAGTATTTTTTCTCAGGAGTAGGAGCCCAAACCAGGTGAGGAACAATCAGAGAAAAGGTACAATGGAAACAAGTGCACCAATTCTGCATTTATCACCCACTCCTGGTTTTGCCTCCCACTACTGAGAAAAAATACTGACCGAATACTGATAGTGGGGCTGTGGCCTAATGGAAACAATCTTCTCCTAGTTATTATCAGCGAGAAGAAATGACCGCCATACACAACACAATCCATTATACCAACACCAATAATAACATATGCAAGAAATAAATACCGCCACACCATGACCAGACCACATATTACCACCACATAGTGACCAAATAATACCACATACAAGGAACAAATACCACCACATCATGACCAGATTACATATAACCACCAAATAGTGACCAAATACTGTAATACTGATCATGAATACAAACCACAATACTAACAACACTGTTATTACCACCAATGATGTTATACACCGGAGCCCTGTATATAGTGTCAGTGTACAGGCAATACAGTGATCACCAGTGACATTATACACAGGAGCTCTGTATATAGTGTCTGTGTACAGATAATACAGTGATCACCAGTGACATTATACACAGAAGCTCTGTATATAGTGTACAGGTAATACAGTGGTCACCAGTGATATACACAGGAGCTCTGTATGTACTGTATAGTGTAATTGTATGTGTAATACACTGACTCACCAGTGACGTCCTTCACTCACTCAGTGAAGCCCTTCATCTTCACTTTTCTTCTTCATTTGGCACAGACCGCCATTACTTCTTCCAGCCAGGACTCATCTCTGCAGAAAATAGCACATCAAAAAGTGATCTCTTCTAGAGCACATTCCATACTTTTCCCTGCCCTGCACAGTAACAGGACCCCCCTTTTGTCCCCCTCCCACATGGAAAACCGTTTTCTAAAAAGTAAATTATATTACAAAAGTAATAATGTCCCTAATTGGACACTAAAGTAATAATGTTCCCCACTTGCCACCATGAACTAATAATGCATGTTCCTCAATATGGCCCCCAAACAGTAATTAAGTTCCTTATCCAGCCTGGACCCCCATGTCCCTTGTCCAGCCTGACCCCCCATGTATCCAGCCTGGACCCCTATGTGTCCAGCCTGCTCCCTCCTATATATCGATCCAGGCCCCCATGTGTCCATCCTGCTCCCCCCATATATCAATCCAGGCCCCCATGTGTCCATCCTGCCCCCCCTATATCAATCCAGGCCCCCATGTGTCCTGCCTGGTCCCTTATGTGTCCAGCCTGCCCTCCTCCCCCTTATATCAATCCAGGCACCCCCCTCTAATATCAATCCAGGCCCCCATGTGTCCAGCCTGCACCCCAACCCCATATATCAATCTAGGCCCCCATGTGTCCAGCCTGCCCCCATATATCAATCCAGGCCCCTATGTGTCCATCCTGCTCCCCCCATATACCAATCCAGGCCTCCCATATGTCCAGCCTGCTCCTCCTTCATGTGTCCAGCCTGGTCCCCCATATACCAACACAGGCCCCCATACGTCCATCCAGGCCCTCCCACCCCATTTACCCATCTATGCCCCCCCACCCCATATACCCATCCAGGCCTCCCATGTATCCAGCCTGCCCCTCCCCCCCAAGTATCCATCCAGGCCCCCATCCATTCTGCATTCACACACAGAAAAAAGAAAAAAAGATTCCCCTTACCTTCCTGCTGTCCAGGCGCTGTGCGGCATCATCCTCTGCTTATATCCAGCGCGCTAATAGCAGAGGCCGGCGGCTGACTCGTGTACTCCCGTTGCAGCAGGCGTATGACAATGACGTCATACGCCGGCTGGTGAAGTGAGACACACAGCTTCAGCTGCGTCCCTTGTCATACGCTGTCTGTGCTTTTAAAGGGCCCGTGCCCCTAAAAACCACAGGCTTTTTTTTTTTAAATCCTCTTTTTTTTAATCCTTCCTCCTCTCGTCTGCAGGAAAGGCCCACCGGGGATTGCTCGATACCCCGCCAGACCCTGATAACAATAGATGACCTGGTGGTGGTAGTTGGAGAATTTCTAAAAGATCAAATTTCTGCACCAGACGGCCCCACATATATATTACATTAGGTCATTAGGTGATCTTTTGTCCTCTCATATGACTAGATTAATTGATACTTTTATGAAAGGAGAACCAATCCCGGAGAGTATAATACAATCATTTATAACAGTAATTCCCAAACCACGGAAAGATCCTGCGAAATGTCTAGTCACTGCCAAATTAGTTTACAAATTTCGGACCTTAAGAAAATTACTAGTGAACAGTTTAAATATCTGACATCCCCAATTAGTACATAAATATCAAGTGGGATTTGTACCTGATTGTTAAACAGAAAAATACTAGGAAGGTGATAGATCTTGTTGATGCAGCTAATAAGGGGAAATTGGAGGCCATTCTCTTCAGCCTGGATGCATGAAAGGCCTTTGATTGCCCCAATTGGTTCTTTATGTCTCATACCTAAAGTTCGGCCCTTTTCAATAAGGCTTATAAAACTAACTCATGTGCATTCACCAGTCTTCACAATATAAAATGGATCAGGTCAAGGCTGCCCACTATTCCCACCTTTCTATGTTTTGAGTCTAGAGCATTTAGCCGAGCAAATTAAATCTAACCCAGCTTCCATTGAGTACTAATTTCATAAAACTTTTAAGGCTTCTTTAATTGCAGAAAATGTTCTATTATCAGAATATGGTAAAAGTCCAGCTCAACAGTTTAAAATCTTCAACTTTATTTGTATGTGATTAAAACATCTCCACATGTATCATTAGTCCATAGATAAGAACTTCAATGTCTTTCTGGTGCCCCCAGCACTCTTACATCATGAGCCACAATTGTGTCCACAAGTAGGCCCCGGAGATCACTGCACATGCACAGTGTGGTCTGCAGCCAGTGGTTCTGGCACTATGTTCACTCTGGGCTGGGACTTCCGGCTGCAGAAAGGCCTCAGAGCATGGGCAGTGAACTCCGGGGCCTGCTTGTGGCTGGAAGTTCTGGGCCTATAATATACACAGAACCGAAGATGTGGTGTGACCTAGGCACCGAGGACCAGACAGCAGGCATGGAGCAGCAGGGGCAGTGGGAAAGGTGCATAATCAGGTATGTTGTGGGTATTTTTTGCTGAATTTGTGCAGAGCAAATTCCAAAAAATCTGTATTCGCCAGAATACGTAGCAGTGCATTAGAACTGCTACAGAGGCTTGCTCAAGTATTCACCCTCCTTGGCTTTTTACCTATTTTGTTACATTACAACCTGTCTTTAAATATTTTTGTAATCTGAATTGTGTGTGATGCATCAGCACTAAACAGTCTAAGTTGGTAAAGTGAGAAAAATATTGGCATAAATTACATTTATGGGATCAAATAACTAAAACTTGGCATCTGCTTATATATTCACACCTTTTGCTATAGAGCCCCTAAAAATTTGTATTGCAAGTAGTTACCTTCATGTTCCCCTCACCTCTCCGCTCCGTGCCCAGCGTCTTCCTCCCGCTCTGCTGGCAGCGCGCGCTGCTTCCCGGCCTCTGTGCTTAGGGCGCGCGCGCTCCCCCTCTCTTAAAGGGGCCGCGCTCGCCGTCCCAAGGAGTCCCCGGCCAATGGCCGGAGGACCTCACCATATATAAGGCACCTCCTCCAAAATGGAGGTGCCCGAGCAATGTTGTTGCAAAGCCTTTCAACTCTGCTTCAGCCCTCAGGTCCCGTTACCAGTTACCTGCCAGTCACCTGCCAGATTCCTGCTTGATTCCTGCCTGATACCTGCCTGATATCTGCTTACCTGCTTGCTATCCTGTGGTCCGACAGTCTGCCTACCAGCTCCTGCCAGTCTGTCTATGGATCTGTCCGCCTGCGGACCAGGAAGTACCTGCCAGATACCTGCCTGCTAGCCTACCTGGAGGCTCTGCCGTCACTTGCTGTGACCACCAGCTTGTCCAGAGACTTTTGCCCGCTCACCTGGGAGCGTTCACCTGCTACCTGCCTGCTAGCCTACCTGGAGGCTCTGCCGTCACTTGCTGTGACCACCTGCTTGTCCAGAGACTCTTGCCCGCTCACCTGGGAGCGCTCACCTGCTACCTGCCTGCTAGCCTATCTGGAGGCTCTGCCGTCACTTGCCGTGACAACCTGCCTGTCCAGAGACTCTTGCCCGCTCACCTGGGAGCGCTCACCTGCTACCTGCCTGCTAGCCCCGTCTAGAGACTCTTACCCTGCTGTCACTTGCCGTGACCACCTGCCCGTCTAGAGACTCTTACCCTGCTGTCTTGCCGTGACCACCTGCCCGTCTAGAGACTCTTACCCTGCTGTCACTTGCCGTGACCACCCGCCTGTCAAGAGGCTGTCCACGTCACTTGCCGTGACTTCCTGCCCTTCTACCCAGAGACTGTCCCTGTCACTTGCCGTGACTACCTACCTTCCCTGGGAGCCACCCGCTTCCTTACAAGGACTGCCCCTTTGTATAGTTGCTCAGAGGTTCTACCTCCCAGACCCGTTACAGTTTGCTCGGGCCATGGAACCCGGTGGCACTCAAGCTCCCTCGCTCTCGGACCTATGCCATGAACTGTCCCGTCAGAGGTCCCAACAGGAGTCCATCCTGAGCCACCTGCGTAGTGTTAACTCCCGCCTGGACACACTGACTACATCTTCGGGATCGGCTTCTAGTCGCACGACTCCTACCCCGGCAGCGCCGCTGCTTATCAATTCCATGGCATCTCTTCTCGGTCCCCGCCTCACCGCCCCGCCTCGTTTTAGCGGAGATCCCGGTCAGGCACGGGGCTTCATTAACCTGTGCACTCTGCACTTCGAACAGTTGGCACACCAGTTTTCCACCGACCGAGCCAAAGTAGCCTTCATCATGTCCCATCTCACGGGGGAGGCGCTGGCTTGGCTAAATCCTCTATGGGAGAGAGGAGACCCCCTGGTGTCCAATCTGCCAGCCTTTCTCTCGGCTTTCCGGAAGGTCTTCGACGAACCAGGACGGAGGACCTCATCCGCCTCATCTCTGCTACGCCTCCGCCAAGGGAGTCTCACCGTGGGCCAATATGCCATACGGTTCCGTACCCTTGCTTCGGAGCTTGCCTGGGATAACGACGCCCTGGTGTCCGTCTTCTGGGAGGGTCTGTCCGGCCGTATTAAAGATGAACTCGCCGGTCGGGACATTCCTACCACTCTCGACAACTTGATTACACTTGCCACCCGGATTGACATCCGGTTCCAGGAGCGCACCAAGGAGGTCACCCGTGAGAGGAGGTTTCCACGCTTTGCCCCTACCTTCCAGAGATCAGTCACTTCCTCCGTTACTCCTCCGGCGCACTCACCCGAGCCTATGCTGGTCGACCAGACCAAGATGGTCAAGACCCGTCAAGAATTACGCCGTGCCGAGGGGAGCTGCATCTACTGTGGCAGTAAGGAGCACCGGATCCGTTCCTGCCCGGAGAGGTCGGGAAACGCCTGTGTCTAGGATCGCTCAGAGAGGTCACCCTAGACAAAAATAAACCCTCTCCATCTCTAATGCTGTCGGTCTCTATCAACTGCGGGGAGAGACGTTATTTTGAACTGGCTCAACTTGACTCTGGAGCTGCCGGAAATCTCATTTTTCAGTCCCTGGTAGAGAAATACCGCATTCCCACCAAACCTCTGGCTGTACCCTTATCTGTCGCCGCCGTGGATGGGGGCCTCTTACCACATCCCATCCAACTCATCACCGAATCCATAACTCTGCAGGTGGGAATGCTGCACTCTGAGAGCATCTGCTTCCATGTTCTGCCTGGACTCTCTCACGCCCTCTTGCTAGGCCTACCTTGGCTCCAGAGACACGCACCCGTGCTTGATTGGCAGACCGGAGAAGTTCTTCGCTGGGGACAGGACTGCCATAAGACTTGTTTAGTTCCCGTTCATCCTGCTCGTCCTTCTCCTACCCCAGCCAATCTACCCGGCCTACCGGCTCCCTATTGGTCTTTTGCGGACGTCTTTAATAAAAGAGAAGCAGAGACATTACCCCCTCATAGACCATACGACTGCCCAATTGACCTGATGCCCGGCGCTACTCCTCCCCGTGGGCGTATTTACCCTTTGTCCGCTGCTGAGACCCGGTCCATGTCTGAATATATTGAGGAGAATCTGGCCCGGGGATTTATCCGGAAATCTACCTCCCCGGCGGGAGCAGGCTTCTTCTTCGTCAAAAAGACGGACGGCTCACTCCGTCCCAGTATAGAGTATAGAGGCCTTAACCAGATCACAGTGAAGAATAAATACCCCCTTCCGCTCATTCCTGAATTATTTGGCCGTCTGAGGGGGGCTAGAATCTTCACCAAGCTGGACCTCCGTGGGGCGTATAATCTGGTCCGTATCCGTCAGGGGGATGAATGGAAAACGGCATTCAACACCCGGGACGGCCACTATGAATATCTTGTAATGCCCTTCGGTCTCTGTAACGCTCCCGCCGTCTTTCAAGAGTTGGTCAATGACATCTTCCGTGACCTTCTCTACTCCTGCGTGGTGGTGTACCTGGACGACATCTTGGTCTTCTCTCCGGATCTTCTCACTCACCGGAGGGACGTTCGTCAGGTCCTGCTCAGGCTCAGGCAGAACCACCTCTACGCTAAATATGAGAAGTGCCTCTTTGAGCAGACCTCGCTTCCGTTTCTGGGCTACATAATCTCTCAGACCGGCCTACGAATGGACCCTGAGAAACTGTCTGCCATCCAGAAGTGGCCCCGACCAGAGGGGTTGAAGGCTATTCAGCGGTTCCTGGGCTTCGCCAACTACTACCGCCTCTTCATTCCGCACTTCTCTTCCCGGACTGCCCCTATCTCGGCGCTCACCCGTAAGGGCGCTAATCCCAGAGAATGGCCGCCCTAAGTAGAGGAGGCCTTCCTTTCCTTAAAACGAGCTTTTTCCTCCGCCCCTGTGCTGCATCGTCCGGACGGCAACAAACAATTCTTTCTAGAAGTTGACGCTTCATCCTCCGGAGCCGGAGCAGTACTTACCCAAAAGTCGTCTTCCGGAAGAATGGTAACTTGCGGCTTTTTCTCCAAACTCTTCTCCTCTTCTGAGCGTAATTATTCTATAGGAGGCCGAGAATTGTTGGCCATTAAGCTGGCACTAGAGGAGTGGCGTTACCTGCTCGAGGGGGCTCTTCACCCGGTAATAATTTACACGGACCACAAGAACTTGGCTTACCTCCAGAGTGCCCAGAGACTTAACCCGCGCCAAGCCCGGTGGTCCTTGTTCTTCGCCCGCTTTAATTTCATTCTTCATTTTCACCCGGCTGACAAAAACATCAAAGCTGATGCCTTATCCCGATCCTTTTTGGTCTCTGATCTTGAGGAGGAGCCTAAACACATCATCGACCCCGCCAAAGTAATGCAGGTGGCCCCCGTGAATCTAAATCATCTTCCACCCGGTAAGACATTCGTAACTGTTCCTGATCGTGAGAAGGTTCTACACTGGGGACACTCGTCCAAGCTAGCTGGCCACGCTGGTCAGAAAAAGACCCTCCAGCTTATTACCCGCCATTACTGGTGGCCTACCCTGCACAAGGACGTAATAGACTTTGTTTCAGCCTGTGTGTCCTGCGCCCGCAACAAGGTTCTGAGACATCTGCCAGCCGGCTGTCTCCTTTCACTTCCTGTACCTGTTACCCCGTGGCAGCATATAGCTATGGACTTTATAACGGACCTCCCTGTCTCTGCCGGTTGTACGGTCATATGGGTGGTCGCTGACCGCTTTTCCAAAATGGCTCACTTTATTCCCCTGCCGGGTCTCCCATCTGCATCAGAGTTAGCTAAAGACTTTATCCATCATGTCTTCCGTCTTCATGGTCTTCCTCTCCACATCGTATCCGACCGAGGGGTTCAGTTCACCTCTCGTTTTTGGCGAGCCATGTGTAAACTGCTGGGAGTCACCTTGGACTTTTCTTCCGCTTATCACCCACAGTCCAATGGCCAAATAGAACGGATCAACCAAATTTTAACCAGTTACCTCCGGCACTTTGTTAATGCTCACGATTCCGACTGGGTGGATCTTTTACCGTGGGCCAAATTTTCTTACAATAATCACGAGAGCGAATCCTCCTCCAAATCCCCGTTTTTTGTAGTCTTCGGTCAGCATCCTCGGATCCCGTTTCCCGTCTCCACCTCGGTGGACAATCCGGCTGCGGAATCTCTCGTTAACGAATTTTCCTCCATTTGGGAAAGTACCAGATCCGCACTTCTTCAGTCATCCGAGCGGATGAAAAAACAGGCTGACAAGAGACGTCTGGATCCACCACAATTCCGTCCTGGAGATAAAGTCTGGCTCTCGTCCAAATATGTCCGGCTCAAGATTCCTTCCTACAAGTTAGGGCCTCGGTTCATCGGCCCACTGGAAGTTATCAAACAAATCAACCCGGTGGCCTATAAATTGAAACTCCCGGCCAATTTGCGGATTCCCAACTCCTTCCATGTACGCCTCCTGCTCCGGTTTCCGCTGAAAACGAGTTTGAGGTAGAGAACATTCTGGCCACCAAAAGGGTAAGAGGAAGGACCTTTTTTCTAGTGGATTGGAAGGGGTTTGGTCCTGAGGAGAGAACATGGGAGCCCCGGGAGAACATCCATGCCCCGCTCATCCTAGATAAATTTCTGTCTGGCCTAAAAAAGGGGGGGCCTAAAGGGGGGGGTACTGTAGCGTCGGCGTCCCTGCCTCCTGCTAGGCAGGGACGCCGTTCCCCTCACCTCTCCGCTCCGTGCCCGGCGTCTTCCTCCCGCTCTGCTGGCAGCGCGCGCTGCTTCCCAGGCCACTGTGCTTAGGGCGCACGCGCTCCCCCTCTCTTAAAGGGGCCGCGCGCGCCGTCCTAAGGAGTCCCCGGCCAATGGCCGGAGGACCTCACCATATATAAGGCACCTCCTCCAAAATGGAGGTGCCTGAGCAATGTTGTTGCAAAGCCTTTCAACTCTGCTTCAGCCCTCAGGTCCCGTTACCAGTTACCTGCCAGTCACCAGCCAGATTCCTGCTTGATACCTGCCTGATACCTGCCTGATATCTGCTTACCTGCTTGCTATCCTGTGGTCCGACAGTCTGCCTACCAGCTCCTGCCAGTCTGTCTATGGATCAGTCCGCCTGCGGACCAGGAAGTACCTGCCAGATACCTGCCTGCTAGCCTACCTGGAGGCTCTGCCGTCACTTGCTGTGACCACCAGCTTGTCCAGAGACTCTTGCCCGCTCACCTGGGAGCGATCACCTGCTACCTGCCTGCTAGCCTACCAGGAGGCTCTGCCGTCACTTGCTGTGACCACCTGCTTGTCCAGAGACTCTTGCCCACTCACCTGGGAGCGCTCACCTGCTACCTGCCTGCTAGCCTACCTGGAGGCTCTGCCGTCACTTTCCGTGACCACCTGCCTGTCCAGAGACTCTTGCCCGCTCACCTGGGAGCGCTCACCTGCTACCTGCCTGCTAGCCCCATCTAGAGACTCTTACCCTGCTGTCACTTGCCGTGACCACCTGCCCGTCTAGAGACTCTTACCCTGCTGTCTTGCCGTGATCACCTGCCCGTCTAGAGACTCTTACCCTGCTGTCACTTGCCCTGACCACCCGCCTGTCAAGAGACTGTCCCCGTCACTTGCCGTGACTTCCTGCCCTTCTACCCAGAGACTGTCCCTGTCACTTGCCGTGATTACCTGCCTGCCTTCCCTGGGAACCACCCGCTTCCTTACAAGGACTGCCCCTTTGTATAGTTGCTCAGAGGTTCCACCTCCCAGACCCGTTACACTTCATAAATGGTGAAAGGAAGTCCACCTGTGTGCAATCTAAGTGTCACATGGTCTGTCAGTATATACACACCTTTTCTGAAAGGCCACAGAGGCGGCCACACCATTAAGCAAAAAGCACCACTAACCAAACACCACCATGAAGACCAAGGAGATCTTCAAACAACTCAGGGACAAAGTTGTTGAGAGGTACAAGTCGGGGTTGGGTTATAGAAAAAATATCTCAAATGTAAAGAATATGGTACCACAAGAAACCTGCCAAGTGAGGGCCACTCAACAAAACTCTCAGCTCGGGCAAGGAGGGCATTAATCAGAGAGGCAGCACAGAGACCAAAGGTAACCCTGAAGGAGCTGCAGAGTTCCCAAGCAGAGACTGGAGTATCTGTCCATACGACCACAATAAGCTGTACACTCCATAGAGTTGGCCTTTATGGAAGAGTAGGCAGAAAAAAGCCTTTACTTACAAAAATTGTAAGTCTCGTTTTGAGTTTGCCAAAAGACATGTGGGAGATTCCCCAAATGTATGGAGGAAGGTGTTGTGGTTAGATGAGACCAAAATTGAACTTTTTGGCCACCAAGGTAAACGCTATGGAACCAAACCAACACAGCTTATCATACCAAGAACACCATCATGCTGTGGGGATGTTTTTCGGCAGCAGGGACAGGGATAATGGTGTGAATTGAGGGGAAGATGGATGGTGCAAAATACCGGTATATTCTTGAGCAAAACCTGTTTCAGTCTGTCAGTGATTTGAGATTGAGACGGAGGTTCACCATCCAACTGTAGCGTCGGCGTCTCTGCCTCCTGCCGGGCAGAGATGCTGATCCCCTCACTGCCGCGGTCCCAGTCCGGCGTCCTCCAGCTTCCCTGCTGCATCTGCCCTGGGTGCGCACACCACGCGCAGTTCCCCGGGCACTATACTTAGGCGTGCGCTCCCTCCATCTTAAAGGGGCCGCGCACCATCCTAAAGAGTCCCCGGCCAAAGGCCGGAGGACTGCTCCTATATACAGCACCTCCTCCAAAATGGAGGTGCCTGTGCAAGGTTGTTGTTTGTGTTCTAACAATCTCCTCAGCCCTCAGGTTCCAGTGCCCGCCAGCCTGTCTATCAGCCGTGCCCGCCAGCCTGTCTATCAGCCGTGCCCGCCAGCTTGTCTACTTGCCGTGCCCGCCTGCTTGCCTACCCACATCACCTGCCTGTCTACCAGCCGTGCTCATCTGCTGTGCCTGTCGGCTTCAGCCATCAGTCCCGTGGGAGTCGCCTGCTATCACACAAGGTCGGCCCCAGAGTGGCACCTGGTTCACCTTCCCGGTCCCTCCTTGGTTCACGGAGTCGACTAAGCCGCCGTGTAGCCAGGGTCGGTCCGGGTAGGCACTTAGCTACGCCCCTCTGGTCCCTCCTTGCATCGGAGCACAGAGGTTCCACCACCCGGATCCGTAACACCAACAAGACAATGACCCAAAGCATGCTGCTAAAGCAACACTCGAGAGGTAAAAGAAGAACTGTTTAAATGTTTTTGAGTGGCTAAACCAAAGCCCAGACCTTAATCCAATTGAGAATCTATAGTGAGACTTGAAGATTGCTGTTCACTAGAGGAAACCATCTAACTTGAAGTAGCTGGAGTAGTTTTGCCTTGAGGAATGAGTAAAAATCCCAGTGGCAAGATGTGGAAAGCTCATAGAGACTTATCCAAAGTGACTTGCAATTGTAATTGCTGCCAAAGGAGGCTCTACAAAGTACTGACTTTTGGGGGCTGAGAAGTTTTCGGTTATTTTGTCCTATTTGTTGTCTGCTTCACAATAAAAAGAAAACCAAATGTTCACAGTTGTAGGCATGTTCCTTACATGAATGGATACAAACCCTCAAAAAAACAATAAAATTCCAGGTTGTGAGGTATCGAAACACGAAAAATGCCAAAGGGGTGAATACTTTCGCAATCCACAGTATTTACAGCAGAGATCACAATCTCCTTTGAACGCTGTCCATGAACCTGCATTCACAGGAGTATAATAATGATCGGCACGGGGGTCTTCTGCAGACCCCCAGCTGTCATTTCATCGGTGCCCCGTGATCAAGTGACATGCGCCGGTGGGCAGCTGAAAGGATGTGCTACTGGCCAGCGCGTGTTAAATTCAGCTGTCAGAGATTGACAGTGGGATTTAACTGGTTAACAGCTGTGGGTGGAGCTCCAATCCACCCGCAGCTGTAAGGCTATGTTCCCATGATGAGTTTTTTTATGCTGTATAATTTAGAAAAATGCAAGTAACCTATTTTACTTAATGTGTGCAGAAAATCTGCAACATGAAAAACTCACCAAAAGCTCATCATGGGAACCTAGTCTTATAGGCACATGATGGTTGACTAAATCAGCTGTCATGTGCGGGAAAGATGCGGACTCCTGCATCAAAGTCAGGGACACGACATAAGAAGCAAATATACGTCAAAGGTCGTGACGGTGTTAAAGCAACCAGTTTGCTCTTATAATTCAATCAGCATGACAGACTGACATCAGCTGCCTTATCTTCATTACACTTTCTCCTAAGTTAACGAGAAGATCACTGAAATGATGTAAGCAAGGAATGACTGCAGTTTTTGGCAATTCATGTGATCACTCTTCATAAAAATCTAGAGGTAATGTAAATTGCCACTGTATAAACTGAAGCAGCAAACTTTCTGAAAACCAAAATTTGTGTCAGTCTCAAAACTTTTGGCCACGACTGTATATCAGGGCAATTTTACCTGGGTTTCTAACTTTCTATGTATAATGATTTAACAGATATTGAGAAACAATTCAGTATGTTCACCATTGGAGAGAAAGTACCAAAAATCCCCTACCTATATGTCAAACTATGCCACCCAACCTTCATTGATGTTTTATAAGGATAATAGATGTCACCCTTGCTATCATGCCCTGCAGCCAGAGGTCATAGGCTCCTCTCACTGTACCATTGAGTACTGTGGTTGCTACATCACCGGGTTTCTTTTCTGACACCCTGACCACATACCGAAGGATACACGTATATTACTTACCGGTAATGTGTTTCTTCGGAACCATGACAGCACCATACAACGAGAGATGGGATCCGCTCTTCAAGGTCAGGAAACCTTCAAGATAAAAAGGGCAACGCCTCTCTGTACCTCAATAGGTTTAAAGAGCATGAGAGGACTTTCTGGTTAGTGAACATATATACAGTTAACTTAACATTTTGATAATGGTGAAAACCAAGGAACCACCACCCAAAGGTTGAAAAATTTAAGAAACGGGAAGGGGGGGTAATATTAGGGTGCTGTCATGGTTCCGAAAAAACACATTACCGGTAAGTAATATATGTGTTTTTCTGTCACCATGACAGCACCATACAACGCGGGAAATACAGAGACTGTACATGCATTCGGGAGGGACCACAGCCTGTAGAGCCCTTCTACCAAACGTGAGGTCAGAGGAAGCAGATAGATCCAGCTTGTAGTGTTTATGTAGCATCGGCGTCTCTACCTCCTGCCGGGCAAAGACGCCGTTCCCCTCACCGCCGCGGTCCCGGTCCAGCGTCTTCCTGCTGCTGCTGTGGCGCGCACTGCACTCAGCTTCCCAGGCACCGTGCTTAGGGCACACGCGCGCTCCCTCCCTCTTAATGGGGCCATGCGTGCCGTCCTAAAGAGTCCCCAGCCAATGGCCAGAGGACTTCCCCTTTATGAGGCACCTCCTCCAAAATGGAGGTGCCTGTGCAAGGTTGTTGTTTGTGTGCTAACACTTTCCTCAGCCCTCAGGTCCCGCTGCCTGTCAGTCCTGCCCGCCAGTCTGTCTGTCAGTCCAGCCCGCCAGTCTGTCTAACAGTTCAGCCCGCCAGTCTGTCTAACTGCCGTGCCCGCCAGCTTGCCTACCTGGAACACCTGCCAGTTACCTGCCTTGCCCACCAGCCTGCCTACCTGGAACACCTGCCGTGCCTGCCAGCCTGCCTACCTGGAGCACCTGCCAGTTACCTGCCGTGCCCGCCAGCCTGCCTACCTGGAGCACCTGCCAGTTACCTGCCGTGCCCGCCAGCCTGCCTACCCGGAGCACCTGTCTGGCTATCCGCCTTACCCGCCTGCTTGCCTACCCGGAGCACCTGCTTATCTACCTGCCTGCTTATCTACCCGGACCACCCACCAGCCTTCCTGCCGTGCTCATCCGCTGTGTCGGTCAGCTCCTGTCATCTGATCCGTGGGAGTCACCTGTTCTCACACAAGGTCGGTCCCAGAGTGGCACCTGGTTCACCTGCCCGGTCCCTCCCTGGTTCACGGAGTCGACTAAGCCGCCGTGTGACCTGGGTCGGTCCGAGTAGGCACTTAGTCACGCCCCTCTGGTCCCTCCTTGCACTGAAGCACAGAGGTTCCACCACCCGGACCCGTAACAGTTTGCACAGGCCATGGAACCCGGTGGCCCCCAGGCTCCTTCGCTCTCTGACCTGTACCAGGAGGTCTCACGTCAGAGATCCCAACAGGAAAATATCCTGTCCTATCTGCGGACTGTCAACTCCCGCCTGGACACGCTGTCCATCCCATCTGTGTCCGTCTCTAGCCGAGCGGCACCCGCTCCGGCGCACCTCAACCCAGTGGCGCTGTGGCACCCGGCTTTGGACCCCGGCTCTCTACGCCTCCACGTTTTGGTGGTGTCGGGGCATCATAAATCAGTGCACGCTGCACTTTGAACTCCTGGCACACCAGTTCACCACCGACCTGGCCAAGGTGGCGTTCATCATGTCTCACCTCACCGGGGAGGCATTGGCATGGCTAAACCCTCTGTGGGAAAGAGGAGATCCCCTGGTGTCCGATCTTCTGGCTTTCCTCGCTGCCTTCCGGAAGGTCTTCGATGAGCCCGGACGAAAATCTTCTACTGCTTCCTCACTTCTCCGTCTCCGCCAAGGGAGTCTCAATGTGGGCCAGTATGCCATACGTTTCCGAACCCTCGCATCTGAACTTGCCTGGAACAACGAGGCCCTGGTGTCCACCTTTTTGGGAGGGTCTTTCCGGACAGATAAAGGATGAGCTAGCCGGTCATGACACCCCTTCCACCCTGGACGACCTGATGTCATTAGCTACCCGGATTGACATCCGTTTTTTGGAACGTACAAAGGAGACTACCCGGGAGAGAAGATTTCCGCGTCTCGCTCCAACATTCCAAAGGCCAGCCTCGCAACCAGCAATTCACCGGGCATGTTCGCCTGAGCCTATGCAAATTGACCAAACTAAGATGGTCAAGTCTCACCTGGAGACATGCCGAGCCGAGGGGAGTTGCTTCTACTGTGGCAGTATAGAGCATCTGATCCGTTCCTGCCCGGTGAGGTCGGGAAACTGAAGTGTCTAGGACCGCTCGGAGAGGTCGACCTAGGCAAGAGTAAATCCTCTCCGTCCTTGACTCTGTCTGTTTCTATTTCCAGTGGTGAGACCCGCTTCTTCGAGACTGCCCATCTGGATTCCGGAGCTGCTGGGAACCTCATTCAACAGGCTGTTGTGGAGCGGTATCAGATTCCTACCGTACGTCTGGCTGAACCGTTGGCGGATGTCTCTGTGGATGGGAGGCTTCTTCCGGAAACCATTTTGCTTGTCACAGAGCCTGTAACCCTTCAGGTGGGAATGCTGCACTCAGAGAAGATCTCCTTTCATGTGCTGTCCGGTCTCTCTCACCCCCTCTTGCCTGGTCTACCCTGGTTGCAAAGACATGAGCCCATCCTGAATTGGAGATCTGGTGAAGTGCTCCGTTGGGGTCAGGAATGCAATGTGTCTTGTCTGGTTCTGGTTCGTCCTGCTCGACCTCCGTCTACTTTTGGCTAATCTACTTGGTCTGCCGGCACCCTACTGGTCCTATGCAAATCAAATGTCTTTGACAAAAAGGAAGTGGAGACACTGCCACCTCATAGGCCGTATGATTGCCCCATCGACCTGGTACCTGGTGCTTCTTTTCCCCACAGGCGAATCTACCCCTTGTCGCTGGCTGAGACCTGGGCCATGTTTGAATACATAGCGGAGAATCTTGCTAGGGGATTTATCCAGAAATCCACCTCTCCGGCTGGAGCAGGATTCTTCTTCGTCAAGAAGAAAGACGGCTCTCCACATCCCTGTATCGATTACAGGGGCCTTAACCAGATTACCATCAAAAATAAGTACCCCCTGCCTCTCATCTCGGAGCTGTTTGACCGCCTTAAAGGCGCGAAGATCCTCACCAAGCTCGATCTTCGTGGGGTGTACCATTTGGTCTGGATCTGCCAGGGAGACGAGTGGAAGACGGCATTCAACACCCGGGATGGTCACTACGAATAACGCGTGATGCCCTTTGGTCTCTGTAATGCTCCAGCCGTCTTCTAGGAACTGGTTAACGACATCTTCCGTGATCTCCTGTATTCTTGCGTGGTGGTGTACCTGGACGATGTCTTGGATTTCTCTCCTGATCTACCCTCACACCGGAGGGATGTTTGTCAGGTTCTGCTGAGGCTCCGGAAGAATCGCCTATACGCTAAATATGAGAAATACCTCTTTGAGCAGACCTCTCTGCCGTTCCTGGGCTATATTATCTCTGAGACTGGTCTGCGGATGGATCCCGAGAAGGTGTCTGCCGTCTTAAAGTGGCCCCGACCGGAGGGGTTGAAGGCGATTCAGCGATTCCTGGGCTTCGCAAACTATTACCGCCTCTTCATTCCTCAGTTTTCCTCCCAGATTGCTCCCATCTCCGCGCTCACCCATAAAGGAGCAAATCCCAGGGAATGGACTTCTGAAGCGAAGAAGGCCTTCGTCTCCCTTAAATAAGCCTTCTCCTCCGCTCCCATGCTACACCGTCCGGATTGCAACAAGCAGTTCTTCCTGGAGGTTGATGCATCCTCCTCCGGAGCCGGAGCGGTGCTCACTCAGAAATCCTCATCCGGGAGAATGGTAACCTGTGTCTTCTTCTCCAAGCTCTTCTCTTCGTCCGAGCATAACTACTCCATAGGAGATCGTGAGCTGCTGGCCATCAAATTTGCGCTGGAGGAGTGGCGCTACTTGCTGGAGGGGGCTCTGCACCCGGTGGTCATCTACACTGACCACAAAAACCTCGCTTATTTGCAGAACGCCCAGAGACTAAATCCGGGTCAGGCCAGGTGGTCTCTATTCTTTTCCCGATTCTACTTTACTCTGCACTATCGCCCGGCGGACAAGAACATTATAGCTGACGCTCTATCCCGCTCATTCCTGTCTTCCGACAAAGAGGAGGAGCCTCTACATATCATTGATCCCTCCAAATTAATGACTGTTGCTCCATTTGACTTATCTCATCTTCCACCCGGTAAGACCTTTGTAGCGGTTCCGGATCGGAAGAAGGTTCTACTCTGGGGCCATTCATCCAAACTAGCCGGTCATGCTGGCCAGAGGAAGACCTTTCTGCTCGTTGCCCGACATTACTGGCGGCCTTCTCTGCACAAGGATGTTGCAGACTTTGTCACGGCTTGTTCTTCTTGAGCCCGTAACAAGGTTCCCAGGCACCTTCCTGCCGGCCGTCTTCTTCCTCTTCCCATGCCTTCCATTCCATGGCAACACATTGCAATGGACTTCATCACGGATCTCCCTGTTTCTGCCGGTTGTACTTTCATTTGGGTGGTCACTGACCGCTTTTCTAAGATGGCACACTTCATCCCTCTGCCTGGTCTTCCATCTGCATCTGTGCTGGCTAAGGACTTCATCCATCGCATCTTCCGTCTTCACGGCCTACCCCTCCACATTGTCTCGGATCACGGAGTTCAATTCACTTTGGGCTTCTGGAGAGCCACATGCAAGCTGCTGGATGTCTCTTTGGATTTCTCTTCTGCTTATCATCCTCAGTCCAATGGTCAAGTGGAACTTATCAACCAGATCCTTACCAGCTTTCTTTGGCACTTTGTCAATGCTCACCATAGCGATTGGGTTGAGCTCCTGCCCTGGGCCGAGTTTTCCTATAACAACCATGAGAGTGAGTCTTCTACCAAATCCCCGTTTTTTGTGGTCTACGGTCGACACTCCCGGCTTCCGTTTCCCATCTCCTCTTCTGTGGACAATCCTGCCGCGGAGTCTCTCGTCAGCGAATTTTCGGCTATTTGGGAAAACACTAGAGCTGTGCTTCTTCAGTCTTCCGAGCGGATGAAGAAACATGCTGATAAGAGACGTCTGGATCCGCCTCAATTCCGTCCGGGACACAAAGTCTGGCTTTCCTCCAAATATGTCCGTCTCAAGATACCTTCTTATAAGTTGGGTCCACGGTTCATCGGTCCGTTCGAGGTTCTGAACCAAATTAATCCCGTGGCTTACAAGCTGAAACTCCCGGTCACCTTACGGATCCCCAACTCCTTTCATGTATCTCTCCTCAAACCAGTTGTCCTTAATTCTTTCTCTGATGATCCAGGTACCACCCCAGCTCCAGTCTCCGCGGAGGACGTCTTTAAAGTAGAAAATATTTTGGCCACCAAGAGGGTAAGAGGAAAGACCTTCTTTCTTGTGGATTGGATGGGGTTTGGTCCGGAGGAGAGGTCTTGGGAACCCAGGGAGAACATTCATGCCCCTCATCTTCTTAAAAAATTTCTCGCGGGCCTAAACAATAGGTGGCGTAAAGGTGGGGGGGTACAGTAGCATCAGGGTCTCTGCCTCCTGCCGGGCAGAGACACCGTTCCCCTCACCGCCGCGGTCCCGGTATGGCGTCTTCCTGCTCCCCTGCTGCTGCTGTGGCGCGCACTGCATGCAGCTTCCCAGGCACTGTGTTTAGGGCGCGCGCTCCCTCCCTCTTAAAGGGGCCACGCGCGCCGTCCTAAAGAGTCCCCAGCCAATGGCCGGAGGACTTCCCCTTTATAAGGTACCTCCTCCAAAATGGAGGTGCCTGTGCAAGGTTGTTGTTTGTGTGCTAACACTTTCCTCAGCCCTCAAGTCCCGCTGCCTGTCAGTCCAGCCCGCCAGTCTGTCTAACAGCCGTGCCCGCCAGCCTGCCTACCTGGAGCACCTGCCAGTTACCTGCCATGCCCGCCAGTCTGCCTACCAGGAGCATCTGCCAGTTACCTGTCGTGCCCGCCAGCCTGCCTACCTGGAGCACCTGCCAGTTACCTGCCGTGCCCACCAGCCTGCCTACCCGGAGCACCTGTCTGGCTATCCGCCTTACCCGCCTACTTGCCTACCTGGAGCACCTGTCTGGCTATCAGCCGTACCTGCCTTCTTATCTACCCGGACCACCCGCCAGCCTTCCTGCCGTGCTCATCCGCTGTACCGGTCAGCTCCTGTCATCTGATCCGTGGGAGTCACCTGCTCTCACACAAGGTCGGTCCCAGAGTGGCACCTGGTTCCCCTGCCCGGTCCCTCCCTGGTTCAAGGAGTCGACTAAGCCGCCGTGTGACCTGGGTCGGTCCGAGTAGGCACTTAGTCACTCCCCTCTGGTCCCTCCTTGCACCGAAGCACAGAGGTTCCACCACCCGGACCCGTAACAGTTTATAAAACGTAGACGGGGACGACCAAGTTGCAGCCTTACATATCTGCTCGGTGGAAACTCCTGATCTTTCCCCCCAGGATGTGGCCATTGCTCTTGTAGAGTGGGCTGTTAGATTTTCTGGAGCGGCTTTACCTGCCTCTAGGTAGGCCGTCCCGATGGCTTCTCTTATCCACCTGGATAAAGTGTTTTTTGAGACCTTCAATCCTTTCCTAGAACCCTGAAAGGAGATGAACAGTGCCCTATTCTTCCTCCAGGACTCTGTGGACTCAAGATACTGCAAAAGGCACCTTCTAATATCTAAAGTGTGAAACTTCTGTTCCTTTTCATTCCTAGGTTTGGGACAGAAGGAAGGCAGGGAGACTTCTTGATACCTGTGAAATTTAGTCACTACTTTAGGTAAAAAGGCTGGGTCTGATTTTAAAATTACTCTATCCTCTAGAAACCTAGTAAATGGGAGATCTGCTGATAGGGCCTTACCTACTCTACCAGCCGATGTTCGGGCTATGAGGAGCACGGGTTTATGGGTGACTATTTTAATCAACCCTGCAGAAAGGGGCTTGAAAGGTGTTTCTGTTAGAGCGTTTAACACCAAATTCAAATCCCAGGGGGATGCTCTTGCCACCGGGATAGGTCTGGCTCTAACACATGCTCTGATAAATCTTGCTACCCACATATTTCCAGCTAGATTGTAGTTATAAAGTGCCCCAAGGGCCGATACCTGAACCTTCAGGGTACTACCTGAAAGACCCCGTTCCCGTCCTTTCTGGAGGAACTCTAGCACTGCTTTAAGGGGTATTTTCCTACTGGAGAGGACCCAGTGGATGACATAAATTTTCTCCAGGTTCTACCGTATATTTTCGTAGTGACTGGTTTCCTGCTACCTTACAGGGTGGAAACCAAGCCTGAAGAGAATCCTTAGCCTGGAACTTGAGAGGTCGTTGTTAGAAGGCAGTCAGATGCAAGCCTGTCTCCTGAGGATGGAAAATAGGTCCTTGAGACAGAAGGTCCAGGATCTCCGGGAGTATCAAGGGCTCCGTGACCGACATCCTCCTTAGCCAGAAGAACCACGGCCTCTTGGGTCAGAAGGGGGCTATCAGAAGCACTCTTGCTTTGTCTTGTCTGATTTTCCTCAATAACCCTGGTATCAGACAGACTGGAGGGAAGGGATATGCGAGACGGAAGTCCCAATTGATCAGGAACGCGTCTACCGCCTGGGGATCTTCTCTCGGGTTGAGAAAACAAAATCTTTTCAGCTTCCTGTTTAGTCTGGTGGCGAACAGATCTATATCTGGATGGCCCCATCGGTCCACTATTTGTTCGAACACTGACATTTTCAGGGACCATCCCCCTTGCTGAAGCAGTCTGCAGCTCAGGTTGTCAGCTTTGCACTTCCCCTTGATGTGTAAAGTGGACTGCCTGAAGGGATGTTTCTGCTAGGGTCACTACCGAACACTGGACTTCCTCGGAGGTAGTCGGACCACTGTCCCTGGTGGCCGCAGGACTCCGCGAGGAGCAGGGAGTCGCCTTCCCGCTAATATCTCTGAGTGAGTAAAGCCTTGGAAGTTCACCCCTATGGCCTCCGGACTGTTCATTACGCGCCATACCACGCGACGCGGTGCCCGTACTCCCCGCACTACTGCTACCCCCCTTTCATCCTGTTTGTCTGCCCTGAGGCCTTGCTCCGCCTGTGGGGAGAAGTAATAACTTTAGCCGCCACGACATCGGGCCTCAGCGGACTGCTAGCGGCGCTGGTGGCCCTTCACCAGACACCACAGGTGACGTAGTCGTTAATCAGCCACTCAACCCGGACAAGCCCACACCATCTCTTGCTAATGTGACGGCCCTGAGCACGGGTCGGGCCCGGACCACGGCTGCATCCCAACTCTTCAACACAGGGCCCGACACCGAGTCCCCCAACACCCAGGGTAAAACACTGGTTTTCTGAGTAGAGGCGTCACAACCGGGCGTAGTCGGCAGGACATCGTGCCCGCAGCAACGGAGAAGAGTGCCCATTGCTATCGGGTACTGTGTGCCTTACACCTTGAACTGTTGTTTTACACTTAAAATGGCGCCCGCCCAAGAAGAACAGGCACCATAATGCTGTGAAAAGACTGTCTTTGAACGCCTCCCATCGTGGGCTGGGCTCCCGCTTGGCGACAAAAATGTGGACTGCCCCTTCCATCAGAGACTGTCCGCGGGGTAATGCCCGTCAAACTGGATGGGCTGAACGAAGGCGGGCCTGTCAGCATTCCGCCCAGGAACCGCCTCGAAAGAGGAGGAAGAAGCAAAGCAACAAGGTGCGGCCATGGCAGTCGGAGCTTGGCAGTCAACGGAGGCAGACATGGATGCCTCTGGGGAACAAGACCACGCATCTACTGAACCTGGTTCAGGCCCTTCACCCGGCAGAGAGCAAGGCGGCAGCGTGTTGACCCAGGGAGATATTGCATTTCTCCATCAAGAAGCTCCAGAACTCCTAAGAAGGCAGAAAGAGGCCCAGGAGGCGGTGACGGCTGCGTGGCGGGAGGAGATGCTGCTGCATATCCGGGACCGCCGCCAAGGAGTTGAGGTCCCAGGACAAGTCGACTCGGTGACAGAGGTCGAGGGTGACCTCACGGCGGGTGAGTGTGCAACCCCTGCCCCAGCTGCAGAGCCAACTGTGACTATTCTGGACCTCATGTCGGAGTACTTAGTTCCCCACGCGGTCACCTGGGAGCAAGCGTTAGCTCCAGAGCTGCAATCGGCAGCCATCGGTGGAGAGCTGCGATGCTGCCCAAACCCTGATACGGAGGCACCTGAAGCTGCGGAGGATATTACCGGCTCCAACCCGGACTGGTCCGCGTCTACAGAGGACTCACAGCAACCCATCCTTACCCCGCTACCCGCACCAGCAGTAACCTGGCCTGGGAAAACCAGGGGGGCGACCTAATGGGCTTCCCTCGGGAGACCCGGTCTGAAGCGCGACGGAGGAGCCAGTGTTGCAGCGACCAGATCTTCCAGCTCGCAAGGGAGCAGTGTCGGCGGGAGCAGCGCTGCGAGCGCCTCGAGGTCAGGACCAAAGCTGCAAAGACTCAGGCGCGTCAGGAGGAGGCCACCCGTCCCAGTCCCCGGTACGAAGGCCAAGTCGTCCGATTTCATCATGAGGCGGGGTGGGGGTTCATCCGGTGTCCCCTGTCCCAGGACGATGTGTTCGTCAGCCGGCGGGACGTCGAGCCGCGCCTCAAGAAGGGACACCCCGGTCGAAACCTCCTCCCGGGTGACACAGTGACTTTCTCTCGCCACCAGGGGGAGCGTGGGTGGTATGCCCTGGACGTCCACAAAGTGTCTGGGAGCGACGCCACCCCGCCCTCAGCCTTAGGTGACCGGCTAGCCTCCGTCGGGAGGAATGAGCCTTTTCCAAGAAGAGAGCCCGAGGTCTAAAGCAGCCCCTGGCTGCTGCAGTTGTTAAAGTTTTAAGTTGAATGCTGCTATTTTATGTTTTCCCCCTGTTTACAGAGACTTTGGTCCCTGCGGACTATGGCAGGCGGCGGACTGTGTTTGTATATAGTTATGCATCTATTTAGGTGCTTCCTATTGGTTTTATGCAAAACCGTGCCTCTTCTTCTACCTCAGACCTCAGAAGCAAAACATGTCTGGAGTGGCTCGTGTGGAGGTCCATCTCCGGATCTTCATGCCCTGCAGCCACCCCAGGGCCCACGTAGAGGGTTTAGGGCAGGTCCCTCTTGCTACTGAACTGACCGTCGCCACTTTTAACCAGTCTGCTGCCATTGTCAAAAGTCTCTTGTCCTCATTTATGCTTTATACTTTTATAATTTTGTACTTTTGCACTTTTACACTTTTATACCTTGTTATGCAACGTTTAAGAAATGTGCCTCCCATAAAGGGATGATAGTTTTGTTATTATAAAAAGAAAATTTCCTGGGTGTTACTTCCTTTGCAGCCCGCGGACGTGCTGTGTTTTACCAGGGGGGAATGTGGCGCCCCTGAGGGTTCAACCACCACAGGAATGCTGCACTTCTCCAATGGAGTGTGGTGTTCCTCCTCTGAGGTAAGGCCAGTGTGATGGTTGTGACCTAGCCTTTTGCATCCAACACCACATTTCCACCAGAGGGAGCTAGTATGCACTAGGTGCTGCTCCCCTGGTTACAGGGAGACGGGGGAACACAAAGTGGTAGGAACCAGTTAGTGGGTGTGGGTGGAGGAACAACTATTTGGTTACACTTCAAATTTCATACTTAATAGAATGCCATCTTTGATCTTGGTTCTTCTCTGGTCCTTTTTGGCTAGTGTTGGTCTAGCCTTTGCTAGTCTGTCGGCTGTCACTGTGCTGTCAAAATACTGTGTGCATGTACCTTCCCTCCGGGAGTGCAGATCCTGTGTGGGCCTGCACCGGTTAGGGACACAGCCCTCGTACCCTGGCCATGGGACGAGAGGTAGGTTGCAGACAAGAAATGTCTCAACTCGGCCGAGGACCAGGATCAAGAAGGCCCGGGAGCTTTAGAGTGTGGCTCCCTAGCAAATGGGTCCCGGGGAGGATGCAGACGGAGCGGAGCATGCCACCTGTCCTCGCCTACCTGATCTATTCAGAGGGATTCCGGCTGCAAGAGGGGTACCGGCCCCCGACACCCGACCTCGTACTCTACGTCCAGGATGGGAAAGCCCAGTTAGGCCTTGAGGATCCCGCCGGGCGTCGGATGGAGAGGAATTGCCACCCGAGCCCTGCACCTGAGAGGAGCTCAGAGGGAGACCTGGCCTATCCACACACGCACAGACGAGAAAGGGTGAGGTCTGTAGTGCAGGAACACTCTGGTGTAGGGTCACTACCGAACACTGGACTTCCTCGGAGGTAGTCGGACCCCCGTCCCTGGTGGCCGCAGGACTCCGCGAGGAGCAGGGAGTCGCCTTCCCGCTAATATCTCTGAGTGAGTAAAGCCTTGGAAGTTCACCCCTATGGCCTCCGGACTGTTCATTACGCGCCATACCACGCGACGCAGTGCCCATACTCCCCGCGCTACTGCTACCCCCCTTTCATCCTGTTTGTCTGCCCTGAGGCCTTGCTCCGCCTGTGGGGAGCAGTAATAACTTTAGCCGCCACGACACCGGGCCTCAGCGGACTGCTAGCGGCGCTGGTGGCCCTTCACCAGACACCACAGGTGGCGTAGTCGTTAATCAGCCACTCAACCCGGACAAGCCCACACCATCTCTTTCTAATGTGACGGCCCTGAGCACGGGTCGGGCCCGGGCCACGGCTGCATCCCAACTCTTCAACACAGGGCCCGACACCGAGTCCCCCAACACCCAGGGTAAAACACGGGCTTTCTGAGTAGAGGCGTCACATATACATATATTCCATGCGTTGGAATCTGGAGGTGTGTACGCCATACGCTCACTGCGCACTTGCCGATACCTACGTAGTGAGTAACCTGGATCGTGTGCGCACGAATCCCTGCTCAATCCTGACAGAGTGACGGCAGCGGTGGGATATTGTGTAATCTCCCCGGTGTCATAACTGATACTCCCTGACAAAGCGGCAGCGGTGGGATATTGCGTGATCTCCCCAGTGTCGTCCCTGTGAAACCCTGGTATATATATATATATATATATATATATATATATATATATATATATATATACATACAGTACAGACCAAAAGTTTGGACACACCTCATTTAAAGATTTTTCTGTATTTTCATGACTATGAAAATTGTACATTCACACTGAAGGCATCAAAACTATGAATTAACACATGTGGAATTATATACTTAACAAAAAAGTGTGAAACAACTGAAAATATGTCTTATATTCTAGGTTCTTCAAAGTAGCCACCTTTTGCTTTGATGACTGCTTTGCACACTCTTGGCATTCTCTTGATGAGCTTCATGAGGTAGTCACAGGAAATGGTTTTCACTTCACAGGTGAGCCCTGTCAGGTTTAATAAGTGGGATTTCTTGCCTTATAAATGGGGTTGCGACCATCAGTTGTGTTGTGCAGAAGTCTGGTGGATACACAGCTGATAGTCCTACTGAATTGACTGTTAGAATTTGTATTATGGCAAGAAAAAGCAGCTAAGAAAAGAAAAACGAGTGGCCATCATTACTTTAAGAAATGAAGGTCAGTCAGTCCGAAAAATTGGGCAAACTTTGAAAGTGTCCCCAAGTGCAGTTGCAAAAACCATAGAGCGCTACAAAGAAAATGGCTCACATGAGGACCGCCCCAGGAAAGGAAGACCAAGAGTCACCTCTGCTTTTGAGGATAAGTTTATCCAAGTCACCAGCCTCAGAAATTGCAGGTTAACATCAGATCAGATTAGAGACCAGGTCAATGACACACAGAGTTCTAGCAGCAGACACATCTCTTCAACCACTGTTAAGATGAGACTTTGTGCAGCAGGCCTTCATGGTAAAATAGCTGCTAGGAAACCACTGCTAAGGACAGGCAACAAGCAGAAGAGACTTGTTTGGGCTAAAGAAAACAAGGAATGGACATTAGACCAGTGGAAATCTGTGCTTTGGTCTGATGAGTCCAAATTTGAGATATTTGGTTCCAACCACCGTGTCTTTGTGCGATGCAGAAAAGGTGAACGGATGGACTCTACATGCCTGGTTCCCACCGTGAAGCATGGAGGAGGAGGTGTGATGGTGTGGGGGTGCTTTGCTGGTGACACTGTTGGGGATTTATTCAAAATTGAAGGCATACTGAACCAGCATGGCTACCACAGAATCTTGCAGCGGCATGCTATTCCATCCGGTTTGCGTTTAGTTGGACCATAATTTATTTTTCAACAGGACAATGACCCCAAACACACCTCCAGGCTGTGTAAGGGCTATTTGACCAAGAGGTAGAGTGATGGGGTGCTACGCCAGATGACCTGGCCTCCACAGTCACCAGACCTGAACCCAATCGAGATGGTTTGGGGTGAGCTGGACCGCAGAGTGAAGGCAAAGGGCCAACAAGTGCTAAGCATCTCTGGGAACTCCTTCAAGATGGTTGGAAGACCATTTCCGGTGACTACCTCTTGAAGCTCATCAAGAGAATGCCAAGAGTGTGTAAAGCAGTCATCAAAGCAAAAGGTGGCTACTTTGAAGAACCTAGAATATAAGACAAATTTTCAGTTGTTTCACACTTTTTTGTTAAGTATATAATTCCACATGTGTTAATTCATAGTTTTGATGCCTTCAGTGTGAATGTACAATTTTCATAGTCATGAAAATACAGAAAAATCTTTAAATGAGAAGGTGTATATATATAAAATTATACACTGCTCAAAAAAATAAAGGGAACACTCAAATAACACATCCTAGATCTGAATGAAATATTCTCATTGAATACTTTGTTCTGTACAAACTTGAATGTGCTGACAACCAAATCACACAAAAATCATCAATAGAAATCAAATTTATTAACCAATGGAGGCCTGGATTTGGAGTCACCCCCAAAATTAAAGTGGAAAAACACGCTACAGGCTGATCCAACTTTGATGTAATGTCCTTAAAACAAGTCGAAATGAGGCTCAGTATTGTGTGTGTGTGGCCTCCACGTGCCTGTATGACCTCCTTACAACGCCTGGGCATGCTCCTGACGAGGTTGCGGATGGTCTCCTATGGGATCTCCTCCCAGACCTGGACTAAAGCATCCGCCAACTCTTGGACAGTCTGTGGTGCAACGTGACGTTGGTGGATGGAGCGAGACATGATGTCCCAGATTTGCTCAATCGGATTCAGGTCTGGGGAACGGGCGGGCCAGTCCATAGCTTCAATGCCTTCATCTTGTAGGAACTGCTGACACACTCCAGCCACATGAGGTCTGGCATTGTCCTGCATTAGGAGGAACCCCAGGCCAATAGCACCAGCATATGGTCTCACAAGGGGTCTGAGGATCTCATCTCGGTACCTAATGCCAGTCAGGCTACCTCTGGCGAGCACATGGAGGGCTGTGCGGCCCTCCAAAGAAATGCCACCCCACACCATTACTGACCCACTGCCAAACCGGTCATGCTGAAAGATGTTGCAGGCAGCAGATCACTCTCCACGGCGTCTCCAGACTCTGTCACGTTTGTCACATGTGCTCAGTGTGAACCTGCTTTCATCTGTGAAGAGCACAGGGCGCCAGTGGCGACTTTGCCAATCCTGGTGTTCTGTGGCAAATGCCAAGCGTCCTGCACGGTGTTGGGCTGTGAGCACAACCCCCATCTGTGGACGTCGGGCCCTCATACCACCCTCATGGAGTCGGTTTCTAACAGTTTGTGCAGACACATGCACATTTGTGGCCTGCTGGAGGTCATTTTGCAGGGCTCTGGCAGTGCTCCTCCTGTTCCTCCTTGCACAAAGGCGGAGGTAGCTGTCCTGCTGCTGGGTTGTTGCCCTCCTACGGCCCCCTCCACGTCTCCTGGTGTACTGGCATGTCTCCTGGTAGCGCCTCCAGCCTCTGGACACTACACTGACAGACACAGCAAACCTTCTTGCCACAGCTCTCATTGATGTGCCATCCTGGATGAGTTGCACTACCTGAGCAACTTCTGTGGGTTGTAGAGTCCGTCTCATGCTACCACGAGTGTGAAAGCACAACCAACATTCAAAAGTGACCAAAACATCAGCCAGAAAGCATTGGTAAGGAGATGTGGTCTGTGGTCCCCACCTGCAGAACCACTCCTTTATTGAGTGTGTCTTGATAATTGCCAATAATTTCCATCTATTGTCTATTCCATTTGCACAACAGCATGTGAAATTGATTGTCAATCAGTGTTGCTTCCTAAGTGGACAGTTTGATTTCACAGAAGTTTGATTTACTTGGAGTTATATTCTGTTGTTTAAGTGCTCCCTTTATTTATTTGAGCAGTGTGTGTGTATGTATATATATATGTAGCACCCTGAGGACTCGGCTGCTACAGGGGTATTACACCTCAAGCCAGAGGTGTGGTATTCCACTCCCGGGTAAGGATGGAGTGTGGAACTGAGCTCAGATAGCTGCATACACTACATACATCCCATTTCCGGGGGACAGACCGACGGTACTCCCACCAATATATGTGCAGGTACGATAGTGTCTGTCCCTGGCTGGAGTGGGAGGGGGGTGGAACATCCCAGTAGTGTAGGGGCAGATAGGGGGAGCAGTCTGGGTAAGGCTAGGAGCTCATTGGGTGCTGGTCACCTGAGCTCACACATAGAGGGAGTATATAAGGTGGGCACCATCTTAGATCAGGGTCAGTCTTTTGTAGAGTGAGTCAGTCTGTCAGAGTTTAGCCAGAGGAGCAGAGCAGAGAAGCTCAGCCAGAAGGGCTGACAGGGAGTTGTGGTTCCGGCTGGGCCCAGCTCCAAGGCCAAGTCTGAGAGAGAGAGAGGAGTCAGAAGGACCCAGAGAGAGAAGAAGAAGGAACCCCAAGACCCCAGAATACAAACAGCAGGGTGAAGGGTTGGCACCCAGGGTACCGGATCCCAAGCTGGCAGAGAGAAAAGCACACCTTAGCCAGGAACCGGAGGTCGTGGGCAGGATCTGCCACGACCCTCACCAAATCCACTAGAAAGGCAGACCAAGCATAGGGTCAGGGAGCCCAGAAGAGGTGTACCCACCAAGAGACCCGAGGGAGCCGGACATAAGTGGATCCCTGGTGAGAACGGCCAGAAGAGAGGGAAAGTCAGACAGGAGCTCAGGACCACGCTCCAGAATTGCTTGGGGGTTGGCCGAGTCCAGGACCTGGTGGACGCAGCACGGCTCGGGTGGTCGCTTCAGGCCAGAGTGACCATAAGAACACCCGTAAGTAAAAACCCCTGAACTGCACAGCCCGACTCTGAGTCTTCTTGCTTAGCTCTCCTGCACCTTCACAACCACCATCCTCTACATCTGACCCCCTGAGGCTATACCCCTCCCGTTGGGGGTTATACTACCACAGCTGCACACATACCACCAGCCTCAGCGGACCCTTCTGCAGCGGCGGCCTTTTGACCGCAAATCAACGGGTGGCGTAGTCGACACTAAGGACCTTTAACAACATCTGTAAAGACTGCCACACACTGAGTTTGACACCCTGGGCACGGACCGGGTCGCCGCCACTCGGAGACTACAACCCCCATCTGATCCGGCTCCGGGTAATCCCCAAACAGCACTGGCCCAGGGGGCGCGTCATATATATATATATATATATATATATATATAATATATGTGTATGTTGTAGTTTTGTTACTCTGTAGCTGTTTTTTTGTATCCGTTTAAATTAAAAACTTAAATATGCATCCGCAACCCCAGGGCCGGCTCCAGGTTTTTCTGGGCCCCGGGCGAAAGAGTCTCAGTGGGCCCCTTTAACACATACCACGATTCATGATGCAGAGATACCGCAGAGAAATATATATATATATATATATATATATAGTACAATGCAAAGATTTCACTTCTTACATTACATGAGTGATATCTACTGTAAATTCCACAATAGCTCAGAAACCGGTGAATCGCTCCACACAGAATAGTGGCCCCCATATAAGGCTCCATACGGAATACTGGCCCCCATATAACGCTTCATACGGAATACTGGCCCCCATATAAGGTCCCATAAGGAATACTGGCCCCCATATAAGGCCCCATACGGAATACTGGCCCCCATATAAGGCTCCATGCGGAATACTGACCCCCATATAAGGTTCCATGCGGAATACTGACCCCCATATAAGGCTCCATGCGGAATACTGGCCCCCATATAAGGCTCCATACGGAATACTGGCCCCCATATAAGGCTCCATACGGAATACTGGCCCCCATATAAGGCTCCATACGGAATACTGGCCCCCATATAAGGCTCCATACGGAATACTGGCCCCCATATAAGGCTCCATACGGAATACTGGCCCCCATATAAGGCTCCATGCGGAATACTGACCCCCATATAAGGTTCCATGCGGAATACTGACCCCGATAAAAGGCTCCATGCGGAATACTGGCCCCCATATAAGGCTCCATACGGAATACTGGCCCCCATATAAGGCTCCATACGGAATACTGGCCCCCATACGGAATACTGGCCCCCATATAAGGCTCCATACGGAATACTGGCCCCCATATAAGGCTCCATACGGAATACTGGCCCCCATATAAGGCTCCATACGGAATACTGACCCCCATACGGAATACTGGCCCCCATATAACGCTCCATACAGGATACCGGTCCCCATATAATGCCCCATACAGGCTGTCCCCCCCTTATAATGCTCCATGCAGGCTGTTACCCCCCACATAATGCCCCATACAGGCTGCCCCCCCCCTTTATAATGCCCCATGCAGGCTGTTCCCCACCTTATAATGCCCCATGCAGGATGCCCCCCCTCTTTATAATGCCCCATGCAGGCTGTTCCCCACCTTATAATGCCCCATGCAGGCTGTCACCCCTCCTCTTTATAATGCCCCATGCAGGATGTCCCCCCCTCTCTTTATAATGCCCCATGCAGGATGTCCCCCCCTCTCTTTATAATGCCCCATGCAGGATGCCCCCCGCCCTTCTCTTTATACTGCCCCATGCCTCCATACATTAAAAAAAAAAATCAAATACTCACCTCCCTTCTCCTCACCTGCTACCTGCTACCTGCTGCCCGCTGCTCGGGTCCCAACTCCAGCGTTGTCGGCGTCTTCCCGCTCAGCGCTCCCTGTGACGGCTCAGGGGAGGGCGCGGTGTAAAGACGTCACCGCGCCCTCTGACCTGAGACGTCACAGGGAGCGCAGAGCAGAAAGACAGCTGATCTGCGGAGGCACGGGGAGAGGTAAGTATCCGCCTGCCGGGGCCCTGAGCAAGCGGCGGAGAAGGGCGGGCGCTGACACCGCTCTCCTCCGCCCATAGCCCAGCGGGGTGCGCGACCGCCAGTGGGCCCCTCTGCCTGCTCAGGGCCCCGGCATTTGCCCGGGTGCTGACGCCGGCCCTGCGCAACCCTAACTGGAGCCCTAACATAAAAGCCATCAACGTGACATAGAAATATAAGACCAAAATAAGCCAGAGGCATTTATTTTACTCACTTATATAGCACCATTAATTCCACAGTGCTGTACAGACATTATTGGCACTGTCCCCAATGGAGCTCACAATATAGTTCCTTAGTATGTCTTTGGAGGAGCCACATGAAAACACAGGGAGAAATAACAAACTCCTTGCAGATGTTGTCTTTGATGGGATTTGAACCCAGGACCCCAGTGCTGCAAAGCAACAGAGCTAACCAGGACGCCCGTGCTGCCCATACATATTTTAGGACAGCTTTGGTTGAATGAGATTTTTTTCTTTAATAAATGAGTTCCACTAGCCATGATATTTAATGTTTAGGAAATAGCATTTACAATAATTGCAGAGTTCTCTCTTACTGATTAGGCCACGTTCACATGTTCAATATGTGGTCAGTATTTTACATCAGCATTAGTAAGCCAAAACTAGGAGTGGGACAGTCAAAGGAAAAGTATAATAGAAACACATCACCACTGCTGTATTTATTATCACCCACTCCTAGTTTACAAATACTGACCATGTGAACGTGGCATCAGGGTATGTGCCCATGATCAGGCTATTGCAGCGCTTTGGATACAGCGTATTTTCACTGCATTCAAAGCGCTGCGTCCGATTCCGCAGGTAAATCCGCATGTGTTTATTGAATGCATGCGGAGTTTCCGCACCCTATACATTCTATGGGTGGAATTTCTGTTGTGGACACCAGCATCTCTGCAACAGAAATTTATATGCTGCAGCTCCTAAAGTCGCGCCACTGATGAGTTAACATGGCGGCTAATAGAAGCACAGTGGGCATGGGATTTCTATAAATGCCATCCACTGTGCTTCTACTGTACAACGCAGCGACAGAACGCAGGTGAGCTGCGTCGAAACCGCTGCTGGAACGGATCGTGGACACATACCCTTATACAGCCCCAGCACAAAATAAATTGGTTTGTGGTGCTCCATTGTTTTGGAATGGTCCTGCATCTCCACCTGCTGGTCACAAGTGGCATAGGTGACACAGGAGCTGCAGGAATACATGTTTTTGTGTCTCCTTCCACAACTGCTGAGTGTAACATTTTTTTCCGCAATGATAATCCGCAGCGGAAATCTCCGCAGCATGTGCACAGCACATGCGGATTATCATTAGGGAACATGGCAGGCCTTCTACCATGCGTTTTTTAAGCGTTTCTGCAGCGTTTTTGCCGCTGCGGAAACGCTTAAAAAACGCATTGTGGGCACACAGCCTTAGAACCAGTTAGACATCTGACAATTTGCATCTCACAGCGAGAGATAGGAACTGCAAAGGCCTTCTGTAAAGAGCTGTGAAACTATAATGCCAATATAATAAGCGAGTAAAATAAATGAAAATAAATACCTCATTGTCTTCTAGTTATTATTTTACTGGAGATGGCCATATGTTTGGTGTCGGAGGAGATTCTTCAAAATTTACACAGAGCTTATAGGCAGGAATAGAGGAAATTCAGGCTATTGGAAGGTGAGGAAGATATCACTTTACCTTATCATATATAACACTAGCTTTTACCCGCGGCTTCGCTCGCGTGGAATTTGGTCTGCCACATTAAGTTTCGTGATAGATCATTTTAATAGTAAAAAAAAATAATCTTAATAGTAAAAAAAATAATCTTATTTAGTTACTCGTACATCCAAAATTTCAGATGTCTAACTTCAAAACTGACGGATTCCATACAATCTTTGAACCCCTATAATATGAAGAGGGAAACTCTTGAGGGTGGAATTATCAAAATTCCTTTCTTAGTGCTCATTTAAGCTATAATAGAACCTATCTGCAAATTTCAAGATGCTAAGTTCAGTGGTTTCGGCTGTGCGTTGACCGCTAGGTGTGTCAGTCAATCAGGTTTACAGTTTTATATAATCTTCGCCTATATGGTGTGTTTATAAAAAGTAGCCCTATGTCCTTCCCCAGGCTTGAAATTATCCATATCAAATTTCATCACAAACGGATTACTAAACACTGATTAATAAACAGGACGGACTGAAGTTACTTGCGTTTAATATTGTTCGTGTTAGTAAAGAATTAGTATGTAATTGGAATAATGGACATCTGCAGGTAATTTATCTATGTGTTTTTACTGCAATATACTCCTGTAAACTATGTTATTTGATTTCTTTCGTTCAGCGAAAATATGTAGATTTTGCGATTTAGAAACACGTGAGCAAGCTACGTATAGCTGACCGTGGGAAAAACAGGGCGTGCCTAAATGTATCCCCGCTACCTTCAAAGTTTGCCCTTGCGATTTATTGATGGTCATTGAAAATGCAACTTTAAGTGGGAACTGCAAACGTTTGAAATTAAAGGGTAAGTTATTGGGTATTATTGGGATGCGTGGTATAAGAATATTTTCACCCTTAGCTTCTCCAGTTAAAATTGTGGCCTTTACAATGTGCCTGCCTAGTTCAGTGACTCGCAATCTAGTGCCATTACATAATCTCGGGGCGTCCAAGTTGCGCATTAACAAAACGGGTATACCGACCTTTAATTCGAGCTTATGAGATGGGACCCCGGATAGCTCCAAAGAGTTAAGAAACTCCACGGGGTAGCTCGTACAGTCTTCAGATGACATGACTGTGTCGATGGAGTTGTAGGTTGTTGCATCGCTGGTTACTTGGTCCAAGATAATTTTATTGATTTTCGCAACTGTTTCATTTCTTGGTGCTAGTATAGTTCTTTCACATAGCCAATTTTCATCGTGGATGTTTTGTTGCAAATTTGGAAAAACTTGAGCAATAAGTGCGTCTTCCGAATCCACAACATGACAAAATTGGTTAGTGAATAGAACCATAGCTTCTTCATCAGTTTCGATTCGACCTTCACCAATCTCGAGCATTTTCTCAGCGTACACGCCCGACTCTAGATCACTGAATAACTGGACACGCATGTTGGTGGTGAGGTGCAGCTTTTCAACTTTGGTCCATAAATATGAGGATTTCAGACATGCATTAATTTCGTCTGCTGCAGTGCCTCGCTCGATGACAGGCAAAGTTTGCCTAAAGTCCCCAGCCAATAAAACAACCACACCACCCATTATTGTTTGTTTACTGTGTAAGTCTTGTAGACAACGATCAAGAGCTTCGATGGCGCGTTTGTGTGACATTGTGCACTCGTCCCACACGATTAGTTTGCACTGTTGCAACAGGAGGCCACAGGCGCTGCTCTTGCTGATATTACACAATGGGGTTTCTTCGTTCACCAGATTAAGAGGTAATTTAAAGACTGAATGTGCCGTCCGTCCACCGCTTAGCAATGTTGCAGCAATTCCAGAGGAAGCCACAGCTAATGCAACGTTATGACCGCTACGAATTTTTACTAAAAGTAAATTAAGCAAGAAAGTTTTTCCTATACCACCCGGGGCATCAAGGAAAAAAAGTCCGCCTTCACCATTCTCAGCTCGTCCTACTATTTTGTGATAAATCTCTCTTTGATCAGGTAGCAAACGTGGCTCAGTTTCGCAAACGTGAGCGTCTAACTGGTTGGTATCATAGCTTAGCTCTTTTATCAACTCGTTAGACAGCTCTCCTCTACTCCGCGGTGAGGGTAGACCAAAATCGGACAATTTCTTTCCAGAAATTATTAATATTTTGTCCTCGATAAGCCCCAACGCCTCATTGAAACAGAGATCATCGTTAACGTGATCCATTCTTTCAAATCTGTGCATGATATCCTCTGATAACGCAGTTTTATACTTGTGCCAGAGTTGTAGAGGATTGGATAAACCGCAAGTGCATATCAATATGGCAAACAGCTCTCTTATTTGCGCCGGGGAGCGACATAGCACGGCCTCTTCTAAGGTGGTATCCCAGTGGTTATCATCTTCCAACAACCCCATCTTCTCACACACCTGCCGAAAAGTTGCAAGTTCTTGACCTTCAAATGTTTTTAAATCCGAGAAGTTGGTTGGACCCCTTATTACATTCAGCAGCATACGCAAGCAATAACATTCAAAATTGCTAACGTGCACCGTGTAAATGCGACCTAGAGCGTCTCCTGCCTTCACACCTGGCCAGCCATCGACAGGTGTTCCTTGTAAACAACGTTTCCATTGCTTCCGTGCCACATTCCAAGTATAGTAGCGAGGCACGTCAATGTAAAGTAATGTTTTTGCAAACGTATCACTTTGGCACAACAGGAAAAATGCAGTTAGTGTAGTTTTAGGTGGTGCTTCTAATCTCTCTCTAAAATTATTTTCCATAAAGTAAACCCTCTCGCCATTGGGTAAATGAATCGCGAGATGAGTGACGGTTGGGTGTCTCTCGTGCAGAGGCAGACCTAAGATCCGCCACGCTGCTTCGTTACTACTAACATATCGGCCGGTTCTAAAGGTCTGCACCTCATCTCTTGGGTCAATGTTAACATTCCCTTGCTGGCGGATGTTAAAAATAGCCTGGTCGCTACCCTTATTAATATATTTACAAATATATTTTATCGCCTGTACCGTATTACAGAACTCTACATTTAAATGAGAATTAAAATTTTTTGATAAGAGTGGAGTATATGGGGCCACCCAGCTATTGTCCACCAATATTTCCTGTGTTCCTCTACGGGTTTTTATAATCGTCGTGCGTCCACCATTCTCTGGTGCTCTGTGCCTGTACAAAGGATAACCTTTGTCATTGGTTTGAGTATCTTTTAAAAGCTTCCTCGGATATTTTTTGGTACATTTTCCTTCCTTCATGCATGGCGATGAAGAATTGAATGTACCACATGGCCCGTGAATCATAATCTTTGTCACTGTATCATAGAGCTTTTGATCGGTTTCTGGGTTTGGTATCTCAGCACATATGATTTCGTCAATTTGGTTCGGATGCAATTTTTCCTTTAACCACAGCAGTAAGTGCACATGAGGCAAACCTCACTTTTGCCACTCGATCGAGTACATGAAGCATTGCATATTACCAAATATGTTACCTTTTGTAAGTAGAGCTACCAACTTCTGCACTTTTATTCTAAATACTCGAGCTGTTAAGTCATGTCTGTCCATTGAATTTTGACCAGCCATAAGCTCTTTGGTGATTTCTGGCCAAGCGGGGTTGCAAGTCATTGTAATAAATAAATCAGGCCTCCCATAGTTACGTACGTATGTGAACGCATCTTGTGTGTATTCGTGTAGGTATCTCGGGCTATTTACAAATGATGACGGGAGAATCACCATCTGACCTAAGTTATTTGGATCCAAATCCGCATCATTTCTTATTGCATCTTGCAAGTGAATATAATTTTCTGCGCGCAGTTTTTTTTTATTTAAAGAAATGAACCTTAAGCGCTCACTTTCCATCTTTACATACATGTCGACCAGAAACTGATGAAGTAGGAGCCTACACTTAAGCATCAAATTAAAATCGCTGCGACGGACCATCAAGTGAAAGGTATAAAAATCTTTGCAGGACACCTTTTTGCTTGGCATTGCTTGTTTGGTAATTGGATTTATCTGAGGAATATCAATGCTGTACCCCTCTTGTCCTTTCCAAAAAATTATTGGGTACTCGAGAACGTCATAGAATCTATGTGTATCGGGAACCCTAGTGAGCATGCCATTGCGTGGCTGCACAACGATGTCCCGAGACATAGTTTGTTCGCTACTAACTATTACAGCAGCTATTTCATTTGTAGTAGGGGCATTGAATCGTCTCTCATGTTGACCACGTGGTACACGGTCTGGGTGAATCACTACTTTGAAATGATCGTCATTGATCATTCTGTCTCTAGCCGTTTTAAATTCATGCACCAAAATGTTGTGGTCGTGAAGTACTCGTTGTAATTTTTTAACTATGTTTCTATCTACGCTTTGCACGCACTCAGTATGCCTGTTGATTTGTTCTTCTTCGTCACCTATGAAATAAACTTGTAAAAATTGTGGTTGCGAAATGGACGTAGGAATTAAAGAACCCATACGGTGGTATACTTGTCCTTGTATTGTAAAGGTCGGGCAAAACCCTGGCATTGAGACAATTTGATCTGCTCCAAAAGACGTCATATGAAAGCACATGTTGTATTTTCTTATATTATTTAGAAAAAGGCGAGATTCATCAGTTTCATTAGAGAAAAGCTCTTTTAAAGGTTGAACTGGCTCGTCTATATAAGGAAGAGCTACTTTCCCGCCCAAACAACACACACCTGCTGCTTCCTCTTTCCACTTAAGAGCTCCGCAATATTTGCAATCTATGGTCATTGCTTCTATTTTTATAAGCTTGTGAGTTTCATAATCAAGAGTCTCGTCATACTCAAATGCAGCTTTATTAAACAATATCCATGTATTTCTTGTAAATGTTTGACGTCGCTGTGCTGCCCTTTCAGCAACAGTGCGTCTGCGAGATTCGGCCATTTCATAAGTTTCAGTGGCTTTTCGGGACGCCATGTAAGTCGCTTGCTGCTGACGTCGAGCTTGGGATTGTTCTGGAGTTTCAGCAGCCCGTTGAGACGCCAGATACTCCGCATGCTGTTCACATCGGGCTTGGGACTGTTCTTAAGTTTCAGCAGCCCGTTGAGATGCCAAAAACTCCGCATGCTGTTCACGTCGGGCTTGGGATTGTTCTTGAGTTTCAGCAGCCCGTTGAGACGCCAGATACTCCGCGTTCCGTTCACGTCGGGCTTGGGATTGTTCTGGAGTCTCTGCAGCTCTATGTGCCGCACAACGCACCGCCTGCTCAAGCCTTCGTTGCTCGGCTTGTTGAGACGTCTCATCACGTCTAATTATTTTCATAGCTCGGGCTTTATTAGAGCTTTGCGAAATGTTAGACTTACTTTTTCGCGGCATTTTTATAAGTACTAATTACAAAATAGGTACTTAGTAAAGTTCAAACAAAATATTAAAACAATCTAATTAGTTATATTACGATCGCTGTAAAGACGATATCAGTTGTATATGACTGGTCTATGAGGAGCAGCTGTGGCGCGGTTACCCATAGCAACCATTCCCAGTGCTCTGTGGGAGCTGAGAGCAGCCTGCTGGTGCTGTGGGTGACATGCTGCGCTGCGCACACACAGGGCTGTGCTGCACACAGGAGGGGAGGACGCCATTTGTGTAGCGCTGCTGCCGGTGCTGTCAGGCTGCAGTGTGTGCATCCTCCATGGAGCCGCGCTCAGGTTACTGCCCCTCCCCGTGTGTGAGTCACTTCCCCTCCGCCCAGGTGAGGCGCTCGGAACTTTCCCGGCTGCAGCAGCTGGCGCAGGTGAGCGCATGTTTTATTATATGGTGTTATGTGGAGGGACAATGGCGGCGGGGACCCCCTGTGTGAGGACAATGATGGCCCGGTGCCCCCGGGCAACCTGCAGGAGGAAGCCTCACACTCCCCCCGGGCTGTGGGCGCGGGCAGGCCGTGCTGGGACGTGTAGTTCCCTAGTAACCTGTTCCTGACATATGGGCTGTTTTCTGTGGTTTTTTTTGTTTTGTTTTTTTTTAAGTCTGAGAAAATGTCATAAATTATCCTTCTCACTTCAGCTGTTTCCAAAGTGTAATGTATCAGGTTGAGCTCATGACTGACAGCTGCCAAAGTTTCTAGGAAATGTCAGTCCCTGGGGGTCGTGTGTGAACCCCCTGTGCCACACTTGTACCTGGCCACGGTATATGATCACCCCTGTATTCTGACTGTGGACAGGCGGCAACTGTGACCTCACTATACAATGATCCACTATGGGCAAATTATTGTATTATCAATCTCTTCTGACTGCTGTAAATCAGCCATTTAAATATCACCTGTGTATGTGTGTATATAAGATAGCTCTCAGAGGCCAGATTTTTTTCCGACTTAATTGACATGTATCGTTATATTACGACCAAAATTACATAAAATCATTACAAATTGTAGCCTATATGTTATTCCGATGTATAATCTATAAATCCGTCCAGTAGTTTTTTGGTGAAAGAGTAACAAACATACATACTCACAAACTTTCGCATTTATAATATTAGTAGGATATATACATGCATTACCAGTTCATGCAAAAATAAAAACAAAGCTGGAGTAGTGAGCAGATCATCTGCATGGTTGTGGGGAGCCCTGGAGGACAGGGTTGCTTATAACACTGAGGCTATGGCCCCACTATCAGTATTTGGTCAGTGTTCGGTCAGTATTTTTTCTCAGGAGTGGGAACCAAAACCAGGAGCTGGTGATAAATGCAGAATTGGTGACTTGTTTCTATTCTATTCTTATCTCTGATTGTTCCTCACCTGGTTTTGTCTCCCACTCCTGAGGAAAAATACTGACCGAATACTGACCAAATACTGATAGTGAAGCTGCATTACATTAGATGAAAGTCGGCTAAACCCAATGATTTGGGGGGAGGGCCTACTGACTCTCCTCGTCTGATTTCAGGGAAGAAAGGGATCAGGGAGGAAAGCCATGGCCAGAGAATTGGCAGCAGCCTTATTCTATCTCCTCAACGGAAACATATGAAAGTTCGGCTGAACCAAGCACTCATGGAGGAGTTGGGAGATATAGCTATAGGAGTTTTCTACTTTTAAAAAAGTGAGTCCCAAACATTACCTGTCATGTAAAATACAAAATCAGATAGTATCCCCTCTCTCCCCGGGTCCAGCCTTGGTTCTCTGCTGCTGCTGCTCCGATCTCAATGTTTTGCCTGCAGTGGTGATGTCATGTCGACATAGCCATAGTAAATTGGGAGTTTGCAGCCAGTACTTGGGTGGATGGAAATAAAAATTTACTATAAAGACATTTTATCATTAGACCCCTTTAAGAAATTATGCAAATATAAAGTCACTTGGAAATAGATATGTAGTAAATTAGTGTCCCCCAATTTACTTTGGCTATGTAATTTACCATGCAAATAGACAGCATGTCTGAAACTCTTAACACATCAGGATGACAATCAGAGTGTCAGATATTAAAAGTAAAACACCCCTGTAGTTTGTTTGCTAAATAGGCATAATTAAAAAAATATATATTATTCCAATTGGGATTTGAACTCTGATACTGTAATTTCAGAGGCTGATGCCTTACCACTGCGATATCCAGTCAAGTAACAGCAACTGGCAGCTTTTCTTGTCTTATGACATCAACCATGAAAATACTCAGGGTGACTAAAAGTCATTGTTATTCTGATTCTGATGTTTGACGAAAGTCACACATCAGACTCACACATCACAATCAAACATCATTTGAATTTGGCTTGCTTGCAGTCTGTGCATAAGTCACCATGAGTTATAGACAAGTTTGCACTGAAAATCATATAATCAAATAGAACTCCCAAGTTTTAACAACTGAGTTTATATCTCAGTGGTTAGTGTGACTCACCCCTTGGGCCGTGGGGCACTCGGATCCGGGCAATAGGGGAACGATGGGGGTAGTAGTGGCATCCCGGTTCCGTGGCTCAGGGTGGTCAGGCCAGTGGTAGTCTGCTAAGTGCTGTTGATTATGTCCGACTACGCCACCCGTGGATTGCGGCTATTAGGAACCGCCGCTGCATGCAGACCGCTGGGGCTGATGAGGTGTGCAGCTAGGGTAGTGTGACTCCCCACAGGAAGAGTGCGGCCCCAGGGCAGTATAATGGATGGTGGGAGTGATGGTGGTGAGAGTCCCAGTGCTGATAGTGCTGGAGGAGCAAGGAGCACGCAGACAACAGGTTGCAGTCGAGGGTCTTTACTAGAACAGGTAAATTGACCCACAAACAGTCCTGGCTAGGAGGGGACCTGGATGTCTGAGAGCAACGGGGAAATTGGCCCTGGTCAGGGTGAGGGTGTAGGCCTACCATGCTTTCTGTGCTCCTTCTGGCTATCTCCTCTTTATAGGGTAACAGCCCACGTTTCCGAGCTCTCCGTGTATTCTCGCCTGTATGGCCTGCGACGTGGGTTCCTTTCTACTCCCAGCTTTGTACGGCTTTGCTGGTCCCTTCTGTTGTGGCAGGGCCTCCAGGCTTCTTAGGCCAAGGAATATACAGTCCCCTGCGGACTGGTTATCTGCTGTAGGATGTGGAATCCTCCCAGCCTCAGACACCAAAGTCTGGTAGATTAAGTCCTCTATCTGCCAAGACAGGCTCACTTCGCCTCTTGTCTCTGGCTTGTGGCTCTCCTCCTGCCACACTTCCTCTTAGGTGCAATACAACTTTCTGTCCCTGCTCTGCTCCGGGACACGTCTCAGTGCTGAGACAGGCCATCCAGTTCTCTCTAACCCTGCCCCCAGCACCAGCTTTTATAGGGGCAGCCTGCTCCCCCTACTGGCCTGAGACAGGAGGTACTGCATGCTAATGTTCCCCTGACTAGAGAACCTCCCCCTTGCTCTCAGACACAGCTTTATTACATTTTGTGGCATCCAGGCCAGGGTGACACAAGTGCACTGTCTTTGGGACACAGAATTTTGGGTTCAAGTCCTATCAGCGAACAGTTACTTTTTTATTATTATTATTATTATAGTTGTAAAAGTCACTTGTAAAAGTCACTTGTCAAAGTCACTCATCAGAATCACTTGTCAAAAACACTCGTCAGATTCACTCGTCAGAATCACTCATCAGAATCACTTGTCAAAATTACTTGTCAAAAACACTCGTCAGATTCACTCGTCAGAATCACTCGTCAAAATCACTCGTCAGAATCACTCGTCAAAATCACTCGTCAGAATCACTCGTCAGAATCATTCGTCAGAATGACTCGTCAAAATCACTCGTCAGAATCACTCGTCAAAATCACTCGTCAAAATCACTCGGCAGAATCACTTGTCAAAATCATTTGTCAAAATCACTCGTCAGAATCACTCGTCAAAACCACTCGTCAAAACCACTCGTCAGAATCACTCGTCAGAATCACTCGTCAAAATCACTCGTCAAAATCACTCGTCAGAATCACTCGTCAAAATCACTTTTCAGAATCATTTATCAAAATCAGTTCTCAGACAGGGTATTTAGCCTCAAACTGACATCATTCTGATGTTTGATTTTGAAATCTGATCATGTCCTAAAATGGACACTGTAAGAGGGAATGGAAATAGATAGGAAGATTGGGGCATGGTCAGACCACAATATGTCACCTATTGTAGCAGATGGGTTCCAAGAGAGAGCGTGATGACTCAACAGGAAGAAATCAATGCGACTATCAAAGCCATGGGTAGGAGAAAAATATGTATAATCCTTACCCTGAGGATTTAAAATGCAGCAAACATCTGTCAACCTGAGGGCATAGATGACCCATTTCAATGAACGAAGCTGTCTCAGAGGGACGACACCCCTTCCTGAGGAGGAGTCTAACGCGGGATTCCATGTGAAGTTGAAGTCTCCACCTGCAATCAGAACTCCTTCTGCAAAATCAGAGAGGGACGTTAAAAAGAACCTACATGTGCAGATCTGATCTTTGTTAGGGAGGTACCAGTTTGCTATTGTATATGTTGATTCTGCTATTTTGAGTTTGAGGAACACATATCTGCCTTGATCATCAATGAGAGAATCTATGAGAGTATAGACCAACGACTTGTGTATGGCTATGGATACACCCTTAGAGCGTGAATCCGGATTAGTGCTGTGGAACCACCGAGAGTAATACCTATCTCCAAAAACAGGCATATGCCCAGTTTTAAAGTGCATTTCCTGTAACGTAAGAACCTGGACTCTTTGTTTGTGCATAGAGTACAAAATTTGTGAACGTTTCTGTGGGACATTAAAGCCTCTTACATTCAGTGAGCCTACTTCAACAGAGGACATGATTACCAAGGGGGATGAAAGGAGTGGGGCAAGAAGGGAAACGGAAATACACAGAAAACTAAGAAGAAATTACGGGATATATAAAATAAAAACCAAAACAAAATTATATAACAAAATGAAAGAAAAACAATCTGATGAGGGGAAATAGGTATATTTTATACCTGCACAGCAGAGTGTAAACCCCCCTGGGAGGATGGGCTTTCTACTGGGGAGCCCCCCCAAACCAGACATCAGGCAATACCATTTTGTCTTAAAACCTATGATAGAAAAGCAGCCAAAAGCTGTCAAAGATTAGCATCTACTTATCATTATATTAAACGTTGAATCAGTATATCACATATCCTTATGGAATAATATCCATACTGTCCAAGAACGGAATATTATTGACATAATATAATTAAATCTTATTATTGAGAGCCAGTCATATAAATTATTCGTAATATCATCTATACTCATTGCTGAAAACATTTTAGAGGAATATAAGACTCTAATATCTTTCACAAGATTGACTAGCGCTGAAGGCTAGCGTATTGACCATAGGATCCATTTGTAATAGACTATTCAATCTGGGGAGTGAGGGATATGTTTTCCATTGTTCCCTCTCCTGAATTCTTCTCTGGATTTGTTTCTTGTCGCTCTTTATGGTCGTGGATTGAGATCCGACTTGGGGCCTCTCAGGAGACTCGGCCAATCCTCTGTTGGTATAGATACGTGGGGAATCCCCAAACCTGTAACAAAAACGGGAATGTCTCCAGGGCAACGTATCACATGTAAAGCCCCTGAGGTTTTGTCGCATCAGAGGATCTGGGGCCCAAGGATCTATAAGCCCTATCTAGCTCCAACTCATTCTCTAAGGGCAGACCCAAGATAGAGTTAAACAAATGACGTAGTGTCTCATCCAGTTCATGGTGTTCAGTTGTCTCTGGAAGACCTCTAATCCTAATATTGTTGCGCCTTCCTCTGTTTTCAATATCATCTATCAAATCTGTTAGGTATTCCAGTTGGTATGAGTGAGAAGACAAAGTTTGTTCATGAGAATTTACTTGTTGAGCGATGGATGCTGTATGTGATTCAGCAGCAGACACTTTTTCTGTTAACTCTTGCATGTCCCCTCTAATGGGGGCTGCTTCAGCCCTGTAAGAGGACTCCAGTCTAGACATATAATTCTCCATGTCCCTCTGGTTGGAATAGCTCGTATTCGATCTCTGAGGTCTCTCCACACTGCCTCACATTGTAATGAGTCATCCTGTTGGCTCTCCTCTGAGCAGCCAGGGGAAGAAGAATGTAATAATGCAGGGAAGGAGCCTCTCTCAGGTGAACTCCGGGCATCAGTGTGTGACTGGGGCCTCTGCAGGTCTTAGACCCGCAGCAGAGATAAGTACTGCCCAATCTGGTTTGTCCAGGGGCCGGGACACCAAGTGATCCTCTACCACGCACCTGAGCTCCGAAGACGCAAAGCCGGGATCCGCCATCTTGGACTGAGGGAGATCTCCCGCAGCAGCAACGAGGCCTCCTGCGTCTCCCCAAGTCTGGGAAGCCAGGTTCGCGTCCTCCGCCGATGAAGGTATCGTTCCCTCTGCTAATGTTGATGTGGGGGAGCATTTATCCCAGGAGCTTTGGACCTCCGATGCAGGAGATGAGGAGCGCTGGGCAGGGACAGCCGATGCCATCTTAGATCCCACTCTTGCAGGAGAGGCAGATGCTGCAATTTCTTAGGTTGCGGGTAATATTTGTTGGAGGGGCCCGCTGAGTACTCACACTGGTCTGCATTATATTCTTCTTCTTTTTTGACGGCATTGGCAGTGTTTTGGCCTGATTTGAAGTGATAGGCATGCCCTGAAGCTGGTCTAGAGACGGGAGCAGACAACTATGCGACTTCACTCCTCCATAGCCAGGCCACGCCCCCCCATTCAAAGAAATTTCAAGAAATTCTTGATGTAAACATTAAGATTTGAAAGTCCTCAGTGGCTGATACCTTTTAATGGTTAACTGAAAAGATGGTAACAAGTTGCAAGCTTTCAAGACTACTCAGGTCTCTTCATCAGGCATAGTATGACACAAAATCTGAAGATTCACATATTCATACACAATAGGACACAGAAATAATGCAATAGATGAGACAGGTAATGTAAAGCAGAGCTATTACTGTGGGAGAAAGGTAAACAGTTCTGGCTGTAAATATTGGTTTAGTTCATAGATAAGGACTGTGAAAGTTTTATAGTCTAATGATTGAGATTTCCCAGGTTATGATGACCCCAAAGCTCTGAGGAGCTCATTCCTTAGTTGATGTAAGTAAAGAAAGCAAAGAAAGGAGCGCAAATAGCGCTGTTATCCAATAGACAGCAGTAAGATAAAAGGGAAATTGCTCACCTCTGTGAGAATTCCAGCAGACCCTTAAACCGCAGGGGTTAAACGAAATCACACAAGTTTTTCTTTGAGAATTCCAGCAGTCACTTTTTACACCTCCCCAGTTCTTGTTCAATACCCAACATATAGCCACCTATCCCCAAACCCACAATCCTGTTATCACCACCCACATTATAGCCTTCCAGTTACCTCTCACCACTCTTACAGCTCCTTTTTTTCAGCTGATAAAACAAATCAGGAGCCCTGTTGTTGCGGGCTATGTACCTAGAGTGACTGCACACAGCAACTTGAGCAAGTATTTAAGTTCTAGCCATTCATAGTTCATCATGATTAATATTAGACCCATATTTTATTATGTTTAAAAGAAAAGATTTTTTAATTAATCTCTAAATATTTTAAATTACTTTGTATTTCTTTTCTCCTTTTGAGCAAATGTTCATGTGCATTATGATTTTAGATGTGTTTCCAAGATTTCCTTCCCCTTTTTTTTCTCTCTCGCTCCTTTTTTTTTTTTTCCTCCTTTTGGCGCCAAGGGGTGCTTTGGCAGCTTTTTTCTTCACTCCATGTCCTAGCATGTGTGTATATATACCTTCCATGTTGTAACAAGTAGCAGCTATGTACCTGAAGAAGTGGACGGGATGTCAACGAAGCACGTAGTCTTTTATAACTTTTACAGTCTCCAATAAATGCTGGGAACATTATCCATCTCTGGCATATATATACATTTTTTCATGGAGGAGCGCGGTGATTAATGGCACCTTTATCATCTGTATACAAGACTACTCGAAGATCCCAAGGGACCTGTGTCTGCTGCAGCACCTCAGCATATACTTTCTCATGAGTTGTGCATTTCACAACCCACAAAGGTGAGAAATTTCCCTTTTATCTTTACTGTTGTCTATTGGATAACAGCGCTACTTGCGCTCCTTTCTTTACTTATTTGAGTTATTGCCAACTGAGCTGGGGACAGCAGCGCACTTTGGTTAATTTGGGAGCAGCAGGGGAGGAGTCCTGAGGAGATAATTTGCATATTCCCACTGCATTTTGGGGTAAGTGAAGAGTCTCCGCGAGCTCAAAGAACACTGGATTTTGGCTGTTGGAGCTGAAAAGAGGACATCGGTAAACCGCGCGCCTACTGGCGCGCGCATTTTGAAGCTTTTTTTTTTTTAAGCTTTTTTCACTGTTTTCAGAACATTAACAATAAGAACATGGAAGAGTCCAGGAGCCATTTGGTGAGCTGCATATCCTGCTACATGTTCACAGACTTGCCAGTGGAAAAGCCAGACTTCACATGCCAGAAATGCAAGCTTGTGTCCCTGTTGGAGGAAAAGTTGCGAAATCTAGAAGAGAGGTTAACTACCTTGAAAATCATTAAGGAAGGTGAAGAGTTCTTAGACAGAGCAGAATTATCTCTTCATGATTCAGAAAGAGAAGAAATTCGAACTGCACCTGACGAAACAGAGGAATGGAAGCATGTGACCCACAGAAGCAGGAGGATCGAGAGGCAGTCAGCACCCATACTGCTCAGGAACCAGTACCAGGCTCTCACGCAGGAGAACCATGCAGAAATACAGCAAAATAAGACTTTGCCAGCAATGAATAACCTTGTAAGCCCTCAGAATCCTCCTGGATGGAGAAAGAAGAATGTTGTGAAGAAAAAACGGAGAGTGGTGGTCATGGGGGATTCCATGCTAAAAGGAACAGAGGCCGCTATCTGCAGACCAGACATAACCTCAAGAGAAATGTGCTGTCTTCCAGGAGCAAAAATTACAGATGTGTCTGACAGGATATCAAGACTCTTCAGACCTACAGATCACTACCCATTCCTGCTAATACATGTGGGGACAAATGACACCGCAAGAAAGGACCTGGAAACCATCTGCAGTGACTTTGAAGACTTAGGCAAGAAAGTGAAAGAATTGGGAGCGCAGGTGGTCTTCTCATCCATCCTCCCAGTGGATGGCCATGGAACAATGAGGTGGAATAAGATTCTACAGGTGAACAACTGGCTACGTCGATGGTGCCGTCAACAAGGATTTGGATTTCTGGATCACGGAATGAATTACCTATACGATGGACTACTTGCTAGAGATGGGGTGCACCTTACGAAGACTGGAAAACATGTATTTGGAAGTCGCCTTGCTACACTCATCAGAAAAGCTTTAAACTAGAACAATGTGGGAAGGGAAGCAAAAGGCCAGAAAAAGCCATACAGCTGACAAATACTATTGAGATCTCTGCTACTGGAAGTGGAAAAGAAGAACAAAGACAAAAAAATCTAAATAATAAAAATATGGGAGGAAGAGAAACCAATCACAAACTAAAATGTTTTTATACAAATGCACAAAGCATGGGCAACAAACAAGGAGAATTGGAACTACTAATGCAGGAAAAGAAATATGATGTCATTGGAATCACTGAAACTTGGTGGGACGATACACATGATTGGAATAAAAGGCTAAAAGGATACAACTTATTTGCAAGAAACAGACTTGATAAACGAGGAGGAGGTGTTGCATTGTATGTTAGAAAAGCGTATATCTGCACAGAGATTGAAGCTTCAGAGACTGGGAGTTCTGTGGAAACTGTTTGGGTAAGAATACAAGGAGAGAACAACGGAAAGGACACCATTGTAGGCATTTACTACAGGCCACCTGGGCAAGCTGAAGATATGGATGAACTCTTTATGTATCAAATGACCAAGTTCTCCAAAAAATATGACGTAGTGGTCATGGGAGATTTCACCTATCCAGACATTTGTTGGGAATCTCTCTCAAGTAAAACTAACAGGTCAAGCAAATTCTTATCCTCTCTTGCTGACAACTTTATCTTCCAAAAGGTAGGGGAGAAAACAAGGGGATCTGCTACTTTGGATCTAATCCTTATAAACAGGGAGGAAATGGTTGAGGAGGTAAAGGTGGCTGGGACCCTAGGAGGCAGCGATCATGCTATTATAGAATTTTGGATAACTAGAGGAGGAAGACATGTGAAGACTCAAACTTCAAGGTTAGATATTAGAAAGGCAGATTTTAAGAGACTCAGAAAGAGAATAGGAGGGATCCAATGGCTGGATGTCCTTAAGGACAAAAATGTCCAGGAAGGATGGGAAATTTTTAAAAATGAGATTCTCAAAGCACAATCGTTAACAATCCCGAAAAGTAGGAAGAATGGGAAGCATTTAAGGAAACCAGGATGGATGAACACAGAACTTAAACACATGCTAAAAAGAAAGAAAGAAATGTTTATTAAATGGAAAGAGGGAGGCATATCTAAAGAAGATTATAATGCAGTCTGCAGATCCTGTAGGGCACGTATCAGGTTAGCTAAAGCTGACAATGAATTAAGGCTTGCAAGAGATGTCAAAAGCAATAAAAAAGGATTTTGGGGGTATGTCAAAAGTAAAAGAAAAGTCAAAGATGCTATAGGATTTTTACAGGATGAAAATGGAGAAACGGTAAGAGAGGATGTTGAGAAGGCCGAACTTTTTAATTCCTATTTTGCATCTGTTTTCTCTCAGAAAGAAAATGTAACATCAACTGATCTTCACTGTCCTTTTAAAGGAATAGAGGAATCCAAGTTATCTGTAAACAGAAAGATTGTGAGGGAATATTTAGCTAACATAAATGAGTTCAAGTCTCCAGGTCCAGATGAATTACACCCCAGAGTACTGAAGGAGATCGTAGAAGAAATTTTAGAACCACTCTCCATAATCTTTGAAAATTCTTGGAGAACAGGAGAAGTCCCAGAAGACTGGAGAAGAGCAAATGTTGTTCCTATCTTCAAAAAGGGGAAGAAGGTGGACCCAGGGAACTATAGGCCGGTGAGTCTGACTTCTATACCAGGAAAGATCTTTGAACAAATTATTAAACAACATGTATGTAAGTACATGGATAAGAATGAAGTGATTAACCAGAGTCAGCATGGGTTTGTAACTAACAAGTCATGTCAGACTAACTTAATTTCCTTCTATGACAGAATCACTGACTGGGTGGATCAGGGAAATGCTGTAGATATAGTATATCTTGACTTCAGCAAAGCATTTGACAAAGTATCTCACACCATCCTTATTGAAAAAATGACCAAGTATGCAATGGACCAGGCAACTGTTAGGTGGATTCATAACTGGCTTAGTGATCGGACTCAAAGGGTGGTTGTAAATGGCTTCACATCCAGCTGGATGAATGTCTCAAGTGGGGTACCACAGGGCTCCGTCCTGGGACCTGTATTGTTCAACATCTTTATCAATGATTTAGATGAAGGAATTGAGGGTAAACTGATTAAATTTGCTGATGACACAAAGCTAGGAGGGATAGCTAATACTAGAGAAGAGAGAGAGAGGATTCAAAAAGACCTAAATAAACTGGAGCAGTGGGCAGCAACCAACAGAATGGTTTTTAACAGGGAAAAATGCAAAGTACTACATCTGGGCAATAAAAATGAAAAAAGCATATACAGAATGGGAGGAATAGGACTAAGCAACAGTACATGTGAAAAAGACTTAGGTATACTAATAGATCATAGACTGAACATGAGTCAACAGTGTGATGCAGCAGCAAAAAAGGCAAATACAATTCTGGGATGTATTAACAGAAGCATACAGTCTAGATCACGTGAAGTCATTATCGGTCTTTACTCCTCTTTGGTCAGACCTCATCTGGAATACTGTGTACAGTGTTGGGCACCACATTTTAAAAAAGACATAGACAAACTGGAACAAGTTCAGAGAAGAGCGACCAGAATGGTGACTGGTCTGCAAACCATGTCCTATGAGGAACGGTTGCAGGATTTGGGAATGTTTAGCTTGCAAAAAAGAAGACTAAGAGGAGACTTAATAGCTGTCTACAAATATGTCAAGGGCTGTCACATTGTAGAAGGATCATCTTTATTCTCATTTGCACAAGGAAAGACTAGAAGCAATGGGATGAAACTAAATGGGAGGAGACACAGATTAGATATTAGAAAAAACTTTTTGACAGTTAGGGTGATTAATGAGTGGAACAGGCTGCCACGAGAGGTGGTGAGTTCCCCTTCAATGGACGTCTTCAAACAGAGGCTGGACAGACATCTGTCTGAGATGATCTAGTGAATCCTGCTTTGAGCAGGGGGTTGGACCAGATGACCCAGGAGGTCCCTTCCAACTCTACCATTCTATGATTCTATGATTCTATGATTAGCGAATACATACCGTTAACATGGAATATTTTAACAGACACATGTCAACCAGAGAACGGCTTATTAAACAAGCCATAGGAATCACTATCCCATACTCTGATGAATCTTTCACCTTCAATTCAATGGACTTCAATGAAGAGGACACCAAAACTATGAAGAATTTATTTAATGAATTTGAGGAATCACTTAAAGATGAGTCTCGACCTGGACATTCGTTTTCTAAGGATTTATATGGCGGAGAAACTATGTCCTCTGGGTTTGAGAATAACAATTCCCTCACCATTCCCTGAGGACAAACCATTTAATAAGGAATGGACTACTATTTTGGACACGTGTATGCACAATCTGCTAAATAGCATACATACAAAAAGGTCAGAAATATGTCTAACAATTACTAATAGAATATTTGATATCGCTAAAAACCTATTACCATTTGAAATCCATCCTGTGTTTGGAAAGATTGATAGCAATATTGCAACAAGTATTTTACAGAATGTGCATGAAATTATCATCAAAAAGGCAAAAAAAACTACAGAGAGATAGGGATGATTACAAAGGACTAACTAGTACTACCTCACGTACTAAAACGTCGGTCATATCCAGTGATCAGTCATCTGATCCTTTGAGAACAGTGGGTTCCTTTCCTCCTCCCCACAAAGGAAGGATGTTCTCTAATAGTTATTACCATAAGAATAAGAACAATAACAATAAGACTTACAACCGCACACCTGCATTCACACATAGCAAAAAACAACTCACGTTGTCAAATACTAACAATAGAATGAAAGACGGACAGAAGGATGTAATTAATATGCACATATCTACTACTGTTAACTCTCCACAGAGCAATAGCAGTAATAAGAGTCTGGTCTCTACCATGTCTCCCACCTGCAATACTATGGGTAGTGCAGTTCCTAAAAGGCTGGTAATGCCTACACAGGCTAGTTCACCCTCATGTGCAATACCCATTGGGGAAATGGGTTTCCCTAAGGTAATAAGCCCCGTTCCTGTCTCTTTATCAACCTTAATACCTCCTATCACTGACAAGAGTCCACTTAAATCCCTAAATTCTCTCATAGCTTATCAAACACTGGCCAAAGCTAAAAAGAATTTAGAGGATATAAAACAACAGATCAATCAGATACATGAGGAGAGGAGAAGATCTCTCACGCTGGTTAATAATGATATATCCCAAAATCATATGCCCTCAGATATTCCGGATTTATTGAATCTCTCACCTCATTGCACCCCTGTGTCCGTTACATTGTCTCCATCAGAAAACATGGAGACGGTAATGAATTTTGCTACGGATTTTGTCAGCCCTAGAATCAATCAGAGGGTAGTAGTTGATAACACGGGGATCGAGAAGTCCATCTGTGTCACTGATTTTTTACCCCAGGCCATTTCCCAGGGACAAGAGACGATAGATCGGTTCTTTCACAGACTAGGAAAAAGAAAAAATCCTTCAGAGGTACTAGAGGAGGAATCAAAAACAAAAAGAGCAACAAAAGAGAAAAAACAATAGGTTACAAGAGTGAGAAATCCAATATATACAATCTATCTTCCTATAATTTGAGTAAAGATGAGCAAACCCTATTGTCCAAGGGCTAATCTTTCTGTCCCACATACAAGCCAAAGGAATTTGATATTTTTTTGAATTTGCAATCTTTTATTAGGAAATTAACCATTAAAAGGCACTTCATGGTTAAACCGGATAAACATCAGGAGGAGATGAATAATGATAGTATAGCAGTCAATCCTTATGACACAACATTACACACTAAATTAAGAAAAAAATCCAACTTCTATCCTGTGGAGAGTAAAAGCCACCAGATAGATACTTTTTGCGACATCACTCACCAAGATTTCAAGGAGGTTATGAGGACTCCAATCTCATACAGAGATAATAATCTAAACCGACAAGAGAAGTTAGCACTTATTAATCTTTGAAATAATAGGGACATAGTCCTCAGATCAGCGGGCAAGGGGGGTGGTATAGTTATCCAGGATTATCATGTGTATACGAAAGAAGCACTCCAGATATTGAGTGATGATAACTATTACAAAGAGATTTTGTATAATCCCATTTTGAAAATGATCCCTATATATAAGAAACTTATATCTAAAGCAGTAGATGAGAATATATTAAATGACAACAAAAGAAAGTTCTTGACTGTCCAAAGTCCTTGTATGCCCTTCTTTGATCATCTTCCCAAAATTCATAAGGATGAAAAAAAACCTCCAGGGAGACCGATTATATCGGGGATAGGCCCCCTTACATCAAATCTGCCTGAATACTTTGATATACTACTACAACCACCTGTCAAAAATTTAAAGAGTTACCTGCAAGACTCCAGCCATCTTCTTAGATTAACCTATGACATCAAATGGAAAAAATCATACACTTTCCTTAGCCTAGATGTTAACTCTTTATATACCAATATTGATGTTGATGTTGGTCTATTATGCATAGAGTATGTAATTTCCCGAGATATACGGCTGTCTTCCAGCCAGAGATCTTTTAATATAGCAGGTTTATCTTTCATCCTAAAAAACAATTTTTTGACCTTTCTAGATAAGACCTACCATCAAATTAAGGGAGTAGCAATGGGCTCTAAAGTAGCACCTACCTTTGCCAATTTATTCATGGGATTATTTGAGCAAGTTTTTATTTACCAGGGAGACTTCCATAAGGGGGTTGTATTTTATAGAAGATACATAGACGATCTGATCTTCATCATTAACAGGAACATCACTGATCCCACCATGTTCTTTAATTTCCTCAATACAAATAATTGGGGCATCTCTTTCAATCAGGACAGTAATGAACTCACGATTAATTTTTTTAGATCTAGTTTTATATGTAGAGGAAGACAGGATACTTAGCAAAACTTTCTTCAAATCAGTGGACACTAATAGCTATATTCATTTCACTATTGGTCACTACAGAAAATGGCTCACCAATATTCCCCGCTATCAGTTTCAAAGACTTCGTAGGAGCTGCTCAGCAGAAATCGAATATGACAAACAGTCAGAAATTCTCCAAAAAAGGTTCCAACAGAAATATCCTGAGACATTGGTTGTAGAATCTTGCAAACAGGTCAAAGAAAGATATGACCAGGGCTCATTACTTATGGGTTCAACACACAAAAAAGATGTGGGTTTTGGACATGAACAGAAATTCATTACTACATACAATCAACCACACAAGAAAATTAGAGAAATTATTCAAAAAAACTGGCATATTCCATTAAATGACCAGACATTAAAACAGGCATTACCAGAAAAACCCTCTCTAATCTTTAGAAGGGCACCGACACTTAGGAATATCTTGGGCCCCAGTAGATTGCGTGGACATGGAACATTGATTAATAAGAATAATGAAAAAGTCAGGGACAATATGGTCACCAAGTGTGGTAAAAGAGGTTGCAAGTGCTGTGAATCTATTTTGCATTCCATAGACCATTTCACTTCTGTAGCCACTAGTGAGAATTTCAATATCTCTCATCCCATGTCATGTGGAACTTATTATGTGATATATGTCATCGAGTACAGTTGCCCCAAACAGTATGTGGGCAGAACCACCCAGGCACTACATAATAGGTTGAATTCACATAGACATAATATCACCACAGGATTTATTAAACATGGGCTGTCCCGACATATGGTCCTTCATCACAAACAGGACCTTAGGGAATTAAGGGTATTACCTATTGAACACATTCCTACTGACATTCCAAATAGGGTGCAATGTTTAAAAGAAATCTACTGGATTTATAAACTAAAGACGCTTAAACCGCAGGGGTTAAACAAAATCACAGAAGTTTTTCTTTGAGAATTCCAGCAGTCACTTTTTACACCTCCCCAGTTCTTTTTCAATACCCAACATATAGCCACCTCTCCCCAAACCCACACTCCTGTTATCACCACCCACATTATAGCCTTCCAGTTACCTATCACTACTCTTACAGCTCCGTTTTTCAGCTGACAAAACAAATCAGGGGCCCTAGTGTAGCGGGCTATGTGCCTAGTGTGACTGTACACAGCAACTTGAGCAAGTATTTAAGTTCTAGCCCTCCATGGTTCATCATGATTAATATTAGACCCATATTTTATTATGTTTAAAAGAAAAGATTTTTGAATTATTCTCTACATATTTTAAATTAATTTGTACTTCTTTTCTCTGTTTGAGCAAATGTTCATGTGCATTATGATTTTAGATGCGTTTCCAAGATTTCCTTCCACTTTTTTTTTTTTTTCTCTCTCGCTCCTTTTTTTTATTTTCCTCTTTTTGGCGCCAAGGGGTGCTTTGGCAGTTTTTTTCTTCTCTCCATGTGCTAGTGTGACACCCCGAGGTCTGGTTGCCACAGTGGCAGCAATGTCATGTCTGAGAGCAGGTGGGAGGTTCCCTGGTTGGGGACAATTAGCATGCAGCACCTCCTGTCTCAGTCCAGGGACGGGAGAAATCTGCCCTTTATAAACTGGATCTGGGCCGGGGTTAGACAGTCCAGTCCAGTCTAGTGAAGCCGGAGACAAGTTCCAGTCTAGTTCCAGAGACAGGGACAGGTCAGCAGCAGGCTGAGGAGTCCCTGTAGGCAGAGGAGGAACACACAAGGCCAGGAGGGGAACTAGCAGAGTTCAAGTCTGAGGCTGTGAGGGTTATAAGCCCAGCAGCAGAAAACCACCACGCAGGGGACTTCAAGTCTTTTGGCCCAAGGAAGCCCGGAGGCTCAGCCACACGAGAGGGACCACTACTGCCCTGGAGGGGTGAGAAGCACGGAAGGCCCGAGTCGCCAGTCATACAGGTGAGAACAACACGGTACACTCAGAGACGTGGGCTACCACTACACTACAGCAGGATAGCCAAGAAAGAGTGAAGTCAGCAAGGTAGGCCTACAAACTCCCCCTGACCAGCAGGATTTCCCAGTTGCTCTCAGACTGACCAGGCCTCCATTGTTAACCTGTATTCCGGACGGGTCCCTTAATACCACCAACAGTAAAGACCCTGAATTGCATCACAGACTCCGTGAGGTTAATGCTGCTCCCGAGTACCATCACCACCAACATCCCTATACACTGCCCTGAGGCTACACTCCTCCCGTGGGGAGTTGTACTACACTCTGCTGCACCCACAACACCAGCCTCAGCGGTCTGCCCTGCAGCGGTGGTTCACTCTGACCGCAATCCACGGGTGGCGTAGTCGGACATCTAAAATACAACAAACTGACTGCCATTTCAGTTGACCACCCTGAGCCACGGGACCGGGTCACCGCCACGGTGACTACAACCCCCAGCATCTACAAAAAGGTCCGGTTCCGGGTATCCCCACACACACACGGCCCAGGGGGCGCGTCACTAGCATGTGTGTATATATACCTTCCATGTTGTAACAAGTAGCAGCTATGTACCTGAAGAAGTGGACGGGACGTCCACAAAACGCGTAGTCTTTTATAGCTTTTACAGTCTCCAATAAATGCTGGGAACATTACCCATCTCTGGCATATATATACATTTTTTCATGGAGGAGCGCGGTGATTAATGGCACCTTTATCATCTGTATACTTGATTGATGTAGAATGACATAAATTCATGCGACACATTCATTCCTGCTCTAAAGGTGTCAAAGGTCACGATTAGTTTACATTCCCAAATTTTTCTGTCTCCCTGAGATTTGAAATTACCTTTTAATACCAATAATTTCATGTCTGTGATGTTGTGTTCCAACCCTATAGATAGAGACAAACACCTTGGTGGCCTCAGAAAGACCTATTTGAATCAGGGCTACCATCCAAGAACAATAGAGAACCAGATTACAAGAGCCACCAGAATATCAAGGAATCATCTCCTACATTACAAAACTAAACAAGAAAGCAACTGGGTGCCTCTTGTAGTCACCGAAAATCCAAATCTGGAAATGCTAAGGAGAGCTGCATGGAAACTACAACCATTACTACTAGAGATGAGCGGTGTTCGACTAGAACTGTTCGCCAATCTCAAATTCGAGCTGTTTTGGGCGGTGTTCGAGTTGTTCGACGAACCCGAACGATTTGCAAAAAATTCAGCTGTTCGAGGTTATGTTCGATAACTGTTCGTGCACCAAAAGCGTGTCCTGCATGTCTGGCGCTATTTTGAGCACCAATCATGCAGGGATTGCCTGCCACTCACTGTAATGCCACAGCCATGGTGGTTGTGGCATTACAGTGATTGCCCAAATCGATGGGAACAGTGCCAACAGTGAAACATGAAAAGCGGCAATTCAGCAGCGGCATAGACCGGTACCCGACAATTTAGAACAGAAAGAATAGAGCATCACACATAGATTAGATAGATAGAAACAAGTCAGCCACATATATACGAAGTACAGTGACAGTGTTGCTTACTGTACTTGTCATTTAGTGTAAAGGATTTATCAAAAAAAATAATAGTGTTTTCATGCACCGTCTCTTTAAAAAAGCCGGCTGGCAATTCAGCAGCGGTACCCGACAATTTAGAATGGAAAGAATAGAGAATCACACATAGATTAGATAGATAGAAACATGTCAGTCACATATATGAAGTACAGTGACAGTGTTGCTTACTGTACTTATCATTTAGTGTAAAGGATTTATTAAAAAAAATAATAGTGTTTTCATGCACTGTCTCTTTAAAAAAGCCGGCCGGCAATTCAGCAGCGGTACCCGACAATTTAGAATAGAAGGAATAGAGAATCACAAATAGATTAGATAGATAGAAACATGTCAGTCACATATATATGAAATACAGTGACAGTGTTGCTTACTGTACTTGTCATTTAGTGTTAAAATAAAGGATTTATTTAAAAAAAAATTGGCGTGGGGGTCCCCATAATTTTAGGCTCTAGCGGAGGTTAAGCAGACGGCTGGGGCAGATGTTTGAAGCCTGGGAGGGGGGTAATACCCATGGAGCTTCCCAGGCTACTAATATCAGCCCCCAGCTGAATACCTAGCCTTTACTAGCTATTAAAATGGGGGACCCCCCCCAAAAAAAATGACGTGGGGTCCCCCCTATTTTAATAGCTAGCAAAGGCTAGGCAGACAGCTGGGGGCTGATATTAATAGCCCAGGAAGGGTGCCATGAATATTGGCCCCCTCCCAGGCTAGAAACACCAGCCGTCAGCCGCCCCAGAACTGGCGCATCCATAGGATGCGCTAATTCTGGCACTTAGCCTCGCTCTTCCCACTGCCCTGTAGCGGTGGCAGTGGGGTAATAGGGCTGGGGTTGATGTCAGCTTATAATGCCAGCTGACATCAAGCCCAGGTTAGTAATGGAGAGGCGTCTATAAGACACCCCCATTACTAATCCCATAGTCAAAGTTAAAAGAAAACACAAACACCCAGAATAAACTCCTTTAATTGAAATAAAGACACATTCCTTTATTGTTCTAAATTAAACCATACTTACCACCACGCCCATTCCAGCTGAAGCCAACGATCTCCTGCAATAAAAGTAAAATAATAAAGCAACATCATCCTTACCTTTCCATGGTTCCCACGACAGCTTCAGCTCTGCTACATCGAGATGACAGGCTGGACCGCAGCAGAACGCTGCCATCCAGCTTGCCATGCCGCGGACACTGAGAAGCGCAGGCATGCTTGCGCTCCTCAGTGTCTCGCTGTGACGGCATAAAGACGAGACGAGTTCATGTCCAATGAACTCAGCTCACCTCATGCACGTCAATGACAGCGTGGGAGAATTCTCCTGCACTCAGCGCTACAGCGTGAGAATTTTCCCACGCTGTCAGTGACGTGCATGAGGTGAGCTCATTCATGTCCAATGATCTCAGCTCACCTCATGCATGTCACTGACAGCGTGGGAGAATTCTCACACTGTAGCGCTGAGTGCAGGAGAATTTTCCCACGCTGTCAGTGACGTGCATGAGGTGAGCTGAGATCATTGGACATGAACTCGTCTCATCTTTATGCCGTCACAGCGAGACACTGAGGAGCGCAAGCATGCCTGCCCTTCTCAGTGTCTGCGGGATGACAGGCTGGATGGCAGCGTTCTGCTGCGGTCCAGCCTGTCATCTCGATGTAGCAGAGCTGAAGCTGTCATGGGAACCATGGAAAGGTAAGGATGAGGTTGCTTTATTATTTTACTTTTATTGCAGAAGACATTGGCTTCAGCTGGAATGGGCGTGACGGTAAGTATGGTTTAATTTAGAACAATAAAGAATTGTGTGTTTATTTCAATTAAAGGACTTTATTCTGGGTGTTGTGTTTTTTTTAAATACTTTACTAGAAATTCATGGCGGCCATGTCTAATATTGGCGTGACCCCATGAATTTCGGGCTTAGGGCCAGCTGATAATGCCAAGCTGGCCCTAACCCCTTTATTACCCAGTGAGCCACCGCACCAGGGCCCTGGATGAGTTGGGTACAGCGCCAGAAGATGGCGCTTCTATGAACGCGCCATTTTCCGGGGTGGCTGCGGACTGCAATTTGCAGCGGGGGGGGACCCAGAAAGCTTGGGCCTCCCTGCGCTGCAGATTCCAGCCCCCAGCTGCCTAGTTGTACCTGGCTGGACACAAAAATAGGGCGAAGCCCCACGTATTTTTTTTTTAAATTATTTCATGAAATTCATGAAATAATTAAGAAAAAAAGGGCTTCCCTATATTGTTGTGTCCAACCAGGTACAAATAGGCAGCTGGTGGTTGGGGGCAGCCCGTTCCTGCCTGCTGTACCTGGCTGGACACAAATATAGTGCGAAGCCCCACGTCAATTTTTTTTTTAATTATTTCATGAAACTAGATGGTGGCCCGATTCTAACGCATCGGGTATTCTAGAATATGTATGCGGCAGACCCGGCGCAATCAGCAGAGCGGTGTTTAAATTTGGCGCCAAAATCGCTGACTGGTCGCGGCCAGCAACCGCGACCAATCAGCAAAGCGGTGTTGAAATTTGGCGACTATATCGCTGATTGGTCACGGCCGGCGGTTGCGACTAATCAGCAGAGCAGGGTTTAAATTTTGCGCCAATAATGCTGATTGGTCGCGGTCGCGACCAATCAGCAAAGCGGTGTTTAAATTTTGCGCCAATAATGCTGATTGGTTGCGGTTGCGACCAATCAGCAAAGCGGTGTTTAAATTTGGCGCCAATAACGGTGATTGGTCACGACCGCGACCATTCAGCAGGGCGGTGTTTAAATTTGGTGATTGGTCGCAATCGCCGGCTGCGACCAATCAGCAGAGCGGTGTTTCAATTTGGCGCCAAAATCGCTGATTGGTCGTGGCCAGCAACCGTGACCCATCAGCAGAGCGGTGTTTAAATTTGGCGCCAATAATGCTGATTAGTTGCGGCCGGCATCCGCGACCAATTAGCAGAGCGGGGTTTAAATTTGGCGCCAATCTCGCTGATTGGTCGCGGCTGGAGTCCGCGACCAATCAGCAGAGCGTTGTTTAAATTTGGCGCCAATCTCACTGATTGGTCGCGGCCGCTATTTAAATGTGGCGCCCAAATCGGTGATTGGTCGCGGGCAGTTTCCGCGACCAATCAGCAGAGCGGTGTTTAACTTTAGCGCCAAGATCACTGATTGGTCGCGTGCGGAGAGCGCGACCAATCAGCGAATCGTATTGGTGAGGACCGGGGAGCGCCGCTGCCTGGTCGGATACTTCCGCTGCGAGAAGCCGGGAGATGAGCGACTGCTCGCAGCAGATGTATCCCGACCCGCAGCTCCGCTCCCCGGTCCTCCCTTGACACCCTAGCCGCTGATCTCCCCACAGTATCCGCATGGTGTTACAAAGATCCGGACATTTGTGTTAAAAATCGCTGATTGGTCGCTAGCGCTGCCCGCGACCAATCACCGATTTGGGCGCCAAATTTAAATATCGGCCGCAACCAATCACCGATCTTGGCTCCACATTTAAACACCGCTGTGCTGATTGGTCGCCGACGCTGGGCACGATCAATCACCGATTTTGGCGCCACATTTAAATAGCGTCCGCGACCAATCAGTACAGCGGTGTTTAAATGTGGAGCCAAGATGGGTGATTGGTCGCGGCCGATATTTAAATTTGGCGCCCAAATCGATGATTGGTCGCGGGCAGCGCCAGCGACCAAACAGCGATTTTTAACACAAATGTCCGGACCTTTGTAACACCATGCGGATACTGTGGGGACATCAGCGGCTAGGGTGTGAAGGGAGGACCGGGGAGCGGCGCTGCGGGTCGGGATACTTCTGCTCCGAGCGCCCGCTCATGTCCTGGGTTCTCGCAGCGGAAGTATCCGCACAGGCAGCGCCGCTGACATCCATGCGGCTAGGGCGTGAAGGGAGGACCGGGGAGCGGCGCTGACATCCAATTGGTCGCGGCCGCTATTTAAATGTGCCGCACAAATCGGTGATTGGTCGCCGTCTTGACCGCGACCAATCACTGATCTTGCCGCCAAAGTTAAACACTACTGTGCTGATTGGTCGCAGACGCTGCCCGCGACAAATCACCGATTTGTGCGCCAAATTTAAATATCAGCCTCATGCACGTCACTGACAGCGTGGGAAAATTTTCCTGCACTCAGCGCTTCAGCGTGAGAATTCTCCCACGCTGTCAGTGACGTGCATGAGGTGAGCCGAGCTCATTGGACATGACCTCGGCTCATCTTTATGCCGTCACAGCCAGACACTGAGGAGCGCAAGCAAGCCTGCGCTTCTCAGTGTCTGCGGGATGACAGGCTGGATGGCAGCGTTCTGCTGCGGTCCAGCCTGTCATCTCGATGTAGCAGAGCTGAAGCTGTCGTGGGAACCATGAAAAGGTAAGAATAATGTTGGTTTATTATTTTACTTTTATTGCAGGAGATCGTTGGCTTCAGCTGGAATGGGCGTGATGGTAAGTATGGTTTAATTTAGAACAATAAAGAATTGTGTGTTTATTTCAATTAAAGGACTTTATTCTGGGTGTTTGTCTTTTCTTTTTCTTTTAACTTTGACTATGGGGTTAGTAATGGGGGTGTCTTATAGACGCCTCTCCATTACTAACCTGGGCTTGATGTCAGCTGGCATTATAAGCTGACATCAACCCCAGCCCTATTACCCCACTGCCACCGCTACAGGGCAGTGGGAAGAGCGAGGCTAAGTGCCAGATTTGGCGCATCCTATGGATGCGCCATTTCTGGGACAGCTGACGGCTGGTGTTTCTAGCCTGGGAGGGGGCCAATATTCATGGCACCCTTCCTGGGCTATTAATATCAGCCCCCAGCTGTCTGCTTAGCCTTTGCTAGCTATTTAAATAGGGGGGACCCCACGTCATTTTTTTGGGGGGGTCCCCCATTTTAATAGCTAGTAAAGGCTAGGTATTCAGCTGGGGGCTGATATTAGTAGCCTGGGAAGCTCCGTGGGTATTACCCCCTTCCCAGGCTTCAAACATCTGCCCCAGCCGTCTGCTTAACCTCCGCTAGAGACTAAAATTACGGGGAACCCTACGCCAATTTTTTTTTTTAATATATCCTTTATTTTAACACTAAATGACAAGTACAGTGATCAACACTATCACTGTACTTCTTATATATGTGACTGACATGTTTCTATCTATCTAATCTATGTGTGATGCTCTATCTTTCTGTTCTAAATTGTCGGGTACCGAGGCTGAATTGCCGGCCGGCTCTTTTAAAGAGACGGTGCATGAAAACACTATTATTTTTTTAAATAAGTCCTTTACACTAAATGACAAGTACAATAACCAACACTGTCACTGTACTTATTATATATGTGATTGGCATGTTTATATCTATCTATGTGTGATGCTCTATTCTTTCTGTTATAAATTGTCGGGTACCGCTGCTGAATTGCCGGCCGGCTTTTTTAAAGAGACGGTGCACGAAAACACTATTATTTTTTTTAATAAATCCTTTACACTAAATGACAAGTACAGTAAGCAACACTGTCACTGTGCTTCTTATATGTGTGACTGACATGTTTCTATCTATCTAATCTATGTGTGATGCTCTATTCCTTCTTGTCTAAATTGTCGGGTACCGGTGTATGCCGCTGCTGAATTGCCGGCCGGCTTTTTTAAAGAGAGCGTCTTCTGAGCAGTTTGTCAGCTTTTGGACACCTTTGAAGGTGTTTTCTATGTGTTTCTATGTGTTTTTGTTTGCCTGCCATTGGTTTTAACGGTGATCGACGGTGTTCTAAGGTGTTCGACGAACAGTTCGACGAACAGTTCCTCGAACATCCCGGTGTTCGACGAACCGAACCCGAACACTACAGAGGTGGCTCAACACTAATTACTACAAAGAGATGCCCGATTATAATCCATATTTCCAGACCCTCCAGTTCTGTGTTTCAGGCAGCCCCCAAATTTAAGACTCATCATTGTCAGAAGCTCCCTGTCATCTCAACCAGCTACAGGTACCTTTCCCTGCAACCAGAAAAAATGTAAAACCTATCCATTTATAATGACCACAGACAAGATAAAGATACCCAACTCACATTAGAACTACAAGATCCCAGGTACTTTCAGCTGTATCACACCTAATGTAGTGTACTTAATTATATGCACCAAAAGTCCATCAGGGGGTCTGTATGTAGGGGAGACAGGGCAAAAACTTAGGACAAGGATGAATTCTCATCGCCACATAATAAAAGAAGAAAAAATAGATCTACCTGTGGCCAAGCTTTTTTGTTTCCCTGATCACAACATCACAGACATGAAATTATTGGTATTAAAAGGTCATTTCAAATCTCAGGGAGACAGAAAAATTTTGGAATATAAGCTAATGGTGAAATTTGACACCTTCAGAGCAGGAATGAATGTGTTGCATGGATTTATGTCATTCTACATCAACTAAGGAATGTGCTCCTCAGAGCTTTGGGGTCATCAAAACCCTGGACCAGACCTCAATCGCTGGACAATAAAACTTTCACAGTCCTTATCTATGAACTAATCCAATATTTACAGCCAGAACTGTTTACCTTTCTCCCACAGTAATAGCTCTGCTTTACGCTACCTGTCTCATCTATTGCATTATTTCTGTGTCCTATTGTGTAGAAATATGTGACTCTTCAGATTTTGTGTCATACTATGCCTGATGAAGAGACCTGAGTAGTCTCGAAAACTTGCAACTTGTTACCATCTTTTCAGTTAACCATTAAAAGGTATCAGCCACTGAGGACTCTCAAATCTTAATATTTTTCTACTATTTTTTCCGTGGCTAACACAGTACAAAAATATATTTACCCTGATGTAAACATAACACCATCTGTAATAAGCTGAAGTTGAAAAGAGGATGGCTTCTACAAATGGACAATGATCCTAAACACGTCAAAATCAAGATCTTCACTGGTAAAGCCCCCCACTCATAACACATTAGGTAGCTGTCAGTCAAAAGATTGTTCAACTGACAGCCATCTCTTCTGAGCCCCTTATATCCAAGAACGCTCAGCTTGGCTCCTGTGTTCTCTATGAGAGCGACTAATAGATTCCACTGGCAGCGGCTTATCTGCTGGAAAACAGAATGAGCTACCATTGGAAATACAACATGCAGGTGTTATGATAGGCTACAAGCACTAAGGAAAGACAGGAGATCTGTCCCTACAATAGAACTAAGCTAGATCCCTACGATGTAACGGGGAACCTGATCCTGCGATCAGGCCCGCTAAAGTCCTCAGCTAGTCTGAACGAAGACCTATAGATGTGAGGGAGGGATCCCTACAAGAACTAGGGACTGGGAGAAAGATGGACACCTCCTAGCAGAAATTGTAGCAGTAAAAAGACAAACACACAACATAGAACATAAAGGTCAAAAGACCTAGCTAAACTGACTGAGAAAGGTTACAAAGCACCTGGCTAGCTTAAGAGTAGAAATTACAATGAAGTCCAGCATGGCCAGAAGGGCGGAGCAGGATTAAATAGGCAAAAAGGTCATGTGACCAGCAAAATAGAAAAAACCTAACAGGAGAGTTCTAACAGCAGGCAGAGTAAATCCTTTGCCATGTCAGCTCCTAGTCTTGAGAGGGTCTGTACTGACATTGGTGAGCCGATGGAGATTGGGGTGATGTCACCCCACTCTCAGGAAAAAGACCGCAGGTTTTCTGACGGTTTGTGCTTTTATTGTGGAAAATCTGACCATTTCATTAAGAACTGCGTGCTTCGTATAAACAAAGAAAAAAAAAAGGTCAGTTACGCCCGTATAGCCTGTTTAAACACTAAGGGGGTATTTCTTTCTGCTACTACTGCAGCTCAGGAAGAATTGATTGAATTTCGGGTATTTGTGGATTGTGGTTCTACTCTGAATGTGATTGATGGGGGATTCTTGGAAAAACTTAAATTAAAACCCAAACCTTTGTCATCCCCTATTGCCGTGGCAACTGTCGATGGATCTCCCTGGAAATGTGTTACTCACAAGGTTTATGAATTTCCCCTCACTATTAATGGTATTCACCAAGAAAATTTGGATTTTGTAGTATTAAATAATTTGCCTTCTCCAGTAATTTTGGGGTTACCCTGGTTAAAATTGCACAATCCTGTACTGGATTGGTCTACTAATGAAATTAAGTCCTGGAGCCCGAAGTGTTATGACAAGTGTTGTAACGGGTGCATTACTGCTGTGGATAAAGGGGAATTACCTGTACCTATTCAGGAATTTTGGAAAGTTTTTTCTGAGGAGGAGTCGCAAATTTTGCCTCCCCATAGAGACTATGATTGTACCATTGAATTTGTCCCTGGAGCGACTCTTCCTAAAAGTCGTTTATTTAATCTTACTATTCCTGAGAGAAAGGCTTTGGAGGAATACATACAGACGAGCTTGGCCGCCGGTCATATCAGACCCTCTAAGTCACCTGTGGCTGTTGGATTTTCAAGTCCAAAGGTGCACAAAAAACAGATCCCATACAGATCATCCATATAGCTTCCATTTTTTTTATGGATACATTTCCATTATTAACCTAGAAAACTGTATTTGGTCTTGTGAATGATAATAACTGTTGATGGAAACGAAGGATGGTGTATAGACCACAACTGACCACCAAACTGATGAAAATCATCCATTTTTCTGGATGAAAAGATAAATGTCCCATTCTTGTCTGATGTCAGATTCTCGCTGCTCCACAGTCTGGGAATTCTGCTGGATTTTTTATTTTATAATGCATCAAATGTTTTCTCCTGGTGAAAGGTCTGGACTGCAGGTGGCCGGATCTTCACCTGAACTCTTCCTCTTCGATTCCATGCTGCTGTGATGGATGTAGTATGTGGTTTAGCATTGTCTTGCCAAAATATGCAAAAAAAGATCCAACAAATACACAGAAAAAAAGTATGCAAAAAGAGGGATAACCTAAAAATCTAAAAATAGTCAATGCTTATTAACATGCAAGACATATTAAAAATAGTTAAAAAGCACAAATGGCTGTAAGCCTGTAACATAAATTTTCCAGACCACAGCACTATAGTGCTAGGATCCCAAAAGTTAATACCACCTTAATACAGATATATTACTGTATAATATACCAATAATATGAAAATTGTTACATCAATGACCCAGGCCCTAAAATAAGGGCAAGTATTAAAGTGCATAGTGGGTTAAAGATATAAATAAATAATTACAATAATGCACAAAAGCACAAAATAAAAGATGATAAAGAGGAGTGTATACAACAATTGTATAATAGAGTCAGAAAAGTTGCAGAAAAATCCTACTGCCGGCACAATAGCAAATAGCCACACAGAGTGAAGGTAAATGTGAAGTTTGTGTCACCTGGGTCATAGATATCACAATTTTCATATTATTGGTATAGCTGTGATTTGGGGTATATTCTAATATACCTTTATTAAGGTGGTATCAACTTTTGGTTTCCTAAATTACCTTATTGACAGACAGGGTAGATCCTAGCATTATAGAGCTGCGGTCTGGAAAATTTGTCATTTGTGCTTTTTAAATATTTTTAATATGTCTTGTTTGGCTTGTATGTTAATATACATTGACTATTTTTAGGTGATCCCTCTTTTTGCAACACCTCTGTATAAGGCTCCTCATTGATCACTCCTTTCATGTGTAAGCTGCCCGTGTCAGAGGCACTAATGCAGCCCCAGACCATCAGAGATGCAGGAACTAAGCGCTGATAACAAGCTGGATGGTCCCTCTGCTCTGCAGTCTGCAGGACAAGGCGTCCACAGTTTCCATAAATAATTTCATATTTTTATTCATCCGACCTCAGAACAGTTAATATCTTCTGATCTGATTTCTATGTTCTGCAGTGAATATAATATGGCTAAAAGAGATTTCCAAATCATTACATTCCTGTTCTCTTTACATTTACACAGCGTCGCAAGTTTTTTGGAATTGGGGTTGTAAATATATCTATAAATATTTCTATCTACATGTGTACATCCATCAGAACAACTGCTCTTAGCGATGTCACAGTATCACAGTTCTAGAATGTTGATGTCACACAAGTCATGAAGTCACAATATGAAGAACTGATAAAACTTCTGCTCACGGCCTCCTCCACTGAGGGTTATAGAATTTGTGGAGTGAGGATATATTTGCAATTCTGATTGAGTGAGCAAAATGTTTGAGTATACGCGCAAACGTCGCTTTATTATTGAGTCTATTACAGAGAGCAGCGGTATTGATAACCAGGTGAGTGGCGGATTCTGGAGTATGTTGTCTATTTGAAATTATGGAAATTTGAAGACTTTTTTTTACTTTTTATTATTTCCTTTTCCCAGTTACTGGTCAATAAAAAATGCCGCAGAGTTTTTGCGTCCGACACAGAGGACAGCAGCGGTGATGAGAATCTCCATCAGGTGAGCGCTCACTTCTCTCCAGCACTGTCTGCGGCTCTGGGGGTCTACTGGAGATCAGGGGAAGCCCCATTATGTGATTATGCCACTGTATCACTGCTACTCCTTCATTCTCAAGGTCTTTATATTTCTTTATTTCAGTCTCATCCACTTATTTCAAGGACTCCAAGGAGCCTTGAAGATGAAGATGGTGGCTCTGGTCCCCACCTGCTATACATAGAGTCAGGCATGTAATAAAGCATCTGGAAGGATCATAAATTCCTTCCTGTAAAATAAGAAAATTAGATTTTTATTGATTAGGAAAACTGAATGACACAGAAGTAAATGACGATGTTTGTTCTTTTCTCCAGAGCCCAATTCTCCCCGATTCAGCTTTGTGCAGGAGGAGACAGCAAGGTAATGTATTCCTATATATCAGTTTTATCTGGGTCATGTTCATGTTATCTGGTCGCTAGATGGCGCTATTATTAGCATATTTTCAGATAAGGTGTCAGCTGTGTGTCTGCAGGTCGCGTACGATCTTAGTATATATCCAGTAGTGATGTGTGATCCTCTTTGATGCTTTGTTACCAGGAGACAGGAGCGTCCCATCAATTACTGTTTCCTGAGAAATCTGTCTTCACCCACGTCCAAATATGTCACCGACTTCCGTAAGAACAAACAGGAGCTGGTACGACGCCTGTACAAGTTTTATAACAGGACCGTCTTTGAGAACCAGGTATTCAGTTATAACACACAGCTTGGAATAGGGTTATAGGGGATGAAGGTTTAGAGCTAGGGATAGTGTATCCAGTGTATATAGTATATACCTCTATATTCTGTATGTATAGGGTGATACGAGGCAAAGGGTTAGAGCTAGGGATAGTCTATCCATTGTATATAGTATATACCTCTATATTCTGTATGCATAGGGTGATACGAGGCAAAGGGTTAGAGCTAGGGATAGTGTATCCAGTGTTTATAGCATATACCTCTACATTCTGTATGAATATGGTGATATGAGGCAAAGGGTTAGAGCTAGGGATAGTGTATCCAGTGTATATAGTATATACCTCTATATTCTGTATGTATATGGTGATATGAGGCGAAGGGTTAGAGCTAGGGATAGTGTATCCAGTGTATATAGTATATACCTCTATATTCTGTATGTATATGGTGATACGAGGCGAAGGGTTAGAGCTAGGGATAGTGTATCCAGTGTATATAGCATATACCTCTACATTCTGTATGTATAGGTTGATAGGGGATGAAGGGTTAGAGCTAGGGTTAGTGTATCCAGTGTATATAGTATATACCTCTATATTCTGTACATATATTGTGATAGGATGATAAAGGGTCACAGCTAGGGATGGTGTATCCAGTGTAAATAGCATATACCTCTATATTCTGTAGGTATGGGGTGATATGGGAGATAGTGAGTAGATGGTTAAAGATAGGGTTAGGGTATCCAGTGTACATAGTATATACCTCTATATTCTGTAGGTGTGGGGTGATATTGAAGATACTGAATGGAGGGTTAGAGCTAGGGTTAGTGTATCCAGTGTATATAGTATATACCTCTATATTCTGTAGGTATGGGGTGATGTGGGGGATACTGAATAGAGGGTTAGAGCTAGGGTTAGTGTATCCACTATATACAGTATATACCTCTATATTCTGTATTTCTACTTCCTCTGTAGCTTCCTGCATATATGGACATCAGCTGGAATAAAAGGCTGCGTAAAACAGCTGGTCGCACTGGATTCCTTGAAAACAACGGAGACCGCTACGCCATCATCCAGTTATCGGATAAAGTCTGCGATTCAGCAGGTAGTCGTCACATCCGGCACAATTTCTAGATTAGCTGTGTTGAAATCTTCCCCACATCTTTACTACTGATTGTTATTATATGCTGCTTTGTCCTTAGAACGACTCCGAGACACATTGATTCATGAGATGTGTCATGCTGCCTGCTGGGTCATCGATGGCAATGGAGAACTTGCCCATCACCAACTATGGGAGCAGTATTGTGAGAAGGTCGCACAGATCCACCCTGACCTTCCACCCATTACTGTATTCCACAGTTGGGAGTACCACTACCCGGTGGTGTACCAATGCTCAGGGTGCCAGTACAGGTAAGATACGACTCAAATAAACTATGGACAGACGGGCGTCTGATACTGATCGTGGGTGTATGTGCTACTACCACTGCTTGCTTCATGACTTCTGCAATCAATATGAAGGGGCTCTGTCATTGATGTTGGATGTGTGTGTACCTTTAGGATCAGTCTTTAATATCTTTAATAAGCTTTATCTCCCAATCCAGAGTCGGACGTTGGACGGATTCTCTCGACACCGAGAAGTTTGGGTGTGGCTACTGTGAGAACAAGTTGGTTCTAGTAACCCCAACCTGAGAAGATCCATCAGCGACCATCCAGCTCCATCAATAGTCCGATCATCGGCTCAGCCAAGATAGCAGCACACAGATGAAGTCATCCAGAAGACTAGTGGAAAGTCACATCTCAGTCTTCCACCATTTCTCGGGCGGCACGGTGACTCAGTGGTTAGCACTGGTGTCTGCAGCACTCAGGTGGTGGAAACAAATCCGACCACGGACATCTGCATGGAGTTTGTATGTCCTCCCCGTGTCTGCGTGGGTTTCCTCCGGGTTCTCCGGTTTCCTCCTACACTCCAAAAATATACTGATAGGTTAATTGGCTTATTCCAAATTGTCACTAACATGAATGATGGTTGTCCCTGTACAGCGCTACAGACTATGTCAGCGCTATATTATCGAGGGGAATCAAATTCATCATTAAATACAAATGCTTTAAACAAACTTATTATTGTAATGTTGCCTTGTGTCAGTCATTTCATACACAGATTATTTACAAAAAAGTTATGTCCTATAGTGGGACGTCTGGAGGTGAGAACACGGATTCCGCCATACCTATGGCCAGGGACAGGCATACGGGTGCTAACACCTAAATGGACAGGCAGGACAGGTTTACACTGGTAATATACAGCGTATACACCCACAACGACTCACACACATCAAACCAAGCAAAGTCGTCAAGTTTCAGAGCTCCCATAGAAATTAATGGTGATAGCTGCACTTGTGCACGTGCTGGACCCTCACTGATCTGATATTGATGACCTATTCTAAAGATATTCCACCAATTATCAAACACCTGAATAACTTCTTTATTTAGTTTGAGGAAGTGATTGACCCATTTTTAAGCCACCCACAATCCTTAATCTTTATTCTTCACCTGAAGGTACAATGTGTTAAAAAAAAACAGCTGATTATGGGGCCCATGGGCATTACAAGTATAGGAGACCCGCTCCTTTCTAATGGGAACATTTTTTTATGAGGCCCTTCTCCACGTCTCTTCCAAGGGGCATTGGAGTGACTCCAAATTTTTGGCAGCCCTTGCATTCACTGCATAGGCAAATACAATGGGAGACCCACTTCCTAATAATGGGAACATTGTTTTCAGGTGGCCCTCTGACCTCCACGTCTCTTCCAAGGGGCATTGGAGTGCCTCCAAATTTTTGGCAACCCTTGCATTCACTGCATAGGCAAACACAATGGGAGACCTACTTCCAAATAATGGGAAATTTGTTTTCAGGAGGCCCTCCTCTAAGTCTCTTCAAATGGGTATTGGGGTGCGTCCAAATTTCAGAGTGGTATTGGGTTGCGTCCAAATTTTGGGCAGCCCTGCCACTCACTGCATACGCAATAACAGTATAGGAGACCTACTCTTTGGTAATGGGAACAATAAAACATAGCCGGCTGATGGCTCTCTAACAATAATGAGGGCCGATTGCTGGCCCTTTAAGAATAGTAAAGACCGCCTGATGAACATTGTTGACAGAAATGACCTGGGAGTCAGAAATTCTTCCAGGGGTCTTTCCCATACTGTCCCCATGTCATTTGAGCACTGTTCCCATCGATTTGGGCAATTTCCAATCTGAAGACCGCCGGGGGGAGGCGCCTGAAAAATGCTCGAGTTTCCCATAGACTTACATTGGGCTCGTTGCTCGGGTCGAGCACCTGAGTATTCCAATGTGCTGGGCCCGAGCATCGAGCACCCGAGCATTTTAGTGCTCGCCCATCACTACTCATAAGAGCACATTTATCTTTACAAACAACAGAACAGTGATAGCAGTTACATCTGTGTTCTGATACCTTAGCTCCCCAATAAGACATGGGAGGAAATCAATACTTTACAAGCTGCTCTGTGGCTGGGGGCACTGGTAAAATAGTGTCTTATTGTCATGCAAGGTGAGGGAAGGAACAGTGTACAAGGACAGGAATAGGGGGAAGGGGAAGGGAGCCCAACATCTAGAGAAAGGGGGAGTGGAGACCCCTAGGCAGATCTAATATCACCCTGACTACCCTATTATCCTTATATAGGTTCATCTCCAATCACAGAGCAGGAAGCTTAATCCCTGAATGTCCCTAGAGCTAGGCCCTAGGTAGGGAGGGACACTATATGAGGGGCAGCTATTGATAAGTGTTACTTCTCTTTTCTTTACATGATACCAGATTGATGGTGCTATTGTAGGCTGATGTTCTTCATAGACTTGTGTGAACAGCCCCTATTATATTCTTGCTCTGATGATTCAGAAGTTTGCTGTATATACCTTACCACTTACCTTACCACTATCTTCATCCCAACCCTAGCCCACTTCTTCAACCTGTCACTAACAACTGGTGTCTTCCCCTCATGCTTCAAACATGCCTCAATCACACCCATCCTCAAAAGGCCCTCCCTTGACCCATCCTCTGTGTCTAGCTATCGCCCCATATCACTTCTCCCCTATGCCTCAAAACTACTGGAACAACATGTCCACTCTGAGCTGTCCTCCCACCTCTCCTCCTGCTCCCTCTTCGACCGCCTTCAAACTGGTTTCCGACCACTCCATTCTACTGAAACTGTACTGACTAAAGTCACCAACGACCTACTAACCGCCAAATCTAAGCGACACTACTCTGTCCTCCTCCTCCTAGACCTGTCATCTGCCTTTGACACAGTGGATCATTCTCTCTTACTACAGACTCTCCCATCTCTCGGCATCACAGAGTTAGCCCTATTCTGGATCTCCTCATACCTAACAGACAGGACATTCAGTGTCTCTCACTCACACACCACCTCCTCATCTCGCCCCCTATCTGTCGGTGTCCCCCAAGGTTCAGTTCTGGGACCGCTGCTCTTCTCCATCTACACCTTAGGCCTGGGACAGCTCATAGAATCTCATGGCTTTCATTATCACCTCTATGCTGATGACACACAGATCTACCTCTCTGGACCCGATATCACCTCCTTGCTAACCAAAATCCCACAATGTCTGTCTGATATTTCATCCTTCTTCTCTGCCAGATTTCTGAAACTTAACATGGACAAAACAGAATTCATCATCTTTCCGCCATCTCATTCAACCCCCCCAACTGACCTATCTATCAACGTCAATTGACGCGCCCCCTGGGCCGCGTGGGGAACCCGGAACTGGGCCTTATGTGGGACGCTGGGGGTTGTAGTCACCGTGGCGGCAACCCGGTCCCGTGGCTCAGGGTGGTCAAACCAGTGGCAGTCTATTTGTAAGATTTTAGGATAATTGTCCGACTACGCCACCCGTGGATTGCGGTCAGGATGAACCGCAGCTGCAAGGCAGACCGCTGAGGCTTGTGTTATGGGTGCAGCAGAGTGTAGTACAACTCCCCACGGGAGGAGTATAGCCTCAGGGCAGTGTAGAGTGAGATGATGGGAGTGATGGTGCACGGGCGTCCCAATACTAGTAGTGCTGACGCGGTGAGAAAGAACAGAGACAAGGTGTTGCAGTTCAGGTTCTTTACTCACAGTTCTCATCCAGGTCACTTGTGCACAGATAGGACCGCCCGAGCCATGCTGCGTCCACCAGGCAGGGGGCTCGATCAACCCCAGGCAATTCCGGAGTGTGGCACAGGACTCCCTTCTATCCTTTCGTCAGCCGTGCCCCACCAGTGACACTACCTCTGTCCAGCTGCCTCGGGTCTTCTCCTGGGAGGACTGGGTGTCCACTTCCCTGACCCTATGTGGTGTGCCTTTCTAGTAGGTGTAGTGAGGGGTCGCACCAGTAAATGATCACGACCACCGGTTCTTGGTTAAGGATTAGTCACCTCCACCAACTTGGGATCCGATACCCTGTTCTGCCAACCCGTCACCCGTAATCTCCTGGGTCCTTAGGGTTCCTTCCGCCTTCGTGTCTCTGGGCCTTTCTACACTTAGGGTACTTCTCTTTCTTTGCTGTTCCTTTCTGTTTCTGATCCTTTCTTCTGGCTCCGGCCTTCACCCTAGGCCTGTCCCGTGGAGCTGGGCCCAGACTGAGCCACAGCTCCCTGTCAGCCCTCTCTGGCTGAACTCCTCTTCTCTTCTCCTCCTGCCTGAACTCACCCAGAACTAAGATGGTGCCCACCTTATATACCTTCCCCTAGTGTATGAGCCCAGGTGACTTGCAACCAATGGGCTCCTACCTATGCCCAGAAACCGTCCCCTCCTGCTCCTACATCACTGGGTTTTCCTCCCCCCTCCCCACTCCAGCCAGGGACATGTTCTGTCGTGCCTGCATTACTGTACTAATGGGAGCACCGTTGAGCTGTCCCCCGGAAATGGGGTGTGTGTGATGCATGCAGCTAACTGAGTCCCGGCCCACACACCATCCTTACTCGGGAGTGGGATATCACACCTCTGGTTGAGGTGCAATACCTCTGTAGCGACCAAACCCACGGGGCGTTACACAATGGCTGCTCACTCTCCCCAGTCCCTCAAGCTCACTGCCTTGGGGTAACCCTGGACTCTGAACTCTCCTTCAAACCACATATCCAAGCCCTTTCCACTTCCTGCCGACTCCAACTCAAAAATATCTCCCGGATCCGCACATTCCTCAACCATGAAACTGCAAAAACACTAGTGCACGCCCTCATCATCTCCCACCTTGACTACTGCAACCTGCTGCTCTGTGGCCTCCCCTCTAACACTCTCGCACCCCTCCAATCTATTCTAAACTCTGCTGCCCGACTAATCCACCTGTCCCCCCGCTATTCCCCGGCCTCTCCTCTCTGTCAACCTCTCCACTGGCTCCCCATTGCTCAGAGACTCCAGTTCAAGACCCTAACCATGACATACAAAGCCATTCACAACCTGTCTCCTCCATATATCTCTGACCTAGTCTCCCGTTACATACCCGCACGCAACCTCCGATCCTCACAAGATCTCCTTCTCTACTCCCCACTTATCTCCTCCTCCCACAACCGTATACAAGATTTCTTCCATGCTTCCCCCCTACTCTGGAACTCTCTACCCCAACGTATCAGACTCTCGCCTACCGTGGAAACCTTCAAAAGGAACCTGAAGACCCACCTCTTCCAACAAGCCTACAACCTGCAGTAACCACCGCTCCACCATACAGCTGCATGACCAGCTCTACCCTCACCTACTGTATCCTCACCCAACCCTTGTAGATTGTGAGCCCTCGCGGGCAGGGTCCTCGCTTCTCCTGTACCAGTCGCTGTCACATTGTGTTCAAGATTATTGTAATTGTTCTTGTATTATACCCCCTTTTCACATGTAAAGCGCCATGGAATAAATGGCGCTATAATAATAAATAATAATAATAATATATGATACCTCTCTGTGGAGAATTAGCTTTAGGGATTCTCTTAACAATATAAGAAAAAAAAGATTAACCACTGCATGTGATAGGGGTTATATACTGGGCTCAGGTAATGATTGACAGAACTTATTCATGAATTTATAAGCCCTACTAGCCCAGTTATTTGTAGTTATGTATTGTCTCTAAATTTCCCTAGAGCTGTCATTTTGATTTATTGAACAGTTGTCGTCTTTTAATGTTTATTGAAATGGTCGGCCTCTGAATCTATACGTTCACTTCTTCCTATCTTTTTTCACGACTGTAGTTTTGTATTTATTAGGATAAATGTATTTATTAGTATAGGAGAATTTTTAGGGACATAAGGGACACCGTCGTTGAGCAGGGGCGCCACTTAACACAAATTAGGGTGCCAACCTCCTCTGCCAGGAAGGTAGAGACTAGAGATGAGCGTTGTTCGACTCGAACTGTTCGCCAATCTCAAATTCGAGCTGTTTTGGGCGGTGTTCGAGCCGTTCGGCGAACACGAACGATTTGAGAAAAATTCGGCTGTTCGAGGTTATGTTCGATAACTGTTCGTGCACCAAAATCATAACTGGATTTTTTCTCAGTAATGATGAAAATTAATGTTAATACGCAGTTTGAGTGTACAGCGGGGCGGGGGGAGGGGCAGGGGATGGATCTCTGCAGGAATAATGAAGATCTCCACTTTTTTTTCTCTTTCCCGCATTTACAGTGGGGAGGTGCAATCTGTCAGCCTATCAGCAGCGCACACACGGAGCGAAGTGCTTTTTTTCACACAAGCAAGGGCATGTGTCATTGGCAGTGTATGTCACATGTCCTTGCCCTATAAGACCAAGCCATTTTCCCCGTCGCCACCATTTTCTCACTGCTGCAGCTGCGTGTTAGACGGCACCGCTGTTGCTGTGTGCGCTATACCTTGTTAATTTCAAGCCAATTTTCGCACAAATCTACAGATAGCTTGGGAGTAGGGAATAGTTGTGATTGCAGTCCTTTTAAGGACTAGGTTACAGCATTTCCTACGACTTTTATCAGGCAGGTCTGTGCTCTTAAATAGATAGATTGTGGGAGTAAAGACTAATTGTAATTGGAGTCCTTTTCAGGACTAGGTTACATCAGTTCCTATCAGTTTTTGCCAGGCAGGTCTGTGCCAGTGCTGTGCAAGTTTTTTTCACAGCATTTGGCTGAATCTAGCAAAGCTAATCCTTTTTGGTGTATTGCAGAGTGTGTTAGTCAGTGGAGTAGCCTATCTGTGTTGCAAGATATACCACCTGTGTATAGAATACCAATTTTTTTACTGCACCTAGTGAAGTAAAATCTTTTGGGCATAGCATCATTCTATTAGTCCATCTATACTGACCTCCATCAGGTTGCAAATTGAATATAATTTTTTTCTGCATCTAGCTCTGAAAAAATATTGGGCTTCTAGCTGTGTGTGGGACTTGTTGTATTAGTCCATCTATACTGACCTCCATCAGGTTGCAAACTGAATATATTTTTTTCTCCATCTACCTCTGAAAAAATATTGGGCTTCTAGCTGTGTGTGGGACTTGTTCTATTAATCCATCTATACAGACCTCCATCAGGTTGCAAACTGAATATATTTTTTTCTGCATCTACCTCTGAAAAAATATTGGGCTTCTAGCTGTGTGTGGGACTTGTTGTATTAGTCCATCTATACTGACCTCCATCAGGTTGCAAACTGAATATATTTTTTTCTGCATCTACCTCTGAAAAAATATTGGGCTTCTAGCTGTGTGTGGGACTTGTTCTATTAATCCATCTATACAGACCTCCATCAGGTTGCAAACTGAATATATTTTTTTCTGCATCTACCTCTGAAAAAATATGTGGCCTTCTAGCAGTGTGTGGGACTTTCTCTATTAGTCCATCTATACTGACCTCCATCAGGTTGCAAACTGAATATAATTTTTTTCTGCATCTAGCTCTGAAAAAATATTTGGCCTTCTAGCAGTGTGTGGGACTTTCTCTATTAGTCCATCTATACTGACCTCCATCAGGTTGCAAATTAAAAATAATTTTTATCTGCATCTACAGTACCTCTGAAAAAATATTTGGGCTTCTAGCTGTGTGTGGGACTTGTTCTATAAGTCCATCTATACTGACCTCCATCAGGTTGCAAATTGAATATAATTTTTATCTGCATCTAGCTCTGAAAAAATATTTGGCCTTCTAGCAGTGTGTGGGACTTTCTCTATTAGTCCATCTATACTGACCTCCATCAGGTTGCAAATTGAATATAATTTTTATCTGCATCTAGCTCTGAAAAAATATTTGGCCTTCTAGCAGTGTGTGGGACTTTCTCTATTAGTCCATCTATACTGACCTCCATCAGGTTGCAAATTAAAAATAATTTTTATCTGCATCTACCTCTGAAAAAATATTTGGGCTTCTAGCTGTGTGTGGGACTTGTTCTATTACTCCATCTATACTGACCTCCATCAGGTTGCAAACTGAATATTTTTTTTTCTGCATCTACCTCTGAAAAAATATTGGGCTTCTAGCTGTGTGTGGGACTTGTTGTATTAGACCATCTATACTGACCGCCATCAGGTTGCAAATTAAAAATAATTTTTATCTGCATCTACAGTACCTCTGAAAAAATATTTGGGCTTCTAGCTGTGTGTGGGACTTGTTCTATTAGTCCATCTATACTGACCTCCATCAGGTTGCAAATTGAATATAATTTTTATCTGCATCTAGCTCTGAAAAAATATTTGGCCTTCTAGCAGTGTGTGGGACTTTCTCTATTAGTCCATCTATACTGACCTCCATCAGGTTGCAAATTAAAAATAATTTTTATCTGCATCTAGCTCTGAAAAAAATATTTGGCCTTCTAGCAGTGTGTGGGACTTTCTCTATTAGTCCATCTATACTGACCTCCATCAGGTTGCAAATTAAAAATAATTTTTATCTGCATCTACAGTACCTCTGAAAAAATATTTGGGCTTCTAGCTGTGTGTGGGACTTGTTCTATTAGTCCATCTATGCTGACCTCCATCAGGTTGCAAATTGAATATAATTTTTATCTGCATCTAGCTCTGAAAAAATATTTGGCCTTCTAGCAGTGTGTGGGACTTTCTCTATTAGTCCATCTATACTGACCTCCATCAGGTTGCAAATTGAATATAATTTTTATCTGCATCTAGCTCTGAAAAAATATTTGGCCTTCTAGCAGTGTGTGGGACTTTCTCTATTAGTCCATCTATACTGACCTCCATCAGGTTGCAAATTAAAAATAATTTTTATCTGCATCTACCTCTGAAAAAATATTTGGGCTTCTAGCTGTGTGTGGGACTTGTTCTATTACTCCATCTATACTGACCTCCATCAGGTTGCAAACTGAATATATTTTTTTCTGCATCTACCTCTGAAAAAATATTGGGCTTCCAGCTGTGTGTGGGATTTGTTGTATCAGTCCATCTATACTGACCTCCATCAGGTTGCAAATTAAAAATAATTTTTATCTGCATCTACAGTACCTCTGAAAAAATATTTGGGCTTCTAGCTGTGTGTGGGATTTGTTCTATTAGTCCATCTATACTGACCTCCATCAGGTTGCAAATTGAATATAATTTTTATCTGCATCTAGCTCTGAAAAAATATTTGGCCTTCTAGCAGTGTGTGGGACTTTCTCTATTAGTCCATCTATACTGACCTCCATCAGGTTGCAAATTAAAAATAATTTTTATCTGCATCTAGCTCTGAAAAAATATTTGGCCTTCTAGCAGTGTGTGGGACTTTCTCTATTAGTCCATCTATACTGACCTCCATCAGGTTGCAAATTGAATATAATTTTTATCTGCATCTAGCTCTGAAAAAATATTTGGCCTTCTAGCAGTGTGTGGGACTTTCTCTATTAGTCCATCTATACTGACCTCCATCAGGTTGCAAATTAAAAATAATTTTTATCTGCATCTACCTCTGAAAAAATATTTGGGCTTCTAGCTGTGTGTGGGACTTGTTCTATTACTCCATCTATACTGACCTCCATCAGGTTGCAAACTGAATATTTTTTTTTCTGCATCTACCTCTGAAAAAATATTGGGCTTCTAGCTGTGTGTGGGACTTGTTGTATTAGACCATCTATACTGACCTCCATCAGGTTGCAAATTAAAAATAATTTTTATCTGCATCTACAGTACCTCTGAAAAAATATTTGGGCTTCTAGCTGTGTGTGGGACTTGTTCTATTAGTCCATCTATACTGACCTCCATCAGGTTGCAAATTGAATATAATTTTTATCTGCATCTAGCTCTGAAAAAATATTTGGCCTTCTAGCAGTGTGTGGAACTTTCTCTATTAGTCCATCTATACTGACCTCCATCAGGTTGCAAATTAAAAATAATTTTTATCTGCATCTAGCTCTGAAAAAATATTTGGCCTTCTAGCAGTGTGTGGGACTTTCTCTATTAGTCCATCTATACTGACCTCCATCAGGTTGCAAATTAAAAATAATTTTTATCTGCATCTACAGTACCTCTGAAAAAATATTTGGGCTTCTAGCTGTGTGTGGGACTTGTTCTATTAGTCCATCTATGCTGACCTCCATCAGGTTGCAAATTGAATATAATTTTTATCTGCATCTAGCTCTGAAAAAATATTTGGCCTTCTAGCAGTGTGTGGGATTTTCTCTATTAGTCCATCTATACTGACCTCCATCAGGTTGCAAATTGAATATAATTTTTATCTGCATCTAGCTCTGAAAAAATATTTGGCCTTCTAGCAGTGTGTGGGACTTTCTCTATTAGTCCATCTATACTGACCTCCATCAGGTTGCAAATTAAAAATAATTTTTATCTGCATCTACAGTACCTCTGAAAAAATATTTGGGCTTCTAGCTGTGTGTGGGACTTGTTCTATTAGTCCATCTATGCTGACCTCCATCAGGTTGCAAATTGAATATAATTTTTATCTGCATCTAGCTCTGAAAAAATATTTGGCCTTCTAGCAGTGTGTGGGACTTTCTCTATTAGTCCATCTATACTGACCTCCATCAGGTTGCAAATTGAATATAATTTTTATCTGCATCTAGCTCTGAAAAAATATTTGGCCTTCTAGCAGTGTGTGGGACTTTCTCTATTAGTCAATCTATACTGACCTCCATCAGGTTGCAAATTAAAAATAATTTTTATCTGCATCTACCTCTGAAAAAATATTTGGGCTTCTAGCTGTGTGTGGGACTTGTTCTATTACTCCATCTATACTGACCTCCATCAGGTTGCAAACTGAATATATTTTTTTCTGCATCTACCTCTGAAAAAATATTGGGCTTCCAGCTGTGTGTGGGATTTGTTGTATCAGTCCATCTATACTGACCTCCATCAGGTTGCAAATTAAAAATAATTTTTATCTGCATCTACAGTACCTCTGAAAAAATATTTGGGCTTCTAGCTGTGTGTGGGACTTGTTCTATTAGTCCATCTATACTGACCTCCATCAGGTTGCAAATTGAATATAATTTTTATCTGCATCTAGCTCTGAAAAAATATTTGGCCTTCTAGCAGTGTGTGGGACTTTCTCTATTAGTCCATCTATACTGACCTCCATCAGGTTGCAAATTAAAAATAATTTTTATCTGCATCTAGCTCTGAAAAAATATTTGGCCTTCTAGCAGTGTGTGGGACTTTCTCTATTAGTCCATCTATACTGACCTCCATCAGGTTGCAAATTGAATATAATTTTTATCTGCATCTAGCTCTGAAAAAATATTTGGCCTTCTAGCAGTGTGTGGGACTTTCTCTATTAGTCCATCTATACTGACCTCCATCAGGTTGCAAATTAAAAATAATTTTTATCTGCATCTAGCTCTGAAAAAATATTTGGCCTTCTAGCAGTGTGTGGGACTTTCTCTATTAGTCCATCTATACTGACCTCCATCAGGTTGCAAATTAAAAATAATTTTTATCTGCATCTACAGTACCTCTGAAAAAATATTTGGGCTTCTAGCTGTGTGTGGGACTTGTTCTATTAGTCCATCTATGCTGACCTCCATCAGGTTGCAAATTGAATATAATTTTTATCTGCATCTAGCTCTGAAAAAATATTTGGCCTTCTAGCAGTGTGTGGGATTTTCTCTATTAGTCCATCTATACTGACCTCCATTAGGTTGCAAATTGAATATAATTTTTATCTGCATCTAGCTCTGAAAAAATATTTGGCCTTCTAGCAGTGTGTGGGACTTTCTCTATTAGTCCATCTATACTGACCTCCATCAGGTTGCAAATTAAAAATAATTTTTATCTGCATCTACCTCTGAAAAAATATTTGGGCTTCTAGCTGTGTGTGGGACTTGTTCTATTACTCCATCTATACTGACCTCCATCAGGTTGCAAACTGAATATATTTTTTTCTGCATCTACCTCTGAAAAAATATTGGGCTTCCAGCTGTGTGTGGGATTTGTTGTATTAGTCCATCTATACTGACCTCCATCAGGTTGCAAATTAAAAATAATTTTTATCTGCATCTACAGTACCTCTGAAAAAATATTTGGGCTTCTAGCTGTGTGTGGGACTTGTTCTATTAGTCCATCTATACTGACCTCCATCAGGTTGCAAATTGAATATAATTTTTATCTGCATCTAGCTCTGAAAAAATATTTGGCCTTCTAGCAGTGTGTGGGACTTTCTCTATTAGTCCATCTATACTGACCTCCATCAGGTTGCAAATTAAAAATAATTTTTATCTGCATCTAGCTCTGAAAAAATATTTGGCCTTCTAGCAGTGTGTGGGACTTTCTCTATTAGTCCATCTATACTGACCTCCATCAGGTTGCAAATTAAAAATAATTTTTATCTGCATCTACCTCTGAAAAAATATTTGGGCTTCTAGCTGTGTGTGGGACTTGTTCTATTAATCCATCTATACAGACCTCCATCAGGTTGCAAACTGAATATAATTTTTTTCTGCATCTAGCTCTGAAAAAATATTTGGCCTTCTAGCAGTGTGTGGGACTTGTTCTATTAGTCCACCTATACTGACCTCCATCAGGTTGCAAATTCAAAATAATTTTTTGTCTGCATCTAGCTCTGAAAAAATATTTGGCCTTCTAGCAGTGTGTGTGACTTTCTCTATTAGTCCATCTATACTGACCTCCATCAGGTTGCAAACTGAATATATTTTTTTTCTGCATCTACCTCTGAAAAAATATTGGGCTTGTAGCTGTGTGTGGGACTTGTTCTATTAATCCATCTATACAGACCTCCATCAGGTTGCAAACTGAATAAAAAAAATTTCTGCATCTACCTCTGAAAAAATATTTGGGCTTCTAGCTGTGTGTGGGACTTGTTCTATTAGTCCGTCTATACTGACCTCCATCAGGTTGCAAATTGAATATAATTTTTTTCTGCATCTAACCCAGCCAATAGTTTTGGCCTAATACCACAGTTTGGCCACTCAGCTCTGCTCGGTTCTCATCCATTGTTTTTTTGTGCAAACAACTCCAGAGTTGTGAATTAGTTAACCACCAAAATGAGTGGAAAAAGGCCTGCTGCTGGTGGAAAGGGGAATAGGCGTGTTGGGAAGGGGAAAAAAGGTTGTGTCCGTGGGGTAGGTGTTAAAGCAACAGTAACATCTGCAGAAGAAAGACCATCTTCCAGCCAAACTAAAATGTCTACTTCTTTTAGCGGACAATGTGATAAGATCCCTTTCTTACGGCCACGCCAATCGCTACAAATTCCAGATGAGGCACAAAAACAGCAGGTGCTTCAACGGATATCAAGTGCTCCTTTAAGTGGGCTCTCCTCCACATCAACTTCAACATCACAAATACTCCAGTCCTCAAAGGTGTCACCCCAATCGCACTTGCTTCCTCACAGCTCCCAAATCTCCAGCTGCCCGTCTGAGTATGAGGTAGAACAGATGGTTGAGTCTGCAGAGCTGTTTACTCATACTATAGCCTGGGAATCAGAGGTCGACTCCAGCGCTTCTGTGAATCCAGACGAGGAAATGATCTGCACTGATGCCCAGAATCTTTATGAGTCGGATCCAGGACCAGACGCAGAAGGTTCTGACCATAATGTAGGCCCTCATTCCCAAACTGTAACTCCTGTTGGTGGAGACAATGAGGAAGACGATGATGAGACTCAAATACCTGTTGGAGCGACAACTTTAGTTTTTTGTCAGGGCAGGAACAGGTTGGCTCTGAGGACGACGGGTGTGATAACGCACAGGGTGATGATGATGAGGTTGGAGATCCCACTTACTGTCAACCCACAGTCAGCCAAGAGATGAGGTCAGCAGAGGAGGTGGAGGAAGATGCTAGTGACGACGAGGTCAGGTTGCGCCTTCCTGGACAGAGACGTAGTACTGGAAGCACGTCAACAACTGCATCCTCAAACACAACTCTGCCTCTCACCACAAGTCGTGGTGGCTCTTCAGGTCGCATGGGTGCTAAGCCTTGCATAGCCTGGGCATTTTTTCAGATCGATAAAGATGACCCAACTTGTGTTATCTGTAACATTTGTCAGCAAAAGCTAAGTAGAGGCCAAAAAATACATAGTTTGAGTACTTCATGCATGAACCGGCACATGGACATGAAGTATAAGTTGCAGTGGGAAGCTCAGTGTGCTACAATGCGGCCTAGCCGGCCGGGCCAACCACCGTCTGCCATATCTTGTGCATCCGCGGCCTCTTCATCCTCTGTGACTGGGGGGACAGCAGTCACACCTGTTTTGGGGCGCAGACCTGCCACCTCTTTACCCGCAACAGCCAGCGTGATTGGCAGGTCATCATTTTCTTTGGAGGTGGTAACACCAGCTGGTGTTGAGCGCTGTCCGACATCGATAGCACCACCTTTGGATCAAGGCAACCTAACATATCCGCCTGCATCTTCCTCACAGACCGGCAGTTTGCCGGGGACACCCTTATCAACCCCGTCTAAGCACAATAGCCAGCCCTCGGTCCCTCAGATATGGACAAGTAAAAGACCATTTCCTCCTAGCCATGAGAAAGCTAAGAGGTTGAATTTCACCATCTGCAAGCTCTTGGCTGCAGAAATGCTGCCTTTCCGCCTGGTGGACACAGAGGATTTTCGAGACCTTATGTCCGTCGCAGTGCCCCAGTACCAGATGCCCAGTCGGCACTACTTCTCAAAGAAAGGTGTGCCTGCGCTCCACCAGCATGTCGCACACAACATCACCGCTTCTTTGAGAAACTCTGTGTGTGACAGGGTGCATTTCACCACAGACACTTGGACGAGTAGGCATGGACAGGGGCGTTACATGTCGCTGACTGGGCACTGGGTAACTATGGTGACAGCAGGACAAGGGGCTGCTGTCCAAGTCTTGCCGTCCCCACGAGTTGTGCGTCAATCCTCTTTATGTCAAAGTTCCTCCACTGCTTCTGCCTCCTCAACCTCCTCTCGGTCTTCCACCTGCACCCAAAGCCTGTCTGGTCATGCCACAAGCTTTCTAACTGCGCAGAAGGGATCCTGCACACCTCCTTACTATGCTGGCAGTAGGGCTCAACGTCATCAGGCGGTTTTTACATTGAAATGTCTGGGAAATGTGAGTCAGACAGCTGAGGAGTTGTGGTCAGCTCTGGAGAACCAATTTCATGAATGGTTGTCTCCACTGGACCTGAAACCAGGGAAGGCCGTGTGCGACAATGCTGCAAACCTGGGTGCGGCCCTTCGCCGGGGCAATGTCACACACGTGCCTTGTATGGCTCACGTGTTGAACCTGGTTGTCCAGCAATTTTTAGCCCACTATCCCAGACTAGATGGCCTTCTGCAGAGGGCACGGTCACTGTGTGCTCACTTCCGCCGTTCGCATCCCGCAGCTCAGCGATTTACATCTCTACAGAAGTCGTTGGGCCTGCCACTTCACCGGCTAAAATGCGATGTGCCTACCCGGTGGAATTCAACTCTGCACATGTTGCAGCGACTGTGGCAGCACCGACAAGCCCTGGTGCAATACGTTCTGATGTATAGCCTGGGCCAACGAGATCCAGAGGTGGGGCAAATCACGCTGGAGGAGTGGTCTCAGATCAGGGACCTATGCACCCTTCTGCACAGTTTTGAAATGGCGACGAAGATGTTTAGTGCTGACGATGCCATTATCAACATGACTATTCCGGTGATTTACATGCTGGAGCACATGTTAAACAGAATTCGGAGTCAGGTGGTGGCACAAGAGGAGGTGGAGGAAGTAGAGGAGGAGGAGTTGTATGCAGAAGGGCTAACATCTGCAAGGTCCAGACGGTCGGCAGCACCAAGGCGGCAGGCATGTGAGGGTGGGGGAGATGGTTTTACCAGGGCGCATGGTAGCAGCCAAACTAGTGAGGAAGGTGCAGGAGCCAAGGAAGAAAAACCAGGGGAGGAGTCCTGAGGAGATAATTTGCATATTCCCACTGCATTTTGGGGTAAGTGAAGAGTCTCCGCGAGCTCAAAGAACACTGGATTTTGGCTGTTGGAGCTGAAAAGAGGACATCGGTAAACCGCGCGCCGCTAGGCGCGCGCATTTTGAAGCTTTTTTTTTAAGCTTTTTTCACTGTTTTCAGAACATTAACAATAAGAACATGGAAGAGTCCAGGAGCCATTTGGTGAGCTGCATATCCTGCTACATGTTCACAGACTTGCCAGTGGAAAAGCCAAACTTCACATGCCAGAAATGCAAGCTTGTGTCCCTGTTGGAGGAAAAGTTGCGAAATCTAGAAGAGAGGTTAACTACCTTGAAAATCATTAAGGAAGGTGAAGAGTTCTTAGACAGAGCAGAATTATCTCTTCATGATTCAGAAAGAGAAGAAATTCGAACTGCACCTGACGAAACAGAGGAATGGAAGCATGTGACCCACAGAAGCAGGAGGATCGAGAGGCAGTCAGCACCCATACTGCTCAGGAACCAGTACCAGGCTCTCACGCAGGAGAACCATGAAGAAATACAGCAAAATAAGACTTTGCCAGCAATGAATAACCTTGTAAGCCCTCAGAATCCTCCTGGATGGAGAAAGAAGAATGTTGTGAAGAAAAAACGGAGAGTGGTGGTCATGGGGGATTCCCCGCTTAAGAGTAACAGAGGCCGCTATCTGCAGACCAGACATAACCTCAAGAGAAATGTGCTGTCTTCCAGGAGCAAAAATTAAAGATGTGTCTGACAGGATATCAAGACTCTTCAGACCTACAGATCACTACCCATTCCTGCTAATACATGTGGGGACAAATGACACCGCAAGAAAGGACCTGGAAACCATCTGCAGTGACTTTGAAGACTTAGGCAAGAAAGTGAAAGAATTGGGAGCGCAGGTGGTATTCTCATCCATCCTCCCAGTGGATGGCCATGGAACAATGAGGTGGAATAAGATTCTACAGGTGAACAACTGGCTACGTCGATGGTGCCGTCAACAAGGATTTGGATTTCTGGATCACGGAATGAATTACCTATACGATGGACTACTTGCTAGAGATGGGGTGCACTTTACGAAGACTGGAAAACATGTATTTGGAAGTCGCCTTGCTACACTCATCAGAAGAGCTTTAAACTAGAACAATGTGGGAAGGGAAGCAAAAGGCCAGAAAAAGCCATACAGCTGACAAATACTATTGAGATCTCTGCTACTGGAAGTGGAAAAGAAGAACAAAGACAAAACAATTTAAATAATAAAAATATGGGAGGAAGAGAAACCAATCACAAACTAAAATGTTTTTATACAAATGCACAAAGCATGGGCAACAAACAAGGAGAATTGGAACTACTAATGCAGGAAAGGGAATATGATGTCATTGGAATCACTGAAACTTGGTGGGACGATACACATGATTGGAATAAAAGGCTAAAAGGATACAACTTATTTGCAAGAAACAGACTTAATAAACGAGGAGGAGGTGTCGCATTGTATGTTAGAAAAGCGTATATCTGCACAGAGATTGAAGCTTCAGAGACTGGGAGTTCTGTGGAAACTGTTTGGGTAAGAATACAAGGAGAGAACAACGGAAAGGACACCATTGTAGGCATTTACTACAGGCCACCTGGGCAAGCTGAAGATATGGATGAACTCTTTATGTATCAAATGACCAAGTTCTCCAAAAAATATGACATAGTGGTCATGGGAGATTTCAACTATCCAGACATTTGTTGGGAATCTCTCTCAAGTAAAACTAACAGGTCAAGCAAATTCTTATCCTCTCTTGCTGACAACTTTATCTTCCAAAAGAGGAAGGGGATCTGCTACTTTGGATCTAATCCTTATAAACAGAGAGGAAATGGTTGAGGAGGTAAAGGTGGCTGGGACCCTAGGAGGCAGCGATCATGCTATTATAGAATTTTGGATAACTAGAGGAGGAAGACATGTGAAGACTCAAACTTCAAGGTTAGATATTAGAAAGGCAGATTTTAAGAGACTCAGAAAGAGAATAGGAGGGATCCAATGGCTGGATGTCCTTAAGGACAAAAATGTCCAGGAAGGATGGGAAATTTTTAAAAATGAGATTCTCAAAGCACAATCGTTAACAATCCCGAAAAGTAGGAAGAATGGGAAGCATTTAAGGAAACCAGGATGGATGAACACAGAACTTAAACACATGCTAAAAAGAAAGAAAGAAATGTTTATTAAATGGAAAGAGGGAGGCATATCTAAAGAAGATTATAATGCAGTCTGCAGATCCTGCAGGGCACGTATCCGGTTAACTAAAGCTGACAATGAATTAAGGCTTGCAAGAGATGTCAAAAGCAATAAAAAAGGATTTTGGAGGTATGTCAAAAGTAAAAGAATAGTCAAAGATGCTATAGGATTTTTACAGGATGAAAATGGAGAAATGGTAAGAGAGGATGTTGAGAAGGCCGAACTTTTTAATTCCTATTTTGCATCTGTTTTCTCTCAGAAAGAAAATATAACATCAACTGATCTTCACTGTCCTTTTAAAGGAATAGAGGAATCCAAGTTATCTGTAAACAGAAAGATTGTGAGGGAATATTTAGCTAACATAAATGAGTTCAAGTCTCCAGGTCCAGATGAATTACACCCCAGAGTACTGAAGGAGATCGTAGAAGAAATTTTAGAACCACTCTCCATAATCTTTGAAAATTCTTGGAGAACAGGAGAAGTCCCAGAAGACTGGAGAAGAGCAAATGTTGTTCCTATCTTCAAAAAGGGGAAGAAGGTGGACCCAGGGAACTATAGGCCGGTGAGTCTGACTTCTATACCAGGAAAGATCTTTGAACAAATTATTAAACAACATGTATGTAAGTACATGGATAAGAATGAAGTGATTAACCAGAGTCAGCATGGGTTTGTAACTAACAAGTCATGTCAGACTAACTTAATTTCCTTCTATGACAGAATCACTGACTGGGTGGATCAGGGAAATGCTGTAGATATAGTATATCTTGACTTCAGCAAAGCATTTGACAAAGTATCTCACACCATCCTTATTGAAAAAATGACCAAGTATGCAATGGACCAGGCAACTGTTAGGTGGATTCATAACTGGCTTAGTGATCGGACTCAAAGGGTGGTTGTAAATGGCTTCACATCCAGCTGGATGAATGTCTCAAGTGGGGTACCACAGGGCTCCGTCCTGGGGCCTGTATTGTTCAACATCTTTATCAATGATTTAGATGAAGGAATTGAGGGTAAACTGATTAAATTTGCTGATGACACAAAGCTAGGAGGGATAGCTAATACTAGAGAAGAGAGAGAGAGGATTCAAAAAGACCTAAATAAACTGGAGCAGTGGGCAGCAACCAACAGAATGGTTTTTAACAGGGAAAAATGCAAAGTACTACATCTGGGCAATAAAAATGAAAAAAGCATATACAGAAAGGGAGGAATAGAGCTAAGCAACAGTACATGTGAAAAAGACTTAGGTATACTAATAGATCATAGACTGAACATGAGTCAACAGTGTGATGCAGCAGCAAAAAAGGCAAATACAATTCTGGGATGTATTAACAGAAGCATACAGTCTAGATCACGTGAAGTCATTATCGGTCTTTACTCCTCTTTGGTCAGACCTCATCTGGAATACTGTGTACAGTTTTGGGCACCACATTTTAAAAAAGACATAGACAAACTGGAGCAAGTTCAGAGAAGAGCGACCAGAATGGTGACTGGTCTGCAAACCATGTCCTATGAGGAACGGTTGCAGGATTTGGGAATGTTTAGCTTGCAAAAAAGAAGACTGAGAGGAGACTTAATAGCTGTCTACAAATATGTCAAGGGCTGTCACATTGTAGAAGGATCATCTTTATTCTCATTTGCACAAGGAAAGACTAGAAGCAATGGGATGAAACTAAATGGGAGGAGACACAGATTAGATATTAGAAAAAACTTTTTGACAGTTAGGGTGATTAATGAGTGGAACAGGCTGCCACGAGAGGTGGTGAGTTCCCCTTCAATGGACGTCTTCAAACAGAGGCTGGACAGACATCTGTCTGAGATGATCTAGTGAATCCTGCTTTGAGCAGGGGGTTGGACCAGATGACCCAGGAGGTCCCTTCCAACTCTACCATTCTATGATTCTATGATTCTATGATTCTATGAAGTGGAGGACAAACTGATGGAAGACTCATCAGATGAGGGAGACCTTGATCACATTTCTGTTGTGCGAGGTTGGGGGGAGAGGACAGAGGAAGGAAGCATGATTGTTACCTCGCCACCAACACAACAGGGACTTGGTGCTCCTGGATGCGCAACACACATGAGTGCCTTCTTGCTGCACTACCTGCAACATGACCCTCGAATTGTGAGAATTAGAAATAATCCTGACTACTGGGTTGCCACACTGTTAGATCCCCGGTGCAAAAGTAAATTTGCAGAAATTATTCCTGCCATAGAAAGGGATGCACGCATGCAGGAGTATCAGCAGAGACTGTTGCAGAATCTTACATGTGCTTTTCCACAAAATACCAGTGGTGCACGTAGTGAATCTCACAGTTCCAACTTGCCAACCGTGGGACCGTCAAGTGTTCAGCACTCAAACCGTAACAGAACCACAGTATCTGCTGGTAACATCAATTTTGCGGAATCATTTCACCACTTTTTTAGCCCATCCTTTGCAAGGCCACAGGAGACAAGAAGTCTGACACATAGTCAACGCCTAGAGACGATGGTACAGGAGTATCTCCAAGTAAACATTGAAGCCATGACTGTGTCACTGGACCCTTGCTCTTTTTGGGCTTCCAATCTGGATAAATGGCCGGAGCTAGCCACTTACGCCTTGGAGATCTTGTCATGCCCCGCAGCCAGCGTTCTGTCTGAACGTGTGTTCAGCGCTGCTGGTGGTGTGCTGACAGATAAGCGCACGCGGCTCTCCACTGATAATGTAGACAGACTCACGTTCATAAAGATGAACAAATCATGGATCCGAAACGACTTTTCTACCCCTGTGTCATCCTGGGGAGAGTAAAAGCTTGATGATTGGTTAAAATCACCCTACCAACCGTTTTAAGCTTTCAAATTACTAATCATGTTTATCTGTATCTTGGCTGGAAAATAATTTGGGCTTTGTAGCAGTGTGCAGCACTGATTCTATTAGGCCATCTATAATAAGCTCCACCAGATTTAAAATTACTAATCATGTTTATCTGTATCTTGACTGGAAAATAATTTGGGCTTTGTAGCAGTGTGCAGCACTGATCCTATTAGGCCATCTATACTAAAGCTTCACCAGATTTAAAATTAATAATAATTTTTAGCTGCATCTAGCCCGGAAAATAATTTTGGGGCTCCGAGATGCGCAAGACACATAAGTGCCTTCTTGCTGCACTACCTGCAGCATGACCCTCATATTGTCAGAATTCGAAGTAATCATGACTGCTGGGTTGCCACACTCTTAGATCCCCCAAACTTTTCGATCGACCTTTTCATTTTAATAAAGACCAAAAAAATGGTCATTTTTGAAATTATAAGCATTAGCAGGTTGTTAGAAACTGAAATCAAACAGTTTTCAACTCAAAACTTTATTCTAGGTGATGTTACATTTTCACATAGGACCCCTTGTTCGAAAGGAGCTTCTGAACTCTCTCGTCCATTGAATTTGTCAGGTTTTGGATGGTTTCTGCTTCAATTGTTTTGCATGAGGACAGAATACCCTCCCAGAGCTGTTGCTTAGATGTGAACTGCCTCCCGCCATCATAGACACTCCTTTTAATGATGCTCCAAAGGTTCTGAATGGGGTAGAGGTCAGGGGAGCATGGAGGTCACACCATAAGTTTGTCCCCTTTTATGCCCATATCAGCCAGAGATGCAGATGTTTTATGTGCAGCATGAGATGGTGCATTATCATGCAAAAAAATGATCTTGCTGTGAAATACACGGTTCTTCTTCTTGAACCATGGCAGGAAGTGCTGTTTGAGAAAATCCACATACATTATGGAGTTCATCTTTAGCGCCTTCAGGGATCCTAAAGGGGCCGACAATCTCTCTCCCCATGATTCCAGCCCAAAACATTACTCCATCTCCTCCTTGTTGGCGCTGTAGCCGTGTTTGCGTGGGGTGTCCATCAACCAGCCATCCTCCACTCCATCCATCTGGACCATCGAGCGCTGCACGGCACTCATCCGTGAACAAAACAGTTTTGAAATCAGTCTTCATGTAATGTTTGGCCCACTGGAGCCGTTTCTGCTTGTGTGAAGTGGATAGAGGAGGTCGACAGGATGGCGTATGCACAGCTGCAAACCTCTGAAGGACCCTGCATCTTGTTGTTCGGGGGACGTTGGAGGCACCAGCAGCTTCAAAAACTTGTCTGCTGCTATGACAAGGCTTTTTTGCCGCTGCTCTTTCAACCTGACGTAATTGCCTGTAGGAAAGAGTCCTCAATTTGCCCTTATCAGCACGCACACGTGTGTACTGTGAATCAGCTACATACTTCTTGATTGCCAAGACACTTCATCCTGATCATCGCACAATGTTGATTGTAGTCATGCCTTGACCTAAACACTCCACAATTTGTTGCTTCTCAGCAGCCGACACATCCTTTTTCTTTCCCATTTTGGCAGTAAATGTAGGCTGCTTAATAATGTGAGACAGCCTTCTTAAGTAGTCTTGCCTTTCATTGGACACACCTGCCAAACTAATTAGCACAGGTGTCTGCAATTGCTTACAGTGATATAAAGAGCCCTGACACACATCACCATCAATGAGTTTAACTGACAAACAAACAAATTCTTCCCTTATCACTCCTAATCACTTTTTGCATAATAATTTGGAACACAGTGTACATGTGCTTTTCCACAAAACACCAGTGGTTCACGTAGTGAATCTTACAGTTCTAACTTGCCAACCGTGGTCTGTATGGAGTTGTTCAATAAAGGGCCCAAAATTAAGATAACATAGATGGGAGAGGTCTCTATGAATAGGAATTCCTAAGTATTTGATACCCTGTGAGGGCCAGGCAAAGGGAAAGTTGGACTAGATGGAATCCTGTATGGATTTGGGGAGGGAGACATCGAGGGCCTCAGACTTCGCTGCATTGATTTTAAAATTTGACCATGTAACAAAGTGATCTATTTCAGCCATAACAGCATGGATGGATATATGTGATTGAGTGATATATACTAGGACATCATCAGCAAATAGAGAGCACTTGTACTCGGTGCCTCCCACCTCAATCCACCTAATATTGGGGTTATGGCGAATTGATGAGAGCAGGTGCTCCGTCACTAGGATGTATAAGAGAGGGGACAGAGAACATCCCTGCCTTGTCCCATTGGTGATTGTGAAAGGTGATGAAAATGTTCTGACGCGCCCCCTGGGCCTTGGGACACCCGGAGCCGGACCCTTTTTGGTGGATGCTGGTGGTTGTAGTCTCCGTGGCGGCGACCCGGTTCCGTGGCTCAGGGCGGTCAAACCAGTGGCGGAACTATTTATGTGGTTTTGATGTTTAAATGTCCGACTACGCCACCCGTGGATTGCGGTCAGAGTGAACCGCTGCTCCAGGGCAGACCGCTGAGGCTGGTGTTGTGGGTGCAGCAGAACGTAGCATAACTCCCCACGGGAGGAGTATAGCCTCAGGGCAGTGTATGCGGAGGATGGGGGTGATGGTGCAGGGCATCAGCAGTAACGACACAGAGTCAGTGATGCAGTCCAGGGCCTTTACTCACAGTTCTTATTATCCAGACCACGTCTGCAGGTAACGGCTGCCCACGTCGTACTGTGCTCACCAGGTGAGGGGCTCAGACAACTCCCAGATAACTTTGGAGCGCTTCACAGGACCCCCTTTGTGTGTCCTTTGTCTGGCCTTTCTTACCAACCCTTCTGTCCGGCTGCCTCGGGCCTCCTCTTTGTAAACTTGGCGCCAGTTTCCCTGACCCTATGTGGTGCCTTCCTAGCGGGTGTAGCGAGGGGCTGCGCCACATAAAATGTCACAGCCTCCTGTTTCTAGCTGAGGGTCGTTTCCTGCCTCCACTAGTTTCGGGGACCGGTCTCCCCCTTTGGCCTGACCCCTCCACGCAGGTGGATTCGGGCGTGCGGTGGCGACTCGCCCGTCCGCACCCCTGGGATCCCTTCGTTCCTCGTTCCTGGAGCCTTCTCCGCTCCTCTTCCTTCCTTCTCCCTCTTCCAGGCCTGGGCCTCTGTTACTAGGCCCGCCTCCGGAGCAGAGCTCATGCAGAGCCCCTGCTCCCTGCCACTTCTGCTCAGACTTCTCTGCACTGAACTAAGATGGTGCCCACCTTTTATACTCCCTTCTCAATGCACCCAGGAACTGCTTCCTCCCTGCTCCTGCACTACAGGGTTCCCCTTCCTCAGTGTTCCCTCCCCCCACTCCAGCCAGGGACAGGGACTGTCGTGCCCATCTCAGGGGCATATTGGTCGCCCTGCCCCACGGCAATGTGGTGTAATGCATGCAGGTGTCGGGTCCTGATCCACACTACATCCTTACCTGAGAGTGAGATATCACACCTCTGGGTGAGGTGCAATACCTCTGTAGCAACCGAGCCCTCAGGGTGCTACAGTTCCATTTATCTTCAGCCTAGGTGACGTATTGCGATACAGGGCCGTGATTTTGGCTATAAAAGGGTCCCCTAGACCCCTACCCCAAGCTTTTTAAGAGAATCATATATGGCGTGCCAGGAGACTCTATGGAATGCTTTCTCAGCATCCAACGAGAGTATCTAATTACAAATTTTAAACTGCATCTAGCCCAGGAAATACTTTGTGCCTAGTAGCAGTGTCTGCTAGTCAGCGGATTATCCCGGCTGTTAAGCAAGCTACACCACCTGTAGTTTGGACACTTAATTTTTTCAAAGGAAATGCTTCGGGACCACGGGATACTCAGTGAAGAGCATCAGGAGGCACCCCAAGGCATAGGGGCTGGGACTGGCAGTAGGATGCCTTGCGGTGGACAGCCGAGCTCGATCCTTATAAAAGCTTTTTAACTGCAGCAGCTTTAGTGGACGCTACTGGAGCTGGAATTACGCGGCTGCTGGCATGAGACTTGCCCTCCAATAGATCCTTGTAAATGGATTTAAAGTGTATTCATTCAAATTAGAGAGACAATTTAAATTAAAAAGCTTAGAGCTGCCTCCACCACAGGGGACAGGCACCAGTATTGGGAGAGGGGGGCTGGCCGTCAGTGTTCACCGCGGCTCTGGCACAAACCCGGCGACGCGGAGGTGGCACGGGCAGGAGCGGACTGAACGTGTCGGCTTCTCACTTTTTGGATTTTAGAAGGGCATGACATGCCTATATCTGTGTCTCCCCCTCCTTTTACTCCTCCACCTCTTTTCTTTTCGCATGACTATATGTACTTTTCACTTTTCCATGTGTTAGTTGTGTCTTCTGAGCAGTTTGTCAGCTTTTGGACACCTCTGAAGGTGTTTTCTATGTGTTTCTATGTGTTTTTGTTTGCCTGCCATTGGTTTTAACGGTGTTCGAAGGTGTTCGACGAACAGTTCAACGAACAGTTCGGCGAACACACGGGTGTTCGACGAACCGAACCGAACTCGAACACTACGGGGGTGGCTCAACACTAGTAGAGACATTAGGGATAAAGTAGGGACAGGTTTAGTCTGTCACTGTGTAACCTAATTTGGATATTCCCTAATACTTTATTTTGTATTTTTGTTGTTTTGTCTATTGTGGATTGCTATAGTCCTTTTCAGATAATTTATTAAAATTTAAATTTTAGGGGTCTATTCTTCTATAGGTTTTTCATGCTAAATTAGGCCCTGTTTACATATTTTTTGCTAAGGTGTTTAACTGAACATTAGTCAGGCCCCACTGTAACTAAGGAAAACAAGGTAAACCAACAAAGGGGATACATTTAGCTTGAGAAGACACCAGAGAGGTAGCGCCAACTGTCCTCCAAGGGAAGTCCAAGAATGAACTAGCTGGCTACTAGTACTCCAGGCATAGACAGCAGAACATAGAACTATCACCAGCGACTCTCTGGAGACACAGAGTTTTTAACTACCAAGCAAGGGTGTGTCAACCAGCAGCAGAAGGTGGAGGTCACCGCTGGGTCCTAAAGGAAGAAGGATATCACTACATTACAGAGATGAGAGGATCAAGAAGTTGTCTGTAATGCCAAGCGCAGTGACCTTCTACAGCCGGATCCAGAGTGACTGTCTGTCACACTTGATATACCAGTGATATCTGATAAACAAAAAAAATAAAATGTTGTAGGTACGCTCACCTGAAAGGGTTGCAACAGTCACAACTCCTATAAAAGCATGTAAAGGCTGCTGCAGGATGTCACGCACGGTGTGGGAAAGACTAAGTGCAACACGAAGGGAAGAAGGGGAGGAAGCCAAAACACTAGGGAAAGTGGGATTGGAGACCCCTAGGCAGATCTAATATCACCCTGCCTACCCTATCATCCCTATATAGGTTCCACACTTATCTCCGAGCAGGACCCTAAACCCTGGATGACCCTAGAGCTAGGCCCTATATAGGGAGGGGGAAGGGTGAGCACTGGTCAGGACCCACTACAAACTAAAGACAACAAGGTAGACAAACAAAGGGGATTAACTTAGCTTAAGCAGACACCAGAGGAGTAATGCCAACTGTTCTCCAAGGGCACCAGAGAAGACGCTAGCCGACTGCTAATGCTCCAAGCCTGTACATAGAACTATCACCGGCAATTCCCTGGAGCAAACTAAGTGTTTTTAACTCCCAGGCAAGGGTGTGTCAATCAGCAGCAGGAGGGAGATTGCCACTGGGTCGTAAAGGCAGAAGGATTAAGAAATCATCTGTAATGCCAAGCGCAGTGACCTTCTACAACCAGGTCTATTACACCTGTCACACCTTTGACACAGGACCACCAATAAATTGACATGAAGAAAATGAGAGGAATATGGTGGTTCAGAGTCCGCACTGCCCAAAGTTCAAAATGTGTAGTCGCACACAAGGATTAAGCATGAATGTGGTTTATTGTGTCAATGCGTTTCAAGGTCTCCAAACCTCTTCAACAGGACCAAACCACAATGATCTTTACATATATATATATATATATATATATATATATATATACATATACTGCTCAAAAAATAGAGAGAACACTCAAATAACACATCCTAGATCTGAATGAATGAAATATTCTCATTGAATACTCTGTTCCGTGCAAAGTTGAATGTGCTGACAACAAAATCACACAAAAATCATCTATGGAAATCAAATTTATTAGCCAATGGAGGCCTCAATTTGGAGTCATCCCCAAAATTAAAGTGGAAAAACACACTACAGGCTGATCCAACTTTGATGTAATGTCCTCAAAACAAGTCAAAATGAGGCTCAGTATTGTGTGTAGCCTCTACGTGCGTGTATGACCTCCCTACAACACCTGGGCATGCTCCTGATGAGTTTGCGGATGGTCTCCTGTGGGATCTCCTCCCAAACCTGGACTAAAGCATCCGCCAACTCCTGGACAGTCTGTGGTGCAACATGACGTTGGTGGATGGAGCGAGATATGATGTCCCAGATGTGCTCAATCGGATTCAGGTCTGGGGAACGGGCGGGCCAGTCCATAGCTTCAATGCCTTCTTCTTGCAGGAACTGCTGACACACTCCAGCTACATGAGGTCTGGCATTGTCCTGCATTAGGAGGAACCCAGGGCCAACCGCACCAGCATATGTTCTCACAAGGGGTCTGAGGATCTCATCTCGGTACCTAATGGCAGTCAGGCTACCTCTGGCGAGCACATGGAGGGCTGTGCGGCACTCAAAAGAAATGCCACCCCACACCATTACTGACCCACTGACAAACCGGTCATGCTGAAGGATGTTGCAGGCAGCAGATTGCTCTCCACGGCATCTCCAGACTCTGTCACGTCTGTCACATGAGCTCACTGTGAACCTACTTTCATCTGTGAAGAGCACAGGGCACCAGTGGTGACTTTGCCAATCCTGGTTGTAACATCCCTGGCGGCGTGCTGGCATGGCTTACCATCTCCCACCATGCAAGACCGCCATTTTACCTATCAATCCAGGCTGCACACTTTGCTCCAGTACCTGCTGTGTCTCTTGTCTGATTGCTTAGGGCGGCAGCGCGGCTGCTGCCTGATTCTTATAGTTGCTGTGTGTGCATTCCTAATGCCTCCCCAGCCTATTGCTGTGAGTCACACTTTCATTCAGTGCAACTAAGTTGCCAGGTCCTGTCCTGTATTTTGTCTGTTTCCGCCCCTGGGGGCTGTATACCCAGGTCTGTTACCTGTATCTGTGACTTCTAGTCTGTCTCCGCCACCCTGGGGGCTGAGTTCCCAGGCTCGTTCCTGTATCTTATTCCTGGTTCTGTTCCTGTCTCAACTGTGTCCTAGCCCTGTTTCTCCCTATGTCCGAACTTTCCCTTTTCCTGCAGTGTCTGAACCTGCACCTAACTCCAACTCGTTGTCTCTGAACTTCTGTTTGTGAGTTTTGTGTTCACTCGCTACTTCATTGTAAGTACCTTGTGTGTATCTGGTTCTACTTGTTGACCGCACCTGTGGTTTTGCTCTGCCCTGCTTGTTCACCGCACCTGCAGTTTCGCTCTGCTCAGCTTGTTCACCGCACCTGCGGGTTTTTCTCTGCTCTGCTTGTCTACAGCATCTGCGGGTTTTGCTCTTCTCTGCTTGTCTACCAAATCCGCGGGTTTTGCTCTATTCTGCTTGTCTACCGCATCTGTGGGTTTTGCTCTGCCCTGCTTGTCTACCGCACCTGCTGGTTTTGCTCTGCTCTGCTTGTCTACCGCACCTGCGGGTTTTGCTCTGCTCTGCTTGTCTACCGCACTTGCGGGTTTTGCTCTGCTCTGCTTGTCTACCACACATGCGGGTCTTGCTCTATTCTGCTTGTCTACCGCATCTGCGGGTTTTGCTCTGCTCTGCTTGCCTACCGCATCTGTGGGTTTGGCTCTGCTTTGATTGTCTACCGCACCTGCGGGTTTTGCTCTGCTCTGCTTGTCTACGGCACCTGCTGGTTTTGCTCTGCTCTGCTTGTCTACCGCATCTGCGGGTTTTGCTCTGCTCTGCTTGTCTACCGCACCTGCTGGTTTTGCTCTGCTCTGCTTTTCTACCGCACTTGCGGATTTTGCTCCACTCTGCTTGTCTACCGCACCTGCGGGTTTTGCTCTGCTCTGCTTGTCTACCGCACCTGCGGGTTTTGCTTTACTCTGCTTGTCTACCGCATCTGCGGGTTTTGCTCTGCTCTGCTTGTCTACCGCACCTGCGGCTTTTGCTCTGCTCTGCTTGTCTACCGCATCTACGGGTTTTGCTCTGCTCTGCTTGTCTACCGCACCTGCGGGGTTTGCTCTGCTCTGCTTGTCTACCGCACCTGTGGGTTTTGCTCTGCTCTGCTTGTCTACTGCACCTGCGGGTTTTGCTCTGCTCTGCTTGTCTACCGCACCTGCGGCTTTTGCTCTGCTCTGCTTGTCTACCGCATCTACGGGTTTTGCTCTGCTCTGCTTGTCTACCGCACCTGCGGGGTTTGCTCTGCTCTGCTTGTCTACCGCACCTGTGGGTTTTGCTCTGCTCTGCTTGTCTACTGCACCTGCGGGTTTTGCTCTGCTCTGCTTGTCTATCGCACCTGCGGGTTTTGCTTTGCTCTGCTTGTCTACCGCACCTGTGGGTTTTGCTCTGCTCTGCTTGTCTACCGCATCTGCGGGTTTTGCTCTGCTCTGCTTGTCTACTGCATCTGCGGGTTTTGCTCTGCTCTGCTTGTCTACCGCATATGAGAGTTTTGCTCTGCTCTGCTTGTCTACCACACCTGCGGCTCCGTTCCTGTGTCCCAGTCTGTAGAGGTCCCTATCCTGCCTGTGTTCCTACCTGCCAGTACCCACCTGTTTGCATGCCAGCCTTGCCTGCCAGTGCCCACCTGTCTGCATGCCAGCCGTGCCTGCCAGTGCCCACCTGTCTGCATACCAGCCGTGCCTGCCAATACCCACCTGTCTGCATACCAGCCGTGCCTGCCAGTACCCACCTGTCTGTATGCCAGCCTAACCTGCCTGTTCCTGCATTCCCCAGTGTGGGTCAACAGCTGTGACTGGGGTCTGACCTGGAGTAGCACCTGGTACCTCTGCTCAGTTCCTCCCTGGTTCACGGAGTCGACTGAGCCGCCGTGTGACCTTTGTTGGACCGAGTTAATACTTAGTTACACCCCTCAAAGCACTCCTCAGTTCATGGTCCAGTGGGATCACTAATCATGCTCACGCCAGTCAGTCTGGACGTGTGCGTAACACTGGTGTTCTGTGGCAAATGTCAAGCGTCCAGCACGGTGTTGGGCTGTGAGCACAACCCCCATCTGTGGACGTCGGGCCCTCATACCACCCTCATGGAGTCGGTTTCTAACCGTTTGTGCAGACAAATGCATATTTGTGGCTTGCTGGAGGTCATTTTGCAGGGCTCTGGCAGTGCTCCTCCTGTTCCTCCTTGCACAAAGGCGGAGGTAGCAGTCCTGCTGCTGGGTTGTTACCCTCCTACGGCCACCTCCACCTCTCCTGGTGTACTGGCCTGTCTCCTGGTAGCCTCCAGCCTCTGGACACTACGCTGACAGACACAGCAAACCTTCTTGCCACAGCTCGCATTGATGTGCCATCCTGGATGAGCTGCACTACCTGAGCAACTTCTGTGGGTTGTAGAGTCCGTCTCATGCTACCACGAGTGTGAAAGCACAACCAACATTCAAAAGTGACCAACACATCAGCCAGAAAGCATTGGTACTGAGAAGTGGTCTGTGGTCCCCACCTGCAGAACCACTCCTTTATTGAGTGTGTCTTGATAATTGCCAATAATTTCCATCTATTGTCTATTCCATTTGCACACCAGCATGTGAAATTGATTGTCAATCAGTGTTGCTTCCTAAGTGGACAGTTTGATTTCACAGAAGTTTGATTTACTTGGAGTTATATTCTGTTGTTTAAGTGTTCCCTTTATTTTTTTGAGCAGTGTATATATATATATATATATATATATATATATATATATATATATATACATATATATATATATATAAATATATGTGTGTATATACTGTATGTAACTGGTAAGGTTATCGGCACCTTCAACCAGAATGTACAGCAAGTGTGAACAGGTGCAAGCTACTATGACTGCTTAATATGCAAACAAAATTAGATACAGTGGGTATGGAAAGTATTCAGACCCCTTTAAATTTTTCACTCTTTGTTTCATTGCAGCCATTTGGTAAATTCTAAAAAGTTCATTATTTTTTCCCATTAATGTACACTCTGCACCCCATCTTGACTGAAAAAAACAGAAATGTAGAAATTTTTGCAAATTTATCAAAAATGAAAAACTGAAATATCACGTGGTAACAAGTATTCAGACCCTTTGCTCACACAGTGATATTTAAGTCACATGCTGTCCATTTCCTTGTGATCCTCCTTGAGATGGTTCTACTCCTTCATTGGAGTCCAGCTGTGTTTAATTAAACTGATAGGACTTTATTTGGAAAGGCACACACCTGCCTATATAAGACCTCATAGCTCACAGTGCATGTCAGACCAAATAAGAATCATGAACTCAAAGGAACTGCCCAAGGAGCTCAGAGACAGAGTTGTGGCAAGGCACAGATCTGGTCAAGGTTACAAAAGAATTTCTGCAGTACTCAAGGTTCCTAAGAGCACAGTGGCCTCCATAATCCTTAAATAGAAGAAGTTTGGGACCACCAGAAGTCTTCCTAGACCTGGCCGTCCAGCCAAACTGAGCAATTGTGGGAGAAAAGCCATGGTGAGAAAAGTAAAGAAGAACCTCAAGATCACTGTGGCTGAGCTCCAGAGATGCAGTAGGGAGATGGGAGAAAGTTCCACAAAGTCAACTATCACTGCAGTCCTCCATCAGTCAGGCCTTTATGGCAGAGTGGCCCAACCGAAGCCTCTCCTCAGTGCAAGACATATGAAAGCCTGCATCGAGTTTGCTCAAAAACACATGAAGGACTCCCAGACTATGAGAAATAAGATTTTCTGGGCTGATGAGACGAAGATAAAACTTTTTGGTGATAATTCTAAGCGGTACAGTGGTGGCCAAAAGTATTGGCACCCCTGCAATTCTGTCAGATAATGCTCAGTTTCTTCCTGAAAATGATTGCAATCACAAATTCTTTGGTATTATTATCTTCATTTAATTTGTCTTCAATGAAAAAACACAAAAATAATTGTCCTAAATCCAAATTGGATATAATTCCACACTAAACCTAAAAAAGGGGGTGGACAAAAGTATTGGCAATGTTTGAAAAATCATGTGATGCTTCTCTAATTCGTGTAATTAACAGCACCTGTAACTTACCTGTGGCACCTAACAGGTGTTGGCAATAACTAAATCACACTTGCAGCTAGGTAACATGGATTAAAGTTGACTCAACCTCTGTCCTGTATTCTTGTGTGTAGCACATTGAGCATGGAGAAAAGAAAGAAAAACAAAGAACTGTCTGAGGACTTGAGAAACCAAATTGTGAGGAAGCATAAGCAATCTCAAAGCTGCAAGTCCATCTCCAAAGACCTGAATGTTCCTGTGTCTTCCGTGCGCAGTGTCATCAAGAAGTTTAAAGCCCATGACACTGTGGCTAACCTCCCTAGATGTGGACGGAAAAGAAAAATTGACGAGAGATTTCAACGCAAGATTGTGCGGATGGTGGATAAAGAACCTCGACTAACATCCAAACAAGTTCAAGCTGCCCTGCAGTCTGAGGGTACAACAGTGTCAACCCTTACTATCCGTCGGCGTCTGAATGAAAAGGGACTGTATGGTAGGATACCCAGGAAGACCTCACTTCTTACCCCGAGACATAAAAAAGCTAGGCTGGAGTTTGCCAAAACTTACCTGAGAAAGCCTAAAACATTTTGGAAGAATGTTCTCTGGTCAGATGAGACAAAAGTAGAGCTTTTTGGGAAAAAGCATCAACATAGAGTGTACTGGAAAAAAAAGAGGCATTCAAAGAAAAGAACACGGTCCCTACAGTCAAACATGGCTGAGGTTCCCTGATGTTTTGGGGTTGCTTTGCTGTCTCTGGCACTGGACTGCTTGACTGTGTGCATGGCATTATGAAGTCTGAAGACTACCAACAAATTTTGCAGCATAATATAGGGCCCAGTGTGAGAAAGCTGTGTCTCCCTCAGAGGTCATGGGTCTTCCAGCAGGACAATGACCCAAAACACACTTCCAAAAGCACTATAAAATGGTTTGAGAGAAAGCCCTGGAGACTTCTAAGGTGGCCAGCAATGAGTCCAGACCTGAATCCCATAGAACACCTGTGGAGAGATCTCAAAATGGCAGTTTGGAGAAGGCACCCTTCAAATATCAGGGACCTGGAGCAGTTTGCCAAAGAAGAATGGTCTACAATTCCAGCAGAGCATTGTAAGAAACTCATTGATGGTTACCGGAAGCGGTTGTCCGCAGTTATTTTGGCTAAAGGTTGTGCAACCAAGTATTAGGCTGAGGGTGCCAATACTTTTGTCTGGCCCATTTTTGGAGTTTTGTGTGAAATGATCAATGATTTGATTTTTGCTTCATTCTCTTTTGTGTTTTTTCCTTGCAAACAAATTAAATGAAGATAATAATACCAAAAAATTTGTCATTGCAATCATTTTCAGGAAGAAACTGAGTATTATCTGACAGAATTGCAGGGGTGCCAATACTTTTGGCCACCACTGTATGTGTGGAGAAAACCAGGCACTGCTCATCACCTGCCCAATACAATCCCAACAGTGAAACCAGGGAACATTTGGGCCTAATGACTTCTTCAACTGGATTAGTAATATCAGCCTACAGTGGGCAAATTTCCTTCTGCTGATTATGAATAATAGGCAGTAGCCCACGATGATTTTTTATTTAATTCTGTATTTTACACATAATGTCCACTGCGGGTGACTAAAACTCCCATCATTGTTGCCTGATCATGATCATCTCAGGGAGACAAGGCGTTAGATGATAGATATGTATTTATTTATTTTACTTTGAGAACAGGCCCTGGCTGATGACTACTTCCATCAGCGGCGCCTGTTCTCGCCGTTATTAGTGAAAGCAGGCATAGGCTGATCTGATGGGAGTAGTACACTCATCAGCCAACACCTGTGACACGCGGTAAACTTTTTATCGTGGGTCATAGTCACAGCTGCGGGCTCACACTGACATCTGACAGCATGTTCCTACAGTGCTCTAACTGGTGGTAATGATGTTACCGCCGATCAGAGCCGCCAGTGTTTCTCACGCTGTCACACAGATGACATCATGAGAAACACAGAGTTCCTGAGGACTGCTGGTGAGGCAAATCAGAACACTCGATTGACTGCAAAAGACCTTCAGAAAGATTTATCAGACCCTGGATTTGTGGTACATTGCTCTACTGTTCGGAGACACGTGCACAAATATGGCCTTCATGGAAGAGTCATGAGAAGAAAACCTCTCCTGCATCCTCACCATAAAAATCAGCATCAGAAGTATGCAAAAGAACATCTAAACAATTCGGATGCATTTTGGAAACAAGTACTGTGGAAGGATGAGGTTAAAATAGAACTCTTTTGCCACAATGATCATAGGTATGTGTTGAGAAAAAGGGCACAGAATTTCAGGAAAATAATATCTCGCTAACCATTAAGCATGGGGGTGGATCAATAAATGCTTTGGGGTTGTGTTGCAACCAATGACACGGGGAACGTTTAATGGGTAGAGGGAAGAATGGATTCAATGAAATTTCAGTATAATTTCTTTTTATTGAAATAGAAATAGACATTAACATATATAACATACATTAATAAATGCCGGTGTTTAGTCATCATGGCGATCAAAATAACATATTCTCTATCACTTCTCTGATAAGACTCCTACACCTCTTATCTAATAATGTAAACATTACTTTTAATCATATCCAACAGTGCAGACCACTACATAAATCAACAATACAACAGTACAAAAACAAAAAGAGAAAAAAGAAAAAAAAGAAGGGCTGGTGAGGGGGGAAGAGGAAAAAGAGAAAGAAAGATAAGAAAGGAGGGTAGGATTAGGAAATTGAAGAGGAGAAGGAGAACATAAACTAAGGCTCATTTCTAGACTCTAATTATTTACCAGCACCAACCCAGATCCAATTCACCAATTTATCAGTCCGGAAACAGAATCCAGACACTCCAGATCTTCCTGAATTTATCAGCACATCCATTAAAGTCAGCAGAAAGTTCCTCCATTCTGCAGATATTAACCATTTCATTTTTTTGAGATCCTATTGATGAGGGCAGGATAGAAAGACGAGCTTTCTCAGGATGAATTTCGACCCTACTTCCGGTAATTAGATTATAATTGGAAAATATTTTTTTCCCACAAAGGTTTGATCTTACTACACTCCCACCATTTGTGAAGCATAGATCCTTTTTCCACTTTACATCGCCAACATAAGTCTGAGGCTGCCGGAAATATGGTGTGAAGTTTTACTGGATACTGGTACCATCTTGCGATAATTTTGAAATTTTTCTCCTGCGCATAACATGTGACCGACATTTTGTGTGTAAACAAGAATCCTTTTTCCCAATCTGTTGAAGATATGACTACCCCCAATTCTTGTTCTCACATGTGTTGAAATTGTAACTTTCCTGAGATACTTTCCCCAATTAAATAATTATAAAACAGGGATATTATATGATTGGGGGGAGATTCATGTAAGAATAACCTCTTAAAAGAAGATGGTATACACTGGAATGAGGGTGCCATCCTCTGAGAAAACAAGAATGATTGCAACTGGAAGTATTCCATCCACAGCAATTTTCTAGACAGAGACCTATCCTGTAGTGTATTGAATGCCGGTATTTTACCATTTTCTAATATATGTAGGAGGCGAGTGTCCTCCATAGCTCTCCATCCCAAGAAAGATTCTCTCAGATATACAGGAGGAAAGGAAAGATTAGAGAAAAGTGGCGTAAGAGGGCTGAATGTTCTAGAGGGATGGTATTTTTTCATAGTTGCATGCCAAATTTTAATTGTTTCCCTAGTCAATTCTGTCAAGCCTCCTATCGAATAAAACATCAGAGGCAAAAAGCCAAGGAAGGTGCTTCAAAAGAACACCCACCCCTTCCTGCTCAATAGTGACCCATTGTTTTGTCAGAGACTTGACATGCCAGTCTATAAAGTGACCTAAAACAGAAGCTTACTAATATTTTATAAAAATAAGATTTATTTGTTTGGATGCTAGCAATAAAAACTTAATAAAATACAGGATTTAATACAGGATTTAAAAGACGAGTGTAGACAACAATATTTCGATTGGGGTAAAAGAACTAATGGTATACAAGGTGTAATAAATAGTAAAATCCAGCGGTTAATCTGGTGTGGTAAAATGCCTGTGGTGGCTTGGTACCTGGAAAGAAGAGGAGTTTGGTTAGGGCTATTGTTCTCTAGTAATGAGTATGCTTAGCTGGCTGTGGATCTATTACTCACCAGGTATCAGAGTGGGTAAAGTGCAGGTGTGCACTAGGGCTGTGGTCCGTCAGGATTCTTAGAGTGGGGCGTGGTCCTGAACGCTTTGTTATGCTCCTGGAGATTTAATGATATGGGGTTAGTGCTGTTAGCTCTGGGTAGGTAGATAGTGGGGTTAGCGACTTACCCACGGAGGAGCTGTTCTGCTTTTGGAGATTGCTTGTTAGCACTCCCTCAGTGGGGGGTGCAGCAGGAGGCTCTGGATTATATCTGACTTTGTTGCAGAGATGTGACAGGGTGGCTTTTTGATTGCCAGTAGGCGTAGTAACGCTTGAGGATACTCAATGTCCTGTATATAGATATGGAGGAAGGGTTAGGAACTGAGGCATACAGGAATAGTCCACAGTGTGGTAAACCTAGATGTTTACCTGTGCGTGATTATCAGTAATCCAGGGGTGCAACAGGAGGCTCTGGATTGTATCTGTCTCTGAGCAGAGATGTAGCAGGAGGCTACTGGTTGCCGGGTGATAGGGGGCGTTGTGGCACTCAAGGATAATTGATGTCCTGTATATAGATGGGGAGGGAGAGTTAGGAGCTGAGGTATACAAACAGTAAGCCACAATATAAGTAAGCCCGGGTGATTACCTTGTTTAGGGTCCAAGTGTGAAATGGTCAGTCACCTTCTTTATCTGTGGCTGAAGGCCTAAATCAAGGGAAGGTGTTCAAGAGGTTCTGCAAGAGGGTTCAGCCTAGTGGTAGGTGCAGCAGGAGGCTCTGGCTGAGTAATTTACTGGCTAAGTAGCAGTGGGTCTTGTCCCTGGACGCTGAGGTGCAGCAGGGGACCGGCTGCAAATGTGGCAGGAGGCCTGGTCTGGATAAGTATATTCAAGTAGGTGGAAGGCTTTGGTGGCAGGCTGTGTAGTAGATATCCGGGCAAGGTCTATGGTTATGCGGAGTCCGGTTTTCAGGCACGGTCCCTACTCGTATGGAGTCAGGCAGGCCGCGTTCCTGGAATCCTGTCGGTAATAAAGAGGTGAGTGTGTGTGGTTTTGGTCCTTGTGGTGGCGTGTGTCATAAGCGGTGGGGGCCGTGGCCCAGAGTACTTACGGTCCGTAGTCCTGCGGAGATGTCAAGGAGTTGTGGGGCCCGGGGCGAGAGCGGGGTCCCGGCCGGTGACCGCCGCTACTCGCGGGCTTTCGGGTAAGTGGAGCAGGAGAGGAGGGGCGGAGAAGGGGAGGGGGCGCGTTCTATTGAAAGCGCGCGAGAGGCAGAGAGACGCGCTGACACGTGGTGTGCAGCGTGTATTCGGGACGGATGCCTGTGGGCGCCTTCTCTGCTGGGTCAGTGAATTCCAACGCGTTTCGACAGCTGACGGCTGTCTTCATCAGGGATAGTCTGGCCCAGTAGGTGGAGTCCTTTATATACCTGTCTATAATGACGTCATGGCAACGGTCCGCTGTTGGTGGCGTTGTCATGGTAACTATCAGTCGTTGAAAGCAAATAGCTCAATTTCGCTGTTAAGACCCCATGGTCTCAAGGTGTTTAATTTAAAAATCCACTCGCTTTCTTTTCTTGACATATGTTTAATAAAATCACCCTGTCTCCAATGTTTGTGAACTGTTTGTATGCCTATCACTTTAATTCCTTTGATGGATCCTTTATGTTTGTCCGCAAAGTGCTTTGACAGGGGGTGGCCCATGTATTTATTTTTAATATTCCTCAGATGTTCATTAATTCTAGTGCCCATTGCTCTTTTAGTCCGGCCTATATACATTTTTTCACAAGGGCACATTAATCCATAGATAACCCCCGTAGTGGTACATGTGACGAAGTCTGTGATGGGATATGACTCTTTGCGGTAATTGACAGTGTGTGATTTGGCTGGTTTCAGGGTTTTGCATATTTTGCATTTTTGGCATGGAAAGAACCCTGTAATTTTTTGTTGAAAAGGTGTGACTGGTTTTTTTGTGATGATATTATTTTTTACGGTGGGGGCTATGAGTGATCCTAGGTTCCGTGCTTTCCTGAATATGAGCCTGGGCCTATTGGGTATTTGATCGCCAATGATTTTGTCGTCCTTTAGTGTATGCCAGTGTTTTTCCACAATTTTTTTAAAAATATGCGTATTGGCGGAGTAAGGGGTGATGATGGGCATGATTATATTGGGATTGGGATTGGTTCGTGTTGATTTTGTGGTGTTTGTATCAGTTAAGAGGTTTTGTCTTGGTATTGCAGCTATTTTTTCTTTAGTATTTTTAAGAAACTGAGCATTATATCCTTTTTCCAAGAATTTTTCCGTGAGTGAATCTGCCTCATTGTTGAAGTCTTCCTGTTTGGAGCAGTTCCTATGGAGGCGCAGGTATTGGCTGCGGGGGACATTAAGTAGCCAGTTGGGAAGATGGCAACTGTCTAGCGGAATATAGCCATTAGCATCAGTTGGTTTGTGGTATGTACGAGTCTGAATGGAATTGTTTTCGATATAAATATTGAGATCTAGGAAGTTGATTGCAGTGGAGCTAGTGGTAGATGTGAATTCTAAAAAGAATTCATTTTTGTTTAGTTCCTGTATAAATAGATCCAGGGAGGGTTTGTCGCCTGACCAGATGAATAATATGTCATCAATGAATCTCCGCCATAGGACCAGGTTCGCATGTAGTTTACCTCCAGGGTGAATGACTAGGGATTCCCACCTGCCAACATAGAGGTTGGCATAGCTGGGTGCGAACCTAGTGCCCATGGCGGTGCCCCACTGCTGGGAGTAGTAGTCCCCCTCGTAGAGAAAGTAGTTATGTGTTAAGATGAAGGACATGCAGTCTATAATGAATGTACTTTGTTCTGAAGGCATTTTTTGTTCGAGAAAGTGGAGGGAGGCTTCACATCCTTTGGTGTGTTGGATGTTTGTGTATAGTGACGTTATATCCATTGTTCCTAGGATATAGTGGTTATCCCATGGGGTGTTGTTGAGTATGCGGATAGCATGTTTGCTATCTTTTAAATGGGATGGGAGTGTTGGGACCAACTCCTGTAGGTGGTGATCTACTAGTCTGGAGAGATTTGATGTCAGGCATTGAATACCGGAGATGATGGGTCTTCCTGGAGGGTTATTAATGTTTTTATGGATTTTTGGTAAGTGGTAAAAGGCGGCTAGTCTGGGGTGTTGAATATTAACATAATCAAATTCATTCAACAAAAAATTACAGGGTTCTTTCCATGCCAAAAATGCAAAATATGCAAAACCCTGAAACCAGCCAAATCACACACTGTCAATTACCGCAAAGAGTCATATCCCATCACAGACTTCGTCACATGTACCACTACGGGGGTTATCTATGGATTAATGTGCCCTTGTGAAAAAATGTATATAGGCCGGACTAAAAGAGCAATGGGCACTAGAATTAATGAACATCTGAGGAATATTAAAAATAAATACATGGGCCACCCCCTGTCAAAGCACTTTGCGGACAAACATAAAGGATCCATCAAAGGAATTAAAGTGATAGGCATACAAACAGTTCACAAACATTGGAGACAGGGTGATTTTATTAAACATATGTCAAGAAAAGAAAGCGAGTGGATTTTTAAATTAAACACCTTGAGACCATGGGGTCTTAACAGCGAAATTGAGCTATTTGCTTTCAACGACTGATAGTTACCATGACAACGCCACCAACAGCGGACCGTTGCCATGACGTCATTATAGACAGGTATATAAAGGACTCCACCTACTGGGCCAGACTATCCCTGATGAAGACAGCCGTCAGCTGTCGAAACGCGTTGGAATTCACTGACCCAGCAGAGAAGGCGCCCACAGGCATCCGTCCCGAATACACGCTGCACACCACGTGTCAGCGCGTCTCTCTGCCTCTCGCGCGCTTTCAATAGAACGCGCCCCCTCCCCTTCTCCGCCCCTCCTCTCCTGCTCCACTTACCCGAAAGCCCGCGAGTAGCGGCGGTCACCGGCCGGGACCCCGCTCTCGCCCCGGGCCCCACAACTCCTTGACATCTCCGCAGGACTACGGACCGTAAGTACTCTGGGCCACGGCCCCCACCGCTTATGACACACGCCACCACAAGGACCAAAACCACACACACTCACCTCTTTATTACCGACAGGATTCCAGGAACGCGGCCTGCCTGACTCCATACGAGTAGGGACCGTGCCTGAAAACCGGACTCCGCATAACCATAGACCTTGCCCGGATATCTACTACACAGCCTGCCACCAAAGCCTTCCACCTACTTGAATATACTTATCCAGACCAGGCCTCCTGCCACATTTGCAGCCGGTCCCCTGCTGCACCTCAGCGTCCAGGGACAAGACCCACTGCTACTTAGCCAGTAAATTACTCAGCCAGAGCCTCCTGCTGCTCCTACCACTAGGCTGAACCCTCTTGCAGAACCTCTTGAACACCTTCCCTTGATTTAGGCCTTCAGCCACAGATAAAGAAGGTGACTGACCATTTCACACTTGGACCCTAAACAAGGTAATCACCCGGGCTTACTTATATTGTGGCTTACTGTTTGTATACCTCAGCTCCTAACTCTCCCTCCCCATCTATATACAGGACATCAATTATCCTTGAGTGCCACAACGCCCCCTATCACCCGGCAACCAGTAGCCTCCTGCTACATCTCTGCTCAGAGACAGATACAATCCAGAGCCTCCTGTTGCACCCCTGGATTACTGATAATCACGCACAGGTAAACATCTAGGTTTACCACACTGTGGACTATTCCTGTATGCCTCAGTTCCTAACCCTTCCTCCATATCTATATACAGGACATTGAGTATCCTCAAGCGTTACTACGCCTACTGGCAATCAAAAAGCCCCCCTGTCACATCTCTGCAACAAAGTCAGATACAATCCAGAGCCTCCTGCTGCACCCCCCACTGAGGGAGTGCTAACAAGCAATCTCCAAAAGCAGAACAGCTCCTCCGTGGGTAAGTCGCTAACCCCACTATCTACCTACCCAGAGCTAACAGCACTAACCCCATATCATTAAATCTCCAGGAGCATAACAAAGCGTTCAGGACCACGCCCCACTCTAAGAATCCTGACGGACCACAGCCCTAGTGCACACCTGCACTTTACCCACTCTGATACCTGGTGAGTAATAGATCCACAGCCAGCTAAGCATACTCATTACTAGAGAACAATAGCCCTAACCAAACTCCTCTTCTTTCCAGGTACCAAGCCACCACAGGCATTTTACCACACCAGATTAACTGCTGGATTTTACTATTTATTACACCTTGTATACCATTAGTTCTTTTACCCCAATCGAAATATTGTTGTCTACACTCGTCTTTTAAATCCTGTATTAAATCCTGTATTTTATTAAGTTTTTATTGCTAGCATCCAAACAAATAAATCTTATTTTTATAAAATATTAGTACTCTTCTCCTGATCTCTTTTTCACTACCGATAGCGCGATTTTTACTATAGAACAGTTATTTTATTGTAGTGTATCTACTACGGACATTAGTGGTTCCCTGTCCACAATTATCGCTGCCATTGGTAGTAGTTAGCCTGATAAGCGCCTTTTACACGTATAATACCTTACTATCTTTAGAACCACCAAAAGGCTGCTAGGCCTAAATTAAGAAATCAACACAATGGGAGACCTGTGGTATGACAGGAAAGCAAGAATAGAAAATATACAATTCTTTTTCAACAAAACCCAAAAAAAACCTGCAAACACTAACCCAGAAACCATCCTACAAATAAAAAAATCGCTTAGAACATTAGAACAACTATTACTTAAAGAGATGAGGGACTTATGGGAAGTCGCCACCCTCGAACACTACCTGGCCTTCAATATCATACCATCAGGCCTGGTAGTGACCAAAGCTCTATCAGGCGACATAGGAGACCCAACCACCTTGGAAGAATGGAACTCCATGTTCCATGAATTCTCCAAACAAACTGTCCGATTTATAATTAACAAAAGGAAAAAACAGCTCATGGAAAATAAAACTAAAATCAATTCACTATTCAATGAAATAAAACCACACCAAAATCATCCTGATATTCTAAACCTAACCAATAGTATTAAAAATAGAATCAACCAGAAAGAGCAAGATATAGTCGAAAAGAAACGAGCCAAATTTGGTAGAGATGCAGTACCTCTCACCACCCACCTCCCCAGTAAAGAACCACTAAACTTCTTCGAAACCTTGGACGAAGTGGTTGGTAGCCCAAACAATTCACTTATTTCTATTGATCAAATTTCCATTTACCCCACATCCGAAACAGATTCTCCACCACATCATAATGAACCAGGCCCAAACCATACTGATCTTAATCTACTAGACCAACCTACCCCGCTTAGCACGCATAATAGATTCTCACCCTTACTTACTACTACTGTAGAGACACCTAATCAACCCACCACTCCACCCCCAGAAACACCATCATTACAACCAGAAAAAACCCTCCCCCTAACAGCAACCCCCATCCCAACTTCTACCACCACCTTACAACCATTGATACGCAAACATAACAGCAAGGTGGATTTTTTTCGGATGGCCACAAGAAAAAACGCAAAAGAGGCACTAGGGGAGGGAAACTCACCCAAAAGAAAAAGAATAAACCCAAAGAAATAAATGGACACAAGTCCATCTATAATCTAAGCAAATATCAACTGACACAGAATGAAACTGCAGTCCTTAATAAAGGCCTAAAATATGCCCCAGCAACACAACTCGACAAATTCCAAGCGTATATAGGTATAAAAAAATTCATGCGACAACTGGCTATAAAGAAATACTATATGAAGAAGGAACACGCCCCAGAGACACTCTGCTCAGAGGAATCACCAAAATTCAGACACACTATACTTAAAAACAAATCTAACTTCCACCCTCTTCAAGAGTATTCAGAGGCCTTCAATACCTTTGAAAAAAACGTTACAGACGATATCCGCAGAATCAATAACAAACAATGCACCAAATACAAGAATAACCTCACCAAACTAGAAGTTCGCGCCATGAAACAATTACAAATAAATAATGAAATAATAATCCGACCAGCTGACAAAGGAGGTGGCATAGTTATTCTGGATCAAGAATACTATCACAAGGAATCACTTAGACTCTTGGGCGACTCTAGAACCTATCAGATCCTCCCCTCTAATCCAACCAACAACTACCAAAAGGAACTACGGAACCTAACCTTAAAAGGACTCCAAAATGGTTACATCAATAAAAATGAATTTGATTATGTTAATATTCAACACCCCAGACTAGCCGCCTTTTACCACTTACCAAAAATCCATAAAAACATTAATAACCCTCCAGGAAGACCCATCATCTCCGGTATTCAATGCCTGACATCAAATCTCTCCAGACTAGTAGATCACCACCTACAGGAGTTGGTCCCAACACTCCCATCCCATTTAAAAGATAGCAAACATGCTATCCGCATACTCAACAACACCCCATGGGATAACCACTATATCCTAGGAACAATGGATATAACGTCACTATACACAAACATCCAACACACCAAAGGATGTGAAGCCTCCCTCCACTTTCTCGAACAAAAAATGCCTTCAGAACAAAGTACATTCATTATAGACTGCATGTCCTTCATCTTAACACATAACTACTTTCTCTACGAGGGGGACTACTACTCCCAGCAGTGGGGCACCGCCATGGGCACTAGGTTCGCACCCAGCTATGCCAACCTCTATGTTGGCAGGTGGGAATCCCTAGTCATTCACCCTGGAGGTAAACTACATGCGAACCTGGTCCTATGGCGGAGATTCATTGATGACATATTATTCATCTGGTCAGGCGACAAACCCTCCCTGGATCTATTTATACAGGAACTAAACAAAAATGAATTCTTTTTAGAATTCACATCTACCACTAGCTCCACTGCAATCAACTTCCTAGATCTCAATATTTATATCGAAAACAATTCCATTCAGACTCGTACATACCACAAACCAACTGATGCTAACGGCTATATTCCGCTAGACAGTTGCCATCTTCCCAACTGGCTACTTAATGTCCCCCGCAGCCAATACCTGCGCCTCCATAGGAACTGCTCCAAACAGGAAGACTTCAACAATGAGGCAGATTCACTCACGGAAAAATTCTTGGAAAAAGGATATAATGCTCAGTTTCTTAAAAATACTAAAGAAAAAATAGCTGCAATACCAAGACAAAACCTCTTAACTGATACAAACACCACAAAATCAACACGAACCAATCCCAATCCCAATATAATCATGCCCATCATCACCCCTTACTCCGCCAATACGCATATTTTAAAAAAAATTGTGGAAAAACACTGGCATACACTAAAGGACGACAAAATCATTGGCGATCAAATACCCAATAGGCCCAGGCTCATATTCAGGAAAGCACGGAACCTAGGATCACTCATAGCCCCCACTGTAAAAAATAATATCATCACAAAAAAAACAGTCACACCTTTTCAACAAAAAATTACAGGGTTCTTTCCATGCCAAAAATGCAAAATATGCAAAACCCTGAAACCAGCCAAATCACACACTGTCAATTACCGCAAAGAGTCATATCCCATCACAGACTTCGTCACATGTACCACTACGGGGGTTATCTATGGATTAATGTGCCCTTGTGAAAAAATGTATATAGGCCGGACTAAAAGAGCAATGGGCACTAGAATTAATGAACATCTGAGGAATATTAAAAATAAATACATGGGCCACCCCCTGTCAAAGCACTTTGCGGACAAACATAAAGGATCCATCAAAGGAATTAAAGTGATAGGCATACAAACAGTTCACAAACATTGGAGATAGGGTGATTTTATTAAACATATGTCAAGAAAAGAAAGCGAGTGGATTTTTAAATTAAACACCTTGAGACCATGGGGTCTTAACAGCGAAATTGAGCTATTTGCTTTCAACGACTGATAGTTACCATGACAACGCCACCAACAGCGGACCGTTGCCATGACGTCATTATAGACAGGTATATAAAGGACTCCACCTACTGGGCCAGACTATCCCTGATGAAGACAGCCGTCAGCTGTCGAAACGCGTTGGAATTCACTGACCCAGCAGAGAAGGCGCCCACAGGCATCCGTCCCGAATACACGCTGCACACCACGTGTCAGCGCGTCTCTCTGCCTCTCGCGCGCTTTCAATAGAACGCGCCCCCTCCCCTTCTCCGCCCCTCCTCTCCTGCTCCACTTACCCGAAAGCCCGCGAGTAGCGGCGGTCACCGGCCGGGACCCCGCTCTCGCCCCGGGCCCTACAACTCCTTGACATCTCCGCAGGACTACGGACCGTAAGTACTCTGGGCCACGGCCCCCACCGCTTATGACACACGCCACCACAAGGACCAAAACCACACACACTCACCTCTTTATTACCGACAGGATTCCAGGAACGCGGCCTGCCTGACTCCATACGAGTAGGGACCGTGCCTGAAAACCGGACTCCGCATAACCATAGACCTTGCCCGGATATCTACTACACAAAATCTGACAAGTGATTTTGATAAGTGATTCTGGCAAGTGATCCTGACAAGTGATTCTGACAAGTGATTCTGATGAGTGATTCTGACGAGTGATTTTGACGAGTGATTCTGACGAGTGATTTTGATGAGTGATTTTGACAAGTGATTCTGACAAGTGATTTCGACAAATGATTCTGATGAGTGATCCTGACGAGTGATTTTGACGAGTGATTTTGATGAGTGATTTTGATGACTGATTCTGACGATTCTTCACTCATCAAAATCACTCGTCAAAATCACTCGTCAAAATCACTCGTCAGAATCACTTGTCAAAATCACTCGTCAAAATCACTCGTCAGAATCACTCGTCAGAATCACTCGTCAAAATCACTCGTCAGAATCACTCGTCAGAATCACTCGTCGAAATCACTCGTCGAAATCACTCGTCAAAATCACTCGTCAGAATCACTCGTCAAAATCACTTGTCAGAATCACTTATCAAAATCAGTTCTCAGACAGGGTATTTAGCCTCAAACTGACATCATTCTGATGTTTGATTTTGATATCTGATAATGTCTTAAAATGGACACTGTAGGAGGGAATGGAAATAGATAGGAAGATTGGGGCATGGTCAGACCACAATTTGTCACCTATTGTAGCAGATGGGTTCCAAGAGAGAGCGTGATGACTCAACAGGAAGAAATCAATGCGACTGACAAGTGATTCTGACAAGTGATTCTGATGAGTGATTCTGACGAGTGATTTTGACGAGTGATTCTGACGAGTGATTTTGATGAGTGATTTTGACAAGTGATTCTGACAAGTGATTTCGACAAATGATTCTGATGAGTGATCCTGACGAGTGATTTTGACGAGTGATTTTGATGAGTGATTTTGATGACTGATTCTGACGATTCTTCACTCATCAAAATCACTCGTCAAAATCACTCGTCAAAATCACTCGTCAGAATCACTTGTCAAAATCACTCGTCAAAATCACTCGTCAGAATCACTCGTCAGAATCACTTGTCAAAATCACTCGTCAGAATCACTCGTCAGAATCACTCGTCGAAATCACTCGTCAAAATCACTCGTCAGAATCACTCGTCAGAATCACTCGTCAAAATCACTCATCAAAATCACTCGTCAGAATCACTCATCAAAATAACTCGTCAAAATCACTTGTCAGAATCACTTATCAAAATCAGTTCTCAGACAGGGTATTTAGCCTCAAACTGACATCATTCTGATGTTTGATTTTGATATCTGATCATGTCTTAAAATGGACACTGTAGGAGGGAATGGAAATAGATAGGAAGATTGGGGCATGGTCAGACCACAATTTGTCACCTATTGTAGCAGATGGGTTCCAAGAGAGAGCGTGATGACTCAACAGGAAGAAATCAATGCGACTATATGAGCCATGGGTAGGAGAAAAATATGTATAATCCTTACCCTGAGGATTTAAAATGCAGCAAACATCTATCAACCTGAGGGCATGGATGACCCATTTCAATGAACGAAGCTGTCTCAGAGGGACGACACCCCTTCCTGAGGAGGAGTCTAATGCGGGATTCCATGTGAAGTTGAAGTCTCCACCTGCAATCAGAACTCCTTCTGCAAAATCAGAGAGGGACGTTAAAAAGGACCTACATGTGCAGATCTGATCTTTGTTAGGGACGTACCAGTTTGCTATTGTATATGTTGATTCTTCTATTTTGAGTTTGAGGAACACATATCTGCCTTGATCATCAATGAGAGAATCTATGAGAGTATAGGCCAACGACTTGTGTATGGCTATGGATACACCCTTAGAGCATGAATCCGGATTAGTGCTGTGGAACCACCGAGAGTAATACCTATCTCCAAAAACAGGCATATGCCCAGTTTTAAAGTGCATTTCCTGTAACATAAGAACCTGGACTCTTTGTTTGTGCATAGAGTACAAAATTTGTGAACGTTTCTGTGGGACATTAAAGCCTCTTACATTCAGTGAGCCTACTTTAACAGAGGACATGATTACCAAGGGAGACGAAAGGAGTGGGGCAAGAAGGGAAACGGAAATACAGAGAAAACTAAGAAGAAATTACGGGATATCTATATATATAATTGTCTTATCCCATCTGTCTGTCTGTCTTTCTGTCTGTCTGTCTGTCTGTCTGTCCAGGAAATCCCGCGTCGCTCATTGGTCCGGCAGCGGCCAATCAGCGACGCGGGATTTCAGAAAAAAGATGGCGGCTGTTAGCGGCTCATCTGCGGGACGGAGATCCAGCCGGGAGATGACCGGCGCGAGGCGCTCATCTCCCGGCCGGTAGCAGCAGAAGGACCTCGACCGCCGGCGCCGCTGACCTCCATGCAGCTAGGGTCGGGATACTTCTGCTGCGAGCAGCCGCTCATCTCCCGGCTTCTCGCAGCGGAAGTATCCGCACAGGCAGCGGCGCTGACATCCATGCGGCTAGGGTGTCAAGGGAGGACCGGGGAGCGGCGCTGCGGTTCGGGATACTTCTGCCGCGAGCAGTCGCTCATCTCCCGGCTTCTCGCAGCGGAAGTAGCCTCACAAGCAGCGACGCTCCCCGGTCCTCACCAATACGATTCCGCTTCTCGGTCCTCACCAATACGATTCGATGATTGGTCGCGGTCTCCGGCCGCGACCAATCAGTGATCTTGACGCCACATTTAAACACTGCTGTGCTGATTGGTCGCGGACGCTGCCCGTGACCAATCAGCAATTTTGGCGCCACATTTAAACACTGCTGTGCTGATTGGTCGCGGATGCTGCCCGCCACCAATCAGAGATTTTAACGCTAAATGAAAACACGCTGTCCGCTCCTTAGTAACGGCGCACAAGATTTAAAACCCGCTTCTATGATTGGTCGCGGACGCCGCCCGCGAGCAATCACAGATTTTCGCGCCAAATTTAAACACGCTCTCTGGCCAATTACCGCAGGATTTCAAATACGTACGCCACCTTCGGGAGATAGCAGGGCTAACTCCGCCCATGTGGTCATTTGCTCATAAACTGCTCATAACGTACTGAGCAGGTTTTCTCACTCACACTGTGCGAGGGATTCAGTCAGACTGTGCGAGGGACTTCTGTCACACTGTGCGAGGGACTTCAGTCACACTGTGCGAGGGTCTTCTGTCACACTGTGCGAGGGACTTCAGTCACACTGTGCGAGAGACTTCAGTCACACTGTGCAAGGTACTTCAGTCAGGTTTACTGAACACGTTCTGCCAGTGACAGCGCACTCAAGAGATACTTCTTTACGCTTCCTGTTTTATAATGGGTCGTAAGCGAAAATACGCCACGGAGGAAGACAGAAAAGCAGCAGAAGCAGCATGAAAATGACAACGTCGAGAGCAACAGACACCACAACATACTGCCGCCAGACAAGCCCAGGATGCGGAATCTCACAGACAATGTCGGAAACGGGAGACACCGCAACACAGTGCCACCAGACAAGCCAAGGATACGGAAGCTCACCAAAAACGCAGGGAACAGGAGACACCGCAGCACACTGCCGCCAGACAAGCCCAGGATGCGGAATCTCACCAAAAACGCCGAGAAGAGGAGACACCGCAACTCACTGCCGCCAGACAAGCCCAGGATGCGGAATCTCAAAAAAAACGCCGAGAACAGGAGTCACCGCAACACACTGCCGCCAGACAAGCCCAGGATGCGGAAGCTCAACAAAAACGGCGGGAACAGGAGACACCGCAACACACTGCCGCCAAACAAGCGCAGGATGCGGAAGCACAACAAAAACGCCGGGAACAGGAGACACCGCAACACACTGCCGCCAGACAAGCCCAGGATGCGGAATCTCACCAAAAACACCGGGAACAGGAGACACCACAACACACTGCCGCCAGACAAGCCAAGGATGCGGAATATCACCAAAAACACCGGGAACAGGAGGCACCGCAACACGCTGCCGCCAGACAAGCCCAGGATGCAGAATATCACCAAAAACGCAGGGAACAGGAGACACCGCAACACACTGCCGGCAGACAAGCCCAGGATGCGGAATCTCACAGAAAACGTCGGGAACAAGAGACACCACAACACACTGGCGCCAGACAAGCCCAGGATGCGGAATCTCACAGACAACGTCGGAAACAGGAGACACCACAACACACTGCTGCCAGACAAACCCAGGATGCGGAATCTCACAGACAAAGTCGGGAATGGGAAACACCGCAACACACTACGGCTAGATAGGAACACGATGCGGAATCCCATAGACAATGTCGGCTGAATGAATCTCCAGAATCCAGGACAAACCGAGAACAACACGATCGCCAAATTTATCAAAAACGAATACTCTACCAACTAAGGCAAACCCAGCAGAACATTCAAAAATTTGCACGTTACGTAACAGACAATGAAACTATAATTATTCAACACTACTGTGGGAAGATGAATGTAGTTTGTTCTAAATGTGACTCTGAATTTCATCGAGGAAAAACCATCTGACAATCAGTTTACTCAATGCTGCCAAAAAGGAAAAGTGATGCTACCAAGATGTCACTACTCAGATCTGTTTGAGCAGTTGATGAAAGGAACGCATGAACACAGTAGAAATTTTATGGAAAATATCAGAAGTATCAACAGTTCTCATGTCATGCGTTTGCTTCATTTGGTGCCAACATTGCACCGCCCCCTGGATTCGGACCGTATTGTTTTAAAATTCATGGCCAGATCTACCACCGCACTGGAACACTTCACCCAGAACTAGGACAACCACCAACATTTGTACAATTATACATCTTTGATCCAAATGAGGCTACAGAACAAAGGATGAACCTAAAAGAAAATGAAAAGTGTAATGCAGAACTGATGAACCTAATGGCCGTACATTTACAAACAATCAGCCCATTTGCTGCCGCATATTGCATGCTAAAAGACGTCGAAGCTGAGGAGGAACAGAGAGCTATACAAAATGTGACGGAAATGCCTTCTATTATCATGGTCATTAAACAAGAACGTCAACAAGATCCCCGATGTTACAACAAACCACGTGTAAGTGAGGTCACAGTTGTTTTTCAAAACGATGATGGAGAGCCTCCTTTTCAAAGAGATATATTAGTCCATCTTAAGCCAGACAAAAACATCCCTTTCGTTCCTAAAACACAACGAATTAGCATTTTGCACAGCAACCTTGATGCTCTTCTGTATCCGCTATTCTTTCCAAGCGGTGATCAAGGATGGCATGAAAACCTACACCAGCAAGGAACTTCAAGAAGAATTACACAACTACAGTACTACAGTTTTCTTCTGTCTGTACGAAATTACTTCAATCCTATTTTAAACAGTGGGAAACTGACACAACAGTACTTAGTCAACGCATACGTTAAAATTGAAGCTAATCGGCTCAATTTCATACAAATGAACCAAAAACAACTTAAAGTTGAAGACTACTGCGTTCTTCAAGAACATTTGTAAAAACAATCGATTCAAAAAGGAATTCCAATTGGAAAAACAGTAATTCTCCCGTCGTCCTTTGAAGGTAGCCCCCGCAACATGCAACAGCGTTATCAAGATGCAATGGCAATAGTAACAAAGTATGGAAAACCTGACATTTTTTTAACAATGACCTGTAATCCTAAATGGCCAGAAATTACCGAAAATCTACAACCCTGGCAGCAAGTTGAACACAGGCCGGACTTAGTTGCACGCGTATTTCGACTAAAACTCAGCAGCCTTTTTAAAGACATCAAAAATTTACTTTTTGGAACAGTCGTAGCAATGGTACACGCCATAGAGTTTCAGAAACGAGGCCTCCCACATGCGCATATACTAATTATTTTAGACGCGGATTCAAAGTTTCGCACGGAGGACGAAATTGACAACATAGTGTGGGCTGAAATTCCTAACCAAGAAAAGTATCCTGAATTGTATAATATTGTAATCTGTAATATGGTTCATGGCCCATGCGGTGTAGCAAATCCAAAAAGTCCATGCATGGAAAACGGAAAGTGTACAAAAGGGTTTCCAAAGCAGTTGAAACAGCACACTGTTAAAGATTTGGATGGCTACCCATCCTACCGGAGACAACTGATTGATAACAATGTACACAACAAAAAGATTATAAATAACTCATGGATAGTTCCATACAACCCGTACTTATTAAAACGCTACAACTGTCACATCAACGTTGAAATCTGCGCTTCAATAAAAGTGCTAAATATCTTTTCAAGTACATCTACAAGCGGCATGACAAAGCTAACGTCGAAATACAACAAAAAACAGTCAATCACGATGAATCATCACGGTTTGTTGACTCAAGATATGTCAGTGCTCCAGAAGCTGCTTGGAGAATATTTGCGTTTCCAATGCATTCACAGTCCCATGCCATTATACGTTTAGCTATTCATTTACCAAATCAACAGCAGCTTTATTTCTTTGAAAATGCTCAAGTCGAAGATGTCTCAAAAAATGTAAGCACAACGTCAACATTAATGGAATGGTTTTTGCTGAACCAACGTGACAAAAACGCAAGGCAGTATTTGTATCGAGAGATTCCAGAGCATTACGTTTGGAATAAAACTTGGAAGCCAAGACAACGAGGACATAGCAGAATAATTGGACGCATGTATATTGTTAGTGTCAAGGATCAAGAAAGCCTTCGGCTGTTACTACTGCATGTCAAAGGAGCTAGATGTTACGAAGATTTGAAAACAGTTAATGGAGTATTGCACGATACATTTAAAGCTGCAGCTTTGGCTTTAGGACTTCTATTGGATGATACTATGTGGACACTTACTTTAGAAGACGCAGTTACCCTACATATGCCTAAGAAACTTTGTGAATTGCTTGCCTACATTTGTGTCTTTGGACCGCCTACAAATCCGGCTCAACTTTGGACAAATTTCAAAGAACATATAATTGAAGATTACTGCTTACGTCTTCACAACAAAAGTGGAAATTGTCAAAATTGCGAATCTTATGCCATGCAAGATGTCCAAAATGTCCTACTACTGCATGGAAAAACGTTTTCAGACTTTAATTTGCCACAGCCTGCAAGTCAAGTTGCACAAATTCAAGAGTATGACAAAGCTTATGAATTATTGTTGGCAGCAGAGAAGAAAAACTCCTTAAATCAACAACAACGGATTGCATATGACACTATTGTGAGCGCTGTAGAAAACCAAGCCGATCCAACGCCAAAATGTTTCTTTATTAACGGTCCTGGAGGCAGCGGTAAAACATACCTCTATGAAGTTTTAATGCATCACATTAGAGGGTTGGGAAAAGTCGTATTGCCATCGGCTACAACAGGTATTGCAGGAAACCTTTTACGAGGAGGTCGCACTGTGCATTCACTCTTTGGGATACCAGTTCCAGTCAATGAAATCTCAGTTTCCAGAATCAAACAAGACACATTTGCAGGAAAACAGTTAAACAGTGCAAATCTTTTGATACTTGATGAGTGCACCATGGCACCCAAATATGCTTTGAGCTTAATTGACAGACTTCTGCGTGAAGTTATGACTACAAATATTGCAGAAAAAAATGAAATTCCTTTTGGAGGTAAAGTTTTTGTCCTTGGCGGAGATTTTAGGCAATGCCTTCCAGTTGTACCAAATGGAACAAGAACAAATATTATCGAGTCCACCTTAAAAATGTCTGACCTTTGGAAAGAGTTTAATAAACTCCAACTAATTAACAACATGCGATCTTCTGACCCAGAGTACAGCAACTGGCTTCTTAAACTTGGGAATGGTGAACTTAGCAATGAATATAACCTTGGAGAAGACATTATTGAAATACCAGAAGACATGTTGTGCACTGACTGCATCGTAAGTGCTGTTTTTGGACAACGCGTTGAAATTTATGTGAACGACCAAAGCAGTGTTGAGATGGCCTCTTCCTATGCAGTTCTCTGTCCCAAGAACGATGACGTAGCTCTGCTAAATTCCCGTGTGATGGATAGAATGCCTGGAGAGTATAAATTGTACAAAAGTGATGATTCGGTAGATGTAGACAATAAAGATGAACGAGAGCATAATCCAGTTGAATTTTTAAATAGTGTTACGCCATCATGAATGCCATCCCACAGACTACAACTTAAAGTTGGAGCAATCGTAATGTTGCTGCGGAATCTAAATACAAGAAATGGTCTATGTAATGGAACTCACCTTATTGTTACTGAACTCCATTCCCACATAATTCAAGCAAGAGTGATCACTGGATCTGCAAAAGGAGACGAAGTGTTCATTCCACGCATTGATTTATGTCCTTCAGACACCGGTCTTCCATTTAGGCTTCGACGTCGACAGTTTCCAGTAAAACCAGCATTTGCCATGACAATAAACAAGTCACAAGGTAAAACTCTACACCGTGTTGGCATATATTTACCGGAGCCCGTTTTTGGTCATGGACAACTCTATGTTGCATTTTCAAGAGTTAAAATGAGATCCAATGTCAAGGTGCAAGTTTTGGATACCCATTTACAAGGAAAGTTGCTTACAGATAGTCCAAAAGTATTCACCAAAAATGTTGTGTACAAAAATATTTTAGGTTGATATTGTTAAGAAATATATTCTAGGGTCGTACTTCTTTTGTCCGATGATTTATTTTAAAATATATTTAGATATTCATGGAATAGTTTATATATTTCGATCATCTGTTTAATAATTTTGTTCAGTTGTATTAAGTTGTATAACCAATAATAGTTAATAATAAAGTATTATTTTACACAGAAAATTCTGTGTATTCATTGAATTATTCTTAAATCTTCATAGCGACATCTGCAGCATCTGCTACAAAAGTGAATGCAGATTTGTGCCTCTCCACGCACTTAGTCCCGGCGTGGAAAGCAGCGAATCTACAGACAGCAGCAAATCACGGCAGTATCTGAGAGCGCGTGCTGTGCCGCACATCCTGCGAGGAGCTGCTGAAAGCAGGACAGACAGCGCTGGAGCAGAGAAAAGAAAACAAGGTGAGTATTAGGGTTTAGTTTTTTAACTGTGCTGTGGAGATTGGGGAATGAGTAGGCCATACAAAACCAGGATAAGGGGGCCATACGAGCCAGGATGAGGAAGCCGTCCAATCCAAGATAAGGCAGCCATACAAACCAGGATTAGGAGAATGACGGAGCCATACAAACCACAATGACAGACCGCGCTGTGGATGCTGGATGTGACACGATGGGGGATAACCCCGCCCACAGCCCATCATTCACTGTGGTGCGCGGAACAGCAGACCCCTGGCTGCAGCTGCAAATAGTCGTGATGTAAACGGAAGCAAGATCCGGCTGCAGGCGGGATAATTACGTGCTGCCTGTGCGTCGTCAGCGATGTTGTCACAAGCAGGATTGACAACATGACGTAATGACAAAATTCATTAGGTGCACCGAGGGGATACATTGTGAAGTTAATTTAAAGTAGTGCACAACCCATTTAAACAGCTTCGCTGCTTAGTCGCGCCCGGTCAGCCGCGTGCATATTCTAGAATACCCGATGCATTAGAATCGGGCCACCATCTAGTATAAAATAAAAACCAAAACAAAATTATATAACAAAATGAAAGAAAAACAATCTGATGAGGGGAAACAGGTATATTTTACACCTGCACAGCAGAGTGTAAACCCCCCTGGGAGGATGGGCTTTCTACTGGGGAGCCCCCCCCAAACCAGACATCAGGCCATACCATTTTGTCTTAAAACCTATGATAGAAAAGCAGCCAAAAGCTGTCAAAGATTAGCATCTACTTATCATTATATTAAACGTTGAATCAGTATATCACATATCCTTATGGAATAATATCCATACTGTCCAAGAACGGAATATTATTGACATAATATAATCTAATCTTATTATTGAGAGCCAGTCATATAAATGAATTATTCGTAATATCAACTATACTCATTGCTGAAAACATTTTAGAGGAATATAACACTCTAATATCTTTCACAAGATTGACTAGCGCATTGACCACAGGATCCATTTGTAATAGACGATTCAATCTGGGGAGTGAGGGATATGTTTTCCATTGTTCCCTCTCCTGAATTCTTCTCTGGATTTGTTTCTTGTCGCTCTTTATGGTCGTGGATTGAGATCCGACTTGGGACCTCCCGGGAGACTCGGCCAATCCCCTGTTGGTATAGATACGTGGGTTTCCCCAAACCTGTAACAAAAGCCTGAATGTCTCTAGGGCAACGTATCTCATGTAAAGCCCCTGAATGGCGGGCCTGTAAACAGAAAGGGAAACTCCAAGAGTATAGATTGTTCTGCTGTCTCAGAACCTCTAATAGAGTCTTTAATGCCTTCCTCTTCTGTAGTGTGTGGCGCGATGGATCAGACATGAGTTGTATAGGATATTCTTGAAATAAAATAGTCACATCTTGAGGTTTTGTCGCATCAGAGGATCTGGGGCCCAAGGATCTATAAGCCCTATCTAGCTCCAACTCATTCTCTAAGGGCAGACCCAAGATAGAGTTCAACAAATGACTTAGTGTCTCATCCAGTTCATGGTGTTCAGTTGTCTCTGCAAGTCCTCTAATCCTAATATTGTTGCGCCTTCCTCTGTTTTCAATATCATCTATCAAATCTGTTAGGTATTCCAGTTGGTATGAGTGAGAAGACAAAGTTTGTTCATGAGAATTTACTTGTTGAGCAATGGATGCTGTATGTGATTCAGCAGCAGACTCTTTTTCTGTTAACTCTTGCATGTCCCCTCTAATGGAGGCTGCTTCAGCCCTGTAAGATTACTCCAGTCTAGACATATAATTCTCCATGTCCCTCTGGTTGGAATAGCTCGTATTCGATCTCTGAGGTCTCTCCACACTGCCTCACATTGTAATGAGTCATCCTGTTGGCTCTCCTCTGAGCAGCCAGGGGAAGAAGAATGTAATAATGCAGGGAAGGAGCCTCTCTCAGGGGAACTCCGGGCATCAGTGTGTGACTGGGGCCTCTGCAGGTCTGCACCCGCAGCAGAGATAAGTACTGCCCAATCTGGTGTGTCCAGGGGCCGGGGCACCAAGTGATCCTCTACCACGCACCTGAGCTCCGAAGGCACAAAGCCGGGATCCGCCATCTTGGACTGAGGGAGATCCCCCGCAGCAGCAACGAAGCCTCCCGCGTCTTCCCAAGTCCGGGAAGCCAGGTCCGCGTCCTCCGCCGATGAAGGTATCGTCCGCTCTGCTAATGTTGATGTGGGGGAGCATTTACCCCAGGAGCTTTGGACCTCCGATGCAGGAGATGAGGAGCGCTGGGCAGGGACAGCCGACGCCATCTTATATCCCACTCTTGCAGGAGAGGTGTGAAACTCACAGCCCTCACCCTGGGAAGTGGGTTTACTCGGAGCCGGGTCAGATGTTTGGTGGGTTGTAGCCATGGCCTTGACCCGTTCCGTGCCCAGGGCATCACATTAAAAGGGTGTAATGGGCTTTCAGAGTTGGTATTAATCGAGTGGTTGTGTTGACTACGCCACCTGTGGTGTCTGGTGATTCGCCCACCAGCGCTGCGTTCAGTCCTCTGAGGAGGGATGTAGTGGCAGCAGGAGATGGTACTACTCCCCACAGGCGGAGCAGGGCCTCAGGGCAAAAAGAACAGGAGGATGGGAGTTGTAATGGAAGATGTGGTGCGGTGTCGTGCGGTGCCGCGTTGCAATAAGAAACCAGAGGCCATAGGGGGTAGTCTTCCAAGCTTTACTCACGGTAGAATGCACAGCTGCAAGGCTTCTCCCTGATCCTCACGGCGCGCTGCGGCCACCAGGACCAGGGGTCCGACTACCTCCGGGTAGTTCAGATGCTTTGGTCAGGACCCCGCACCAGAGTGTTCCTAGACTTTCCCACTAGGTCCTCTCCTGTCCGTATGTGATGCATGTACTAAGGCCGGGTCTCCCTCTGGACTATGCACAGAACAAGGGTACGGGTGGCGACTCCACTCCACTACCCGGTGGGATCCACTGAGCCTCCGGGCTTCTCCGACTAAGACTTAGAGTGACAGAGTCAGATATCGGGGGCCGGTACCCCTCTTGCAGCAGGAATCCCTCTTACTAGGCCAGAATAGCGAGGACAGGTGGCGTATACCGCTCCGTCTGCATCCCCCTGGGATCCTTTTGCCTGTGGAGCTTTACTCCTCCGCTCTCCTCCATGCCTTCTTGGGTAAGGACCTTGACCAGGTAGAGACAGCCGTTAACTCTTGCCCGCTTCTTGACTCAAGGCCAGAGTACGAGGACCGTGTCCCCATCAACTGCAGGTTCACACAGAAAGCCACGTTCAGTGATGAAGATCACAATCAAAAGACCATGAGCCCAAGATGCCAGGCTATAATATATGAATTTTTGTTGTGTAACCTAAGTGTGCGTCCTCCACCCTCACCCACTACAAGGTTCCCCCTTACTTTGGTTCCCCCTTCTCCACTTATCCCGGCTAGGGCAGCACCCTGGTGCCTATAAGCCCCCCACAGGTGGGAGAGGTGTAGTGATGAATGCAGAGGTGAGGTCCTGACAGATACACCATCCTTACCTCGAAGGAGAGATACCACACCTCATTAAAGAGATGCAGTACCCCTGTGGCGACCGAACCCTCAGGGGCGCCACAGAAACAGATGCTGCAATTTCTTAGGTAGCGCGTAATATTTGTTGGAGGGGCCCGCTGAGTACTCACACTAGTCTGCATTATATTTTTCTTCTTTTTTGCCGGCATTGGCAGTGTTTTGGCCTGATTTTAAGTGATAGGTATGCCCTGAAGCTGGTCTAGGGACGGGAGCAGACAGCCATGCGACTTCACTCCTCCATAGCCAGGTCACGCCCCCCCATTCAAAGAAATTTCAACAAATTCTTGATGTAAACATTAAGATTTGAGAGTCCTCAGTGGCTGATACCTTTTAATGGTTAACTGAAAAGATGGTAACAAGTTGCAAGCATTCGAGACTACTCAGGTCGCTTCATCAGGCATAGTATGACTCAAAATCTGAAGAGTCACATATTCCTACACAATAGAACACAGAAATAATGCAATAGATGAGACAGGTAATGTAAAGCAGCACTATTACTGTGGGAGAAAGGTAAACAGTTCTGGCTGTAAATATTGGTTTAGTTCATAGATAAGGACTGTGAAAGTTTTATTCTCTAATGATTGAGATTTCCAGGGTTATGATGACCCCAAAGTTCTGAGGAGCTCATTCCTTAGTTGATATAAGTAAAGAAAGCAAAGAAAGGAGCACAAATAGCGTTGTTATTCAATAGACAGCAGTAAAGATAAAAGGGAAATTGCTCACCTCTGTGAGAATTCCAGCAGACCCTTAAACCGCAGGGGTTAAACAAAATCACAGAAGTTTTTCTTTGAGAATTCCAGCAGTCACTTTTTACACCTCCCCAGTTCTTTTTCAATACCCAACATATAGCCACCTCTCCCCAAACCCACACTCCTGTTAGCACCACCCACATTATAGCCTTCCAGTTACCTCTCACCACTCTTACAGCTCCATTTTTCAGCTGAGAAAACAAATCAGGAGCCCTAGTGTAGCGGGTTATGTGCCTAGCGTGACTGTACACAGCAACTTGAGCAAGTATTTAAGTTCTAGCCCTCCATGGTTCATCATGATTAATATTAGACCCCTTTTTTATTATGTTTAAAAGAAAAGCTTTTTTAATTATTCTCTACATATTTTAAATTACTTTGCACTTCTTTTCTCTGTTTGAGCAAATGTTCATGTGCATTATGATTTTAGATGCGTTTCCAAGATTTCCTTCCACTTTTTTTTTTTTCTCTCTCTCTCCTTTTTTTTATTTTTCTCTTTTTGGCGCCAAGGGGTGCTTTGGCAGTTTTTTTCTTCACTCCATGTGCTAGCATGTGTGTACATATACCTTCCATGTTGTAACAAGGAGCAGCTATGTACCTGAAGAAGTGGAGAAACGCGTAGTCTTTTATAGCTTTTACAGTTTCCAATAAATGCTGGGAACATTATCCATCTCTGGCATATATAAATAAATTTTTTCATGGTGGAGCGCGGTGATTAATGGCACCTTTATCATCTGTATACTTAATTGATGTAGAATGACATAAATTCATGTGACACATTCATTCCTGCTCTAAAGGTGTCAAAGGTCACCATTAGTTTATATTCCCAAATTTTTCTGTCTCCCTGAGATTTGAAATTACCTCTTAATACCAATAATTTCATGTCTGTGAGGTTGTGTTCCAACCCTATAGATAGAGACAAACACCTTGGTGGCCTCAGAAAGACCTTTTTGAATCAGGGCTACCATCCAAGAACAATAGAGAACCAGATTACAAGAGCCACCAGAATATCAAGGAATCATCTCCTACATTACAAAACTAAACAAGAAAGCAACCGGGTGCCTCTTGTAGTCACCTAAAATCCAAATCTGGAGATGCTAAGGAGAGCTGCATGGAAACTACAACCATTACTACAAAAAGATGCCCGATTACAATCCATATTTCCAGACCCTCCAGTTCTGTGTTTCAGGCAGCCCCCAAATGTAAGAAGCATCATTGTCAGAAGCTCCCTGTCATCTCCACCAGCTACAGGTACCTTTCCCTGCAACCAGAAAAAATGTAAAACCTATCCATTTATAATGACCACAGACAAGATAAAGATACCCAACTCACATCAGAACTACAAGATCCCAGGTACTTTCAGCTGTACTTAATTATATGCACCAAAAGTCCATCAGGGGGTCTGTATGTAGGGGAGACAGGGCAAAAACTTAGGACAAGGATGAATTCTCATCGCCACACAATAAAAGAAGAAAAAATAGATCTACCTGTGGCAAAGCATTTTTGTTTCCCTGATCACAACATCACAGACATGAAATTATTGGTATTAAAAGGTCATTTCAAATCTCAGGGAGACAGAAAAATTTGGGAATATAAACTAATGGTGACCTTTGACACCTTCAGAGCAGGAATGAATGTGTTGCATGGATTTATGTCATTCTACATCAACTAAGGAATGTGCTCCTCAGAGCTTTGGGGTCATCATAACCCTGGACCAGACCTTAATCACTGGACAATAAAACTTTCACAGTCCTTATCTATGAACTAATCCAATATTTACAGCCAGAACTGTTTACCTTTCTCCCTCAGTAATAGCTCTGCTTTACATTACCTGTCTCATCTATTGCATTATTTCTGTGTCCTATTGTGTATAAATATGTGACTCTTCAGATATTGTGTCATACTATGCCTGATGAAGAGACCTGTGTAGTCTCGAAAGCTTGCAACTTGTTATTATCTTTTCAGTTAACCAATAAAAGGTATCAGCCACTGAGGACTCTCAAATCTTAATATTTTTCTAATAATTTTTCCGTGGCTAACACAGTACAAAAATATGTATTTTCCTTGATGTAAACATAACACCAATAAGTAATAAGCTGACGTTGAAAAGAGGATGGTTTCTACAAATGGATAATGATCCTAAACACGTCAAAATCAAGATCTTCACTGGTAAAGCCCCCCACTCATAACACATTAGGTAGCTGTCAGCCAAAAGATTGTTCAACTGACAGCCATCTCTTCTGAGCCCCTTATACACAAGAACGCTCAGCTTGGCTCCTGTGTTCTCTATGAGAGCGACTAATAGATTCGACTGGCAGCGGCTTATCTGCTGGAAAACAGAATGAGCTACCATTGGAAATACAACATGCAGGCTCCTTCTCTCCTCCAACATCATCTGTAGGGTACGTTCATATGACTGTATTGTCGGTCCCAGGGTTTTCCGTGAAAAAACTGACAGAACTAGACACAGACAGATCTAGGTCCATTGGGCTGTTTAGATAAGTGTTTGAAAAAAAGCAAGTGAAAAAAATCATAGCACGCATAGGTTCTTCCTTAAAATGGATGAGAGTAAGCCATTCAAGTCCAAAGGTGCACAAAAAAACAGATCCCATACAGATTATCCATATAGCTTCCATTTTTTTATGGATACATTTCCATTATTAACCTAGAAAACTGTATTTGGTCTTGTGAATGATAATAACTGTTGTTCAAAAAGAAGTATGGTGTACAGACCACAACCGACCACCAAACTGAGGAAAATCATCCATTTTTCTGGATGAAAAGATAAATGTCCCATTCTTGTCTGATGTCAGATTCTCGCTGCTCCACAGTCTGGGAATTCTGCTGGATTTTTTATTTTATAATGCATCAAATGTTTTCTCCTGGTGAAAGGTCTGGACTGCAGGTGGCCGGATCTTCACCTGAACTCTTCCTCTTCGATTCCATGCTGCTGTGATGGATGTAGCATGTGGTTTAGCATTGTCTTGCCAAAATCTGCAAAAAAAGATCCAACAAATACACAGAAAAAAGTATGCAAAAAGAGGGATAACCTAAAAATCTAAAAATAGTCAATGCTTATTAACATGCAAGACATATTAAAAATATTTAAAAAGCACCAATGGCTGTAAGCCTGTAACATAAATTTTCCAGACCACAGCACTATAGTGCTAGGATCTATCCTGTCTGTCAATAAGGTAATTTAGGAACCCAAAAGTTAATACCACCTTAATACAGATATATTACTGTATAATATACCCATAATATGAAAATTGTTACATCAATGACCCAGGCCCTAAAATAAGGGCAAGTATTAAAGTGCATAGTGGGTTAAAGATATACACGCCCAATAAATAATGCACAAAAGCACAAAATAAAAGATGATAAAGAGGAGTGTATACAACAATTGTATGATAGAGTCAGAAAAGTTGCAGAAAAATCCTACTGCCGGCACAATAGCAAATAGCCACACAGAGTGAAGGTAAATGTGAAGTTTGTGCCACCTGGGTCATAGATATAACAATTTTCATATTATTGGTATAGCTGTGATTTGGGGTATATTATAATATACCTTTATTAAGTCTCCAAGGAGCCTTGAAGATGAAGATGGTGGCTCTGGTCCCCACCTGCTATACATAGAGTCAGGCATGTAATAAAGCATCTGGAAGGATCATAAATTCCTTCCTGTAAAATAAGAAAATTAGATTTTTATTGATTAGGAAAACTGAATGACACAGAAGTAAATGACGATGTTTCTTCTTTTCTCCAGAGCCCAATTCTCCCCGATTCAGCTTTGTGCAGGAGGAGACAGCAAGGTAATGTATTCCTATATATCAGTTTTATCTGGGTCATGTTCATGTTATCTGGTCGCTAGATGGCGCTATTATTAGCATATTTTCAGATAAGGTGTCAGCTGTGTGTCTGCAGGTCGCGTACGATCTTAGTATATATCCAGTAGTGATGTGTGATCCTCTTTGATGCTTTGTTACCAGGAGACAGGAGCGTCCCATCAATTACTGTTTCCTGAGAAATCTGTCTTCACCCACGTCCAAATATGTCACCGACTTCCGTAAGAACAAACAGGAGCTGGTACGACGCCTGTACAAGTTTTATAACAGGACCGTCTTTGAGAACCAGGTATTCAGTTATAACACACAGCTTGGAATAGGGTTATAGGGGATGAAGGTTTAGAGCTAGGGATAGTGTATCCAGTGTATATAGTATATACCTCTATATTCTGTATGTATAGGGTGATACGAGGCAAAGGGTTATAGCTAGGGATAGTGTATCCAGTGTATATAGTAAATACCTCTATATTCTGTATGTATAGAGAGATATGAGGCAAAGGGTTAGAGCTAGGGATAGTGTATCCAGTGTATATAGTAAATACCTCTATATTCTGTATGTATAGGGTGATACGAGGCAAACGGTTAGAGCTAGGGATAGTGTATCCAGTGTATATAGCATATACCTCTACATTCTGTATGTATATGGTGATATGAGGCGAAGGGTTAGAGCTAGGTATAGTGTATCCAGTGTATATAGCATATACCTCTATGTTCTGTATGTATTTGGTGATACGAGGCGAAGGGTTAGAGCTAGGGATAGTGTATCCAGTGTATATAGCATATACCTCTATATTCTGTATGTATAGGTTGATAGGGGATGAAGGGTTAGAGCTAGGGTTAGTGTATCCAGTGTATATAGTATATACCTCTATATTCTGTAGGTATGGGGTGATGTGGGGGATAGTGAATAGAGGGTTAGAGCTAGGGTTAGTGTATCCACTGTATACAGTATATACCTCTATATTCTGTATTTCTACTTCCTCTGTAGCTTCCTGCATATATGGACATCAGCTGGAATAAAAGGCTGCGTAAAACAGCTGGTCGCACTGGATTCCAGGAGAACAACGGAGACCGCTACGCCATCATCCAGTTATCGGATAAAGTCTGCGATTCAGCAGGTAGTCGTCACATCCGGCACAATTTCTAGATTAGCTGTGGTGAAATCTTCCCCACATCTTTACTCCTGATTGTTATTATATGCTGTTTTGTCCTTAGAACGACTCCGAGACACATTGATCCATGAGATGTGTCATGCTGCCTGCTGGGTCATCGATGGCAATGGAGAACTTGCCCATCACCAACTATGGGAGCAGTATTGTGAGAAGGTCGCACAGATCCACCCTGACCTTCCACCCATTACTGTATTCCACAGTTGGGAGTACCACTACCCGGTGGTGTACCAATGCTCAGGGTGCCAGTACAGGTAAGATACGACTCAAATAAACTATGGACAGACGGGCGTCTGATACTGGTCGTGGGTGTATGTGCTTCTACCACTGCTTGCTTCATGACTTCTGCAATCAATATGAAGGGGCTCTGTCATTGATGTTGGATGTGTGTGTACCTTTAGGATCAGTCTTTAATATCTTTAATAAGCTTTATCTCCCACTCCAGCGTCGGACGTTGGACAGATTCTCTCAACACCGAGAAGTTTGGGTGCGGCTACTGTGAGAACAAGTTGGTTCTAGTAACCCCAACCTGAGAAGATATATCAGCGACCATCCAGCTCCATCAATAGTCCGATCATCGGCTCGGCCAAGATAGCAGCACACAGATGAAGTCATCCAGAAGACTAGTGGAAAGTCACATCTCAGTCTTCCACCATTTCTCGGGCGGCACGGTGACTCAGTGGTTAGCACTGGTGTCTGCAGCACTCAGGTGGTGGAAACAAATCCGACCACGGACATCTGCATGGAGTTTGTATGTCCTCCCCGTGTCTGCGTGGGTTTCCTCCGGGTTCTCCGGTTTCCACCCACACTCCAAAAATATACTGATAGGTTAATTGGCTTATTCCAAATTGTCCCTAACATGAATGATGGTTGTCCCTGTACAGTGCTACAGACTATGTCAGCGCTATATTATCGAGGGGAATCAAATTCATCATTAAATACAAATGCTTTAAACAAACTTATTATTGTAATGTTGCCTTGTGTCAGTCATTTCATACACAGATTATTTACAAAAAAGTTATGTCCTATAGTGGGACGTCTGGAGGTGAGAACACGGATTCTGCCATACCCATGGCCAGGGACAGGCATGCGGGTGCTAACACCTACATGGACAGGTGTAGCGCCCCGAGGGTTCGGTTGCTACAGGGGTATTGCACCTTAACCATAGGTGTGATATTCCACTCCCAGGTAAGGATGGAGTATGGACCAGGGCTTAGTAGCTGCATACACACACTTCCCATTTCCGGGGGACAGCTCGACGGTGCTCCCATTTATTGCAGGCACAACTGACCATGTCCCTGGCTGGAGTGGGGAGGGGTGTGAGAACCCAGTGATGTAGGAGCAGAAGGGGATGGTTTCTGGAGCATAGGAAGGAGCTCATTGGGTGCTGGTCACCTGAGCTCATACACCGAGAAGCACATAAAAGTTGGGAGCCATCTTTAGTCAGTGTTCAGTCCAGTCGGTTCAGTACAGTGGAGCAGTGACAGGTAGCAGGGGCTCTGTAGGAGCTCTGCTCAGAAGGCAGGCCTAGGGTGAAGGCCGGAGCCAGAGAGGAGAAGAGAAGAAGGAGAAGGAAGGAAAGAGGAGAGACAGAGGAGTAGAAAGGCTCCAGAAACAAGGAGGCAGAAGGGACCCTAAGAGAGAGCAGAACGGACAGTAACCGTGGCAAACCTGCGTTATATCGGGTGAAGGGTCAGGTCGTGGAAGGGTACCGGATTCCCAAGTTGGTGGAGGTAAATTATCCCTCACCAAAAACCGGAGGTCGTGATCATCTACTGGTGCGACCCCCGCCAAACCTGCTAGGAAGGCATCATATAGGATAGCGGGAAACGGGGGCCAATGTTTGCCCGCAAAGATCCGCGGCAGCTGGACAGAAGTTTGGTCACTGGTGGGGCACGAGAGGCCAGAGAAAAGACAGAAGGGGGTCCTGTGCCATACTCCTGAATTGCCTGGGGGTTGACCGAGCCCCTCACCTGGTGGACGCAGCACGGCTTGGGCAGTCATTGCTGACAGAAGTGACATGGATAACAACTGCGAGTAAAAACCCTGGACTGCATCATTGGACTCTGTGTTATTTATGCTGTGCCTGCACCATCACCCCCAGCATCCTCTTACACTGCCCTGAGGCTATGCTCTTCCCGTGGGGAGTTATCCTATCCCTGTGCTGCACATTAACACCAGCCTCAGCGGTCTGCCTTGCAGCGGCGGTCATCCCTGACCGCAATCCACGGGTGGCGTAGTCGGACATTTCATAGCTCTAAAAATAGACTGCCACAGCATTTTGTCTGACCACCCTGAGCTACGGGATCGGGTTGCCACTACTACTCCCAGCATTGCACTAAAGCCCAGTTCCAGATACCCCACGGCCCAGGGGGCGAGTCACAGGCAGGATAGGCTTACACTGGTAATATACAGCGTATACACCCACAACGACTCACACACATCAAACCAAGCAAAGTCATCAAGTTTCAGAGCTCTCATAGAAATGAATGGTGATAGCCGCACATGCGCAGCCACCTTTCCATTTCTGACAGTGTGTAACGGGGTCGTTCTTGAGTTACATGTGGGTCCCTGATCTCAGCAACGGGACCTGCATCTATCAAACATTTATGACATATGCTTTCGATAGAGGATGAAATAATGTCTTCAATGCGCTTCATCACGTGTCCACGGGCATGCTCGCGATTTCTAATGCTGACCCTATGCTGCTCTCTGATTCAGTTATGTCACCAGCAACATAGTGCATTAAGCACTAATGCTTTAAAGGGCACAGCTCAACTTTCCATCCTAATGTGGCAACTGAAACGTCACAAATTTTTCCAGGGCATTCATAAGGGGTATCTCTCCATTATCGTCACGAACGGGGAAACAGCTGATCATCGGATGTGCACGGTGCTGGACCCTCACTGATCTGATATTGATGACCTATTCTAAAGATATTCCACCAATTATCAAACACCTGAATAACTTCTTTAATTAGTTTAGGGGAGTGATTGACCCATTTTTAAACCACCCACAATCCTTAATTTTTATTCTTCACCTGAAGGTACAATGTGTTAAAAAATAGCTGATTATGGGGCCCATGGGCATTACAAGTATAGGAGACCCGCTCCTTTCTAATGGGAACATTTTTTTATGAGGCCCTCCTCCTCGTCTCTTCCAAGGGGCATTGGAGTGACTCCAAATTTTTGGCAGCCCTTGCATTCACTGCATAGCAAACACAATGGGAGACCCACTTCCTAATAATGGGAACATTGTTTTCAGGAGGCCCTATGACCTCCACGTCTCTTCCAAGGGGCATTGGAGTGCCTCCAAATTTTTGGCAACCTTTGCATTCACTGCATAGGCAAACACAATGGGAGACCTACTTCCTAATAATGGGAAATTTGTTTTCAGGAGGCCCTCCTCTAAGTCTCTTCAAAGGGGTATTGGGGTGCGTCCAAATTTTGGGCAGCACTGCCACTCACTGCATACACAATAACAGTATAGGAGACCTACTCTTTAGTAATGGGAACAATAAAACATAGCCAGCTGATGGCTCTCTATGAATAGTGAGGGCCGATTGCTGGCCTTTTAAGAATAGTAAAAGCCGCCTGATGAACATTGCTGACAGAAGTGACCTGGGAGTCAGAAATGCTTCCATGGGTCTTTCCCATACTGTCTGCATCTCATTTGAGCACTGTTCCCATCGATTTGGGCAATTTGCAATCTGCAGACCGCCGGGGGGAGGCGACTGAAAAATGCTCGAGTTTCCCATAGACTTACATTGGGCTCGTTGCTCGGATCGAGCACCGGAGTATTCCAATGTGCTCGGCCCGAGCATAGAGCACCCGAGCATTTTAGTGCTCGCCCATCACTACTCTTAAGAGCACATTTATCTTTACAAACAACAGAACAGTGATAGCAGTCACATCTGTGTTCTGATACCTTAGCTCCCCAATAAGACATGGGAGGAAATCAATACTTTACAAGCTGCTCTGTGGCTGGGGGTACTGGTAAAATAGTGTCTTATTGTCATGCAAGGTGAGGGAAGGAACAGTGTACAAGGACAGGAATAGGGGGAAGGGGAAGGGAGCCCAACATCTAGAGAAAGGGGGAATGGAGACCCCTAGGCAGATCTAATATCACCCTGACTACCCTATCATCCTTATATAGGTTCATCTCCAATCGCAGAGCAGGAAACTTAATCCCTGAATGTCCCTAGAGCTAGGCCCTAGGTAGGGAGGGATACTATATGAGGGGCAGCTAATGATAAGTGTTACTTCTCTTTTCTTTACATGATACCAGATTGATGGTGCTATTGTGGGCTGATGTTCTTCATAGACTTGTGTGAACAGCCCCTATTATATTCTTGCTCTGATGATTCAGAAGTTTGCTGTATATATGATACCTCTCTGTGGAGAATCAGCTTTAGGGATTCTCTTAACAATATAAGAAAAAAAAGATTAACCACTGCATGTGATAGGAGTTATATACTGGGCTCGGGTAATGATTGATAGAACTTATTCATGAATTTATAAGCCCTACTAGCCCAGTTGTTTGTAGTTATGTATTGTCTCTAAATTTCCCTAGAGCTGTCATTTTGCTTTATTGAACAGTTGTCATCTTTTAATGTTTATTGAAATGGTCGGCCTCTGAACCTATACGTTCACTTCTTCCTATCTTTTTTCATGACTGTAGTTTTGTATTTATTAGGATAAATGTATTTATTAGTATAGGAGAATTTTTAGGGACATAAGGGACACCGTCGTTGAGCAGGGGCGCCACTTAACACAAATTAGGGTGCCAACCTCCTCTGCCAGGAAGGTAGAGACATTAGGGATAATGTAGGGACAGGTTTAGCCTGCACTCTCTCCTGATCAGTGTGTAACCTAATTTGGATATTCCCTAATACTTTATTTTGTATTTTTGTTGTTTTGTCTATTGTGGATTGTTATAGTCCTTTTCAGAAAATGTATTAAAAGTTAAATTTAAGGGGTCTAATCTTCTATAGGTTTTTCATGTTAAATTAGGCCCTGTTTACATATTTTTTGCTAAGGTGTTTAACTGAACACTAGTCAGGCCCCACTGTAACTAAAGAAAACAAGGTAAACAAACAAAGGGGATACATTTAGCTTGAGAAGACACCAGAGAGGTAGTGCCAACTGTCCTCCAAGGGAAGTCCAAGAATGAACTAGCTGGCTACTAGTACTCCAGGCATAGACAGCAGAACATAGAACTATCACCAGCGACTCTCTGGAGACACAGAGTTTTTAACTACCAAGCAAGGGTGTGTCAACCAGCAGCAGAAGGTGGAGGTCACCGCTGGGTCCTAAAGGAAGAAGGATATCACTACACTACAGAGATGAGAGGATCAAGAAGGTGTCTGTAATGCCAAGCGCAGTGACTTTCTACAGCCGGATCCAGAGTGACTGTCTGTCACACTTGATACACCAGTAATATCTGATAAACAAAAAAAAATAAAATGTTGTAGGTACGCTCACCTGAAAGGGTTGAAACAGTCACAACTCCTATAAAAGTATGTAAAGGCTGCTGCAGGATGTCACGCAGGGTGTGGGAAAGACTAAGTGCAACACGAAGGGAAGAAGGGGAGGAAGCCAAAACACTAGGGAAAGTGGGATTGGAGACCCCTAGGCAGATCTAATATCACCCTGCCTACCCTACCATCCCTATATAGGTTCCACACTTATCTCCGAACAGGACCCTAAACCCTAGATGACCCTAGAGCTAGGCCCTAGATAGGGAGGGGGAAGGGTGAGCACTGGTCAGGACCCACTACAAACTAAAGACAACAAGGTAGACAAACAAAGGGGATTAACTTAGCTTAAGCAGACACCAGAGGATTAATGCCCACTGTCCTCCAAGGGCACCAGAGAAGACGCTAGCCGACTGCTAATGCTCCAAGCCTGTACATAGAAGTATCACTGGGGATTCCCTGGAGCAAACTGAGTGTTTTTAACTCCCAGGCAAGGGTGTGTCAATCAGCAGCAGGAGGGAGATTGCCACTGGGTCATAAAGGCAGAAGGATTAAGAAGGCATCTGTAATGCCAAGCGCAGTGACCTTCTACAGACAGGTCTATTACACCTGTCACACCCTTGACACAGGACCACCAATAAATTTACATGAAGAAAATGAGAGGAATACGGTGGTTCAGAGTCCGCACTGCCCAAAGTTCAAAAGGTGTAGTCGCACACAAGGATTAAGCATGAATGTGGTTTATTGTGTCAATGCGTTTCAAGGTCTCCAAACTTCTTCATCAGGACCAAACCACAATGATCTTTATATATATATACAGTGGTGGCCAAAAGTATTGGAACCCCTGCAATTCTGTCAGATAATACTCAGTTTCTTCCTGAAAATGATTGCAATCACAAATTCTTTAGTATTATTATTTTCATTTAATTTGCTTGCAAGGAAAAAACACAAAAAAGAATGAAGCAAAAATCAAATCATTGATCATTTCACACAAAACTCCAAAAATGGGCCAGACAAAAGTATTGGCACCCTCAGCCTAATACTTGGTTGCACAACCTTTATCCAAAATAACTGCGAACAACCGCTTTCGGTAACCATCAATGAGTTTCTTACAATGCTCTGCTGGAATTGTAGACCATTCTTCTTTGGCAAACTGCTCCAGGTCCCTGATATTTGAAGGGTGCCTTCTCCAAACTGCCATTTTGAGATCTCTCCACAGGTGTTCTATGGGATTCAGGTCTGGACTCATTGCTGACCACCTTAGAAGTCTTCAATGCTTTCTCTCAAACCATTTTATAGTGCTTTTGGAAGTGTGTTTTGGGTCATTGTCCTGCTGGAAGACCCATGACCTCTGAGGGAGACCCAGCTTTCTCACACTGGGTCCTACATTATGCTGCAAAATTTGTTGGTAGTCTTCAGACTTCATAATGCCATGCACACGGTCAAGCAGTCCAGTGCCAGAGGCAGCAAAGCAACCCCAAAACATCAGGGAACCTCCGCCATGTTTGACTGTAGGGACCGTCTTCTTTTCTTTGAATGCCTCTTTTTTTTTCCTGTACACTCTATGTTGATGCTTTTTCCCAAAAAGCTCTACTTTTGTCTCATCTGACCAGAGAACATTCTTCCAAAATGTTTTAGGCTTTCTCAGGTAAGTTTTGGCAAACTCCAGCCTGGCTTTTTTATGTGTCGGGGTAAGAAGTGGGGTCTTCCTGGGTATCCTACCATACAGTCCCTTTTCATTCAGACTCCGACGGATAGTACGAGTTGACACTGTTGTACCCTCGGACTGCAAGGCAGCTTGAACATGTTTGGATGTTAGTCGAGGTTCTTTATCCACCATCTGCACAATCTTGCATTGAAATCTCTCGTCAATTTTTCTTTTCCGTCCACATCTAGGGAGGTTAGCCACAGTGCCATGGGCTTTAAACTTCTTGATGACACTGCGCACGGAAGACACAGGAACATTCAGGTCTTTGAAGATGGACTCGTAGCCTTGAGATTGCTCATGCTTCCTCACAATTTGGTTTCTCAAGTCCTTAGACAGTTCTTTGGTCTTCTTTCTTTTCTCCATGCTCAATGTGGTACACACAAGGACACAGGACAGAGGTTGAGTCAACTTTAATCCATGTTAACTGGCTGAAAGTGTGATTTAGTTATTGCCAACACCTGTTAGGTGCCACAGGTAAGTTACAGGTGCAATTAATTACACGAATTAGAGAAGCATCACATGATTTTTCAAACAGTGCCAATACTTTTGTCCACCCCCTTTTTTAGGTTTGGTGTGGAATTGTATCCAATTTGGCTTTAGGACAATTCTTTTTGTGTTTTTTCATTGAAGACAAATTAAATGAAGATAATAATACCAAAGAATTTGTGATTGCAATCATTTTCAGGAAGAAACTGAGTACTATCTGACAGAATTGCAGGGGTGCCAATACTTTTGGCCACCACTGTAGATCTTTCTGTGTCTAGTTCTGTCAGTTTTTTCACGGAAAACCCTGGGACCGACAATACAGTCATATGAACGTACCCTACAGATGATGTTGGAGGAGAGAAGGAGCCTGCATGTTGTATTTCCAATGGTAGCTCATTCTGTTTTCCAGCAGATAAGCCGCTGCCAGTGGACTCTATTAGTCGCTCTCATAGAGAACACAGGAGCCAAGCTGAGCATTCTTGTATATAAGGGGCTCAGAAGAGATGGCTGTCAGTTGAACAATCTTTTGGCTGACAGCTACCTAATGTGTTATGAGTGGGGGGCTTTACCAGTAAAGATCTTGATTTTGACGTGTTTAGGATCATTATCCATTTGTAGAAGCCATCCTCTTTTTAATTTCAGCTTATTACAGATGGTGTTATGTTTACATCAGGGAAAATATATATTTTTGTACTGTGTTAGCCACGGAAAAATTATTAGAAAAATATTAAGATTTGAGAGTCCTCAGTGGCTGATACCTTTTAATGGTTAACTGAAAAGATGGTAACAAGTTGCAAGCTTTCGAGACTACTCAGGTCTCTTCATCAGGCATAGTATGACACAAAATCTGAAGAGTCACATATTTATACACAATAGGACACAGAAATAATGCAATAGATGGGACAGGTAACGTAAAGCAGATCTATTACTGTGGGAGAAAGGTAAACAGTTCTGGCTGTAAATATTGGATTAGTTCATAGATAAGGACTGTGAAAGTTTTATTGTCCAGTGATTGAGGTCTGGTCCAGGGTTAAGATGACCCCAAAGCTCTGAGGAGCACATTCCTTAGTTGATGTAGAATGGCATAAATTCATGCAACACATTCATTCCTGCTCTGAATTTGTCAAAGGTCACCATTAGTTTATATTCCCAAATTTTTCTGTCTCCCTGAGATTTGAAATGACCTTTTAATACCAATAATTTCATGTCTGTGATGTTGTGATCAGGGAAACAAAAATGCTTGGCCACAGGTAGATCTATTTTTTCTTCATTTATTGTGTGGTGATGAGAATTCATCCTTGTCCTAAGTTTTTGCCCTATCTCCCCTACATACAGACCACCTGATGGACTTTTGGTGCATATAATTAAGTACACTACATTACGTGTGATACAGCTGAAAGTACCTGGGATCTTGTAGTTCTGATGTGAGTTGGGTATCTTTATCTTGTCTGTGGTCATTTTAAAAGGATAGGTTTTACATTTTTTCTGGTTGCAGCGAAAGGTACCTGTAGCTGGTGGAGATGACAGGGAGCTTCTGACAATGATGCTTCTTAAATTTGGGGGCTGCCTGAAATGCAGAACTGGAGGGTCTGGAAATATGGATTGTAATCGGGCATCTTTTTGTAGTAATGGTTGTAGTTTTCATGCAGCTCTCCTTAGCATCTCCAGATTTGGATTTTAGGTGACTACAAGAGGCACCCGGTTGCTTTCTTGTTTAGTTTTGTAATGTAGGAGATGATTCCTTGATATTCTGGTGGCTCTTGTAATCTGGTTCTCTATTGTTCTTGGATGGTAGCCCTGATTCAAAAAGGTCTTTCTGAGGCCACCAAGGTGTTTGTCTCTATCTATAGGGTTGGAACACAACATCACAGACATGAAATTATTGGTATTAAAAGGTAATTTCAAATCTCAGGGAGACAGAAAAATTTGGGAATATAAACTAATGGTGACCTTTGACAACTTTACAGCAGGAATGAATGTGTCGCATGAATTTATGTCATTCTACATCACTTAAGTATACAGATGATAAAAGTGCCATTAATCACCGCGCTCCACCATGAAAAAATGTATATATATATGCCAGAGATGGATAATGTTCCCAGCATTTATTGGAGACTGTAAAAGCTATTAAAGACCCGTCCCGTCCACTTCTTCAGGTACATAGCTGCTACTTGTTACAACATGGAAGGTATATGTACACACATGCTAGCACATGGAGTGAAGAAATAAACTGCCAAAGCACCCCTTGGTGCCAAAAAGAGGAAAATAAAAAAAAGGAGCGAGAGAGAAAAAAAAAAAAAGTGTAAGAATATCTTGGAAACACATCTAAAATCATAATACACATGAACATTTGCTCAAACAGAGAAAAGAAGTGCAAAGTAATTTAAAATATGTAGATAATAATTAAAAAATCTTTTCTTTTAAACATAATAAAATATAGGTCTAATATTAATCATAATGAACCATGGAGGGCTAGAGCTTAAATACTTGCTCAAGTTGCTGTGTGCAGTCACACTAGGCACATAGCCCGCAACACTAGGGCTCCTGATTTGTTTTGTCAGCTGAAAAAAGGAGCTGTAAGAGTAGTGATAGGTAACTGGAAGGCTATAATGTGGGTGGTGATAACAGGATTGTGGGTTTGGGGACAGGTGGCTATATGTTGGGTATTGAAAAAGAACTGGGGAGGTGTAAAAAGTGACTGCTGGAATTCTCAAAGAAAAACTTCTGTGATTTCGTTTAACCCCTGCGGTTTAAGGGTCTGCTGGAATTCTCACAGAGGTGAGCAATTTCCCTTTTATCTTTACTGCTGTCTATTGGATAACAGCGCTATTTGCGCTCCTTTCTTTGCTTTCTTTACTTACATCAACTAAAGCCCCCATCTCACATAGCGAGATCGCTAGCAAGATCGCTGCTGAGTCACGGTTTTGGTGACGCAACAGCGACCTCACCAGCGATGTCGCTATCTGTGACACTTTGCAGCGATCAGGGCCCTGCTGTGAGGTCGCTGATCGCTGCAAAGTGTCCTAGACCATTTTTTGGTCCTTGCCCTCCCGCTGGTAAGCACACATCGCTGTGTGTGACCAGCGGGACCAGCGATCAGGCTGGTAACCATGATAAACAGCGGGTTACTAGGGGCACACGCGCACTTAGTAACCCGCTGTTTATCATGGTTACCACTCTGCTACGGTGAGCTGTAACCTTCCGCTCACCATACAGGCTCATAACCATGATAAACAGCGGGTTACTAAGTGCGCGTGTGCCCCTAGTAACCCGCTGTTTATCATGGTTACCAGCCTGCTCCTGCTTCAGCAGCAGGCTGGTAACCAGGAGCAGGACATCGTGGAAAGATTCTTTCCACGATGTCTCTGCTTCCCTGATCGCTGGTGAGCCTGGCTGTTTGACAGCTCACCAGCGATCACTTAGCGACCCACCAGCGATACCGGCCAGGTCACATCGTTGTCGGGATCGCTGGTGCGTTGTTATGTGAGACGGTACCTTAAGGAATGAGCTCCTCAGAGCTTTGGGGTCATCATAACCCTGGAAATCTCAATCATTAGACAATAAAACTTTCACACTCCTTATCTATGAACTAAACCAATATTTACAGCCAGAACTGTTTACCTTTCTCCCACAGTAATAGCTCTGCTTTACATTACCTGTCTCATCTATTGCATTATTTCTGTGTCCTATTGTGTATGAATATGTGACTCTTCAGATTTTGTGTCATACTATGCCTGATGAAGAGACCTGAGTAGTCTCGAAAGCTTGCAACTTGTTACCATCTTTTCAGTTAACCATTAAAAGGTATCAGCCACTGAGGACTCTCAAATCTTAATGTTTACATCAAGAATTTGTTGAAATTTCTTTGAATGGGGGGGCGTGGTCTGGCTATGGAGGAGTGAAGTCGCATGGTTGTCTGCTTCCGTCCCTAGACCAGCTTCAGGGCATGCCTATCACTTCAAATCAGGCCAAAACACTGCTGCCAATGCCGGCAAAAAAGAATATAATGCAGACTAGTGTGAGTACTCAGCGGGCCCCTCCAACAAATATTACCCGCTACCTAAGAAATTGCAGCATCTGCCTCTCCTGCAAGAGTGGGATCTAAGATGGCGTTGGCTGTACCTGCCCAGTGCTCCTCATCTCCTGCATCGGAGGTCCAAAGCTCCTGGGGTAAATGCTCCCCCACATCAACAATAGCAGAGCGGACGATACCTTCATCGGCGGAGGACGGGGACCTGGCTTCCCGGACTTGGGGAGATGTGGGAGGCCTCGTTGCTGCTGCGGGGGATCTCCCTCAGTCCAAGATGGCGGATCCCAGCTTTGCGTCTTCGGAGCTCAGGTGTGTGGTAGAGGATCACTTGGTGCCCCGGCCCATGGACACACCAGATTGGGCAGTACTTATCTCTGCTGCGGGTCCAGACCTGCAGAGGCCCCAGTCACACACTGATGCCCGGAGTTCCCCTGAGAGAGGCTCCTTCCCTGCATTATTACATTCTTCTTCCCCTGGCTGCTCAGAGGAGAGCCAACAGGAAGACTCATTACAATGTGAGGCAGTGTGGAGAGACCTCAGAGATCGAATACGAGCTATTCCAACCAGAGGGACATGGAGAATTATATGTCTAGACTGGAGTCCTCTTACAGGGCTGAAGCAGCCCCCATTAGAGGGGACATGCAAGAGTTAACAGAAAAAGTGTCTGCTGCTGAATCACATACAGCATCCATCGCTCAACAAGTAAATTCTCATGAACAAACTTTGTCTTCTCACTCATACCAACTGGAATACCTAACAGATTTGATAGATGATATTGAAAACAAAGGAAGGCGCAACAATATTAGGATTAGAGGACTTCCAGAGACAACTGAACACCATGAACTGGATGAGACACTACGTCATTTGTTGAACTCTATCTTGGGTCTGCCCTTAGAGAATGCGTTGGAGTTGGATAGGGCTTATAGATCCTTGGGCCCGGATCCTCTGATGCGACAAAATCTCATGATGTGACTCTATTTTATATCAAGAATATCCTATACAACTCATGTCTGATCTATTGTGCCACACACTACAGAAGAGGAAGGCATTAAAGACTCTATTAGAGGTTCTGAGACAGCAGAACATTCTATACTCTTGGGGTTTCCCTTTCTGTCTACAGGTCCGCCATTCGGGGGCTTTACATGTGATACGTTGCCCTGGAGACATTCCGGCTTTTGTTACAGGTTTGGGGATTCCCCACGTATCTATACCAACAGAGGATTGGCCGAGTCTCCCGGGAGGCCCCAAGTCGGATCTCAATCCACGACCATAAAGAGCGACAAGAAACAAATCCAGAGAAGAATTCAGGAGAGGGAACGATGGAAAACATATCCCTCACTCCCCAAATTGAATTGTCTATTACAAATGGATCCTGTGGTCAATACGCTAGCCTTCAGCGCTAGTCAATCTTGTGAAAGATATTAGAGTGTTATATTCCTCTAAAATGTTTTCAGCAATGAGTATAGTTGATATTACGAATAATTCATTTATATGACTGGCTCTCAATAATAAGATTTGATTATATTATGTCAATAATATTCCGTTCTTGGACAGTATGGATATTATTCCATAAGGATATGTGATATACTGATTCAACGTTTAATATAATGATAAGTAGATGCTAATCTTTGACAGCTTTTGGCTGCTTTTCTATCATAGGTTTTAAGACAAAATGGTATTGCCTGATGTCTGGTTTGGGGGGGCTCCCCAGTAGAAAGCCCATCCTCTCAGGGGGGTTTACACTCTGCTGTGCAGGTGTAAAATATACCTGTTTCCCCTCATCAGATTGTTTTTGTTTCATTTTGTTATATCATTTTGTTTTGGTTTTTATTTTATATATCCTGTAATTTCTTCTTAGTTTTCTGTGTATTTCCGTTTCCCATCTTGCCCCACTCCTTTCATCCCCCTTGGTAATCATGTCCTCTGTTGAAGTAGGCTCACTGAATGTAAGAGGCTTTATTGTCCCACAGAAACGTTCACAAATTTTGTACTCTATGCACAAACAAAGAGTCCAGGTTCTTATGTTACAGGAAAGGCACTTTAAAACTGGGCATATGCCTGTTTTTGGAGATAGGTATTACTCTCGGTGGTTCCACAGCACTAATCCGGATTCACGCTCTAAGGGTGTATCCATAGCCATACACAAGTCGTTGGCCTATACTCTCATAGATTCTCTCATTGATGATCAAGGCAGATATGTGTTCCTCAAACTCAAAATAGCAGAATCAACATATACAATAGCAAACTGGTACCTCCCTAACAAAGATCAGATCTGCACATGTAGGTCCTTTTTAACGTCCCTCTCTGATTTTGCAGAAGGAGTTCTGATTGCAGGTGGAGACTTCAACTTCACATGGAATCCTGCGTTAGACTCCTCCTCAGGAAGGGGTGTCGTCCCTCTGAGACAGCTTTGTTCATTGAAATGGGTCATCCATGCCCTCAGGTTGACAGATGTTTGCTGCATTTTAAATCCTCAGGGTAAGGATTATACATATTTTTCTCCTACCCATGGCTCATATAGTCGCATTGATTTCTTCCTGTTGAGTCATCACGCTCTCTCTTGGAACCCATCTGCTACAATAGATGACATATTGTGGTCTGACCATGCCCCAATCTTCCTATCTATTTCCATTCCCTCCTACAGTGTCCATTTTAGGACATGATCAGATATCAAAATCAAACATCAGAATGATGTCAGTTTGCGGCTAAATACCCTGTCTGAGAACTGATTCTGACGAGTGATTCTGACGAGTGATTCTGACGAGTGACTTTTACAACTATAATAATAATAATAATAAAAAAAAAAAAAAAGTAACTGTTCGCTGATGGGACTTGAACCCAAAATTCGGTGTCCTAAAGACAGTGCACTAATCACTGAGGTATAAACTCAGTTGTTAAAATTTGGGAGTTCTATTTGGTTATATGATTTTCAGTGCAAACTTGTCTATAACTCATTGGGACTTATGCACAGACTGCAGGCAAGCCAAATTCAAATGATGTTTGATGTGTGAGTCTGATGTGTGACTTTCTTCAAACATCAGAATCAGAATCACAATGACCTTTGGTCACCATGAGTATTTTCATGGTTGATGTCATAAGACAAGAAAAGCTGCTAGTTACTATTACTTGACTGGATAGCGCAATGGTAAGGCATCAGCATCTGAGACTACAGTATCAGAGTTCAAATCCTGATAGGCATAATTAAAACAAAAAAAGAAAATTATTCCTATTTAGCACACAAACTTCAGGGGTGTTTTACTTTTAATATCTGACACTCTGATTGTCATCCTGATGTGTTAAGAGTTTCAGACATGCTGTCTATTTGCATGGTAAATTGCATAGCCAAAGTAAATTGGGGGGCACTAATTTACTACATATCTATTTCCAAGTGACTTTATATTTGCATAATTTCTTAAAGGGGTCTAATGATAAAATGTCTTTATAGTAAATTTTTATTTGCATCCACCCAAGTACTGGCTGCAAACTCCCAATTTACTTTGGCTATGTAATTTACCATGCAAATAGAGAGCATGTCTGAAACTCTTAACACGTCAGGATGACAATCAGAGTGTCAGATATTAAAAGTAAAACACCCCTGTAGTTTGTGTGCTAAATATGCATAATTAATAATAATAAAAAAATCTTATTCCTATCAGGATTTGAACTCTGACACTGTAGTTTCAGAGGCTGATTTTTTACTATTGCACTATCCAGTCAAGTAATAGTAGCTGGCAGCTTTTCTTGTCTTATGACATTAACCATGAAAATACTCAGGGTGACTAAAAGTCATTGTGATTCTGATGTTTGAAGAAAGTCACACATCAGACTCACACATCAAAATCAAACATCATTTGAATTTGGCTTGCTTGCAGTCTGTGCATAAGTCCCAATGAGTTTTAGACAAGATTGCACTGAAAATCATATAAGCAAATAGAAATCCAAGGTCTCAATAACTGAGTTTCTAGCTTAGTGGTTAGTGCACTGGCTTTGGGATACAGAATTTGGGGTTCAAGTCCGATCAGCGAAGTTATTTTTTTTTTATTATTATTATAGTTGTAAAAGTCACTCGTCTGGATCACTCGTCAGACAGGGTATTTAGCCTCAAACTGACATCATTCTGATGCTTGATTTTGATATCTGATCATGTCCTAAAATGGACACTGTACTATTGGCTGTTCGGCAGTACAGAGAATCATTGTGCAAAGAACTGGGAGTGGGGAGAGTAACTGAGTATGTGTGCCCATCAGCACTCAGCTAATGAGGTGGACATACATATTAATTTACAGTTTGAACACTAGGTGGCGCCACATATATGCAAATAATGTCTGCTTTTTACCAGCATGTACATGGCAAACACTGTTAATTGTGAGAACATGTATTTAATAATGGGACAATCCCTTCAATGTTATACATGACACTTCTTTTCTCAAAAACGTCATATTTATTGAAAAGAGCTTATTACATCTAATATGAACATATTACAGTACATGTCCTCAACAAATACAATGTACAGAGGAACAACACATTGCCATCTTTATAGTTTTATAGTTAATTTGACATAATATTTTATACATTACAAACCAGTAAGTATGATTATTACAATACTCTGCAAATGTACGTCTACTAGGGAAAATAACTATGAGTTACACAGTAGATAGAATTTGTACGCCTGAGATGGAGCAAGCCTGAATCCCTATCATTACATGGCTGACCTACTTTTCATTATGTAACAGATGACTTTCATATTAACTAGTTTGTAACATTCATCTTCAGTAAATGTATTCCAAGCATATTAACATCTAATGACAGTTAACGTCAATGGCAAGTCATTCCTGTGCTATAGCTTACTCTTATTAAGATACCTTCGTTATTACAGTTTCATTATATTTCAGAAATATGCATTCTATCTGGTATTATTAAAACACAGTGAGGGAGATTTAGTAATCCTGCCTAACTTTAAGGCTCTCTCACACGTTAGTGTGTCGTGTATGTGTTTCCACATGTACTGGAGACACTGACAAATGCAGACTCATTCAAATCTATGGGTCTGCGCACATGTCACTGTATTTCCTCCAACCGTGTGTCCGTGTGTTCCACACGTAGACATGTCAGTTTTTTAAACGATGCACGGTCCGCAAAATGTCCCACGCTGAACACACACGAATGACATCCGTGTGTCATCAGTGTGACACGTACCGGCGCCTGGGAATCAGTGTACAGTTAGCGCTGTTCCCAAGTCCCGGGTGCTGAACGCTGCCCTCATCATTGTCCCTTGCTCGTGCTGTGATCAGCACGAGCAAGAGACAATGTTGGGAGTAGAAGTCTGCTCCCGCAGTGTTCATTTGTAAAAATAATAATAAAATCCTTATACTCACCTGTCCGGAGATGTCCCCTGCTGTAATCCTCTGACCGCTGACCCCAAGGAGCCGGAGAGAACTGAGCCACTCCAGCGAGTGAGCCCTCGCTGGAGCGGCTCATGCTCCTCAGCGTCAGAACTCAGAGGATTACAGCGGGGGACATCTCCGGACAGGTGAGTATAAGGATTTTATTATTTTATTCTTATTTTTACACATGGACACTGCGGGAGCAGACTACTACTCCCAACAGGGCAGCGTTCAGCACCCAGCGTTTAGGAAGAGCGCTAACTGTACACTGATTCCCATGCGCTGGTACGTGTGATTCTGACGTGGTACACGGGCGGCACACGGTTGCCACACACGGACATGGATATCTCCGTACCTAAAACAGAGTAAATTTAGGGTGTGTACATAATGTCTTTTTCAGTCGGATTCCGCCCTTAATCCATCTGAAAAAGTGCCGCAAAAGCGCCCAATAAAATTAACAATGCACAGCAATGTGAAAACGACATTGTTGTTAACATGTTTCATCTAGTGTAACATATTTTAACCGCCTCAGGGTTCGGAAACTCTGAAGAGGTTAAAACAAGTGACATGCTCATTGTTGGGGTGGTTCCCACTAAAAAGCTGTCCGCTCTCTATATTTCACAGTATAGAGTAAAATACGCCTGTGACAGAGCAACACTGACAGCAGTTCCGCCAGCGTTTTCCTGAAGCACCTTTATCTGGGAAAATTTGGCGGTTGCCAAGCCATAGACTGGACAGTCAAAAAATGCACCACATGTATCAATTATCTGCTGTTTAGCTTAGGACTCATTTAGGCGTCTGTTTTGGTTTTTTTGCAGATGAGAAAAAATAAATCATTTTTCATCATTGTGCATGATTCAGATCTTCATCTGCTTTTGGCCATATGTGTTTTACCATCTGTGGGGTTTCTCATTTTCTAATATACAAAAAAAATAAATTTTTTAAGCTTCTCCTGCCCACTAAGCACTAAAAACACACAGCATTTGTATGACACACAGCTAGCATTTGAGTGCCAACCCTTTTTTTTTTTACACAGACCCAAATGGGTGAGTTAGATCCGAAAATCATATATCCATTTTTTTTTTTTTTTTATTGACAAATAGTCCGCACAAGAACGGGCACGTGAACATGCCCAACAAAGTCACACATCCGATTTCTGTGAAAAACTCAGATGCATGAATGGGACCTTACACGGAGCGCAGCATCACATTCAGACCATGCCCCTTTCCTTTGAAGCCACACTTTTTTCAATGGCTAAGCAAACAGGAAAGATTCTAATGTTGAATTTCAATGCGCTGACTATAGCCATTAAATAACCATAGAGGTTTAGGCGGGTCTGTAATAGCCTGGTTAGGCAGGTTAACCACAATTCTATGCGCCCAGAACGATTGTTAATATGATCGTTCTGTGCACATAGGATTTCATGTTTTCAGTAGCATAGTCCCTTCCTACACAGGATGATGCGCTGTCGACAATAACAATTTGCTACATTTTGCTTGTTCACTGGTGATTGCTGGCCTGTTAAAGACGGCCTAACGTCTGTGTAAATGGGTTTTAAAACCCATTATAAATATGGTGCATGTCATGTAGGAGTACTTTTTTGGCGCAAATTTAACTAGAATTATCGCACATTTAACTTAGTAAATCTCCTCTACTTTTATTATAAATATAATGGCATACCATGGTTTAGGAGAATTGTGAGGGGATTGTACCTGTATGGGAAGAGCATAACACCAAAATATAAAACATGTGCATAATATAAAAAGGCACAAATAGCACTTCTGTATTGTGACCTACCACCTTTGTACTGTACACTGTATTCACACTAACTATAATGCTGTCAATCTCCAAAATGATACATTATGGGGCCGATTCAATAATCGCATTGTACATGCCAGTCTTAATGAAGGGCTTGTTAGAGTACGATGCACTGAATTCATTAAGAGGAGCACACCACTTAATGAATTTGGTGCAACTTCTCAGTCAAGTAATCAAATAGCATTTCTGGAGTAAGAAACGCAAGCACTTTTGCTGAATTTGCCAGGCGGGCATAGCCACAGCCCGTCCTACCCTGGCCCCTCCCCAGCATCGCCCATTTTGGCAGAGCTGCTTCAAATTAGCATGAAACTGCCTAGAGTCGCTACATTTTTCATAGCTCCGCATTACACAAAATTTTTGAGACTTTTCATATTGTTTTACACCAGGTGTAAAACTTTGATGAATAGCCCCCCTCTGTGTTTACCTAGGTTTTCTGTTCTCCATAGAGACATGAATGAAAGCACCGCCACAATTCTTTTAGCCTTTTTCCAGCTTTTTTTGCACTGTCTTTTTTGGGGTTTTCCAGTCCTGTTTTTTCTCCATTCAGCAATGAAGGAACCGCTAGTAGTTTCTGAAGTGAAGACGCTACATATACACTCAAGGAGATGCCTGGGCATCTTCTGTGCATCTTTTAAGCCTTCCCATTATAAAGTATAGAGTGTCTTCAGAGCGGAAAAAGCCTGAAGAACGGTCAGTTCACCTCTTTTCAGGTGCTTTCACATTACATTTTGGCACCCTTTAGTTGGTCCCGTTAGGGCTTACGTCCCAACACCCCACAAAACGGGATTCAGACGTATGCGCCATAGACTATAATTCTGCGGAAAGAGTGAACGTGTGCTCTGTCGTGCATCATTTTGGGGTGTGTACGCCTACTGTCCATCTCCAGTAGGCATGTCTGTCTCCAGCTTCCGGTCAGTGGCCCACAAACAAGCAGCGTCTTTAGGGCAACGCCTGTTCATATATGTCCACTCTTGGAAGCGTTTAATTAGCTTGAGGTTTTCAAAATGCAGAGCGTTTAAAAGAAGTGACAAGTCAATACACCCGACATTTCCCGCTATGAAGCTGCTCCATACTTTAAAATAAAAGTCAATGGGGGGGCTACAAAACTGTCACAAAGACACCTGGGCGTCTTTAGAGTGTTTTGTCAGTGTTTTTGAGGTGATTTTACCTCATAAAATGATAGCGGTTTATACACTGCTTTATGTCTGAAAATAGCTCACAAAACATGGTAAAAAAGGCTAAAAACATTTACAAAACTTTAACAGAAAAAGACTTCATGAAACGTTAACAAAGTGCTAACAAAAAAAATAACTTAGGCCACAAAAAGTCTTGAAAATGCAGCATTTCCTGAAGTGATTTCCGCTTGTAAAACTTGTCGCTTTTGACCGCCTCAAAAAAAAACTGTGCACATACGCTTTTTAAGGCGCGTTCCAGTTGCAATCTGCCCGGAAAAACGTCGCAGTTATGTCATATGCAAGCTAGTGTGAATAGGAGTCATGAAATTGCATGTTTGATCGGCTGTGACAGTTACATCACATCAATGCTATTTCTACCATGGAATTTATATGAGCAGTATATATTCTTTTACAATAAAATATAAATTAATAGCACCATGTTCCCATACAAAGATATAGACATTTCAACAGGGTGCTCATAATATCCAACACTGATATTCCATTTAGTGCAGTATACAATGTCATTCACAGCAAAGCATATAGGTTTGTCATTTCCCATGCAAAATGGCTAGCAGTGTAAACATATCCATTAGTGTCCGAACATAGTGTCGTAGATGCCGCTTTTGTAGATTCTCACATTTTATAACATAAGACATTGTACAATATAATGTAAGATACAATAGAAAAAGCTGCACAAAATTATACATTTTTATATAATTTGGGCTATTTTTGTATGAGAGAGAGGCATTTTAAGGCTACAGCCCCACTATCAGTACTTGGTCAGTATTTTTCCTCAGTATGTGTAAGCCAAAACCAGGGGAGGAACAATCAGAGAAAAGGTATAAGGCTATGTGCCCACGATGCAGAAATGTTCAGGATTTTTCCTGAGCGTTTCTTCATCTCCCTGGCAGAAAAAAAACACATGCGGATTGTACATGTGTTTTTCCTGCCAGGGACATGCGGATGTGAAGTGTTCTTCACATGCATTTCCGCATGCGGGTTGACAAGCGCTTTCCAAGCAATTTTAGCATCACTAGGAAAGTGCTTGTCAACTTGGTCACACTATATAAATCCATGCAGCCAGCATGGATTTATATAGTGTGACCGTAAAGAATGGTAAAAAATAAAAAAAATAAATCTATACTTACCTTCCGATGGCCCCCGGAGTCTTGCTTCGCTCCGTCCTGGCAGCCGGCAGCTCACGGTACACTACACTGAAGGACCTGCCGTCACATGACTAAATGAAGTCAGCGCAGGTCCTTCAGTCCACCGCGAGCTGCCGGCAAGCGAAGACAAGGAGACCGCGGGACATCAGAAGGTAAGTATCATATTTATTTTTTATAAATCCACACATTGAAACGCATGGATTTAGCATGTACAGATGCAGTGATGTTGATTACATGCGTTTCAATGCAAGTCAATGGCGGCGAAAACGCAGCACTTCCGCAAAGTAATTGGTAGTGCTGCGTTTTTTTCCGAAATGATAATCCGCAGCAGAAATTTCCGTAGCATGTGCACAGCACATGCGGATTATCATTGGGGGACATGGCAGGCCTTCTACCATGCATTTTTTAAGCGTTTGTGCATCGTTTTTGCCCCTGCGGAAACGCTTAAAAAACGCATCGTGGGCACAGAGCCTAATAGAAACACGTCACAAATTCTGCATTTTTGCCCCACTCCTGGTTTTGGCTTACAAATACTGAGGAAAGATACTGACCAAATACTGATAGTGGGGCCATAGCCTAAAAGTGCAACTAGACGAGGGCTATAAAGGGTTAAGCTACACGGTCCCATTAGTTGCCACAATATAGCTCTAAGACCAAAGTTTTAGGAGCTGTCTGCTATGCCTCACAACCAGCTGAAAACGCATCTGAAAGGGAACCTGTCAGCAATGTCTCAGAGAAAACATACTTTAAAACTGCAGCTGGAGGCAAGGTGAGTAAGATGACAATCCCAACAGGCAGGGTCCCCGTGGCTTCGCTCACCTACATCGACAAGCTCTCCCCTGGAGAGTGCACAGGAGAGTCCTGTCAATCTAGCTGAGTCGGGCAGGGAGAAGCCGGAAGGACATACTGTACCTCCGTGACTGGTCACACTAGCCGCATTGTCCCTGCGGTGTTTCAGAATAAAATATGCAAGGCTTCAATTACAGAGCCAGTGTCAGATTCATGCTGCTCGTGATTCGGTCAGCATGGTGAAAGAAGAGTAGTTTGACAGAAATTGATTTTTGAGAAAAAGGCCACAAAATTATTGATGCCGTTTTACAACCTAAATCCAGAAGATGATCTAGCAGGAAAGGAAGTATTAGACCATGTTCACATGCCAGTGTCTTTTTTTGGCTATAATTTTCCAAATCGTGGCAAAAAAACGTAGCACAATTGTATTGTGTGTACAAGGCCTAAGTGTTTCTATTAGTTGTAGAAAAATAGGGATCCGGCACTTCTTTCATTCACAGTATGTGCACTAAAACAGCAACTATGAAACTAACTAAATTCAGCAGCTGGTTAACCATCTCGATGGTGCTGACCAGAAAATAGTCCAATAGTAATGTAGGGAGAAAATGGGACACTCACCACTGTGCGCTTCGATATACGCCGAGACAGGCAATGGAGAAGATGGAGAGATTAATCTCTCCTTCTTCTCACCTGTGATCCGATTCTCACATGCCAGAGGATCGGATCACAGTAAAATGACACTCGGCTCAAGCTCGCAGCAGAGTTTGAGCTGAGTGTCATTAGCATATCGCATAGGATTCTATAAGCTAATGTGACCCCAGCCTTACAGTTGAGAATCTCCCTTTAAAAAGAATCTGTCAGCAGCTTTTGCTGCCTCATCTGATTGCAGCATAATGTAGGAAAACAGACCCTGATTCCAGTGATGCGTTACTTAGTTTACTGGGTGCAGCAGCTGTGACACAATCAAAGTTTTCAGATGTAGCACAGCTCAGAAAGCTAATCCTGCGCACACCACAGCTTTCCATTTACATTATCTATTAACAGTGAGCTGCTTATCAGTGGTGGAGGAGGAGTTGATCCAGGATGTATGCAGGCAGCTAGTCCAACACTGATAATCTCCTACTCATTGTATTGAAAAAATAACACACACACTAATAAATGACACACCACTGAAATCAGTGTCTCAGCCCCTACCTCATGCTGCCTTCAGATTACATTGAAAACACCTGCTGACAGATTTCCTTTATCACCACAACTGGTCATCTGTTCCAGAGTATTAAATGCCAAATTTCCTGCAGTTATAGGTGAAGTGTAAACTGCGTTGTCTCAGCACAGACGGCAGAGACATGGCAGAGCTGCAGATGTTTTCTGAGTGCATGATTAGACATCTTGTCTTCAGAGATTTAGGCATTGGTATAAAAATAAGCTGAAGGCCTCATTCACACATCAGTATTTTTGCATCAGTATTTGTATGCCAAAACCATACATACACTGATGCAAAAATACTGATGTGTGAATGAGGCCTAAGACAAAGAGCCCTGTGCACATTAGATAAGTATAGATGTAAATACAACCCTTCACCATCAGATTAGAGGAATTCAGCAGGAAGTAGGAATAATTGTATTATACAGTATCACACCTTAATTTGACACATGAGACTTGGTGAACAGCCGACAAAAATTCTGGATAGTATTGGAGAAAGTAATAGAAATGATGTAAGTAGGTAAGCTTATATCTGGCCGCTATGAACATTTTAGAGGATCCCAGCAACAATTTAGTCACTGCTTCAATGTATAAATTGCTACATAAAAAATGCCAACTTATGTAAAATTAAATCATACACAAAAATTATTGAAAGATGGCAATGCATTGTCGTGTGCCCCTTTATAAAGGAAGTGAGGTCACACGACAGCACCACAGGGTTGGCAACGTCAGCACTTCACGGACCATCATGGGTTGTAGGTCACATTTACCCTGTTCTGAATGACCATATGCAAAGTACAAGTGCAGGTTCTAAAAAAAAAAATATGTATTAAAGTCTTCATAAGTCAGCAACATAAAGTAGTCCAATAGGACTGTATCACATTAGTGCAGCTATCCGTTCCACGAGTTGGCTTCTCCTTCTTCCAAAAGAAGACAGCATATGTATTTTTAGCATTCCTTAGTTTACTGATGTTCCCTTTCTACTCTTTTTTGGCGGACTGCAAAGATAAAAAAAAAAGAATTCAGTTTATTAAAATCTGCATATTTTTCTTCACACTTATTCAAATGTACAGAATATAGGAATCAGTCAAGTAAAGTAATCGGTGACTTGAAAAACAGTTTGTACTTATGTTAGTGGTTTAAAATTTCGATCTGAAGACAAGCAATTCCAGTAAATGCCACGAGGTGGCGATAGCTTCCATTGAAATGTATATTGAAGTCTGATGCAGCTTCTACATATGGTCAGTGCAAAAATATGTAGTTTGGAAGGAAACCTAACATAAAGTACACCACAAAAATAAAGTTTTTGCTTCAGCTATTTGTTATTCCAAGATCCTACCCTTTCTACCACAAAACTCAAGCACTTTATTTAACGGTACAAATATAGATTTGGCAATAGCTGTATGATGCATCTGGAGTTTTATAGCATGATGTAAATTAATGAGTTAATATCAACTGTAGTTACATTCAATAAAGTGCCTGTTAATGTGATATTAAGCGTATTTTAAAAGAGTAAAGAAGGGTCTTTAAGGGGATTGTCAAGGATTATTAACAAAAATGTTTAAAATCTGTAAATATGTTAAAATAACCTGTCGCTCCAGCGCTTTGCACCAGGGGTCCCCACTAATCCTCTAGAAATTACTTCACATACATCATATAAGTGACCACTGCAGTCAATCACTGGCCTCACACGATGCTGAGGCCAGTGATTTGCCTCAGTGGTCACATAAATGATGTACAGCTGGTGATTGCTGCAGGCCTAGCAGGGACTACTCGAGATAAAGGATTAAATAGGTATGTAATGCTTATTTTGTATCTTAAATACATTTTTAAAACTCATAGACAACCCCTTTAAGTTTCCAGGTGGCAGATCTGTTGTTAAAAGTGTGACAAAAATTCTAAATCTCTTTATTCTGAAGGCGCTCACATACACCTTAAATAATTGTAGACTGAAAATGTATCTCTCCCGACTCCACCAAGAACGTTCATGTGTTTTCTATGGAGGCAGAGGAATCAAGCTGTCGGTTACATTAAGCCGCAGCTCATATACTCATCTACCTGGAGAACTCAAAGTAAATTCCTACAGCAGATCTGGAGCTTTTCTAAACAATGTCCTTCTGAAATTATTTGTAAGAAGTAATTAAAAACCCTTTATTTTTATCATTGTTATTATTAATGGCGCGATCTGTGCGGTTCAGCAATTATTATTCTCAGCTGTGCCATTCCTATCATAAAAGAAACTAGAGATACATAGAAGGAAAAGTTCTGATTCTGTTACGCCACTAAAATTAGTACGAGAAGGGATCACAGGGGGAAACTTGCCCTTCTCTCACTGACATAATCTGGAAATAAATGTGGATGACTCAGAGTTCGAAGAAACGCCTGGTACAAGGGGATGAGGATGCCAGACTTACTATCAGACTCTTGATTCAGAGTAGGAAATACGGTAGTTTCCAACCTGTTTGCTGTTCTAGATAATAAATTCTATTTTACTTTAATAATGCCAATCTCATGTCCTGTATTTTGTTTTCTACAGCGCTAAGTTAAATTTGTGAATCTGAAGACTAATATTTGAGGATCTCTCTAGCCTTAAAGGAATTTCCTGATGTTAGACATACATGGCGTATCCACAGAGTATGCCATACATGTATGGTAGTTGTTAGTGTTGAGTGAGCATGCTCGACACTGCTCGGTACTCGCCCGAGCATCTCACTACTCGGGATGTTCGGAAAGCACCGAGCATTTCCGGGTTACTCGGGCGGGAGCTCGGGTCTCCGCCCTGCATGTTTGGCGCTCTTTACAGAGCCAATGAACATGCAGGGATTGCCAGCCAGTCACTGTAATGCCGCAGCCATGTTGTTTGTGGGCATTACAATGATTGGCTGGCCGCACAGCGTCACCTCGAGCATTTAAAACCGGGCGCCGCCATCTTGGACACAGTCGCTCCGGATCAGACAGTGTAGGGAGAGTGCTGCTGAGCTAGGGAGAGATTTATACTGCGAAATAGGTAGTGTAGGGTCTCTAAAGCCTGCCAAATCAAACAAACAGTCCTTCTCAGGACTAATATCCATCCCAGATATCAGGCAGGCTGTATAGGAGACGCAGTGGTTATACCAGCAAACGCTGCATTACAGTCCTGTGTGCTCCTGTTGGTCAAATTGCTAGACTTATTCCCCGGTCTCAGGGGCCAGGAAAAATCCTTTTTTTTTTTCCCTCAGTTAGACTGTCCAAATACGCGTCTTATTAACCTTTTGGTATCCCCCCCCCCAAAAAAAAATTGAGTGTGTCTGTGACGGTTCAGACACCAATATATCTGTTTAAAAGAGTCTGATGTAGGCCAGAAATATAGAACTGTGGTTTTGCAGTTCCACGGGTCAAATCTCTGTATTATCCTGTTTTTGGCATTTTTGGACTTAAAAAAAACAGTAATAGTGTATCCCTGACTGGTCAGACACAAATATATCTGTTTGAGAGATTCTGGTGAAGGCCAGAAAAGTATAACTGTGGTTTTGCAGTTCCACAGGTCAAATCTCTGTATTATCCTTTTTTTGGCATTTTTTGCTGTAAAAAAAAAACTGTAATAGTGTCTCCCTGACTGGTCAGACACAAATATATCTGGTTGAAAGATTCTGGTGTAGGTCAGAAAAATATAACTGTGGTTTTCCTCTTCCACGGTTCTAATCTCCTTTTTATTACCTTTTTTCCATTGATAGTGCGAGTGTAAGCTATTTTACTTCATTTACAATGGGCAAGGGACGTGGAACTGGACGTTCTGGTGATGGTGCGTGTAGAGGACGGGGCCGTGGCCAAGGTGAAAATGTGCCACAACCAACAGCCACATCTTCTCGCTCCCACTTCTTGACCGAATTACTAGGGAAGCACACAACAACAAGACCACTATTGCGAACTGATCAGTGTGAACAGGTTATTAATTGGATAGCAGATAATACTTCCAGTTACCTGGGCACCACCACCTCCGGTCTGTCTTCCACACGGTCAAGTTTTAGTAGCCATGAGTCTCAACCGCATACTCCTCCTCACCCTGATGCTCCTTCCTCCCGACATGCCGAGTGTCGTGAGACAGCAACTGATCCCACACTTGGACACTCTGAAGAGCTGTTCACTGGTCCATTTCCATGTTTGTGCCTCTCGCCTGCTCCGCTTGAAGTGGTGGAAGAGGAGATCCCATGTAGCGATGCCCAAATATTTGAACAGCCACGGCCAGAGGAAGTCGACGCTGGCAATTTGTCACAAGAGGTGGACGATGACGAGACACAATTGCCACGAAGTGAGGAGGAGGATCGTGGTGCGCAAGTGGAAGAGGAGGAGGTGGTGGATGATCTAGTAACTGACCCAACGTGGCAGGAGGACACACAGAGCGAAGCCAGCAGCACACAGGGGGAGGGGGGCAGAGTACCCCAACAGGCAGGAAGAAGCAGTGTGGTGGCCGCAGACAGAAGGCGGGCAACTGTTTCCCGTAACACCAACACGAGGGACGTTGCAAGTACAACCGGTAGGTCTTCCAGAGTCTGGAATTTTTTTAAAGACTCTGCTGATAACCCCAAAAAGGCCATTTGTACCACCTGCCATGCCAGCATCAGCAGGGGTGACAAAACTACCAGTCTGACCACCACCAGCATGATCAGGCACATGGCAGCAAAGCACCCGACTTTGTGGGGTGAACCCCAGGGTCCACGACCAGTGTCAGCGGGTGTCACCACAGCTTCTTCCGCTGTTGTGCGTGTAATAGAACCCCCTGTTGTGCGTGCAAGGCAATCCCCTGTCCATACTGCGTGCAAAGATGCCCCCTCCTCTCAGTCTTCACTTGTTATGGCAGTTTCTCAAGAAACAGCATCAACATCCACGTCCACGTCCCACCGCAGATTCGCAGCCAACGCCCCACAGGCCACAGTCCTAAATTCGCACATTTCATGACTGCTTGCGTTGGAAATGTTGCCTTTTAGGCTGGTGGAGACGGAATCCTTCTGCAACCTTTATGGCGGTGGCCGTCCCTCGGTACTCGGTCCCCAGCCGACACTATTTTGCCCGGTGTGCCATCCCCGCACTACACAAGCACGTGTCCTAAAACATCTGCCGTGCCCTCAACAATGCAGTTACTGGGAGAGTCCACCTGACAACGGACACGTGGACAAGTGCTTGTGGCCAGGGACGGTACATCTCCCTGACGGCACACTGGGTAAACATAGTGGAAGCCAGGACCCAGTCGGACCTTGGGACGGAACACATCCTCCCCACACAGAGGATTGCGGGCCCTATGTCAGTCAGAGTTGCCCCCACAGTGTACAGCTCCTGCGCATCATCCTCCTCCTCCTCATGTTCAGCCTCCATCTCAGATATCACCACATCAGTTACAAGCTGGAAGCACTGCAGTACTGCCTCAGCCAAGCGGCAACAGGCTGTGCTGAAACTCATAAGCTTAGGTGATAAACCTCACACTGCTTGTGAGCTGTGGACAGCTGTGAAAGAGCAGGCAGATCTGTGGCTGAGACCGCTGAACCTACATCCAGGCATGGTCGTGTGTGACAATGGCCGCAACCTGGTGGCGGCTCTGAGGCGAGGCGAGATCACACACGTACCATGCCTGGCTCATGTGCTTATCCTCGTGGTTCAGCGGTTTCTTAAATCGTACCCAGAGTTGCCAGATCTACTCGTCAAAGTACGCCGCCTGTCAGCTCATTTTCGCAAGTCGGCTACAGCATCCGCCGCCCTTGCTGTGTTGCAGCAGTGTTCGCAGCTTCTGGCACACCGACTGGTGTGTGATGTCCCCACACGTTGGAACTCTACCCTCCACATGTTGCAAAGGATTTGTGAGCAGAAGAGAGCAGTTGTGGAGTACCAGCTGCAACAAGGCAGTCGATATTCAGGTCAGACTCCACACATAAGACCTCAGGAGTGGACCTGGATGTCTGACATATGTACCATCCTGAGAAACTTTGAGGAGTCCACCAAGATGGTGAGTGGCGATGATGCCATCATTAGCGTCAGCATCCCACTTGTCTGTCTTTTGCAACACTCTCTACAGAGAATTAAAGAGGAGGCATTGCAGCCAGAGTATGATGAGATGGATCAAGAAGCCGTAGCGGGCGATTACACACAGCCCAGCCTCATCTCATCCCAATGTGCATTGGGGGACAATGAGGGAGAGGAGGAGGAGGGAGAGGAGGAGGAGAAGGAAGAACAGGAGCGGGTATCATGCGCTGTAGATGGTAGTACCTGTACATAGTACCTGTACAACTGTCATACAGTCGGTTCAGCGTGGGTGGCCTGAGGACAGGGGGGAGGAGGAGGAGGAGAGCATGGTCAGTCGTCATCTTGGTGAGGACATGGAAGTCTTGCCCGTTACCAGTCTGGCACCCATGGCTGACTTTATGTTACGCTGCCTTAACCGTGACCCTCGCGTTGTCAAAATGTTGGGTGACAGTCATTACTGGTTGGTGACACTTTTAGACCCCCGCTACAAGGAGAACTTTCACTCTCTTATTCCTGAGGTGGAGAGGTCTACAAAAATGTGGCAGTACCAGAAGGCCCTTGCTGCAGAACTGTTCAAAAAATTCCCATCTGAACACGCTAGCGGCAGAGGTCACAGTTCGTTGACCAACCAAGGTGGACAGGCGAGAGAGACGCAACTCCAATCCAGCAGATGCAGGAGAACACTGTCAACATTCTGGGACAGTTTTCGGAGACCCGCCCAGCTTACAGGCCCTGAGGCGTGGGGTACTCTCACAAGGAGTGGAAAGTTTCAAAAGATGGTGAGGGAGTACCTTGCCGACCGTACCAGCGTCCTCCGTGATTCCTCTGTGCCTTTTAATTATTGGGTATCCAAGCTGGACACTTGGAATGAACTCGCTCTGTACGCCTTGGAGGTCCTGCCCTGCCGCTAGCGTGTTATCGGAGCGTGTTTTTAGTGCCGCTGGGGGAATTATAACTGATAAGACCACTCGCCTGTCAACTGACAATGCTGACAAGCTGACCCTTATCAAAATGAACAAGGGCTGGATTGGGCCAGACTTCTCATCACCATCAAATGACAGCAGAGTAACAAAGTCAAATCCACTGTGTTATTTCGGGAGGTGTATTCCCATGCACCGCTTCACACCCACACATGGGTATACGCTTCCTCATTTCGGCTGTATGTTGCTCTTCTCCTTATCCTCAGCCTCCACCACCACTATACCACCAGGGTGACGGTGGTCCGTGTTGCCAGCATTGCAAGTTCCTCCGTCCTAATTTTTGCCAGCTTTTGCTTGGAAGGCATAGGCAAAGACTATGGGAGACCCACTCCCCAATAATGGGAATAATGTTTTTAATATGCTGTACTGCATGGCTCTTGTAAGGGGCATTAAAATGGTCTTGTTAAGCTACTGCGACCTCCACGTCTCTTCCGAGGGGCATTAAAACTGTCTTGTTAAGCTACTGCAACCTCCACGTCTCTTCCAAGGGGTATTTAAACCGTCTTGTTAAGCTACTGCGACCTCCACCATTCTTTCAAGGGGCATTTAAACCGTCTTGTTAAGCTACTGCGACCTCCACCATTCTTCCAAGGGGCATTTAAACCGTCTTGTTAAGCTACTGCGACCTCCACGTCTCTTCCAAGGGGCATTAAAACCGTCTTGTTAAGCTACTGCAACCTCCACGTCTCTTCCAAGGGACATTTAAACAGTCTTCTTAAGCTACTGCGACCGCTACGTCTCTTCCAAGGGACATTTAAACAGTCTTCTTAAGCTACTGCGACCTCCACCATTCTTCCAAGGGGCATTTAAACCATCTTGTTAAGCTACTGCGACCTCCACCATTCTTCCAAGGGTCATTTAAACCATCTTGTTAAGCTACTGCGACCTCCACCATTCTTCCAAGGGGCATTAAAACCGTCTTGTTAAGCTACTGCAACCTCCATGTCTCTTCCAAGGGGCATTAAAACAGTCTTGTTAAGCTACTGCGACCTCCAAATCTCTTCCAAGGGGCATTAAAACCGTCTTGTTAAGCTACTGCGACCTCCACGTCTCTTCCAAGGGGCATTTAAACCGTCTTGTTAAGCTACTGCAACCTCCACGTCTCTTCCAAGGGGCATTAAAACCGTCTTGTTAAGCTACTGCGACCTCCACGTCTCTTCCAAGGGGCATTAAAACCGTCTTGTTAAGCTACTGCGACCTCCACCTCTCTTCCAAGGGGCATTTAAACCGTTTTGTTAAGCAACTGAGACCTCCACCACTTTTCCAAGGGGCATTAAAACCGTCTTGTTAAGCTACTGCGACCTCCGCCACTTTTTCAAGGGGCATTGATATTGTCTTTTTATATCACTGCGAACTCCACCATTCTTCCAACGGGCATTGCATTTCCTCCTAATTTTAGTCAGCTTTTGCTTTTCAATGCATAGTCGAACACTAAGGGAGGCCCACTCCCCAAAAATGGGTAGAAGGTTTTTAGTATGCTGTAATCCACGTCTGTTGATAATTTTTGGAAAGCCTTCCATTCACTGCTTAGGCCAACAGTGCATAGGAGACCCAGTTGCTATAAATGGAAAAAACGGTTTAGTTAAGGCCCTCTGACCTCCATGTCACTTCCAAGGGGCATTGGAGTGCCTCGAAATTTTTGGTAGGCATTGCACTCACTGCATGCCCTATAACTGTGTAGCCGAACCTATCCTTTTGGTACAGAAACATATCCTACTAGACATGTGTGGTTGACTGGCCTGATATTGATGTGAATGGTCCCTGTTCCTCCTGCTCTTTCTCCTTTGCCACCACCTCATCCATCTTTCATCACCTGAAGCTTTGTTTTAACGGGAGTCATAGAACTGGAATAGTAGCAGGAAAACATCCAGCAATCCTCGGAGGAGGTAGGATATGCGCCAAAACGCTGACCACCTCAGGCCTAGCTGCTACTACATACATGTGCTTGCATTCCAAGAAAACAAAGCAGATGCTAACTTCTATCATCATCACTATGCTCCTCACCTTGGCACTCTCAACTCCCCTGATGGAGAAGCCAGGGCCCACCGGAGGAGTCTGGTTCTCTGGTGGGCTCGTCCAATGCTGCCCTAAAGCAGGCCGGGCTAAGAAAAGTGTGTGGGAGGATGTTCCAAGGAGAAATAGGGGCGGCTGGGGACCGTTTATGGACACCCGGCCGCCCCCAGGCGGCTGGGGACCGTGTGTGGACACCCGGCCGCGGGGCGGCTGGGGACTGAGTATGGATACCTCGCTGCCGAAGCAGCCATGAGGTAGTGGCCAGCTTCGGCCTCCTCCAAACTAAAAGGCCCCATTTCAAATGCAAGCAAGCTAGCAGTATGGTATTGCAGCCTGGGGGTGGGTGGGTGGCAGGTTGCACACTTATGCTTGCATTGCAAGGAATGGGGGAGGTACAATTGAACACTGCCCTGGGACAAGGACTTGCACGGGGATAGTTGCAAGTCTGCATCTTCTGATGCGGAAAGGATCACTTCTGATGGGCACACTTTTAGTCAGTGACCTGGGAGTCAGAGATGCTTCCAGGGGTCTTCCCCATGCTGTTCCCATGTCTTTTCAGCACTGTATGCATGTGTCACACAGCACATGGCCAGATAAGATTGTAAAATGTTAAAATGACATTTCCCGGTGAATGCATTTGTCACGGTTGAAAGCAATACAAAAGTGCAAAAACGCATAAAAAAATGCTACTTTGTGAACATAGCCCAAGGTGTGGAGGAGTATTTTTGTTTTTGGTTATTTATTTTACCTTATACACAAGTCTTTACCCTGGAAAGGAAGTTCCTTAACATATTTCACAGGAAAACCGTTTCAGTTTCGTTTTTGAACGTTTTATTGTGAGCCCGTTAAAGTGTCTTAATACCTCTGACCACGTTGTTGACAGCAGTGACCTGGGGCGATGCCCATGCTGTCCCCATGTCATTTGAGCACTGTCACTATCGTTTTGGGCACTTTTTAGGCTTTCTACAGACTGCCGGGGGTGCCGCCGCAAAAATGCTTGGGTCTCCCATAGACTAACATTGGGCTCGTTGCTTGGGTCGAGCACCCGAGTATCACGGCGAGCTCGGCCCGAGCTTCGAGCACCCGAGCATTTTAGTGCTCGCTCAACACTAGTAGTTGTAGGTGTGACCTATACCAATCTCCACCTGTCCAGTTTGGTGAGGGGGGCGCTGGATGCTGTTTCAAGGTGGAGAAGAGATAAAGTGTTGGGTCTCTCCATTCTCCTCTATGACAGTCCCAGAAACATCTGAGCACGCTTACCTGGCTAATTCCCATAGAAGTTATAAGCCATAAATACCTAAGATCAGATTACTCCTTCAAACCTCCTTGGCACTGTTTAATCTGGATGCATTCATGGCCACTATGATTATCCAGATGAATACAGAATGTAATGATGATAATGCAGGCAGAACATCTACATACGTGCAATGACTATACTCTGCTCCTTGATGTTAGGAGTCGCTTTCCCTTATGCCGGTTCTGCCTGGCTGGAGAAGACTCCCTTATCTGTGATGTCTGACATCTGTTGATCACACTAGTATAGCAATTGATATCTAGTATCCCTTACAGTGACATTGCTGCTCTATGCTGGTAATAACATCACAGCAGAACTCACCTAAGTCATTATTCTTTGTAATGGCTGCAGCTACTCGGGTCCTTGGACCTTGCTGCGTAAACTGATATCCAAACTTAAGAATAGCCGAATTCTCTTCAAGCATCTGAGCGATTTCCATCTCCACGGCAGTCCCCAGCTGCTGTCTCTGCAGACAAGGAGCTAGATGTAAGATGGATATGAGCTGTAGCACGCCATCCAGGACTAAATAAATGATCATACCATTACCTGATTAGCAATCTTAATCTCGGTGAGGGTTCGGTTTTGCTTCAGAGCTTCTACAAGGGCCAAAATCCCAGCTCCCGTGATGAAGTTTGTTTCAACGTTGAGACGTCTCAATGTTTTGTTAACTTTTAACATGTCTGCAAAAGCCTTTAAAATGACAATCTGGTAAGGGATGGGTACACCACAAACATTAACAAACACTTTAGTGGAGTGGACATACTATTGGTGTAACCTCTGCAACTGCATAGGGGCTCAGAAGGTAAGGGGGCACACTTCTACCTCTAAAGCAGGTGTAATTGTTCAGTATGATGAGCTATTGGACTGCTAAAGGGCTCATATATTGTTCTTGTGCCTGTGTCTGCCCCTGCCTCTTATTCTACCTATGGTTATCATCTACCTCCATTTTAAGTTCCCCAGTAAAAGCAAAGTACGTTCTCGTAGTTCTACATTGAAAACAATTTCACAGTAGAAATCTAAAGGAAAGTAGAGGAACTTTTCTAAACATTCTGCTTTAATAGTGCGTTGCCTAAAAGATACTGTTATATATTCCTGAATGTTAGTGGCTTTGCACAACCCAACAAAAAATGTATCACCATTCTGCTACAAGACATGTAAGCTAACAATGTAGATGTTACCAAGTAAGGGCAGAGGTGCGGCCTGCCATATTAATTGAGCTAAATCTGAATTTCCTATCAGTATATAGTGGAAAACAATGCAAACACATGGAGAACATACAAATCCCTGCCATGCTGATTGAACCAGTGCTGACCACTGAGCCACCGTGCTGACCATTTGGCGGGCTCTCCAGTTCCCTCTCACACTCCAAAGACCTACTGATAGGGTATTGCTATTGTGAGCCCCCGATGGGGACAGAAATGATAATATCTGTAAAGTGCTGTGGAATATGATGGCGCTATATAAAGTAAAATAAATCGGAAACATAAAGTACAGGGGTCAATGGGTGCTGTATTACTGCTCTGTAGAACTAGTAAACTCTCATCTATATTTCTTCATGTCTACCTATTAATCCATGACTCACAGCTGTCAGATAGCTCAGGGAAGACAACGTCACTGCCTTGGTGAAGTCATGAGTGTAGGGCAACAATGTATGCGGTAACATCACACATGTAGTTAAGTCATAAATGTCTCTTTAAACGCCCAGAACAGATTATGAGTTATCAGGTGGATTCATAGTGGGCCGTGTTCATTTCTGCTAGATAGCTGTTATGGCTGCACCATGGGCATATGTTGGACCCGTGCTGTGTCTCCTTTAAAGTTCTTTATTGCAGGTGACTACATATGATGTGACATTAGCTGGTGGCATTAACATGATGATCGGGAGGTGGTCAGAGACATACAGTGGTGGCCAAAAGTATTGGCACCCCTGCAATTCTGTCAGATAATACTCAGTTTCTTCCTGAAAATGATTGCAATCACAAATTCTTTGGTATTATTATCTTCATTTAATTTGTCTTCAATGAAAAAACACAAAAAGAATTGTCCTAAAGCCAAATAGGACACAATTCCACACCAAACCTAAAAAAGGGGGTGGACAAAAGTATTGGCACTGTTTGAAAAATCATGTGATGCTTCTCTAATTCGTGTAATTAACAGCACCTGTAACTTACCTGTGGCACCTAACAGGTGTTGGCAATAACTAAATCACACTTGCAGCCAGTTAACATGGATTAAAGTTGACTCAACCTCTGTCCTGTGTCCTTGTGTGTACCACATTGAGCATGTAGAAAACAAAGAAGACCAAAGAACTGTCTAAGGACTTGAGAAACCAAATTGTGAGGAAGCATGAGCAATCTCAAGGCTACAACTCCATCTCCAAAGACCTGAATGCTCCTGTGTCTTCCGTGCGCAGTGTCATCAAGAAGTTTAAAGCCCATGGCACTGTGGCTAACCTCCCTAGATTGGACGGAAAATAAATATTGAAAAGAGATTTCAACGCAAGATTGTGCGGATGGTGGATAAAGAACCTCCACTAACATCCAAACATGTTCAAGCTGCCCTGCAGTCCGAGGGTAAAACAGTGTACTATCCGTCGGCGTCTGAATGAAAAGGGACTGTATGGTAGGATACCCAGGAAGACCCCACTTCTTACCCCGAGACATAAAAAAGCCAGGCTGGAGTTTGCCAAAACTTACCTGAAAAAGCCTAAAACGTTTTGGAAGAATGTTCTCTGGTCAGATGAGTCAAAAGTAGAGCTTTTTGGGAAAAAGCATCAACATAGAGTGTACAGGAAAAAAAAGAGGCATTCAAAGAAAAGAACACGGTCCCTACAGTCAAACATGGCAGAGGTTCCCTGATGTTTTGGGGTTGCTTTGCTGCCTCTGGCACTGGACTGCTTGACCGTGTGCATGGCATTATGAAGTCTGAAGACTACCAACAAATTTTGCAGCATAATATAGGGCCCAGTGTGAGAAAGCTGGGTCTCCCTCAGAGGTCATGGGTCTTCCAGCAGGACAATGACCCAAAACACACTTCCAAAAGCACTATAAAATGGTTTGAGAGAAAGCACTGGAGACTTATAAGGTGGCCAGCAATGAGTCCAGACCTGAATCCCATAGAACACCTGTGGAGAGATCTCAAAATGGCAGTTTGGAGAAGGCACCCTTCAAATATCAGGGACCTGGAGCAGTTTGCCAAAGGAGAATGGTCTACAATTCCAGCAGAGCATTGTAAGAAACTCATTGATAGTTACCGGAAGCGGTTGTTCGCAGTTATTTTGGCTAAAGGTTGTGCAACCAAGTATTAGGCTGAGGGTGCCTATACTTTTGTCTGGCCCATTTTTGGAGTTTTGTGTGAAATGATCAATGATTTGATTTTCGCTTCATTCTCTTTTGTGTTTTTTCCTTGCAAGCAAATTAAATGAAGATTATAATACCAAAGAATTTGTGATTGCAATCATTTTCAGGAAGAAACTGAGTATTATCTGACAGAATTGCAGGGGTGCCAATACTTTTGGCCACCACTGTAGGCTAGTGGATCTCCTGTAGTGCTCCATGATAAGTGATAACATCATAATCAGCAATTGCCTGATGTGTCCCTACAGGAATAGCAGATGATAACAGCCTAACAGCAGGTGATATCAGCCTAATAATTAAACACAAGGCACTGCAGCTACACCTAGGAGCAGGCGTGACCCACTGATGATGTCACTTGGTGGTTGTCAGAAACATGAGCAGGTAGGTTCCCAGTAAAACCTAAGAGTATAATAAAGTCACAGTGAGGATTACATCATATGTGTGCATGAGCTTACAGTCCGCCATGTCAGTGACATTGCTAGAAGTCATCATAGGAGGTTTTAGGACTTCATGTTTATTGTAAGTAACTGCGCTGTGTACAGTTGGACAGGGAGTTGGGATGGCCCATTTTGGGAACTCTTAGGCTATGTGCCCACGATGTAGAAATGCTCAGGATTTTTCCTAAGCATTTCGGCATCTCCCTGGCAGAAAAAACGCATGTGAATTGTACATGCAGATTGTACATGCGGATTGTACATGCAGATTGTACATGCGTTTTTCCTTCCAGGGACAAGCGGAAGTGAAGCGTTCTTCACATGCATTTCCACATGCGGGTGTCAAGCGCTTTCCAAGCGATTTTAGCATCACTTGGAAAGTGCTTGTCAACTTGGTCACACTATATAAATCCATGCAAAAGGCATGAATTTATATAGTGTGACCTTAAAGAATGGTAAAAAAAAAAAAAAAAAATATATACTTACCTTCTGATGGCCCCCGGAGTCTTTATTCCATCCGTCCTGGCTGCCGGCAGCTCGCGGTACACTAGACTGAAGGACCTGCCGCCACATGACTAAATGACGTCAGCGCAGGTCCTTCAATCCACCGCAACCTGCCAGCAAGCGAAGACAGGCACACCGCGGGCCATCAGAAGGTAAATATAATATTTATTTTTTATTTTATTCTTTTTTTACAGGTTCTATTCTTCAGTAGTGGGTAATGAAAACATGTGGGTCAACATCAGTGCCCTGGTGGCATCTCTGATGATGGTGACATCTGGAGGGTTTGGGAAGGACTTTCTTATGGCTCAGCCTGCATGAATATTGAATACTGCTCTGAAATATTGCAAAGTGCTCTGAAATATAGCCAAGTGCTGAGCTCAGCTAATTCCTCCAGTGCCATAGAGGATGAATAGAGTGGAGATGCACATGCCCAACCTCTGCTCCATTCAGATGGGGCTCTTCACAGCCCCATTCTCAGAATTTGTGGGGATCTCAGAAGTCGAATACTCAGTGGTCAAAAAGTTATCCCCTATCCTAAGGAAAAACTTGGCACAAACCCCTTAATCTGGCTGCATTTGTTAATCTTCCCTTCTGTCCCGAGAGGACTGCCAACATTACCGGGAGTTTCTGACTATACACCAATGTAATTGTAGGCCAGGTGGATATGCGGAAAATTTATGCGGCACAACAGGGACTGCAGAGGAGAGAATTATTCTTTAATTAAAAATGAAACACCACGAGTCTCCTACCTTCTCACAACTCTAATACTACAAACAATTGTCAAAGCAATTACAGCCCCCATCACATTATATAGCCCCCTAAACTATGCTATATCTTGTCATAGCCACATTGTTAGAGATTCTCCAAAAAGTTACACTCCTTCGTAATTATAAATTTACATAATATTTTCTGCCACAATTATATAAATCAATGGTCATGTTTAATATGTACTTACAATAGCTATTGGATCATTGCTTCGTGTTGCAGCAAGGCTGAAACACTTAACATGGGTATTCGATTCCAAAGACTTTGCAAATTCCTTCAGGGTAGGTATTGGGATGTTCTACAATTCATAAAGAAAAAGAACAGCGATATCAGGCAGAAAACAAAAATCAGACATTACGTGTGACAATGTGTGCATCTACATCTTGTCTCATGAGTTTTAGGTTTTAGATGGGCCTCAGTACCAAAGACAAAAGGAACTTAAAGGGTTTGCTCACACGAGCGTATAACATGGCCAAGTGCTATCCAATATTTATTAGATACCACTCGGCCCAATGTCATACTCTGGCGCAGCAAGATCTGCAATTATTTTCTCACGCCGATTCAGCATGCTGCAAGTGCATCTGATAATTGGACCACATGCACCCATACAAGTCTATGGGCGTGTATGAAACATCGGACTGCACTCAGATGTCATCCCAGTGCAGTCCAGCATCCGCGGACAGAGACAATGGAGAAGATGGAGAAATTACTTTCTCCATCTTCTCTGCACCTGTGCTGTGATTCTCTCATGCGAGAGAAGCAGATCACACTTACATGACACTAGGATCAAACTCTGACAGACTTTGAGCCAAGTGTCATTAGTATAATTAAGAGTCTGTTATAGGGATTAATAGGTTAATTGTGATATAACTAAAAAAGACCCGTCATCAAGTCAGGAGTGGCCAGTTTTTGCTCATTTTATTCCTCCCCTGAGCATGCCATGTTCCAGAGATATTGGCTTGTTTAATTGGAGTTCATTTTTATGGCATTTACCAAGGGGGCGTGGCTCACAGTGTAATTAAACACAGCTGCCTAAATACATGCCCCCAGAGTCTTTTCAGCACTGCCCCCTTAGTAAATATAATAAAAATTAGCACCAAATAAAAGGCCTATATTTCTGGAAACATATGGTGGGTTTAAAAAAAATGGCACACTCAAGGCAGCAGATGGAAGAATGTAAGATGAAAAAAAAACTGTCCGCTATTGACCTGGTAACAGGTCCACCCATTCACTTGTACAAATAGGAGTCGACATTTCGTAACCTATCACATTCTCATTATACTGCCCCTTGGTCCTCTAGCTGTGCAGTGTAACTGGAAGACAGACTGCAAACAGCACTACACAACTAAGCTCCAAAAAGGTACGAGAACAAGGGTAAGTGTTTAAAAGGCTTGTGTGGTTTACGAAAGAACACATCCTCCAATACATTACTGGGTAATTCTGCGTTATTAGAGTGGGATCCCTATTTTGTAGCCTCATTTATTAGAGTAGTTACGAAGACGATCTCTCATTCCGGCGGATGAACATTTTTTTTTTCAAAGGAAACTGTGGTAGTGCTGTAGAAAAGTCATAATAAATTCTTTCTGAAGATTTCAGGGACAGCTTTCAGAAAATCTGTAATCAGCTTTTAGTGGGGCACATCTAACATGAAGGAATTGTCCAAACACCCGCTTCAATCTTTCAGCAGTTATGGCTCAGTTCACACTGACGTCATAACGGCTATAAAAGTGGAAATTTATGATGAATCCATTATAGTCTCTTTAGTTAGCAATCCTGACAAATACCATTAACCATAATAGATTAATTTTTTAACTTCCGTTCAACACACTTTCTGTATTCTGGACTGTAATAAGCAGTGTCGGACTGGAGCGCCAAGGGCCCACAAGTAATATGGACTTTGCGGGCCCACTGTTCAGATATATGCAAATGTTAATACCCTATGCACAAATGTACCTATGCTTCTATATAATAATAATCCGGCAGTTTGTAAAATGAATGATGAGATGTTGTAACAAACCTGGCGGCGTACTTGCATAGTGCACCATCTCCCACTATGCAAGATCGCAAACTTAATCTTCAGTCCAGTCTGCCAGCCTGGCTTCTGTTTATGCTGTCTGCTTGTCCCTGTCCTGACTGCTTATCGCGGCGGCCCGGTTACTTCCTGTTTTTTGTAGCTGCTGCGGGCACACCCCTAATGCGTCCTCAGACTATTGCTGTCTGTCACTGGATATTTAAACCAGCTCCACCTTGAAGCTGGTGCCTGAGCAACTCTTACCCTCAGAGAGCTTCTTGCCTCTGATGTGCCAGGTCCCGTTCTGATTTTCCTGCCTGTCCGCCTTCCTGGAGGCTGTATTCCCAAGCCTGTCTGAACACGCTCCTAGCCTGTTCGTCCCGCCTTCTGGGGGCCGCATACCCAGACCTGTTATCTGTGTCTTCTAGCCTGTTTGTCCGCCATTCTGGGGGCCGCATACCCAGACTCGCTCCTCTATCTCGCTGCAGTGTCAGTTCCTGTCTGAACACTCAGTTCCTGTCTGAACACTCTCCTAGCCTGTTTGTTTCTGTGTCCGTACCTTCCCTTTTCCTGCAGTCTCTGAACCTGCACCTAACTCCCACTCGATGTCTCTGTACTTCTGTTGTGAGTTTAGAGTCCACTCGTTACTTCATTGCAAGTACCTTGTGTGTATCTGGTTCTGCCTGTCCCTTCCTTTCTGTTCCATGTGAACAGAGCCCTGTCCTCTCTGATCTGCCTGGCTCACCGCTCCGGCGGTTCCTGCCTGCTCTGCCTTGCTCACTGCTCCGGCGGTTCCTGCCTGCTCTGCCTCGCTCACCGCTCCGGCGGTTCCTGCCTGCTCTGCCTTGTTCACCACTCCGGCGGTTCCTGCCTGATCTGCCTTGCTCACTGCTCCGGCGGTTACTGCCTGCTCTGCCTTGCTCTCCGCTCCGGCAGTTCCTCCCTGATCTGCCTTGCTCACCGCTCCGGCGGTTACTGCCTGCTTTGCCTTGCTCACCGCTCTGGCGGATTCGCTCTGCTCTGCATTGCTCACCGCTCCGGCGGTTCCTCTCTGCTCTGCCTTGCTCACCGCTCCGACGGTTCCTCTCTGCTCTGCCTTGTTCACCGCTCCGGCGGTCCCTCCCTGCTCTGCCTTGCTCACCGCTCCGGCGGTCCCCTTCTGCTCTGCCTTGCTCACCGCTCCGGCAGTTCCTCTCTGCTCTGCCTTGCTCACCGCTCCGGCGGTTCCTCTCTGCTCTGCCTTGCTCACCGCTCCGGCGGTTTCGCCCTGCTCTGCTTGCTCACCGCTCCGGCGGTATCTGTCTGCTCAGTCTTGCCCACCGCTAAAGCAGTTCCTCTCTGCTGGTTGTCTACCACATCTGCGGTTCTGTTCCTGAGTCTCAGTCTGTACTGGACCCTATCCAGTCTGCACGCCAGCCGTGCTTGTCAGTACCTCCCTGTCTGCATACCAGCCGTGCTTGCCAGTACCTCCCCGTCTGTACACCAGCCGTGCCTACCTATACCCACCAGTCTGTGTGCCAGCCTAACCTGCCTGTTCCTGTATTCCTCGGTGTGGGTCAACAGCCGTGTCCGAGGTCTGACCTGGAGTAGCACCTGGTCCCTCTGCTCGGTTCGTCCCTGGTGCACGGCGTCGTTAGCCGTCGTGCAACCTTGGTCGGATCGGGTGGATACTTAGTTACGCCCCTCCAGGCACTCTCCGGTTCATGGCATAGTGGAATCACTAAATCACGCACACGCCAGTCAGTCCGGGCATGTGCATAACAGATGTTAGCTTTGTCTGAATATAGTGAATCAAGTGTACTGTGCCAACTACAACTCAAATAGGGGATTGGTGTCCTACTCCTGCAGAGGGGCCTAACGGGGACTACACCGGTTCTCCTGTGAGCCAGTCTGAGCCTGGTAATAAGCAATAGCGAAGAACATTGAACGTATGAACAGAGCCTTAGGTGAGGGTTAGAGTAATCACTTAAATGGAGATCATTCTTGTACATCAGACTTAATAAGGGTATGTTCCCATCTCCCCATAAGTGCTGGAATCCTCAGGACCAATGCATCATAAAAAGTGCAGCAAAATCAGTGGCAAAACTCTGAGAAATACATATGAAGAATACGATAAAAAACGGACATGCTGCAGTTTTAGGAATCTTACATCTCTTCTAAATGCATTTCTACCAAAATAAGTTCAATATAACAGCAGGAAATAGGGAATGAATATTTTAAATCTTGCCCCTCTTTCGCCCTCACTGAAGATGCAGCTCTGTCTCGGGCTGAAGGCTGAGTAAACAGTTTCTCGCTATGTGCAGCCATTAATAAAGCTGTAGCCATTGTACAGTGTATCCTTAGAGACCAGACATGTCTCTGCTGATCATCTCAGGTGGATGGCATTGTGCTGACAGTTGCCAACAGGCCTTCATATTACTCTCTTGGAAAAGAAAGAGGTGGAGAACATTTTTAAACCCTTAATGACCAGGTCTAAAGGGGCCTTAATGACCACCTTTTTTTCTTGTTTTTGCCTCTCCATAATCTAGTAGCAATAACTTTTTTTTTTTACTGACGTGGTCATGCTTTATGCAGCAGATATTGTAATTTTTTTACAGGGATGTTTTGGTGCACATATAGATTACTGGTGGTAATTAAAATTATTTTTGTGATGCAAATATAGATGAAAAAAAGCTATTTTTGGTCTTGCTTTTTATTATTCTGTTGTTTTTTTTGTTACTGTTCATGTCCATTTCATTTAAAATAAGCTCTGGAGGCAGATTCTCAGGGAGATCTATGTCCGGCCCATAGATCTTAACAGCTCATTTACATATAATAAAACCATGGATAATCACAGATATCAAGATATCATTTTATTCAGCTTCCTATAACCTACATGCCCATGACGGTTTAGGATGGCTGATCCTACTGACAGATTCTCTTTAAAGATTCAGACTTTTACTTCTATAGTACAGTGGGGAAAAAAGTATTTAGTCAGCCACCAATTGTGCAAGTTCTCCCACTTAAAAAGATGAGAGAGGCCTGTAATTGACATCATAGGTAGACCTCAACTATGAGAGACAAAATGAGAAAACAAATCCTGAAAATCACATTGTCTGATTTGGAAAGATTTTTTTTTAAATTTTGGTGGAAAATAAGTATTTGGTCAATTACAAAAGTTCATCTCAATACTTTGTTATATATCTTTTGTCGGCAATGACAGAGGTCAAGCGTTTTCTGTAAATTTTCGCAAGGTTGGCACACACTGTTGCTGGTATGTTGGCCCATTCCTCCATGCACATCTCCTCTAGAGCAGTGATGTTTTGGGGCTGTTGCTGGGCAACACGGACTTTCAACTCCCTCCAAAGGTTTTCTATAGGGTTTAGATCTGGAGACTGGCTAGGCCACTCCAGGACCTTGAAATGCTTCTCACGAAGCCACTCCCACGTTGCACTGGTGGTGTGCTTGGGATCATTGTCATGCTGAAAGACCCAGCCATGTTTCATCTTCAATGCCCTTGCTGATGTAAGGAGGTTTGCACTCAAAATCTCACGATACATGGGCCCCATTCATTCTTTGATGTACACGGATCAGTCGTCCTGGTCCCTTGGCAGAGAAACAGCCCCAAAGCATGATGTTGCCACCCCCATGCTTCACATTAGGTATGGTGTTCTTTGGATGCAACACAGCATTCTTTCTCCTCCAAACACGCTGAGTTGTGTTTCTACCAAACAGTTCTACTTTGGTTCCATCTGACCATATGACATTCTCCCAATACTCTTCTGGATCATCCAAATGCTCTCTAGCAAACTTCAGACGGGCCCGGACATGTAATGGCTTAAGCAGGGGGACACGTCTGGCACTGCAGGATCTAAGTCCCTAGCGGAGTAGTGTGTTACTGATGGTAGCCCGTGTAACGTTGGTCCCAGCTGTCTGCAGGTCATTCACTAGGTCCTCCCGTGTGGTTTTGGGATTTTTGATCACCGTTCTTGAGATCATTTTGACCCCACGGGGTGAGATCTTGTGTGGAGCCCAAGATCGAGGGAGATTATCTGTGGTCTTGTATGTCTTCCATTTTCTAATTATTGCTCCCACAGTTGATTTCTTCACACCAAGCTGCTTGCATATTGCAGATTCAGTCTTCCCAGCCTGGTGCAGGTCTGCAATTTTGCTTCTGGTGTCCTTCGACAGCCCTTTGGTCTTCACCATAGTATAGTTTGGAGTGTGACTGTTTGAGGTTGCGGACAGGTGTCTTTTATACTGATAACAAGTTCAAACACGTGCCAGTACTACACGTAATGAGTGGAGGACAGAGGAGCCTCTTAAAGAAGAAGTTACAGGTCTGGGAGAGCCAGAAATCTTGCTTGTTTGTAATTGACCAAATACTTATCTTCCACCAAAATTTGAAAAAAAATTCTTTCCAAATCAGACACTGTGATTTTCAGGATTTGTTTTCTCATTTTGTCTCTCATAGTTGAGGTCTACCTATGATGTCAATTACAGGCCTCTCTCATCTTTTTAAGTGGGAGAACTTGTACAATTGATGGCTGACTAAATACTTTTTTGCCCCACTGTATGTATCTCCAATAGGTGGAAATACAGAGACATCTTTCTTCTTTCTGGTGAAGAGCTATATTTTGCATACCTTTTTTCCACTATGTCGTCAAAAGACCACATAGGGGTTTAGTAACATGTTAGCCACTTGAAACAAGATTATTGCTCTCAGTGAAAGAAATAAAATACACTGCTCAAAAAAATAAAGCGAACACTAAAACAACAGAATATAACTCCAAGTGAATCAAACTTCTGTGAAATCAAACTGTCCACTTAGGAAGCAACACTGATTGACAATCAATTTCACATGCTGTTGTGCAGATGGAATAGACAATAGATGGAAATTATTGGCAATTATCAAGATACTCTCAATAAAGGAGTGGTTCTGCAGGTGGGGACCCACAGACCACATCTCAGTACCATTGCTTTCTGGCTGATGTTTTGGTCACTTTTGAATGTTGGTTGTGCTTTCACACTCGTGGTAGCATGAGACGAACTCTACAACCCACAGAAGTTGCTCAGGTAGTGCAGCTCATCCAGGATGGCACATCAATGCAAGCTGTGGCAAGAAGGTTTGCTGTGTCTGTCAGCGTAGTGTCGAGAGGCTGGAGGCGCTACCAGGAGACAGGCCAGTACACCAGGAGACGTGGAGGGGGCCGTAGGAGGGCAACAACGCAGCAGCAGAACCGCCACCTCCGCCTATGTGCAAGGAGGAACAGGAGGAGCACTGCCAGAGCCCTGCAAAATGACCTCCAGCAGGCCACAAATGTGCATGTGTTTGCACAAACGGTTAGAAACCGACTCCATGAGGGTGGTATGAGGGCCCGACGTCAACAGATGGGGGTTGTGCTCACAGCCCAACACTGTGCAGGACGCTTGGCATTTGCCACAGAACACCAGGATTGGAAAAGTCGCCACTGGCGCCCTGTGCTCTTCACAGATGAAAGCAGGTTTACACTGAGCACATTTGACAGACGTGACAGAATCTGGAGACGCCGTGGAGAGCGATCTGCTGCCTGCAGCATCCTTCACCATGACCGGTTTGGCAGTGGGTCAGTAACGGTGTGGGGTGGCATTTCTTTGGAGGGCCGCACAGCCCTCCATGTGCTCTCCAGAGGTAGCCTGACTGCCATTAGGTACCGAGATGAGATCCTCAGACCCCTTGTGAGACCATATGCTGGTGCTTTTGGCCCTGGGTTCGTCCTAATGCAGGACAATGCCAGACCTCATATGGCTGGAGTGTGTCAGCAGTTCCTGCAAGATGAAGGCATTGAAGCTATACACTGGCCCGTCCGTTCCCCAGACCTAAATCCGACTGAGCACATCTGGGACATCATGTCTTGCTCCATCCACCAACGTCACCACAGACTGTCCAGGAGTTGGCAGATGCTTTAGTCTGGGTCCGGGAGGAGATCCCACAGGAGACCATCCGCAACCTCATCAGGAGCATGCCCAGGAGTTGTAGGCTCAAACGGGCACCTGGAGGCCACACACAATACTGAGCCTCATTTTGACTTGTTTTAAGGACATTACATCAAAGTTGGATCAGCTTGTAGTGTATTTTTCCACTTTAATTTTGGGGGTGGCTCCAAATCCAGGCCTCCATTGGTTAATAAATTTGATTTCCATTGATGATTTTTGTGTGATTTTGTTGTCAGCACATTCAACTTTGTACAGAACAAAGTATTCAATGAGAATATTTCATTCATTCAGATCTTGGATGTGTTATTTAGGTGTGCCCTATATATTTTGGAGTAGTGTATAAGTTGCATATCATATTGTATATATGTACATTTTTGTTAGCCATTAAATGGTGCCATATCTACAAGATTACTATTTTTTTTTACTACTTCACATGGAGCATTATCTGGTTTGCAAGGCTGCTTATATCACATGGTGGTTTCTGAGAGGAGAAACAGCACTAACCAAAACATCAACATGAGATGGATGGTGTGGGTCTTCTGACTGTGTCTAACAGCAAGGCCTGGTAAAAGGCTCTCTGTGTAACCCTATTAGAGGGAATCTGTCAGCAGGTTTTTGCTTTTTAATCTTAGAGCAGCAGGAGGTAGGGACAGAGAGCCTGATTCCAGGGATGTCATTTATTAGGCTGTGTGCTGTAGTTTCAATTAAATCAGTGTTTTATCAGCAAGAGATTATCACAGTTGGACTAGGTGTCATGTGCAGACCAGTGCAGCTAATCTGTGTAGCCCCGCCCCCACCACTGATTGGCAGATTCCTGACAATGTACAGTGTACACAGAAAGCTGCCAATCAGGGGTGTGGGCGTTGTTATACAGACTTTAACATTCTGACCACTGCTACACCTACAACAGAAAAAAACTGAGATTCTATCAAAGCTGCAGCAACTGCAATCCAGCAAGTGATATATCACTGGAATCGGTCTCTCTACCCCTACATCATGCTGTTCTCATATTACACAGCAAAAACCTGCTAACAAATTCCCTTTAATAGAGCCAATTCGGAAAACTAAAAACAGGACAGGTCTAAATTACAAATTTCTGAGCTTAAAAGAAACTAAGGCTTCAGAGTTGCTGCGTTGGAGCATGATAAACGGGGAACATTTGAATCCCAGGAGGCTTCTAGTTAGTTTCCATCTCATGTCTGCTGATTCATAAATACATGTAAAACTGTACTGCTGCAATAAGGGGGAATCTTACAACTGTATAATATATTAAATTCCAAAAATTCACACATTTATCTTAGGTTATGAAGACAAACCTTAATGTTGTTCAGGTTGACATCAACAAGGAAAGGATCATTAGCTTTTATCCTCTGTAAGCTCTCTTCCACATTAGTCGGGTTTGGGGGATCTTCAAAAGTAGGTTTTACCTTTTCAGCTTTCACAACATCTTCAATGGAAGGTCATTAATGGAAATAGATGGGCAGGTTAGCTAATGTCCTGACTGGAACTAATCACATCACTTGATCTATGACATTTAGCAGTTGGGAGCTTCTAGCAAGAGATGAACATGAAGACTAAGGCCGCACAGTGTGGTTATGCCACTGGTAAAACCATATACAATCATGTTATGGCAGTGCGCTTCCCCAAACTTAATAAAACAATTTGATCAACATGGAAAATTTCTTTCTATATTTTTTTTTTTAACTTCATTTATATGGTCTAAATACAACACCCACATAGATCAGGTGTCCTGTCTGTAACATCAGCAATGAAAATGACAGTAATTCACCAGCGTCTTGTCTGATAATAGAAGGATTGTACACTACATTATATATTCTTACTTCTAAGTTCGGGTCTATCTGATCCATCTTCATTTCTCTGTGGTCTGCTGGAAAAATGCTGCACCCCTAAGACAGCTGAAAAAAATGAAGAGCAGAATACAGACATGAGATAAGACCACGGCCTTGTGATTGAACAAGCTAGCACAAGAAAAAGGCATACATAGGTGTATTATGTATGATTAACCTACATGATGTTGTTTAGAATGAAGGAATTTCTTCCTCAGCATGTTCCACCCGTAATACATAATAGATTTTTTGTTTTGCTTCATATTTGTCATAACTTGCTACTTTTTAAGAAAACATTACTGAGAAATTGCTGAAGAACAATTTCCTGTACTTTAATAGTGCAGTACAGGTTAAAGGGAATCTGTCAGTAGGTTCAAACCCTCCTAAGCCGTCTATATGGGCATGTAGGTCATAGGAAGCTGAATAACATGATATCTCGATATCTGTGATCCAGTGTCTTATTCCAGAGAAAATCCACGTTTTTCTTAATATGTCTGTTCCAGACTATGGGGAGGACCCTGATCTCCCCGAGAATCTGCCCCAAGAACTTATTTTAAATGAAATTAAGCATTACCTGTGTGAGACATGTGGAGACTGACAGTCTGCTCTCATACTCTACATGTCTCACACTGGTAAATTCCTCTTTCATGTAAAATAATCTCTGGAGGCAGATTCTCATGCAGATCAGTGTCCGGCCCATAGCCCTGAACAACTTATTTACATATTAGAAAAACTTGGATATTTCTGGAATAAGACATCGGATTGGAGATATCAAGGTATTATTTTATTCATCTTCCTATGACCTACATGCCCATATTTACATCTTTGGGGGGTTGATCCTACTGACAGATTCCCTTTAACTATATAAGAATCATTGTATGAACAGCTGGATATGTCCCAAATTACAATACTGGCCAAAAAACATCAGATTGCACGTTAGCTCTCAATTACACCTTGTTTGATTTGGACACTCATTATAAGACTACATATGAACACCATATTCCAATTCTCTAGACACCAAGACATAATGATGTTGCACACGTTCTGCATGACACACGTGAGGCTTCTGCTGCCGACATCCTCAGTGCCTCTTACACTTTCTAAGCCCCCTGATGTCATGACCGCAATGGTGAAGGCAGAGCAGCAGCCTACGTCTGAGTGTCCGACTCCTGTGGGCGTACACTCCCGAAAAAAGTGCACGGCAGAGCTCACGTTCACTCTGTCGTCACCATTGCGGTCTATGGCCCCCGTCACAGCATATGTCCAGACCCCGTTTTGCGGGGAATTTTAGGAAGTATGCCCCGAAGGGAACACAGAATGCATTGTGAAAGCACCCTTCCATAATTAAAGAACCTAATACTCCATGTTAGATTTTGGAGCACATACTACCTGTAACATCCCTGGAGGCGTGCTTGCATGGTGCACCACCTCCCACCATGAAAGACCGCAATCTTACCTGTCAGTCCATGCTGCACTCTTTGCTCTAGCACCTGCTGTGTCCATGTCTCTTATCTGATTGCTTAGGGCGTCGGCACAGCTTTCTGCTTGTTTCTTATAGCTACAGTGTGCATAGTCCTAATGCGTCCCCAGCCTATTGCTGTGAGTCACTGGATACTTAAACCCCATCCACCCAGTGGGAGGTGCCTGAGCAACACTTTCACTCAGTTTGTCTTTTGCAACTGAGGTGCCAGGTCTGTCCGCCACCCTGGAGGCTGAGTACCCAGGGCCTTTTCCTGTACCTGTGACTTCTAGTCTGTTTCCGCCACCCTGGGGGCCGAGTAGCCAGGGCCGCTACCTGTATCTCTGACTTCCAGTCTGTTTCCGCCACCCTGGGTGCTTAGTACCCAGGGCTTTTTCCTGTACCTGTGACTTCTAGTCTGTTTCCGCCACCCTGGGGGCCGAATACCCAGGGCCGCTACTTGTATCTCTGACTTATAGTCTGTTTCCGCACCCTGGGGGCTGACTTCCCAGGCTCGTTCCTGTATCTTGTTCCCGGTTCAGTTACTGTCTGAACAGTGTCCTAGCCCGTTACTTGTTTCTCTCTATGTCCGTACCTTCCCTTTGCCTGCAGTGTCTGAACCTGCACCTAACTCCAACTCGTTGTCTCTGTACTTCTGTTTGTGAGTTTTGTGTCCACTCGCTACTTCATTGTAAGTACCTTGTGTGTATCTGGTTCTGCTTATCCCCTTTCCCTGCCTCCGTATCTACCTCCTGTGTTCTAACCATCTTCCTGTATTTTCCAGTCTGTTCCATGTGAACAGAGCCCTGTCCTGTCTGCCTTCACCTTCTGCTCTGTTCTGCTCTGCTTGTTTACCGCACCTGCGGTTTTGCTCCGCTCTGCTTGTTCTCCGCACCTGAGGATTTGCTCCACTCTGCTTGTTCACCGCTCCTGCGGTTTTGCTCTGCTAGTCCAACGCACCTGCGGCTCTGTTCCTGTATCCCAGTCTGTACTGGTCCCTATCCAGCCTGCGTTCATACCTGCCAGTATCTGCCGGTCAGCATTCCAGCCGTGCCTGTCAGCACCCGCCTGTATGCATACCAGCCGCGCCTGCCAGTACCCACCTGCCTACATACCAGCCGTGCCTGCCAGTACCCACGTGTCTGCATACCAGCTAACCTACCTGTTCCTGCATTCCCCGGTGTGGGTCAACAGCTGTGACCTGGGTCTGACCTGGACTATCACCTGGTCCCTCTGCTCGGTTCCTCCCTGGTTCATGGAGTCGACTGAGACGCCGTGCGACCTTGGTCGCACCGGGTTGATACTTAGTTACGCCCCTCCAGGCACTCCTCGGTTCATGGAACAGTGGGATCACTAATCACGCTCACGCCAGTCAGTCCGGGCGCGAGCGTAACACTACCTCTCCAGTGCTGATATTAGTTAGAGAGAAAAGTTCTATACTCTAATATATAGTAGATTGGGTACAGACATTACACTGTGTTCCAAATTATTATGCAAATAATATTTTCTCAGATTTTCCCAAATTACCTATATGAATTGCAGTCATTGTAATTTTCCAGTCAAATAACTATTAGAGTACAATTGAAAGGTTTTTGTACGAACTGCCTATGATAACAGTATATTTTTTAAAAAATAAAAAACTCAAACTGCATTCAAAATGCATGTTCCAAATTATTATGCACAGCAGAGTTTTCAACCTTTTCATTTTAATAAAGAACAAAAAAATGTTCATTTTTGAAATTATAAGCATTAGCAGGTTATTACAAGCTGAAATCAAACAGTTTTCAACTCAAAACTTTATTCTAGGTGATGTTACATTTGCACATAGGACCCCTTGTTCGAAAGGAGCTTCTGAACTCTCTTGTCCATTGAATTTGTCAGGTTTTGGATGGTTTCTGCTTCAATTGTTTTGCATGAGGACAGAATACCCTCCCAGAGCTGTTGCTTAGATGTGAACTGCCTCCCGCCATCATAGACACTCCTTTTGATGATGCTCCAGAGGTTCTCAATGGGGTTGAGGTCAGGGGAGCATGGGTGCCACACCATAAGTTTGTCCCCTTTTATGCCCATAGCAGCCAGAGATGCAGATGTGTTATGTGCAGCATGAGACGGGGCATTATCATGCATGAAAATGATCTTGCTGTGGAATGCACGGTTCTTCTTCTTGAAACATGGAAGGAAGTGCTGTTTGAGAAACTCAACATACATTATGGAGTTCATCTTTACCCCTTCAGGGATCCTAAAAGGGCCGACAATCTCTCTCCCCATGATTCCAGCCCAAAACATTACTCCACCTCCTCCTTGTTAGCGCCGTAGCCGTGTTTGCATGGGGTGTCCATCAACCAGCCATCCTCCACTCCATCCATCTGGACCATCGAGATCATTTCATGCATGATAATGCCCCGTCTCATGCTGCACATAACACATCTGCATCTCTGGCTGCTATGGGCATAAAAGGGGACAAACTTATGGTGTGGCACCCATGCTCCCCTGACCTCAACCCCATTGAGAACCTCTGGAGCATCATCAAAAGGAGTGTCTATGATGGCGGGAGGCAGTTCACATCTAAGCAACAGCTCTGGGAGGGTATTCTGTCCTCATGCAAAACAATTAAAGCAGAAACCATCCAAAACCTGATAAATTCAATGGACGAGAGAGTTCAGAAGCTCCTTTCGAACAAGGGGTCCTATGTGCAAATGTAACATCACCTAGAATAAAGTTTTGAGTTGAAAACTGTTTGATTTCAGTTTGTAATAACCTGCTAATGCTTATAATTTCAAAAATGACCATTTTTTTGTTCATTATTAAAATGAAAAGGTTGAAAACTCTGCTGTGCATAATAATTTGGAACATGCATTTTGAGTGCAGTTTGAGTGTTTTATTTTTTTTTTTTTAAATATACTGTTATCATAGGCAGTTTGTACAAAAACCTTTCAATTGTACTCTAATAGTTATTTGACTGGAAAATTACAATGACGGCAATTCATATAGGTAATTTGGGAAAATCTGAGAAAATATTATTTGCATAATAATTTGGAACACAGTGTAGTTTATATGCAGTTATTTCTGCTACTTACTCGCAAGGTCACTCAGTTCTGTGTCTGTGGCACTTGCAAGAGCTTCTTCCAGCTCAGGCTCCAAGGTTACCTGCTCCTCTGGTTCCCGCTCCAGAGGCATATGCTTGGGAACAAATACCTTGCCTGCAGGAAAACAAAATAATATATTCAGTTTTGCACTTCCGAGCAGCTACATAAATTGTTACATTCACCATATAAAACCACATAGTACTGCACTAAAACATGCAGCCTAAGTAAATATATTGCTAAAGGTGCTATTAACATGAAATTCTCACCAAATGTCGGTTAACAAGCATATTAAAAACATTATTCCCATTATTGGGGAGTGGGTCTCCCATAGTCTTTGCCTATGCCTTCCAAGCAAAAGCTGCCAAAAATTAGGACGGAGGAACTTGCAATGCCCCTTACAAGAGCCATGCAGTACAGCATATTAAAAACATTATTCCCATTATTGGGGAGTGGGTCTCCCATAGTCTTTGCCTATGCCTTCCAAGCAAAAGCTGCCAAAAATTAGGACGGAGGAACTTGTAATGCCCCTTACAAGAGCCATGCAGTACAGCATATTACAAACATAAGTCCCATTATTGGGGAGTGGGTGTCCCATAGTATTTGCCTATGCCTTCCAAGCAAAAGCAGCCAAAAATTAGGACGGAGGAACTTGCAATGCTGGCAACACGGACCACGGTCACCCTGGTGGTATAGTGGTGGTGGAGGCTGAGGATAAGGAGAAGAGCAAAAAACAGCCGAAATGAGGAAGCGTATACCCATGTGTGGGTGTGAAGAGGTGCATGGGAATACACCTCCCGAAATAACACAGGGGATTTGACTTTATGTTACTCTGCTGTCATTTGGTGGTGATGAGAAGTCTGGCCCAATCCAGCCCTTATTCATTTTGATAAGGGTCAGCTTGTCAGCATTGTCAGTTGACAGGCGAGTGCGCTTATCAGTTATAATTCCCACAGCGGCACTAAAAACACGCTCCGATAACACGCTAGCGGCAGGGCTGGCCAGGACCTCAAAGGCATACAGAGCGAGTTCATTCCAAGTGTCCAGCTTGGATACCCAATAATTAAAAGGCACAGAGGAATCACCATCTTTTGAAACTTTCCACTCCTTGTGAGAGTACCCCGTGCCTCAGGGCCTGTAAGCTGGGCGGGTCTCAGAAAACTGTCCCAGAACGTTGACAGTGTTTCCCTGCCTCTGCTGGATTGGAGTTGTGTCTCTCTCGCCTGTACGCCTTGGTTGGGCAACGAACTGTGACCTCTGCCGCTAGCATGTTCAGATGGGAATTTTTTTAACAGTTTTGCAGCAAGTGCCTTCTGGTACTGCCCCATTTTTGTAGACCTCTCCACCTCAGGAATAAGAGAGTGAAAGTTCTCCTTGTAGCGGGGGTCTAAAAGTGTCACCAACCAGTAATGACTGTCACCCAACATTTTGACAACGCAAGGGTCATGGTTAAGGCAGCGTAACATAAAGTCAGCCATGCGTGCCAGACTGGTAACGGGCAAGACTTCAGTGTCCTCACCAAGATGACGACTGACCATGCTCTCCTCCTCCTCCTCCTCCCCCCTGTCCTCAGGCCATCCACGCTGAACCAACAGTATGACAGCTGTACAGTTACTACCGACTACAGCGCATGATACCAGCTCCTGTTCTTCCTCCTCTTCCTCCTCCTCTCCCTCACTGTCCCCCAATGCACGTTGGGATGAGATGAGGCTGGGCTGTGTGTAATTGCCCGCTACGGCTTCTTGATCCATCTCATCATACTCTGGCTGCAATGCCTCCTCTTTAATTCTCTGTAGAGAGCGTTGCAAAAGACAGACAAGTGGGATGCTGACGCTATCTTGGTGGACTCCTCAAAGTTTGTCAGGATGGTACATATGTCAGACATTCAGGTCCACTCCTGAGGTCTTATGTGTGGAGTCTGACCTGAATATCGACGGCCTTGTTGCAGCTGGTACTCCACAACTGCTCTCTCTGCTCACAAATCCTTTGCAACATGTGGAGGGTAGAGTTCCAACATGTGGGGAAATCACACACCAGTCGGTGTGCCGGAAGCTGCAAACGCTTCTGTAACACAGCAAGGGCAGCGGAAGCTGTAGCCGACTTCCGAAAATGAGCTGACAGGCGGCGTACTTTGACGAGCAGATCTGGCAACTCAGGGTACGATTTAAGAAACTGCTGAACCATGAGGTTAAGCACATGAGCCAGGCATGGTACGTGTGTGATCTTGCCTCACCTCAGAGCCGCCACCAGGTTACGGCCATTGTCACACACGACCATGCCTGGATGTAGGTTCAGCGGTCTCAGCCACAGATCTGCCTGCTCTTTCACAGCTGTCCACAACTCACAAGCAGTGTGAGGTTTATCACCTAAGCTTATGAGTTTCAGCACAGCCTGTTGCCACTTGGCTGAGGCAGTACTGCAGTGCTTCCAGCTTGTAACTGATGTGGTGATATCTGAGATGGAGGCTGAACATGAGGAGATGGAGGAGGATGATGCGCAGGAACTGTACACTGTGGGGGCAACTCTGACTGACATAGGGCCCGCAATCCTCTGTGTGGGGAGGATGTGTTCCGTCCCAAGGTCCGACTGGGTCCCTGCTTCCACTATGTTTACCCATTGTGCCGTCAGCGAGATGTACCGTCCTTGGCCACAAGCACTTGTCCACATGTCCGTTGTCAGGTGGACTCTCCCAGTAACTGCGCTGTTGAGGGCACGGCAGATGTTTTGGGACACGTGCTTGTGTAGTTCGGGGATGGCACACCGGGCAAAATAGTGTCAGCTGGGGACCGAGTACCGAGGGACAGCCACCGCCATAAGGTTTGCGGAAGGATTCCATCTCCACCAGCCCAAAAGGCAGCATTTCCAACGCAAGCAGTCGTGAAATGTGCGAATTTAGGACTGTGGCCTGTGGGGCGTTGGCTGCGAATTTGCGCTTTCGTTCAAGGGTCTGGGATATGGACAACTGAACGCTGTGGTGGGACGTGGATGCTGTTTCTTGAGAAACTGCCAGAACAATTGAAGACTGAGAGGAGGGGGCATCTTTGCATGCAGTATGGAGAGGGGATTGCCTTGCACGCACAACAGGGGGTTCTCTTATACGCACAACAGCGGAAGAAGCAGTGGTGACACCCGCTGACACTGGTCATGGACCCTGGGGTTCGCCCCACAAAGTCGGGTGCTTTGCTGACATGTGCCTGATCATGCTGGTGGTGGTCAGGCTGGTAGTTTTGTCACCCCTGCTGATGCTGGCCTGGCAGGTGGTACAAATCACCTTTTTGGGGTTATCAGCAGAGTCTTTAAAAAAATTCCAGACTCTGGAAGACCTACTGGTTGCACTGGCAACATTCCTCGTGTTGGTGTTACGGGGAACGGTTGCCCGCCTTCTGTCTGCGGCCACCACACTGCTTCTTCCTGCCTGTTGGAGTACTCTGCCTCCCTCCCCCTGTGTGCTTCTGCCCTTGCTCTGCGTGTCCTCCTGCCACGTTGGGTCAGTTACTAGATCATCCACCACTTCCTCCTCTTCCACTTGCGCACCACGGTCCTCCTCCTCACTTCGTGGCAATTGTGTCTCGTCATCGTCCACATCTTGTGACAAATTGCCAGCGTCGCCTTCCTGTGGCCGGGGCTGTTCAAATATTTGGCCATCGCTACATGGGATCTCCTCTTCCACCACTTCAAGTGGAGCAGGCGAGGGGCCCAAATATGGAAATGGACCAGTGAACAGCTCTTCAGTGTCCAACTGTGGGATCAGTTGCTGTCTGACGACACTCGGCATGGTGGGAGGAAGGAGCATCAGGGTGAGGAGGAGTATGCGGTCGAGACTCATGGCTACTAAGACTTGACCGTGTTGAAGACAGACCGGAGGTGGTGGTGCCCAGGTGACTGGAAGTATTATCTGCTATCCAATTAATAACCTGTTCACACTGATCAGTTGGCAATAGTGGTGTTGTTGTGTGCTTCGCTAGTAATTCGGTCAAGAACTGGAAGCGAGAAGATGTGGCTGTTGGTTGTGGCACATTTTCACCTTGGCCACGGCCCCGTCCTCTGCACGCACCATCACCAGAACGTCCAGTTCCACGTCCCTTGCCAAGCGCCTTGCCCATTGTAAATGAAGTAAAATAGCTTACACTCGCACTATCAATGGCATAAGGGTAATAAAAAGGAGATTAGAACCGTAGAAGAGGAAAACCACAGTTCTATTTCTCTGGCCTACACCAGAATCTTTTAAACAGATATATTTGTGTCTGAACAGTCAGCGAGACACTCAAACTGTTTTTTTTATGTAAAAAAGGCAAAAAGGTGGATTACATCCAGATTTGAACCGTGGAAGAGGAAAACCACAGTTCTAATTCTCTGGCCTACACCAGAATCTTTTAAACAGATACATTTGTGTCTGAACAGTCAGCGAGACACTCAAACTGTTTTTTTTTTACGTAAAAAAAGCAAAAAGGTAGATTACACCCAGATTTGAACAGTGGAAGAGGAAAACCACAGTTCTAGTTATCTGGCCGAATCCAGACTCTTTTAAACAGATATATTTGTGTGAACACTCACAGACACACTAAAAAATTTTTTTTCGGGGGGGGGGGAATACCAAAAGGTTAATAAGATGGGTATTTGTACAGTCTGACTGAGGGAAAAAAAAAAAGAGGATTTAGATGTAAAAAAAAGGATTTTTCCTGGCCCCTGAGACCTGGGGCTAAGTCTAGCAATTTGAGCAGCAGCAGCACACAGGACTGTAATGCAGTGTTTGTTGGTATAACCCAGGGGTCTCAAACACAGCTGGGCATATGGGCCGCACACGGAAAAACATTTAATATGGGGGGCCGCATTATTTGCATGACAAAGTGACATTTTTAGTGATACCATTTTATTTTCTATACACCTTTTGAACTGGTTCTCATCTTGCAGACATGGTCTCCCCTCCAGGTCCCCCATATTGCAGACATGGTCTCCCCTCCAGGTCCCCCATATTGCAGACATGGTCTCCCCTTCAGGTCCCCCATATTGCAGACATGGTCTCCACTCCAGGTCCCCCATATTGCAGACATGGTCTTCCCTCCAGGTCCCCCATATTGCAGACATGGTCTCCCCTCCAGATCCCCCATATTGCAGACACGGTCTCCCCTCCAGGTCCCACATATTGCAGACACGGTCTCCCCTTCAGGTCCCACATATTGCAGACACGGTCTCCCGTCCAGGTCCCCCATATTGCAGACATGGTCTCCCATCCAGGTCCCCCATATTGCAGACATGGTCCCCCATCCAGGTCCCCCATATTGCAGACATGGTCTCCCATCCAGGTCCCCCATCCAGCAGACATGGTCTCCCATCCAGGTCCCCCATATTGCAGACATGGTCTCCCATCCAGGTCCCCCATATTGCAGACATGGTCCCCCATCCAGGTCCCCCATATTGCAGACATGGCCTTCATATTGCAGACATGGTCCCCATGTTGCAGACATGGTCCCCCATCCAGGTCCCCAATATTGCAGACATGGTCCTCCATATTGCAGACATGGTCCCCCATCCAGGTCCCCCATATTGCAGACATGGTCCCCCATCCTGGTCCTTATATTGCAGACATGTCCCCCATCCAGGCCCCCCGCCCCATACTGCGCTCAGGGTCCCCGTCCCCCCCATACTGCGCTCAGGGTCCCCGTCCCCCCCATACTGCGTTCAGGGTCCCCGTCCTCCCCCCATACTGCGCTCAGGGTCCCCGTCCCCCCATACTGCGCTCAGGGTCCCTGTCCACCCCTATACTGCGCTCATGGTCCCCATCCCCCCATACTGCGCTCAGGGTTCCCGTCCCCCCCATACTGTGCTCAGGGTCCCCGTCCCTCCCCATACTGTGCTCAGGGTCCCCCCCCCCATACTGCGCTCAGGGTTCCCGTCCCCCCATACAGCGCTCAGGGTCCCCGTCCCCTCATACTGCGCTCAGGGTCCCCGTCCCCCCATACTGTGCTCAGGGTCCCCGTCCCTCCCCATACTGTGCTCAGGGCCCCCCCCCCCCCCCCCATACTGCGCTCAGGGTCCCCGTCCTCCCTATACTGCACTCAGGGTCCCTGTCCCCCCATACCGCGCTCAGTGTCCCCGCCCCCCCCATACTGCGCTCAGGGTCCCCGTCCTCCCCCATACTGCGCTCAGGGTCCCCATCCCCCCCATACAGCGCTCAGGGTCCCCGTCCCCCCATACAGCGCTCAGGGTCCCCATCCCCCCTATACAGCGTTCAGGGTCCCCTTCCTTTCCCCTATACTGAGCACAGGTCCCCTGTGCTGTATTTCACATGACAGAGAAAAAAAAAAAAGATTCTCACCTGTCCTCCACTCCCTCAGCGTCCTTTCAGCACCTGTGGCCCGCAGGCACAGACCCCGTAATGATCGCGGCTCTCTCCAGCAGCCGCGGACATCAGCGCTGTAATGCAGAGTATTGGCGCGCAGAGACCGGCTCTCAGCACAGCAATACCAGTGTCAGCCGCCGGCCTATCAGAGGCCAGCAGCTGACATCTGCGCATGGCAGTGACATCATACGCCGCTGCGCTGGGACGCAGAGGTCAGCTGCTGGCCTCTGATAGGCCGGCGGCTGACACTGGTATTGCTGTGCAGAGAGCTAGTCTCTGCGCGGCAATACACTGCATTACAGCGCTGATGTCCGCGGCTACTGGATGCCGTGATCGTTACGGGGTCTGTGGCTGCGGGCCGCAAGAAGCAGCCGGAGGGGCCGCGTGAGGCCCGTGGGCCGCGTGTTTCAGACCCCTGGTATAACCACTGCGTATCCTATACGGCCTGCCTGCCTGCCTGATATCTGGGATGGATATTAGTCCTCAGAAGGACTGTTTGTTTGATTTTGCAGGCTTTAGAGACCCTACACTACCTATTTCGCAGTATAAATCTCTCCCTAGCTCAGCAGCACTCTCCCTACACTGTCTGATACAGAGCGACTGTGTCCAAGATGGCGGCGCCCGGTTTTAAATACTCGAGGTGACGCTGTGCGGCCAGCCAATCACTGTAATGCCCACAACCAACATGGCTGCGGCATTAGAGTGAGTGGCTGGCAATCCCTGCATGTTCATTGGCTCTGTAAAGAGCGCCAAACATGCAGGGCAACCCGAAAATGCTCGGTGATCGCTGAACATCCCGAGTAGTGAGATGCTCGGGCGAGTACCGAGCAGTGTCGAGCATGCTCGCTCAACACTAGTGACTGCTACAACCAGTCACTGGGTATCGCGCACAACCAAGAAGACTCAGGAAGTATTGGATCAGGAGCAGTAGGTGTTGGGATTTGTTTATGCTGTTCTGAGCTTTTTCTCTTTTTTCTAAACTGTCAAGGTGAACAATCCTTTAAGATATAACATAAAATCTCATTAAATTAAAAAATAACATACCCTGTGCATGAACTCCTTGTTAAATACACAAGGTTACGCCCTTGTCCGAGATGTTTTTTTGGCAAAATACATTTGTCCACTGTTCATCATACAGAAATTTGGCCTGTACTCTACTAAACACAGTCACGGGAGAATATTTCATCTGCCAACAGTCATGTGTGATCAGTCTCTGGTCAGTATGACTTTCCTCTGTGCCCTGTTATGTAATCCTAACAAGTAAACTCTATGGCACTGAGAAATGCAGCCATGATGTTTACACACACTGGGGATTGGATTTAAATTTCAAGTAGGGAGTGTGTTAAAACGCAAGAACTCATTAAATAAAATGGAACATTTTTGTTCTGGGCGATAACTGCACACACCCTTTGTGTTAGCAGGAATGAAGAGAAAATGATATTATGGCAATAAAAAGCTCCAGAATGACTAGAGCTGAGGCGAGGTGTAGGGCTGGGGTCAGCTTATAACATGTGTTACTCAAGATGAAGCTGCCATTGTGTTCTGTCACGTAAAACTCAGATAAGTAACTTCTTAGCGACTCACAGTCAGTTTATTGTTCTAGTCTGCCGCAAATTTTACCACTACACACTTCTAGCACTACCGTGTACGTGGAGCACTCAGCTGGCACTATCATGTGCGTGTATCACTCAGATGGCACAACTGTGTACGTGGATCATTCAGCTTGCCCTATTGTGTACATGAAGCACTCAACAGGCACTATCACGTACTTGAACTATTCAGCTGGCACTATCGTGTACGTGGAGCACTGAGCTGGCACTATTGTGTATGTGGATCATTCAGCTGGCACTATTGTATTCGTGGATCACTCAGCTGGCACTATTGTATACATGGATCACTCAGCTGCCACTATAATGTACATGAAGCACTCAGCAGGCACTATTGTGTATGTGCAAGACTCAGCAGGCACTATCACGTACTTGAACCATTCAGCTGGCACTATCATTTACGTGGAGCACTCAGCCAGCACTCTCATGTACGTGAATTACTTAGTTGGCACTATCATGTATGTGCGTTACTCAGCTGGCACTATTGTATACATGGATCACTCAGCTGGCACTATCATGTACATTAAGCACTCAGCTTGGTCAGTGTAATAGCAACACTCAGCAGGTACTATCGTGTACATGCAGCACTCAGCTGGCACTATCGTTTATATGCAGCCCTCAGCAGGCACTATTGTGTATGTGCAGCACTCAGGAGGCACTATCGTGTAATTGAACTATTCAGCTGGCACTATCGTGTACGTGGAGCACTCAGCTGGCACTATCATGTACATGGAGCACTCAGCTGGCACTATTCTGTACGTGCATCAGTCAGCTGGCACTATTGTGTATGTAGATCATTCAGCTGGCACCATCATGAACATGAAGCACTCAGTTTGGTACTATCATGTACATACAGCACTCAGCTGACACTATCGTGTACATGCAGCACTCAGCTGGCACTATCGTGTACATGCAGTCCTCAAGAGGAACTATTGTGTATGTGCAGCACTCAGCAGTCACTGTCGTGTGCTTGAACTATTCAGACGGCACTATCAAGTACGTGGAGCACTCAGCCGGCACTATCGTGTACGTGGAGCACTCAGCCGGCACTATTGTATACATGGATCACTCAGTTAGGACTATAATGCACATTAAGCACTCAGCTTGGTCCTATAGTGTACAAGCAGAACTCAGCTGGTACTATCGTGTACATGCAGCACTCAGCTGGCACTACAGTTTATATGCAGCCCTCGGCAGGCACTATTGTGTATGTGCAGCACTCAGGAGGCATTATCGCATACTTGAACTATTCAGCTGGCATTATCCTGTACGTGGAGCACTCAGTTGGCACTATCGTGTACGTGGAGCACTCAGCTGGCACTATAGTGTATGTGGAGCACTCAGCTGGCACTATAGTGTATGTGCATCAGTCAGCTGGCACTATTGTGTACGTAGATAACTCAGCTAGCACTATTGTATACATGGATCACTCAGCTGGCACTATCATGAACATGAAGCAATCAACTTGGTACTATCATGTACATACAACACTCAGCTGGCACTATCTTGTACATGCAGCCCTCAGCAGGAACTATTGTGTATGTGCAGCACTCAGCAGGAACTGTTGTGTACTTGAACTATTCAGCTGGCACTATCGTGTACATGGAACACTCAGCTGGCAGTCTCGTGTACGTGGAGCACTCAGCTGGCACTCTCGTGTATGTGGAACACTTAGCTAGCACTCTTTTATACGTGGAGCACTCAGCTAGCACTATCAAGTACGTGGAGCACTGAGTTGGCACTATCGAGTACAAGGAGCAATCAGTTGATACAATCGTGTATATTGAGTACTCAGCTGGCACTATCGTGTGAGTTCAGCACTCAGCGGGCAATATTGTGCATGTGAAACACTCAGCTGGCACCATTGTGTATACTGAGCACTCAGCTGGCACTATTTTGTGTGCAACACTCAGCTGGCACTATTGTGCAGCGCTCAGCATGTGAAGCGCTCAAGTGGCTCTATCGTGTAATTGAACTATTCAGCCGGCACTATCGTGTAAGCTGACCACTCAGCTGACATTATTATTTATGTGAAGCACTCAGCTGGCACTATTGTGTATGTGAACCACTCAGCTGGCACTAATGTGCATGTGAAGCACTCAACTGGCACTATCGTTTACATGGAGCACTCAACTAGCATTATCGTTTATGTGGAGCACTCAGCTGGCACTATCATTTAGGTGGAGCACTTAGCTGGCATTATAGTTTATGTGGAGCACTCAGCTGGCACTATTGCGCATGTGAAGCACTCAGCTGGTACTAATGTGCATGTCAAACACTCAGCTGGCAATATCGTTTACGTGGAGCACTCAGCTGGCATTATCATTTATGTGAAGCACTCAACTAGCATTATCGTTTATGTGGAGCACTCAGCTAGCACTATCGTTTAGGTGGAGCACTCAGCTGGCATTATAGTTTATGTGGAGCACTCAGCTGGCACTAATGTGCATATGAAGCACTCAGCTGGCACTATCGTTTACGTGGAGCACTCAGCTAGCATTAGCGTTTATGTGGAGCACTCAGATGCCACTAATGTGCATGTGAAGCACTCAGCTGACACTATTGTTTACTTGAAGCACTCAGATGGCATTATTGTTTACGTGAAGCACTCAGCTGGCACTATTGTTTACGTGAAGCACTCAGCTGGCACTATTGTTTACGTGAAGCACCCAGCTGGCACTATTATTACGTGGAGCACTCAGCTGGCACTATTATTACGTGGAGCACTCAGCTAGCATTATTGTTTATGTGGAGAACTCATCTAGCATTATCGTTTATGTGGAGCACTCAGATGGCATTATCATTTATGAGGAGCACTCAGATGGCATTATCATTTATGTGGAGCACTCAGATGGCATTATCATTTATGTGGAGCACTCAGATGGCATTATCGTTTATGAGGAGCACTCAGCTGGCATTATCGTTTATGAGGAGCACTCAGCTAGCATTATCGTTTACGTGGAGCACTCAGCTAGCATTAGCGTTTATGTGGAGCACTCAGATGGCACTAATGTGCATGTGAAGCACTCAGCTGGCACTATTGTTTACGTGAAGCACTCAGCTGGCACTATTGTTTACGTGGAGCACTCAGCAGGAACTATTATTACGTGGAGCACTCAGCTGGCACTATTATTACGTGGAGCACTCAGCTGGCATTATCGTTTATGTGGAGCACTCAGCTGGCACTATTGTTTACGTGAAGCACTCAGCTGGCACTATTGTTTACGTGGAGCACTCAGCTGGAACTATTATTACGTGGAGAACTCAGCTGGCATTATCGTTTATGTGGAGCACTCAGCTGGCACTATTGTTTACGTGAAGCACTCAGCTGGCACTATTGTTTACGTGGAGCACTCAGCTGGCACTATTGTTTACGTGGAGCACTCAGATGGAACTATTATTACGTGGAGCACTCAGCTGGCACTATTGCGCATGTGAAGCACTCAGCTGGTACTAATGTGCATGTCAAGCACTCAGCTGGCAATATCGTTTACGTGGAGCACTCAGCTGGCACTATTGTTTACGTGGAGCACTCAGCTGGAACTATTATTACGTGGAGCACTCAGTTGGCACTATTGCGCATGTGAAGCACTCAGCTGGTACTAATGTGCATGTCAAGCACTCAGCTGGCAATATCGTTTACGTGGAGCACTCAGGTGGCATTATCGTTTATGAGGAGCACTCAGCTAGCATTAGCGTTTATGTGGAGCACTCAGCTAGCATTAGCGTTTATGTGGAGCACTCAGCTGGCACTATTGTTTACGTGAAGCACTCAGCTGGCACTATTGTTTACGTGAAGCACTCAGCTGGCACTATTGTTTACGTGAAGCACTCAGCTGGCACAACTGTTTACGTGGAGCAATCAGATGGAACTATTATTACGTGGAGCACTCAGCTGGCACTATTGCGCATGTGAAGCACTCAGCTGGTACTAATGTGCATGTCAAGCACTCAGCTGGCAATATCGTTTACGTGGAGCACTCAGCTGGCACTATTGTTTACGTGAAGCACTCAGCTGGCACTATTGTTTACGTGGAGCACTCAGCTGGAACTATTATTACGTGGAGCACTCAGCTGGCACTATTGCGCATGTGAAGCACTCAGCTGGTACTAATGTGCATGTCAAGCACTCAGCTGGCAATATCGTTTACGTGGAGCACTCAGATGGCATTATCGTTTATGAGGAGCACTCAGCTAGCATTAGCGTTTATGTGGAGCACTCAGATGGCACTAATGTGCATGTGAAGCATTCAGCTGGCACTATTGTTTACGTGAAGCACTCAGCTGGCACTATTGTTTACGTGGAGCACTCAGCTGGAACTATTATTACGTGGAGCACTCAGCTGGAACTATTATTACGTGGAGCACTCAGTTAGCATTATCGTTTATGTGGAGCACTCCGATGCCATTATCGTTTGAGGAGCACTCAGCTGGCATTATCATTTATGTGGAGCACTCAGCTGGCATTATCATTTATGTGGAGCATTCAGCTGGCACTGTTTATGAGGGTACTCTGTTAGTCCTCATGTTTGGGTATATACTGTGTTTGTATGAGTCACATATGTATAACCAAATCCGTTGTTAGCCTGATGGCCAGATATGATTAACAGATCTGGACTACTTTTATAAAGATATGTAGAGATCGAATGTCACATTTTAGGTGTAATGTATAAAGTAAAAATGACCTCACCCTGTGGCCGCTTGTCATGGATCATAGACCAGTAAAGGGTCTGCAATTAAAGTAATTATGTAATTAGGGAGATCTGAGTAATAACAAAAAAAAAAGGGCATAGAGAACATGACCTCTGCTTCCAGGCACTTCAGGAATGTGCCCATTGTTTTCATAAGTACACAAATTGCAGAACATTGTAGTTTATTCTCATTACAGGTTATAGGGGCTTTATCACTATAGTAAGTGATGACGTTGTCAGAATCGGTGATCAGTGTGAGTCAGTTGTCAGGATCTCTGTTGATACTAATAATAAACTCTGCGCTGTTCTGTTCCTCTATTGTTCCCCCTGGAAATGTCTGACCAATTTGACATTGACTGGGTATTTTCACTGCTGTTGACAATACAGTGTGGCTCTACACAGAATACCACTTCCAGCACTGGTAGGACATCACCAGAATACAAACTCCTGATAGGGAAATAGTAGCACCCTGATGGCAACTTATCTCAGCTGGTCCAACCTCAAATCCTTACAGTAGGCTCGGTTCTCACACATCCAGTGCTCTCCACTGAGCACTGCACTGGGGTTTCCATTGGAATCATTGAAAAACAAGATTCTAGAGGAAACCCCGGCAGACCCATTCAGAATAAAGAGGTGACCGAGTAAAAAATTCTTTAGATAATTAAAAAAAAAAGAGAGGGTCAGTTCAAATATAGACATTTTGATTTCTATTTGCGCAATTTGTAATGGATCTTTTAGTTAATGGATGACATAACAGTTATGACTCGTTTCCCATAGACTGCAATGTTACAAAAAGGATCCAATTGCTATTCATTTTTTTTCTGGCCAGACAGGAAAGGAGACAAGCAGAAGGCATTCTATGACATTTTCCCATGCAAATGAATGAGTCCAAAAACGATCCAAAAACAAAAATAACTACTGTACGTGTGAACAGAGCCTTATTACATGAATGATTACTCTATAAATACAATGCAGTAATAGGAATGCATCATATTGATAATATCCCCGTTTCCCAAAAATACCCTGACTTTCCATTTCAGTCTTGTGACAGTTTGGCTAACAAATGTCAAACATCTGAAATTAGGTGACTTGTAAGAGAACAGATTTGTAGTGCGTGTCATGCATTTTACTAACACGATCTAAGTAAACAAGATGAAAAAGGAGGCTCCATTTCGGTGTTTGTAGAACGCTCCTGCGAGCTTTGTGGATATAAATTGTATCTGGAAGTAATTAAAGTGGAGATCCTGTTTTTGCAAATCTCCATTACGTTATTGCCAGCTATAGGCTTGTAGGAAGGATACAGCGCCAAGAGACACATATTTATTTAGCTGTGCAAGCTGAATCCCGCTAAATGGGACCACCAAAGGATTCAATCTCCATGCATGTAGGCAGCTATAGTTATATCACTAAAATCTTAGCGATATTTGTAAAGGGCTTGTTAACCATAGCCGGGAGACACAACTGACCAGGGTTCCTGTGGTCCATTTTGTTCCTCCTCTTCTCAGGAGGTATATGGTCTCCATCCTGGTCCATGTTAAGTGCACCCCCATCCTGGTATGTGCTGCCCGCATTCTGGTATGTGCTGCCCTCATTCTGCACCCCCATCCTGGTATGTGCTCCACAAATCCTGTTATGTGCTCCCCCCATCCTGTTATGTGCTGCTGCCATCCTGCGCCCCCATCCTGATATGTGCTGCCCCCATCCTGTTATGTGCTGCCCCCATCCTGTTATGTGCTCACCCCATCCTGTTATGTGCTGCCCCAATCCTGCGGCCCCATCCTGGTATGTCCTGCCCCCATCCTGTTATGTGCTGCCCCCATCCTGTTATGTGCTGCTGCCATCCTGTGCCCCCATCATGTTATGTGCTGCCCCCATCCTGTTATGTGCTGCCCCCTTCCTGCGCCCTCATCCTGGTATGTGCTGCCCCCATCCTGTTATGTGCTGCCCCCTTCCTGCGCCCTCATCCTGGTATGTGCTGCCCCCATCCTGTTATGTGCTGCCCCCTTCCTGCGCCCCCATCCTGGTATGTGCTCCCCCATCCTGTTATGTGCTCACCCCATCCTGTTATGTGCTCACCCCATCCTGTTATGTGCTGCCCCAATCCTGCGCCCCCATCCTGGTATGTGCTGCCCCCATCCTGGTATGTGCTCCCCTAATCTTGTTATGTGCTGGTCAAATCCTGTTATATGCTCCCCCCATCCTGTTATATGCACCCCCATCCTGTTGTGTGCTCCCCCCATCCGGCGCCTCCATCCTGTTATGTGCTCCCCCCATCCTGATATGTGCTGCCCCTATCCTGGCATGTGCTACCCTCATCCTGTGCCCCCATCCTGCGCCCCCATCCTGGTATGTGCTGCTCCCATCCTGGTATGTGCTGCTCCCATCCTGTAATGTGCTCCCCCCATCCTGTAATGTGCTCCCCCAACCTGTAATGTGCTCCCCCAACCTGTAATGTGCTCCCTCCATCCTACGCCCCCATCCTGTTATGTGCTTCCCCATCCTGGTATGTGCTGCCCCCATCCTGCGCCCATGTGCTGCCCCCATCCTGCGCCCCCATCCTGTTATGTGCTGCCCCCATCCTGGTATGTGTTGCCCCCATCAAATAAATAAAAAAAACACTTCTACTTACCTCTCCATCGCTCCCCAGCAACACGTGGCTTGTGTTGTTTTACTAAAATGTCGCCGGAATCAGAACCTGCATAGCGCGATATCCGGCGCCATTTTAGTGAAGACACATTTGCAGAGTGTATTCAACAAAATTGTGCATGAGTACGCACGTGCACGTACCGCTCTGTCCGGTGCCATTTTGTTGAAGACACATTGCGCATGCGCCGATTCCAATGCCACACTCCTCCCCCGAATTCCGGCCGGAAAAGAGGTGCCGCGGCAGCACTCATCCGGGTCAGGTATGTACTTATGATGCCGGAGATCACGGTATGCGTTCAGAGTCTACGCATACCGCGATCTCCGGCGCCATACTCCTCTTACCTGTGACGGCTGGATGTGTTCTTCTGTCTGGAGCCAGCATGTGCAGATGCGTAGTGCTTGTGCAGTCTATAGAAGCTTTGGACAGACGGACACATCCCTGATTATATTACAGATCTTCTACTAGACTTCTGCAACTTCTTAATATTGTACGCTAAAAGGTTACAAAATACCGAGAACCCTTACTTATATATCCCCACTGCCTTGTTACCTGGTTTACCTTACAAGTGCTATGTCTTGCATTTTGTACAGGCATTGCTCTAGAAGGGAGACTGGTGTCAAAAATCTGTCCTGCCACCTACTCAACATGTCATGGGCCGGTGGGAGCATCACAAGTGTAGCTTATTAGCCTATTGGTGAAAATTGTTGAAAACATACATGGGTGGCAAAAGTTATCAGTTCTTCTATGGCGGGCTGGCGTCAGTACCCAGCAAACCCAGGGTCAGATTTCCATTGGCAACATCTGCCATACATGTATGATGGATGTACATATAACATATATGGAGCGAGCTCACGAGCTTTGTTATATAGTCGGTGTCACTATTCCTCCTCTCAGTGTGGTGAGTGGCAGCTCAACCGTCCAATCTGTGGTAGGGGCATGCTGAGCTGTCAGACTGGATGGCTGAGGTGTCTTATCACGATACTGAGGCTTGGGCGTGCTGAGCTGTCAGTATGGTGAGTGACAGCTCAGTCACCCAATCAGGGCTGGGGCGTGCTGGGCTTCCTACTCGTGTCTCCTGTTCAGAATGATTCCCAGGCTATTTAGCTGGCTGTCTGCCTCTTGTGTTTGTCAGTTATAGCTTTGCTTTGCTTAGTGCGAGTTAGCTCTGTGCTGTGAGTTCTGTCATAGTTTGCCTTCCAGTCTAACGATTGGAGTTAAGCCCCCGTCTCACATAGCGAGATCGCTAGCGAGATCGCTGCTGAGTCACGGTTTTGGTGACGCAACAGCGACCTCACCAGCGATGTCGCTATGTGTGACACTTTGCAGCAATCAGGCCCCTGCTGTGAGGTCGCTGATTGCTGCAGAATGTCCTGAATCTTTTTTTGGTCATTGCCCTCCCGCTGGTCAGCACACATCGCTGTGTGTGACCAGCGAGAGCAGCGATCAGGCTGGTAACCATGATAAACATCGGGTTACTAGGGGCACACGCGCACCTAGTAACCCGCTGTTTATCATGGTTACGAGTCTGCTAAAATGAGCGGTAACCTCCCACTCACCGTAGCAGAGTGGTAACCATGATAAACAGCGGGTTACTAGGTGCGCGTGTGCCCCTAGTAACCCGATGTTTACCATGGTTACCAGCCTGCTCCTGCTTCAGCAGGCTGGTAACCAGGAGCAGGACATAGTGGAAAGATTCTTTCCACGATGTCGATGCTCCCCTGATCGTTGGTGAGCCTGCCTGTTTGACAGCTCACCAGCGACCACATAGCGACGCAGCAACGATCCCTGACAGGTCGTATCATTGTCGGGATCGCTGCAGCATCACTAAGTGTGACGGGGCCTTTAGGTCCAATCGCAGCAGTTTAACCACTTAATTGCCACTGTTAATTTTGACATTGGCATTTAAAAAGTTCTAAATTTGGGGAAGGGTATCCTTTCAAATGCCCACTCTCCCTCCTTGCCTACCACAATGCAATTGCAGGGTGTTAATGTCATTGTCATGGCAAAGAAGGACCTACAGAATGGGCTTCTTAGGAAACCGTTAATTGCAATACATTGAACTATTACAGTATTGCAGTGCAATTTACAAATGATCACAGGTTCAATATATAAAAAATGAATTGTGGATGCAGTGAGGAATGTGATTAGATCGGGGTAGAACCGCCATGCTATGACTGCAATTATGACAACTCATCATGCCTCCTCATTTGAATATAATTAATATAAGTAACCCACTGACCAAATAATCCTAATTACATGCAGATCTGCGGCTTATTGCTGCTGTTTAGCCTTTATTCCCTTTTCCAAAATAGTCTAATAGCTTCTATTTGTAATTCTACACATCAGAGCAAGACTGAGTTCTTTCCATTGATGTTTTATAAACATTTAGATATATACAGACAGATAAGGCTGAGTATGAGAATTTATTTTTTCTGCATGGATCTCCATTAGATATTAATGGATTAATTTAGCATTACAATTCTGTGGCTCTAAGCAAACTTATAGCTAAAAACCATAAACTAATCATGAGACCTCCTATCTTGAGGCTTTGCAGCTCACAAACTGAAAATGAGACAGGAAATGGCAAAACACCACAGAATTTCTGGGAATAATACAGAACATCTTTAAAAGCAATCTGTCTTCATATTTTTCCCTACTAAACTAAAACCAGTGTATTGTCACAGCATGATTGACCATTGGGGAAAAACATATTTGAAATGGGGTTGCAAGTGCTTTGAGAGTGATCCTAAGCCAGGTAGGTGCTCTGGCTGACATCAACAAACCCTGCCCAAACGCTGTGGGCATCAGCCTCAATGACATCTACAGACTGGAAAATACTGCGCACGCGCCACCCCATCATAACGCACAGCAGCGGTGCGGGATTTCGGAGCCAGACTGGATGTTAGGGAGGGTGTACTGGGTTTACTCATGTAACCTAAGGCACTTGCCTGTCCTTGGACCATCCACAAAGCATTTGCAAATTAATTTGCATACACAATAAAAATAATATATGTGAAAAAATGAAGTTCCTCTACACAATATATATCTTTTCAACTATTTTTAAAAGGGTTGGCCTCCCAAAAAAACGGAAAAGTGATAAGTTGCTGATTGCTGGTGGTCCAACTGCTGCGACCCTAACTACAGTTCAGGTTCGCTCATCTCTACGAAGAAGTAAAGTTCACCTAGTGTCCCGTGCTGCACTCCGAACATGGACTTCTACCGGAAGTTTGTTTTACAGTTTGGGAATGCGAGGAGGGGAGAGAGATTTCAAAGCACCTAAGGGGTTAAGATTCAGGTTCAAGCTCGTGTACAGTTCTGGTATCCAGGGCTGTGGAGTCACTAAGCCAAACCACAGGCTCAGACTCTGTGGTTTGGCCTGACTACCGACTCCAACTCTGACTCCAGGACTCCGCCTCACTACTGAGCATGTACACAAAGTGCAGCACAGATTCATGTCAACTAAAAGCCGAGATACCTAGATCAGGAACAGAACAGACATTTATAGGACATTTCATAACTTTCCCAACTTCTTATGAAAACATTTACAGCGCATGAACTACTATACCAATTGATTAAATACTTTACTTTATTAAATACTTTCTATTTTTTAACGACTCCAACTCCACCAAAATGGACACCGACTCCATCTCCACAGCCCTGCTGGTACCCAAACCGAACTTTGGACTAAAGTTTCGTTGAACCCGAACATCCACGGGTCTGCTCATCCCTACTCCTGAGAACAAGGCTCTGGAGTGACCTGTTTCAATGAAGTGAAGGTTCCCATATGCGTACTACTGCTTCATTGTCTATGGGAGTGACAAAGCTGTAATCAGCTATCACTGTTGATCCCATGGACAGTGAAAGGAACGATGGTGAAAATGCGGAATCATCACTCCTTTCAAATGGAGGACTCGCGATAGGTGTTAAATTGTAATGGTGGGCAAACCCTTTAAAAGAAATCTGTCAGGACAATTTTTTTCTGCTGAAACCAGTGGTATAGATGTAAAGGTCCGTGTACGACAGTAAAAATGATGCCTGGATTGTAGTAGTCTGATGTGCCAGCGCTGTGGATTCAAGCTTTAAGGCCACATGCAAATTAGCCTGAAAGTTCACTGGAGGCAAAGTTCTAGTATAATGTGAAAAATAATCTATTTGTGGGGAATGCTATTAGGGATTGTGTCTTCAGGGCCCGGCTAAGAAACTGAGTAGACCACAGACCTATATGGAAATTTAGGGTAGGTTCACGTGGGGCTGATGCACTGCGGACTTTCCATTCAGATTTCCAGTCTGTAAAATCTGCTGTAGGAAAATCCACCAGCACAGTGAATGAGATTATATCAAATCTTATTAACTTGCTACATAAAAATCTGCATGCAGTGAGCTGGAAATTGACCTGCGGTGCAGGTTTTAAATCTGCAACAGGTTAATTTATGCTTTATTTTCTCAGCGGATTACACCCTTTGCAATGTATAAAGTTAAATCTGTGGCAGATCTGCAGAAAAATGTGAGAAACTGACATGTAAATTGAATGGATTTTGCCCCCCAATTGTCATGTTTTTTTTTCCACACATAATCTACATCTCATGTTCAGAAAGAGTAAAAGCATTGCAAAGGGTTAACGTACTGCACTGTCTGCTTATATAACCAGTCAAGAGATGAATCTAACCCTATAGCAAAGGCATAAAAACATAAGCTGACCAATCCCACTTTTTCATAATGTATCAGATGGGAAAAATTTGGCTTCTCTTGCATCATAATAAAAACCACATGTTCCTCTTACTGTGGAAAAGACAAACAAGCAGAATGACCATTGTACAGCACAGTACAAATAAATGTAGGATCTGTAATAACATGGACCTTCCTTGCCGAAAATACATCACCCCTGCTTTCGTATGTAGCTGATTAAGGTCAGGAAAATGACCAAACACTTCAATTAGGATATTTTATGTATGTAAAAACATGGATTGTTGCTCATCAGTGTTTTGCATCCGGGTGTCGTCAGTGTTGGGTCAGTGTCAGTTTTTCCCATCAGTGTTTCATCAGTGATATTTTACATAAAAAAAACCTGCAAAGCTTCTATTATACATTGCAATGTAAATCACAGACAGCACATGGATTGCACAATGATTTTATCTGTGATTTTCACAGACCCATGGACTTCTATGGGTAATTTTGATCCATGACTCAGATCTAAAATTGACATGCCTCGCTGAATTTTTTGCAGACAGTCTGCAAAGAAAGCCCGACAAGTAAACAGAACCATAGGTTATAATGGGTACGTGTTATATCTGTGAAAATCATGGACAGAACATGTAGATAATTCATAGACATTGACTGAGGCCTTACAAAAAATAAAATTACCTAAAATCTAGAAAGAAATCAAGAGCAAGTTCTTTACTAAAAGCCCACATTCAAGAAGAGGAGACACCAAGCAAAAATGGGTCCACCCTGTGGTGGCAGGTCAAACACATGAATATATGTTGCTTACAGGTGCCCAACTATCTCAGGCCATGTAAAACAGGGTGAAGGAGGTTTTGGAGAGGATGGGGAGTCTTGGATAGAAGGAAGGGATGGAATATGGAGGGAGACAACCTAAGACCATCCTCTCTTCTGTCCCATATAATCTACTTCTATTAAATATAAAAAAAATGCTTAGAATAAAAATCTCATTTCTGAACTTATGGATAACTAAGATGAAGAATAATCCATGCAGAATCTGAGCTCAAGCAGCCATGTGTCTGGGGCTAACTATAAGAAAAATCTCTAAAGTATATTTAGAGTGTAGCTGAACCCATAATCACAGCCTTCCTGGATGGGCTGCGCTGCCACCATCTGCGGTAGATTAGTGACGTGCCTGTCATTCCATTCACCACAATGGAAGATGTCTATGGGATCAACAAACCCAGAGTAATGTACAGAAAGGCAACTTCTACCGCTCACTCTATAAATGAACGATGGACAGTGTAACAAATGCTATGTGCACCCCACAAATATCCAGGAGCTCCACGTTTTTTTGGGAAATGTTCTTTAAATAGAAGAATATGAGTAAACATAACATATATGCAATATAAGTATTGGGTTGATAAGAACCCTGTTATTTAATAATGTCACTTCTGAAAGTCTAAAGCTAGGGCTACACTGTGACTTTGGCCACAACACAAGTCATGCGACCATAGTTTGCTACTGTATGTGTCGCTGCTACATCACAGTGCAATAAAAAAATTCCAAGTGTCGGCAACTAATAAAATCTTCAAAGCTTTATATCAAAACATAGAATTAAAATTCATGGTGGTAGATGAGATAACGCTCCAATGCGTTTCAGGTACGAACTGCCCTTAATCACTGAGTATTGCACAGTGCAACACAAGGCAAAGGGGTCACATTGCAATTCTGAGGGTACTGCGACAATCGAGTTGTAAAACGTTAGAAGCGGTTGGACTTTCTTGTCACAGTACCCTCAGGATATTGTATCGCACTGTGATGTAGCAGTGACACATAGCTAATTTTGGCTGTACAACTACCCAGGGAAGCAATGGGAATGAAATAAAAGCTGGCCTCTTCTGACCTGGTGACAGGTCCTATTTAAACTGTAAGAGAAGTCGTGTTACTGTTTACCTCATCCCATGATCACATGTAAATGATCACAGGTGGTCGAAACTATTGGCTTGCGAGCAGGGCCCTCACTCCTCCTGGTATCTGTTGATTTATGTGATTATTGGTATTCTGCAATGTCATTCATTGTCTGTAAAAGTCCCCTCTAAAATGTAAAGTGCTGCGGAATATGTTGGCGCTATAGAAATAAAAAATATTATTATTATTATTATTATTATTATTATTGGCACTGGTTCCATTACCTTTCTTTTCCCCAGTAAAGGGCACAAAGTCCTCCCTGTCTTGGTGCTCCATGGCTTCTTTCTGCAGATAAGCCAGAAGATGTTCTCTGTCAAATGTCCCAGACGCTTCCTTTGTTGTCTGATCCTTCTGTCGGAGCCCAGCAGGTAATAGGGCATTCTGAAAATCAATAAAAGGTTTTAAATTGTTTTACGCTCATCAGAGCTAGTCACAATTTGTTAGTGTGCATATTAGGCTTAGTCTAAGGTGCATTAAGGAGATATTACGATTCCAGTAATGAGATGTTAGTCATTGATGACAGGTTCTATAATACTCTAATGCACTTTGTACAGCCATTTTTCTCATGGTTTTCAAGATCTCTTTTTGTAGTCATTCAATAGGACTTTCATCATTTACTTCGAGTGGATAATAACCTGCCATGGTACTTTACGTCAGTTTCATATCCAGAAGGAAAAATGCTCCCTAATTCATTAGATCCCTTATAATGTGGCTGCTGAATATCACTATTATGTAGGCACTATATGGCATATTATTCGAGCAAAATAATTCTAGGATGACAAACCTCTGTTCTAGGTGGATCTTGAGTCTAAAAATTGGAGGTGCTGAGACACCAAGAACAGTGACTTCCACCAGAAGAACCTCTGGTAATCTATGTGTCTCTGAATATTGATGATCCATATGTATAAATACCAATTCCATTGTGGTTTGCTCCAAATGTATTCTATTCTAATGCAAGGTGTTCTGTGATAATCACCTTTAGCACCAAGATGTTGGGCTATTGGGCTGTTTATGTAATAGAGCTTTTTCTTAGAAAATACTATAATTGCCAAGAGCCATGCCACTGTATAGTAAAATAACCTCCAAACTCAATGCCACTTTTTGCAGTGTAACCTCGAACCTCAATGCTACTATATAGTTGTGCAACCTCCAAGCTCCATACCACTGCATAGTAGTGTAATCTCTAAGCTCAATGTGACTGTATAGTAGTGTAACCTCTAAGCTCAATGCCACTGTGTAGTAATGTAACCTGCAAGCTCACCACTAAGCTCAATGCCACGGTAAAGTAATGTAACCTCCAAGCTGAATGCCACTGTATAATAGTGTAACCTCCAAGCTCAATGCCACTATATAGTATTGTAACTTCCAAGCTTCATACAATTGCATAGAAGTGTAACCTCTAAGCTCAATGCCACTGTATAGTAGTGTAACCTCAAAGCTCAATGTCACTCTATAGTAGTGTAATCTCTAAGCTCAAAATCACTGTATATTAGTGTAACCTCAAAGATCAATGTCACTCTATAGTAATGTAACCTCAAAGCTCAATACCACTCCCTAGTAATGTAACCTCCAAGCTCAATGTTACAGTATAATAGTGCAACCTCGAAGCTCAATGTCACTCTATAGTAGTGTAGCCTCCAAGCTGAATGTCACTCTATAGTAGTGCAACCTCCAAGCTCAATGTCACTCTATAGTAGTGTAGCCTCCAAGATCAATGTCACTCTATAGTAGTGTAACCTCCAATCTCAATGTCACTCTATAGTAGTGTAACCTCCAAGTTCAATGTCACTCTATAGTACTGCAACCTCCAAGCTCAATGTCACTCTATAGTACTGTAGCCTCCAAGCTCAATGTCACTCTATAGTAGTGCAACTTCTAAGCTCAATGTCACTCTATAGTAGTGTATCCTCCAAGCTGAATGTCACTCTATAGTAGTGCAACCTCTAAGCTCAATGTCACTCTATAGTAGTGCAACCTCCAAGCTCAATGTCACTCTATAGTAGTGCAACCTCCAAGCTCAATGTCACTCTATAGTAGTGCAACCTCCAAGCTCAATGTCACTCTATAGTGGTGCAACCTCTAAGCTCAATGTCACTCTATAGTAGTGTAGCCTCCAAGCTGAATGTCACTCTATAGTATTGCAACCTCTAAGCTCAATGTCACTCTATAGTAGTGCAACCTCCAAGTTCAATGTCACTCTATAGTAGTGCAACCTCCAAGCTCAATGTCACTCTATAGTAGTGCAACCTCCAAGCTCAATGTCACTCTATAGTAGTGCAACCTCCAAGCTCAATGTCACTCTATAGTACTGTAGCCCCCAAGCTCAATGTCACTCTATAGTAGTGCAACCTCCAAGCTCAATGTCACTCTATAATAGTGCAACCTCAAAGCTCAATGTCACTCTATAATAGTGCAACCTCAAAGCTCAATGTCACTCTATAGTAGTGTAGCCTCCAAGCTCAATGTCACTCTATAGTAGTGCAACCTCCAAGCTCAATGTCACTCTATAATAGTGCAACCTCCAAGCTCAATGTCACTCTATAGAAGTGCAACCTCCAAGCTCAATGTCACTCTATAATAGTGCAACCTCAAAGCTCAATGTCACTCTATAGTAGTGTAGCCTCCAAGCTCAATGTCACTCTATAGTAGTGCAACCTCCAAGCTCAATGCCACTGTACTCTATAGTACTCAATGTCACGGTTTAGTAGTGTAATTGTTAAACTTTGTGCCACAGTAACAAGTCAACTCTGGACCAGAATAAAGATGTGCAGTCAAAAAAGACTGCGCCAATGCTTACACTTGCTTACCAAATTTTGAGTAAAAATAATAATTAAAGAGTTAAACTGACACAGCCATAGAGAGTGAAGCTGCAGAGTTTGTATCGCTTTGGCAAACTGGCAAACCTGTGACCACTGTTTTCAATAGACAACATATATTGCTGAAGATTTCCTGTAAAAGTGAGTGCTTGCCAAGTACTACTCTCCAGTGGTAATGGGACCAGCCCATGGAGACCACCCTATGGCTTCCAATGCATTCCCTGAACACACCTCCTGCTTATTTCTCTAGGAAAGAATGGACTGGTAATAAAAGGGTTACCCATTTAGATATTTGTCAGGCAGCACTGAAGATTAACATGTGCTGATCTGGAATCAGACACACCGCTATATCACTTTCTATTTTTGGTCCCAATGCATTATGAGAAAACTGAAGTTACTCATTTACCTGACGGAATGGAAATGTCTACACATTTTCCTTCCCTAAAACCAACACATGTTTCATTTCAGGAGGAGTCATTTGTTCCCAGCTAAGGTGACTTTGCAGTCAATAAAGAGTTTTTCAGTGTTGTTCTTGGCTTCTGCGGGAAGAACGGCTGCCAGCATGCGGGAGAGTTGTAGACAGCATCCAAGAGAATGTAAAATGAAAGCCGTGCAATTAAGATCTCGCAAGTAACATGACTGGTATTAATTAGTTCAAGGCAGCCCTGCATCATGAGTGTGTGATGGGACGGTGAGAATGACATTCAAGTGACTTGTCTATGTTTAGTACGTACCATTGGCAAAATGCATACACTTACCTAAATTACAGGCATGTTTCCTATTATTCTGTTATACTGATCTCCTGCTATACTGATTTATACAAAGTGACAAAAGACATCATCTGATCTGCTGTGTCTGGGAAATTTAGGGTGCATTGACAGGATAAAAATGCAATTAACTTTAAGACGTGGTTTTTAAGAGGAAAAAAAAAGAAACAATCTACAGGTATCTTCACACCGGGTTCTTTCCCATGGAATTTAAAACTGATCCACTTCAAAATCCATATTAGACCTCCGTCACACGTCTGTATAAGGTGCGTAAACTGGTACCAGCGTCATCAGTGTTCTCCATCAGTGTGTCTTTTTGTACCATCAGTGTGTCATCAGTGTGTCTGTTTAAACCATCAGTGTGTCATAAGTGTTAATTGTAAATGCGGATATGTGAAGAAGGCCTTAAAAAGTATTAAATGTGATTTAAACACATTTTGAAGCAGATCCACTTTTTTTAAAATCCATGTAAAAAAACCTCTGTGTGAACAAACCCTATGATAGTAAAACACAATTAAGTGCTCATACTTAGAGCGTGCTGTCGTTTAAAAAAAAAAAATGCCACAATTACAATGTAACACCACAATAAAATGGAGTTTATACATTGCATTTCATATTGTCTTACTGAATCCCAACATCTTTCTACAGAGCTGTTGGCAAGAAAAAAAAATTTCCATAAAAAAAACACGCTGTATGTGAATGCACCTTAAGGAAAGGAGAGTCCTCTGAGTATTCTGCTGTAGACAATAGGCTGTCCTCCTGGTTGCTTTACAACCCAATTGACATCCCTCAAGTTGGGATAAATCATTACAAGCCAAGTTTGGTGTCACATGTGCGCAGATGAAGCCAAGGACAATACAAACTCATACAGATAGCCTGTGATTATGTATCCAGGGGACACCAATCAAACCAAAAAGGGAATGTCTAAGGGCTGGCCAACATCGTTCTTCAGAGTAGTGGCACCAACGTCCTGCGGTCATTTGCATGTGGCGTGGCCCATCTTAATTTTTTTAATTAGGTACTACAACAATAAAGATATTGGATAGTACATGGCAAGATCACCTTCCTGGCCAAAGATTGAGTTCCCATAAATGAGAAAAGCAACTTTCAATATTTTTATAAATGAGGCCGCAAGTGCACAGAGGATGCGAGAATTCCTAGTGCATCAACCGTCCACATTATTCCCCGCCTTGTGCCAACAAGTGCGTCGTTGACATCTGTTCTGCGCCTTCAAGTAGAGGCAACCATCAAGCATGGAGGTGGAGCTAGGCAGGTATCACTGCGAAGGATCAATAAACTAGCCAGGAATCGACCTGCCCTGGTTGCACTTGAAGCACTATTTGCATAAAAGTTCAGTTAATTTTCTCAGCTATATGACTAAGATGGGTATAAACTAGTCTTCTAATCACCCTATAAGTCCTGACCTGTTATTTTTAAAACCCTATTTCCATACAGTACTGGTACATATTGCTTCTCTAAAGCCGTGGTAACGCTATATAGGGGTGCAATATGTAGAGTCTGTTTTATTATAATGACCTTCAAATTCCATAGCGTCCTGAAAAATTACCTTGCATTGAAACAGTTGGGAAAAAAGCCATCATTTTTTTTTACCAATGACACAAGACATGAAGGGTTTGTGCACCTCACCAAAACAATAGTTTTCTGTCCAACATCTATCTGGATCCTTATATCTTGGGTCTAGACAATCTATAAATTATATTGTATAGGTCTACTTGGAAACCCGTCAGAATTATTCTCTATATCTACAAATATTAGCAAACATTAATCATATAATCCAGAAAAGTGGAACTCACCATTCATAAAGAAGCTTTAAAAGTGTTAGTTATAGCATGAAAAGGCCGCCATCTCCACGCATCCCGCTGATCCCAAAACTATGTAATCTTATCGGTGATTTAAAATAGAGCCATTTTATATAGGGGAGTGCTACTTTTCTGTATTATATGGACTATTCGTACTTACATTTACGACTAGAGCACCACCGTATCCACTAGCCAGAGGGTCAGTCCTGCAATTTTTAAGTCCTTCATCTCTGGACAGTGCCAAGCTTTCCTCTTTTTCTTATCAGGAATTGTTAGCAAACATTTATGATGTCATGTAAAGTTAGAACAGATGCCCCAGAGATGAGAGATAGCATGCACACCTCAGAGGCAGAAACAGGCATCTACCCGGTCAGTGCACATACCTCAGGATCCAGCTCCTCTAGGACATTCTCCAACTGCTTTAATTCTTCCTCCGATAATTTATTCAGAATTTCATCCTCGTTTATGTTCTTATACTTGTCAAAGTCTTTCCTGAATGGTAGAGACATGACTAAAGGATCCGGAGTGGTTCTCCTGTAATAATAGAAGACAACCACAGACGATTTTAGCCTCTCAATTAACTTTGATACTAGTGACAATGAATGAGGGTGTAGAGTGAATGTGGTCATGACTGTTCTGTAAGCCTCCTCCTCACACTTGTAATCTACTGGAGTGTAAGGAGCCGAAAGGGCATCTGAAATGGGTGATGATTATTATTACTACCAATCTTCTTGGCATCTGGTTCTGAACTACAGCAATCAAACAGCGGACATTACTGGAGATGGAGAACATTAGAACTGACATATTATAATAGTGATAGATCATGAAGTTCATCAATCTCTTGCATTGGGAAAAGAAGAGTGAAAGAGAGAATACTGTGTGTGTCGCCAGTGGGGAGAGAACAGGCAAAAATTGTATTAATCTCATTGGCTAATAAACCTAATACAGATGGGGGCAACTATAGAGAGTGCAGAGGTTACACTAAGGTCTAAGACTAGAGTTGGTGCCAACTGATTCGACCAGGTCCATAGAACATGTATGTTTAGTAATCTGTGGCCGATGGATGGGAGGCCTGAGAACCGCTTCTTACATAACAGCATCAGTGGCTCTTCTTTTGATTAGCCTGCCTGGTGCAACGCCCCATGTGCATCACGCCGCAACTATGACATTGCGCCAGGCCTGGTTAACCAAAAGAGGAGCCTTAGATGCTGACACGTAGGAGCAGGGCTGCCACCATATTGGCAAAATTTTCGGACCCCTTGAGACTCCACCTCCATCCCTCGAACCTTCTACAGTCCCACCGCCCACTCTTGGAAAAACTCCACTTCTGTACCCTGTCCTCACCAATCACACATTACCAGTTCCCAGTGAACACCAGATGACATACATAGCCAGCAGCTTTTGTTTTGGCCAAAAGATTTTTAAAGTCGCCACCACGATAAGGTAGACTCTTCTGGCCGGGCCCTACTCTATTCTAACCTATTGAAATTTTCTTAAAATATACAATACTCTTTTTAGGTATATTTTTATTTATTATTCTTTAAGGGAATATGTCATATACATTTTTTAAAATGACCAATAATACCACATACAAGGTTCAAATACCACCACACCATGACAAGACCACATATTACCACCACATAGTGACCGAATAATACCACATACAAGGAATACCGCCACACCATCACCAGACCACATATTATCACCACATAGTGACCGAATAATACCACACAGAAGGGACAAAAACCGCCACACCATGACCAGACCACATATTACCTCCACATTGTCACCGAATACTACAATACTGATCATTAATAAAAAAAAAAAAAACACAATACTAATATTACCATAAGTGCCATTATACATGGGAGCTTTGCACATGGTATACAGTGTATAATGTAAGTGTACAGGTAATATAGTGATCACCAGTGACATTATACACAGGAGCTCTGTATATAGTGTACAGGTAATATAGTGATCACCAGTGACATTATACACAGGAGCTCTGTATATAGTGTACAGGTAATAAAGTGATCACCAGTGACATTATACACAGGAGCCCTGTACATAGTATATAGAGTATAGTGTCAGTGTACATGTAATACACTGACTCACCGGTGATGTCTCTAGGTGAAGTCCTTCATCTTCGCTTTTCTCCTAAATCCAGCACAGAATGCCATCACTTCAGTCATCTAGAGCACATTCCCCAACTTCTACATTACACAGCTGAATACAGATGTGTACCCACCATTAATATATAATTAGTCATTATGCAACCCACCATTACAAATATAAATTTTAATCCACCACGGTGCCCCCACTAACTGTAAATAGCCACTTTCCCCACCTAGTAAATATATAAATGAATTAGAATCTGTACTCTTTCCCCTAATTTATTACCAGTCACACTCCTGCATCAACGCTTCCTACTCTGTATCTCCTGCTCCCCCGATTCATTATATTTACATGCACCCTCGGCCCAAATTCATTATGTCAAGTCTGTGCTCTCCCCACCCCACTCTCTATTCTTCATCATTTACTCTCCCCACCCCCAATTCACCATTTGCTCTCCCCACCCCCAATTCACCATGCGCTCATACTCCCCCCACCTCCAATTCCCCATGTGCAGCTCATCCTCCCCCCACTCCCAATTCCCCATGTGCAGCTCATGCTCCCCCCACTCCCAGTTCCCCATGTGCAGCTCATCCTCCCCCTACTCCCAATTCCCCATGTGCAGCTCATACCCCCCAATTCCCCATGTGCAGCTCATCCTCCCCCCCACTCCCAATTCCCCATGTGCAGCTCACCCCCCCACTTCCAATTCTCCATGTGCAGCTCATCCTCCCCCCCACTCCCAATTCCCCATGTGCAGCTCACCCCCCCACTCCCAATTCCCCATGTGCAGCTCACCCCCCCAACTCCCAATTCCCCATGTGCAGCTCACCCCTCCCACTCCCAATTCCCCATGTGCAGCTCACCCCCCCACTCCCAATTCACCATGTGCGGCTCATGAAGTTGTCATACGTACCCCTCATACGATCCCTGCAGCATCCTGGCGCTCCTGCTGCGTCAAGGAGAAGCACACAGCCGCCGGGTTCTCCTGACTTCGGGTCAGGTGACGGCGCGTACGCTGTTATAAGGCAGTTGTTATATACTGTAATAGTGAAAAGTAATTAGGCAATATGGCTGGTAAACCCACACTTTTGCTATAATTGGGTTATTACAATAGTCTATAATGGATTCTAGTTCTGGAAAGAGATTGCAAAAGAATTGGATGAAAATGTAAGTGCTATTTTTAGAGCAAGAGACAAAAAGTAATAAATTCCAGGACAAAAGCAAACTATATTTAACTTCATATACTTAAAAGAACTGGAGATTAACTAAAGGATACTCTAAGACCATTAATTCTATTAGAAGTCTTGAAATAAATAATTCATAAACATTTACTGCTTTTTGACTTGAAATGATAGAAGTAATATAAAAGGGGGCAGCTTTAACAAACTGGGACTCACATGTAAGTTTTATGCACATACAAAGATTTGCACAATAAGGAGGCATTTTTTAATGTGCGGTGTCACAATGTGTCCCCATATGGCAGTCGTCAAATTCAAATGTGGGGCAGGCTCAAAACAATGCCTGGTAAGTAAATGGGTCATATCCTGTTCAACTATGCAAAAGTGGCCTGATATAGTCAATGAACTCTTCAATTCTCAGAAACTATCCCTGCTAAGTTGGTACTTTAAAAAGGTAACTCCCATCTTCAGGAGAGCACTTCCAAATCGCTGTTATGAGCCCCACCTCCATAAAAAAGGTGTCTGATATATAAAAATAATGATTATAGGAAGAGTGAAAAAAATGAAAATGCATTTTAGTGGTCTTTTGTGGTCATAAAAACTCTGAAAAACAGAAATTAATTTCCTTCCATTCCTTCCAATGGAATTTCCTTCCATTGAGTTCAATGTACCCATTGAACTCAATGGCAGCGTCACATTGCTTTCACGTGTCAATTTCCATTGGCTTCCAATGAGTGTGTCTAAAGGGAAATAACACTTGGAATGCACAAAAATTACACAATTAAAAATGTTTGATGGCTAATGCATTGCAGGTTTCTGATCCTTAAAATCCCATTACACTTCACACAGACGGAGTCAATCTAACCAGTGACAGCGTTCATATATATTGTGTGGTCAGGCTTAGTTCCCTCCAGCTCTTCTATAAAAGTTGGGGGGAAAACTGAAGGCACAATCAGCCAAGAGTCAACGATGAAGATTTTGTTCACAGCCGTACATAAGGATAAGACATTGCGTCTTAGTTTGTTTACATATCAATAAATGGTACATTATGATGCTCTAGATTCTCTGCCTATTAAAGGGAATCTGTCAGTAGGATCAACCCTCCTAAGCTGTCTATATGGTCACGTAGGTCATAGGAAACTGAATAAAATGATACTTTTATATTTGTGATCCAATGTTTTATTCCACGTTTTTCTTATATGTAAATGACCTGTTAAGAACTATGGGCCGGACACTGATCTGCATGAGAATCTGCCTCCAGAGATTATTATAAATGAAAAGGGGCTTACCAGTGTGAGACATGTAACGAACTCAGGACAGTAGAACTGAACTTCGTCTCATAATAAACACATTAGCAGCTGTAGCTTTACAGCTCTGCAGTATTGCAACACTGGCTGCCTGTGAGATGAAAGCTGAAGCTGAGAGGAACCTGCAGATGTGTCAGTTATAACCACACACAGCTCTGCAGTGAGATCAGGAGAGCAGACTGTCAGTTATTACATGTCTCACACTGGTAACACCCAGTTTTATTTAAAATAATCTCTGGAGGCGGAGTCTCATGCAGCTTAGCATCTGTTCCATAGACCTTAACAACTCATTTATATATAAGAAAATCATGGATTTCTCTGGAATAAGACATCGGATCACAGATACCAAGGTATCATTTTATTCAGCTTCCCATAACCTATACACCCATATAGACGGCTTAGGAGGGTTGACCCTACTGACAGATTCCCTTTAATACATTTATTATTGTTATGATTAAATAATGATAGAAAACATACAAGATTAGTAAACTATAATATATTAAGAGTCAAGGCTAATAATTAAAGTTCACAATAAGGCTCTCCAAACAGCACCCTGTTGAGAGGATAGTGTTCAAATTGTCTAAGCCCTTCCTCTTGTAGTGCATCCAAGGAGAATGTTCCCTTTGACAAGGCAGCTAAGATCCTCTCCTTTCATTGCCAGTGGCACAATGTTTTGTGATGTTTCATACAGACATGCCCTTGAAAGATCAGAAGTAGCACAGTAGGCGCTTGTCTGAACATCTACAGGCAGACCAAGCAATTACACATAGGTGCCGCATTGCAAATATACAGTCTAAGAACTTTCAATTAAATTACTATTAAAGGGGCCTAAGGATATGCCATCAATAACAGAGCCGTGGGGTCCATCTCTGAGCTGTTTACCAGACACAGCTCCATCTCTTTTCTTCGCGGATGTGCCTGGTAACAACAGTTCAAGTCATGTCAGCTCAGTCCTATTGCAGTGACTCAGCTCATGTATTCAACAATAGCGGATGCTGTTACATGGTTCTTGTATATATATATATCTTTGTATTGGAGGCACATCGTACTTGCACCTGCATAATCATTATTACTATAGTTAGCTCTTGCCAATTTCTAGACTTTTTTGAATTGTGCATTGGGAAGGAAGGTCTCAGCACTCTACCTACCCACCTATTCAACACTGTTTTCAAAGCACTACTCCACTTTTTTTCAGTGTTGGAGTGGTGCTAATAAGTCTTATACTTACCCGCCGCCTTCATCTTTTAACGGTTCTGGACCCGCGACGCCATGACTGCAACTTCTGACTAACCACAAGTCAGAAGTAACGGTCACAAGCTCTCAATGCAAATCTATGAGAGCCAGAACAAGGCCAGAACAAGGCTGTCATAGACTTGCATTGAAAAGTGACCTACCCCAAGCTCCAGCAGACCACAAACTGCTGGAAACCAAGGGGAGCGGTGGCGACAAAAGGTGAAAACAGTGATGGGTAAGTATAAAAATAAGGGCAGGGACCTTAGATTAGAAGCACCACTCCAGCGGTAAAATGAAACAAAACGCTGGAGTGTAGCTGGATCCTATGCTTCCCCAGTCCATTTGAGTCCATGGCACATAGTGACGTGAGTCTTTAGTACAGGGTCCATATACTTTGCCTTGTCGTTGGCAGATGGGCAATACGTCTGAAGACCGGCACAGTGACACCAGCTCTGATTGGGCGCAGGGCTCACGTGTCATGACCGCCTGTGAGCCCCGGGAACGCGAGTGCCGTCACCGCTGGAATGGTGCAGACACGGGAGGTGAGTATAAGTGTTTTTATTTTCAAGAGGGCAAACATTCAGATAGAGAAGGGGTTGTCCTAGTAAGGACAAGCCCTTTACGATTTTGTTTTTGCTATATTGCACAGAGAAAAAAAAACTAAAAAAGTGTAACAATAGTAGAAAGGTTACGGAGGTGTGAGATTTTGAATTGGTCGACTAGATTATCCGAAAAAAATTATAGTAGGGTTTCACTTTAATAACAAGTCGTCATTCTACTGTGAGTGGTGCAGGTTTAGTTGTAAGAACCTATTAGCATTAATTACAAAATCAAACAAAAACTATAATGTAAAAAGAGGTACGTTTTCCTTGTACTGTGTTATGTGAAAGGCTCAGCATTGTAATCAGGACACATAACCGCTGGTTACCCTGATCTCAAAGACAACACATATGTAATACATGGAACTGTTTGTTTGGGGTCTGTGTAATGTCAGTGTCTTCTTCAACAGCTTCGTACTTTCTGGCCCTGGCACAACAATCATGTTACTGTTGATTGGGATGAAAACATCACATGCCAGGATATGAGTATCAGACATCAAGGACTTTTGCATTTACGTACAAGTCATTCAAATACAATTAGGGCATTGTGAGTATAATCGGGGTAATACTATCTACCTTAAAGGGAACATGTCAGAAAATATTTTATCCTATATTATTTCAATTTTATTCTTGTGTATAAAGCAAAAAAGGGATTCCTGAAAAGACCGGTTCTCTACGTCCTTTGGCTCATACAAACAATATTACCTGTAACACGGCACCCAATAAAGGGATGGACCAAGATCAAAATGAAACGTTTATTTTTCTTTTAGGAAACGCTCTTGTAGTCTCATTTACTTGAAAAGAAAAGCTGCAATAGATCAACAAGCCATGAACAGCAATGCCACGGTTTCTGGAAAAAAGCAACACTTTTTTTTTTTTTTTTTTAAATCCCGGATAAAACCTTTACAGAAGCTGTGCATATGTTGAGGTTTTGCAGTTTGGGTAACATTAAATCCTAGAATGGTCAAGTAGACAGATGTTCCTGAGCACAGCATTGAGCCTGCACCTTAGTCTTGTAGATTTGATCAATATATGCCTTGAACTGATTTAAACGTTCCCACCTAAACAGAGTAATTCTGGGCATACCCCTGGAGGGGGACTTTTCCCTCTTTTATACATGTACATTTTTGTTAGATACAGAGCAGTGGGTAGGCCTAAAGGCTTTATTATTGCTGACTGATTTGCCTATCTGCTGGTAAATGCAACCCATGAAACTTTAAATCAGTATACAAAACACCCATCTGTACAGAGCATTGTTTCTGGGTTCTTGCCTCTCATCAGTACAGAGCAGGGCACTCATTGGTTAAATGTGAAGCCTTAGACACAACTTGAGTTATATATAGCCAACCAGTACCCTGCTCTGTACTGATGAGAGGCAAGAACCCTGAATCAGAATTTTCCATGGTTTGGCTGACCTAATTTGCATACTTTTTTTCCCATGGAGCATTGTCTGTAAATAAATTTCTATACACCTGCTGAAGAAGCAGTGCCGGTCTCAAACTTATTTTGCTCAATAAAGACAAGCTGTCATTTTGAACAAGCAGTCGGATCTGTCAGCACTCAGCACAATGTTGTAGAGCAGGAAGAGCTGAACATAGTGATATTTAGTTTTATGGGAAAAGATTTAGTATAACTTATGTTTTATTCATTGAAATCCTTGCTTATTCCTGACTTCAGGTATGCGCACACAACATGTTTTTCAGGCAGATCCACTTAGGAAACCAGCTGAAAAAAAAGCAGATAAAAATGGTAAAAAGAGAGAACATATGCACTGCAATACCTGTTTTTTGCGCTTCTTTTAAGCCCTTCAGGTTTTGAAAATCATAAAGTGGCTAAAAAAGTGACCCCACTATTCTTCTTGTGGATTCATTTGGAAGTGGATCACTATTTTATATATAGTAAGGAAAAAATAAGTTAGTGGCAAAGCCACCGAGAAGATGTCCAGGAGAGGGCCAAAGAAGACATTTCAAGGAAAGCCGATGCTTTCCTGAAGCATCTTACTCTGGCAAAACTCAGCCGGTACGCTGACATCTATAAGGCCCTGTGTGCACATACCCTCAGAGGTCCAGTAGGTGGTCTTTTTCAGTGCTTGCCAGCTATCTCTGTATGGTCGGTCAAATAGAGAGAGTTGTCTATCACCGATTTGGACCGCCCACAGCAACTCTGAGTGGCCAGGGATTTAAGTGAATAAAATACAAATTACAAAACATATTTCCCACATATTTATACAGACTACATTTTACATACTAAATTTCCCATGATGCCTCTGGATTTGCAATGAGAACAGTCTTATCACAATGCTGTACTTCACAATTTTCTGCAATTTCCCTCAGGATCAAGAAAGTGTATTGCATCGCATGCACTTACTCCGGTCTGAGTCCTATTTAAGGAAAGCAGTGATAAATTAGTGACATAAAACTGATATCCCTTGACTCACCCAGTAGATTCTCAATGTATCCTATGTAGGGATGGGCGGACCGGTAGAAGTTCGGGTTCTAGTACCCGACCCTTACTTTATTTCAAAGTTCGGTTTGGGTACCAGAACAGTACCCGAACTTCTACCAGAACCCGATCCCCATTGAAAATAAAGGTTACCCGAACTAGGAATGGAAAAAAACGTCCCTCTCTTGTCTGGACTTACCCCGGCACTCCTGAACTTTGGTATGGACTTCCGGGGAAAGTCCATGTTCGGCGTTTAGAACCGGAAAGTAACTGTCTGGTACGAACGCCGAACTCGTAAATTCGGGTTCACCCATCTCTAATCCTATGTAATGCAGCTTCACACTACAAAATCTCAATGTATCCTATGTGAAGCAGCTTCAGCTTGTCCTTCCCTCTCCCCTCTGCCTCCTGCTTGTGATAGGTTTTTCACTGTGAGCTATTACAAGGAGGAGGCGATAAAATGAAGCTGCATCTCATGGAAATACATACACTGGAGATTCACAAATTGCACACAGTATTGAAAGTCAGTGTAAGTTAAGGCAGCGTTATAATGGCAGCTAATCCTTGTATGAACTCGCCCACTATACCACTGCTTTTATACAAATTAGAGGTCCTAATTTTAATTGCGTGGAGAACATACTACCTTTAATAAAATGGTGCAAATTGTATGGATTCAAGTTTAACATGGGCAAATGTAAATATTTATTGGCTTTGTTAGATCATGTAAAACATTTGTTCCATGCTTGTGAATACATTATTTTACTATGTTGGTATTTATGACCTGTGAGAAAACTGTGAGTTGATAATGTGCTATATATACAGGTGCATCTCACTAAATGAGAATATCATCAAAAAGTTAATTTATTTCATTTCTTCAATACAAAAAGTGAAACTCCTATATTATATAGAGTCATCACAAACAGGGTCACTCTATGTATTATATACAAGGGAGGCTAGCACAGAATAAATGATTATGAAACTGTCTCCATGTAGGTTACACTGTTTCTATCTGCAGCCTTGGATTATCAGGTTAATAACAATCTGTCTGAGTCCCTCCACTAATCCACCTGCGTGCAAACAAATATGGATGCACATATGACTGTGTGCTGTGATCTCAGAATAATCTGCATCAATCATTAGGAGATATGTATAAATGAGTCTACTTTGTCTATGCACACAGAAGAAAAAGAAAATAATGCAACTTAAACAAGGACTTGTGGATCTTGGAGTTCGGAGCGGGATTTGGACTATATGACACCTACAGTGGTGGCCAAAAGTATTGGCACCCCTGCAATTCTGTCAGATAATACTCAGTTTCTTCCTGAAAATGATTGCAATCACAAATTCTTTGGTATTATTATCTTCATTTAATTTGTCTTCAATGAAAAAACACAAAAAGAATTGTTCTAAAGCCAAATTGGATATAATTCCACACCAAACCTAAAAAAGGGGGTGGACAAAAGTATTGGCACTGTTTGAAAAATCATGTGATGCTTTTCTAATTCGTGTAATTAACAGCACCTGTAACTTACCTGTGGCACCTAACAGGTGTTGGCAATAACTAAATCACACTTGCAGCCAGTTAACATGGATTAAAGTTGACTCAACCTCTGTCCTGTGTCATTGTGTGTAGCACATTGAGCATGGAGAAAAGAAAGAAGACCAAAGAACTGTCTGAGGACTTGAGAAACCAAATTGTGAGGAAGCATGAGCAATCTCAAGGCTACAAGTCCATCTCCAAAGACCTGAATGTTCCTGTGTCTTCCGTGCGCAGTGTCATCAAGAAGTTTAAAGCCCATGGCACTGTGGCTAACCTCCCTAGATGTGGACGGAAAAGAAAAATTGACGAGAGATTTCAACGCAAGATTGTGCGGATGGTGGATAAAGAACCTCGACTAACATCCAAACAAGTTCAAGCTGCCCTGCAGTCCGAGGGTACAACAGTGTCAACCCGTACTATCCGTCGGTGTCTGAATGAAAAGGGACAGTATGGTAGGATACCCAGGAAGACCCCACTTCTTACCCCGAGACATAAAAAAGCCAGGCTGGAGTTTGCCAAAACTTACCTGAGAAAGCCTAAAACGTTTTGGAAGAATGTTCTCTGGTCAGATGAGACAAAAGTAGAGCTTTTTGGGAAAAAGCATCAACATAGAGTGTACAGGAAAAAAAAAGAGGCATTCAAAGAAAAGAACACGGTCCCTACAGTCAAACATGGCGGAGGTTCCCTGATGTTTTGGGGTTGCTTTGCTGCCTCTGGCACTCGACTGCTTGACCGAGTGCATGGCATTATGAAGTCTGAAGACTACCAACAAATTTTGCAGCAAAATGTAGGGCCCAGTGTGAGAAAGCTGGGTCTCCCTCAGAGGTCATGGGTCTTCCAGAAGGACAATGACCCAAAACACACTTCCAAAAGCACTATAAAATGGTTTGAGACAAAGCACTGGAGACTTCTAAGGTGGCCAGCAATGAGTCCAGACCTGAGTCCCATAGAACACCTGTGGAGAGATCTCAAAATGGCAGTTTGGAGAAGGCACCCTTCAAATATCAGGGACCTGGAGCAGTTTGCCAAAGAAGAATGGTCTACAATTCCAGCAGAGCATTGTAAGAAACTCATTGATGGTTACCGGAAGCGGTTGTTCGCAGTTATTTTGGCTAAAGGTTGTGCAACACAGTATTAGGATGAGTGTGCCAATACTTTTGTCTGGCCCATTTTTGGAGTTTTGTGTGAAATGATCAATGATTTGATTTTTGCTTCATTCTCTTTTGTGTTTTTTCCTTGCAAGCAAATTAAATGAAGATAATAAGACCAAAGAATTTGTGATTGCAATCATTTTCAGGAAGAAACTGAGTATTATCTGACAGAATTGCAGGGGTGCTAATACTTTTGGCCACCACTGTATATGACAACTACTAATAATTGAACAACATCTACTTAATTCCGTCTGCAAAGTAACCCTCCCAAACTTAAAGGGTATTTTCAACTGATACATAGTAAACATATTATGTAAAACACTTTGCAAACGGCAATTAATGTCCATTTATGCGTGAGAATAATCAGTGAATGATAGTTCACAAAAGCGTTTGTCCCCAATTATCCCACCATGCACAACGTAAGCATGCTGCTGATCAACCGGTAAAAAGGCAAAATGATTGTTTATTGGCTGATAGGATGATTTATCGGCAACAATCGTTCTGTTCCCAGTTTGTGTTGGTACATCTGAAAGGACCTTTAATTGAGCGCTGATCAACTTTCATATACACACATGGTCAAAATTGTTGGTACCCCTCGTTTAATGAAAGAAAAACCCACAATGGTCACAGAAATAACTTGAATCTGACAAAAGTAATAATAAATTAAAAATCTATGAAAATTAACAAATGAAAGTCAGACATTGCTTTTCACCCCTGCTTTCCACAGAATTAAAAAAAATTGAACTCATGAAATAGACCAGGACAGTAATGATGGTACTCTTAACTTAATATTTTGTTGAACAACCTTTTGAGGCAATCACTGCAATCAAACGATTCCTGTAACTGTCAATGAGACTTCTGCACCTCTCGACAGGTATTTTGGCCCACACCTCATGAGCAAATTGCTCCAGTTGTCTTGTGTTTGTTTGAAGGTTGCCTTTTCTAGACGTCATGTTTCAGCTCTTTCCAAAGATGCTCAATAGGATTTAGGTCAGGGCTCATAGAAGGCCACTTCAGAATAGTCCAATGTTTTCCTCTTAGCCATTCTTGGGTGTTTTTAGCTGTGTGTTTTGGGTAATTATCCTGTTGCAAGACCCATGACCTGCGACTGAGACCAAGCTTTGTGACACTGGGCAGCACATTTCTTTCTAGAATCCCTTGATAGTCTTGAGATTTCATTGTACCCTGCAGAGATTCAAGACACCCTGTGCCAGATGCAGCAAAGCAGCCCCAGAACATAACAGGGCCTCCTCCATGTTTCACAGTAGGGACAGTGTTCTTTTCTTGATATGCTTCATTTTTCCGTCTGTGAACATAGAGCTGATGTGCCTTGCCAAAAACTTCCATTTTTGTCTCATCTGTCCATAGGACATTCTCCCAGAAGCTTTGTGGCTTGTCAACATGTAGTTTGGCAAATTCCAGTCTGGCTTTTTTATGATTTTTTTTTCAATAATGGTGTTCTCCTTGGTTGTCTCCCATGAAGTCCACTTTGGATCAAACAACGACGACAGATGGTGCAATCTGACACTGATGTTCCTTGAGCTTGAAGTTCACCTTTAATCTCATTAGAAGTTATCCTGGGCTCTTCTGCTACCATTCGTATTATCCGTCTCTTTGATTTGTCATCAATTTTCCTCCTGCGGCCACGTCCAGGGAGTTTGGCTACAGCCTCATGGATCTTAAATTTCTGAATAATATGTGCAACTGTAGTCACAGGAACATCAAGCTGCTTGGAGATGGTCTTATAAACTTTACTTTTAACATGCTTGTCTATAATTTTCTTTCTAATCTCCTGAGACAACTCTTTCCTTTGCTTCCTCTGGTCCATGTTGAGTGTGTACACACCATGTCACCAAACACAGTGAGTATCTGTAGCCCTATATACAAGCCAACTGACTGATTACAAGATTGTAGACACCTGTGATGCTAATTAGTGGACACAACTTGATTAAACATGCCCCTTTTGTCACATTATTTTCAGAGGTACCATCATTTCTGTCCAGGCCTATTTCATGAGTTTAATTTTTTTTTTAAATTCTGTGGAAGCAGGGTTGAAAAGCAATGTCTGACTTTCATTTGTTCATTTTCATAGATTTTTAATTTATTATTACTTTTATCAGATTCAAGTTATTTCTGTGACCATTGTGGGTTTTCCTTTCAAAAAACAAGGGGTATCAACAATTTTGACCACGTGTGTAGAAATTCAGTGCTCGCTTATGGGAAAGTAAATGCCCCTACAGGCATAGAACTGTCTAAATACTGAATTGTGTTTGTAAAGCAAATGTTGATTCATTTAATGTATAAGTTTCCACTTACCAATTTTGCAATAGATACGAGAAGATTAACTCAGTCTAATAGAAATCTTACTTCTTGTGTGATATCAACTACCACAGCTCTAGGTTTGAGAAGAAGAATGAAATAAACTAAATAAATAAATGAAAATAAAATAAAATGATTAAATAAAAATCTGCACTTGGAATATTTTTTGCTAGTCATAGAATCATAGAATGGTAGAGTTGGAAGGGACCTCCTGGGTCATCTGGTCCAACCCCCTGCTCAAAGCAGGATTCACTAGATCATCTCAGACAGATGTCTGTCCAGCCTCTGTTTGAAGACGTCCATTGAAGGGGAACTCACCACCTCTCGTGGCAGCCTGTTCCACTCATTAATCACCCTAACTGTCAAAAAGTTTTTTCTAATATCTAATCTGTGTCTCCTCCCATTTAGTTTCATCCCATTGCTTCTAGTCTTTCCTTGTGCAAATGAGAATAAAGATGATACAATGTGACAGCCCTTGACATATTTGTAGACAGCTATTAAGTCTCCTCTCAGTCTTCTTTTTTGCAAGCTAAATATTCCCAAATCCTGCAACCGTTCCTCATAGGACATGGTTTGCAGACCAGTCACCATTCTGGTCGCTCTTCTCTGAACTTGCTCCAGTTTGTCTATGTCTTTTTTAAAATGTGGTGCCCAAAACTGTACACAGTATTCCAGATGAGGTCTGACCAAAGAGGAGTAAAGACCGATAATGACTTCACGTGATCTAGACTGTATGCTTCTGTTAATACATCCCAGAATTGTATTTGCATTACAGGTGTTATTTTCGGTTTCCTTTTTTAAAAAACATATATAAAAAGCACAATAGTCCAACGCTTATTATAGACTGGTTAAGTTTACATTGGTTCATCATGCTTACAGAGATAGCATGAGCGCACCCTATAGTTCTGATCCTGAAATTAAAGTGAAACTCCATTTTGAAATTACACTTTTCCTTCCTTAAAGCACCACACCAACATTTTTTTTATTTCAGCTCTGGAGTGGCAACATCTAAGTTTCCTGCCCCTTGTATTATACTTACAAGCCACTATTTTCACCTCCGGTCCCAATCCACCACCTTGTGACCGCAGCTCCTGACTGACCAGACGTCAGAGGTAACATTCACAAGCTCTCAGTGTAAGTCTATGAGACCCTCGTTCTGGCCTTGCTGTGTCTGTCATAGACTTACATTGAGTTGTGACTTCCAGATCGCCAAGCAAACACTGGAGCCATCCGGCAGGTCACAATCTACAGAAAACGATATTGGCGCCTCTCCTAACTGATGAAGATGGCGGCTAGTGTGTATAATACTAGAGGAAGGGAACTTGAACTTAGATTAATGGCGCCACTCCAGCACTGAAATAAAAAAGAGGCTGGAGTGGTGCTTTAAGGAAGGAAAAGTGTGGTTTCAAAATGAAGCTTCACTTTAACCCCTTTACCCCCGAGGGTGGTTTGCACGTTAATGACCAGGCCAATTTTTACAATTCTGACCACTGTCACTTTATGAGGAAATTACTCTGGAACGCTTCAACGGATCCCCCTAATTCTGAGACTGTTTTTTCGTGACATATTGTACTTCATGATAGTGGTAAAATTTCTTCGATATCACTTGCGTTTATTTGTGAAAAAAAACGGAAATTTGACAAAAATTTTGAAAATTTGGCAATTTTGAAAATTTTAATTTTTATGCCCTTAAATCAGAGAGATATGTCACACAAAAAAGTTAATAACATTTCCCACATGTTTACTTTACATCAGCACAATTTTGGAACCAAAATTTTTTTTTGCTAGGAAGCTATAAGGGTTAAAAGTTGATCAGCGATTTCTCATTTTTCCAACAAAATTTACAAAATCATTTTTTTAGGGACCACATCACATTTGAAGTAACTTTGAGGGGTCTTTATGATAGAAAATACCCAAAAGTGACACCATTCTAAAAACTGCACCCCTCAAGGTGCTCAAAACCACATTTAAGAACTTTATTAACCCTTCAGGTGCTTCACAGGAATTTTTGGAATGTGGAAGAAAAAAATGAACATTTAACTTTTTTCACAAAAATGTTACTTTAGACCCAATTTTTTTTTATTTCCGCAGGGGTAACAGGAAAAAATGGACGCCAAAATTTGTTGTGCAATTTCCCCTGGGCACGCAGATACCCCATATGTGGGGAAAAAACACTGTTTGGGCGCACAGCAGTGCTCGGAAGGGAAGGAGCACCATTTGACTTTTTGACTGTAAAATTTGCTTAAATAATTAGCGGACGCCATGTTGTGTTTGGAGAGCCCCTGATATGCCTAAACAGTGGAAACCCCCCACAAGTGACCCCATTTTGGAAACTAGACCCCCCTGGGAACTTATCTAGATGGGTGGTGAGCATTTTGAACCCCCAGGTGGTTCACAAATTAATCCGTAAAAATGAAAAAGTATTTTTTTTTTCACTTTTTCATTTTTACGAATCAATTTGTGACGCACCTGGGGGTTCCAAGTGCTCACTATGCATCTAGATAGGTGCCTTGGGGGGTCTAGTTTCCAAAATGGTGTCACTTGTGGGGGAGCTCCAATGTTTAGACACACAGGGGCTCTCCAAACTCGACATGGTTCCAATTTGTTAGCGGACACCATGTCGCGTTTGGAGAGCCCCTGTGTGCCTAAACATTGGAGCTCCCCCACAAGTGACCCCATTTTGGAAACTAGACCCCCCAAGGCACTTATCTAGATGCATAGTGAGCACTTGGAATCCCCAGGTGCTTCACAAATTGATTCGTAAAAATGAAAAAGTGGAAAAAAAAATAATTTTTCATTTTTACGAATCAATTTGTGAAGCACCTGGGGGTTCCAAGTGCTCACTATGCATCTATATAGGTGCCTTGGGGGGTCTAGTTTCCAAAATGGGGTCACTTGTGGGGGTGCTCCAATGTTTAGACACACAGGGGCTCTCCAAACGCAACATGGTATCCGCTAACAAATTGAATGGAAAATCCGCTCAAATTGTTAGCGGACACCATGTTGCGTTTGGAGAGCCCCTGTGTGCCTAAACATTGGAGCTCCCCCACAAGTGACCCCATTTTGGAAACTAGACCCCTCAAGGATTTTATCAAGGGGTATAGTGAACATTTTAAACCCAGAGGTACGACACAGAATTTGATAACATTAGGTCATCATATTGAATAAGTTGTCATTAGTCTTGAGCGCAAGTACTCGCTACTTGAGTTTGCATCGGGTACTTGGGTATGCACCATGTATTGCGTGTGCTCGAGTGACATGCTCGAGTCCCTGCCTGCATGTTTCACGGTTATTAGACACCCAAAAAAAAACATGCGGGGATCGCTCGTGCATGGCAGGCAATCCCCGCAAAGTTTTTTTGGCCGCGAAGCATATGGGGCGGAGACTCAAGCATGTCACTCAAATACCCACGATACTCAATGCATACCAGAGCACCCGATGCAAACTCAAGTAGCGAGCACTTGCGCTCAACACTAGTCGCCATATCGCCATCTTTTTTTCTTACTTTTGAAAAAAATCCCAACCCCATGACAACCCTAACCCCAACCCCAACCCTAACCCCAACCCCAGCCCAACCCTAACCCTAACCCGAGAGTTTATTTTTTACGCCGTTCCTCGTGCGGTATAAGTGATTAGACGACTTTATTCTTCGGGTCGGTGCGATTACAGCGATACCAGAATCATATGGGGTTTTTATGATTGACAGCTGTCACACACTAAAAGACGCATTTTTTTGTAAAATCTAGTTTTTGCGTCGCCATATTTTGAGAGCTATAATTTTTCCAGATTTTGGCAGACAGTCATGTGATGGCTTGTTTTTTGCGGGATGAGTTGATGTTTTTATTGGTGCCATTTTCAGGCACGTGACATTTTTTGATCGCTTTTTATTCCGATTTTTGGGAGGCAGAATAAACAAAAACCAACAATTCAGGAACTGTTTTTTTTTTTTTATTCTGTTCCGCATGTGGTAAAATTGATAAGGAAGCTTTATTCTTTGGGTCAGTACGTTTACAGCGGTACCACATTTATATAGTTTTTCTATGTTTTGGCGCTTTTACACAATAAAAGCTATTTTATAGAAAAAATTATTTTTTAGCATCGCTTTATTCTGAGAGCTATAACTTTTTTATTTTTCGGCTGATGGAGCTGTATGGCGGCTTGTTTTTTGCGGGACGAGATGACGTTTTCAGCGGTAGTATTTTTATTTATATTCGTCTTTTTGATCGTGTGTTATTCCATTTTTTGTTTGGCGGTATGGTGATGAAGCAAAATTGCTTCGTTTTTTATTTAATTTTTTTACCGTGTTCACTGAAGGGGTTAACTAGTGGGACAGTTTTATAGGTCAGGTCGTTCTGGACACGGCGATACCAAATATGTGTACTTTTATTGTTTTTTTTTTTTCATAATATTTATTGATGGGTACATTATATTTTGTATTTTTGGTGGATTATTTTTTTATTTTTTATTTTTATATTTTTACAATTTTTTTTTTTTTTCACTTTCTGACAGTTTTTTAACTTGTTTACTTTGTCCCACTCTGGGACTTTAACTTTTTTATCTCTGATCGCCAGCATGGCACAGGAATGAAGCACCATCCCTGTGCCGTGCAGGCTGTCAGCGCTGGACAGGGAGAAGATAATTTGGAAATGCACTGTGCATGTCCAAAAAATCTTCCTGCTGTCTGGTGACCCGGATGTTGTCATGACGACATCGGGTCGTCATGGCAACATCCTGGAAGCCGCGGCAGACAGCGCTGGAGGCCGGAAGAGGAGGTGAGTATACCGATCACCTCCCTTTAGCCACCGCAATGCTGCGATCGACTTCGATCGCAGTATTGCGGGGGTTAATGTGCCGGGAGCGGTGCGGGACCGCTCCCTGCACATAGCACCGGGTGTCAGCTGTGACAATCAGCTAACACCCGGCGGCGATCGCGCCCGCACAGTCTGTGTGCGGGCGCGATCGCGATGACGTACTAATATGGCACAGGCTTTTAAAGCCCAGTGCACAAAGGCGTATTAGTACGTCATAGGTTGTAAAGGGGTTAATTTAAGGGAACTTAGATTAGTGGCACCATTCCAGCTGTAAAATAAAAAAAATGATGGAGTGGAGCTTTAAAAATCCAGTGTAAAACAGCAGAAATATACTAAGCAATAAAGGAGGAGGAGGAAGGGGTGCAACAGCAACACCGCCTGTATCCTCTCTTTTGCTTCCTCCCCTGCCCAGGAGATGTGGTATAATCAGACCATGTTCCGTACACGGTCAGACACAGCCATTACACAGTACATAGCAGGGGCACATTTATAAGATTATCTCAGTACAGGGACATTTTATTTAACACATCCAGTTGTGGAAATTATTATTATTCCAAGATCTATTGGTTAAAATGAACTTTTGTTTGTGGGAAAATCCCTTTAACTGAAAGAATTAGAACACACTTTTGAATTGGTAGCTGTGGGCAATTGGCCCAATATATCCCATAGACAGTTGTGATACATGAAATCCGCAGCCCCACAGTCAGGTATGTGCTCCCGTCTTCCCATCTAACATCAGTCACATCACTGTTCCCAGCAGTGGGCGGCTGATTCCTTGACCCCATTCAGTGCATTTTCCCGAACACCAGCCTACTTAGAGATGCCACTCATGTGCTCGCTTCTTCTCCAAAAGAACTGGGATCTTTTGAAGTCTATAAGGAAATTGGGATAATAACAATGATCTCATTGTCAAATGCTCTTTCCATTTAAAAAATAAGGTATAATTATATTAAATAATACTGTATTCATGTAAGTCTGTAGAAAATGACACAGCTTTAATGATCTTTTATGAAAATCTTCTCTAATAGTTCCTGGCAATACAGTAAGTATCACTCTCCAGATAAGCCTACTAAAAGAACAGAAAGACACAACGGCCCCGATTCATCATTTGCGGTTTTGTTTTGAGTCACTTTCCTTTTTTGTCTTGTGATATTAGTTGCCAAATTTTGGCGCCAAATTTATCAATTGGTGCACTCGATTCATGAATGTGGTGCAACGTCAAAAGTGGAAGAATGTCTTCCTGCTTTGAATTGTTTTTGCGACTTTGTTGGTGCCAAAGGCTGGAAAAAATGTGCCAAAATAATGCCGTACTCAAAAATACATAGGGGGGTGTTTATCCTTTATATTTGTATATGTCAATTAGACACAACCTCTGCTGAAAGAATAAGAAGGGTAAGGCCACATTCACACATTCAGTATTTGGTCACACATTTCAGTATTTGTAAGCCTGGGTGATAAATAGGATATATTACAATTTCTTATTTTTATATGTACTATTGATTTATGATATAAAAATTAAAATGACGGTTACTATTTAAAGGATTATTCCGATCTTAAGAAGTTATCGCTTATCCATAGGACTAGTGATAACTTGCTATTCAGTGGGGTCTGAATGCTGTGCCCCTTACCGAACCTGAGAATGAGGCTCTGCAGAGACCTGTGTTAATGGTGTGGTGGCCAGACGTGCGCACCACCACTCTATTCATTTCCTATCTGACTGTCACAAAAAGCCAAGAGTTGATCTATCTGCTGTAGCCTACTTGAGAATGGATGGAGCGTGTAGCGCCGGCGTCCCTGCCCTCTGCTAGGCAGGGACGCTGTTCCCCTCACCCCTCTGCTCCGAGCCCGGCGTCCTCCTCCAGCTCTGCTGGCAGCGCGCGCTCCTTCCCGGCCATTGTGCTTAGGGCGCGCGCGCGTGCGCTACCCCCCTCTTAAAGGGTCCTAAGGAGTCCCCGGCCAATGGCCGGAGGACTTCACCATATATAAGGCACCTCCTCCAAAATGGAGGTGCCCGAGCAATGTTGTTGCACAGTTCACTACTCTGCTTCAGTCCTCAGGTCCCGTTGCCAGTTACCTGCCAGAAACCTGCCAGTTTGCTGACTGTTTCCTGCCTGACATTCCTCCTACCTGCTTGCTAGCCTGAGGTCTGACGGTCTGCCTTCCTACTCCTGTCAGTCTGTCTATGGACCAGCTTGCCCGCTCACCTGGGAGCGCACATCTGCTACCTGCCTGCTAGCCTATCTGGAGGCTCCACCGTCACGTGCTGTGACCACCTGCCATTCCAGAGACTCCTGCCCGCTCACCTGGGAGCGCACATCTGCTACCTGCCTGCTAGCCTACCTGGAGGCTCCGCCGTCACGTGCTGTGACCACCTGCCATTCCAGAGACTCCTGCCCGCTCACCTGGGAGCGCTCATCTGCTGCCTGTCTGTTGGCCTACCTGGAGGCTCCGCCGTCACGTGCTGTGACCACCTGCCATTCCAGAGACTCCTGCCCGCTCACCTGGGAGCGCTCATCTGCTGCCTGTCTGTTGGCCTACCTGGAGGCTCCGCCGTCACATGCTGTGACCACCCGTTTATCCAGAGACTCTCGCTTGCTCACCTGGGAGCACACATCTACCATCTGCCTGCTAGCCTACCTGGAGGCTCAGCCATCACAGGTCGTACCTACTCTTTACCCAGAGACTGCCCCGGTCACTTGCCGTGACCTCCTGCCCGTTCATCCAGAGACTGCCCCGGTCACTTGCCGTGACCTCCAGCCCGTTCACCCAGAGACTGTCCCGGTCACCTGCTGTGACTGGCTGCCCGTCTTCCCTGGTCGCCACCCGCTCCCTTACAAGGACCGCCCCCTTGTATAGTAGCTCAGAGGTTCCGCCTCCCAGACCCATTACAGTTTGCTCGGGCCATGGAACCCGGTGGCACCCAAGCTCCCTCACTCTCGGACCTGTGTCATGAACTGTCCCGTCAGAGGTCCCAACAGGAGTCCATCCTGGGTCACCTGCGGAATGTCAATTCTCGCCTGGACACTCTGACTGCTCCACCAGCAACCACCGCCAGTGCCATGACTCGCAATCCGGCAGCTCTGCTGTCCACCAATACTATGGTATCCTACCCCGGACCCCGGCTTTCTGCACCTCCTCGCTTCGGAGGCAACTCCGCTCAGGCTCGGGGCTTTATAAATCAGTGCACCCTGCACTTTGAACTCCTGTCCCACCAGTTTAACTCCGACCAGGCCAAAATTGCCTTCATCATGTCCCATCTCACCGGGGAGGCCCTGGCCTGGCTAAATCCTCTATGGGAGAGAGGAGACCCCCTGGTGTCCGACTTGCCTGCCTTTCTCACGGCTTTCCGGAAAGTCTTCGACGAATCTGGACGGAAGACCTCATCCGCATCATCTCTGCTACGCCTCCATCAGGGAAGTTTCACCGTGGGCCAATATGCCATACGGTTCCGTACCCTTGCCTCGGAGCTGGCCTGGGATAACGACGCTCTGGTATCTGTCTTCTGGGAGGATCTGTCCGGCCGTATTAAAGATGAACTCGCCGGTCGAGACATTCCTACCACTCTCGATGACCTAATAACTCTTGCCACCCGGATTGACCTACGGTTCCACGAGCGTGCCAAAGAAGTCACCCGTGAGAGGAGGTTTCCACGTCTAGCTCCTACTTTTCAGAAATCCGTCACTCCCTCCGTTTCTCCCCAGGTACACTCTCCTGAGCCTATGCAGGTCAACCAGACCAAGATGGTCAAAACCCGTCAGGACTTACGCCGTGCCGAGGGGAGCTGCTTCTACTGTGGCAGTAAGGAGCACCGGATCCATACCTGCCCGGAGAGGTCGGGAAACGCCTGTGTCTAGGTTCGCTCAGAGAGGTCGACCTAGACAAGAATAAATCCTCTCCATCTCTGCTGCTGTCAGTCTCAATTATCTGCGGGGAGAATCGTTATTTCGAACTAGCCCAACTTGACTCTGGAGCGGCCGGGAATCTTATTTCACAGGCCCTGGTAGAAAATTACCGCATTCCCACCAAACCTCTGGCTATACCTTTATCTGTCGCTGCTGTGGATGGGGGCCTCTTACCACGTCCCATCCAACTCATCACCGAATCCATAACTCTGCAGGTGGGAATGCTGCATTCTGAGAGCATCTCTTTTCATGTTCTGCCTGGACTCTCTCACGCCCTCTTACTAGGTCTACCTTGGCTCCAGACACATGCACCCGTGCATGACTGGCAGACCGGAGAAGTCCTTCGCTGGGGACAGGACTGTCATAAGACTTGTTTGGTTCCTGTTCATCCCGCCCGTCCTTCTCCTACCCCAACTAATCTACCTGGACTTCCGATTCCCTATTGGTCATTTGCTGATGTCTTTAATAAAAAGGAGGCAGAGACATTACCCCCTCATAGACCATACGACTGTCCTATCGACCTGTTACCCGGTACTACGCCTCCCCGTGGGCGTATTTACCCATTGTCCGCTGCTGAGACCCGGTCGATGTCTGAATATATTGAGGAGAATTTGGCCACGGGATTCATCCGGAAATCTACCTCCCCGGCGGGAGCAGGCTTCTTTTTCGTAAAAAAGAAGGACGGCTCTCTCCGTCCCTGTATAGACTATAGAGGCCTTAACCAGATCACGGTGAAGAATAAGTACCCCCTTCCGCTCATTCCAGAATTATTTGATCGTCTGAGGGGGGCTAGAATCTTCACCAAACTGGACCTCCATGGGGCTTACAACCTGGTCCGTATCCGTCAAGGGGATGAATGGAAGACTGCATTCAACACCCGGGACGGCCACTATGAATATCTGGTAATGCCCTTTGGTCTCTGTAACGCTCCTGCCGTCTTTCAAGAGTTGGTCAATGACATCTTCCGGGACCTTCTCTACTCCTGCGTAGTGGTGTACCTGGACGACATCTTGGTCTTCTCTCCGGATCTCCAGACTCACCGGAGAGACGTTCGTCAGGTCCTGCTCAGGCTCAGGCAGAATCACCTCTTCGCTAAATATGAGAAGTGCCTCTTTGAGCAGACCTCGCTTCCGTTTTTGGGCTACATTATTTCTCAGACCGGCCTACGAATGGATCCAGAGAAACTGTCTGCCATCGAGAAATGGCCCCGACCGGAGGGGTTGAAGGCCATTCAGCGGTTCCTGGGCTTCGCCAACTACTACCGCCTCTTCATACCGCACTTCTCTTCCCGGACTGCCCCAATTTCCGCGCTCACCCGTAAGGGCACTAATCCCAGAGAGTGGCCGCCCGAAGCAGAGGAGGCCTTTCTTTCCTTAAAACAGGCCTTCTCTTCCGCCCAGGTGCTGCATCGCCCAGATGGCAACAAGCAGTTCTTCCTGGAGGTTGACGCCTCCTCCTCTGGAGCCGGAGCGGTACTTACCCAAAAATCATCTTCCGGGAGAATGGTAACTTGTGGCTTCTTCTCCAAACTCTTCTCCTCTTCTGAGCACAACTATTCCATAGGAGATCGAGAGTTATTGGCCATCAAGCTGGCATTGGAGGAGTGGCGTTACCTGCTCGAAGGGGCTCTTCACCCGGTAATAATTTACACTGACCACAAGAACTTGGCTTACCTCCAGCATGCCCAGAGACTTAACCCGCGCCAAGCTCGGTGGTCCTTGTTTTTTGCTCGCTTTGATTTTATTCTTCATTTTCGCCCGGCTGACAAAAACATCAAGGCGGACGCCTTGTCCCGATCCTTTCTGGTGTCTGATCTCGAGGAAGAAGCGAAACACATCATCGATCCCGCCAGAGTAAAGCAGGTGGCTCCCGTGAGTCTAAATCGTCTCCCTCCCGGTAAGAGGTTCGTATCAGTACCTGATCGGGAGAAGATCCTACACTGGGGTCACTCGTCTAAACTAGCTGGCCACGCCGGTCAGAAAAAGACCCTCCAGCTTATTACCCGGCACTACTGGTGGCCTACCCTGCACAAGGACGTAATAGACTTTGTTTCTGCCTGTGTGTCCTGCGCCCGCAACAAGGTTCCGAGACATCTGCCAGCCGGTCGCCTCCTTCCGCTCCCAGTACCTGCAGCCCCCTGGCAGCATATAGCAATGGACTTTATAACTGATCTCCCCGTCTCTGCCGGTTGTACGGTCATTTGGGTGGTCGCTGACCGCTTTTCCAAGATGGCTCATTTCGTTCCCCTGCCAGGCCTCCCGTCTGCACCCGAGCTGGCTAAAGACTTTATCCGCCACATCTTCCGTCTTCATGGCCTGCCCCTCCACATCGTGTCGGATCGTGGGGTACAGTTCACCTCACGCTTCTGGAGAGCCACTTGTAAACTGCTAGACGTCACCCTGGACTTCTCCGCTTACCACCCACAGTCTAATGGTCAAGTGGAGCGGATCAATCAGAACCTGACCAGTTACCTCCGGCACTTTGTTAATGCCCACCATTCAGAATGGGTGGATCTCCTGCCATGGGCCGAATTTTCTTACAACAATCATGAGAGCGAATCTTTCTCCAAATCCCCGTTTTTTGTTGTCTTCGGTCAGCATCCTCGGATCCCATTTCCCGTCTCCACCTCGGTGGACAATCCGGCTGCGGAATCTCTTGTTAACAAATTTTCCTCCATATGGGAGAGTACCCGATCCGCACTCCTTCTGTCATCCGAGCGTATGAAAAGACATGCTGACAAAAAACGTCTGGATCCTCCTCAATTCCGTCCAGGGGATAAGGTCTGGCTCTCGTCCAAGTATGTCCGGCTCAAGATTCCTTCCTATAAGTTAGGGCTTCGGTTCATCGGTCCTCTGGAGGTCATCAGTCAGATCAACCCGGTGGCCTATAAATTGAAACTCCCGGCCAACTTGCGGATCCCTAACTCCTTCCATGTATCTCTCCTCAAACCTGTGGTACTTAACTCTTTTTCCAAGTCTACAGGTACGCCTCCTGCTCCGGTTTCCGCTGAAAACGAATTTGAGGTAGAGAACATTCTGGCCACCAAAAGGGTAAGAGGGAAGACCTTTTTTCTAGTAGATTGGAAGGGGTTTGGTCCTGAAGAGAGAACGTGGGAGCCCCGGGAGAACATCCATGCCCCTCTCATCCTAGCTAAATTTCTCTCTGGCCTAAAAAAGGGGGGGCCTAAAGGGGGGGGTACTGTAGCGCCGGCGTCCCTGCCCTCTGCTAGGCAGGGACGCTGTTCCCCTCACCCCTCTGCTCCGAGCCCGGCGTCCTCCTCCCGCTCTGCTGGCAGCGCGCGCTCCTTCCCGGCCACCGTGCTTAGGGCGCGCGCACGCGCGCTCCCCCCCTCTTAAAGGGGCCGCGCGCGCCGTCCTAAGGAGTCCCCGGCCAATGGCCGGAGGACTTCACCATATATAAGGCACCTCCTCCAAAATGGAGGTGCCCGAGCAATGTTGTTGCACAGTTCACTACTCTGCTTCAGTCCTCAGGTCCCGTTGCCAGTTACCTGCCAGTTACCTGCCAGAAACCTGCCAGTTTGCTGACTGTTTCCTGCCTGACATTCCTCCTACCTGCTTGCTAGCCTGAGGTCCGACGGTCTGCCTTCCTACTCCTGTCAGTCTGTCTATGGACCAGCTTGCCCGCTCACCTGGGAGCGCACATCTGCTACCTGCCTGCTAGCCTACCTGGAGGCTCCGCCGTCACGTGCTGTGACCACCTGCCATTCCAGAGACTCCTGCCCGCTCACCTGGGAGTGCACATCTGCTACCTGCCTGCTAGCCTACCTGGAGGCTCCGCCGTCACGTGCTGTGACCACCTGCCATTCCAGAGACTCCTGCCCGCTCACCTGGGAGCGCTCATCTGCTGCCTGTCTGTTGGCCTACCTGGAGGCTCCGCCGTCACGTGCTGTGACCACCTGCCATTCCAGAGACTCCTGCCCGCTCACCTGGGAGCGCTCATCTGCTGCCTGTCTGTTGGCCTACCTGGAGGCTCCGCCGTCACATGCTGTGACCACCCGTTTATCCAGAGACTCTCGCTTGCTCACCTGGGAGCACACATCTACCATCTGCCTGCTAGCCTACCTGGAGGCTCAGCCATCACAGGTCGTACCTACTCTTTACCCAGAGACTGCCCCGGTCACTTGCCGTGACCTCCTGCCCGTTCATCCAGAGACTGCCCCGGTCACTTGCCGTGACCTCCAGCCCGTTCACCCAGAGACTGTCCCGGTCACCTGCTGTGACTGCCTGCCCGTCTTCCCTGGTCGCCACCCGCTCCCTTACAAGGACCGCCCCCTTGTATAGTAGCTCAGAGGTTCCGCCTCCCAGACCCGTTACAGAGCGGGATGCGAATGTCTCTGCACCATTCAAACAGGGCTTTGCAGACCCCCGTTTTCAGGATCAACGAGCCCCGGCTGATTAGCATGATTTTCACCTATCTGAAGGAAAGATAACTTCGAAAGATGGAAATAGGTTCACATGGGCGTGTAATTGTTCAGAGTTTCATCCAGAAAAGTAAGACGATTTTTTCCTCACTTGTCATTCGTTTTTTTACAGCAGCAGCTATTAACCTCCTTTACGACATATGACGTATAGGTACGTCATAGGTCACCTCCCCCTGATTTCATCAGCTGTCATGTGCCCCTAACAGCCGTGGGTGGAATTTATGTTAAATACCGCTGCCAATCTCTGACAGCGGCATTTAACATGATCGAGTCGGAAGCATGGGCGTGCCTGTCACATAATCACGCGCCGTCAATGCCTTGGCATGACAACCCGGGGTCTGCAGGAGACCCCTGTGGTTGTCACTGCCAAACAGCTGTGAGCCCACCCATTGGCCGGCGTTAAAAGCAAATAAGCATTTTTGTTACACAAATCAGATGATCGCAGCTTCTAGTCTCCTGTGGAGACTATTGAAGCCAGTAAAAAGTTAAAAAAAAAAGTTTTAAAAATATAAATAAAAAAAATATAAAAGTTCAAATCACCCTCCTTTCGCCCCATTCAAAATAAAACAATAAAAAAAAATCAAAAATACACATATTTGGTATCACCGGGTTCAGAATCGCCCGATCTATCAATATATAAAAAAAATTAATCAGATCAGTAAACTGCGTAACAAGACAAAAATCAAAACACCAGAATTACGTTTTTTTGGTCGCTGCAACATTGCAATAAAATGTAATAACGAGCGATCAAAACATTGTATCTAGACCAAAATGGTATCAATAAAAACGTCAGCTCGGCGTGCAAAAAAAAAAAAGCCTTCACCCAACTCCAGATACTGAAAAATGGAGATGCTGCGGGTCTCAGAAAATGGCGTCATTTTTTTTTCTTTTTTACAAACTTTGGACTTTTTTTCACCACATAAATAAAAAAGAACCTATACATGTTTGGTATCTACGAACTCGTAATGATCTGAAGAATCATAATGGCAGGTCAGTTTTAGTGAACATGGTAAAAAAAAAAAAAATTGTGGAATTGCACTTTTTTTTGCAATTTCACCACACTTGGAATTGTTTTCCCTTTTTCCAGTACACAATATGGTAAAATCAATGGTGTCGTTCAAAAGTACAACTCGTCCCGCAAAAAACAAGCCCTCATACGGCCATATTGACGGAAAATAAAAAATTTATGGCTCTGGGAAGAAGGGGAGGAAAAAATGAAAACGCAACAACAGAAAAACCCAAAGTGGTGAAGGAGTTAATCATTTACAGGACCATTTACAGTTTCCTGTCACAGAACTGCAATGTGCCAAAAATGGATGTTATACTGTGGCTCCATATGACATCAGATTTTTTTTTATGCACCCATAGACTTGAATGGGTGAGAATCATCCGTTTTATGGAAGACCCTTGTACATGCTGCAATGTTTTTCACACACCGATTCAGTGAAAACAAATCGTTCATCTGCATTGCCTCACGGTATAACATTGGTCCGAGTGCTGTCCGTAAATACAGCCGTGCTGTCCGAAAATAGGGCCGTGTGAATGAGCCCTTGAAGTGCGGCCCCCTCAATGGGCAGACCATCAGGCGCCAGGCCACCTGTATATACTGGCTCCTAACAAGTATATGTTACTGAATTTGTCTTAAAAGAATCGTCCAATGGCAGAAATTTATGGCATGTGTCAATTAATGTGTAGCCCACTTTCTGGGTGGAGAATAAGGCGCCAGATATCTACAAGACCCTGACATAAATCTGTTACTAGTTTTGACTAAAGGGGTGATCTCATGAAAGACAATTATGCCACATCCACATCACAGGATATGCCATACACAATAAATGTCGGCCCCATAAGACCTGCACACATCTCCAGAACCCCCTTTTTCAACTTGGGCAACACGGTGGCTCAGTGATTAGCACTCCAGCCTTGCAGTGCTGGGGTCCTGGGTTAAAATCCCACCAAGGACAAGATCTGCAAGGAGTTTATATGTTCTCCCCGTGTTTGTGAGGGTTTCCTCCGGTTTCCTCCCACACTCCAAAGACATACTGATAGGGAATCTAGATTGTGAGCCCCAATGGGGACAGTGATGATGTCTGTAAAATGCTGCGGAATATGATGGTGCTATATAAGCAATGCACAGTAAAACTTTGTGGAAGTGACAGGAGTGGTGGCCGAGCATCTGGCGTCTCTCTATTCACTGCTATGTGCATTCCTATGTTCTCCAACCTGCAGAACTACATCTCTCAGGAAGCTCTGACAGCCAGCAGAAAGTCACAGGCACTGACCACTGATTGAGACGGATTGGAGGCAAAAAGACAGCTGGCACCTTCCCTTTGTGGCACAGCTTTTCTTATAATGATTCACGCCACAACCACTGTCATCGTGGAGGCAGATGACAGTGCACAATATGCATCTGATACAACCTTCCATTACTGCCTTGAAACATATGTGCTTCCTGCAGTTATTGATTTGCTCAGGATGTTCTGAATATATATATATATATATATATATATATATATATATATATATATATAGCGTCTGCATTATTGGGGGCTATATGAGTGGCCGTGATGAACCTGGTACGTTTTGTGGGTTTTCAGCATCAGTTGTCCTATCAGAATATCTACAGCATCACTTGTTCCTGTCTCATATACACCATAGGGCAGGAGAAATCGCTTATAATACAGGGTGATTTAACCAGCTGAAGTCTAGAGGAAACAGAATAAGTCATCCTGGTTCACTTTTACATTTTAGATATAGGAGCACTTGAGATCTTAAGAATGATAAGGGTGGGGTCAACAACAACTCTCCGGCCAAAACTAAAAGTATAAAGCCATTTGAAACACTTCACGCATGAGAATGAATAGAATTGTGTTTTGTATTCTGGTTTTAATTTTTTTTTTAACAAACCCATTCCTATGCAGATTCTTAAGAAACAGTGTGATTTCGTCAGAGATTTTAATAGCACATTGGTGTGAATTAATTTTATTTCTGTCTCAGCGGTGTACTAACATTTTGGGGGCTAATGCCTTGGTTATCATTCAACAATTCATTCACCACTGAGACCATTAAAGGGGTTTTCTGAGATCCTAAAATTGTTGCCAAAGTGAAGGAAAAAGTATGAAATAACAAAAGAACCTATAATCTCCTTTTAAAGGAAATCTGTCACCTCCAAATCTGGTGCCATCTGCAGGTAAATGGCATTTACATCATGTCAGGCTGGTTTACTGAAAAAGTAGGTACAGGGAGAAAATAATGTTATATTCTCCCTGCAAGTGCTCACTTCCAGTCATCAGGGCGGTGCAGGGGGCTGTGACAGTCATCGTTCACTACGCAGTGTGTGTGTGCATATTTGGCTGTCACTTAAGGTGCAGGGGTGTAATGACAGCACGATCACTGTGTAGTGAGTGGAGATGGATACATCTCCCTAAATTGGAAATGGCTGCAGGGAGAATATAACTACATTTCCCCCCTGTAGCTGCCCTTCCAAGAAAAAAAAAACAGCCTAACATAACTTAAACACTACTTACCTGCAGATTACAGCTGTATCGGTGACCAGTTTCCTTTAAATCATCTGTCTGTCTTTGCTTACTTGGCTACATGATGATGTTGTCTTTTCCCCACCTGACCGCTGCAGCCAATTACTTTCTTCAGCGGTATTTAAAATGAGATCACTGAGGCCAGTAATCGGCTAAAGCATCATGTGACCATACAGACATTTCATCATCGCAGCTAGGTAAACTAAGACTGTATATCACAGCAAAGAGGTAAATCCTATTAGTACCAGTCAACACAAAAGCTCACAGAAACTGTACTTTATTAGATAAATTAAAATTCAACTTTTATTAAATATCTTTTAAAATCCTGTTCTCATTATTAAAACAACAAACCACACTATCAGTGCACAAATCAGAAAATGAAGAGGGGTGTGCCTAACCCTGTATTGGCACTACCTAGCCCAACTTGCACCGGAGGTTGGCACCCTATATCCTGGGCCATGGCACCCCGCTCCTCGACGACTCACCCTCCTCTCCCTATATCACCCTATATTGACAGTAAACAGTTAGGAAAGTGCAAATAGTGCAAAAAGATTTTTTGAAGTAGAGTCGTATTATTTTATTTCATCAGATAGCAAACGGTAGAAAAATTATAATGTCTGCAGCCCTGATCAGTGCAATTAGCTGCAGACATACCAGTAAAAAAGAAGAAAAACAAAGAAGTATGCCCTGGAGATTTTGGTAAAATCCTACATATATTTCAGTAGTAAAGAATTAAATCCATTAATATGGAATAACAGATTCATAATCTAATTATAAGTTTGAGGACCAGAAAAATTAGAATATCAAAAATTCAATAACATGCAATGTCAGGATGTAAATTTTCTGAAACCAATACAAATTATTATATATAGGATATCCAAGCACAGTGACTCAGAATCACAAAATTATAACATGATTGTAAATTTCTGATTACACATATAATATTTCATATACAATACCATACTCCAAGCAAAAACTAAAAAACTAAGACTGGCAGGGAGCACTTCTGGTCAAATATTTTAAGATCTAAGAAAACATCTTTAAGAACAATTCTTAAGGAGGGCATGTAAGCTCTCCTGACATGACTGTTTCAGTAATACCCATATTACCTGTAAGACGACAATGCCGCTCTGTTATTTCTAAGACAAATGTATGAACAGATTGCTCCATGCCAACATTCTCCTTCAGGTGGGCATGTCCCTTCAATCTGATAGGACAGCACTTATTGGATAGTGTCACCCTGTGTAAGGACACGCCTGCAGATGGTAACACCTAGTTGTCCATTAATTGAGGAAATTCTAGGAGGAATAACAGAGGAACGGCACAACAAATTTAAAAGAAATGATGCTCCAAAATGATTCCACGGGGACCACAATTATTTACAATAACAGACATGGCTGGAGAGCTGATGGGTTTACTTTCAGAGCTTGGCAACACCTTTTGAAAACCAAAGTATACACTTTATTTGTACTCTCAGACTCGGACTGGCCCACTGGGGAACAGGTGAATCCTCCGGTGGACCCCCGTGCTGCAGTTGGCCCCCATCCTATAGTAGACACAAAACATTCACAGTGTGCAGACAAAAAAAACCATTCATCTGGGCATCATTGTGGTTCAGTGGTTAGCACTGTAGCCTTACAGTGCTGGGGTCGTAGGCTCAAATCCCACCAAGGACATCTGTGAGGAATTTCTATGTTCTGCGTGGGTTTCCTTCCACACTCCAAAGACATACTGATAAGGTATCTAGATTGTGAGCCCCAATGGGGACAGTGATGATGAAGTCTGTAAAGTGCTGTGGAATTACCGGTGCTATATATGTGGGTAAAATACATTTATTTAAAAACTACCCAGTTTATTATAAAGAAGCATAGGTAAAATTGTGAATGGAGGGTAATGTAATATTTGCATGTTGTTAATGGCTGCACCAGTAGTCAATGTTACTGGTGAACCCTGGCACCCTAATCCGACACCGTGTACACCAACGTACGATATATCTCATCAGGTTAGCACGCTGGATATTTCTGCACGCATCAGCTTTACGCTTACTACAATTTCATTCTATCAATATCATCAGGATTTGTAAGAATTAATCTTATTCAGCATTTATATTCTTTCCCTATTACAACGGATCAGTGCTATTCTCAGATCGTCTTATTCCACCTTATTTCAATCAGTGTTACATAATAGGGAAGGCGAGCCAGGAGGGAATCCCGAATACTGGGCTATAAATACCAGGTAGAGAGGAATCGCTTGTATTCACAGAATAGATGAAGTAGAAACCACCCATCCTGCTGCAGACAGCTCACTGGCAGCACCATGACCACAGCGTGTGTGTGTATATATATATATATATATATATATATATATATATATATATATATATATATATCCCCTGCATGGAGTGGGGAGCTGCAGTATTGGTGTAAGCAGAGCTCTAGCACATCCAGAAGTGTCTGACTCCTCCAGTGCAGTGATGGAGAGCACAACACACCCAGTTTCCATCACACCCAGCAGAGCTGCTCTGCACCAGCGCCTGTGCCCTCACACACAGCGCCCGTGCCCGGTCACTGGGCAGCACATTGCAGGCTGATGGCTCTTCCTCCAGGCACATGCATGACTTCATAGTTATTGTGCTGCACCATGCCAGTCCTGCTGTCATCCCCATCACACAGGTGCAGCTGACAAGCCCAGAACACAACCCACTATTCCCAACCACCTGTATAATAAATCCTGGCCTTCACCTCTATGACATGCACAGGACCAGCCCGGTACACAAAGAAGCATCGCTGCTCTTACCCTGCAGTCTCCCGCTATCTCTCTCAGTAAGTGATGTCCAGCAAGGGTACCGCTTCTATCCTCCGACCAATAGGTGGCGACATTCCAGCAGCGCATACAAAGGCTTGACTACAGATTAAGCAGCCGCCATCTTTACTCAGGTATGAAAGAGGCAAACGAACAAGTATCTTATTCTGCCAGGCATTTATTCTTTACCACCTGAGAGTACTAATACCGAAGTAAGTAAAATAGCGACCAACCTTAGTAAGGAACGGTCTCAGTCACATGAGAAAGGTAACTGTTCGCTGTGTTTCCAGCAGTAAAGATGGCTAACGTTACCCTAAGGGAAGAGTGACGTCATCACAGGTAACGAGTGACTCACAAGTCAGCTTTTCTAGCCAAGAGCATCATGGGAAATGTAGTTTATAAAGATGGATTATGTGACAATGTAGCTGTAAGGGCGGATTCCTGAGAGGATTTAATTTCATGTAGTTATTAAACATACATATACATATTTAATAACTATATACAGCTACATCAACGTTACCTACAAACATAACTATATACAATTACATGAACATTATATATATTTATTATATAATATATAGATATATAAAATATACATTATATATATTATATTATATACACATATAGGTTTATATACATACATAACTTTTAAAACATTTTCTAAAAATATATGTTTTAATTTCACCATTAGCTGTACTAACAGTAGTATATATATATTACATAATTATATACAGTTATGGTTGTTAAAGTTAATGCAGCTGTGTACAGGTTGTGTATATATATATATATATATATATGTGTATATAGTTATGGTCGATATAATTATATATATACGTTTCAGTATAGTAATCACAGGGAACGGATGGGTTACCATGGCAGCCAGGAGGGTCTTATTGAATACCTCCATGGCTGTCATTGTCGTCCTCTTGTGAAGCACGGCCTTGGGCTCAGCTTCATAGGAGGAAACTATTTCTTGTAGTATTGCAATACATAGTATGAGCGATCGAATGATCGCAGGTCCAGTCCCCTGAAGAGACTAAATAATAAAGCAAAAATGTTAAAATATAAAAAACTTTAATTGTCTTCCATTTACCGCTCAAAAATTAAAAGACAATAAAAAAAATAAACATGTTTGGCAAAGTGTGATCTACGAAAATATAAAATTATTTAAACCGTACGGTAATTGCCTAAAAGTTTAAAATTGAAATGCAAGAATTTATAGTTTTCAGTCACAGGACCCCCCCCCCCCCCCAAAAAAAAAAATACAATGAGAAGCAATCACAACCTAGTATTTACCCCCAAAATGGTATCAATAAAAATGTTAGCTCCATGCAGAATAAACAATCGCCCTAAGATAGGTACAAAAATTAAAAAAAGTTACAGATCACAGAAAATAAGGACACAAGCAAAATAGTTTTTGACAAAATTCAGATTTTTTTTAAATCACTCAAGTAGAAAATCAACCTTATTACTTTGGTATCGATGGAATTGTACTGATCTGGAGAATCAAATTTGCTGGTAATTTTTTATAGCACAATGGCAACCGTAAAAACAAAACCCCCAAAACAATGGCATAATTGCATTTTTTTTTCTCACTCTATTATCTCAAATAATGAACCAAATGGGAAAACCCATATAATTATCCCTCTCTAAACAGGCTATAAAATGTAACTTTTAATATTTATATTAAAATGTAGAGGGTATTAAAATATTATCCCTAATCAGCCAAAATGATAAATAGACTAAAATCGATGACGTCTGTCGCATGACCTGTCACATGATTAAATTACGTCATGGAAGGTCCTTTCACACCACCGCGAGCCTTACAAGAGACCGGACGCAGCTGAGAAAAGACCGGGGGCCATCGGAAGGTGAGTATATGTTTATTTTTTATGTAAAATTCTTTTTTTAACAGGTACTATGGTACCCGGGTCTGGAGCAGAGTCTCCTCTTCTCCAGACCTGGGTACCATCCACACATTGAATCGCTTAATATCCGTATGTACCCAAGTAGGGATGCGGATATTAAGCGATTCAATGCAAGTCAATGGTGGCTATTACGCTGCGTGTCCGCAAAATTAATGGACTTGCTGCGTATTTTTCCGCAATGATAATGCGCAGCGGAAATGTCCGCTGCATGTGCACAGCACATGCGGATTATCATTGGGGACCACGGGGCACGTATTACCAAGCATTTTTTAAGTGTTTTCGCTGCGGAAATTCCACCGCAAAAACCCTTGAAAAACACATAGTGGGCACGCGGCCTTAAAATATTATCCCTAATCATCCAAAATGATAAATAGACTAAAATCGATGACACTCTGATTGTACCATGGGCCGTCATCACTAGAGCTGAATGGGATAAATAAATCTCAGCACATGTCCTCCCAACATGTTTCACCGCACTAGCGGCGTCATCAGGGGATAGGACACTAACATGAACATACAGATAGCTCTGTACTTGGCCGCATTCATGTTTCCTTCAATTGCAACCAGTCGTCATTCATGTTAATGTCCCATCCCCTGATGATGCCGCTAGTGCGGTGAAACATGTTGGGGGGATATGTGCTGAGATTTATTTATCTCATTCAGGTCTAGTGATGCCACCCCACGGTACCATCAGAACGTTATCGATTTTAGTCTATTTATTATTTTGGCTGATGAGGGATAATATTTTAAGGCTGTGTGCCCACTATGCATTTTTCAAGCGTTTTTGCCGCTGAATTTCCGCAGCGAAAACGCTTAAAAAACGCTTGGTAATACGTTGCCCCATGGTCCCCAATGATAATCCAGATGTGCTGTGCACATGCTGTGGAAATTTCCGCTGCGGATTATCATTGCGGAAAAATATGCAGCATGTCCATAAATTTTACGGACACGCAGTGTAATTGCCGCCATTGCAACTTGCATTGAATTGCTTAATATCAGCATGACTACATGTGCACATGCGGATATTAAGCGATTCAATGTGCAGATGGTACCCGGGTCTGGAGAAGAGGAGACTCTCCTCCAGACCCGGGTACCATGGTACCTGTTAAAAAAAGAATTTAAAATAAAAAATAAACATTATACTTACCTTCTGATGGCCCCTGGTCTTTTCTCCGCTGCGTCTGGTCTCTTGTACGGCTCGCGGTGGTGTGAAAGGACCTTCCATGATGTCATTTAGTCATGTGACAGGTCACCAAAGAAATCATTCAAAATTGTAGGGCACATACAGTATATACTGTATATCACTAGGCAGAGAGCCTACCCAAGTAAAGTCACATTGGCAATAAATTCAATACCTGAGATGCAGTGGAGAGCGATAGAGCGCAAGGGGCTCCACTGTCAGCGCCTCCACCCCGACCCGCGTTTCGGTCCTGCCTTCGTCAGGGGGCATGCCTTTGGTGGCACATTATTGAACGCTTTATAGGGGTAATATATCTATGTATATAATTTTTGCTCTATGATATATGAGAGATGTAAATATATTGTATACTATGCTATGCTACTGTTACATTGTAGCTCCACTGCTGTGCGTCCCATGCGTACACAGCTGCCTGCACGTTTGCACTTTTTACCCCCATATTTCCTGATAATTATTTCTAATAAAGAATTTTTTTTATGATTATATAAATTTTGTGGCCCTTGAGTGTCTTTTTGACCTGTTGCTGTTTTCTTAATATGGAGGTTAGTAATGGTTGTCTGAGGAATGTTCTGCCACAATGAATGCGCTTGGGCTCACTAATCATCAAGATCCGCTGCTGGCAGCTCCCTGTGTACTTGCCGATCAATGATGTCTTAGATGTGCTCGATAGGAGACAAGTCCGGAGACTCTGCAGGCCATGGTGACACTTTTAGGCCATGCAGGCTGCTCACAGTAGCTCGAGCAACATGTGGTCTGGTGTTGTCATGTTAAAAAACGGCTCTTGGGATACATTGGAGAAATGGCCTTACATCACCAAGTCAGTGTAAGATTAAGTTCACATGAGCATATAAAAAGTCATCTGTGTTTAATTGAGAAAAAACGAGCGATTTTCGTCTCAATTGTCATTCTTGTGCAATCCTTATGGCATCCGTTTTTATACAGTAACACGTATTAAAATATTCAAAACAAAATACAGTTTCCTGTGTTAATGAATTGCAATGTATCTGTAAAAATCAGATGCTTTATGATTGCTCCATGTAGGATTAGATTTTTTTTTGCGCACCTATAGACTTGAATAGGCAGGTCTCATCCAACACACGATAGAAACTAGTGCATGCTGCAAAAAAATGTTAAGTGCTAATTCGGTTCATGAAAATAATGCTCATCTGAACAGCCTAATTGAATAACATTGATCTTAGTGCTGTCCGTGTGATGTCAATTTTTTACAGACAGCATTCGGACCGAAAATACGGTTGTGTAAACATGGCTTAATGCCGAGCTCTTACTGCACTTAGAATTAAAACTAAATGGGTCCGGTTACCTACATTATGCAATCCCACATCATAATCCCTTGAGTAGGATCAGTGTGACGCTCCTTCGTGAAGGCCTCTTCATGACGTTACCCACATGTTCACCAGACCAATCTCTGGCTATTATTGACTTCCATTGCTTTATTCCAACCTCTGTTCTCCATCTAGAGACCACATAGGCAAATCCATGAAGATGTCTTCATGAGGGAACTTTACATCAGACCTACTCCTGAGATTAAGGTGTGGGGTGGCATAATGTTTGTTTGCCGAACACTTTTATTCTTCATTCCAAGTACACTTGCCGCTCAATGCTACATTGATTTTGTGGTGAAACCTGTGTTACGACCATTTCTCCAAAGTGTATCGGGATCAGTTTTTCAACATGACAGGGCACATGTTGCTCATACTGCTGGTGGCAGCCTGTATGGCCTAAATATGCTATCATGGCCTTCTTGAGTCTCTGGTCTCCCATCGAGCACATTCAGGATGTCATTGATCAGCATTTGCAAAGGGAACTAACTGCCAGCATCGGATCTTGATGATTTGCGTGCTAAGTGTTAGTGTGACTGAACATTCCCTCAGACAACAATTACCGTATATACTAGAGTATAAGCCGACTTTTTCAGCACATTTTTTATGCTGAAAAAGCCCCCCTGGGCTTATACTCGAGTATATACTTACATTCCGGCTGTGGAGGGTGGTGTGTGGGGGAGCGGCGGCGGAGGAGCGGGGCACAGGCAGTAGCCGGCTGCTGCAGCTACCACGTGTGCCCGCTGCTAAAAAAACTGAATATTCACTCCTCTCCACTCCCATGGGCGTGGAAAAGAGTGAATATTCATTCTCTTTAGTAGCGGGCACACAGGATCGCAGTGCCGCAGCACGAGCCATGGCTGTGTCTACAGTGTGCGCTATTAAAGAAAATGCAGCTCACCTCAGCGTCTGAGGGCGCATGGCAGTGACGTCATGCACTGCTTAGATGCTGAGATCAGCTGCTGGCAGAACAGAACGCTGCGCTGAAGCAGAGAGAAGGAAGGTGAGTTGAAGTGTTTATTTTTTTCATGTGTGCAGTGATGGGGGCCATGCTTACCAGGATGGGGATGGGGATGGGGGGCCATGGATACCAGGACAGGGGTCCATGCATACCAGGACAGGGGTCCATGCATACCAGGACAGGGGTCCATGCATACCAGGACAGTGGTTCATGCATACCAGGACAGGGGTCCATGCACACCAGGATTAGGGTCCATGCTTACCAGGATTGGGGGATGAGAGAGCCATGCATACCAGGATTGGGGATGAGGGAGCAATGCGCACCAGGATGAAGAAATTTACCAGTAGCTGCTGCATTTCCCACCCTAGGATTATACTCGAGTCAATAAGTTTTCCCAGTTTTTTGGGGGTAAAATTAGGTACCTCGGCTTATATTCGGGTCTGCTTATACTCTAGTAGATACGGTAATCTCATTGATAACATGCCAAAGCGTGTAAGTGTGTGTATTTCTGCACTGACTTCATACTCAATACTGAATAAATCAAGTTGTTTTGAAAATCTTTCCATTTTTTTTATAAGTTGTATATTATTAACATATCTGTCAATCCTGTGATTTCCAGAATTCCACGACTTTTCCGTCATGGTGCTTCAATTTCAATGTTGAAGAGTGTAATTTCATAATCATGATCACAATGTCCTTTTACGTAATGGACAATAATGATGGGTGTTCGTTTATTTGCACGGGCACCTCATGAAACTTTGTATCCTTATTTGTATGTTTTAATTGATTTTATGGGTTTGTCTGTTATATTGTTACAAATAAATAAAATAGTTTTGTTTTTTTTTATATTTACTTGATTGTTGAGCTAATTTACAACACTTACACTGCTTTAGTTTCTGTACGTTTTAAAGTAGCACTTAGAAAACATTTGGTAGTGCATGCTTGCTCTCTTTTGATATTTACTTAAGAACTTTAGTTTCGGTTGAAGTTTCCCTGTAAGTAAATATTTCTGATATCAAACATGTATTTAAAAATGGTCACATTTGACATTTTGGCCAGGAATTGGTAAAATGTAATATATTCAAAATGTCTGCATTTCTTCTCCAGATTACAGGGTTATTGAAGGCTTTGCCTCTAGGAAAAAGGTTTCCAAGCTGCATCCAATATACATGTAAATTCTATTGCACTCATCATTTACAGCTGCACTGCGGTTACTCTGGCAAGGACACCCCCACAGGAATTCCAGATACTATTTTCTTGTGTAACAGGACCAAAGGCGAAACAATAACTGTGTTTAACTGGTGAGTAGGTATAAATCTCTACCAGTACATATCTAGGGAAAAGTCTAATAGTTCTAAAATATGAGATTCACAAAGACTTAAAGGGGTATTCCCATCTCCCAGATCCTCTCACAATATGTAGTATGTGTAATAATAATAATATTAGAAAATACCTCCAATTAGAGATTTAGTATATTTTTTCTGATCCGCTATGTCTCTTTCCTCATGTGCAGGCATTGCAGGACCTTAGGTATCCATGGTTACGACCACTGATATAGTGAGAGCTAGTTTCTAGTGGTCGTAACCATGGATACCTAAGGTCCTGCAATGCCTGCACATGAGGAAAGAGACATAGTGAATCAGAAAAACTATACTAACTCTCTAATTGAGGATATTTGCTAATATTATTATTATTATTATTATTATTAAACCCATTACATATTGGGACAAGATCTTTGAAATGGGAATACCCCTTTAATGCAAGAGTTAAAAAAGGGAAAAGACGCCTATTATTAAAATATGCTATTACATATGAGGACCTTAAAAGGAATCTGTCAGTAGGATCAACCCTCCTAAGCCGTCTATATGGTCATGTAGGTCATAGGAAGCTGAATAAAATTATACCTTTATATCAGTGCTCCGATGTCTTATTCCAGAGAAAAACACATTTTTCTTATGTGTAAATGATCTGTTGAGGTCTATGGGCCGGACAATGAACTGAGAATCTGCCTCCAGAGCTTATTATAAAAGAAAAGGGTTGTTACCACTGTGATATGTAATGGTCGCTGTCTGCTCTCCTGATCTCACTGCAGAGTTGTGTGTGACTTGACACATCTGCAGGTTCCTCTCAGCTTCAGCTTTCATCACAGGCAGACAGTGTTGCTACAATGTGGCAATACAGCAGAGCTCAGAGAGAAGTAGCAAAATGTGTTTGTTGTATATAAAAAATTCAGTTCTACTGCAATGTGTTAGTTACAGTGCCTTGAAAACTTTTCCACATTTTTTCACATTACACCCACAATGCAAAAGTTTTTTTATTTGGATTTTATGTGCTATACCAACACAAAGTAGCAAGTATTTGTGAAATGTAAAGGAAATTATACATATTATTCAGTCCCCCTTAGTCAATACTTTGTAGGACCACCTTTCGCTGCAATTACTGCTGCAAGTCTTTTAAGTCTTTTGGGGTATGTGTCTACCAGTTTTGCACATCTAGAGGCTAAAATGTTTGCCCATTCTTCTTTTCAAACTAGCTGAAGCTCATTGAGATTGGATGGAGAGTGTATGTGAACAGCAATTTTCACGTCTTGCCACAGATTCTCAATGGGATTTAGGACTGGACTGTGACAGGGCCATTGAAACACATGAATATGCTTAGATCTAAACCATTCCATTGTAGCTCTGGCAGTATGTTTAGGGTCTTTGTCCTATTGGAAGTTGAACCTACACTCCAGTCTTAAGTCTTTTGCAGCCTCTAACACGTTTTCCTCCAGGATTGCCCTGTATTTAGCTTCATCCATCTTCCCATCAACTCTGGCCAGCTTCTCTGTCCCTGCTGAAGAAAAAGCATCCTCACAGCATGCTGCTGTCACTACCATGTTTGACGGTGGGGATGGTGTTTTCAGGGTGATGTGCAGTGTTTTTCGGCCACACATAGCTTTTTGTGTTTATCCCAAAAATAGTTCTACTTTGGCCTCATCTGACCAGAGCACATTCTTCCACATGCTACCTGTGTCCCCTACATAGATTTTTGCAAACTTCAAATGGGACTTTTCATGGCTTACTTTCAAAAAATGGTTTTCATATTGCCACTCTTTCATGAAGGTCAGATTTGTGTAGGAAATAGAAAATATAATAGGGCTTCTCTTGCCATTGTATTGTCAGGAAAAATCTAGGAAATGTATAATAAAGGCTAATCACAGGGAATGTGCACTCTGTTGGGAAGGGTTGACTGGTTCTTGGCAGAAAATGCTTTGTTATTCTTGTATTGAGCAGACTTTGTGAAGCGGTCACTAAGAAGGAGCAGACTTTGTGAAGCGGTCACTAAGAAGTAACATTTCTCCTTGCGGAAAGCGACATCCTAAGCATGTCAAGGTGAGGAGACTTTGAGCCGCAATGCTCCTCTGGGAAATATACAAATTGTCTCTTCAGAGTTTGGCTGGGTGAGAGGCGTCAGACCAGAACTCACACTTTGCACTGACGAGGGGCAGTACCCCGAAACACAGTGTCTTCAAATTGAGTTTCTGGTCTTGGCTTTTATCCTAAGTCATGTGACAAGGCTCGTTAAAGGGTCAATATTGACTTTTAGGATTGCTACTTCCAATAGGTGGCACAAGAGTTCTAGTTCTCTTCCTCTTTGTGAAGCAGTCAGAAATTCCCTGAAGTCCCTAAGTCATGGGGAGGAGGAAAAGTGTAGGAAGGTTAAGAAGCATAGGAGATTAATCCGAAGGTCAGAAGGTGAATGCATGTCTTTGGAATCCTCTTCTTCTACTTCCTAATTGGATGGTGGTACAGGGGGGCATCAGCTTTCATGTAGAAGAGTCGCATAGATTAGTTAAGTCAGTCAGATCCACTAAGGTTATTGTTTACCCTAAAGCCCAAAGATCTGTCCAGGATATCATATTTGGGGGCCTTGAACAAAGGAAGCATCAGACTTTCCCCTTAAATGAGAAAATCCAAGCCCTCATAACTAGAGAATGGGAAAAAAATGAAAAGAGGGGTTCCTTTTCTTCATCATTAAAGAAGAAATATCCTTTTAATGAGGCCTCAGTGTCATTTTGGAATAAAGTCCCAATGTTAGATATGTCTGTCTCAAATGCGTCTAAAAGGTCCACTCTACCCTTTGAACATATGGAGATGTTTAAGGATCCCTTGGATAGAAAGGCAGATAGCTTTCTTAAGAGTACTTGGGAATCCTCTGCAGAGGCCCGGAAACCAGCCATCTCAGCAACATATACCGCTAAGTCTTTGATGGTTTGGTTCGATCATCTAGAAGGTCAGCTGAAGGATAAGGTGGCTAGGGACAGCATTTTGCCCACAACTCCGTTTATGCGGTGGGCAGCAGCATTTCTATCTGATGCATAAGCAGATATAGAAAGGTTGGCGACTAGATCAGTGGCACTCTCTAATACAACCCATAGACCTCTCTGGTTAAAGTGCTGGCCTGGGGATATTCAAGTCAAGTCGAAACTATGCTCTATCCCATATGAAGGGGAATACCTATTTGGCTCAGTCAGGAGACAGCAAGAAAGGATTACCTAATTTTTCCATTCTGGCTTATAAAAAATCCTTTCGGAGGAGGAGATATAACCTTTTGTCCTGTAGGTTTCCTGTCCTTGAAGGGCGGATCTCCTGTCTCCATGGTGCTGTTATGGATTCTGAAAAAATCCCATTACCAGTAAGTAATTATGTCTTTTTTGGATGATTTATTGAACTGTGAGATGTTCAGAAAAATTGGTCTATGTCTTATAACCTAACCCCACTTTACTCTTCTCCACAATTTTCACCCTGTCTTGTCTGGTGTGTTCCTAGATTTTCATGATGCAGTTTGGTCATCACTAATTTTCTAAGACAAATCTCTGAGGCCTTCACAAAACATCTGTAGTTATGCTGAGAATAAATTACACACAGGTGTCCTCAATTTACTAATTATGTGGGCAGTTGGTCACTCAAGATTTTGTTTAGGGGTATCAGACTACAGGGGGCTGAATACAAATGCACGTCACAATTTTCAGATTTATATTTTTAAAATATTAAGAAAATTGTATCATTTCCTTTACACTTCATAAATATGTACTACTTTGTGTTGGTATATCACAAAAAATACATTTAAGTTTGCGGGTATAACGTGAAAAAATGTGGAAAAGTCCACGGGGTATAAATATTTTTTCAAGGCTCTGTGCATGTCTCACACTGGTAACTCCCCCTTTCATTTAAAATATCTTCTGGAGGCAGATCCTCATGCAGATCAGTGTCCGGCTCATAGTCCTGAACAGCTCACTTACATATAAGAAAAACGTGTATTTCTCTGGAAAAAGACATTGAATAGCAGATATCAAGGTATCATTTTATTCAGCCACCTTCCTCTCAGGGTGTTATTTCTTGTCTCTCTTCTCTCTAACAATTAACTACAAAACAGGAACTGATTCAGATCCCCAATCCTTCTTCCCAACTATGGGCCAGCCCTACAGTCAACCCTGTCACCCCTGACTACCAAAAACTGCAGCCTACAGGAGGATAACACATAGAATACAGTGCAATGTAATACATTTTCCATACATTTAAAATAACATGTTTCCAGGGAGATGAAACGTCATCCTCTACACCTTCACAGTCATAAATTAGATTGGAATATTGTACCGAAAAAGGAGAGAATTGTAGCCAGTATATTAACTGTACTCATAGATAGCACAATCTCAAAAGAAACAGCCAGAGATGGAGCTCTTAATGAGAAAATACGTTTATTATCCAATAAATAGAAAAAATATATTGAATACACTTTAAGTGGCTACGGTGAGAGACATGACTGAAAAATGGCAGATGAAAACAGCTAGAGGAAGAAGACTACATCCTTCATAGCAGGAAATCCACAGTGACCACTAATTAACATGTATGACAGCACATATACAGTATATATATATATATATATATATATATATTATTGCAGAAATCATATATATTATATTATAGTATCGCTCCTCCCTCTTAGCAGCGTCCTCATACCACACACATCATGTCTCAAGGTAATATCTTATCTCTACATATGTGAGAACCACTATTTGTATTATGAATTTGACATGCTGCGGTCCTGAAAGATGCGCCGCATGTCAGTGTCCACGGGTGATTCGTAGCCTCAGCCTCAGATGCACACATAGTGGACATAGGATGTCTAGAAATCCCATCCACGAAGCTGTAACATCTGGATGCTGCGTTTTTGACACTGTATAAACACGCAGTGTCAAACCTACAGCGGCTCCTGATTGTGGCGACGTACCCAAACTCACCCAAATACGCTGCGTCCAAAGCGCTGCTGAGTGCTGTTCGGGGGGACGTAGCAACTAACCAAACAGCTGTGAGCTGTTAATAATGGCTAAGGACCATGTTTGCAAATGGCATGTTCCTAGGCTAAAAATAGCAGCTCACAGCTGCCGCATAAATTACATGAATGGAAATGCTAATGACATTGCGCGAATGGGATTAGCTGACACCTAGCTCTTTTGTATGGTGATAACAATTAAATTAAAGTAAAGAGTTAAATAAACACAGACACAGAGCAAAACACTTTATTTGAAATACAACAGACACATTCTTTAATCATTTAAATTAACCAATATACTCACCCCAGTTCTGACGGTAATTCAAGGGTTTAAGCAATGTCCCACCAAATAACTTTATTTAGCTCCAAAAAGCATTCATTCATGTACAAAAAAGCATAAAAAAGCGTGTTTTTTCCACAGTGTTTTTCCTGCCAAGGAGATGCAGAAACGTTCAGGAAATTTCTGCTTCAAATCCTGACTGTGCGCATATAGCCTTAGACATATTTCCATTTCATTTGAAAAAAAAAAACTAATTTAGAAATTGATGTCAGCATCACATGTAAAAAAATTTTTTTAGATTGCAAAGAGCTTGAATATCCCACTATCTGCAGTACATAATATCATCAAAAGATTCAGAGATTCTGGAGAAATCCATGCGCACAAGGGACAAGACCGCTGGTCAATATTGGATGCTTGTGATCTACTGGTCCTCAGATGGCACTGCATTAAAATCAGGCATTCAGTAGTACAAACAGAGTCGGACTGGGGCACCGGGACACTGGAGAATTCTCCCGTGGGCCCGGGTCCTCAGTGGGCCCCTGACCAGGACGAACGGGGCCCCTGGTTAACATGGCCGCCGGTGCTCCACACTGCAAGGGCCTGGAGGGTCAGGACGGCCCTTTCAGTTCGGCTGATGAGGGCAATCTGGCCTGCTTCTCGGACCCCCAGGCTCCGATGGGCCCATGCCAGATGGAGGTGGGGGGGGAGATATGGCATGGTGATGGAGGTGGGGGGAGATATGCATGTCATGGTGATGGAGGAGGTTGGGGGGAGATATGCATGGCATGGTGATGGAGGAGGTGGGGGAGATATGGATGGCATGGTGATGGAGGAGGTAGGGGGAGATATGCATGGCATGGTGATGGAGAAGGTGGGGGCTGATATGCATGGCATGGTGATGGAGGAGGTGGGGGGAGATATACATGGCATGGTGATAGAGGAGAAATGCATGGCATGGTGATGGAGGAGGTAGGGGGAGATATACATGGCATGGTGATGGAGGAGGTAGGGGAGATATTCATGGCATGGTGATGGAGGAGGTGGTGGGAGATATGACATGGCACTGGTGATGGAGGAGGTGGGGGAGATATGGCAATGATGATGGAGCAGGTGGGGGGAGATATAGCAATGATGATGGAGAAGGTGGGAGAGATATGGCAATGATGATGGAGGAGGTGGGGGAGATATGGCAATGATGACTGAGGAGGTAGGGGGAGATATGGCAATGATGATGGAGGAGGGAGATATGGCAATGATGATGGAGGAGGTGGTGGGGGAGATATGGCAATGATGGAGGAGGTGGTGGGGGGAGATATGGCAATGATGGAGGTGGTGGGGGGAGATATGGCAGTGATGATGGAGGAGGTGCAGGAGATATGGCAATGATGTAGGAGGTGGGGGAGATATGGCAATGATGATGTAGGAGGTGGGGAAGATATGGCAATGATGGAGGAGATATGACAATGATGGAATAGGTGGGGTAGATATGACAATGATGGAGAAGGTGGGGAGATATGACAGTGTTGGAGAAGGTGAGTGAGAGCAATGATGGAGAAGGTGGTGGAGGGCAATGATGGGGATGGGAGAGAGCAATAATGGAGAAGGTGGGGGAGAACAATGATGGGGATGGGGGAGAGCAATGATGGAGGTGGGGGAGAGAAATGACGGGGAATTATTTGGACGCTATATGCTGTTAATATCTGGTCTGGTCACGGTGTGGTGGTATTTGTCCCTTGTATGTGGCATTATTCGGTCACTATGTGGTGGTAATATGTGGTCTGGTCATGGTGTGGTGGTATTTCTCACTCGTATGTGGTATTATTTAGTCACTATGTGGTGGTAATATGTGGTCTGGTCATGGTGTGGTGATATTTCTCCCTTGTATGTAGTATTATTCGGTCACTATGTGGTGGTAATACGTGGTCTGGTCATGGTGTGGTGGTATTTCTCCCTTGTATGTAGTATTATTCAGTCACTATGTGGTGGTAATATGTGGTCTGGTCATGGTGTGGCAGTATTTCTCCATTGTATGTGGTACTATTGGTGTTGGTAAAGTGGATTGTGTTGTCTATGGAGGTCATTTGTTCTCTCTGATATTAATTAGGATAAGATTCTTTATTTTCATTAGTGATTAAATACTTGGAACAAGATACACTTACAGGGGTTCCCCGGGGAAAGCAAGTAATCACCACTCCACAGGATAAGTGATAAATTATTGATTAGTGGGGGTCTGACTGCTGGGACCCACACCGATTGGTAGAATGTGGAGCTTTTATCCCCATTAGACTGGAGCTCATGTGCGACTTGACCACTGATCTATTCATTCCCTCAGTGGCTGTTCTTGTTTTTTTCTGGAAGCCCCAAAGAGAATGAATGGAGCTGCGGACAGACGTCCCACCTTGTGCTGCATTCTAAAATGGGGATAAGTGTCTGTAAGGGATAAAACTTGCCCATTCTTCCGATAGGCGCGTTTTCTAATGTTCGGACCCAAACGATCAATAAGTGACCATTGATCCTGTGAATCCCATGGATTGGTGGTAACTTGTTTTAACCAAAGAACCCCTTTAATGCAAACTACCGTAATTTTACATCCCAGTTATGGTGGTGCACAGTATATGTGCAGGAGCCGCCTATGATTTACAGTCGACGCTCCACTATAATGGGGATATCGGCTAACCGGTATTTGCGTATTTCTGTAGGGTGGGCCCTGAGGATCATTTCCTCCTGTGGGCCCCAGACACCCCAGTCCGCCACAGAGTACAAACCACTGCATGGGCTCAGGAATACTTCTGGAAATCGTTGTCCATGAACACAGTTTGCCAGGAAATTAACAAATGCAAATTAAAGCTTTATGAAGAAGAAGCTATTTATCAGCACAATCGAGAAACACTGCCATCTTCTCTGGCCTAAGGCTGTGTGCCCACTCTGTGTTTTTTAAGCGTTTCCGCAGCGGCAATTCCGCTGCAGAAACGCTTAAAAAACGCTTGGTAGAAGGCCTGCCATGTTCCCCAATGATAATCCACATGTGCTGTGCACATACTGCGGAAATTTCTGCTGCGGATTATCATTGCGGTAAAAAACGCAGCACTACCAATTATTTTGCGGAAGCGCTGCGTTTTCGCCGCCATTGATTTGCATTGGAATTCTTGGATTCCGCATCCCTGCATCTGTAGATGTGCATTCCATGCGTTTCAGTGTGCGGATGGTACCCGGGTCTGGAGGAGAGGAGACTCTCCTCCGGACCCGGGTACCATAGAACATGTAAAAAAAGAATAAAATAAAAAAATATGATACTTACCTTCTGATGGCCCCCGGTGTGATTATCTTCGCTTGCCGGCAGCTCGCGGTGGACTGAAGGACCTGTGCTGACGTCATTTAGTCATGTGACGGCAGGTCCTTTAGTGTAACGCGAGCTGCCGGCAAGCCAGGACGGAGCGAATAAAGACTGCGGGGGCCATCTGAAGGTAAGTATATATTTATTTTTTTATTTTTTACCATTCTTTACCGTCATACTATATAAATCCATGCCGGTTGCATGGATTTATATAGTGTGAACAAGTTGTCAAGCACTTTCCAAGTGATGCTAAAATCGCTTGGAAAGCGCTTGACAACCCGCATGCGGAAATGAAAGTGAAGACCGCTTCATTTCCGCATGTCCCTGGCAGGAAACCGCATGTACAATCCGCATGTACAATCCACATGTACAATCCGCATGTACAATCCGCATGTACAATCCGCATGTACAATCCGCATGTACAATCCACATGTACAATCCGCATGTACAATCCACATGTACAATCCGCATGTACAATCCGCATGTACAATCCGCATGCGTTTTTTCTGCCAGGGAGATGCAGAAACGCTCAGGAAAAAATCCGAAGCATTTCTGCATCGTGGGCACATAAGCTCATTTAAATTGGAGTGAGGCAAAATGGAAAACTGTTCTGTGGTCAGAGGAATCAAATTTTTTAATTCTTTATGAAACCATAGACGCCGATATGGGGAATGTCCTCGTAGTCATTATAGTAGATTACCTAGCTATCTGCTGGGTGGCCAGTGTGTATTAGCTGTGAGATTCTGGCTTATTGACTTTGGGTAATTTATGTCTTTGTCTCCTGATTCATTGGCATAGCTGCTTTTTTTTTTCAAGCATAGCTCCATTCATTCATGTGTGGGGTGAGTAGCTGTTTATCTATACACTATCTGTATGGGCATGAAATGTTGAATGTCACAGGAACCTGATTGTGTTTTCTAAGCAGGTATGCTAAGTATCTTGCTCATGTGAGTAATTTCCTTATATTTGATTAACTATAGATGATTTTAGAGATGCATCTCTATGGGTTTCAATTGAAAATGTGGTGATATACTACATTTATGAAGAAGAAGACATTTATCAGCACAATCGAGAAACATTCTTTTTGATTTGTTGATGTTTTATATGAGTATTTGCTGAGCATGATGAGAAATATAATATAGATATTTGGTGCAGGTCTATCTGCTTGCAATGGCGATATGTCATATCCAGTTAAAGTTGCAAGACGAACATAATGGTTTCTATGGAGAAGATAACTTCATGGTACGTGAAATGCGTCTTGCGTTGTGGTCTGATTGGTCATAAGAGAAGTATCCACTCCAAATGGGGTGTAGCCACCACTATAAAAATCTGCATCTTAGAAGTGGCCACTGCCAGAAAAGTTTTTTACATGTAGGTCCGTGCTTTCTCTTCTTACTGGTGAGTCCTTAGAGAGCAACGAAACACTAAAGCTATGTTCACACATCTTAGTTTTTTCAGCGTTTCTTTATGCAAATTTGCAGCTGCGTTTTACAGTACCAGCAAAGTCTATGAGATTCCAGAAATCGAATGCACACACATTGGTTTTTTTTTGTTCAGGATTTTGTGCTTTGCATGTCTTTTTGCAAAATATTGCACGTCACTTCTTTCAGCGTTTTTTCACCCATTGGAAGTAATGGGTGGTGAAAAAAAAACGCACCAAAAACGCCAGTGTCAAGTTCTTCAGCATTTTTTGTGCCAAAACCACAATGAAATTTTTTTTTTCACTGAACTTTATGTACATGCATAAATAGACAAAGGGACAGTGAAAAAAATGCAGCAAAAAAGCAAGTAAAATCCTGAACAAACCTCCTGGCAAGAGATCAGGTTTTGCTGCAGAAAAAAAAACAAGAAAAAAAAAACTGTAAAAATGCAATGTGTGCCCACGGTGCGTTTTTTAAGAAATAAATATGATATTTACCTTCTGATGGCCCCCGCTGTGCTCGTCCTCCCTTGCCGGCAAATCGAGGTGGACTGAAGGACATGCGCTGACGTCATAGTCATGTGACGGCAGGTCCTTCAGTGCAGTGTACCGCGATCTGCCGGCAGCCAGGATGGAGCGAATAAAGACTCCGGGGGCCATCGGAAGGTAAGTATAGATTCATTTTTTTATTTTTAACCATTCTTTAAGGTCACACTATATAAATCCATGCCGTTTGCATGGATTTATATAGTGTGACCAAGTTGTCAAGCACTTTCTTACAGAAAAAAACAAAATCTGTAAGAAACAAATAAGAATAGCAAAAGAGGAGACAGAGAGACTAATTGCCAAGGAAAGGAAAACGAATCCCAAACTGTTCTTTAACTATATAAACAGTAAAAGGATTAAAACTGATGGCGTTGGCCCATTGAAAAATAACCTGGGTAAAATCATAGAGGGCGATGAGGGTAAAGCAAACCTACTCAATAGCTTCTTCTCCACTGGTTTCACAAAAGAAAACAATTTATCGGAGGAAATGCAGAGTGATAAAGTAAACCCTCCGCTAAATATCACCCACCTAACCCAGGAGGAAGTTCAGAAACGCCTAAATAATATCAAAATAGACAAGTCACCAGGCCCAGATGACATACACCCCCGGGTACTAAAAGAATTAAGTAATGTGATAGACAGGCCGCTGTATCTTATATTCAAGCACTCTTTATGGACAGGGACTGTCCCACTAGACTGGCGCCAAGCAAATGTGGTACCAATATTCAAAAAGGGGTCTAAAAGTGACCCTGGGAACTATAGACCAGTCAGCTTAACGTCTGTTGTGGGTAAATTGTTTGAAGGATTTCTTAGAGATGCTATTGTAGAATATCTTAATGATAATAACTGTCTAACTCCATATCAACATGGATTCATGAGGGATCGCTCCTGCCAAACAAACCTGATCGCCTTCTACGAGGAGGTGAGCTCACAGCTGGACCGGGGAGAGTCAGTGAATGTTGTATACCTTGACTTCTCCAAAGCGTTTGATACCGTGCCACACAAAAGGTTGGTATATAAAATGAGAATGCTTGGTCTGGGGGATAATGTGTGCAAGTGGGTAAATAGCTGGCTGAGTGATAGAAAGCAGAGGGTGGTTATCAATGGAGTAAGCTCAGGGGGTGTCAGGGTTACTAGCGGGGTGCCTCAAGGGTCTGTCTTGGGCCCTATATTATTTAATATATTTATTAATGATCTAGTGGAAGGGTTGCATAGTAAAATAGCAATATTTGCAGATGATACTAAACTTTGTAAAGTAGTTAATACAGATGAGGATAGGGCACAGCTACAGGAGGATTTAGATAAATTGGGGAGTTGGGCCAAAAAATGGCAAATGGGGTTCAATGCCGATAAATGTAAGGTCATGTGACGCGCCCCTGGGCCTGTGTCGCGCTGCGGTGCGCACGCGGGAGCTTACCCGGAGCCGGATCCGTGGAGGGTTGTAGTCTCGTGGCGGTGACCCGGTCCGTGCCCAGGGAGTCAAACTGGACGGCAGTCTACTAGTAGTAAATAGTTGATGACTACGCCACCCGTTGAGTGCAGCCAGGGAGCTGCTGCTGCGGGGCAGACCGCTGAGGCCGATGGTAGGATTATGCAGCGTGATAGTATAACCCCCAACGGGAGGGGTATGGTCTCAGGGCAGCCGAAGGGGTATGGTCTCAGGGCAGCCGACGTGGATGATGGGGGTAGCAGGAACCACTCAGAGACGGTACGGTGTAGTTCAGGGTCTTTACTGGTGACAATGATAGACCCTCCCGGAGTACTTGCTAGCGAACGGGGCCTGGTCAGTCCTTGAGCAGATGGGATCTCCCCTGGCCAGGCGTAGTTGTAGGCCTCCCAAACTGACTGTACTCTTCTGGCTACCTTGCTAGAAGCTGATGTAAGTAGCCCACGTCCCTGAGTGTACCGTGTGGTGCTCACCCGTATGGCCGGTGACTCGGGGCCTTCTAATGGCTTCCGCTCCACGATGGCGGTGCTGGTCCCACGCGTGTGACCGTGCCTTCGGGCTTCTGGGCCAGAGGACCTGAAATCCCCTGCCTGACGGATTCTGCTGCTGGGTAGGAGTTAGTCCCCACAGCCTCGGACTCCGGGTCCGGAAAGAAGTCTTCTTAGTCAGGGCGAGCTCTGCGGCTGCCAGCCCCTGACTCCTTGTAACTCTGCTGTTTCCTATGCTGCTTCTTGTCTCTACTCCACTTGTCTGACTGTCCCTGCCTCAGCCCCGGGTTTATACAGGGGAAGTTCTTCCCCTCCCAAGACTGGGCAGGAGGTGTGGCATGCACAGGATCCCTGACCAAAGGACCTCCCACCTGCTCTCAGACATAACATTACATTACTGTGGAAAACCAGACCCCTGGGGTGCCACATTCCCCCCTAGTGAAATTTAGTACTCCGGGACTAAACACATTTAGAAAAACATAACAAGGCAAAAACATTAATAATACAATAAGAAAACATATAAAGATGGTTACGGCGTGTCCGCAACCGGGTGCAGTCTCTGAAGAGAGCAAGGTGTCCATTTCACCAACACAGGGAGACGTAACCAGGTAGGGGTCTGTCCTACCCCGAGTCCTTAACAGTCTCTAGTCCATCCTGGGTTACGCTCCAACTATGTACAAGGATTCCCGGTAAATCCACCAAGGATTCCTAAAAATAACTAGAAACACAAAATTATACACAAGCAACAAGACACAGAAAAACATAAATAAAACAATTTATACACTTTAAATCCTCCAGCGTGCGGGTAACTGGCCTCTAGTGGCCCGAGTGGACCTACGGAGCTGACTGTCTGGCCCTGAACTACAGGGTGTAGGAGCTGTCAAGGGTAAACTGGGCAGCTGTCTACCGGCTCTTTGTCTCACTAGGGGTACGGCAGGCTCACTATAAGCAGAGGGTTGATTCTCCTGTTCTGCTTGTGTGGAGTCTTCTGCCTCCTGGACCGGCTGTTCTTCCAGCTCTACCCGTTGCTCCGTAGGTTCTTGGGATGATGGTTGGAGGAAGGTGAGTACGGGTACCACAACTGCACCATTGACTTGAGTCCAAGACTGAGGGAAGTCCCCGAGCACGGTACTAACCATATCTTCCCTTTCTTCCACGGGTCGATGGTCTTCTTGTTCCTCTTCAGGGTTCCTCAGTTGTTCGGGACACTTCTTCAGGTGGTCCCGGGATACAATGGCTGTGGTTTCCCCTCCGTCTTTACTGATGGTACAGACCTTCGGGTTCTCGTGGCTTGAGGGCAGTACGGTGTACGGGTCCTTCTCCCACTGGTCGTCCAACTTGTGGAGCCGTCTCTTCCTCTTCAAGACCTGCTCTCCGGGTACCAGGGGAACAGCGGGAGCATACTGGTTGTAAGTTTTCTCTTGTCTTTCCCTAGCCTGACAGAGACTTCGCTCCACGCTCTCCTGTACTCTCCGGTACTGCTGCTGCCTCTCTGTGTCCCAGTCTGTTTCTGGTGAAGTGTCCTCGGGGGTCAGGACTCCCATTTCCAGGTCAACAGGTAACTTACCAGGTCTTGCCCTCATTAGGTAAGCCGGGGTACAGTTGGTGGAACCTACCGGGATGTGGTTGTATAGGTCCACCAGATCGGGCAACTTTTCAGGCCACAGACTGCGTTCTTCCAGGGGCAACGTTTTTAGAAGATCCATTACCACCTGGTTCATTTTTTCACAAAGTCCATTAGTCTGCGGATGGTAGGGTGTCGTCCTTATCTTCCGGCAGCCATACAGATTGCAGAATTCCTGAAAGACCTCCGCTTCAAAGGCAGGTCCCTGGTCCGTCAGCACTTGGTCCGGGTACCCGTGTGGACGGCAGAAGTGCTGCTGGAAGGCTCTAGCTGCTGTTTGAGCCGTTAAGTCCTTGACGGGGACGACAACCAAGAACCGGGAGTAATGATCCACGATGGTTAACGCGTAGACGTAGCCACTTCTGCTTGGGGTCAGTTTTACATGATCCAAGGCTACCAGTTCCAACGGTTGCCGGGTGACGATGGACTGCAGGGGAGTCTTCTGGCTGGCTCGGTCCTTCCTTCTCAGGTTGCACGGGCCACAATCTCTGCACCACTTCTCGATGGTTCCCCTCATGCCTACCCAGTGGAACCGCTCGCGCAGCAGGAACTCCAGCTTTTTCCACCCAAAGTGTCCAGCTCCGTCGTGGTATGCCTCCATCACCATGGCTGCGTCTCTTCGTGGCACCACTACTTGCCAGAGTAATTCATGCGTCCGGGAGTTAACCATTCTGCGGCACAACTTCCCTTTGTAAAGGAACAGTCGACTCTTCTCTGCCCATAGTTGTTTGGCTTCCTCCGGAGCGTCTGGTTCAAGGCGAGCCTCCGGCCGAGTCAGCATCTCCTTCACCAGTCGGACGGCAGGGTCGCTGTCTTGCGTTTCCGCCCAGTTGTAGTGGGGTAAGGGGTTCAACGTAGCAGCCTGCTTACTCCTTACCCGGTGGGAATACTGAATAGTCCCATGACGGTGGAACGCAGGGAGTTCAACTTCTTCCAGTCCCTCCGGATCTTCTCCTCCGTCCGGCAGGTTGGGCATCCTGGACAGGGCGTCCGCGTTGGTATTGGAGCGTCCTGCCCGGTATTTAATTGTGAACTCGTAGTTGGACAGACGGGCCATCCACCTCTGCTCCAGGGCACCGAGTCTTGCCGTGTCCAGGTGTGTCAGCGGGTTGTTATCCGTGTACACGGTGAACCGGGAAGAAGCGAGGTAATGCTTAAAGCGCTCAGTGATTGCCCATACTACGGCCAGGAACTCTAACTTAAATGAGCTGTAATTCTCGGGGTTCCTTTCGGTGGGTCGCAGTTTTCGGCTGGCGTAGGCGATTACTCGTTCCTTCCCCTGCTGGATCTGGGACAGTACGGCTCCTAGCCCGATGTTACTGGCGTCGGTGTAGAGGATAAAGGGCTGGCTATAATCCGGGTACGCCAGGATTTCGTCCCCCGTGAGGGCCATCTTCAGCTGGCGGAAGGACTCTTCTTCCAGCTCTTCCCATTTGAAGGGCGGCTTCTGGTTCTTGGCCTTCCGGGACTGGCCTATCAGGAGGTCCTGCATAGGTGCTGCCTTTTTGGTGAAACTGGGAATAAACCTTCGGTAGTAGCCTACCAACCCGAGGAACTGCTGCACTTCTTTTACGCTGGAGGGGCTTGGCCATTCCTTAATTGCGGTGATTTTATCAGGGTCGGGAGCCACTCCGTCAGCGCTCACTACGTGTCCCAGGTACTGCACCTTTGGTTTCAGGAGGTGACACTTGGAGGGTTTCACCTTTAGGCCGTAACTCGCCAGAGCCTCGAACACTTCCGCCAGGTGTTTCAGGTGGTCCTCATACGTCTTGGAATATACGATGACATCGTCCAGGTACAACAGGACCGTCTCGAAGTTTCTGTGGCCCAGACAACACTCCATTAGGCGTTGGAAGGTTCCTGGTGCGTTGCAGAGTCCGAACGGCATGCAGGTGAACTCGCTAAGTCCCATCGGGGTGGTGAATGCGGTCTTCTCCCGGTCCGCCTCTGCTACAGGAACCTGCCAGTACCCGCTAGTGAGATCCAAGGTAGAGAAGAAGTTAGCAGATCTTAAAGCAGCCAATGACTCCTCTATCCTTGGTAAGGGGTACGCATCCTTGTGTGTGATACGGTTGATTTTCCGGTAATCTACACACATCCTCATGGTGTTGTCTTTCTTTTTGACTAAAACTAATGGGGCTGCCCAGGGGCTACAACTATCCCGGATTACCCCAGCCTCCTTCATGTCTCTAAGCATCCCCTTGGCGTGTTGGTAATGTGCAGGGGGTACGGGTCGATACCTCTCTTTTATGGGAGGATGATCTCCCGTGGGGATGCGATGTTCTACCCCCTTGACTCGCCCGAAGTCTAACGGGTGTTTACTAAACACTCTCTCATACTCTTGAACCACCCGATAGACTCCTTGTTTCTGATGTGAGGGAGTGGAGTCAGTACCTAGATGTAGTTGCTGACACCAGTCCTCCATGTCTTTCTTAGAGCCGTTACCTTCCTCCGGGTGAGATGGAGGCAAGGGTTCCACAGATTGTATAGAATTTTGATTAGTGATATATAATTTGGCTAGCGTGGCATACCGGGGCAGGTACACTTCCCTCTCCCCGATATTTATTATGCGAACGGGCACCCTCCCATGGCGTACATTGACGACCCCCCGTGCTGTCAAAATGGTGGGCCTACTGTCTGAGTAAACTGGTTCTACCATTGCCTGGTAATCTCTACCTCTCAGACCAATAGCTGCCCGGCACCAAATCATCATTTCACTTTTTGGGGGCATGGCAATAGGAAAAGGGTCACACATTCTTACGCTACCAATCTCACCGCCGGAGAGTTCCACTTGTTGCCGTTGCATCAGTGCCCGGATCTCTTTCTGGAGCACCCGCTGCTCGCCGGAGCTGGCATTCTTGGCAACCTGCTGTAAAAGGAAAATCACCTCTGCAAGACAATTTTCAATTACATTAGTTCCTAGAGTTATTTTTGGGTGACTCTCATGTTTATCAATATCTACAATGATCAGTCCCTGTGCGGCCAGTTCGACTCTACCAATTTTGATGGTCACCTCTTTAAATCCGATCTGTGGCACGGGCTGACCATTGCTGGCGATGATACTCAAGTCGTCGTCGGGGTAGCGGGTAATATCCGAGTCATTCCAGTACTGCTTGAAGAGCACGTACGGGATGGTGGTGACCTGTGACCCGGTGTCCAGTAGGGCACTCATGGGAATGCCATCCAGTACCACAGGCAAGACTGGACGTCCTCCCACATATCTGTCGCGCCAGTTCGATGGGCCTGGTGATCTTTTTCCTGGGGGTTGGCCCTCTACCCCAGGTTGTGCCCGTTTAAAGAACAGTACCTTGCCATATGTCCGGGTTGATTGCAGCGGCGGCAGATGGGTCGTCCGTCCTCACTGTATCGGTCACTGGGTCTTCCTCTGGCCGGTGGGGTCCTCCTTGGTCGACGCCACGGGATGTCCTCCGGTCCGGATGCCAGCTGGATCTTCCCTGGGGTGGAAACCTGTAAAGACTGCACAGTTCGGGTTAGCGCAGCAACGCTCTTAGCTAGCTCTTGGACCTGATGGTGTAGGTCTGGAGCCGGGTCATTATCCAAAGCCTGCGCATCAGCTCCCACAGGCCCTGCTGACAAGGGCGCCGCCTCCTGGTAGTAAGTGGTAGTGGGGCGTCTGTGGGTCACAACGCCACCTGGTGCCGGTTCTCGGAGCACCCGGATGGCTCTGTCCTTGAACTGTGCAAAGTCCAGATGGGGATCCTGTAAGGCCATTGCCCGCAACTGGGTTCGGTGGGCATTGCAATATAAACCCTCTATAAATTGTTCAGTCAACAGCCTGTCCTCGTTTCCCACCCCATCAGGGTCGGTCTGCTTTATGGCCCTCAGGGCCTCTTGTAGGTTTAGTGCATAGTCCCTTATACTCTCATGCGCTCGCTGCTTGCACCCGTAGAATCTAAGCTTAATCTCGGCTGAGGTGCGGGTATCAAAGGTGTCCTTCAGCCGGGTTAGTATCCCTGCGACAGTCTTCCTCCCAGGTGGCCAGGATTTTACTTCCCTTTTGGCTGCCCCTGTTAGTTGGGCCACCAGGATGCTCACTTTTTGCTCTTCTGTGAGGGGGTACACCTGGAAGAGGCTATCCAGCTTTTCTCTAAAGTCATGCAGGGTATGTGACTCCCCTGAGTACTGGGGTAGCCAAGCTGCTCCCGGGATATAGGGCATGGTGAAGGGCATAACTGCAGCAGCGGTAGCGCTGGCGGGGGTTGAGGCAGTGAAGCTCTCCTCCGTATCCGACATCTTCCTCCCCCCTAGTGGACCGTGGCCTACCTTGCGATGATCCTCTTCCGTAGGCCGCGGCTCCGCAGTGGATCGTCAGGGTTGAGGACCTTCCGTCGCGCTCCTGTGACGTCGGCGTCTGCTGGGCTCCTTCCAGGACCTTACGCAACGTCCGGACGTGAGGCGGGGCTTCAGTTCTCGCGCGCTTTCGGAGTCCACGCCCCTCTTCTTCCCGCGCGGCGTCCTCAAGATGGCGTCCAATGGCGGGAAAACTCCACGGATGGCGGGAAGAAGGTCGAAGATGGCGCCGGATGGCGGGAAAACTTCGCGGATGGCGGGAAGAAGGTAGAAGATGGCGCCGGATGGCGGGAAACCTCCACGGATAGCGGGAATCTTCACCACTGGTAAGTTTGAACAGTCTTTGCTTTTCAGGCACGCAGTACCCGGTGGTTGCGGGCACGAAATCCTGCCGACTACGCCAAAGTTGACGCGCCCCTGGGCCTGTGTCGCGCTGCGGTGCGCACGCGGGAGCTTACCCGGAGCCGGATCCGTGGAGGGTTGTAGTCTCGTGGCGGTGACCCGGTCCGTGCCCAGGGAGTCAAACTGGACGGCAGTCTACTAGTAGTAAATAGTTGATGACTACGCCACCCGTTGAGTGCAGCCAGGGAGCTGCTGCTGCGGGGCAGACCGCTGAGGCCGATGGTAGGATTATGCAGCGTGATAGTATAACCCCCAACGGGAGGGGTATGGTCTCAGGGCAGCCGAAGGGGTATGGTCTCAGGGCAGCCGACGTGGATGATGGGGGTAGCAGGAACCACTCAGAGACGGTACGGTGTAGTTCAGGGTCTTTACTGGTGACAATGATAGACCCTCCCGGAGTACTTGCTAGCGAACGGGGCCTGGTCAGTCCTTGAGCAGATGGGATCTCCCCTGGCCAGGCGTAGTTGTAGGCCTCCCAAACTGACTGTACTCTTCTGGCTACCTTGCTAGAAGCTGATGTAAGTAGCCCACGTCCCTGAGTGTACCGTGTGGTGCTCACCCGTATGGCCGGTGACTCGGGGCCTTCTAATGGCTTCCGCTCCACGATGGCGGTGCTGGTCCCACGCGTGTGACCGTGCCTTCGGGCTTCTGGGCCAGAGGACCTGAAATCCCCTGCCTGACGGATTCTGCTGCTGGGTAGGAGTTAGTCCCCACAGCCTCGGACTCCGGGTCCGGAAAGAAGTCTTCTTAGTCAGGGCGAGCTCTGCGGCTGCCAGCCCCTGACTCCTTGTAACTCTGCTGTTTCCTATGCTGCTTCTTGTCTCTACTCCACTTGTCTGACTGTCCCTGCCTCAGCCCCGGGTTTATACAGGGGAAGTTCTTCCCCTCCCAAGACTGGGCAGGAGGTGTGGCATGCACAGGATCCCTGACCAAAGGACCTCCCACCTGCTCTCAGACATAACATTACATTACTGTGGAAAACCAGACCCCTGGGGTGCCACACATGCACATGGGAAAGAAAAACAGCAGTCACCCATACATATTAAATGGGAAACCGTTGGGGAAATCTGACATGGAGAAGGACCTGGGCGTCTTGGTTAATAGCAAATTAAATTGGAGTGCCCAGTGTCAGGCAGCAGCTGCGAAGGCAAATAGAATCATGGCATGCATCAGAAGAGGAATAGGGGCATATGATGAGAACATTGTTCTTTCTCTGTATAAAGCGCTGGTAAGGCCGCACTTAGAATATTGTGCACAGTTCTGGGCTCTGGTGCTCAGGAAAGGCATATTGGAGCTAGAGAGGGTACAAAGGAGGGCGACTAAGGTAATAAAGGGAATGGAGGGACTAGAATACCTAGAGAGGTTGTCAAAATTAGGCCTATTTACATTGGAAAAGAGAAGGTTTAGGGGAGACCTCATAAGCATGTATAAATACATCAGGGGGCAGTACAGAGATCTCTCCCATGACCTATTTATACCAAGGATGGTGACAAAGACGAGGGGGCACACTATGCGTCTGGAGGAAAGGAGGTTCCTGCACCAGCATAGAAGGGGATTCTTTACGGTCAGAGCTGTGAGACTCTGGAACTCTCTGGGAGAGGAAGTGGTGATGTCCAACTCACTTAATGAGTTCAAGAGAGGCCTGGACGCCTTTCTTGAGAACAATAAAATTACATCTTATGCTTAGTGATAGTTAATTAATCCAGGGATTTAATCTGACTGCCTGATTGGTGTCGGGAAGTGAATTTTTCCTCAATGATGTAAATTGGCCTATACCGCATGGTATAGGAATAGCGGAATAGCTGCAGTGCACAAGAAATAGGCTGAACTGGATGGACGCTTGTCTTTTTTCGGCCTTATAAACTATGTAACTATGTAACTTTCCAAGTGATGCTAAAATCCCTTGGAAAGCGCTTGACAACCCGCATGCGGAAATGCATGTGAAGAACGCTTCACATCCGCTTGTCCCTGGCAGGAAAAACGCATGTACAATCCGCATGCGTTTTTTTCTGCCAGGGAGATGCAGAAACGCTCAGGAAAAATCCGGAGAATTTCTGCATTGTGGGCACTTAGCCTTAAAGGGAACCTGTCATGTGAAAAAAATGCTACTAACCTGCAGATATGGGGTTAATCTGCTGGTTAATAGCATTATTAACCTTCCCGGCGCCTGCATTTATCCGAATGCTTTGGGGAGAAAATTAACTTTATTTTGGTTTCTATCACCGCTGTATGTATAGTGAGGGGTGGCTGTAACTGCACCCCGGCACTGTCAGCTCGTTCATCATTAGGGCTGGCTGTCAGTCAGTGCCGACGACACGGTTAAACCCTCAGCTCTCTATACACACAAGGGTGACTGAACCCGAGCCGGCGCTGCCCCGTGACTGAAACCCGAATGCTACCAGAAGGAATAAAGTTAATTTCCTCCCTGCAGTGGTGCTCTAAGTGCTCTAAGTGCCGGAGCCGGGCATGTTCAGAATGCTATTACCTGCAGATTAATCCCATATATGCAGGTTAATAGCATTTTTTTCACATGACAGGTTCCCTTTAAGGCTAAGTGCCCAGAATGCAGAAATTCTCCGGATTTTTCCTGAGCGTTTCTGCATCTCCCTGGCAGAAAAAAACGCATGCGGATTGTACATGTGCCAAAAACAATACAGAAAAATCTTTAAATGAGAAGGTGTGTCCAAACTTTTGGTCTGTACTGTATATATATATATATATATATATATATATATATATATATATATATATATATATCGGTATGTGTGTGTGTATACATATATGTGTGGGTATGTATCAATGTGTGTACAGTCATGGCCAAAAGTATTGAGAATGAGACAAATAGTAATTTTTCCAAAGTTTACTGCTTCATTTTTTGTAATGGCAATTTGCATATACTCCTGAATGTCAAAGAGTGATCAGCTTAACAGCAATTACTGTACTTGCAAAGTCAATATTTGCCCAGAAAATGAACTTTAACCCCCAAAACACATTTCAACATCATTGCAGTCCTGCCTTAAAAGGAGCAGCTAACATCGTTTTAGTGATTGATCTATTAACACAGGTGTGGGTGTTGATGAGGACAAGGCTGGCGATCAATCAGTCATGATTAAGTAAGAATGACATCACTGGATACTTTAAAAGGAGGCTGGTTCTTGGTATCATTGTTTCTCTTCAGTTAACCATGGTTATCTCTAAAGAAACACGTGCAGCCATCATTGCACTGCACAAAAATGGCCTAACAGGGAAGAGTATCGCAGCTACAAAGATTGCTCCTCAGTCAACAATCTATCGCATCATCAAGAACTTCAAGGAGAGAGCTTCCATTGTTGTCAAAAAGGCTCCAGGGCACCCAAGAAAGACCAGCAAGCGCCAGGACCGTATCTTAAAACTGTTTCAGCTGCGGGATCGGACTACTAGCAGTGCCCAGCTTGCTCAGGAATGGCAGCAGGCTGGTGTGAGTGCTTCTGCACGCACTGTGAGGCGGAGACTCTTTGAGCAAGGGCTGGTTTCAAGGAGGGCAGCAAAGAAGCCAATTCTCTCCAAAAAAAACATCAGGGACTGACTGATATTCTGCAAAAGGTACAGGGAGTGGACTGCTGAGGACTGGGGCAAAGTCATTTTCTCTGATGAATCCCCTTTTCGATTGTTTGGGACATCTGGAAAACAGCTTATTCGGAGAAGAAGAGGTGAGCGCTACCACCAGTCTTGTCTCATGCCAACTGTAAAGCATCCTGAAACCATTCATGTGTGGGGTTCCTTCTCAGCTAAGGGAATCGGCTCACTCACAGTCTTGCCTTAAAACACAGCCATGAATAAAGAATGGTACCAGAATGTCCTCCAAGAGCAACTTCTCCCAACCGTCCAAGAGCAGTTTGGCGCCCAACAATGCCTTTTCCAGCATGATGGAGCATCTTGCCATAAAGCAAAGGTGATAACTAAATGGCTCATGGAACAAAACATAGAGATTTTGGGTCCATGGCCTGGAAACTCCCCAGATCTTAATCCCATTGAGAACTTGTGGTCAATCATCAAGAGACGGGTGGACAAACAAAAACCAACAAATTCTGGCAAAATGCAAGCATTGATTATGCAAGAATGGACTGCTATCAGTCAGGATTTGGTCCAAAAGTTGATTGAGAGCATGCCAGGGAGAATTACAGAGGTCTTGAAGAATAAGGGGCAACACTGCAAATATTGACTTGCTGCATTAACTCATTCTAACTGTCAATATAACCTATTGGTACTCATAATATGATTGCAATTATATTTCTGTATGTGATATAAACATCAGACAAACACTAATAAAAACCAGAGGCCAGCAGATCATGTGAAAATATAATTTTGGTGTCATTCTCAATACTTTTGGCCATGACTGTATGTATGAGTGTAATTGTAAAGGATAGGAAAATCAACCAGGCTGTATAAAGGGTTATTAACAAAATAATAACCCATAAATAACCCATAGGATCTGACCACTGGCCCCCAGAGATTCTGAAAACAGGGCTCTGCAGTCTCGTCCTGAATGGAGCAGTTGTGCATAGATGGCCTCTGCTCTATTCATTGTCTATGGAGCTGCTGAGCGCTGCGCTCGGCTATTTCCATCAGTTCCATACACAATGAATAGAGCAGAAGTCAAGCATGCGCCCCTCCAATCCATTCATTGCTGAGCTGCAGAATCCTGTTCTCAGGATTGCTGGAGTCCCGATGGTCAGTCCTCCAACAATCAGTAATTATCCCTTATCACCTTATCAATGGGATTGGGGCTGACTTGATTTATTTGGGGAATAACTCTTTAAGATCAAATGGCCTCTGTTCAGCGTATTCACCATGATACATATGTTGAACAGTTGCATCCTATGGATGCCAAACAGTGGTTGCAACATCCACTGTAAAAAAAAAAGTAAATATTTTAAGTACGGAATTGTGCAATCTACTACAATATTCCATACTTTTATTTGTTGCATATTATCGGATACTAGATGGTATAGATACAGACATATAATTTAATATACTATATACATGGTTGGCTCAGCAGAACCGAATCCTAACGGAGATGTTGCCGGTTGCTCAGAGCCCAAGTCTCCGCGGGTGCCATGGCCAGACTGCCCTCACCATAAGCAGCATGCCGAGTAGCGAGGGGGGCCCAGACATATTTCTTGCACAGGGGCCCCAAGCTGTCAGTGTCCGCCCCTGTCCATATACCTTACATGGACATACGGACAGTATAGGTTAGGATCCTCTACCTGGGACCCTTGTATTGAGCTGCATTTACCTTGCAAGATTATCATGAATAAGTGTTCCTAAGATGCTCAAGAATGAACATGCTACATATTTTAAGCCACTTCCTGGCTTTCGGAGTCAAAAGCAGTTAAAAGAAGTGACAACAGACTGAATATGTGCACAGCAATGTCGTTTTTACAGTGATGTGCATTATGTTCATTCTTTGTAGTGATTTTTAGCAGCTTTCAGGTGGAATCTGCTTGAAAAAGACAACATGTGCATGAACTTTCACACTTTGCGGTTTTGTTGTGTTTTTTTTTTCTGCTCAGATTTGTCACAAAACCAGAAGGATTTTCTAGTACCAGCAAAGTGAATGAGATACCTAAAGTCTCATGCACACATTGCTTATTTTTCCTTGCAGATTTAAATCTGCAGCATGTCAATTCTTTGCAAGCAAAAAACATGTCAAAATACATGTATTTTATGCTGCGTTTTTCTCTGCCGACACATCAGTGTTGGCAGCAGATTTTTCTGAATACTAAACGTGTTCACATAACCTAAGAGTCCTGTATACTGAGCATTCTTCAGATATAAGTGCCGCCTGCATTATTTATGGGTGAATAAAGGACAATGCTGTCTGGTCAGTATAGAAGAAAGACTTCCAGTCTAGTATGAACAGTTAATATTTGCATATCTCCCTTCCCCCCTTGGAGGTCTACATTTACTAAACCAGAGCTGTGGCACCCTGTATAATGGAGTACAGCACCTCCGGGCAGTCGGGAACACAAAGCTTTGCTAGACTCCAAGACAAAATTCATAGGAGACATTTGGCATATTTCCAACATTTGTAAAAGGGAAAAGACTGAAGCATCCATGCCAACTAAAAGAGCTACAGACAATGTGGTTTCATCTTCTGTTCTATTGTTACTGCTGTTTTGGCTCCATGTGAGGTTGTCTTTACTGTAATATCACTCTAATAACATTGTCCATTTTGATTCAGATAAGTGCAAGACATTTACATTCTATTACACTTTTCCTCTGTTTGTTCCACTCCTGGTTTTGGCTTACAAATACTGAGGTAAAAAACTGACCAAATACTCAACGTGTACATGAGGCATAAAAGCGCTGGAGGCAGGGGCGCATGCACACAGACCTGATCTGCCACGATGACCATGGCTAGCGTCACCACCCAGCGCACCCGGCAAGTGCTGGAGCCCCGGGGGGAAGGGACACCGGCAAGCTATAGGGTACATGAGTTAGGGGAGAACCCCCCCTCCTCCTCAAATACTCACCCTTCTCGTTCCCCGCAGCTCCAGTGACGTCAGTGTCTTCTGATTCTGACGTCTCAGGGCAGAGGGCGAAGTGACGTCACTACCGTGCGCCCTCTGCTCTAAGCACTGCAGAGACAGAAGGCGTGCTGAGTCTACCGGACCTGCAGGAAATGGGAGAGGTGAGTATTTGATTTTTTTTATGTTTGCAGCATTATATGGGGCCCATTATATACTGTATGGAGCTTTATATGGGGCCAAAAATACTGTATGCAGCATTATATGGGGCCCATTACATACTGTGTGGTGCAATGTAGGGGGCCCATTTTTCTGTATGGAGCATTTATATGGGCCCATTATATACTGTATGGAGCTTTATATGGGGCCCTTTATATACAGTATGGGGCTTTATACGGGGCCCAGTATACTGTATGCAGCATTATATGGGACCCATTATATACTGTATGGAGCTTTATATGGGGCCGAAAATACTGTATGCAGCACTATATGGGGCCAATTACATACAGTATGGTGCAATATAGGGGGCCCATTACATACTGTATGGTGCAATATAGGGGGCCCATTATTCTGTATGGTGCATTATATGGGTATCATTATATACTGAATGGAGCACTGTGTGAGGCCATTATACCGTATGGAGCACTATAGGGCCCATTATGCTGTATGGTGCACTATATAGGGCTCATTATACTGTATGGAGCAATAGTACTGTGGTTTTTATTAATGATCAGTATTGTATTATTCGGTCAATATGAGGTGGTAGTATATGATCTGGTTTTAGTGTGGCAGTATTTGTTCCTTGTATGTGGTATTATTGGGTCACTATGTGGTGGTAATACCTGGTCTGGTCATGGTGTGACGTTATTATTCGATCACTATATGGAGCTAATATGTGGTCTGGTCATGGTGTGGCGGTATTTGTTCCTTGTATGTGGTATTATTCGGTCACTGTGGTGTGGTGGTAAAATGTAGTCTTGTCATGGTGTGATGGTATTTGTTCCTTGTATGTGGTATTATTCAGTCACTATGTGGTGGTAATATGTAGTCTGGTCATGGTGTGGCGGTATTTATCCCTTGTATGTGGTATTATTGGTCTTGGTATAGTGGATTGTGTTGTGTATGGCGGTCATTTGTTCTCTCTGATATCAATAAAGGGAAGATTCTTGATTTCCAATAGAGATTAAATACTTGGAAGTTTAACCCCTCTCTGTCCTGTGACTATTACACAGTAGCAAATATGCACTTACAGGTGTTCTATGGTAAAAACAAGTAATCACATATCCTAAGGCCATGTCCACACATTCAGTATTTGGTCAGTATTTCACATCTGTATTTGTAAGCCAAAATCAGGAGTGGGTGATAAATGCAGAAGTGGTGACGAGTTTCTATTATACAGTACAGACCAAAAGTTTGGACACACCTTCTCATTTAAAGATTTTTCTGTATTTTCATGGCTTTGAAAATTGTACATTCATACTGAAGGCATCAAAACTATGAATTAACACATGTGGAATTATATACTTAACAAAAAAGTGTGAAACAACTGAAAATATGTCTTATATTCTAGGTTCTTCAAAGTAGCCACCTTTTGCTTTGATGACTGGTTTGCACACTCGTGGCATTCTCTTGATGAGCTTCAAGAGGTAGTCACCGGAAATGGTTTTCACTTCACAGGTGTGCCCTGTCAGGTTTAATATGTGGGATTTCTTGCCTTATAAAAGGGGTTGGGACCATCAGTTGTGTTGTGCAGAAGTCTGGTGGATACACAGCTGATAGTCCTACTGAATAGACTGGTAGAATTTGTAATATGGCAAGAATAAAGCAGCTAAGTAAAGAAAAACGAGTGGCCATCATTACTTTAAGAAATGAAGGTCAGTCAGCCCGAAAAATTGGGCAAACTTTGAAAGTGTCCCCAAGTGCAGTTGCAAAAACCATCAAGCGCTACAAAGAAACTGGCTCACATGAGGACAGGAAAGGAAGACCAAGAGTCACCTCTGCTTCTGAGGATAAGTTTATCCGAGTCACCAGCCTCAGAAATCGCAGGTTAACAGCAGCTCAGATTAGAGACCAGGTCAATGCCACACAGAGTTCTAGCAGCAGACACATCTCTTCAACAACTGTTAAGAGGAGACTTTGTGCAGCAGGCCTTCATGGTAAAATAGCTGCTAGGGAACCACTGCTAAGGACAGGCAACAAGCAGAAGAGAGTTGTTTGGGCTAAAGAACACAAGGAATGGACATTAGACCAGTGGAAATCTGTGCTTTGGTCTGATGAGTCCAAATTTGAGATCTTTGGTTCCAACCACCGTGTCTTTGTGCGACGCAGAAAAGGTGAACGGATGGACTCTACATGCCTGGTTCCGACCGTGAAGCATGGAGGAGGAGGTGTGATGGTGTGGGGGTGCTTTGCTGGTGACACTGTTGGGGATTTATTCAAAATTGAAGGCATACAGAACCAGCAAGGCTACCACAGCATATTGCAGCGGCATGCTATTCCATCCGGTTTGCGTTTAGTTGGACCATCATTTATTTTTCAACAGGACAATGACCCCAAACACACCTCCAGGCTGTGTAAGGGCTATTTGACCAAGAAGGAGAGTGATGGGGTGCTACGCCAGATGACCTGGCCTCCACAGTCACCAGACCTGAACCCAATCGAGATGGTTTGGGGTGAGCTGGACCGCAGAGTGAAGGCAAAAGGGCCAACAAGTGCTAAGCATCTCTGGGAACTCCTTCAAGATTGTTGGAAGACCATTTCCGGTGACTACCTCTTGAAGCTCAAGAGAATGCCAAGAGTGTGCAAAGCAGTCATCAATGCAAAAGGTGGCTACTTTGAAGAACCTAGAATATAAGACATATTTTCAGTTGTTTCACACTTTTTTGTTAACTATATAATTCCACATGTGTTAATTCATAGTTTTGATGCCTTCAGTGTGAATGTAAAATGTTCAGTCATGAAAATACAGAAAAATCTTTAAATGAGAAGGTGTGTCCAAACTTTTGGTCTGTACTGTACTTTTCCTCTGATTGTTCCACTCCTGGTTTTGGCTTACAAATACTGATGTAAAATACTGACCACATACTGAACATGTGAACGAGGCCAATGGATAAGTGATAAGTTATTGATTGGTGGGAGTCTGACTGCTGGGACCATTTAAAAATGGGGATAAAAGTTCCACATTCTTCCGATCGGTGCAGTTTCCAATGCTCGGATTCCACCGATCAATAAGTTATCACCTACCTAACCTGTGAATCGGTGATAACTTGTTTTCATCAAAGAACTCCTTTAATGCAAACTACAGTAATTGTACATCCCAGTTATAGTGGTGCACAGTAGATGTCCAGGAGCCGCCTGTGATTTACAGTCGTCACGCCACTATAACGGGGATAATGGCTAACAGGTATTTTCATATAGCTGTAGGGTGGGCCCCTCGGGTCAATTACCCCTGTGGGCCCCAGACACCCCAGTCTGACCCTGGTTGTTGTGTAAGATTTCATACTAGATGCCACTGTGTGGAAAAGCATAGCCTGCTGCGCTCCTCTATACAGCCAAGAAGGTAAGACCACATTATAGGTCTCCGAGCAGAAGGTCACTTGGTGAAAGACGGTCTATAGCTCAGTAAGGGTATGTTCACACAACATTTTTTTTCATATTTTTTCTTTTAGAACAGGTCTGCTCCAAAAGACAGCTGAAAAATTGCTCAGAAGATGGTTGAGTTTCTATTCACCTCTATTATAAAACAACTTGCTGTTCACACGTTCAGGCTTTTAAGTATCTTTTAGCCACTTCAGGTTTTCAAAAACCCCAAGAGGTTAAAAGAAGTGAGTGACCATTCTCCAGGCGTTGTACACTAATGAAGCATCTTCAAACTTTAGAACAGAAACCAGTGTGGAGGCTAAAAAGACCACAGATGTCTGGGCGACCTTTTGAGTGTTTTATGTTTTTTTGCCTCAAAAACAGCACTTATTTTATTCATTAATTTATGTGTTTAATAAAAACGTTTGAGTTCACCCCCCAAAACAGAGCTAAAAATAAGGGTTACAGAAACTAACAAAACAGTTACTGGATAAAAAAAAACCCTCCATCATTTTCCAACCTGGTTCCGACTTTACAACCCAGTCATTACCAGACAACCTGGTCCCCACTTTACAACCCAGTCCCTACCGGACAACCTGGCCCCCACTTTACAACCCAGTCCCTACCAGACAACCTGGCCCCCACTTTACAACCCAGTCCCTACCGGACAACCTGGGCCCCACTTTACAACCCAGTCCCTACCAGACAACCCAGTCCCTACCAGACAACCTGGTCCCCACTTTACAACCCAGTCCCTACCAGACAACCTGGCCCCCACTTTACAACCCAGTCCCTACCAGACAACCTGGTCCCCACTTTACAACCCAGTCCCTACCAGACAACCCAGTCCCTACCAGACAACCTGGCCCCCACTTTACAACCCAGTCCCTACCAGACAACCTGGGCCCCACTTTACAACCCAGTCCCTACCAGACAACCTGGGCCCCACTTTACAACCCAGTCCCTACCAGACAACCTGGGCCCCACTTTACAACCCAGTCCCTACCAGACAACCTGGGCCCCACTTTACAACCCAGTCCCTACCAGACAACCTGGGCCCCACTTTACAACCCAGTCCCTACCAGACAACCCAGTCCCTACCAGACAACCTGGTCCCCACTTTACAACCCAGTCCCTACCAGACAACCTGGCCCCCACTTTACAACCCAGTCCCTACCAGACAACCTGGTCCCCACTTTACAACCCAGTCCCTACCAGACAACCCAGTCCCTACCAGACAACCTGGCCCCCACTTTACAACCCAGTCCCTACCAGACAACCTGGGCCCCACTTTACAACCCAGTCCCTACCAGACAACCTGGGCCCCACTTTACAACCCAGTCCCTACCAGACAACCTGGGCCCCACTTTACAACCCAGTCCCTACCAGACAACCTGGGCCCCACTTTACAACCCAGTCCCTACCAGACAACCTGGTCCCCACTTTACAACCCAGTCATTACCAGACAACCTGGTCCCCACTTTACAACCCAGTCCCTACCAGACAACCTGGGCCCCACTTTACAACCCAGTCATTACCAGACAACCTGGTCCCCACTTTACAACCCAGTCCCTACCAGACAACCTGGCCCCCACTTTACAACCCAGTCCCTACCAGACAACCTGGGCCCCACTTTACAACTCAGTCCCTACCAGACAACCTGGGCCCCACTTTACAACCCAGTGCCTACCAGACAACCTGGGCCCCACTTTACAACCCAGTCCCTACCAGACAACCTGGGCCCCACTTTGCAACCCAGTCCCTACCAGACAACCTGGGCCCCACTTTACAACCCAGTCCCTACCAGACAACCTGGGCCCCACTTTACAACCCAGTCCCTACCAGACAACCTGGTCCCCACTTTACAACCCAGTCATTACCAGACAACCTGGTCCCCACTTTACAACCCAGTCCCTACCAGACAACCTGGTCCCCACTTTACAACCCAGTCATTACCAGACAACCTGGTCCCCACTTTACAACCCAGTCCCTACCAGACAACCTGGGCCCCACTTTACAACCCAGTGCCTACCAGACAACCTGGGCCCCACTTTACAACCCAGTCCCTACCAGACAACCTGGGCCCCACTTTACAACCCAGTCCCTACCAGACAACCTGGGCCCCACTTTACAACCCAGTCATTACCAGACAACCTGGGCCCCACTTTACAACCCAGTCCCTACCAGACAACCTGGGCCCCACTTTACAACCCAGTGCCTACCAGACAACCTGGGCCCCACTTTACAACCCAGTCCCTACCAGACAACCTGGGCCCCACTTTACAACCCAGTCCCTACCAGACAACCTGGGCCCCACTTTACAACCCAGTCATTACCAGACAACCTGGGCCCCACTTTACAACCCAGTCCCTACCAGACAACCTGGGCCCCACTTTACAACCCAGCCCCTACCAGACAACCTGGGCCCCACTTTACAACCCAGTCCCTACCAGACAACCTGGGCCCCACTTTACAACCCAGTCCCTACCAGACAACCTGGGCCCCACTTTACAACCCAGTCCCTACCAGACAACCTGGGCCCCACTTTACAACCCAGTCCCTACCAGACAACCTGGGCCCCACTTTACAACCCAGTCCCTACCAGACAACCTGGTCCCCACTTTACAACCCAGTCATTACCAGACAACCTGGTCCCCACTTTACAACCCAGTCCCTACCAGACAACCTGGTCCCCACTTTACAACCCAGTCATTACCAAACAACCTGGTCCCCACTTTACAACCCAGTCCCTACCAGACAACCTGGTCCCCACTTTACAACCCAGTCCCTACCAGACAACCTGGGCCCCACTTTACAACCCAGTCCCTACCAGACAACCTGGGCCCCACTTTACAACCCAGTCATTACCAGACAACCTGGGCCCCACTTTACAACCCAGTCCCTACCAGACAACCTGGGCCCCACTTTACAACCCAGTCCCTACCAGACAACCTGGGCCCCACTGGACACACTATAGGGCACATTCCCTATTGCATTGGACAAGGGGCTGTTTGGGACTCGCAGCCCCATTCTCTTCTGCACGGGGTTTCTCCCTCCTCCCACAGATCACACTGACTGCATATCTAATGGCAGCAAAGCTTCTGACAGGTGAGCGCCACAATTGTGTAGCCGCCTATGAGCCGCAGCTTGTGACTGCCCGGAGAGCTGCCTGCCTCTGCTATGGACACAGTCACACCCATCATCCTCGTCTACTACTGTACCGACATTCCAAACCGGTGACTCCTCCACACTACAACTCCCGGCGTTCTGTGCGCGCTGGTTTCAGGGCGTGTCTGCGCCTGCGCTCTGCAGCAGCCGGAGCAGCTTGCTCTTGCAGAGTGTATCGGTTGGTGGGTGCTGGCGGCTTCCTGACTGAGGTCTGAGGTGCTGGGAACGTTACACCGGGTAAGACGCTGCTGCCGCTGTTATGTACATGACGTGTGCTTTACGGTTGTGACCAGAGGGTGGTTTACGGCAGTGGCAGAATGAGCTGCAGCCGGGGGGAACTTGTCCCCAACTTCGGGAGTGTGTCAGGAAGTGTGCGGCGGTGACACAGCCCTGATCGCACCTGGACTCACAGCTGCGGGCTGGTAGTGGCAACCTGTGCGGCACCTGTCAGGCTACTGCTCTCTGGTGTCAGCCTGTGGGGTGAAGACTGGGCGTGTGTGTGAATAGTGCTGGTCCTGCTCCAGGGTTGACAGCTGGCCACATGTAGGTGCTCTGTCCGGCTTCTTATCAGTACAGGTGGGGGGACCAGAGCACGGGCGCACAGGTGGTGGTGGTGGGGGGCACCAGGGCACGGCGCACAGGTGGTGTGTGAGGGGGGGCAGTGCACAGGTGGTGGTGTTGGGGGGCGCCAGAGCACGGGCGCACAGGTGGTGTGTGAGGGGGGGACCAGGGCACGGGCGCACAGGTGGTGTGTGAGGGGGAGACCAGGGCACGGGCGCACAGGTGGTGTGTGAGGGGGAGACCAGGGCACGGGCGCACAGGTGGTGTGTGAGGGGGGGACCAGGGCACGGGCGCACAGGTGGTGTGTGAGGGGGAGACCAGGGCACGGGCGCACAGGTGGTGTGTGAGGGGGGGACCAGGGCACGGGCGCACAGGTGGTGTGTGAGGGGGGGACCAGGGCACGGGCGCACAGGTGGTGTGTGAGGGGGGGACCAGAGCACGGGCGCACAGGTGGTGTGTGAGGGGGAGACCAGGGCACGGGCGCACAGGTGGTGTGTGAGGGGGAGACCAGGGCACGGGCGCACAGGTGGTGTGTGAGGGGGAGACCAGGGCACGGGCGCACAGGTGGTGTGTGAGGGGGAGACCAGGGCACGGGCGCACAGGTGGTGTGTGAGGGGGGGACCAGGGCACGGGCGCACAGGTGGTGTGTGAGGGGGGGACCAGGGCACGGGCGCACAGGTGGTGTGTGAGGGGGGGACCAGGGCACGGGCGCACAGGTGGTGTGTGAGGGGGGGGACCAGGGCACGGGCGCACAGGTGGTGTGTGAGGGGGGGACCAGGGCACGGGCGCACAGGTGGTGTGTGAGGGGGGGACCAGGGCACGGGCGCACAGGTGGTGTGTGAGGGGGGGGGACCAGGGCACGGGCGCACAGGTGGTGGTGGTGGGGGGGGTGCCAGGGCACGGTCGCACAGGTGGTGGTGGGGGGGCGGGCGCCAGGACATGGGCGCACAGGTGTGGGGGCCAGGGTATGGGTCAGTGCCCCTTTGACTTGGAAAACCTGGATTAGTATTTTTTCCGCTCGGAGCTATGTTACATATGCACCATCCATCTAACCTGACAGTAACACTTGTACCTATTACATAGTGATATAACCTATGGGGTGGAGAGCCCCTGTGCACAGCCTGTGTGCCTGTATTGTAGGTGTGCCGTAGATCAGCTGTACACCCGGCCGACCTGTATTCTCATGCATTCATTGCCATGTGTGATTACTACCAGTACATATGTGCTGCTCCATGTCATTCCAGAAAATGCACTGCTGCCACATGGGAAATACAGGTCCCGGAGACCATGGCAAGTTTTTAGGACCAGCAGATTTGCCCCAATATATGTACATATTAGTACTGACTATTGATGGGTGGGGAAAATAAAGGCAATGGAGCTGTTGCCGCCGGTGTGCAGGGAATAGGACATGGAGTATTCTACAATTCCTCCATTACCTTATTAGATATTGATATTCTGTTACAGAGAGAACAGTTTTAGGCTACGTTCCCACTATCCGGCTATTGCAGCGCTTTGGACGCAGCGTATTTTCACTTCCTCCAAAACGCTGCCTTCTAGTCACGCAGTTAATCTGCATGTATTCACTGAACCATGCGGAGTTACTGCATCTAATATTCTATTGTGGAAATTTTTGTAGCAAAATTTCAACAGAAATTGACATGCTCGGTGAGTTTATGCAGCGTCAGATAGAAGCACAGTGGGCATGGGATTTCTATAAATCCATCCACTATGCTTGTAATGTGGAAAGCAGCGTTTTGGACAGAGCGCAGGTGAGCTGCATCCAAAACGCTGCAATTCCTGATCGTGGGAACGTACACTTACAATCTTGGTCCTTGCAATAATCAGGATTACATTTTAGGCAAAACTTCAGGCTAATATTTTGGATAATGAACAAGATCCAGACTCTTAGCAGCATGGTCACAATCGGTGGAAGGAATGGGGGATTATCTTGAACCCTAGGTCCCTGTGAGCAGTGATGGTCCTTGTGGTCACCAGGCAGATATGAGCCTTCTGTCTGTAGTTGGGATGAAACTTCTTACAGCATGGTTGCTGCTCTGAACACCACATTTTGTACTATTTTGAGTTCAGTATATTATATTGCTCGTTTTGAAGTGTTAAAAAAAGTTTAGCCTAGAATGTCAGGGCGCTATGCTCCAGTTTGTGTCCATTTTATGTATTGAATTGTATTAGTGCTGGTAGCTATCATAATGAAAAGTAAGGCGAGATGCACGCCTCCGTGTGAGTGTTCCATCCCAAAGAAGTCAATTGTTTTTTGTTTTTAAAACACTCTCCTCCCCAATGTCTTCCTAGTAGCATCCATTTATTTCTCATCCCTTTTTTCACCCTGAAGCAGGTAGACTATCTAGACTTTTTTATCCATTGTATCAGTTAAAAATGGATGAGACCAGGATGGCACTCCAAAGTACAAAGTCACAGATTCCCCCCCCCCCCCCCATAAACTTTAAGGCCACGTTCACACGTTTAGTATTTTTAAGCCATTATCAGGAGTGGGTGATAAATGCAGAATTGGTGACTTGTTTCTATTATACCTTTTCTCTGATTGTTCCTCACCTGGTTTTGGTTCCCTCTCCTGAGAACGAATACTGACCAAATACTGAAAGTGGGGCCGTGGCCTTACACTTTTCCTCTGATTGTCCCACTCCTGGTTTTGGCTTACAAATACTGATGTAAAATACTGACCAAATACTGAATGTATGCACTTGGCCTATTGGCAATGTCTGATCCGCAAAGTGGATGAGAATAGGACACAAGACCAGAGACATGGACCTGTCTTTAAAATTGTGTATGGATCAAAATACCAGATAGCACTAGGAGGTGTCACCCGGTGTGGCTGGAGTGACTCCATGCTCCCTTCCTGCGGGTGCTATGCCCAGACTATTGCAGTGGCATCTAGTGTGTGCCGCCTATTGAAATGCATTGAAGGGGTATTCTGAGTAGCGAATATGGACATCTTAGAGGGGGGTTACTGAAGCCTGACACAAAGCAATTAGATTGTCTGCTTGACACTGTAATTAAAGAAGGTGCATTTAGTTTCTGACATGCCTGTGACATGATTTTTGCAGCAAATCAAGCATCACCATCTAGAAGTTTGAGTCGGGGCTCATATAGCAAAAATCACCATGTAGACCCCAGTGTAAGGCTGTAGTAATAGCAGTCGGTGTTCTTGCATACTATCTCTGTGCATTATCCATCTGATCATTTTGGCAACATCTTAACAGGACAGCACCCACAGTCACCCCTAATACACTGTAATCAAGCCAGTGTAGACAGAGAATTGCTGACTGCTTGTTGCTTGGCTGATTATTAGGTTTATGGTCGGCTTTTAACAAGAGGTGTTGACGATTGAAGCCACTCCTGTCATGGCTGACTGGCAATAAAGCTTTTTCACACCAGCATATTCTGCAAAGTGTATATGTAACAGAAGATGATGTCTTTTTCGCTGCTTCCACTTCTAATATATTGTCTTTTACAGTTTATCCATTAATTCATTATTTCTTCTAATAGTAAAAGTAAGTTGAGCCCTTAAACTTGCTGGAGAGACATTTAAAGGAAAAACATATCAGTAAAACCATTTCTTCCAAGTTTATGATCATATACAGTTATGGCCGTTTTGGCACCCTTGAAATTGTTCCAGAAAATTAAGTATTTCTTCCAGAAAATTATTGTATTACACATGTTTATTTCCTTTGTGTGTAGTGGAACAACACAAAAAAGAGGAAAAAAAGGCAAATTGGATATAATTACACAAAAAAAAACAATGTGCCAGACAAAATTGTTGGCACCTTTCCAAAATTAAGGGTAAACAACTTTGTTTTAAGCATGTGATGCTCTTTCAAACTCGCCTGTGGCAAGTAACAGGTGTGGGCAATATAAAAATCACACCTGAAACTAGATAAAAAGGAGAGAAGTTGACTCAGTCTTTGCATTTTTTGTCTGTGTGCCACACTATGCATGGAGAACAGAAAGAGAAGTGTCTGAGGACTTGAGAACCAAAATTATTGAAAAATATCTACAGTCTCAAGGTTACAAGTCCATCTCCAAAGATCTTGATGTTCCTTTTCCATGGTGCGCAACATAATCAAGAAGTTTACAACCCATGGCACTGTAGCTAATCTCCCTGGATGTGGACGGCAGAGAAAAATTGAAGAAAGGTTACAATGCAGAATAGTCTGGAAGGTGGATAAGCAGCTCCAATCAAGTGCCAAAGAAATTCAAGCTGTCCTGCAGGCTTAGGGTGCATCAGTGTCAGCGTGAACTATCCATCGACATTTGAATGAAATGAAACGCTATGGCAGGAAACCCAGGAGGACCTCACTGCTGATATAGAGACTTAAAAAAGCTAGATTGCAGTTTGCCAAAATCCTTCTGGAAAAGCGTCTTGTGGACCGATGAGACCGAGATGGAGCTTTTTGGTAAAGCACATCATTCTGCTGTTTACCGAAAATGCAACGAGGCCTACAAAGAAAAGAGCACAGTACCTACAGTCAAACATGGTGGTGGTTCAAAGATGTTTTGGGTTTGTTTTGCTGCCTCTGGCACTGGGTGCCTTGAGTATGTGCAAGGTATCATGAAATAAAGATTACCAAAGGATTTTGGGTCTCAATGTAGTGCCCAGTGTCAGAAAGCTGGGTTTGCCTCCTAGGTCTTGGGTCTTCCAGCAGTACAAAGACCCCAAACATACTTCAAGAAGCACCCAGAAATGGATGGCAACAAAGCGCTGGAGAGTTCTGAAGAGGCAGTCAACGAGTCCGGACCTAAATCCCATTGAACACCTTTGCAGAGATCTTAAAATTGCTGTTGGAAGAAGGCACCATTCAAATACACTGCTCAATAAAATAAAGTGAACACTCAAATAACACATCCTAGATCTGAATGAATGAAATATTCTCATTGAATACTTTGTTCTGTACAAAGTTGAATGTGCTGACTACAAAATCACACACAAATCATCAATGGAAATCAAATTTATTAACCATTGGAGGCCTGGATTTGGAGTCACCCCCAAAATTAAAGTGGAAAAACACTACAGGCTGATCCAACTTTGATGTAATGTCCTTTAAAACAAGTCAAAATGAGGCTCAGTATTGTGTGTGGCCTCCACGTGCCTGTACGACCTCCCTACAACGCCTGGGCATGCTCCTGATGAGGTTGCGGATGGTCTCCTGTGGGATCTCCTCCCAGACCTGGACTAAAGCATCCGCTAACTCCTGGACAGTCTGTGGTGCAACGTGACGTTGGTGGATGGAGCGAGACATGATGTCCCAGATGTGCTCAATCGGATTCCGGTCTGGGGAACGGGCGGGCCAGTCCATAGCTTCAATGCCTTCATCTTGCAGGAACTGCTGAGACACTCCAGCCACATGAGGTCTGGCATTGTCCTGCATTAGGAGGAACCCAGGGCCAACCACACCAGCATATTGTCTCACAAGGGGTCTGAGGATCTCATCTCGGTACCTAATGGCAGTCAGGCTACCTCTGGCGAGCACATGGAGGGCTGTGCGGCCCTCCAAAGAAATACCACCCCACACCATTACTGACCCACTGACAAACCGGTCATGCTGAAGGATGTTGCAGATCACTCTCCACGGCGTCTCCAGACTCTGTCACGTCTATCACATGTGCTCAGTGTGAACCTGCTTTCATCTGTGAAGAGCACAGGGCGCCAGTGGCGACTTTGCCAATCCTGGTGTTCTGTGGCAAATGCCAAGCGTCCTTCATGGTGTTGGGCTGTGAGCACAACCCCCATCTGTGGACGTCGGGCCCTCATACCACCCTCATGGAGTCGGTTTCTAACAGTTTGTGCAGACACATGCACATTTGTGGCCTGCTGGAGGTCATTTTGCAGGGCTCTGGCTGTGCTCCTCCTGTTCCTCCTTGCACAAAGGCAGAGGTAGCGGTCCTGCTGCTGGGTTGATGCCCTCCTACGGCCCCCTCCACGTCTCCTGGCCTATCTCCTGGTTTCGCCTCCAGCCTCTGGACACTACACTGTCAGACACAGCAAACCATCTTGCCACAGCTCGAAATGATGTGCTATCCTGGATGAGCTGCACTACCTGAGCAACTTCTGTGGGTTGTAGAGTCCGTCTCATTCTACCGCGAGTGTGAAAGCACAACCAACATTCAAAAGTGACCAAAACATCAGCCAGAAAGCATTGGTACTGAGATGTGGTCTGTGGTCCCCACCTGCAGAACCACTCCTTTATTGAGTATGTCTTGATAATTGCCAATAATTTCCATCTATTGTCTATTCCATTTGAACAACTGCATGTGAAATTGTCAATCAGTGTTGCTTCCTAAGTGGACAGTTTGATTTCACAGAAGTTTGATTTACTTAGTGTTGCCTTTATTTTTTTGAGCAGTGTATGAGAGACCTGGAGCCTTTTACAAAAGAAGAATAATCCAAAATTCCAGTTGAGAGGTGTAAGAAGCTTGTTGATTGTTATAGAAAGTGAATGATTGCAGTTATTCTAAAGGATTTGCAACCAAATATTGAGTTGAGGGGGTGCCAACAATTTTGTTCAGTCCATTTTTGGGGTTTTGCGAGAAATTATGTCCAATTTGCCTTTTTTTTTCTCTCTTGTGGGTATTGGAAAAAAACACACAGAAAATAAACATATTGCAATAATTTTCTGGGAGAAATACTCAATTTTCTGGCAAATTTCAAGGGTACCAACAGTTTCGGCCGTTAATGTATAAAGCTGATGACATAAGAGAAATAGAATGACTAATCCTCATACTTCTCTTCTGTAAATTCGGCTTGTACAAGATTGGGGCAGCACGGTGTTTGTGTGGGTTTCCTCCGGGTACTCTGGTTTCCTCCCACATTTCAGACATACTGATAGGGAATTAAGATTGTGAGCCCCAGTGGGGACAGTGATGCTTGTCTGTAAAGCGCTGTGAATATGATGGCACTATATAAGCAAAGCATAATAAATCAAATAATACAAGATGCCACAGGGAGCGCCAGACTGGAGGTGCAGACAAACTGCATATCTACTCTACAAAAAACAAGACGTGTCTGTCATGGGTACAAGGCAGCAAGAGTGTGCATAAAATGCTTAAATGAGCAGCTTTTTAAGAATCGACCATGGGCAACTTTTTTTTTGTCTAGCTTTTTTTGTGGTTTTTGCCTATCCTTCATATGTGCCTAATTTTTCTTTTGATTTTTGTGTTGGCATATATATAATATATATACAGTACAGACCAAAAGTTTGGACACGCCTTCTCATTTAAAGATTTTTCTGTATTTTCATGACTATGAAAATTGTACATTCATACTGAAGGCATCAAAACTATGAATTAACACATGTGGATTTATATACTTAACAAAAAAGTGTGAAACAACTGAAAATATGTCTTATATTCTAGGTTCTTCAAAGTAGCCACCTTTTGCTTTGATGGCTGCTTTGCACACTCTTGGCATTCTCTTGATGAGCTTCAAGAGGTAGTCACCGGAAATGGTCTTCCAACAATCTTGAAGGAGTTCCCAGAGATGCTTAGCACTTGTTGGCCCTTTTGCCTTCACTATGCGGTCCAGCTCACCCCAAACTATCTCGATTGGGTTCAGGTCTGGTGACTATGGAGGCCAGGTCATCTGGCGTAGCACCCTATCACTATGTTAATTCATAGTTTTGATGTCTTCAGTGTGAATGTATAATTTTCATAGTCATGAAAATACAGAAAAATCTTTAAATGAGAAGGTGTGTCCAAACTTTTGGTCTGTAATGTGTGTGTGTGTATATATATATATAAATAAATAATAATATTTTGTATGTTTGGCGTTATGGTTTGGGATTTCCAAATGTTTTTCGGCCTATTCATCGATTGTGACTTTTTAAAAAGCTGCATAATTTTTCAGCAGATATGCTCCAATCCCCCACGCCCCCAACCCCTTGGAGTGATTTCATGTGTACCAATGAGTTTGTCACAAATTTTGCACCATTTTAGTGGAACATCCAACTTTTTTGGGGCTAAAAATGTTAAAGACCAAAATAAAGAATATGTTTGTGTTTGCACAAAATTCATAAACTGAGTTTGTCATTTAGATTAATTTGCCACAAAAAAGTCAACTAACACAACAACAAAAAAGTAGAAATGATGAAACGGTCCCTTCCTCTCTGTTGGACTTGACCCATTGCATTTGACTTTTTAAACATACACTATACATCTCTATACTGTGCCTGGCATTGGACTGAACATTTGACTGCTCGGCCCTCCCTGAACTCTCCTGATGATGCTGATTGAGATCATTTTGATGGGTGTTCACCCTGTGCTCCTCTAGTCTGAGAATGAGGAAGGACTTTATCCTGCCCTGATGATGTAAATACAAAATGTACTTGTTAATTGCTAGTAAGCCAGTAGTATGGATCCTTCTCTGCGGCTGTAAATATTTTACAGGTCTCTTGGTAGTGGGGGCTAGAAATCAGCCCATAGCCCCCCAAGCATTGCAGGCACTTCTGCTATTTGCCTGAAATCAACTGCCAGGTATTTTCTCGCAGCACGCCACTTTTACCTCTGAAATGATTGTGGGGCCATTGAGAAGCTAATTGTACCTTATCTCTTGATAAGCTGTGAAATGACACAGACTGCGCACTATTTCTTGTTATTGCCTATACATTTGCTATGGCATCATGCCACGTCCCTCTGCATGTGCGCAGTACGGTCCGTTCTGGGCTGTTCTGATTTGTGAGTCACTGTGAGGAAATTCTTAGCAGTTATTTGTTTCTGATCCTAATTAACTAGTGACCTCACCCTACTGTTTTGGAATTTTTCAGCCCCTTTGATGAGATTTTCTCAGTGCTGTTTGTTGATATAGCTCGGTGCCATCGGGGCACGCAGCTGCAGGATCAGCCACAGAACCGTCTTCTCATATTCCTGTCTTGGGGTGTAATTCTTTATATTGGGGGGATATAAGTCCCAGAAGCCAGGAACTTGCTCCTGAATGCTACGTTTTTGGGTTGTCTTCTATCCTATATATAATTTTGGAATCTAGATTTGGAAAATTATATGGAGGGAAAAAATGAAGCAAAAAAATAGATTGCCATTGACGAAACCCATCAGCCATTCTGGAGGAACTGGTTTAGCTCTGAGGCTGCTTCCTATGTTCACGGTGTACACGTAATGGACTTGTGTATGTCAGTCTTTTTTCCCATTGGCCAATGACAACAGTTTGTAGAATCCTTTTGTGATCCTTTTTACTTTCTAAGTCTGTTGTATGCCTATAACATGAGACGCTCTGCGCCTTGTGTTCTGTGACCTAGAAAGTATAAAGTCTTGTAAAGATCTTTTATTTTTTGAAAAGAACTTGAAGCTCTTGGAAGTAAATGCACAGGTGCTCGATGCTCTGGGAGCCCTATTTATGAGGGGGGACAGGTTTTGTGCTTTTGTCTTCTTATAATAAAGGGATTTATGCTTTGTGTGGATTCTGAAAAAAAAAGGTTAATATGACAAGAATTAAGAGTATTCCAGTCTACAAAAATCTATGCCCTGGATGGGTGACAGTTGTGTTCCATGCATTACTCTGCGGATTTCACCCATGCTACTTTAAAAAGGGGTAAAATCTCTGGTAAAAATCCGCACTGCAGGTCAATGTCTCTGGGAAATGACAGCCGCATGTGGATGAAGTTTCTAAAGTGTTCTACAAGACGTGAGCAAGCCTTTAGATATGCGGGGTTTTGATTTAACGTATCACTGACCAGCATCGGACCCTTACCATTACACCTTCACATTGTCAGATGTACTCATACTGTTCACTTTTTATAGAACAGAAGAAAATGTATGGAGAAAACTTTGGCTGAATAATCTGTCAATGCTTGCAGAATTTGGGTTAACACTATACATGCCATAACCTCTCATTACCACAGCGGGTGACGAGTTCCTCACTTCTTGAAGACATTTCATCACCGATGAGTCTAAACTGTAATTGGCCTCAGAATGTATAGCGGCTGATGGTCCGCAGATGTGTCAGCCCCATATTTTTCATCCTGAGGTCATAGGGCTCCATTCCTTGTTCCTGGAATGAATTGAGAGCATTTTCCATCGAACAGCTGGAAATATTTGTGAACAGACAGAGGGAAGCTGGAATGTGATTAATATCAGTTTGCGGACTCCCCTCCTGTTTCCATCTTCTATTTTACTGATGATTTACAGGACTGGAAACAGACTGCAAAAAATTATAGGTGATGAATGACGTAAGCACAAAGTACTGGAGGCCCCGAGTCCTGGCATTTATAGAGCAATTTCATATATTTTGTGCATTCATTTATACTTGTGTGTTCAAAGGGCAACCCTTGTAGGTGTTAACATCCATTAACGAGGTTGACCCAGCAAGACCACCCCTGTATGTAGTTCTCTAAGGGTATGTGCACACGATGCAGAAATGCTCAGGATTTTTTCCTGAGCGTTTCTGCATCTCTCTGGCAGGAAAAAACGCATGCGGATTGTACATGCGGTTTCCTGCCAGGGACATGCGGAAATGAAGCGGTCTTCACTTTCATTTCTGCATGCGGGTTGACAAGCGCTTCCCAAGCGATTTTAGCATCACTTGGAAAGTGCTTGTCAACTTTACACTATATAAATCCATGCAACCGGCATGGATTTATATAGTGTGAATGTCAAAAAATAAAAAATAAATATAATACTTTACCCTATGATGGCCCCCGGTGTCCTGCTTCGCTCGGTCCCGGCTGCTGGCAGTGAAGACTTTAGGACCTTCAGACGTCAGCGTCACGTGACCCGTCACATGACTCTGACGTCAGCAAAGGTCCTTCATTCAACCGCGAAGTGCCCGGGAAGCCAGCAGGACGCAGCGCGGGCCGTCAGAAGGTGAGAATATATGTATTTTTTATTTTATTCTTTTTTTTTTTTTTAATGGTACCTGGGTCTGGATGCGAGTCCTCTCATCCACACCCGGGTACCATCCGCACATTAGACCGCATGAAAAGCGCATCAACATATACAGTGATGCGGATTCCATGCGGTCTAATGCAAGTCAATGGCGGCAAAAGAGCAGCGTTTCCGCAAAATTAATTGACATGCTGCGGATTTTTGACCGCAGCGTTTACGCTGCGGAAAAATCCGCATCATGGGCACAGCACATGCGGATTTCAATTGGGGAACATTGCTGCCCTTCTACCATGCGTTTTTAATGCGTTTCCGCGGTGTTTACGCAACTGCAAAAACGCCGCGGAAACGCATGAAAAACGTATCGTGTGAACTCAGCTTAAGGCTGTGTGCCCACGTAGCGTTTTTCAAGCGTATATGCTGCGGAATTTCCGCAGCGTAAACGCTTGAAAAACGCATGTATATCCGCACCCCATGGTCCCCAATGGCATTCCGCAATGTCAATGCCCATGCTGTGGATTTTTCCGCAGCGTATATGCTGCGGTCAAAAATCCGCAGCATGTTCATTAATTTTGCGGAAGAGCAGCGGAATCAATGTGCGGATGGTACCCAAGTCTGGATGAGAGGAGACTCTCATCCAGACCTGGGTACCAAAGAACCTGTAAAAAAAAAGAATAAAACAAAGTTTATACTTATCTTCTGATGTTTTCCCTCCGTCGCGCTGTTGTCTGAAGGACCTGCCACGTCATTGAGTCATGTGACCCACCACATGACTCAATGACGTCACCGAAGGTCCTGCACACAACAGCGTGAGCCGCTCAAGCCTCCGGACGGGGCAGAGAATGCATCAGAAGGTGAGTATAAAGTTTATTTTTTTATTTTTTACCATTCTGAACAAGTTGTCAAGCACTTTTCCAAGTGATGCTTGGAGAAGCGCTTGATAACCCGCATGCGGAAATGCATGCAAAGACGCCTCACAAACGCTTCTACCTGGCGGGAAAACCGCATGTAATATCCGCATGCGATTTTCCCGCCAGGGAGAAGCGTAAAAAATATGCTTCAGGTCCGCAACGTGGGCACATAGCCTTATGCTGCGGAATTTCCGCTGCGGAAACGCTTGTAAAACGCTAGATAATCCGCACCCCATGGTCCCCAAGGGGATTCCGCATGTTCTATGCACATGTTGCGGATTTTTCCGCAGCGTTTATGCTGCGCACAAAAATCCGCAGCATGTCATTTAATTTTGCGGAAGTGCAGCGGAACTGTACATTTTTACAAGCGGCTTCTATGCGTCTCTATGTGCGGATGGTACCCAGTTCTGGAGGAGAGGAGACTCTCATCCAGACCTGGGTACCATTGTACCTGTAAAAAAAGAATAAAACAACAAATAAAGTTTATACTCACCTGTCCGGCGTCTTCTCTCTGAATGCCAGCAGCGCTGAAGGACCTTCGGTGACGTCAAAGTCATGTGACCGCAGGCCCTTCACCGCTCTGTCTCGCGATATGCCGGCAGCCGGGAACCAGCCAGGAAGCAGCGCTGCAGCCATGCCGGAGCCTCAGGGGTGAGTATAGCTTTATTTGTTTTAATTTTTACGGTTCACACTGTATAAATCCATGCTGTTTGCATGGATTTATACAGTGTGACCTAGTTGTCAAGCACTTTCCAAGTGATGCTATCGCCTGGAAAGCGCTTGTCAATCTGCATGCGGAAACGCATGTGAACCCGCATGTGGATCCGCATGTATTCTGCAGGAAAAACGCATGCACAATCTGCATGCGTTTTTTTCTGCCAGGGAGATGCAGAAATGCTGCAGAAATTTTCTGCATCGTGGGCACATAGCCAAGGGTTCATGGATGAGTGTGAGTGGAGAGCTATTGAGAAAGCATGGCTCTTCTTCAAGACCGGTTAGTTTGGGTAAACTATTTTTATGCTATTCACTTCTTCTTCGGTTATAGAAGTAAGCAATTAAGTAATATATTTCCTGCTGTCCTTGCCTTCTAATTCTACGGAAACCCCAATGTAGAGCTTGGCATTTAGCACTGTATAAGTCTGAACATGACCTTAAATGGAATCTGTCAGCATAATCAATCCCCACCCTCAAAATCATTTATATGGACATTTAGGTTAGTGAAAGATAAACTTATTGGTATCTTCATATCTGCTATCTATTGCCTGAATCTGGACAAATCCACGATTTTTGCATTATGCAAATGAGGTGTTAAGTTCATTGTTCCTCCCAGAGCACATAACAAAACTGTGTGATGGCTCAATGTATCTGTCGTCAGGCGCGAGCCAGGAAATCTAGCGCCTGCATAGATCACCACACTCCTCGCTTCCACACATTAAGGTGTGCTGCTTAGGGCACTGGCTTCAGAGTTTTCCTGCGGATTCCCTGCCCAGTCATAGTGCACACCCGGACATGCCAAGTGTCGTCCATGCTCTTCTGGGGGTGCACCATAGCTTCATACTGCTTCATTTGCATATATTGTGAGGTTTTTAAAAAGGAAATGTTTCCCACTTTGCTGGATCCTGTCTGGCCATGCCGTACTTGATCTGTGTTTTTGTATAGTTGACATTTCTTTGTATCAGAAATGTGTGATCAGATACAACCCAGCTCTGTGATATCAACTGAGTGCCATTGTATTTTGAAGACAGACCGATGGAAAATAGAACAAACTTTTTAGTAGGTAGGACATGGTGACGTTAAAGGGCTTGTTTAGTATTTGGAGTACGGATGATGGCAGTAAAAGGGTCAACAACTGTCTTTTCCTCCGAGTGTTGTGCTTGGCAGAATAATTTCCTGCAGCAGGCCTGTTCCCAGAGTTAGGCCGGGTCCACATGACCGTATTTCACTGTCAGAATATAGACCACAATGCTCAGACTGTGTGTCTCAGATTTGGCCTACAGACTCCTATAAAGCTGTAAGTTCAGGTCCAGAAACCCACCATGAAATAGATTTGTGTGAGACCCAGGTGCTGAGCTGACCCCTCACTGCCATCATCTGTAAGGAGTACATCCTGATATCAGTATGGCTAAAGGAAGGCAAATAGACTGGAGGATGAAGGGCTGTGGAAGCCACTTACATGCAATTTTTTTTTTTTAGAGAGAAATGATGACAAATCTCAGTGATTTGCATTTTTTCCATACTGGACAAAAAAATCTATATGGTTTAGTTACTCTTTAAAGGTAATGGAAGTGGCTAAGCCAGCTACATCTGTGTTTTAAAGACCTGGGATCAGACTGTAAAGGGATCTTTTTTATGGCCATGAGTTATATGGACTACTTCTGATGTAACCATTGACTTCTGAAACCGTAACTGGCAACATGATTTGTTACATGCAACTTTCATTACTCTTATGGAAATTCCTCTCTTTGACTAGGAGGGTTTGCTAGTGAATGTGTTGCTCAGGGCAATCAACCTGATTCTAGACGTCATTAGTATTCAGGAGCAAAGAACACAATGACTGCAGAAACCGAACTGATTTCTATGGGCACTTACCCACTTTCTTTCCTAATTGTGGACATTGTACTTGTTTATTGCCCCTGTCATTTGGGTACAAGATGTGAGGGCTCTAAGAATAAGGCGCTTGTAATTTTCTAAGGAAATTCAGTTCCTGACCATTTTAACATTTCTTCTTTCTTGCTGAAATGCTTCATGTCTTCTTTTATTAGAAATATGAACTAGATGACTATATGAACAGGAGCTGTATTCATGCCAATGGCACAGTCGGATACAGTCCAGAGAAAGCTGCGATATTTTTTCCCGTAAAAATAAACTTTGAAAAAAAGTTTCCTGCTTTGTCCTGGTAGATTAAGTCTTGTCTTGCTGTTTTACCACCATCTCAGTGCAGTTTTTTTAACAGGGAAAAAAAGCTCTGTATTAAATAGGAGAGAGATGAAGTGTACTGTAAGCACATCTATGGATGGGATATTATTCTGTGTAACTGCGTAATTTCGAAATCTTGCAAAATTAAAAGTTGTTTTCCAGATTTTAGATCAGTCTTAGTCTACACAATTAGACCAATATCAGCTGAACCCACTGATATCGACAGGTTAGGCCAATAGTCTGTGTATAGGGCAACGGCCAACTTATGGTCGTGAGATATGTTAATTGCTCATGTTCAATTTTGGACCGCCGATTGCATTGTTCTTCCAGAAATAAGTTGCCAGCCAACATGTCAGCTGGCGGCTTTCTCACTGGGAACACAGGAGCTCGGCTTAACGAGCAGTCATGTGTGGAAGAGTTGGCTGAGATGGCCATCGGCCGAACCATTGTATGGCCGGCTGGACCCTCAGTCCACCTGCAAATCAGCTTGAAGGGACCCCCTAATTGTTTACACTGATCTCTAACTCAGAGCTCAGTACTTTTATTGTTAGCGATGGTATTACTGCTCAGTCCCATTCACCACAATGAGATGAAGCATTAGAGAAGTGTAATACAAAACATAGCCAATATTAAAAGTACGTAGCTGTTCCCATTAAGCATTGAAGGGGATGTTGGAGAGCTATAACCGCTTCAAAGAGCTGATAAACCATCATGGTAAGAGTCAGCTAACCAAACTAATATTGATGTATCGAATAACGAATATGGATGTATGTTTAATGTAATGTCCCAAGGGGAAGCCATCAATTTTAAAGACCTGGACTGGTTCTAATACAATGGCTTAGCATAGATGTGCATGCTTCCATAGAGCTTAACAGGCACCGAATGAATCGGTGATCAAAGCGTGGTAACGTAGTAATGGCGTGTGGAGACCTGTGCCATGTACAACCTATAGTCGTAGCATTCACATTATGCCTGTGATACAACATGTCCGCTTTCGATCAGCTGTGCTGTTCTCTGGTGAGCTTCATCCCATCTACAAAATGTAAAATAAAAGCGTTTGTGTATTTATTAAGGACAGCAGGACTAATGGTATTCAGACGGGAATAGAAACTTCTCGTGACCGTGCAATCTACCCTGTGGCAGAAGAGTATGGAAGAAACATGCTCCAAGTACTCTGCGGTATGTTAGTTTGTGGCACCCGTTGTTCTTAGAAGTGATTGAGACTTTGAACCGCAATAACAATACACCCTGATCTATGTATAAACACCTCTACAAGTGTAGACAGGCGGATTCCCAGGGAGAGGTCTACCACCTGCGTTATGTTTTCAGGACAGCTATTGTCCATGTCACCAATGCTCTGAGTGATAAAGGTGAATGTGAACACAGTGCTATTTAGAAAACTGCCTTTCTCCTTTTCCCTTTCTTACCTGATTGCCAGAGAATAGATAAAAGTTTAAATCTTTGAAAAATAGTTGTAAAGCCCACCCCATGCTCATTAGACTAGTCAAGCCTGCCGCCATCGACTGGTTCGGCAGACTGTCTGATGTATGTGGGGTCTCCAGGTAGATGAGTTTTGGGTAAGTTAAGGAACCCGGCATATCAGCTTTCAGACTGCTGATCCTTTTTTCTCCCAGAGATAAGCTGCCTTCACAAGTTTCCATCAGCGGCTCCCTCATAGAGAAAACGGGAGCGATCGGCGGAGCGAGCACACCTGTGTATGGGAGGGACGGCCTAGATAGCTGACAACCAAACCATTGTTTAGCTGACAGCCATCTAAGGTGTAAGGGGGACTTCAGGGAATGTTCAGACTGACCGACCTGCGGACGTAACATAACTGCCCACTTATTACATAGAAGCCAAACAGCGGTTATTTATTGGCCTGTTTAGAGAGGCCGACCATTCTTCTTTGCACACAGATCGAGCGTATTGTCATTTTTCTAGGCAGCATATGTCCTGTTTACAAAGGCTTACGTGCTGCCAAGAGCAATGATTTTTTTAAGCAAGGTTAAAAATCGTTTCACCTGGTAATGGGCGTTCTTGGTACACTCGTTCTCAATAATTGGCCAGTGTAAATGCACTTCAAGGATTCAGCGCAGGTTTTTTTATACATGTTAAAAAGTATATTATTGATAGTAATGCAAGAACATTTGGTTTGGGCATACAACTGCTAACTTGACAGCTATCCCTACTGAAGCCCCTAAAAACAATCAACTTGGTCAAGGAATAAGTATCTTCCTTAAATCTCTGGCGGCAGCTTATAGCTCGTGAGAAAGAGTTGGGCTTGCTGAAATCCAACGTTATCCTTCTTTCCTCTAGCTTCAGGGAAGATTCAGGACACCCCCATAAACATTAGATGGCCACCAGATCCTGACAAAATTGTCATTCATCTTTTATGAATGGGCAGCTTTCCATTGTTAGATAGCACATTGGACCAGTAAAATACTGAAACCTTATTTAGGAATCTTATTGGTTTCCTGTTGCTGATCACTGGTCTAGTACAAAGGAGGAGGTTTCTACTTTGGACCATCTATTTTTGGCTAGGTGCGCACGTTCAGGATTTGAAGCAGAAATTTCCGCAGCATTTCTGCATCTCCTTGGCAGGAAAAACGCTGTGGAAAACCTGTTTTTGCCACGGTTTTTGATGTGTTTTTGTACATCAATGAATGCTTTTTGGAGCTAAATAGAGTTATTTGCTGGGACTTTGCTTAAACCCTTGGATTACCGTCAGAACTGGTGTGAGTATATTGGTTCATTTAAATTATTAAAGAATGTCTGTTGTATTTTAAATAAAGTTTTTACACTGTGTGTGTTTATTTAAGACTTTACTTTAATTAAGTTTGTTGATGAAAGGGTCTGATTGACACCTTGTCATCACCAAACAAAAGAGCTAGCTGTCAACTAATCCCATTTACCCAGGCAAACATGGTCTCTGCCCGTTATGAAAGGCCCTGTCACACATAACGAGATCGCTAGCGAGATCGTTATTGCGTCACGGTTTTGGGATCGCTGGGGAGATGTCAAACATGCAGAACTTCCCAACGATCTCGGCCACCCCAGCGATCTAACCAACGATCTCGGCGGTCGTTGGGACGCTTTCACACAGCAGCTATTTCAACGATCCACACCTTGATAGGAACTGTACTGTGTCAGAAAGGCGTACATAAAATTACTTTTCCGCGCCCCCCTCATCTTCAATTGGAGAACGCTACTACATTCTGATTGGGTGGCCTTGGTTTAACACTGCGTCTCCGGTCATATGGGATCTCTACTTCGTGTCCTTTAAAAATGGAAACTCATTTGAGACCCCAAACAATACTTACCTTGCTAAAGATGCCTGATTTCTTCAAAGTAGAGTCACAGCCGGAGAACGCTGGTGGGATCTGAAAAAAAAACAAGGACGCAGTAGCGACCACCAATCGGAAACGAGGAGAGCAGAAAAGTCCAATTTATGCACGCCTACATGTCTGTTCTGAATCGCTAACGAGGTCGTTGATAAGGTGTCAAATACAGCGATGCACACTGCCCAGCGGTAGAGCAACGACCCAGGAATGGTCCAGGAAGCTTTGTAACGATCAGCGATCTCACAGCAGGGGCCTGATCGTTGCTACCTGTCACACATGACGAGATCGCTAGCGAGGTCGCTATTGCGTCACAAAAACCGTGACTCATTAGCGATCTCGCTAGCGATCTCGTTATGTGTGACGGGGCCTTAACAGCTCACAACTGTTTTGTTAGCCGCTACTTCCCCTGAAACAGCAACAAGCCGCGCTTTGGACGCAGCATATTTTTGCTGCGTACAAAGCGCTGTGTTCTAATGCCGCACTTTTGTTGGTACATGTGAATCCACCGCATATAATAACCCTTCAATCGGTCAAAGTCTGCAGCGGAGACTAGCAGGTGAGTTTGGGCACGTGCCCTCGATCAGGAGCCGCTGCAGGTTTGAAGCTGCGTGTTTATACAGCGTCAGACCCGCAGCATCCAGATGTTACAGTATAGTGGATGGGCTCTCGAGAAATCCCATGTACACTATGCGTGCATCTGAGGCTGCGGATCACCCACGGACATGCGGCGCGTCTTTCAGGACCGCGGCATGTCAAATTCTCTTGCGGAGTCACTAGTCTCTGCAACAGATATTTGACCACTAGAAAGTATTGAATGCGGTAAATCTGCATGGTTCAGTGAACACATGTGGATTTACCTGCGTTCAATAGAGTGCAATGTATTGGACGCAGCAAAAATATGGGTCCAAAGCGCTGCTACTTCCGGATCGTGGGCACAGAGCCTAAAGTAAAAAAAATGGCGTGTGCTCCCGTGTCATTTTTATAACCAGCAGAGGGAAAGCCGACTGCTGGGGGCTGATACTAGTAGCCGGGGAAGAGGCCATTAGCCAAAAAAATGTTCCCTTGCCTATTCATATAAGCCCACAGCTGTTTGCTTAGCCTTTACTGGCTAGATTAAAGAGGAACCCCAGAAAAAAATTGATGTGGGGTCCCCCTATAAAATCTAACCAGAAAAGGCTAAACAGACAGCTGCGGGCTGATATTAATAGCCAGGGAAGGGGCCATGGATACTAGCCCCTCTGCGGCTAATAATACCACCCCTCAGCAGTCCCAGAAATTGTGCATCCATAAGATGCGTCAAATCTGGCGCTTAGCCTTTGCTCTTCCCACTGCCCTGTAGCGGTGGCGAGTGGGGTAATGCGGTTGGCAGCTGACGTGAAGCCCAGGTTAGTAATGGAGGGATTCTATAATAACCACGTAGTAAAGTTGTTGCCGCTTTTTCAATAAATACACGGTCAGAATAAAGTATTTTAATTAAATAAAAAAACACACGGTTATAATTTTTTTTTTTTTATTGTACTCAGTCCCCGAAGCCTTCGTCTTCTGAAAAAAAAACATAAATTAAAAACAACCATATCCCTCACCTGTTCCCACGCAGCACCGATGACATAAAGTGAGGTCACGTGAGCTCTCAGCTGATCTTCAGTACACTCCAGAGAGCAAATGTGCTCCCGGCAGTGTGCCGCCAGGCTGAACACATCGGGAGGACACTGGGGGGCGCCGAACAGGTGAGTATAGTGTTGTTTTTTTGTTTGTTTTTTTACACCACGTGGTACTCGGCTCAGCTCGGCTGAGGAGAGTACAACTCCCCTCAGCTACGCCTCTCTCGCTGTTATCAGCGGGAGCGGCGGTCGGATGAGGGGAGTAGTAGTCCTCCTCTGCCGACCTGGGTACCACCCGCAGCGTTTCAACGCCCACTGGCTTTAATTGAAATACAGCAAAACCGCAGGTATAAATATTTGCTGTGTTTCAGTTAGTCAGTGGACCTGCTGCGTTTTTTTCTGCAATGGCAATCCTGAGCGGATATTTCCGCATCATGTGCACATCACATCAGAATTGCCATTGCATATCGTTTTACCGCGAAAACGCATAAAAAACGCTACGTGTTTTAGTCTCTTGCTCATCACCAGGTGAACTTGGCAATAAGTGTTCAGTTCTTCTACAATGCCATCATTGGGAAAAGTAAGCATTACATGATGTCCATTGAAATCAGTGGGTGATCTCTGACATGTCAGGTCCTCTTGACGGAGACGCGATGCAAAAGGTCAGATCCACAGCAGGGATGAAACCTGCTCTCTGATGAGGCTCTAGACAGCAGTACTGCATGGAGATTACTCAGGAGATAATCAGGTAAGACGTTCCTTCATGGTGAATAGAAGATCCTTCTTGTCAGATACATTGTATATGTATTAGTATATGGCATTATGGTCACTTGGGAGAAAATAAGCCTGACTTTTTTCAAGGCTCTTGGCAATCACTGATATCTCCCCACCCTGTTCCGGTGGAGTCGGGTCTGGAGCACCATTCCAGTCTTTGGCTCCAGTACTTGTTTCAGCTGCAGGAAAGGCTTCTCTTGATATTGTGCTGATGCTATTTCATGTCGGTCTCTGTGGGAGGAAACTCTCCCTTCGCTCTCATGGTTCAGTTATTTATCAGACATTATTTTAATACTGAACAGTATTGTTATGTCTTTAGAAAGAAACTTGGAACATTGCAGGTTCCTTACTTGCGTCAGTCTTTGGCGGAATTTTCCCACCCTCAAAAAATGGACCAATTTCCATAAGTGTGCTGGATCCAATTTTCCATCCATTATAGTACGTGCGACAGTTTTTACTGTGTGTCATCCATTTTTCTTGTATGTTAAAAAAAAAAAATTTGTTGGAGGTTTCCCAAACTTTTCCTTGCAACCAGTCAGTGAAAATGGCCAGCTCTAGCATGCAACTTGGATGGCGTCTGTCTGCTGGGGTTTTTTTGTTTTTTTTTGCAGACCCATTGACTTGAGTGGGTGAGTTAGGTCCTCAGATTAGATGAAAGTCGCACAAATTTCTATTTCACTTTTTAGGCTGACTATCAGTTGGCAAAAGAAAAAATGACAAGTGAAAAGCTCCACAGAATATAATGTCAGTGTCTGCAGGAAAACGCGCTGCATTCATAAGAAAAAAAACGGTCATGTGAATGAGACCTAATACCTCCTGCTGAAAAATCGGGTAAATCTTTTGAGTTTTGCTCTACTGTAGTTCTATAGAAACGTTATGGGGAAAAAAATAATTACTGGAAGAAGGTTTGTGTTAGATGACGACGTCCTGGTATTTTTAAAGGTGAATTCCTGCAGAAAAATAAGTTTTTGTGCATTACGCCAGTCTCAGGATGGCTGTGGAGTTTACTGAGAGCTGTGAAGTCTAATTAAACCCCTCTTTAGCTATTGTTTCTTCCTGGCTGCTTCCTACAGATAAGGAGTAGCAAGTTTCTTGCATTGATAATAATCTGCCTTTATTTTCTATGTTTGATAGTGAAACACTAATAGCTTTGGCTTGTCACTTTTCAATGAGAGGAGGCTGAAATTGCGTTGTGGAATTGCATGTTGTTGAAATGGTTAACTTTTATTTTTTAACTTGGACGTCCTGAATTTAAAAGCTAATTGTAGTGAAAAGAAATTTGCCATAATTCACATCTCGCACTGATGTTTAAAGGAAACCTGTTAGGTTCCCGGTTCCCCATCGTAGATTACAGTATTTGATGCAGGATTAGTCTCAGTGAAGGTATGCCATGACATGTTCCCTTTAAAAAGTCATTGCCATCTTACAAGGTAAGGACATGTCGCTAGGATATGCCATTAGTTTATGACCAGTAGAGGTCTAATCTCTGCCCCCCCCCCCCCCCCCCATTGATCCTTAAAATCAGGGGACCACGGTGCTGTGTCCCCTTTTATAGATACATACAAAAACGAGATTGCTGTTGACTGTATTATAAAGCTGCCTATATACCTTGTATGGTCAAAAGCGAACACTTCCGACTCCCCCCCCCCCCCCCCCCCCCCTTCACATTAACAGTTAACTCACCTCCACCGAGTGTTCTTGAGTTTTCAGTGGGCAGAGGACAGGAAACGCTCCTGGCGTATTCTCTCTCCCCTTTTAATAAAGCCCTCCCATAAAAAATGTTATTCTCTTATTATATTGCAATCATCATATATAGCACTGTGTAATTACAATTGCTCATTTTGCCTTTCTACCTGGCTAAATCTTCTTTTACATTATTTCTATGACATCAAGTGATTAAAAACTGACTAGTGAATCCTTCTAAGCTCTATGTAGAAACAGGAGGTCCATTTTCTCTGTATGACTCATGAGTCATTGCAAAAGGCCCTGGCAGGGGGAGGAGGGAGCAGCTGGGTCAGGAGTTGAAGAGGGGAATGGGATGATAAATGCAGGGACAAGAGACTTCCTGTTTCTACATAGAGCAGAGAAAAGAGAAGAATTAGCAGGGTAGAAAGGCAAAATGAGCAATTGTAAGTATACCGTGCTATATAATATGATGACTGCAATATATTTAGAGGATAAAACTTTGATGGAGTGCTTCTTTAAACTGAAGGATCAGGTTTCAGAATTTCATGTCTCTAGTCCTTATGTACCTTGAGAATGGTATTCCTGGCTATATTACCTGTATTTACAGCTGGTGGCCAGGACACGGATATGCAGAGAAACATCTAGAAGGTAACACTGCACTAAACCAGCTCTCCTGGTCAGTGATGTTCAGGATCACTGGTAGTCCAATCTGACCCTCACCATCATCAAGTGATGGGCTATCATAGTGATCTGGCTTCAGTTTATAACAGAAGAATAACCCTTAAGGTTAAAGATCTCGCAGCCAGATGAGGTCACTTAAGGAAACCATGCCCAGCTTGTTGCAAGAGAAAGTTAGTATGTTATGGTTGCCTTGTAACTCGAGACATGTCTGATGCCAAGTAGTAACCAACACATTACTGTCCAAGTTGTTAAAGGTCCATGTGAAATTCCATAATGTCTTCTTCTTTCACGTTGGACATATATTAGGTGTATTTTGCAAAACATTTTTAAGTGTAAGTAAATTTCTACATTTTCATGTTTTGTATTTTCTAGAATTAAAGAAACAGTATTAAGAAGAAATACAATAGCAGTCGGGTGTTGGGTACACCCAACAAGTAGCTGAAGCAATGACTATGGCCTTTCGTAAAGATTTGGACAAGTACAGAGATATGGATGATGATGAACTGCTTGGAAACCTCTCGGAAGCTGATCTAAAACAACTGGAAAATGTCCTGGAAGAGATGGACCCAGAGGTGAGAATAGATTTGTATCTGACATTTTGTCTGTCCTAAGCCAAATTCTACTAGTTGAATTGTTTCAGAATTTTCAAGGACGGCAGAAGTAGCACACAAAGCTGCGTACAGTCTGTAACATGATGGATCTTCAGAACTCGGGGTCTCGGATGACAAGTGTGTGTGTGTGTGTGGCCATCTCTCCACTGTAAACTGGGGACGAGAGACCTTGAATGAGATTTGGGACCTGGTACAATCGGTAGTGTTGTAAGGGATTTTCCTGGATCCAGAGATAATTACCTTATCTATAATATAATCGTAGATGCGTCCCTCTGTCCGAAGCCTTTATAGACTGCGCAAGTGTGACGCAGAATGCGCAGTCTGGCTCCAGACAGAGGAACGCATGGAGCCGTTACAGGTAAGAGGAGTGTATGGCGCTGAAGATCGCGGTATGAGTAGGCACTGAACGCATACCGCAATCTCCGGTGCCATACTTGCATACTTACCTGATCGGGAGGAGTGTTGCCATGGCGCCTCGGTTCTGGCCGGAGACCGGGGCAGGAATGAGGCGTCGGAATCAGCGCATGCGCATAGCGCACTCTCCGGCGCCGCCATTTTACTGAAGACACATTTGCAGTATGTCTTCAGCAAAATGGCGCGTGACAGCACGGTATGGGCACGCGCGTACTCAGGCACCGCACTCCTCCCCCGGCAGAACGGGACACAACGCTGGAGCACAGGGAAGAAAGGTGAGTATGTGTTTATTTTTTTGTGTGTGTGCAGCGTGATAGGGATGAGGGATGGGGGTACCATGCATACCAGGGTAGGGATGAGGTACCATGCATACCAGGATAGGGATGAGGTGGTACCATGCGTACCAGGATAGGGATTATAGGGGCTATGCATACCAGGATAGGGATGAGGGGTGCCATGCATGCCAGGATAGGTATAAGGGGTACTATGCATGCCAGGATTGGGCATGAGGGGTGCCGTGCATGCCAGGATTGGATGGGGGGGCTGCACAAACACCAGGATGGGATAAAAGAATGGGGGACCATATACCAATAAAAATGCTTGCCACCCGGGCGTAGAATGGGTTCAATAGCTATTAATTATCATCTTTCTGGCTGTATGATTTTCCTTCTCGAGTCCCATTAAGTTCAGGATCCCAGGATTAAAATTAATGCTTAAATTATAACTGAACCATGTGTGCTCGCACTTCTTAATGAATCTAGCATATCTTTTAGCTTTTGTATGCTGCACGAAATTGATGTTCCTGACGTAACTTACTCTTTTGTGATGTACATTATGATTCATTTGTCTGGGGCACTCGGCCACACCACTACTCACCTGATCTCTGTCCTTTTTCTAAAAGTTCACGGAGCTGACTGGGACGAGCATAAAAACTGTTTGAAATATCAGAAAATTTTTGTGCAAGACGTAGTCAGACATTTTGCAATTTTTGGTGATTTTAGGCCAGTCCCAGCCAACTGTGCAAGCTTTTTGACATAAGCTGCTTCATAAATTAGCCCTTATGTGCATTTAGAGAATATCTGTTCTGTCTTTGACGTTTCTGATTTAATGCCTTCCTGGCATAAGTAGTACCAGAGAGGTCCGCCCTCATTACACATCCATTTTCTGGTATCTCCATTGATATCCGCTACAAACCAACATCAAACTTGTACTAATTTTCTTTTGTTTTATTTTCTCCGCTCATAATAAGTGAGTGCAATCTGTTGGCTGAGCAAACAGTGTGGAAAGCTTTTCTTTTTTTTCCCCCACCTCTCCCGATTTTCCAGGCTTCTTGCTGTTTATACAGAACTTGAGGTTTGTTACATTCACGGGCCACTCATAAAGTTATACATAGCATGTGTTAATATTCACTTTTTGGCTCAAGTGACTTTTCTCACAGGAGCTTACTTTTGTTCCTGAATTTAGTATCCCATCTAATTATCAATCCCCCTAGATTAGGTTTGCCTTTTCCATTTCTTTAAGATGTTTGGTTATGTCTTGAGAGCTCCTGCATGTGAAACACTGTCTGTTTGGCTTCTGTTCTGCATTTCCTGTAGAACATTGTAATCTTTCCCAAGGGTTTGTACGTGGAGCTTTCCTGCCAAAGTTGTGGAGATCCCAGCTCCACAGTGATATGGTGAAAACGTTAACAGTTTAAAGCTTAGCTCCATTTTTCAGGTTTACATTGCATCGGTTATTAGGCTTTTGTTTTCATAAACTTCACACATAGAGAGGTCTCCACTCTCATAACTTTTACTGCAGCCATATCTTCCAGTGTGTGAGATCATGAGGTTTCGCGTTAGTATTGATGCTACGCGAGACTGTATAAAGCTGGCCATACACATGAGATGGTGGTCGGCTGACAGCTTTCTCCCTACTCCGCCATACACATGAGATGGTGGTCGGCTGACGGCTTTCTCCCTACTCCGCCATACACATGAGATGGTGGTCGGCTGACAGCTTTCTCCCTACTCCGCCATACACATGAGATGGTGGTCGGCTGACAGCTTTCTCCCTACTCCGCCATACACATGAGATGGTGGTCGGCTGACGGCTTTCTCCCTACTCCGCCATACACATGAGATGGTGGTCGGCTGACGGCTTTCTCCCTACTCCGCCATACACATGAGATGGTGGTCGGCTGACTGCTTTCTCCCTACTCCGCCATACACATGAGATGGTGGTCGGCTGACGGCTTTCTCCCTACTCCGCCATACACATGAGATGGTGGTCGGCTGACAGCTTTCTCCCTACTCCGCCATACACATGAGATGGTGGTCGGCTGACAGCTTTCTCCCTACTCCGCCATACACAGGAGATGGTGGTCGGCTCACAGCTTTCTCCCTACTCCGCCATACACATGAGATGGTGGTCGGCTCACCGCTTTCTCCCTACTCTGCCATACACATGAGATGGTGGTCGGCTGAGTGTTCATGTGTTTTCAATCTCTAGATAGGGGCAAGTCCCTGCCGGAAACCTCTGTTCCCTCAAGACGCTCTTCTTCTCTAAAAAAGGAAATTTTCATATTCAATTTCCCAGAGGAACATGCATGACTTATAAGTCTCCTCACGCTTACTTGCCAGGTCTGGCTTCTCCACAAGGAGAAACGTTACCCCTTAGACTCCAGACACTTCTGACAGTGATTTATCTCCCATGAGACAACAGGATTGAGAGTTTGACTTTCAGTTGGCTGATCCTTATTTCCCCTGACATCATCTGTCAGGGAAGAGTCGGGAGGCCCGAAATCGGCAAGGTTGACAGACTTCTATGTAATGTGAATTGGGGCATGAAATTTTATAGCCTCAATGATGATTGCCAAAAGCTGCAATATATGTATACATGTGGGGTACGTCAGGAAAGAAAAACTGCTGTGTACTACTATTTAACATGAGTGTGATTGGCTAATTCTGGACACAACCACATCCTCAATTATAAGAGGGTGTTCACACTTATGTCAGAGCATTATTTTATATTTATTTCCCCCCTCAAAATGATTTCAGCTTGTTTTTCAATAGGTTTGTACAGATTATGGGTGACATTACAGGTGGAAAGTGATTCTCCTCGATATGAATTATTTTTTTTTTTTCTCCTTTCAACATGACAAAAATCTGGCATTTTAACAGGGATGTGTAGACTTTTTCTATCTATTGTATGTATATGATAAATTAACGTGGTAATGATTATTGATGCTGAGGCCTTCATTTGTAAAGGATTCTCAGAGAACTAAAATTGTGTGCCTAAGGTACTGTGGTGAAATGCCTTTACTTTTATTATAAGGTTATATGTAGTATTACACAACAAATGGCACAATATGATACAGATGGTCCGATGTGGGATGAAATGCTCTTGTGCTCTCTGGCAGTCATTCATGCTACTAACTGATATGTTTTCCGTATCACAGAATGCACTGCTGCCCGCGGGATTTCGACAGAAGGACCAAACGATAAAGAAAGACACAGGTGCTTTTGACAGAGAGCATTTGTTGGAGTTCTTGGAAAAGGATGCGCTAACCCAAAAAGACAGGGATGACTATATACCATTTACTGGAGAGAAAAAAGGTACACCATATTTGTTTTTCTGTTCTGAAGCAAAAAAACAGTGAAAACCAACGAGCTGACATTTCATGCTACCAATGTTATGTATTGCCTCCCACAGGTAGTAAAGTGTTCAAAATTATCATTCACCTTGGCAAGGTGATGAGTGAAGGACACCATTCTCTGCACTATCTGGATATATTTTGTGTCTCTTAGGACAGCAAATATACCTAGAAATGTACTGATTTTTTATTTTTTGGAAGGGTTGTGTGTCTATTGATGTATAGAGAAGTTTGCATTGGTTGGTTAATACAACACCTTTACATTTCCATGAGAAATTAAAGAGTTATTCCCATCTGGCACATTTTATGCACAGGATATGCTAGGAGATGCAGGACCCACCAGACTCCAGGTTGGGGCCCCGTTTTGTGCTGCTGCCAGTAGGGGGAGAGGTGATCGGAATTCCTATACAAATGAATTGGAATTTTAACCACTTCTCCACTGACAGCAGCCCTCATCAAGGCCCTGTTCTCGAGAGATATGCTGGTTCCGTTAATGACATTTATGGCACATCCCGTGGATATCTCCTCAATATACAGGATGAGTGTACCACTTTTTGTGATGGGCAAACTTCCTATTAGGGAGCAATATCTTCTTCACATTAAACGACGAGTCAAAAGGGCTTTAATTCAGAGCAGTATATTAGCTTCTAGTGTCTGAAAAGTAACTCGCTCAAATAAAATCTGCATATAATGTGAGCATGCTGTAATACATGGTGATGTACCCGTTTCCTAGGCAGAGATATACACAGCAAATGTTGGAAGCTATACCCAGGCCAATCACATGTATTGGGGACTGATTAACCCTGCTTGTGTTACTTACCAATGACATGAGTCCGACATGGGAATTGCTGCTGCCATAAACCTTTCTACAAACCAATTACAACTCCATAAATGGAATCAGAAGGGAAGCCCTCACCTGCGCAGATTACCCTCTAATCCAGTTACGACATCACTGGTAATACTGCGGCAAGCTATATAAAGGCAGAAAGTGATGGCCTAAAATCCCTAATATGTAACTGCCATTATATCTTCCAACAATATGTTAGTTAAAAAGTTGTTAGTATTTATAATAAATTCTGTAGCCAGTTGGACGGTGCCGGGCCCACTGGCTGGACGGTGCCGGGCCCACGCTGTTCTCCCTGCTCTATCATCGTTAGTTTCCAGATGGTACATGATATTTTACATGAAATTAGTATGCCAGAACACGACACGGTCATTTTCTGTTTTTGCATTTTTGTTCTTTCTTCCCAGAGCTTTAACTTTTTTATAGTTCTGTTCTCACAGACACACGAGTTGTACTTTTGAATAACACACCTCGTGAGCCCGCTCCATACACCTTCTTCCGACTTGCGCTGTACCTATAGGGTGGTTGTTGTGAAGGGGTTAAAGAGAACTTGTCGCCTCTCCTGACATGTCGATTTGTGTTAAAGTGGTTGTCCAGGCTTGGGGTTCAAGTCTGCAGTCACTTTGACTCCTGTAGGTCAGGAGAGCAGACTGTCAGTCCATTACATGTCTCACACATTTACCGCATCCCCCTTATTCACCCAACCTCGCACCATCGGACTTCCACCTCTTTCCAAAAATGAAGTTAGTTTTGAAGGGCAAGCATTTTCCAGATGATGACACTCTGATTTCCGAAGTCTCAACTTGGCTTTTGGAGCAACTTGTGGACTTCTACAAGCAAGGTGTTTACAGTTGCTTAAAGAGATGGGAGAAGTGTGTCTCCTTAGGTGGCACCTATGTAGAGAAGGACTAATAACTGTGCCAAGTTAGATTTATAATAATCTCTGGAGGCAGATTCTCATACAGATCAGTGTTCAGCCCATAGATCTTAACAGCTCATTTGCATATAAGAAAAAATGTGGATTTCTCTGCAATGAGACATCGGATCACAGATATTAAGGTTTTGTATTCCTCTTCCTATGACCTGCGTGCCCTTATAGACTTAGCAGGGGTGATCCTACTGACAGATTCCCTTTTTGAAGTAAACTAAAAAATAACATTGTAGTAATTTTAGTCTTTCAGGTGACTTTTTAAAATAAGTTACGGTGTGTGTACATGAGTAATTAATAACACTATTGTATTTCTGGCTATTTTATGACTTGTATTTTTTTGACATTTTCCCTTCTGAAGGCTCTAGTAATTAAAAGCTCCAGCTCCCTTTGGGGTCTCTGTGCTTGTGTCTCCTTCCAGTTCCTTCCTTTTCCCCTCTCCATAGACTTTTATAGGCAACATGGGTAATTTGGTCTCTCTCTGAAGACAGATTTGAGCAGTCAGAAGTGGAGGGGAGAAATGACTATATTATTAGATTATAAAGTTTATTTTCTTGGCTTTGTAATGTTGATTCATGAAAAAATCCTAAAAGTGTAGTTACTCGTTAAGTTGAATAGTCTTGACTTGTGAATGTATTTTTATGTACAGTTTATTAAAAAGCCAGTTGTGTATTTTCTAAGCCGTAGTCTGCATTGGTTCTGGTTTGTGTGTTTATCTAGAGTTTTTCTGTATGTAAAGCATATTGTAAAGGTTTATGAGGGAGGGACTTTAGTTTTATTACCATGTTTATTGTGTCGATGTAACCTTTGCTCAGCATTCTTTCATTTGCTTTAATTTATACCAGGAGGGAAGCCTTCAGCATTGCTTTTGTTGAGGACATAGACATTAAAGAAAATTAAACTTCCAAAGTGATCTAGAGGTCCTCTTAGTGTTGGCTTTGAATTAGTTCTGCTTGTCTCTATCAAAACACAGTTGTGTTTGTGTTTTGTGCCCCAGTGATTCATTTCGTGCTTGCCTGTAATCATGCCCGCAGATCTTGTCTTTACCTGCAGACATAATAGGTGCTGGTACATAACTTGATTCTCATACTTGCAAGAACTGATAGTTGTTTTTACTTGTCAGTTTCTGGTTCTTACTGAGAGACTTGGAGGGTTTATTCGGCTTGGCAGAAAAGTCTGCAGTCATTTTATGTGACCACAGACTGAATTGTAACAGTGAGAAGTGCACACACTGTCATGATTCCGCAGCAATTAACGCATGTAAGCGATTTGCAGTCATGGGCTGACTAGATGCCTTCAGCTTCTCTCAATAGAAATGAATTGAGAGAAGCCAGATGAGTCCAGCCGGCACATGACTGCAAGTAACCAGATCTCATGACCACACGCTCTCACCGGGAATGCCAGGTAATGGGAATCATGACAGTGTGCGCATATAGACTGCTGACTTTTGTTCCAAGCCTAGAGAACACCTTTAGGCTAAGTGCCCACGATGCTTCATATTTTTTCTGCATCTCCCTGGCATGAAAAATGCATGCGGATTTTACATGCGTTTTTCTTGCCAGGTAGAAGCGTTTGTCAAGCGTTTTTGCATGCATTTCTGCATGTGGGTTATCAAGCGCTTTTCCAAGCGATTTTAGCATCACTTGGAAAAGTGCTTGACAACTTGGTCACACTATATAAATCCATGCAACCGGCATGGATTTATATAATGTGACCAAGTTAATAGTTGAAAAAAAGAATTAAAATGGTAAAAAAAAAACATTATACTCACCTTCTGATGGCCCGCGGTCTTCTCTCCGGTGCGTCCGGTCTCTCATACGGCTCGCAGTGGTGTAAAAGGACCTGCGGTGACTTCATTTAGTCATGTGACAGGTCACGCGACCGCCGACGTCAGCGGTCACGTGACCTGTCACATGAATAAATTACGTCATGGAAGGTCCTTTTACACCACTGCGAGCCGTATGAGAGACCGGACGCATCGGGGAGCCAGGACGCACCGGAGAGAAGACCGGGGGACATCGGAAGGTGAGTATAATGTATATTTTTAATTTTTTTTTTTTTTTAACCGGTGCTATGGTACCTGGGTCTGGAGGAGAGTCTCCTCTTCACCAGACCCGGGTACCATCCGCACATTGAATCACTTAATATCCGCATGTGCACATGTAGTCATGCGGATATTAAGTGATTCAATGCAAGTCAATGGCGGCAGTTACGCTGCGTGTCCACAAAATTAATGGACATGCTACGGATTTTTCCGCAATGATGATCCGCAGCGGAAATTTCTGCAGCATGTGCACAGCACATGCGGATTAGCATTGGGGACCATGGGACACGTATTACCAAGCGTTTTTTAAGCGTTTTCGCTGCGGATATTCCGCGGCAAAAACGCATAGTGGGCACGCAGCCTTAAAGAATAAGTGCATCACATCCATTATCACATTTCAAGGATGAAATAATGTTCAAGCATTAAATTATTATTTGTATCTGCTTTGCATTCATATTATTTTACAAAAATGGTGCAAAATGTAGCAGATGCTTTGGGCAGCTCTGTTTTGGAAGGTTACTGTAGGGAAAATTAATATTTACTATTTTTAGTTTTTGCTTTGTTTCTTGCTTTTTACTATACCCATTGCAGAGGCATTTAACCCAATTCCCATTCTGCCACAAGTCATAGAATCATAGAAGTCACTACCATTAAAGAGGCTGTCCATTACTACGACAACCCCTTCTCAATCTGAATGTTTGCCCACGTTAAAATCAGGGCTGTGGAGTTGGAGTCTGTGTCCATTTTGGTGGAGTTGGTTTAAAATGGACCGACTCCCAACTCCTAAAATATATAATACATTGGGTACAGTAGGTCAATGCAGTTTGCGGGGAATATTTTTTTCATAAGAATTTAGGAAGTTATGAAATGTCCTATTCCTGATCTAAGGGCCTAGACTTTTAGCTGAGATGACTCTGTGCTACAGTAAATTTATCACTTAAACATGAGCCATGTAGGAGGGAGTCGGAGACATGGAAATTGAGGAGTCGGATGTTTGGCTTACCGACTCCACAGCCCTGGTTAAAATAAAAACACCTATACTCACCTCCTTTGCCAGCCCTCTTGTTCTGGGGCTCAGGTGAGGTTGTTGTGACACGTGAGCCATGCACCCAATCAGCGCTGGTGTCACTGTCCCCGCCTTCAGATGTATTAGTAAGAGAGAAAGTGAACGGCCAGGTGCAGCTGTCACTGCCTCTTGATCACTGATTCGGGTGCAGGGCTGAAGTGATTTAACAACAATGGGAATGCGAGTGCAGATACCGCTGGAACGGCACAGGAGGTGAGTATAGGTGTTTTTATTTTAACGGGGGCAAACATTCAGATTGAGGAGAGGTTGTCCTAGTAATGGACAGCTCCTTTAAGTTATATTCGTACTGGCTGCAGTGCGGCTAAAACCATTGTCAAATGTTGTGGATGTGCGTAACATTTCTCTAGCATTGCAAAGGGTGAAATTCATGACTATACCCGCAGCTTGATTTACCAGACTTCAGATTTGAGGTTTTCAGTGGCAATCTCTTTCTTAGCCGTGAGTGAATGAGATTTTGTGCTTTCAAAATGTTGAAACTGTAATATGCTGCATATTTTCCACTCAGAAGGTCAGGTGTATACACTATGGGAAATATGCCCCAAGGGGTCCTTAATACTGAATATATCACCTGTTGAATTAGTCAGTAAAAGGAATCCACTGAGGATGACCTCTTTTACTATGACCTCTCAAATACCTGTTGGCCAAATGCGTATTTGGCAGATGGCCATATCCTCTTACTCCCCAATAAATATGCTGGCTCAGATCAACCCAATGTACATGACGCCTCATGCCGCATATGGAACTGGTGATCTTTCTGCTTGCCAGGGACTTTCAGACTGTCCCCAATACACAGTTGTTTATTGGCTCGTCTGGGTTAAAGACGTCCGCTACCTCAATATCCATCACCTAGCCTAAAGGTCAATCATTATCAAAGTAGTGGACAACAACCCCAAATCCTCAGGACTTGGCAACATTTATCTGTTTAATGGGCAAGCAAAATTAATGTTTAAGGAAGAACCAGCTTGTACAGCATCAGCTCCTGAACTCCAAGGAGCATTTAGGATTGAGTGGGAAAGTGAAGCTTATTAGTGGAGGCCATTTATTTTCAGGTTGTAGGCGAGGTTCATACAGCATCTTTGGTATTGTAGCTATCGGCTGCATGAACAAGCTGCTGACTATCCTCAGGTATCATATCCCTACTGATCTCCGTTACTCTATCCTAAGGACAGGCCATCCTTTTGAAAACCTATTTAAAGGCCTAGTCTCCTCTTATTTCCTCAGGAGCCTCCAGGCTTTCTGTTTTCCAGATGTATGGTCTCCAGATTGACAGCTTGGACCAGAGGTATGGTCCTGCCACAGATCCAAAGTGAACGCTCTCCGATGTTGCTAGAAGAGGCAGCTTTGCCCCTGCAGCATGGGATAATTGTAGGGGAACTGAAGCTGGCTGGATCTAAAGCATAGGGGCCTGCAAGTGGCACACGCTGCTTGCCTAGATTATTATTAATAATAATAATATTTATTTTATAGCACCATGGCTTCCATTCTAGGTAACCGGCCACTTTGAGCTGCTGGTAACCTACGCTATGAGTAGAAATTGTCCTGTTATTGAGAATGCAAAGAATTTTTAATAAGACGTAAATTGCCAAGTTACCTGTTTTTTCAAGCACTTGGCAATTTTACCTATTGATGAAGATGAGAAAATCCCATCAACCATTACAATAACATACTACTTCCCAAAATCCCGGAAACCCCCACTGTATATTGCAATGCATATAATGTATACGATCCTTTATTGTAGATAAAACTCATTTATAAAACTGGTTGCCTTTATGTTGAGAATTTTGTTGTTGAGTTGTTTATTGATGACAAAAGCTTCTTTTTTTTTCCCCTAAAAAGTTTTATTGGCTCCTAGTGTGAGCTCATTGGTTTGAAAAATTTACAGGCTTTTGTCACTCCACTTGTCCAGTTTTCCAAAAATGTCTATAATTGTACATCACGCTTATAAAGTACTGTTGGTGCTAGAGTATGTAGAATATGTTGTAAGTTGGGTAACCTGATGTCGGCACAGGCCGGTTTAGCTTACGGGCACCGGTGTAGTACTGCTGTTTGATACAGCTGTGGAGTACAGATTTTCTAATTTTAGCAAAACACAAGTGTTAAGGGAAAACCACAAGACGAGTGTTCCCTGCCAGGACTGCATACCCCCTTCTTGTTCTGGAGCTTGGTGCTTTCATGTGCTTTGATGTGGTCCTAACACATTCCATCCCGACAGGTCTATTCTGCAGTCGCTCTACATTCAGACTCGCTATTAATGGATTACATAGCAGATTAGTTTAAATCTCTATAAAATATTACGGTCTCCCTTCATTAGTAAACTTTTGAAGACAAGACTTTTGATCAAAATACTGACTAATATACCGAATAAATGATAAAGCTCTAATTTTTATTGGGGGACAATTACGGTACCTATGAATACCACCGCCTCCATATCTAAAGGCGTGCTAAAGGTTTCCTGTTATAAATTGGTAGCTACTCTTTTCCTCCAATGTTACAATCATTTGGAAACCCCTTGGATGGCTTTTCCCATTGAGAAGGCATGCATGCTCAGCCAAGCGTGCCGCAGTATGAGGCTGGGAGTCACGAGGAATGGCTTTGGGCTAACAACAATCTAATGTCTGTGGCCATCTTTAGTTGTTCTTAGGCAATGAGTGTCCTTTTTATTATCTGTGTTCGTCACATCCATTTCATTCAACTATTAAATGGACGCTACCCCAATTATATATAAATTAGTTATATTGGGTACATAATACAGGATAATAATGCGCAACAATTTGTTTTATAAGATTGTGAATTCTCTGCTTCAGTAAAGTGGGTATTAGGGTTCTCTGAATCATCTTGAACAGTAAATGTACTTTTATATTTGTAGTGAAACAGAAAGGTCTCTGTTCTCCTATGTCTCCTTATTGAGAGATGAAGGATTCTGGCTAAGAGTGAGCACCATAGTAACTTTATTAGGGACGCGTAATGTTTAGTGAGTAAGGTGAGGCGTGTGGGAGTGTTTGTATTATTGCGGCATTGTGCACGGTTCAGGCAGTTCAGTACGACCTCATAATATGGGTTGCTTTGTTTCTGAATGATCTCATCCTAGCTACTGCAGTATTATGTTGTTTAGCTTGGCGGAATAAAATAACATGCAGGTCTTTCTGTCCTACAAATTTTTTTTTCCCCGTCCCTGGAAGTTTGCCAACAATTATTCCAACCATCACCAGCAATGTGTATGAATGATATTTCAAGGGAAGTTTGAAGAGGTCTAAAATCTTTCTGAGAGATTTCTATAGAGAGAGCTTGCCAATGTGTAAAGGGAATGTCGTTAATTTTATTTCCATTAATTAGATGCAAGTTTGTAGAATAGAAGTAATGGGGCAGATTTATAAAGGTGTCTAAAGGAAAAGATCTTTCATTGTTATTGGCAACAGTCACAGCAGAGTTTACATTTACTATTTCCAAAATAAAATCGGAATTGTGATTAGTTTCTATGGGCACCAAAAGAGGACACTTGGTTCTCACTGTAAAGTCTTTCTTGTAACCTTCCTTGTTGGACACAGGAAACCATGGAAAATATGATGCCACCTGGAGGCTGACACTAAGAAATCATCTTAAGGGTTCGCTCACACTTGAGTATAAATCAAACCAATGCAAAAAAAAAAAAAATCGGATTACACTCAGACCAGTGTTATTCAATGAAGCAGTACAGATCTGCGTATTTTTTTTCTCGGCTGCGTCTGGCATGGGAAAAAAATCACAATGCTGCGATTTCACTCTGAAATCTGATGTGTGTGCGGAACAAAATCGCATGCCATATGTACCATCAGTATGGCATCCTATTTTTATGGATACATTACAGTTGTGTAACATAGGAAACTGTAAATTGTTCTGTAAAAGGTTAATAGTTGCTGAGTAAAAAACGGATTATATATGGACAGCATACGGATGACAAGTGAGAAAAAGCCATACCACTCTCCTGGATGAGATTGGGACTAGTGTGCGCATACCCTCAGAAAAAAGTCAGCTCCTCCCAAACAGGCTGCACCTGGTCTGCCAACACCCAACTATTCAGGTAGCCCTTAAAGCAGTAGGAGAAGTCAAGCAAAACTAAGACTACCCAAACAAGGGAGAGTTCAGTGTCCCCTAATATAAGCTATGGAAAAGATTTTAGAGTACCAAAAATCCTCTTTTCTCCTAGACTTCATTGGGGGACACAGGGAACCATAGGACATCCGAAAGCAGTCTCTGGGGTAGGAAAACTAATATTGCAGAAGAAGGAATAGCAATCCCTCAGATTACCACGCTTGTAGCATCCTTCTGCCAAGACTATTCTCCGCCGACACAAAGGTAAGAACTCTGCAAAGGTGTGGACTGAAAACTAAGTAGCAACGACCTTACAGAATAGAAAAACAGACGGTTGGTTGGATGATTGGAGGTGAGGTACCATTGGAAAAAAACAGAAACCTGGTCATCAAGGAAAGGGGCAAGGAAATGGACCAGACCCGTCGCTAGACCACTGAGGAATGAGAATCACACAGGCTCACGAAGACTATGTTGCAGGAGCAACATGGAGAGGTGCAGGGCAACGCAAGACTAAAGTAAGGGACATGCACAACTGTCCTGAAGAGGCTTGACCCTGTGGTCCTGGAAGTCTTGGCTCCATCTTCTGCTTCATGTAATGTGCCACACTCGGGTGGGTGGCCAGGAGTCAAGACAAAAGACCATCCTCCCCAGGTACCTGATCTCCAACTGCGTCAAGTTATAATGCATCTGCTATCCTGACGAGAAGGTGACCACTACAGGCTGTACTTTTCGTCACTTAGTAGGGTAAAACAGAGTGGCCCCCTCCCGCTTTGTTACGCAACCTAGAGATGGAAAAAAGAGAGGGGTTAGTCACTACCCTAGCAAAACTTAGGCAAAAGCGGGTCTGACATGGCTCCCTTCTTGACATTAGACTACATTGAATGGCAGGGTGTTGGCAGGCCAGCTGTAGCCTGTTGAGGAGGCGCCAACTTTTTTTCTGAAGGTGTGTTCTTAGTGTCAGCCTCCAAATGGCAGATGACTTCTCAGGGCTTTCTGTCCCCACCACCCTCAATGAAGCACCTGAGACCCTTTTAAAGATCTCCCCAAATGTGTTCTGTTTTTAAGTGTTGTAGTGTAGAATCAATTTTTTTTATAGGGCTGCTACATTGACGACACCTCCATTCTTCCTCCATTATCTGTTTTGCCTGTCCAGAGACTCCATGAGCCCTATGGCAGCTGAAATAATCTGACATAATGGTAGACATTAGTATAGTCTCCAGGGAGTGATAAAGTATGGCTCCTTCACTAGACGCACAGCCTCATCTGTGTATATAGCGTTCCTGTCCTGCTATTAACAGAACAGTAGAGCTGTCATATTAAATCCTGCATAACAAAGCTTAAAGGGGACCCTCCATCCCAGGAATAAAAATGAACTACCGTATATACTTCTCATGCGTAGTTACCCTACTTGGTGCATGTCCTGCTCTCATCGATGTTCTGTTCCTCCAGCTTCCAGGATGGCTTGAGTGTGCCATGGTAAGCCTAAACCATGCCTCCTCTGACTTTCCTGTGCTGAGGGATTTTGACCATTGTGCTCCACATGTTACTGTGACCAGCCATCTTGAAAGCCGAAGAAAAGGAATATTGATCTAAGCAAAAAGGACAGTGTGAGGTGAGCGGCGTGCACTAGGCAGGGTGACTATATGTGACAAATATATAGTCACTTTTCAGTGCCGGATGGATGGTCACTACGAAAATGAGCTGCTGATAATCCGGAAACCTCAGTTCTCTGGGATTACTCTAATGGCCATTGTGAAATTGTAAGATTGTAAAAATAAAAAAATAATTATTTATGAATAATAAAATAGCTTCAGAATAATAAAATATTTTTATAATTATGTACCTCATTTTCTAACTATACTTTTTCTTTGACCTTCATTGTCTTTTGACCAATTGTAAAATTTCCAGTCCTAAAGAACGTTTGCTGCTTAGGGTGGCGCTTGCTGTAACACATTGGCAGGTAACACCCTGGAATCCCTACAGGTAGACCAAGATCCTCCTTCTCTGTTCTTCTATCAAGCGCCAAAACAAGGCAGTCTAGCCTTGCTGTACACCACCACTCTCTGTAAGGAGATGATGACTGTAGCTTTTTTTATAAAAAAAAAAAAAAAAAAAAGGAAGTGACTTCATAATAATTACAACAGTCGTTTTTTGTTTTTTTTTATACTAGCTTCCCTATGGAACATAATAGCGACAGTTAAAGGGAAGCTGCCACCAGGTTTTTGACACTTAATCTGAGAGCAGCATGATGTAGAGCCAGAGACCCTGATTCCAGAGTTGTCACTCAGCTGCTTGCTGTAGTTTTGATTATAATACATTGTTTTATCAGCAGAAGATGATCTCTAGTAGATCAGTAGTAAACCTACTGCTATGAAGTTCTTCATATTCATGAGCTCTATATAATCCCACCCTCCCCACTGATTGGCAGCTTCCTGCCTATGCACCGTAAACACAGAAAGCTACCAATCAGTGGTGTGGTGGGCGGGGTTATACAGAGCTCAGCATTCAGAGAACTGCTAGATTTGCAGCAGCTAAGAGTGCTATTATAAAAACTACAGTAAGCAGCCCAGTAAGTGTTACATTTCTGGAATCTGTGTCCCTGCCTCTACATCCTGATGCTCTTAAATGGGGTAGGAAAAACCTGATGACATTCCCTTTAAGATTACTGTGACAACGTATTTGGTGTCTAATATTGCCCTGGTATGTGATTACAGTTTTGTACATTTCCTTCAGTATATTAGTTTTGTGGCTCTAGTAACACTACAGTTAGTATGGGGTCACATACACACCTATTTAAGTGCATTTGCTGCCAATACTAGAGCCTGATCCAAGAGGAAGGTAGATATAAAGCAAAACCTGATAACTTTCTTCCTGTTTGGATCCAATCCCACTTTTATCAAAAATGTAGAAAGGGCAACAAATGGCCCACAATTGTTTTTTGTAAGGCTTTTGTGTCCTGAAGCATGTTGGGATGAAGAGACTATAGACAGCAGTGTTTGTGGCACATTGTGTAGGATAGTTGTCTTGTTTTCTGACATTTTTTTTCTCCCAACCTTCCTGACTATTGTCTAAATAAACTTGTTAGGCTATGTTCACACGTTGCTTTTTTTCAGCGTTTTTTTTATGCTTTTTTTTTTTTTACAACAAATGTTCAGCTGCGTTTTACAATACCAGCAAAGCCTGAATTTTCAGAAATCTCATGCGCACATCTTGTTTTTTTTTCCCCCTGACTGTTTTGTCACATAGCTGCGTTTTTGCAAAATGCAGTATGTGTCTTCTTTCAGCTTTTTTTGCATTTTTCACCCATTGAAAGCAATAGGCAAGTGCAAAAACGCATGAAAAAACACAGATATCCTTTTTTGCTGCGTTTCTGATGCCAAAACCTAATGAAGTTGAATCGGGTTATTTTTTTTTATGCACTAAATTTTATCAGCATGTACAAGAGACAAATGTACCCTGACAAAAACAGCAAAGCCTGCTTTCTTGAAGCTGCTTCTTTACTGCCATGAGAGCAGGTTTTTCCTGCGGGGGGGGGACACATCAAAAATGCAACGTGTGAACATAGCCTTAGATGGTTGTAGATTACTCGTGGAATCAGGTTCTTTACATTGTCTTGTTCCTGTAGACAGCTGTTACAAACAGGTCCCTTGACATATTTTATGAACAATGGGTTAAATGTTTCCTACCATATGCAAAGTAGTTCCCAGGGTCATGCCACAGACATTGATATAGTCTCATTTTCCCACACAATCAGCAATTGGGTCATGTATTGTTACATTTCTTTGTCTCCTTTTATAATCTGTACACTTGCACTAATCCTTTGCCTATCACATTAACCGTTTCCTGGGGGGCACCAGCTCGAGCTGGTGTTTCATTTTCCTACTATAGTCCTATCTACAATATGCAATCTTCTAGGAGTTGGGGAGTTTTGGCTGCATAATTGCTATTTGGGAGATTATTTTTTTTATACCACAGCGAGTTTGCTCTTGTTTTTGTCCTACCCGTTTTTCTGCTTGTCGTCATTTGCTGTGAATTTCCACTTCCTGGAGTGAAAAACAATAGAGCTAAAGTATACGGTGGAAAATCAGGAGACGGGTCTGTTAATGTGACCTGTCCCGAGAACGCAGAAGATGAAAGCCGCTGTGGCCTGCGGAGAAGCAGTGTATAGACGGAGTAAAGCGGCCGATCACCCGCTCATGTACAGACCAGCCTCTCCGTGATCATGGCCCTGATATCTGCATGTGATGCTTTGCTTCTTGTGCCTCCGGAGAGCGGCTGATATCAATGTTTGGACCCTTCCCTTATTATTTGCATATCACTAACCACATCCATTTCTGCTTTGCATATGTAAGCCTGGAATTGATCATTTTATTAAGAACATTTTAGAGTTTAATGGAAAGCTTTTCCAAATCCGTCACTGCTATGGTGTTTATGGAGAATTTGTCCTGTGCATTCTAATGTGGTAGTGTATATAAGATAGCCCTATATACCAAGCAAATAATTTGAATCCTGCGACATTTGTGATAACAGAATATTCTTGTCGGCATTTTTGGGGGGATTTTCATGACTTCTTATTCACTGCTTTGTTGAGGCAAGAGGAAAAGACCGCTCCAACAGCGGCTTCCCCCATACATCTCACCCCACTATAATGGCAAGGAGCTCTGAAAAAGACAGAAATGAGTTACAAGCTGTGTGTCAGACCATTGCAAAATTGATTTTATCCCCAACTACATGCATTTACGTAAAATAAATAAATTGTCCACAAAGGTGGACAACCCTCTTATGGCACCTGAGTTGGGAGCCAACTAATTTTTCTTTAAAGGGGTTACCCACAACTAGGACATCCCCTTCTCAATCTGAATATTTGTCCCCGTCAAAATAAAAACACCTATACTCACCTCCCATGCCTGCATCATTCTAGCGGTGTCGGCACTCACGTTCCCGGGGCTCACATGCGGTTATATCACGTGAGCCTGGCACCCAAGCAGCAATGGCGTCCCTGTCTCCTGTCAAGAGGCAGTGAGGGCTGTGGCTGCCCGCTTGTTTCATGTTAATTACTTATACATCTAAAGTGACGCCAGCTTTGATTGGGTGCAGGACTCGTGTGACATAACTGCATGTGAGCCCCGGGAACGTGAGTGGCGACACCGCTGAAAAGGGGCCGGCATGAGAGGTGAGTATTGGTGTTTTTCATTTTAACTGGGGCAAACATTCAGAGTGAGAAGGGGTTGTCCTAGTAGTGGAGAACAGCTTTAAAGAAGGGTTGTTATTGGGTCAAAAGTGGATAGTTTTGCTCATATTTTACTCCCGTTGCTCTCCTGAGTATAGTGCTTTTTTCTTTATTTATTTTTTATTCCGCCATATGGTTCCAGAGATTTTGTTCTTTTTTATTTAGTGCAAATTTTTATTTATTATTTTTTTTGCAAGGGGTCATGACCCAGAGGATAGCCTCGGGATGTGTCTTTAGGCTGTTCTGCATTACTATCCAGCTGTTTCTCTGCAAAAATTCAGTGATTGTGCAGGGGAGCATTGAAATGACTGCAGTGACACGGGCTGCTGTGGTTTCGAGCTGAGTGCAAATGCAGCCTTGAAAGTTATCTTTTAGGACCCCAAAGTATTTTCTTGGGACTTCGACTTTAAAGGGGTTATTGAGGACTATATAATTTTTTTTTTTTTTTTTTTTTTTTACTACGTGCCTAAGAACTAACAAAGAGGTAGTTACTAACTAGCTGCCTGTTCGGCTCAGCGCCGATCTCTGCTGGCACAGAGTGGTCATAGATCGCTCCTGCCGGCGATTCAGTGAGTTCGGCTGATGTCGCGTTGACTGAGCAGCGGCTTCTCATCCACTCTTCTTTGTTGATGGGCTGTGAATACCTATATCATGCTGATTGACGGTTAGCTCCCCGCTGCCTAACTGCGGGTAGCCGGGTATCAATCACCATGACTTTGGCAGTTACACCCCATCGACAGAGCAGCCAGGAAGAAGACCTTGTCTTTTGAGATCGATGACTACTCTGAGCCGGCACCGGGTAGAACAGGCAAGTAGTTGCCTCTGTTAGCAACTATCTGCCTGTTAGTTTTTAGGTCAATAGTAAAGATAAAGAATATAATGGTCCAGGACAATCCCTTTTTAAGTAGAACCAATTTGGCATCAAATTAGCCTGAAATATTCCTAATTCAACAGTACAGCCATTGCAGAGCACAAAGTCACTGATGTGAAAGTGAATAACTTAGCATTTTAGAGTATGTGGCTTATTGGATGTGTTCTCTATGCTAAAAATCCCGATGGAAATCATTTTATTGTATTAGGATGGTAATGCGGTAATGCAGAACACTTTTAATGGCAACAGCGCCACCTCCTGGTCAGAGATGATGCCAAAATATCATTGCACTACTAGATTTGATTTGTATATAACACACAATTCTGACCTTTAAATTATTTTTTTTATTGTAGGGAAAGCTTTTGTCCCCAAGCAAATGCCCAAAGATTTCCGTGCAGAGGAGAAGATGACTCTTGATCCGGAACTGGAGGAGGCTTTGAGCAGTGCCACAGATGTGGAGCTGAGCGACCTCGCTGGTTAGTAGGCCATGCCTATAACAACGTATGCCATGTCTGACGTCATGCTCTACTTACTAACTGCACTGTTTATGCCAATGAAAATGGGCAGTAAGACTTGACCTCTCCACGTCTGTAAATGTGGCCATAACAAGAAGCATTAATGCAACCATATTGGTGCTATGCATGATATGGAAACAGAGGTTTCTGATGTTAAAGGATACTGTAAAATGATTTTTGCTCAATTGGAAAAAAATTTCACTTGAACAAACATTGCAAGGATGGATGGTGGTAATGACTATGTAATATCTGTAATTTAACAACATCTCCCAGTGAAACTCTACATAACTTTAGGTAACTACAAATGTGACCTAACAGCTTATGCTGAATTTACACTGTCAGTGGGGTGCTATCAGCATCCATAGACTATAATAGGCAAGGAAATACTTGTGCCTGTTATTGGTCTGATCATCTGAACTCACAACATACTGCTGCCTGCTAATAGGGAAACAGCCATATGGTAAGGCCGGTTTCCTACAAGTGCACATTCCTGGTCTAATGAGCCAGACTAACGGCAGCGTAAATCCTTCTGATGGTCATTGGACGTGAGGTTGGGTAAGGAAATTGTGGCTGCATTACAAGTACAAATCTGTTACCAGCTTAAGCATCTGTTCACACTTGGTGAAAGCCTCTGGAACATAAGCTAAACATACCCTTCCTAGTTTTTCCTCCATTGTATGGATTAGTCTGGTACACTGCGCACTTTCATGCAGAGGCATACAGTGAAAAGTAGCATCCTGTGTGGTACACATGACCCTTTTATCACAGATGTTGTAAAATCCTCCTGATGTATAATTGCAACAGATAAGAAGTGTGATCGTGGTGTACAGGTCTTCATACATGTTAGATAAAAGTGGGTTCAACTGACCAACGAATGTGTATGGTGCCTCCCAATTCTACACAGACAGGTGATGTTTGGGAGAGATAAGGATCTGGTCATTGGAAATTCAACAGCTGTTCATTTTGTCTAATGGTAAGAAGCCACTGCCGGGCGAGTCTGGCAGTGACTTTTTCAAACAAAATACAGAAATGCTCGCCGCGTTCCTGTGTATAGGAGCAATAGTTTGTCAAACTACCATTCTGTCGACAGCTATCTAATGTGTATGCTCCTTTTAAGGCTATGGTCCCATCATGACCGGGATTAACACAGGGATAATCTCCATTGCCTCCAGCTGTGTGTGTGTATATACAGTGCTCCGCATTAGTGCGTACACCCTAACAGATTTGTCAGAAAACCTTTAGTTTCCTTTCAGAATCAACATTTTGTATGTGATACCATACTACAAAATACTCCCACAAATGTGGGCCATTGATTGCAAGCAAAATTTGTTAGTTTGCTCACCCAACATTCATTCATGACCATGTTGCAAAAATGAGTACATCCCAATTAAAGTCTTTAAAAGAAGAGCTAAAGTTTAAACTACAGAATTGTAATTAACAAGAATTCAACCACAGGTAAGTCTAATTCATTTAACAGGTGTACAGCAGAAATGTCATGCTGTCAGCAATGGCACCACATGGAAGAGAAATGTCACAAGATCTGAGCTAGAAAATGTCTCTACACAAGAAAGGTGGAGGATACAAGAAGATCAGCAAAGCTTTACTTATCAGTCAGCATACTGTAGCAAAACTGATACAAAAAATATAACAAAGATGGAACTGCAATCATCTCACAGACGTTCAGACCGACCAAAAAAGTTAACACCTAAACAGGAGCAACGTCTGGTAACAAGGGTTGAAGAAAATCGACATGCAAGTTGGGCTTACTGTTTCCCGTGACACAATATGGCTTGCACTGCAGAGGAATAGCTTGCATGGGTGTCATCCACAAAGGAAACCGCTCTCAAAGGCCATGCACTTAAAAAGCCCACCTACAATTTGCCAGGGCCCATGTTGAAAAATATGATGACTACTGGACTCACTACTCTGGAGTGATGAGACCAAGATGAGTGTTTTTGGAACTGATGGCTCCAAAACTCTATGGCATCGCAAAGATGAGTACATCAGTAGCACTCATGCAGCCTCGCTTAAAGCCACTGGCACCATCATGTTTCACTGTAGGCACCATGCATTTTTCTTGGTACTCCTAACCTTTGTGATGATGCATGTTTTTATTTCCTGATATATATATATTATATATATTATATATATATATATATATATATATATATATATATATATATATATATATTATATATATTATATAATATGTTGTGTTGTGTATACATGCTGCCTGATCCACAGGCAACTTGTATTAGAAAAAACATACTGTGGAGCCATGCTGGAGACGGGTTTTACAGGCGTGTCCCCGGCAGCTTCATCCTGCCCACTGCCCTGGAATGCCAGGTCTCTCCATATACGCGCAAGCAGGGGACACCTGTCAATCAAGGGCAGCAGGCGGGGAGAAGTATGTTTTTCTGTGAAACACTGCAGCGCTGGGATCAGATGTCCAGGATTGGCCGCATGTATCAGCTGTCAGGTTCCCTTTAAATATTACTTTATTGGTTGTCATATGTTTAGTTCCTAACCAGTTTGGATAGTGTTGGTTTTGATATGACATAAGAGATAGTGGGTAAAACGTATAACTAACCATTTTTTCTTTTCCTTTTAGCTATTTTGGGAATGCCCAGCATTTATCCAAACAGCACTAGTAATGGGTTTGATAGCCAAGGATTTCCCAGTGAGTATCTATGTATAAATGATGTTACAACATAAAGATCATTCGGAAATCTCTGTCCATGTTCCCTGTTTATGTACTTATCAGAAATTGAACTCCCCCCCCCCCCCCCCCCCCCCCCCCCATAAAATAATGTTAATGGCAAAAACCTTTTAGTACTAATTTGTAAAGTGCTTGAATGAGACTATAGTGTTTCCTATGAACTTATTAACAACTAGGGGATTTTGTTCTGATGAGAGCCCACATTCATTCATTATTCCCTCTATACTAAAACATTTCATAACTTAAAGGATAGGGACACATTCAGAGGCAAATATTTTTTGTTTTGCTTAGCTGCATGTATTTTTGACTAAACTGTTTTTGCAATTGGGTCCGATAGTAAGTAATTTTTCAGGGCTTCTGCTTTGCTTTGTCTATCCTGGCTGAAGAATGAGTTAACTGAGACCACAGAATTCAGCTCAACTTCCCTATAGTCATAAATCAGCTGATAGGAGCTCAAAAGAAGGGAGATAAGATACAGGCCCCCTCATCATTTGCTTTAGCTTGTCTAGCTGTGTGACTTTTGCTGCAAGAAGGTTGCAGAAACCATTCAAGACAAAAAGACTATTTTTTACTTTGCGACACATTCATGAATTGTGTGTACCATTTTGAAGAATTTGACACCAAAACGGCAACTAATACCACAAGACCAAAAGGAAAGGGATGTAAAAAACCCCACAACTGATGAATCTGGGACATAATCTCTCCCATTGTACATTTCCTTTCAGCTGTCTTAATTCGGCCTGGTTAAAAAAGATAGTATTTTGAAAAGATCTGAAAATGTGATGTAGGAAGGAAACGTATTCTGATAACCAATATGCAATAGTAATGGTAAATGTCATGAATCCATTGCTCCATTAATGTTCATCTAGGCATTCTTTTTAAATAGAATCATATATCATTAGGTCTAAAGCGTTTCGTGTGATTTCCAGCAGTCCGGTGTAAAGTTTTTCATGTACGACTAACTGGTGATGGTGACAGTCTACCTTAGCTGAACATTTTGGGCCTGATTAATTAAAAAGGGTTATCTGGGACTATTTTTATTTTTTTTCTCATGGGTCTAAGAACTGATAAGCTGGTAGTTGCGGACTACCTGTCTGTTCTGCCTGGTGCCGGCTCATAGCGAGCACAGACCGCTCCTGCCGGAGATTCTGCGGATTCACGTCAACAGTGCAGCTTTTCCTCTTCTGCGCTGCTCTGTCAACAGGACGTGACTGCTGACATCATGCTGATTTGAGAAGGGAGCCGTCTGTCAATCAGCACGACATTTGCAGTCACGTCCCGTCAACAGAGCGGAAGAGGAGCAGTTGCTCTGTCGACATGATATCACCAGAAGCCCAAGAATCACCATCAGAAGCGGTCTTCCAGCAGATTGGCATTGGGCACAAGAGGCAGGTAGATAGCAACTACTTGCCTGCCAGTTCTTAGGCCCATAAGAGAAAAATAAAATGTTTCTAGATAACCAAGACTGGCGGTTTGTACTCCAGTCTTAGGACACGTGCACACTTTGAGTATTTGGTCAGTATTGTACATCAGTATTTGTAAGCCGAAACCAGGAGTGGGTGATAAATACAGAAGTGGTGACGTGTTTCTATTATACTTTTCCTCTGATTGTTCCACTCCTGGTTTTGACTTTCAAATACTGATGTAAAATATTGACCAAATACTCAAGGTGTGAACATGGCCTTTAAAGGGGTTGTCTACTACTTATTATCCCCTCACCAATGTATTCCCCCGGGGCCCATAAGTGTTTTTGTAATTACCTTCTGTTGCAGTTACTGCCTGTGAGAGGCGCTATCACTGGCCGCTCACAATCATCACGTGACCCCCAGCTACAGCCGGCTCTGACATCCGCTGATGTCACGTCATGATTCCGAATGCAGCCGGGGGTCTCTCTTCTGCGTTCCACCGGTGGATGCTGGGTTGTGGGCGGAGTTACCCTGCACGTCCACCGTGCACTCTCCCTCTCCTCATTCATCGGGAAAGCGCTGTGGATGCTGGGTGTGACGCGCGGGGACACCCCGTCCACAACCCAGCAGCCACCACGGGGACCGTGTCGCTGATGTCACTCCTCACTTGACGTGACATCAGTAGCGGGTCGCGTGATGCCTGTGAACCTCCCGCGATAGCGCCGCTCACAGCAGAAACTGCAACGGAAGGTAGTTACAAAAACACTTATGGGCCCCAGAGGGATACATTGGGGGCATAATAAAAAGTTGTGGCCACTTCTTTAATGATTAAGGTATATCTTCATCCAGGGCTGTGGAGTTGAAGTCTTGAGTCCATTTTGGTGGAGTCGGTATAAAATGGACCGACTCCAACGTCTAAAATATATAATAAATTGTGTACGGTAGCTCAATGCAGTTTGTGGGGAATATTTATCTCATAAGAATTTGGGAAAGTTATGAAATGTCCTATAAATGTCTGTCCTATTCCTGATCTAGGGGTCTAGACATTTAGCTGAGATGAATCTGTGTTACAGTAAATTTATCACTTAAACATGAGCCATGTATGAGGGAGTCGGAGTCATGGAATTGAGGAGTCGGAGGTTTGGCTTACCGACTCCACAGACATGTCTTCATCGCGCACGCCCATCATTAAGAGGCACATCGCTTAAAAAGTTAGGTGCAACTTATCATTGGTGTACACCTCCGCCTTACAGACTGGAATAAATTTCTGGCATAATGTTAAACCACCAAAGTGGAGTAACTTTTGATTAATGTATTGTGCGGACCTCGCAGTGCTCCACCCACACCGCTGTGAAAATGCTATGAGGTTGTAAAAATGAGGTTGTAAAATTTTTGTGTAACCTTTAGTTGCTTAAATTTTTTTCGACTTTTCAAAGTGGCGAAAACACTTAAAACCTTTGTCACCTGTTTTTTTTTTTATTGCGTGGGCTCCCTCTGTTTCAATGTTTGTTGAATTCCTCATTCTTACTAATCGGCACAGCACCCTCCATACAAATATTCCTGGGTCTGGATTTGCTGCTCAGCTAGTAGTTCTGGGTAATAGACATAAACGATCAATTCTATATCCTAGAAAACCCCTTTAATATTGCTGTGTGTTTTTAACTTTTTACAGTAAACCAAGTTTGTGTAATCATACGGGTGGTTTTTTTGGAGGGGGGGGGGTGTCAGGTTTATGTTTTGTCAAGAGAGAAAACTGTTTTATAAATGATATGAATGTAGAAAATGTGATTTGCTACAGCAACCAGTTTTTCCAGGATCCAAATCCATTAATGCACAGTTATAAATAAATGATATCTAAATGTATTGCAGTATGTGACTATTGTTCTTTCATCAATGTTTTTGGTTTATTTGATAGATGTTGTAAAAGCAGAGCCAATCAGACCAGTGTTTGATGAACCACCAAACCCGACCAATGTAGAGGAGAGCCTGAAGAGAATAAAGAACAATGATCCCCGCTTGGTTGAAGTGAACCTCAATAATATAAAGGTAAGCCTAAAGGTTCACTGACCAGAGAGAGCCTGGAAGAAGCCTCACTGATGTAGGGATTCCCGCTACAGCGCTAACATTTTCTCTATTGAGCGGCAATAGACTATAATGTGCTCAGTTTTAACCACTACATCTGTCTTGGAAAATGTAATCAAGTGATTTTTCAATAAAAATTATCTGATTTAAAATAAAAAGTTCCCATGATGGTAGTTTTGAGCCATTTTTTTTTTTACATTTTTCAAATTCTGTTCACACTGATGCAAACAAGATACTTCTGGTTCAGGGGCATTTCTGTAATTTCAGCATGACATTGAAACTCCATTTCCAGCCATGTAACTATGCAGCTGGTGAGGTCTGGTCGCTTCTCCGCTGATATAAATCTGTCCCTCTCCTGCCGTTCCTCCGTCAAGAGTTACTCCCTCGCCTATACTAGGTACCCACTGTAAAACTACAAATGCAGAGCCAGCCCCTGGAGAGCATGTCACGGCTGACATTATGTTCACCAAATTACTGGCTTCCAGAGGGAAAGTAGTGTACGGAATATCATTACTTCCTATAGAACTGTGGAGGTCCTTGCACCATGTGACTCGCTTCCCCATTTTTAGCGGTTGGGAACGGTGGGTAACATAAAAATTTTAATCTGACAATCCCTTTAAATCAATCTTTTCTCTTTCAGTTATATTGCCCAAATATTGACATAAAAAGTGACATGTGGGCAACAATCTACTGATGCACATTCGATCCCATACTTATGACTGCGAAGAATTATGTACCAAGTTTTGTATGTCTTGTTCCTTATAGAATATCCCAATTCCAACCTTGAAAGAATTTGCGAGGGCCCTGGAGGCAAATACCCATGTGAAAGCATTCAGCATTGCAGCAACAAGGAGCAATGATCCAGTCGCAGTAGTGAGTATTAGAAGAAGTCTGTGTTTTCTGCCATCTTTGCTTCTCCATGTAAGCTGCCGGTGATGATGGAGAAGAGGTCTTGCGCTTGTCCCTGAGTGCGCTAAAGGTGCATACTATGTCACTGAAGCGACAACTGTAGTTTGTACACTACCACAATGGTCACTGAAATAACTTGAAACTGACAAAAGTAATTTTCATCTTATGGTATTTCAATAGAAAAAAACTAACTTAAATGACCTGGACAAAAATGATGGTACCGCTAGAAAAGATTGAAAATAATTTGACCACAGGGGCATGTAATAAAGGTGTGTCCTGTAATTAGCATCACAGGCGTCTACAAACTTCTAATCAATCTGCCTATTTGAAGTTTGAAAAGTAGTCACTGTGCTGTTTGGTATCATGATGTGTACCACACTGAGCATGGACCAAAGAATGCTAAGGAGAGAGTTGTCTCAGGAGACTAGAAAGAAAATTATAGACAAACATTTTAAAGGGAAAGGCTAGAAGACATTCTCCAAACGGCTGGATGTTCAGCTCATGGATCTGGAAAATGACCCAGAACACAGCATTGGACTATCCTGAGGTGACGTTCTATGAGTCCTGATCTAAATCATGTTGAATATCTGTGTAAGAAGCTGAAACATGCTGTCTGGAGAAGGCAATCTTGAAACCTGAGACAACTGGAACAGTTTGCACCTGAGGAGTGGGGCAAAATACCTGTAGACAGGTGCAGAAGCCTCATTTAGAGTTACCGAAATCATTTGTAGTGATTGCCTCAAAAGGTTGTGCAGCAAAATATTAAGTTAAGGGTACCATCATTTTTGTCCAGGTCATTTCCATTAGTTTTGCTGTTGCTTTTTTTGTTTGTTTGTTTTTTACATTTTTCTATTGAACCACAATTGTAAAGCAAAATCTGATTCTCATTAGTTGATATTCAGTAAATTTAAATTGAAAATTCCTTATGTTAGTTTCACATTATTTCATTGGATTTTTCTTACTTTAACAGAAGGGTACCAATCATTTTGTCCATGTGTATATCAGTGTGGGCAGCAGTCTCCTTACTGTGATTGGGCCGCCGGTCTGTTTCCCCTAATTTGGGTATACCATACGGTCTGTTATTTACATGTTATACACTTTGTTTGCTCCCATAGGCATTTGCTGACATGCTGAAAGTAAACCGAACTCTAAAGAGTTTAAATATCGAGTCTAATTTTGTCACCGGTGCTGGCATTTTGGCTTTGGTTGAAGCGCTTAAAGAGAATGAAACTTTGCAAGAAATCAAAATTGACAACCAGGTAGACTTTCTTTTTTGTGCATTATGTTCATATGTTTTTCTCCTCTGTAGAAACAGACTGTAGTCTAATAATGGATTACTGTCATCAGGATGAATATAGGGATAAGCAGTGGCAGATTTACCATATGTGACAGCTGTTCACTGTTGGAGAAAGAAATACATAAAAAAACTTAAGGAAGAGATGGATATTTTTAACGTAAAATTGCATGCGGTGTTGCTATATAGGTTTATTTGTGGTGCATTTTATGATGTAGGATTGGGGGTTTTCATTAGGTTGCAGATTGCAAAATATTGTAGTTCAAATGGATACACAAAGCTGATACATGAAATGTATGAAAATTAAAATTGCAATGCTCCCATAAACTGTTATGTTTGGCTGCCTAACATTTAATTCTACTGGAATCTGTATATAAAGGCCCCAGATGCACAATCTCACACAAGAGAATACCGAACTGGTTTTCTAGCTCCTTCTATCTGTTTCCTTAATATCTGCATGCCCAGTACTCATTGAGAAGTGTGTACACTATAGAAAAGACGGATTTTGGTAAGACCTTACCTGTAAAATCCTTTTCAGCGAGGGAAGGAAGGGAGACACAGTCATTACTAGTGGGTAGGCGGAGCCCACATAGGATAGAACACCTCAGATTAAAAAAGAGTGTTGTCCGGCCCCTCCAGCTTGGGCTCCTCCTACTCCAGCTCTCCAGTCCGTACACAAGCTAAGGAAAAGCAAATATCACCAGCGGAGCAACATAACCCCTTCTGAAGAACTTCAGAGAAAAAACAAGAGACAGGTTATGCATATAACAGAAAAACCACACAGTCCCAGGTACTACTCACTGGACCTGACCACTGCGATGAGCTGGCAATGCTGGAACAGAGCCTTAGCGCGCCGACCTCAGCCCAGATAATCGCTATCAGAGAAGGGTCACGCTGCATCTGAAAACACAACAACACACTTCTGCCATGGGAGGGAGCTGTGTCTCCCTTCCTTCCCTCGCTGAAAAGGATTTTACAGGTAAGGTCTTACCAAAATCCGTCTTTCAGCAGCAGATGGAAGGAAGGGAGACACAGTCATTACTAGTGGGACGTCCCAAAGCAGTCCAAAAATTAAGGGTGGGAAAAAACCAACAGAGGCAGAATCCCAACAACCTAGAAAAATGCGCAACTAGCGCTAAATACAAGTTAACGATAACTTAAACTACAGCCGCCTGCAGGACCCTACGTCCTAAGGCTGCATCAGTGGAAGCACGGACGTCCACCTTATAAAACTTTGTAAAAGTGTGGACGGAGCGCCAGGTAGCCGCCCGGCAGAGTTGAGCTGCCGAGGCCCCTTGATGAAAAGCCCACGATGAACCCACAGCTCTCGTGGAGTGAGCTCGAATCTTAATTGGACAAGATTCGCCCTTGAGTCGGTAAGCCTCTAAAATGGCCGACTGAATCCATCGAGCTATAGTGTCCTTGGAAGCTCGTTGACCACGCCGACGACCTGCTGGAATCACAAACAGAGAGTCCGATTTCCGAAAACCTTGAGTAATAGACAAATAGAACTTCAAAGCCCGCACTAAATCCAATGAGTGCAAGGCCCGTTCCTTCGCATTCCTCGGTTCCGGACAGAGCGAGGGCAACACAATATCCTGGTTAACATGAAATTGTGACACCACCTTAGGTAGAAAGTCGCCCCGTGTGCGAAGCACCACGCGATCCGGGAGAAACTCCAGAAAAGGAGGCGAGCAAGAAAGAGCCGCCAGTTCAGAAACCCTTCTCAAAGAGGTGACTGCCACTAAAAAGGCAACCTTCCAAGAAAGCAAAGAAAGGCTAACGGAGTCCATAGGCTCAAAAGGCCCATGTTGAAGAGCCTCCAAGACCAGATTGAGCCGCCAAGGGGACACAAGCGCCTTCCGCGGCAGAAACTGACGGGTTACCCCGCGAAAAAAGGAACGAACGTCCCTACGCGAGGCGATAGCCTTCCGAAACAGCAAGGACAAAGCAGAAACCTGACCCCTCAGAGTGCTAACTGCCAAACCCTTGTCCAGGCCATACTGCAAAAGGGCCAACAAATTGGGAATGGAAAAAAATCCTCGGGTTCCTTGAAGAACCCGAACACCATGAAAAGAAGGCCTCCCAAGTCTTGTGATAGATCCTAGTAGTGGCAGGACCCCTGGCAGCTCGCAGAGTGGCAATGACTTCGGCTGAAAAACCTTGACGAGTCAAGATTTCGGTCTCAAGAGCCACGCCGTCAAACGCAGAGACTTCAGGTCCGGATGACGAACGGGCCCTTGGGTTAACAGGTCCGGGCGAAGAGGGAGAGGAAGTGGAGGCGCAGCCAGAAGCGACACCAGCGTCGAGAACCACGTCCTCCTTGGCCAGTCTGGGGCTACTAACATAGCCGGGACTCTTTCCAGTCTGATCCGACGCAACACCAGAGGAAGTAAGGATATCGGCGGGAACACATAGATTAGCTCGAATTGGTCCCACGGAGCCACCAGAGCATCCACCGCCACAGCCTTCGGGTCCTTGTACCTGGACATGAACGTCGGTAACTTGGTGTTGAACCTTGATGCCATCAAATCCACTTGAGGAGTTCCCCAACGGGAGCACAGCTGTGCAAAATTTCTGGGTGAAGACTCCATTCTCCGGGATCCACCTTCTCGCGACTGAGGAAGTCCGCCGTGATATTCTGAACTCCCGGAATGTGAATCGCAGAGATGGCTGGCACCTTGGCCTCGGCCCATACCAGGATCCGAGACACTTCCATCATGAGCCTGGAGCTCCTCGTTCCACCTTGATGGTTGATATACGCGACCGCCGTCGCGTTGTCTGTCTGCACTCGGACTGGCAGACCGTTTAAAGGGACCGTCCAGTGTTGGAGGCAAAGGAAAATCGCCCTCAATTCCAGGATGTTGATCGGCAGGACAGACTCTTCTGACGACCATACTCCCTGAATCCAGAGATCGTTCCAGACACCCCCCCAGCCTGACAGGCTGGCATCGGTGGTTATGACCGACCACCTCGGAAGGAGGAAGGACTTCCCCAGGGATAACGCTTCCGGACGTAACCACCATTCTAGAGACTCTCGCACCCTGTGGGAGATGATGACACTGCGATCCAGCGAAGCCTGTGATCGATCCCAACGGTTCAGAATGAGCATTTGGAGAGTCCTGGAATGAAATTGGGCAAACGGAAGTGCCTCCATTGACGCCACCATCAAACCCAAAAGGCGCATACACCTTCGAAGGGACATTGCTGTCGAAGACTTCATAACCTGTACATGTCGAAGAAGACTTGCTTGCTTGTCTGGAGGCAGGAGGCAGGGACACCACTGCTCGTACCGTGTCGAAATGCATCCCCAAAAACAGGATTGACTGCGACGGTTCCAGAGACGACTTCTTCCAATTGACCAGCCACCCGAAGTCCTCCAGGAGCTGAAGGGATAGATTGCGAGCCGTCACCGCCTCCTCCTTTGAGGACGCCACAATCAAAAGGTCGTCCAGGTAGGGAAGAACCGTAACCCCCTGTCTTCGAAGGATCGCCATGAGAGGTGCCAGAATTTTTGTAAAAACTCTGGGCGCCGAGGCCAACCCGAATGGTAGGGCCACAAACTGGAAATGGTCCTGACCTATGGCAAAACGAAGGAAGCGTTGGTGGGCCCTTCCGACGGGAACATGCAAATAAGCGTCGCGAATGTCGATTGACACCAAAAAGTCGTTCTGCGACAGGGCCGCCACAACCGAGCGAAGCGACTCCATGCGGAATTTCCGGGTGCGGACATGCAGATTCAATCTTTTGAGATTCAGAATGGGGCGAAATTTGTCCTCCTTTTTGGGGACCACAAAGAGGTTTGAATAAAACCCTCTTCCCCGGTCCTCCGGCGGAACCGGTACCACCACACCCTTCTGCAGAAGGGAATCGACCTCCTGCCGTAGAGCGGCAACTAGCTCGGGCTCTGACGGAATGCGAGATCGGCAAAACCTGTCCGGGGGTCGAGAAAGAAACTCTATGAAGTAGCCTGCTGACACAACCCGCGTCACCCAGGCGTCCGAAACGCGGGACGCCCAAGTCGATTCGAATTGGAGCAGGCGACCCCCCACTCGAGAGCCCTCGAGAGAAAACCTGGCGTCAGTTCGCCTTAGCGGGCTTTTTGTCAGCTTCCCGCTTGTCTTGACGGAAGCTCTGTTTCCAGGGAGTGCGGGATTTCTGAGAAGCCTTTTTTCCTGAAAAAGAGGGACGACCCGATCCCCAAGAGGGCTGACCGGACCGTCCCCTGGACCGAAAGGGCCGCCGACTACTACCGGCACTAGGCCTGCCCGACACAGAAGCCACAGTTCTTCGCTGTGGTAAGGCCGCTTCTTTTGCCTTTGCCTTGACAATCAGCTCCGTGAGGTCAGATCCAAATAACTGACCACCCTTGTAAGCTAAAGATAGCAAACCTTGCTTGGAAACCGCGTCCCCGGTCCACTGTCTGAGCCACAGTGCTCTTCTGACTGTGACCGCCGAGGATTGCGCCCTGGACAGCAGTGACGCGGTATCCAAACCTGCATCACTGCCATATCGGGCCGCATCCTCCAACAACTTGAAAAGCCCATCTACCTCGGATAGCGGGGATCCATCCTGCCACGCCGTCCGTAGACGGTCCAACCAGCTTAGGGAAGCTTTACAAGCACACATGGATCCTAGCACCGCTCTGAATCCATGACCCGCGGCCTCGTAGATGGATTTCGCCGCCATCTCCGTTTTTCTGTCCAGCGGATCCTGCAGACTCGCCTTCCCTTTAACAGGCAGTAATGAGGATTTGCTCAGCTGGGATAAAGGGACATCCACTTCAGGAGAAAGAATCCAATTATCAATCAACTCCGTGGAACACGGATACAGTGCCTCAAAAAACCGTGTCCCCTGAAAACGTTTATCTGGACACAGGTGTTCCTTCTCCACTGCCCCATTAAGCTCATCCAGAGATGGTAATGCCAAGCGCGACCTATGCGACTCCTGAAACATCCGGGCCGACTTACCAGGACGTCTAGTTACCTCCTCCGGAAACTGTAACGCCTCCCTCATGGCTCCAATAAAAGCCTCTGCACGGCCCAAAAAAGAGGCAGAGTGCCCCTGCCGATCCTCCTTATCCGAATCGGACATCTCCCCATCTGAGCTTGAAGGGGAACCCTCCATAACAGAGATCTCCGAGTCGCTGCGCGGGGAGGGCAGTACCGGCCTGTGGCGCTTCCTGCCATGAGAGGATCTAGCTGACACCCAATAACCTAGAAGGTCAGACAGGCCATCAATAGAACGAGTGAGGGCCTCCATTTTGACCACTGCCCCATCACCGAAACCCCCGACCGCTGCGCTTGACGCCGTCGAGGACTCCTGCATGTCAGACACGCGAGACTGATCCTGTAGCGGACCTGGGAGACGGTCCGCACCTCCTGGACCCTGATCTGACATGCCCTCACACAGTATATGGCAGGTTAAACCTGTCAGTAAGTAGGACAGTGTGGTTTCTTAAAAGAAAGCTGAAGGGTTAAAGCTCTTAAAGAGAGAGCTACCCCAGCTGACCCCCAATTAAGGGATAACCGCCTAATAAGGGGTTAATGTCGCAGACTCCCCACAACCTCTGTGAAATGAAAAGGATGTGAGAGCCCCAGACAAAAAAAAGGAACCTCTATATGAGGTAATAGCTGCAGGACAGCACAGTCTGCCACCTTATTGTGCCTCAGAAAGGTGCCCTGCGCTGAGGGGGTGAGGGGTTAAGCTTCTGCCCTGACAGGCAGAAGCGACTCACCCAGCTGGCTGCGGTGCAGTGTTCCTTCGGTCTGTCGGGAGGAGAGGAGAGTGAGGAGCCCGATGGAAGCCGTTCAGTAATGGCCGCCGCGCTGTGAGGAGAGAGAAGCCGGAAGAGGAGGGGCAGGAGAAAGCGCGCGCTCAGAGCGCTTCCTGCCCGCGAAAGACCGGGAAGGCTCGAAGCCACGCCCCCCGCCGGCTTCAAAAAAAGCGCGCGCGACTCCTCCGCTCTCCGCTCCTGCCCCGCTTCCATGTCCTGCAGGCATCCACCTGCGGACAAAAAAACACAAGTCACCACCTGAATACATGTAGCAGCGGCTGCCGCAGCAGCCGCTGATGCACTCAAAACACATTAACATGCTGAGTACTCACTCAGCTGAGCGCCACAGGGACCCCCAGGGATTTGTGGCGCTGTGCCCAAGCTTCCCCCCAGGGCGGAGAACGCAGTGACCCCAGATGCGCGGTTTGCGTCCCCGCCAGGGAAGCATCCCTCATCCCCCGGGGCCGGCAGGGTTCTGCAGGGACCTCTCTCAAAGGGTAATGCAGATCCGCCAAGGGAGGGGTGGGGGTCCAGCAGCGCTGAGACCCCTGAGACCTCAAGACCACGGGGGTCCAAGTCTCTGTCCGATTAAAAATAAAAAAAATTTCTGAGGAGCTGCTTCCAGCAGCGACCATCCTCTGTGACCTCAAATTTTAGACTGGAGAGCTGGAGTAGGAGGAGCCCAAGCTGGAGGGGCCGGACAACACTCTTTTTTAATCTGAGGTGTTCTATCCTATGTGGGCTCCGCCTACCCACTAGTAATGACTGTGTCTCCCTTCCTTCCATCTGCTGCTGAAAAGGAGAATTAAAGGGGTTTCCAGTCCTTAACCTCCTTCATAAATGAAATGAGGCCCCTTGTAAAATAAAAATAACTTCTACTCACCCCACAAATCGGCGATGTCACATCTCCTGGCATTGCGTGACATTGGCTGCAGCGCTCACACAGCGTAACAATCAGCAGCCACTAATAAGCAGCAGCACTCTCCCTCCCTTCTGACGGATTCCCAGGTTTCATCCTAAGGAAGTGTGAGCACTGCAGCCCGTTAGCAGCCGCTGATTGACTGCAGCACTCTCTTACTATATCAAAGCCAATGCATTTCTTCAAGAGGTTAATATTTGATAAGTGAGGAGTTCTATTTCTATATGTTTTAGTTTTTCTTTTTTTCTTAGTTTTTTTTTTTTGTCTTTTTAATTTTCAAAACAGAGGCAGCAACTGGGAACTGGTGTGGAGATGGAGATTGCCCGACTGCTGGAGGAAAATGTTTCAATTCTCAAATTTGGGTATCACTTCACACAACAAGGGCCGCGGACAAGGGCTGCTGCTGCTATAACTAAAAATAATGATCTTGGTAAGCTTGGCAGTAGTATGCACTACTAGTTCTGCCCATCAGTAGGTGAAGCAGCTGTTCTGGGTGCTAAGAGATTATACGCAGGATTTAGTCTGTGTAGTCACATAAAACCTGTGGCATGAAGCACCTATCAGGTGTCCATTTTAATGGATTAATCTGTATAATGGGTTTTGTGTGTATTTAGAAAAAAAATTAAGAAATTTTCCAGTTACCCTTAAAAAGTGGCACTTGCAGCCCCTCTATTTTTTCTTTCTTTTTTTTTTCCTTCTGTAATGTCAATAATACTACAACTATGGGTCTGATGTCCTTCGAATGTTACAGGGTTCAGGGCTATTGATAAATAGGTATTCCAATTGTAGGATGTAGATAGGATATCCACAAGTTATGCCATGGATGCCTAATGGGCGCGGTCCAATCTCTGGTCCCTCACATATGGTGAGAACAGTGATCTGGTGACCACATTTTCCCAATTTCTGACACATTATCTATATGGGTTTGCAGAGCGGTGACTGCACGTGTGCACTTCTGTCTTCGTTCAATCCTTTGTGAAGTGAAGACCTAGCCAAGCGTTGCTATTTTTTCTTTGCTCTTTATGCAGCTTTACAAGCTTCAACAAAGCAAATCACGTAGAATAAATTGCTTAGAAATGAGTGAACCACGGTCTTCAAACCCTTGTGTTTCCAATAGGTGGAGTTCCCAGAAAGTGATCCAGCGGATGTATAATAAATGATTAATAGGATTGTGTCCGGTGGTAACATGTTCCACAGATTTGGTGATATCTTATTGATTGGTGGATGTCCGACCGCAGAGACTCTCACCAATTGGCAGAATGAAACACTTTTATCCCTGCTATAATGGGGCGGCAGTGTGCATGTTTGACCACTGCTCCATTGATTCCCTATGTGGCTGCCGAGCGCTGTACTCGCCTTGTTCTGACAGCCCCAGAGAGAATGAATGGAGTGCCGGTCGGTCATGTGATGAAAGTGCCCCATTAGAGAGAAAAATCCTTTGTTCTACCAATTTCTGCAGGTCCTATCGGTCACACTGCCACCAATCAGTAAGCTATTGCCTATTAAACAGGTAAACTTACTAAAATACTGAAAGACATCCGACGTGTCATTATCTTGTAAGAAGAGCTGAGAACTTCCATGAATGGTGCGTGGGAGTCATACACAAAGTACGCAAGTAAAATGAAGTGAAAACGGTGAATTATTGCTGTTGGAGGTTCCAGGCCTGACTGTCTGGTGCATATAGTCTAATGTCCTACTGACAACACATCTGCCAGATTGGAGTTGGCATGGAAACATTTTGTACATCCAGATCAATGCTAACCTCATTATCAGTCAGAGAGGCTATCCCATAAACACTACTATCTTTTGTTCTCAGGATAGGTGATACATTTTTACTTGCTTTAGGTCTGATCACTGGGAACATCAATGATCTTAAGAACAGGGGTCCTAACGTCCCCTGTGTGAATGGAGCAGTCACTGGCTGTAGGAGTTAAGTTCTCACTACCGCTCCACACACCGGGATCTTTGGGACGTCTGTTGTAGGGTTCTGTGGGACTCTTAGCGGCTATACTCCACACAATCATACATTTGTCATGTAGGCTGTAGATGAGTGATAAATTTAGTATATGGGACAACCCCTTTGGGATGCAGATGGTAATATCAGTCTACACAATGTGTCTCTGAAGGAATTCCATTTCTGGAGAACATGGGATGAAGCCCAGTTGTGGGGGATATCAGAAGGTACACTAAAAGCTTCATATTTGAAACTTTAGTCACTGGTTAATGTTACACAGCAGAACGTCCGAAAAAGCAGTTTTCCATAAATGACATTATTACGTATCCACAGGATCATGAGCACAAGGTTCCAAAAAAACTCTGGGTGAATGAAGTGAATGGAGAGGTGATCATGCGTCACCAAGTGCTTCCTCTGCCTGTCTCCATACAGCTGAATGGAGAGGTGGCCATGCATGAACACTATTGCTCCTGTCAGTAGGTGATAGAATATATCTGTATTTGGTTCCCTCCACCACTCGTGGCAGTTGTCTTTCTATGTTGTGTGTGCCATATAACCTGAGTAATACAGTTTACTACTATAGAGCTTAGAGGCTTCAGTTAGATCTTGAAGCAGTGTCTCTTCCCACTGAAGTATGGTAAAGGTGCTGTCTGAGAGTTTTTAAGAAATGAACTCGGCTGCAAGAGACAGTATAAAAGAGAAAAAACTAATTATTCACCTGTTCAAATGTTTGCGCTCCAGATATCCACCAGTCTTTTTTTTTTTTTTTTTTATCTTCCTGGAGCAATGAGGTGCCGCAGCCAAATACTGTCTTACTGAATTTAGTATGTACATGACTACTATGGCCAGTGATTGGGAAATAAAGACCAGCAGGGGGTTTGACAGATGATGGATAATACGGTTTCTTTTTTATTTTAGAACTAGTGCTGAGTGAACATGCTCTGATAACGCGTTTTCCGAGCATGCTTGGGTGTTATCTGAGCACTACAAGATACTCTGATAATATGTTCGAGTCCCCGTGGCTGCATGTTTTGCTGCTGTTAGATTGCCTGTTTGTTAGGCAATCCTCGCATGTGTTGTGGCTGTCTAACAGACGTAAAACATTCAGCCGCAGGGACTCGAGCATATTATCCGAGTGCTACAACATACTCTGATAACACCTTATCCAAGCACGTTCCCTCATCACTATAACATTTACTGTGTTGGGTTAGTTTCTTTAAACAAGTTTTAAGTGTCCGACTAACTCTGCCTTACCCCCCAGCTGCAGTTTGCTTTGATGAAAAAAAAAACTGAACTTTACTCCCCTTCCCCAAGTCCAGCACCAAGTCCCGACCACTGTTCCCGGTGTCATTGTGTGCAGTGCTGACATCACTAAGCTGCTCGTACCATCAATTGGGACAGTGGCACTGAGCTCAGAGTGCTGGACCTGGGGAGGGTGAGTAAAGCTAATTTAAAAAAAATATATATATTTTAAACTGCAGCCGAGGAACCAGAGTTTCCTGAAACTAGAAAACCCCTTCAAATGTGAGAAGCCAATAAAATCTGCTTGTACTAATGAAACTGAGCCAATGAAGATTCTCTTATGTTTTCTTTCAGTTCGTAAAAAACGAGTGGAAGGAGACCACGAGTAAGCCTTTATTTTACCATGAGAACATTGCTCGGAGGTTCCGACATCACTGGGGAATAATGAGCTTCATTCAGGTGTTCTAGTCTCTGACTTCATGTGCCTGGGAAGAAGGGAAGATACTGGAAAACCACAAACCATTATCTGATCGTTCTTTTCACTGTCTTTTGATGCGCCTTGCTTTTTTTATGTAAACCCTATCAGACCTTAAACTGCTGAGACTCGTATTGGATATTACGGAGGTGGAGCCGGTAGCCTGCTTCTTGTGGGAACAGATGCATTTCCAAGATCTCCATCCAGAAGTGTAACAGAGATGCTGGACAGGAAGACTAAAACCTCTTCAATACAGTTCTAAATTCTGGCGTTTACACGGGAAAGACTAGATTTCAAGCATTCTTTTTTTTTTTTTCCTTTCCATTTTGAGGGAAGTAGTGCTGTGTCATGTAGAATATGCCTACACCCATACACCACAATTCTTTCTATTGTTGTAGTTACTTTAAATGAAAATAGAATTTACAACTTGAATCAGTATAATTGCCCTTAAAGGGGTTTTCCCACAAACAAAAGTTCAGTTTAATCGATGGCTGTGTCTGACCATGCAGAACATGGTCTGATCATACCACAGCTCCTGGGCAGGGGAGGAAGCAAAAGAGTCTACAGACATTACAGCAGAGGATCAAAGCTGATTCTTTCTTTTAAAGCTATGTGCCCACGATGCAGAAATGCTCAGGATTTTTTCCTGAGCATTTCTGCATCTCCCTGGCAGAAAAAAAACGCTTTTGGATTGTACATGCGTTTTCCTGCCAGGGACATGCGGAAATGGAGCGTTATTCACTGACATTTCCGCATGCGGGTTGACAAGCGCTTTCCAAGCGATTTTAGCATCACGTGGAAAGTGCTTGTCAACTTGGTCACACTATATAAATCCATGCAACCGGCATGGATTTATATAGTGTGACCCGAGAGAATGTCAAAAAATAAATCTATACTTAACTTCTGATGCCCCCCCGGAGTCTGGCTTCGCTCGGTGCTGACTGCCGGCAGATCGCGGTACACTGAAGGACCTGTCGACGTCAGCGTCGGTATCATATTTATTTATTTATTTTTTATTTTTTTTACAGTTTCTATGGTACCCGGATCCGGAGGAGAGTCTCCTCTCCTCCACACCCGGGTACCATCCGCACATTGAACGCATGTATTCCGCATGTCCTTATCTAGTGAAGCAGAATCCATGCGTTCTAATGCAAGTCAATGGCGGCGAGAAAACAGCATTTCCGCAAAATAATTGGTAGTGCTGCGTTTTTTTCCGCAATGATAATCCGCAGTGGAAATTTCCGCAGCATGTGCACAGCACATGCGGATTATCATTAGGGAACATGGCAGGCCTTCTACCATGCGTTTCTGCAGCGTTTTTGCCGCTGCGGAAACGCTTAAAAAACGCATCGTGGGCACACAGCCCTAAGTAAAACATTGTTTTAAAACAGGCAGTGAAATGTTTTACCTCACAGAAAGACTCAGCTGTGATCCCCTGCTGTAATGTGTATATATACTCTTTATATATAGAAGATTAGCGTGCACACAGTCTGTAGGTCAAGGTGCAGGTACACGGGATGTGGAATCCCCAGAATCGGCGTAGATTAAGTCACCGCACATTCTAGTTTCAAGATGCAAACTAAAGTCTATTTGAAGACGTCCAATTAGACACATTTAAGGTGCAGGGAATAATGCAACAGTAAATGAACATTTTGACCCATCGTTTGCATCTTGAAACTAGAGTGTGCAGTGATTTAATCTATGTTATATACTCTTTTGCTTCCTCTCCAGCCCAGGAGATGTGGTATGATCAGACCATGTTCTGCACGGTCAGACACAGCCAATGAACGTTTATTTGTGGGAAAACCCTTTTAAGCCAAAATTCTATTGGTGACATTTACACATTGTGTTGGTTCTCTGCATTTACATTTCCTATTCGGAAACATGACTGCATTACATTCATTTGCCAAAAAATGACTGGGTGTATGCTATTTGGCTATCTACTAGTTGGGGCCATGTTAGAAACTTGAGTGCGGCACAGAACCAGTACTTTGTAGTGTTTGGATTCAGTGAAATCTAAATGATTCGTCTCCTGTAAAGATACTGAGCGATGAGATTTGTAAAGTCTCATTTTCACAGTACCAAGCACTCCTACTCGTTGTTTTTTTCCTCCAGTTAGGTTTTCTCTAGTAGACATAAGATGAGTTCTTGAGGGTTGGGTATACCATATATAGGCTTCATATTTTGCTGAAAAGTCATTATGTTGCTGTAGTGTCTTTTATGCAGGCTATAAATCAGAGCCATAAAGAATAGCACTCTTATTTCAGGGAAACAATGTACCAAATATTCAGTCTCAGGAAATTAGAGACCTGGGGGGACTTGGAATATCTTACTACTTATGTCTTAACATTACACATCTCCAAATACCCCATGCCAGGGAAATACGGACCGAGAATATATATGTCTTAACCTCCTATGTGTCCAGATATTACATTCTGGGATACAATACACCTGGGAATATATGTTGTAATGTCTTGTGTCCAAATAGCATATCCCAGAGATTTATAGACCTAGAGGTATTTAGAATGTCTGTCTTAGTCTCACATGCCTCCAAATATCCTATCCCGGGATTTATAGAGGTATTTAGTATGTCTGTCGTAGGATATTAGGAGGCATGTGAGACTATTCCAGGGATTTTTTTTTTAGAGGTGCTTAGTATGTTTTGGTCTCATATGCCTTCAAATATCCCATACCAGGGAAATCTAGAACGGGAGTCTTCGGGATCCCATAGACAAGGGAATAGTTTGTATGTTTTAACCTATTGTGCCTCCAAACATCCCATACCAGGGAAATAAAGAACGGGATTCTAATTTGATCTTTCCAAATTTTTGGGATCCCATAGACAAGGGAATACTTTATATATCACAACCTTCTGTGCCTCCAAATATCCCATCCAAGTAAACTATACTTGCAGGGATGGGGAGGGGATTGGGGTGAATCTTAACCATTTTTAGTTGTCTACTATGTAACAAACCCCTTTTGAGATGTAAAAAAAATAAAATAAAATCTCTTGAATAAAAGGATAGCCATACTACATGTAGTCTTTTAGCCATGTAGATCATTCTAACATAACTCCATGTTTATCTTCGGGCCACATTTTACTTTACCATTCCTGATTTAGATGCTGTATTGTATTATTTCTTTTTGTTATAGTGTACACATCATTAAAGGGTGCCAAACACTGTACTATGGCGGTATATATATTTGTATGTAATATACATATTACTTGTTAAAGAGAGCCCTTCAGATTTTCAGCATTTATAAATAAAGTTTGTTTTTCAAATTGCCTGTACTGACTTATAATTGATCCGCTTCAGAAACCCACCCCCACCACACACACAACCTCCTGACATAATATGATTGAAAAAGAAATTAACTTACCTTGCTATTCGATTCATACATAGTAAAATGAGTAGTCTGCCCAAGTAACCAAGTCGATCCTTCTCCAATCCATCAGCATTCACAGCATTGCTGGTCTCTCACCCTGTAGGAACAGTGTAAAAAGGTGGTAACACTATTGTCCTGTATCCTACACCAGCAATTCCTCTCCCATATCACCTGCGTCACAGCAGGGCCTCTCCTAGTTGTCACAGGTGTTTGACCCTTTAGGGGTGAAAAGGCTTATTAACAAATTACCCCAAAGGTAAATAAACCCTATTTTAAGGATTGCAATTACAACTTGACTTTTATTTAGTTTAATAAAGGTGGTCTAAATTGTTTAAAAATACGGACGTGGTCTTGTATTTCCTGTGAATAGGGAACCCTACCCTATCGGCTATTTAACCTAAACACATTAATAAGGCTGTATTGTACTACCTAAATAATGGCTGCAGTCCATGAATTTATATAGCACTATGATGGTGAGTACTCCTATTAATATACAAAAACCACTAGGGCTGGTTAAAAGTGACTCATGGCCTCCCAAAGTTTCACCTAAACAGGATTCATCAGGGGTCTGACCTTTTAAAGCATTCGCTCTGACATTGTTGTTCCCATAAGCCAATTAAATACCATCTTTAGGGTAACCAATAAGATTCTGTCATAAACACTGCTTTCCCCCCCAGAGCCAACGAAAGCTCATCTCACATATCGAACAGTTTAGGATTGGGTAGATGTATGCATACTAACTTCTTCTTTTGTCACATGATTGTTAAGGATGAGATAATAGCCAATACTTTCCTTCAGCGTCAGATGCCATCTACGTCCTCGTGCAGCATCATCAAACGTTTCATTATTTATTTGGTTGGACTTGCCAGCTACTTAAATAGATCTGCAGACTTGGTCTGATATTGAAATGAATTAGATTGTTAATGCGCATGTCATGACTTAGAAAATAAATTGGAGGTCTGTCAGTGGGCATGTACTGGGACTTGGTTCCAATTTCAGCTTACAATCCTATTAAGAATTTGCTTTATACTGCATTGGAATCTATGAACCATCTTTATTTTGAAAAACATGATTATAAAGCCTCTATAGATTGTAAATTACTCTATGTACACTGCTCAAAAAAAATAAAGGGAACACTCAAATAACACATCCTAGATCTGAATTTAGCTTCTTCCTGTAGTGAGTATTAGTGTAATACTCTTTGGGTAGACTCTTGCTTAGAAACGTGTGAATAGATTTTGACTTTCTTTATAAAAAAAAACATATGAGAACAATTCCATTTAGCACACCGGTACTGGCCTACTGGAATTCCTGCTTTCAATGCTGGGGGATGCCAACTCTCACAGTGAAGAAGATTGTTGGCGAACGTGGGTTTCCTTTTAGATGTGTGTGTGTACTGAGCCATCAATAGTAATGGTCAAGTCCAAAAGATTAATCCTTTTTAATCCTATTTCATATGTAAAAAAAAAAAATTCTTATTTGAATATGGTTCAAAATGGATACAAAATCCCAAAAAATATTAGTGCCACCATCGTATAAAATTAAAATATCATCAATAAATCTTCCCTAAAACAATGTGGCTCGTGTAAATAGTGTCCAAATAATGTGCTGTTGCTGCAATGCCCAGTTCATGAACAATGCTACTGTACAAAGCCTCCACCATCAAGGCTAGCGAGTATAATGGTATCAGAAACCGTGATATCTCTCAATTTAGATACCATGTCTTTAGTGTCACAGATGAAAGAGAGTAAGGTTTGTACAAACAAGGCCAAGATCTCATCCAGATATCTACTAGCGCCTTCCATTAGGTTATCATTCCCTGACTCTATTGGACGTCCTGGTATTGGTGTGACGTTTTTGTGAACTTTTGGTATTGCGTAAAAGGTTGCTGTAGTAGGTTGTGGGTTAAATAGGACTTTGTTCTCATCCCCTGTGATTATCCTCCCATCAGGTGCCTTCAGAATAATTTCCAATTCTTTAACATAGACATCACAAGGGTAATCCTTCAAGACATTATAGATTGGTGTCTCCCAATAAATCTCTTACCATTCGCATTAGTGTCCATAAGGACTATATTTCCTCTTGTCAGGTTTGTCTGTTGTCACCTTTAGATATCAGCTCTTTTAATGCTTTCTGTTCATTCTTATTGATGTTTAGCATTTTATTCTTGTTCTGTCTTAATTGTTTGAAATCATTTTCTGCCATATTGACAAAGGTCTCGATATTGTGGAAAAGGAGAGTGCTCCTACTTTTAGGTTTTAAAGACGAGAATGGGGGGGGGTTTGATATTAAGATTCATCCCTTTGCAACTCCTCCAATATATACGAGGGTCAGTCAATAAGTAATGCCTCCTATTTTTTTTTCTCCTTAAATAAGGTAGTTATGTTAAATATTCGAATTTGGCGTAATTCCTCAAACCTTCTTCTCCAATCCACATCAATTGCAACTTCCTGCACTAACAGGTGGCAGGACTGTATCCGTTTGCAAAATGGCTGACATCGATGTTCGTATTAGACAACGTTCTGTGATTGAATTCTTGCATGCAGAGGGTGAAACGCCCATTCGAATTCATGAGAGACTGAAAAATGTGTACGGTGATGCAAGAGTGGATGTCAGTACTGTTAGACGATGGGTTTGTCGCTGTAACACAGCTGAAGGGCCATCACCGTTGGCTGACAAAATGCGGAGTGGCAACATTCAGCGAGTCGATGACATCATTCGTGGCGACCGCCGGGTGACTGCAGATGAATTGTGTGGCATTATCTGCCTCAGTAAAGGCAGTGTGATGAAAATTATTGGACAACTGGGATGCAGAAAAGTTTGTGCACGGTGGGTCCCAAGAATGCTTTTTACCATGCTGGAATACATGCCCTTGTTCGACGGTGGACCAAGACTGTGGAAATGGATGGAGATTATATTGAAAAGTGACAAATTAATCGTTAATGTTGTGGTTTTCAACCTATGTAATTGCATTTGAATTTCTTGCCAATTAAAAGGAGAAAAAAAATAGGAGGCATTACTTATTGACTGACGCTCATATATTCTTCTATTCATCTTTCATAGTTGAGTGTGTGGCTGTTACACTTGTGCCTGGATCTTCTGGTGTGAGCGTGGTTAGTGGTTCCACTGGGCCACGGACCGAGGAGTGCCGGGAGGGGCGTAACTAGGGGCCTCTACCAATCCGACCCCGGACGCACGGCGGCTTTACGACTCCGTGACCCGAGGAGGGACGAGGGAGGTGGCCCAGGTGCTACTCGAGGGCAGACCCCGGTCACACAGCTGTTGACCCATACTGGGGCATGCAGGTACTGGCAGGTTTGGCTGGTAAGCTGGCAGATACAGGCGGGTACGGCTGGATAGGGACCAGTACAGACTGGGTAATAGGAAAGGAGCCGCAGGTGTGGACGGGAGGCAGAGCAGAGCCACAGGTGCGGGCGGGCGGGAGGCAGAGCAGAGCCACAGGTGCGGGCGGGAGGCGGAGCAGAGCCGCAGGTGTGGACGGGAGGCAGAGCAGAGCGCAGCTAGGCAGGACAGGGCTCTGTTCACAGCGAACAGACAGGGTCAGAAAAGAGCAGGAAGATGGCTAGAACACAGAGGATAAATACAGGGGGAAGGAAAAAGGGACAAGCAGAGCCAAATACAGACAAGGTACTTGCTATGAAGTAGCAAGTGGACCCACTCACAAGCTGAAGTACAGAGACAACAGGTAGAAGATAGGTTCTGGTACAGACACTGCAGGATATGAGAAAGGTACTGGAATAGACACAGGAGATAGAGGGAAAGATCTAACATAGAAGCAAACGAGAGACAGGTTAGGACACAATGCAGTCAAGAACGGGATACAAGTACAGGCCTGGGTACTCAGCCCCCAGGATGGCAGAACAAGATAACGACAGGCCCTGGCAACTCAGTGGTTGCACATGGCACACTGAGAGAAAGTGTTGCTCAGGCACCTCCCAATGGGAGGGGTGCCTTAAGTACCTAGTGACTCACAGCAATAGACTGGGGGCAGAATAGGACTGCGCACACTGTTCGATAAGACTCAGGAAGTTCTGGTGCCGCCACCCTAGGCCTGCAGACAAGAGACATGCACACAGCAAGTAGAGGAACACAGTGCGCAGCCTAGACTGGTAAGTCAGCGATCTTGCATGGTGGGTGATGGGAAGCCATGCCAGCACGCTGCCAGGGATGTTACAGTGGCATAGGAGGAGGACTGCCCACTAAAGGTGTTATATCTTTTTTTATCATGATTCATTTAAGCTCACATTTAACCATGATTTAGGGGCAGGAGTTTTCCTCGGTTTGAAGATTCTCTTAGAACCACTTTTCCTTTTAGTATCTATTCGGTTTGCAGTTGCTATGCTTCATGACTGAGTTGTCCATTTCATAAATGTCTGTGTAACTTGCGCTGTTATTAAATTATGAAGATATGAGGGTCAGTGGGTGCTCTTGTCCGCTAGCCCTGCTGTCTTTAGAAAGACCACATGGACCAGAGCTCATACCACTGAACACCCGCTCTCTTTTACCGGGGCAGAACACTACTCCGACAACACAGGGTGATATTGATTGCTGGTGGTGCAATAAATTATTACCACAGTTTACTAACATATAGAACAGTCCCAGCAAAACATAAGATTGTGCAAATTACAGAGTCTCACCCTTCCACTGGCCCGCCGGGATTGTTCCAATTTGGATTATTCAAATCGTCTCAGAGTTCAGAAATCGTCAATGGGAGCAATTCTGTATTTTTCCAGTCAGGGCTGTGGTCCATTAGGCTGACATCCTGTAGAGTCTCTCAGAACAGCCAGAGAGACCCCCTTTTTATAGTTGACATTTGTCCTTTCAAGCCATCATTCACAGGTCAAGGGTCAGGGATCACGATATTAATTCACAATGCTCCAGTATCCAGTTCATCCCCCAATATTGACTGGCAAAAAAACCTACAATAGTTTTTAACTTCTCTAGCAAACCTCCATTGTTCAATGACCCGAGTCGCTGTATTGCAAAACTGGCAGACAATTTGTTGTAGGAGCTGATATAAGATCCATTAATCTTATATAACAGCCATTCATCAATTACCAAATATCAACTCAAGTGATCAACATTCAGGTTTATACGTGCAATAGTCGGTGTTAACCAATCAAGAAGAACACAAGTTCAAAAGTCAACATAAAAATAAAGGTATAGTACTCCTGGCCTACGGAATGTATGTCTGGCATAATTAAGAAGAAAAGCTGTGTCATCACATAAATGATCTTGGGTTTCTAGTTTTTATTCTTTGTATACCTGTCCTGTCTCAAAATCATTTAAATCCGTGATATATTTGCAATGTTTTCGATCCTTAATTTCTCTTTTGAAGTCCTCAATATTTTTCTGTAAACTAAATTCTAATCTACCAAATTCTGGATGAGTTGCAAATTGTTGGATCTCAATAATCTCCTTGTCTAGTTGTTCATTGATCCTACTGAAATACTCTTTCATAATTCTGGAGGTATTCCAATAGAAGTAAGGAATTTTCCATTAGTCACAGTTCCCAGCCCTGAATAAAATTAAAGTCCTCTCTATGTGTATTGTGAAATAATTGAATTCTCAGACCTCTACATACACTATTTTCTTCTGTAAATACGTCTCTAAACTAGCTATCTTCCCCAAGCTCTTGTCTATTGGTCCTTGAAAGTCTATTGCTGTATAAATATCTCCCAGTGCTAAAGTAATAATATTGGAGCAGAACACCGTATTAGCTTCCAATAAAAGATTGTCCAAGTTAGGTTTATGAGAGCGGAAACCTGCCATACTCTTGCAAGAAAAACAGAAAGTTAAGCTAACCCATGGCTTCACGTAATAACCACAAACTAAGAGGTGTTTGACAACCCTTTAGGGTTGAAAATTTTTATTAAGTTACCCAGAGGGTAAATAAACCCTATTTAATGGATTGCAATTAAAACTTGACTTTTACTTAGTTTAATAAAGGTGGTCTAAAATATTTAAAAATATTGACGTTGTCTTCTATTATTTCCTGTGAATAGGGAACCCTACCCTATTGGCTATTTAACCTAAACACAGTAATAAGGCTGAATTGTTCTACCGAAATCATGGCTGCAGTTAATGAATTTATATAGCTCTAAGAGGGTGAGTTTTCCTATTATTAGCATAGAGGAACCGCTAGAGCTGGTCAAAATTGACTCATATCCTCCATAACAAGTTTCACCTAAGCAGGCTTCATCAGGGGTTTGGGCTATAATAAGCACTCATGTGGAGTGTCAGACCTTTTAAAGCCTTCGTTCTGACATCATTATTCCCATAAGCCAATTAAATACCATCTTTAAGGTATCCAACAAGATTCAATCAAGCACTGCTTACTTTGCCCCCACAGCCAACCAAGGCTCATCTTACATATCGAACCATTTAGGATTGGGTAGATATATGCACACTATCCTCCTCTTTTGCCACATGATTGTTAAAGGGAATCTGTCACCACTTTGGAGTTATCAGACCTCTACTATGGCCATACAGGGTTTAGAAAAGTAAATCTATACATACCTGTATGGTCCATAGTAGAGGTCTGATTACAGAGAAATCAGTTTTTATAAACTCTGTTTTTCACAGGCTTGGCGTGGGACACCAAGAAATCCCGCCTATCTGCTTACTATTCCCCCAAATCCACGCCTGTATGCTTAATTATCATATTCCGCCCTCCCCTGCACATCACATGGCCCTGTGACGTGCACTGTTCTCCCTGACTTCCCAGGCATGCGCAAAGTGCCGCTCACATAGAGCGCGCCTTGCTTCATCTCGGCCTCGTCTCTCCCTGCACTGCGCCGCAGGCTTCTATTGCGCAGGTGCCGGAGAGTCACGGTCACTTCCCAGCACCTGCGCAATAGAACCCTGCAGCGCATTGTGAAGCAAAGCGCGCTCTATGTGAATGGTGCTTTGCGCATGCCCGGCACAAGAGGGAGCACAGTGCACGTCCCGGGGCCCAGTGACGTGCAGGGGAGGGTGGGAATATGATAATTAAGCATATAGGTGGGGATTTTGGGGAATAATAAGCATATAGGCGGGGATTGCTTGGTGTCCGGGGGATGCCAAGCTTGTGAAAAACGGAGTTTATAAAAACAAATTTCTCTGCAATCAAACCTCTACTATGGACCATACAGGTATGTATAGATTTACTTTTCTATCACCTGTATGCCCATAGTAGAGGTCTGATAACTCCAAAGTGGTGACAGATTCCCTTTAAGTATGAGATAATAGCCAGTATTCTACTTAATGGAGGCATTATGTGATAGATTGTAATATCATGATAATAAATTGGTACTAATACAATGTTATATACATAGTAATTTAGTAACACATATTAGGTTATCTGCATACTCTTAGACTACATGATTAATATTAGTGAGTTTTGATAGGATTTATGGAGTTTACAGGACTGTAAAATGGGATAACACGTGATATTCAGCAGCTGATTAGATGTACCTAGTCCTGTCTATGCTTTACATATGTCCTAATGGAGTATGAATAATTTCCCTTATCGTATACATATAGTAATTTACAACGATCTATATAGGCTTTATAATTATAATGTTTTTCAAAATACAAATTTGCTTTACACTGCATTGGAATATATGAACCATCTTTAATAGTTCCAATTTCAGCTAAAGTCCCATGACATGCAGACTGACAGCCCTCCAAATTTTTGTCTAAGTCATATGACATGAGCATTAACGATCTAATTCCTTTCAATATCAGACTAAGTCAGAGGACCTGTGCATTGTAATGGATCTGCACAGAGCATGCGTGAACATGTCAATGACGCAATGTGATAGGTTGGGATCTCCAATGATGCGTGTTCATGATGTGCGAACACGCTCCTGACCCGATGTGATAGGACGGTAAATCTAACCAATAGATAGAGAGGTCAATGATGATGGCTAACTGCGCATGTGCAGATGCGCTTCAGGCATGATTTAAGTGGCTGTCAAGTCCAACCAATACATAATGAAACCTTTCCTGCCTGATGAAGCAGATGGCGTCTGACGCCGAAGGAAAGTATTGGCTATTATCTCATCCTTAATCATGTGACAAAAGAGGAGGTTAGTGTGCATATCTACCAAATTGTCAGGGATTTACGATCCCTAATGACCACAGTGACCGCAGTGATCTTTGGAGGGAACAGCTCTCTGCTGCCTCCTATCGTCCGGACAATTAGACGATTGGCCGACGATCAACTGAGGGCACCGCAGGCTGTTCTCACTTATTAATTATCGGGAAGCTAACAGTGAGCCTACGGCATATACACCTCCAGATTCCAACACATGGATTGTGGGTATATACCCTTGTTCGATCACTGCTAACTCCACGATAACCCCAGAAAGATTATTAGCTGCCACCACCAATCCGTTTTTTGGCCGATTGGACGCCGTTTCATTTAGCATATATGGCTTCAGGCGCAGTTTACAGAACAAAAGGAACAGAACTATTACATTTTATATTTAATCCAAAGGGAGGCAGTGTTTATGAAAAAATATACAAATGATTTTACAAAAGGAACAAAAGGAACAAATCAATACAGCATAAACAGTCACAGAAAATAAAACGGATTAACAGAAGAACTTTGAATCGTCTCTGCGATAGGTATACTGTTTAGCTGAAGGAGAGCACTTCGATTGGCTGTTACGTGAACGGCGTCCCTGCATACACAAAAAATATGTATCTCTCAGGCACGAATGCAGATCATCATTCAGCTTGATCTTTTATGCTGAATTGGTTCCACCCACACACTCCCCTGTGATGACATCACATGGACCGGGTTGTGGAATGGTCTCAGCCCTTTATGGTTTTATGAAATCCCCAATTTATGCGATAACTCCTCACCGGATGGTCTTAGATGTTGGAGAGTGATGCCATATTTTTTATTGGGATTTTATCTTTCCTTAGAGACCAAACATGATCCAGCTGCCATCAGTTATCTTTTCACTGTTGATTTACAGCTCATCGGCATTTAGCCCTGCCGCTAAAAATATATGTCTCATACCAATCGGATTTATAGAAATTGCGCCATTCTATATTTTCTTTTGGTGACTATGTGTCCAGCAGATGTCTGGGGATGAAAGGAATGTTCAAATGTGAAGGTCCATGCTATTCTAAAGTGTGTGATATATTCCTTTTGATCCTTAACAAGAGGTTTCCTATCTATTCAAGTTTTGTACTCTTTATCTCTATGTAATCCACATCTTCATTCAGTCACTTGGCCCATATGTTAAACTGTGTCTATGGGTCAACACATGTCTCTATGGCTGTCCAAATCTCAATTACCTGCCAATTGTACAGCTTTTTGTCCTACAAGAGCTCGCATATTAATTAACTTGGTTAACTAAGATTGTCAGCTCTCTTTGCAAATGAAAGGGGAAAAAGGAGGGAGAAGGTGAGTGACTTCAGAGATTGTTAATATTTTCTATGACACATATTTCTACGACATCAATCCTAAATGGTTCAATATGTAAGATGAGCCTTGGTTGCCTCTGGGAGCAAGTAAGCAGTGTTTGACTTTTAATCTAATTGGGTACCTTAAAGATGGTATTTAATTGGCTTTGGGAACAATTATATCAGAGTAAAGGCTTTAAAAGGTCCCACACTCCATATGAGAGCTCATTATAGCCCAGACCCCTGATGAAGCCTGCTTAAGTGAAACTTGTTAGGGAGGCTATGAGTCACTTTTAACTAGCTCAAGTGGTTCCTGTATACTAATAGAAAAACTTACCCTCTTAGTGCTATATAAATTCATGGACTGCAGCCATGATTTCTGTAGAAAAATACAGCCTTATTAATGTGTTTAGGCTAAATAGCCGATAGGGTAGGGTTCCTTATTTACAGGAATCCAATACAATATACAAATAATAAGACCAATTTAGTATTTTTAAATAATTTAGACCACCTTTATTAATTAAACTAAATAAAAACAAGTTTTAGTTGCAATCCCTTAAATAGGTTTTATTTATCCTCTGGGTAATTTGTTAATAAGAATTTATATAGACCGCTCCAGCAATGCACCATCAGCTGGTCACAATTTTATGGTTTTACTATTCTGTGAAAGACATTTTTTAACTTTCTCTGCTTAGTGAAAGTAAGTTTCGCCTTTTTTTTGGAGAGCCTGTGTGAAAAAGTGATAGTCCCCCCCCCTTAAAACAGAAATTAACTGTGGTTTATCACATCTTTGGGAAGCTAAGTTCAATTTCCCTAGCCACACACAGGTGGCTGCAATGGCGCCACCATTTTTTATTTTACTTGGAGGACTACAGCATTTAAGAAGGGGTTGTCCAAGTAGTGTTCCACTCTTTTAACCATAATCATAATAGGGCTGTATTCTCACTGGAATTAGTGTTGACTATCAGATTTTTGTTGTTTTTTCCTTTTTAAAAAATGCATCCGAGCCTTTACCACACATGGTACAAGCACAGCCATATGAAAAACCTAAGTAACTTACCACCACCTACAGTGGTCCACAGGTCCCTTAACTGCTGCCCCCATGTGACGGCTGATAGACCAACCCCATTTGTTATCACAGAACACTCTCACAGCTGAGAAGAGCATTACCAAGGGCTATGCAAACCTTTTCTATGGGGGTCTCATCACAAAGTGATGTCTGTAGTGGTGATCCATGCTTGGGCTGCGGTCAGACGACTGTAGATTCAAGATTCCAAGAAGCAAATGACACTAATCGATGTCTGATTGGAGTTTGATCCAAGTGTCAGCATAGTGAGATCCGATTCTCTCGGATAAGGAGAAGGTGGAGAAAAAAATGGCTCCATCTTCTCCATTCTGTGAGTCCGTGGAATTCGGACTGCACTCAGATGTCACCCGAATGTAGTCTGATATTTTCCACGCACCCATATAGTTGAATTGGTGAGTGGCATCTGATTTCAAAGTGATTCTGTCAGTGAAAACAATCATGCATCAGCTCTGCCCTATTGAGTAACATTGGTCCAAGTGCTGTCCGATAAAAAAATTAGATAGCACTCGTCCAATGCGTACGCTAACTTGAGCGAGCCCTTACTGTAATAATATCTCTCAATTTTCTTTTTTTTTTTTGCATCCCGAACTCAATATAACATTAAAATAAGTGTAAAATGAAGCAATTACCGGTATATTACTAAGGCCACGGCCCCACTATCAGTATTTGGTAAGTATTCAGTCAGTATTTTACTCATCTGTGAGAGCCAAAACCAGGTGAGGAACAATCAGAGAAAAGGTATAATAAATGCAGAATTGGTGCACTTGTTTCTATCACCCACTCGTGGGAAAAAATACTGACCAAATACTGATAGTGGGGCCATTGCCTAAATATCACCGCAGCCATAGACAGGATTGTGCAGCATATGATCACTTTTTTCACATCTGACACCCCAGCCGCACTTCACCCACAGCTAAGGGACGCCTCACAGTTTGAGAAGCTCTGGTTTACTCAATACCAATAATGGAGCATCTTGGAATTAATGTGTTTATTTTGATATGTAGCGTTTCACTTTAAATAAATTCTATTAAGTTCTAAATGAGAATCTCCAATAAAAGCTTCTTCTCCTTCATTTCTGCTAATAGTGATTAGATTTGGGTTCCTTTTTTACTGCTGTTCAGTGTCGTTCCTCATTATAAATCATTCTTTTTGTGGTACATAATAGGAAATAACAGTAGACGTCCAAGCAGCGTTCAAATTTATCAGTACGGTCTGATCTGTAGTATTAGTACATACTGTGCTTTCAGTGTGGTGTGAATCACAGAATAATGGCTGCTGATGTGCTCTTTTCTCAATTCTTGCAGGAGAAAGTCCTGAGATTATTGATGATGGATTACCAGATAATCTGTCTTCTCTGAACTCGAGCGCAGAAGACAGCTGAGCGAAGGGCTCATCTCCCACTACTTGCCGAATCTTCAGAACTCAAAGCTTGCCTTACAGGAACTCACGTATGAAGGAGTCTTTGGTAGTCATCTTAGGGGAGGAAGAACTGCAGACTACATTAGTTTTGACTCTAGCAGTCTGCAGCCCAACAATGCAGATTGCCATAAGCCTACCTAAGACTTATGTTGTTAACCACCCCTAGGAGAAGTCACTCGGCTGCATGAGTCTACCTACAAGGCAGGTTCACATGACTGATTTCTCCACATCCGAGAAAAAGAATTCTATTATTCTGATTCTCCGTCTTCTTCATTCTGTCAGTCCTTGAAAATCGGTCCACACTCAGACGTCATCCACGTGCGGTCTGATGTTTTTAAAAGACCCATAGACTTGCATTGCCAATTTTGATTGGACATGTCCAAGTTTTCCCTCCAGAGTGGTCAGAGGAAAAAAAATTAGAGACGTGTACAGCCCCATAGAACATCATGACATGTGCATTCCTATTCCCATCAGTTGTAGGTGGTTTTAGATAGCTAGTTCGTTCATGCCCCCTAAATTTTAGGCTTTTTAGTCCAAGAGAGGTGTCTTTTTTCAGGACAGGGACCCAACAATAAATGTACGCTTTGACGTTGGTCTCATATACATTGGCCAATTTATGTGCTAACAGCTATGTACCTTCCTTCTATTGTAAATTTTCCTAGAGCAAAATTTTTTGCTGTTCCATTTTTCCAGAAATTCCATATGTACATTATATAGCACTTATCTATTTATCATGGCAATAATGCAGTTCCAATTGTCTAAATTTACCATTCTAGCAACCTAGAGTGCATCAAATAGCATATGGGCTTATTCCTGCCATAAATGTAGGTGTCCCCCGGCGAAACTGGATTATTAAATGGGTTGTCCGGTGAAAACAAGTAGTCACCTATCCACAGGATAGATGATAACTTATTTATTTATTGATGGGTGGGGGTTCGTCTGCTGAGACCCTCACTGATCAGCAGAACAGGGCAATTTTATCGCTGTTAGGATAGAGCGGCAGTGTGCATATGCAACCTCTGCTCCATTCATTTCTTATGGGGCTGCAGAGCGCTGCACTCGGCTTTTTATGGCTGCCCCATAGAGAATTATTGGGTATCCAACCTGTTGCTCCATTTTGTAATTGAGATAAAATGTTCCCCTTTGGGGATAAATATTCAACTTCTGGGACCTGCACCGATCAACAGAACCCCCACTGATCAGAGATTTATCACCTATTCCGTGGATAACTCATTATCACTGGACAACCCCTTTGATTAACATAACGTCACTGAAACCAAACCTTACATAAAGTTTAGAAATGACTCTAAATCTTACAATAATCCATAATTTCAATATTTAACAATGATTTATATCTTTTGTATCAGGTAAAGTGGTTTTACTAGACAGCCTAAAGCAAGAAATTTCCAAATTTAGAGAATGTAATTCATTTCTTGATATCAACGCTCTGGTAAGTTTCATCAATGTGCATGTGGGAATGTAAATACTTTGAGATACGGTTCATCAATACCCTCCAGAGGTTTTCTTCTGATCTTAAAAAACAGTAAGTCCACATTAAGGTTTTTTTTTCCATTTCATCTGGGTTTCAGTGTAAAAGTAAAGTTCGTAGCAATTTTATTACCGTAAAACCACAGAATCCAAGAAGGAAACCTGAGGAATACATGGTAGATCAGGTACAGCCTTGATAGTAGTGTGAACGGGACCTAAAGAATTTATTACTGCAGTTAGTCTCACATGGGTAATAAGTAGGTCCCCTTCGAAATTATTAAAACATCTGATGTGAAAAAATCCTAAATATATTACATGTCTAAGTTCTGGAATCAGCAGAATCGTTTGGGTCTTGCAACAAACAAACACCATTGGGTGAGCTGCTGCCTGTGGTATTTGGCCAGAAGGGTCATATTAGATAAAATGATAATCGACTGAATACTGCAGTGGTGTGCTTAACAGGGAACTCCCAAGATGTCATTGATGGTTCAGAGTGTCCTAACTACAGTGGCTTTCAAAAGTATTCACCCCCTTTGAAATTTCAGGTTGTAAGGTAGCAAAACATGAGAAATGCCACTGTTTTTTTTTTCAGGGTTTGCATCAGTTCATGTAAAGAACATGCCTACAACTGTGAACATTTGGCTTTCTTTTTATTGTGAAGCAAAGAACAAAATAGGACAAAATAACTGTAAGGGGGTGAATAGTTATGCACACTGAAGTTTAAAGTCAGTACTTTGTAGAGCCTCCTTTTGCTGCAATTACATCTGCCAGTCACTTTGGATAAGTCTCTATGAGCTTTCTACTTCTTGCCACTGGGACTTTTACCCATTCCTCAAAGCAAAACTGCTCCAGCTCCTTCAAGTGAGATGGTTTCCTCTGGTGAACAGCAATCTTCAAGTCTGACCACAGATTCTCAATTGGATTAAGGTCTGGGCTTTGACTAGGTCACTTCAACAAAACATTTACACGTTTCCCCTTAAACCACTCGAGTGCTGCTTTAGCAGTATGCTTTTGGTCATTGTCTTGTTGGAAGGTGAACCTCTGTCCCAGTCTCAAATCACTGACAGACTGTAACAGGTTTTGTTCAAGAATATCCCTGTATTTCACACCATCCATCTTTCCTTTGACTTGGACCTTTTTCCCTGTCCTTGCTGCCAAAAAACAGCATGATGCCGCCACCACCATATTTCACTGTGGAGATGGTGTTCTTGGGAAGATGAGCTGTGCTAGTTTGGCGCCAGACATAGAGTTTACCTTGGTGGCCAAAAAGTTAAATTTCGGTCTCATGTGACCACAGCACCTTCCTCCATACATTTGGGTACTCTCCCACATGTCTTTTGGCTAACTCAAAACGAGCCTTCCAATTTTTGTGGGTAAGTATAGGCTTTTTTATGCCCACTCTTCCATAAAGGCCACCTCTATGGAGTGTAGGGCTTATTGTGGTCGCATGGAAAGATACTCCAGTCTCTGCTTGGGAACTCTGCAGCTCCTTCAGGGTTACCTTTGGTCTCTGGGCTGCCTCTCTGATTAATGGCCTCCTTGCCCAGTCTGAGAGTTTTGGAAGGCAGCCCTCTCTTGGCAGGTTTGTTGTGGATTTGATGGTGCTACGGGGGTTCATCAGAGAATGGGATTTTTTTTATAATCCAACTCTGACTTGTACAGGTGCTTCTCACAAAATTAGAATATCATCAAAAAGTGAATTTATTTCAGTTCTTCAGCCAAAAAGTGAAACTCATACATTATATAGTGTCATTACCAACAGAGTGATCTAAGTGATCTATTTCAAGTGTTTATTTCTGTTAATGTTGATGATTATGGCTTACAACCAATGAAAACACACAAGGCATTATCTCAGTAAATTAGAATAATTAACAAAAAACACCTGCAAAGGCTTCCGATGCATTTAAAAAGGTCCCTTAATCTGTTTCAATACTGCTGACTTGACAGATGTCCAGAAGGCAGTCATTGACACACTCCACAAGAAGGGTAAGCTACAAAAGGTCATTGCTAAAGAAGCTGGCTGATCACAGAGTGCTGTATCCAAGCATATTAATGGAAAGTTGAGTGGAAGGAAAAAGTGTGATAGAAAAAGGTGCACAAGCAACTGAGATAACCGCAGCCTTGAAAGGATTGTTAAGAAAAGGCCATTCAAACATTTTGGAGAGATTCACAAGGAGTGGACTGCTGCTGGAGTCATTGCTTCAAGAGCCACCACACACAAACATATCCAGGACATGGGCTACAAGTGTCGCATTCCTTGTGTCAAGCCACTCATGACCAATAGACAACACCACAAGCGTCTTACCTGGGTCAAGGAGAAAAAAACCTGGACTGTCGCTCAGTGGCCCAAGGTGATGTTTTCAGATTAAAGTAAATTTTGCACTTCATTTGGAAATCAAGGTCCCAGAGTCTGGAGGAAGATAGGAGAGGCACACAATCCAACCTGCTTGAGGTCTAGTGTGAAGTTTCCACAATCAGCCAAAAGTACCAATACCTGGTTTAAAAAAAACAGTATCACTGTACTTCATTTGCCAGCAAACTCGCCTGACCTTAACCCCATAGAGAATCTATGGGATATTGTCAAGAGGAAGATGAGAGACACCAGACCCAATAATGCAGACGAGTTGAAGGCTGCTATCAAAGCAACCTGGGCTTCCATAACACCTCAGCAGTGCCACTGGCTGATCGCCTCCATGACATGATGCAGTAATTGATGCAAAAGGAGCCCCGACCAAGTATTGAGTGCATTTACTGAACATACATTTCAGGAGGCCAACATTTCGGATTTTAAAAACATTTTTCAAGCTGTTGTTATAAAGTATTCTAATTTACTGAGATAATGACTTTTGTGTTTTCGTTGGCTGTAAGCCATAATCATCAACATTAACAGAAATAAACACTTGAAATAGATCACTCTGTTTGTTTTAAAATATTTTTATTAAGTTTTCAATTAACAAAACTGTAAATACTTTATGTATTATATTATACAGAGTGGTAATTGTAGATATATCATATGTGAGTTATTATCATATAATACAGATATATCTATGCAATATGTTTTAATCACAGATTTACAAGGAAAGAACATAAATTTGGGGAAAGGGGAAAAACAGACAACATAAAAGGAACTTACAACATAATCATACAAATTGGTTAACCAAAAGGGTAATACATTACTTTTAACATCCCGAATTCTTACAAAGAGTATCATAGCCTAAGTTTCGGAACTACATTCAGTTAGTGAATTAAACAAAATGATATAAATACACCGTTATTGAATCAGAATTCAAAAATCGTAGTTTCACAATGTTAATGGAGTGTCAAGAAATTAAGTTTGGCATAAAGTTTTGCTACCAAATATCCCATTTAAATTTATATTTATTCAAGTCCTCCTGTCTAAGGGCTATATTGTATTCATAGATATTGTGGATAGAAACTCTGTCTATTACATCTGCTATGGTTGGAACTTCAACTTGTTTCCAACGTGAAGCTATCAACAATTTAGTAGTTATTAAAATGTGACAAATTATGTGCCTTAGATTGTTGGGGAAAGTAGAGTTATATGAAAAAGTTTGGGCACCCCTATTAATCTTAAGCTTAATGTTTTATAAAAATTGGTGTTTTTGCAACAGCTATTTCAGTTTGATATATGTAATAACTGTTGGATACAGTAATGTTTCTGCCTTGAAATGAGGTTTATTGTACTAACAGAAAATGTGCAATCTGCATTCAAACAAAATTTGACAGGTGCATAAGTATGGGCACCCTTATCATTTTCTTGTTTTAAATACTCCTACCTACTTTTTACTGACTTACTAAAGCACTTTTTTGGGTTTTGTAACCTCATTGAGCTTTGAACTTCATAGCCAGGTGTATGCAATCATGAGAAAAGCTACTTAAAGTGGCCACTTGCAAGTTGTTCTCCGTTTGAATCTCCTCTGAAGAGTGGCATCATGGGCTCCTCAAAACAACTGTCAAATGATTTGAAAACAACCTCAAAACAACTGTCAAATGATCTGAAAACAAAGATTATTCAACATAGTTGTTCAGGGGAAGGATACAAAAAGCTGTCTCAGAGATTTAACCTGTCAGTTTCCACTGTGAGGAACATAGTAAGGAAATGGAAGAACACAGGGATAGTTCTTGTTAAGGCCAGAAGTGGCAGGCCAAGAAAAACATCAGAAAGGCAGAGAAGAAGAATGGTGAGATCAGTCAAGGACAATCCTCAGACCACCTCCAGAGAGCTGCAGCATCAACTTGCTGCAGATGGTGTCACTGTGAATCGGTCAACTATACAACGCACTTTGCACAAGGAGAAGCTGTATGGGAGAGTGATGCGAAAGAAGCCGTTTCTGCAAGCACGCCACAAACAGAGTTGGCTGAGGTATGCAAAAGTACATTTGGAGAAGCCAATTTCTTATTGGAAGAAGGTCCTGTGGACTGATGAAACCAAGATTGAGTTGTTTGGTCATACAAAAAGGCATTATGCATGGCGGCAAAAAAACACAGCATTCCAAGAAAAACACTTGCTACCCACAGTAAAATTTGGTGGAGGTTCCATCATGCTTTGGGGCTGTGTGGCCAATGCCGGCACCGGGAATCTTGTTAAAGTTGAGGGACGCATGGATTCCACTCAGTATCAGCAGATTCTTGACAATAATGTTCAAGAATCAGTGATAAAGTTGAAGTTACGCAGGGGATGGATCTTTCAGCAAGACAATGATCCAAAACACCGCTCCAAATCTACTCAGGCATTCATGCAGAGGAACAATTACAATGTTCTGAAATGGCCATCCCAGTCCCCAGACCTGAATATCATTGAACATCTGTGGGATCATTTGAAGAGGGCTGTCCATGCTCGGCGACCATCAAACTTAACTGAACTGGAATTGTTTTGTAAAGAGGAATGGTCAAAAATACCTTCATCCAGGATCCAGGAAATCATTAAAAGCTACAGGAAGCGACTAGAGGCTGTTATTTTTGCAAAAGGAGGATCTACTAAATATTAATGTCACTTTTCTGGTGAGGTGCCCATACTTATGCACCTGTCAAATTTTGTTTGAATGCAGATTGCACATTTTCTGTTAGTACAATAAACCTCATTTCAAGGCAGAAACATTACTGTGTCCAACAGTTATTACATATATCAAACTGAAATAGCTGTTGCAAAAACATCAATTTTTATAAAACAATAAGCTTAAGATTAATAGCGGTGCCCAAACTTTTTCATATAACTGTATCTATACCTAGCAGCAGAAGAACCAATTGTGGATTAAGGGAAATTCGTAAGCTAGTGAGGTTGTTAATAAGGTTTCTAACCTCTGTCCAAAGATTATTGAGCTTAGGACAACCCCAGAAAATATGTGAGAGGGTCCCCATCTTCCCGCAACCCCTCCAACAGTCGGATGATGTCGATGGTGAGATTTGATAAATTCTCTCCGGTGTCCAGTACCATCTAGACAAGATCTTATAGTGGGACTCACGTAGAGAAACACACAGAGTGTTCGAGTAAATGATGTCTAGAGATGAAGAGATTTGTGATATGTCTATTTGAACTTGGAGTTCTTTTTCCCAAGTTATTAAGTTTTCAGTCTTTAGTAGTTCAATGTCATCATTGTAAATCCTATACAGATGGTTTGTCACCCATTTGGGGCTATCAAAGGGTTTAGATAAAAGGTCAAAAATGAATTGGGGAAGAGAAAAGAGAATGTTTTTTGAAGTCAGGAATAATTGTAATTTTAACCACGTCGAAATTTCTTTGTTAGGTAAAGTATATTTATCCTGGAGGGATTGAAAAGTAATAAGATTATTATCCAGAATTATATCTTGGATTACTGAGATATCCAATTCCAACCATGTACTCAATTTCAGCTTAGCGATTAAAATTTCTAAAATTTGGATTGGAAGAGGATTAAGCTGCAAATCTTTACATTTTGACTTTGTTTTTTTGAGCAGATTTCTCCAGACGGTGATAACTGCCTTGAGTGTCTGAAAATTTTGTAGAGGTTTACTAGGATCTATAAGATAAGCTGTGGTAACTAGCTTCAAGTGACTGTAATTTATTTGGGCCTTTTCCAAGGAGACCCAGGGAATAGGATTGTCTTTTAGTAACCAACCATTTGAGAGTTTCAATATCGTTGCTTGATAATAACTAAAAAGATTTGGGAGACCCAATCCACTCGTCTCTTATGTTTTTCTAAGAGTGATTGATATTCATGGCTTGTTTTTGTTCCAAATAAACATTCTGAGTTGTGTTTGAAATTTATTGAACCATTCTCCAGGTATAGGCAATGGAATACATCTAATTACATATAAAAATTTAGGAAGGGCCATCATCTTGTATGTAATGATTCTCCCCAGCCACGATAGGTCTATTTTACTCAGACGGAATAATTAGGTTTGGAGGGATTTATGAAGGACCGACAGGTTGTCATTGACCACAGATGATGGAGATTTTGTCAGAATTATACCCAAGTACGAAATCTGCTGCGGTTGCCAGTTAAAGTCGAATTGTACCTTCAAAGCAGTGGCCAAGTTGACTTCTAAGTTGAAAGTCATACATTGAGTTTTTGAAAAGTTAATTTTATAAAACGAAACATTAGCAACATTTTTTATCAGGGAATTTAAACGCTGAAGTGACAAAAGGGGATTTGAGATAGTAAACAGAATATCGTCTGCAAAAAGTGTGACTTTCGAGCATGTTTGTTTAAAGTTTATACCTTCTATAAATGGCTCAGACCTAATTTTTGCAGCTAGGGGTTCAATAAATAGGGCAAAAAGTATAGGCGAGAGGGGACATCCCTGTCTGGTGCCGTTAGATAAAGGAAACTTAACTGAAAGAAAATTATTTGTGTACACCCGGGCCGATGGATTCGAATACATAGCCTTAATGCTGTTGAATATCCTGCCTTGAAATCCAAATTTTTCGAGTTTTAAACATATAAGACCAGTTCACCCGGTCAAAAGCTTTCTCCGCATCTAGGGCCAACAATACTGCTGGAGATTTCTTTTTGCTTATGATCGAGATAATATTAAGGGCTCGTCTTGTGGCATCTGATGTCGATCTTCCCTGAATAAAACCCACCTGGTCTGGGTTAATTAGTTTGTGAACAAAATTTTGAAGTCTTTGAGACGCTAATTTAGCCAATAATTTGGTGTCACTGTTCAAAAGAGAAATAGGCCTGTAATTTTTTATGTCGTTCGGATCACCTTTGGGTTTGGGGATGACGATCACCAAAGCCTCCAGCATCTCAGCAGGCAAGTGGCCCTCAATCGCGGCTGTATTTGCTAATCTAACTAGAGGATCTTCCAACAAGTTTTCAAAGCACTTATAAAACTCATTTTGAAACCCATCTGGGCCAGGTGATTTCACATTTTTAAGGTTTTTAATTAGAGAAGAAATTTCTAATTTAGTATATGGGGAATTCAATTCTTCCAGCTCAGACTTAGAAAGGGAAGGGAGGTTTATGGAATTTAAAAAAGAGTCAATCACTTCACATGAGGGGTTAGAAAAGTTGGGATTATCCTTAAGATTATATAAATTTTTATAAAAATCAGCAAAGATGTCTGTGATTTTCTTAGGATGTGTAACTAAATGGGCATTTTTATCTATAATTTTACTAATCTTTGTCTTTGTCTAAAATGTTTAAGTCTTGCCGCAAAGGCTTTAGATGGTTTATCGGTTGATGAGAAATGGTTTGCTCTAATTCTTTGAGTAACTTTGTCAAATTCTTCAGATAAAAGGGTTTTGAGTTTCTGCCTCAATGTCAATATTTGAGATTGCAAATCTGGGGAAGGGTTATTAAATAATTTTTCTTCTAAAGCTATAATTTCTTTAGTGATTTCAACTGTTTTGTCTCTATTGTTTTTCTTTAATTGGGAATTTAGTTGGATAAGATGACCCCTTAGTACCGCCTTAAAAGCCGTCCAAAGTAAATAAATTGGAGTATTGTCAGAATCATTCTCTCTAAAGTAATTCTTAATTGATTGTTCTATTGCACATCTGTGCTTAGGATGGGTAAATAAGTAACTGTTGTTTCGCCACAGCCTATTCTCTACTAAAACTGGGCCAATAATTATTTCAGATAAGACAGGGCATGATCAGACTATAACCTTGGCTCTATCCGCACAGATTTGAATTTGGTTAAAGAAAATATGTCTGTCAGGATCAGGTCAATACGGGAGTACGAGTTATGCCTTCCTGAGTAATGGGTAAACTCTATAGAAGATGTGTTGAGGCATCTAAATACATCATATAGCTCATTCTTATTAATCCACTGGTCTAAATTAGAGAGAAACTGTCTTGATCTAGTGGAGGAGTCCATTAAGGCGTTAGGTACCATGTTAAAATCCCCAAACAAAACCAATTTGCCCCTCTTGGTTTGGTGAATAAGCTTCATTATTTTGTCAAAAAAGGTTATTTGACCACTATTAGGGACATAAACATTAGCTAGGGTGAATTCTACACCATTTATTTTACATATTAAAATTAGATATCTTCCATCTTCATCAGCTAATATCAGAAGTTTTTCAAAAGTTGCTGTGTTTTTTATAAGAATTGCTACACCTCGTTTTTTCTTTGGATTGGAGGCATAGAAGATGTTGGGAAAGTTCATATTAGTGAATTTGGGCTGGTAGGCTGCTGCGAATTTGGTTTCTTGAAGACCAATAATATCTGCTCTAGAGTCTCTTATCTGTTTCCATACTAGATATTGCTTTCTTGGGCTATTCAGACCATTAACGTTATGGGATAAAATCTTAACTGCCATGGGAGAAGGTGTCAGTAGTGATGCTTGTCATTTGAGCACGGTGTTTTAGAAATATGAAAAAAAAAGGGATGGAGACATTGTAAAGATTCTGAAAACAACTTAATGAATCAATAAAAAAAAAAGTACTATCAGTAGTAAACCACTAAAAACTGAATCTAGCCTAAAATAACCTAACTTAACTGCTGAGGATTAGTTCCTCTAGAGGATCTACTAATCGTAGGAACTAACTCCTCTAGGAAAGGGCTTAAGTTCTGGCCCAAAACCTCAATTCAAATGCATAAAATTAACTTCTCAGGAAATAGTATTACCAAGTTCTTTTAGAATCTGTAGACCTTCCTCTACATTGCTTATGGCGACAGTCCGGCCCTGGAAAGAAAACAACACCTTCGCTGGGTTAAAACCCCATTATACAGGAGGTGTTTCTGCCGAAGAATGTCTGTGATTTTTGCTAAGTTTTTCCTTTGTAACATGGTCTCTTTTGAGAGATCAGCAAACGTTTTAATGCTCTCAAAGGGGTGAGGGAGGATTTTGTTAGTTCCTATAAATTCTTTTAACCTTTCTTTTGTATGAAAGAAATGGAATTTGACAATTACGTCTCTTGGAATGTCCTGTCTGATATGTTTAGGTTTTGGAAGTCTATGGACTCTAACAATAGTGACATCTAGATCTGTCAGAGATGGCAAGGACTTCTTTAGCAGACCTTTTACATAAAGATCTAATTGGTCATTTTTGACTGACTCAGGGTTCCCTCTCAGCTTCAGATTTTGTCTTCTATCCCTGTCTTCTAAATCCGTCATCTTATTTTTAATGAATTTTAGATCTTCCCTTAGAGTACTTTGCTCCTTCCCCAACTTATCAGTCACTTTTCCTAATTCAAAAACCTCAGCTTCATTTCTTTCTAGTCTATGTGAGATGGAATCAATCGAGGTCTGAAGTTTCTCAAATCTCCTATCTCGGTCTTTTTTTGTGTCCAGGCTCATGGATTTTTTAAAACCTGTAAACAGACTCTTGAAAAATGTTTGGTCTAATGGCTGCTCCCATTTGAAACTTTGAAGAGGATCATTTGGGTCAGTATAGGATGAATCGTCTCTCCTAGATGTCTGCTTATCCGGGCTTACAGTAGGTGAGGAGGTCTCATCCTCTTCAGAGCTCTCCTCCGTCACCTGCTTTGTATGAGATGATTTCTTAGATTCCCTCTCCTTCCTCTTTTTTGAGGATGACTGAGATTCAATGAACATTGAGTCATCATCAGATATTTCTTTGTCCGGAGACCGGGTGTTCTTAGCAGAAGTTTTATATGGAGATCTTGACCTGTCCCTAGGTTTGTTGTTGGGAATAGATTTAGGTTTCGATGAAGACATTATGTTAATTGTGATCCCTCACAAGAAGATGAAATTGGAAAATAATTACCAAACAATTAGGACAGAGTGGTTCAGATAAATTGCAGTTCACCAGAGTCTTTATGCTGTACTAAGCTATCATAGCAATGAGTATTATGAATTAGGAGAGTAAGGAATGAGTGAAAATCCTAGCTAGAGCGATAAGATTTAAAATCTCAACCTCTAAAGAGATAAAACAACCTATAAAATAAAATAATAATATATATATAATATATAATAATAATATATTTTCACAAAGAAGACATGAGAAAAAAGAACATAAGACTCTAAAGACCCCTGGCTGCAGTATCAAAAATCAGCCACCAGAGCCCGCCACTGAGGCGAAAAATTTAAGAGAGATAAATATAGCTTTCATACATCCAGTAAATTAGTTATATATAAAGTAGAGATATGTCTAACAAATAAATGTATGTTATTAAAAACAATTACCTTAGGTATTACAATAAAAGTAGATAATATCAGCTGTCTTCAGATATTAGCTAATCAAATCTGCTCATTTTTCTCCCATTCACTATTACACACAGTATGAAGAGAAGGCAACATCTTACGTACACCAAGAACCACGGCACCAAGACATGTACATATATATAATAATAAAGAAAGCTTTGTAGCAGTGTTAGCAATGACAGAGGAAAAATCACCACACACAAAAAAAAAAATATAAACACTTGTTTCCCTCTTCAGATCTGCGCAGCTCGTGTTCGTTGGAAACCCAATGATTTCATTTGCTCACGGAGAGTCCTCTCGTCTCTGTACCGAAATTGTTGTTTATAATGATAATCAATCATCGCGGCCAAAGATATTAATAAATATTTTCAAGAACTGTAATATCTCTTGTTAGTCATACATTTGTAGATCTATATCAGGAGTAAAAGGGATGTCAAGTCCATATATAGTCTTTTCAGTTAGATCACCACAGTTTTACATAAAATGGCGGAGTTAAGAACCGTAAAGCACAAGATGGCGGCACCAAAACTCAGTGAAGATCCCACAGTCATGCAATAAATGGTACCTATGTGTAACAGATTTAAATAAGACTACTTAAATCCTTTTAGACCATAAAACCTCTGTTATCACACAAGATGGCGTAGTTGAATATGATGAAGTACAAAAATGGCGTCATTGTAAAATTTGTGAGACAGCAAAAAAAAAAAAATGGTACTTATCCGTTCAAGAGCGGCGAATCTTCAAAGCTTCTATGTAGTACGAGATGAACCCCAAGGTCAAATCAAAGACCAGGTGATGAAATAATGAGGTAATAAGATCTCAAGATAACTCAAATCTTTAAGCTTCCCTCAGGAAAATTACTCAGCATAGTTGTGAGGTACAATTTTTCAGATAATATCAAAGAAGGTCTCAAAATATTTCTGAAGCATCCTGAGTTAGTTTAGTAGCTTTTTATAAGAGTTCAATGTCTTTGAAAAGGCATTTCATCCCAGTTGCTTATTCTGAGGCAGGAGCACAAGAAAACACGTACCTACTCCATGACTAGCAGGCCATGCCCCACCATCACTCTGTTTGTAATGACTCTATATAATATATGAGTTTCACTTTTTGTATTGAAGAACTGAAATAAATTAACTTTTTAATGATATTCTAATTTTGTGAGAAGCACCTGTACTTTTGTGAGAAGCGCCTGTACATTGTCCCTAACTTGTTTGGAGATCTCCTTGGTCTTCATGGTGGTGTTTGGTTAGTGGTGCCTCTTGCTTAATGGTTGCAGCTAGTGTTGAGCCACCCCCGTAGTGTTCGAGTTCGGTTCGGTTCGTCGAACATCCGTGTGTTCGCCGAACTGTTCGTCGAACTGTTCGTCGAACACCTTCGAACACCGTTAAAACCAATGGCAGGCAAACAAAAACACATAGAAACACATAGAAAACACCTTCAAAGGTGTCCAAAAGCTGACAAACTGCTCTGAAGACACAACTAACACATGGAAAAGTGACAAGTACATATAGTCATGCGAAAAGAAAAGAGGTGGAGGAGTAAAAGGAGGGGGAGACACAGATATAGGCATGTCATGCCCTTCTAAAATCCAAAAAGTGAGAAGCCGACACGTTCAGTCCGCTCCTGCCCGTGCCACCTCCGTGTCGCCGGGTTTGTGCCAGAGCCGCGGTGAACCCTGACGGCCAGCCCCCCTCTCCCAATACTGGTGCCTGTCCGCTGGTGGGTCGAGCGAGCCCCCCTGTGGTGGAGGCAGCTCTAAGCTTTTTAATTTAAATTGTCTCTCTAATTTGAATGAATACACTTTAAATCCATTTACAAGGATCTATTGGAGGGCAAGTCTCATGCCAGCAGCCGCGTAATTCCAGCTCCAGTAGCGTCCACTAAAGCTGCTGCAGTTAAAAAGCTTTTATAAGGATCGAGCTCGGCTGTCCACCGCAAGGCATCCTACTGCCAGTCCCAGCCCCTATGCCTTGGGGTGCCTCCTGATGCTCTTTACTGAGTATCCCGTGGTCCCGAAGCATTTCCTTTGAAAAAATTAAGTGTCCAAACTACAGGTGGTGTAGCTTGCTTAACAGCCGGGATAATCCGCTGACTAGCAGACACTGCTACTAGGCACAAAGTATTTCCTGGGCTAGATGCAGTTAAAAATTTGTAATTAGATACTCTCGTTGGATGCTGAGAAAGCATTCCATAGAGTCTCCTGGCACGCCATATATGATTCTCTTAAAAAGCTTGGGGTATGGGTCTAGGGGACCCTTTTATAGCCAAAATCACGGCCCTGTATCACAATACGTCACCTAGGCTGAAGATAAATGGAACTGTAGCACCCTGAGGGCTCGGTTGCTACAGAGGTATTGCACCTCACCCAGAGGTGTGATATCTCACTCTCAGGTAAGGATGGAGTGTGGATCAGGACCCGACACCTGCATGCATTACACCACATTGCCGTGGGGCAGGGCGACCAATATGCCTCTGAGATGGGCACGACAGTCCCTGTCCCTGGCTGGAGTGGGGGGAGGGAACACTGAGGAAGTGGAACCCTGTAGTGCAGGAGCAGGGAGGAAGCAGTTCCTGGGTGCATTGAGAAGGGAGTATAAAAGGTGGGCACCATCTTAGTTCAGTGCAGAGAAGTCTGAGCAGAAGTGGCAGGGAGCAGGGGCTCTGCATGAGCTCTGCTCCGGAGGCGGGCCTAGTAACAGAGGCCCAGGCCTGGAAGAGGGAGAAGGAAGGAAGAGGAGCGGAGAAGGCTCCAGGAACGAGGAATGAAGGGATCCCAGGGGTGCGGACGGGCGAGTCGCCACCGCACGCCCGAATCCACCTGCGTGGAGGGGTCAGGCCAAAGGGGGAGACCGGTCCCCGAAACTAGTGGAGGCAGGAAACGACCCTCAGCTAGAAACCGGAGGCTGTGACATTTTATGTGGCGCAGCCCCTCGCTACACCCGCTAGGAAGGCACCACATAGGGTCAGGGAAACTGGCGCCAAGTTTACCAAGAGGAGGCCCGAGGCAGCCGGACAGAAGGGTTGGTAAGAAAGGCCAGACAAAGGACACACAAAGGGGGTCCTGTGAAGCGCTCCAAAGTTATCTGGGAGTTGTCTGAGCCCCTCACCTGGTGAGCACAGTACGACGTGGGCAGCCGTTACCTGCAGACGTGGTCTGGATAATAAGAACTGTGAGTAAAGGCCCTGGACTGCATCACTGACTCCGTGTCGTTACTGCTGCTGCCCTGCACCATCACCCCCATCCTCTGCATACACTGCCCTGAGGCTATACTCCTCCCGTGGGGAGTTATGCTACGCTCTGCTGTACCCACAACACCAGCCTCAGCGGTCTGCCCTGCAGCGGCGGTTCACTCTGACCGCAATCCACGGGTGGTGTAGTCGGACATTTAAACATCAAAACCACATAAATAGTTCCGCCACTGGTTTGACCACCCTGAGCCACGGAACCGGGTCGCCGCCACGAAGACTACAACCACCAGCATCCACCAAAAAGGGTCCGGCTCCGGGTGTCCCAAGGCCCAGGGGGTGCATCAGAACATTTTCATCACCTTTCACAATCACCAATGGGACAAGGCAGGGATGTCCTCTGTCCCCTCTCTTATACATCCTAGTGACGGAGCACCTGCTCTCAACAATTCACCATAACCCCAATATTAGGTGGATTGAGGTGGGAGGCACCGAGTACAAGTGCTCTCTATTTGCTGATGATGTCCTAGTATATATCACTCAATCACATATATCCATCCATGCTGTTATGGCTGAAATAGATCACTTTGTTACATGGTCAAATTTTAAAATCAATGCAGCGAAGTCTGAGGCCCTCGATGTCTCCCTCCCCAAATCCATATAGGATTCCATCCAGTCCAACTTTCCCTTTGCCTGGCCCTCACAGGGTATCAAATACTTAGGAATTCCTATTCATAGAGACCTCTCCCATCTATGTTATCTTAATTTTGGGCCCTTTATTGAACAACTCCATACAGACCACAGTTGGCAAGTTAGAACTGTAAGATTCACTACGTGAACCACTGGTGTTTTGTGGAAAAGCACATGTACACTGTGTTCCAAATTATTATGCAAAAAGTGTTTAGGAGTGATAAGGGAAGAATTTGTTTGTTTGTCAGTTAAACTCATTGATGGTGATGTGTGTCAGGGCTCTTTATATCACTGTAAGCAATTGCAGACACCTGTGCTAATTAGTTTGGCAGGTGTGTCCAATGAAAGGCAAGACTACTTAAGAAGGCTGTCTCACATTATTAAGCAGCCTACATTTTCTGCCAAAATGGGAAAGAAAAAGGATGTGCCGGCTGCTGAGAAGCAACAAATTGTGGAGTGTTTAGGTCAAGGCATGACTACAATCAACATTGTGCGATGATCAGGATGAAGTGTCTTGGCAATCAAGAAGTATGTAGCTGATTCACAGTACACATGTGTGCGTGCTGATAAGGGCAAATTGAGGACTCTTTCCTACAGGCAATTACGTCAGGTTAAAAGAGCAGCGGCAAAAAAGCCTTGTCATAGCAGCAGACAAGTTTTTGAAGCTGCTGGTGCCTCCAACCTCCCCCGAACAACAAGATGCAGGGTCCTTCAGAGGTTTGCAACTGTGCATACGCCATCCTGTCGACCTCCTCTATCCACTTCACACAAGCAGAAACGGCTCCAGTGGGCCAAACATTACATGAAGACTGATTTCAAAACTGTTTTGTTCACGGATGAGTGCCGTGCAGCGCTCGATGGTCCAGATGGATGGAGTGGAGGACGGCTGGTTGATGGACACCCCACGCAAACACGGCTACAGCGCAAACACGGAGGAGGTGGAGTAATGTTTTGGGCTGGAATCATGGGGAGAGAGATTGTCGGCCCCTTTAGGATCCCTGAAGGCACTAAAGATGAACTCCATAATGTATGTGGATTTTCTCAAACAGCACTTCCTGCCATGGTTCAAGAAGAAGAACCGTGTATTTCACAGCAAGATAATTTTTTTTGCATGATAATGCACCATCTCATGCTGCACATAAAACATCTGCATCTCTGGCTGATATGGGCATAAAAGGGGACAAACTTATGGTGTGACCCCCATGCTCCCCTGACCTCTACCCCATTCAGAACCTCTGGAGCATCATCAAAAGGAGTGTCTATGATGGCGGGAGGCAGTTCACATCTAAGCAACAGCTCTGGGAGGGTATTCTGTCCTCATGCAAAACAATTGAAGCAGAAACCATCCAAAACCTGACAAATTCAATGGACGAGAGAGTTCAGAAGCTCCTTTCGAACAAGGGGTCCTATGTGAAAATGTAACATCACCTAGAATAAAGTTTTGAGTTGAAAACTGTTTGATTTCAGTTTCTAATAACCTGCTAATGCTTATAATTTCAAAAATGACCATTTTTTTGGTCTTTATTGAAATGAAAAGGTTGATCGAAAAGTTTGGGGGATCTAAGAGTGTGGCAACCCAGTAGTCATGATTACTTCGAATTCTGACAATATGAGGGTCATGTTGCAAGTAGTGCAGCAAGAAGGCACTTATGTGTCTTGCGCATCTCGGAGCCCCAAAATTATTTTCCGGGCTAGATGCAGCTAAAAATTATTATTAATTTTAAATCTGGTGGAGCTTAGTATAGATGGCCTAATAGGATCAGTGCTGCACACTGCTACAAAGCCCAAATTATTTTCCAGTCAAGATACAGATAAACATGATTAGTAATTTTAAATGTGGTGGAGCTTATTATAGATGGCCTAATAGAATCAGTGCTGCACACTGCTACAAAGCCCAAATTATTTTCCAGCCAAGATACAGATAAACATGATTAGTAATTTGAAAGCTTAAAACGGTTGGTAGGGTGATTTTAACCAATCATCAAGCTTTTACTCTCCCCAGGATGACACAGGGGTAGAAAAGTCGTTTCGGATCCATGATTTGTTCATCTTTATGAACGTGAGTCTGTCTACATTATCAGTGGAGAGCCGCGTGCGCTTATCTGTCAGCACACCACCAGCAGCGCTGAACACACGTTCAGACAGAACGCTGGCTGCGGGGCATGACAAGATCTCCAAGGCGTAAGTGGCTAGCTCCGGCCATTTATCCAGATTGGAAGCCCAAAAAGAGCAAGGGTCCAGTGACACAGTCATGGCTTCAATGTTTACTTGGAGATACTCCTGTACCATCGTCTCTAGGCGTTGACTATGTGTCAGACTTCTTGTCTCCTGTGGCCTTGCAAAGGATGGGCTAAAAAAGTGGTGAAATGATTCCGCAAAATTGATGTTACCAGCAGATACTGTGGTTCTGTTACGGTTTGAGTGCTGAACACTTGACGGTCCCACGGTTGGCAAGTTGGAACTGTGAGATTCACTACGTGCACCACTGGTGTTTTGTGGAAAAGCACATGTAAGATTCTGCAAAAGTCTCTGCTGATACTCCTGCATGCGTGCATCCCTTTCTATGGCAGGAATAATTTCTGCAAATTTACTTTTGTACCGGGGATCTAACAGTGTGGCAACCCAGTAGTCAGGATTATTTCTAATTCTCACAATTCGAGGGTCATGTTGCAGGTAGTGCAGCAAGAAGGCACTCATGTGTGTTGCGCATCCAGGAGCACCAAGTCCCTGTTGTGTTGGTGGCGAGGTAACAATCATGCTTCCTTCCTCTGTCCTCTCCCCCCAACCTCGCACAACAGAAATGTGATCAAGGTCTCCCTCATCTGATGAGTCTTCCATCAGTTCGTTCTCCACTTCTTCCTAGGCTCCTGCACCTTCCTCACTAGTTTGGCTGCTACCATGCGCCCTGGTAAAACCATCTCCCCCACCCTCACATGCCTGCCGCCTTGGTGCTGCCGACCGTCTGGACCTTGCAGATGTTAGCCCTTCCGCATACAACTCCTCCTCCTCTACTTCCTCCACCTCCTCTTGGGCCACCACCTGACTCCGAATTCTGTTTAACATGTGCTCCAGCATGTAAATCACCGGAATAGTCATGCTGATAATGGCATCGTCAGCACTAAACATCTTCGTCGCCATTTCAAAACTGTGCAGAAGGGTGCATAGGTCCCTGATCTGAGACCACTCCTCCAGCGTGATTTGCCCCACCTCTGGATCTCGTTGGCCCAGGCTATACGTCAGAACGTATTGCACCAGGGCTTGTCGGTGCTGCCACAGTCGCTGCAACATGTGCAGAGTTGAATTCCACCGGGTAGGCACATCGCATTTTAGCCGGTGAAGTGGCAGGCCCAACGACTTCTGTAGAGATGTAAGTCGCTGAGCTGCGGGATGCGAACGGCGGAAGTGAGCACACAGCGACCGTGCCCTCTGCAGAAGGCCATCTAATCTGGGATAGTGGGCTAAAAATTGCTGGACAACCAGGTTCAACACGTGAGCCATACAAGGCACGTGTGTGACATTGCCCCGGCGAAGGGCCGCACCCAGGTTTGCAGCATTGTCGCACACGGCCTTCGCTGGTTTCAGGTCCAGTGGAGACAACCATTCATGAAATTGGTTCTCCAGAGCTGACCACAACTCCTCAGCTGTGTGACTCAAATTTCCCAGACATTTCAAAGTAAAAACCGCCTGATGACGTTGAGCCCTACTGCCAGCATAGTAAGGAGGTGTGCAGGATCCCTTCTGCGCAGTTAGAAAGCTTGTGGCATGACCAGACAGGCTTTGGGTGCAGGTGGAAGACCGAGAGGAGGTTGAGGAGGCAGAAGCAGTGGAGGAACTTTGACATAAAGAGGATTGACGCACAACTCGTGGGGACGGCAAGACTTGGACAGCAGCCCCTTGTCCTGCTGTCACCATAGTTACCCAGTGCCCAGTCAGCGACATGTAACTCCCCTATCCATGCCTACTCGTCCAAGTGTCTGTGGTGAAATGCACCCTGTCACACACAGAGTTTCTCAAAGAAGCGGTGATGTTGTGTGCGACATGCTGGTGGAGCGCAGGCACACCTTTCTTTGAGAAGTAGTGCCGACTGGGCATCTGGTACTGGGGCACTGCGACGGACATAAGGTCTCGAAAATCCTCTGTGTCCACCAGGCGGAAAGGCAGCATTTCTGTAGCCAAGAGCTTGCAGATGGTGAAATTCAACCTCTTAGCTTTCTCATGGCTAGGAGGAAATGGTCTTTTACTTGTCCACATCTGAGGGACCGAGGGCTGGCTATTGTGCTTAGACGGGGTTGATAAGGGTGTCCCCGGCAAACTGCCGGTCTGTGTGGAAGATGCAGGCGGACATGTTAGGTTGCCTTGATCCAAAGGTGGTGCTATCGATGTCGGACAGCGCTCAACACCAGCTGGTGTTACCACCTCCAAAGAAAATGATGACCTGCCAATCACGCTGGCTGTTGCGGGTAAAGAGGTGGCAGGTCTGCGCCCCAAAACAGGTGTGACTGCTGTCCCCCCCAGTCACAGAGGATGAAGAGGCCGCGGATCCACAAGATATTGCAGACGGTGGTTGGCCCGGCCGGCTAGGCCGCATTGTAGCACACTGAGCTTCCCACTGCAACTTATGCTTCATGTCCATGTGCCGGTTCATGCATGAAGTACTCGAACTATGTATTTTTTGGCCTCTACTTAGCTTTTGCTGACAAATGTTACAGATAACACGAGTTGGGTCATCTTTATCGATCTGAAAAAATGCCCAGGCTATGCAAGGCTTAGCACCCATGCGACCTGAAGAGCCACCACGACTTGTGGTCAGAGGCAGAGTTGTGTTTGAGGATGCAGTTGTTGACGTGCTTCCAGTACTACGTCTCTGTCCAGGAAGGCGCAACCTGACCTCGTCGTCACTAGCATCTTCCTCCACCTCCTCTGCTGACCTCATCTCTTGGCTGACTGTGGGTTGACAGTAAGTGGGATCTCCAACCTCATCATCATCACCCTGTGCGTTATCACACCCGTCGTCCTCAGAGCCAACCTCTTCCTGCCCTGACAAAAAACTAAAGTTGTTGCTCCAATCAGGTATTTGAGTCTCATCATCGTCTTCCTCATTGTCTCCACCAACAGGAGTTACAGTTTGGGAATGAGGGTCTACATTATGATCAGAAACTTCTGCGTCTGGTCCTGGATCATAAAGATTCTGGGCATCAGTGCAGATCATTTCCTCGTCTGGATTCACAGAAGCGCTGGAGTCGACCTCTGATTCCCAGGCTATAGTATGAGTAAACAGCTCTGCAGACTCAACCATCTGTTCTACCTCATACTCAGACGGGCAGCTGGAGATTTGGGAGCTGTGAGGAAGCAAGTGCGATTGGGGTGACACCTTTGAGGACTGGAGTATTTGTGATGTTGAAATTGATGTGGAGGAGAGCCCACTTAAAGGAGCACTTGATATCCGTTGAAGCACCTGCTGTTTTTGTGCCTCATCTGGAATTTGTAGCGATTGGCGTGGCTGTAAGAAAGGGATCTTATCACATTGTCCGCCAAAAGAAGTAGACATTTTAGTTTGGCTGGAAGATGGTCTTTCTTCTGCAGATGTTACTGTTGCTTTAACACCTACCCCACGGACACAAGCTTTTTTCCCCTTCCCAACACGCCTATTCCCCTTTCCACCAGCAGCAGGCCTTTTTCCACTCATTTTGGTGGTTAACTAATTCACAACTCTGGAGTTGTTTGCACAAAAAAACAATGGATGGGAACCGAGCAGAGCTGAGTGGTCAAACTGTGGTATTAGGCCAAAACTATTGGCTGGGTTAGATGCAGAAAAAAATTATATTCAATTTGCAACCTGATGGAGGTCAGTATAGATGGACTAATAGAACAAGTCCCACACACAGCTAGAAGCCCAAATATTTTTTCAGAGGTAGATGCAGAAAAAAATTGTATTCAGTTTGCAACCTGATGGAGGTCAGTATAGATGGACTAATAGAACAAGTCCTACACACAGCTAGAAGCCCAAATATTTTTTCAGAGGTAGATGCAGAAAAAAAATATATTCAGTTTGCAACCTGATGGAGGTCAGTATAGATGGACTAATAGAGAAAGTCCCACACACTGCTAGAAGGCCAAATATTTTTTCAGAGCTAGATGCAGACAAAAAATTATTTTTAATTTGCAACCTGATGGAGGTCAGTATAGATGGACTAATAGAGAAAGTCCCACACACTGCTAGAAGACCAAATATTTTTTCAGAGCTGGATGCAGAAAAAAATTATATTCAGTTTGCAACCTGATGGAGGTCAGTATAGATGGACTAATAGAACAAGTCCCACACACAGCTAGAAGGCCAAATATTTTTTCAGAGGTAGATGCAGATAAAAATTATTTTTAATTTGCAGCCTGATGGAGGTCAGTATAGATGGACTAATAGAGAAAGTCCCACACACTGCTAGAAGGCCAAATATTTTTTCACAGCTAGATGCAGACAAAAAATTATTTTTAATTTGCAACCTGATGGAGGTCAGTATAGATGGACTAATAGAGAAAGTCCCACACACTGCTAGAAGGCCAAATATTTTTTCAGAGCTAGATGCAGATAAAAATTATTTTTAATTTGCAACCTGATGGAGGTCAGTATAGATGGACTAATAGAGAAAGTCCCACACACTGCTAGAAGGCCAAATATTTTTTCAGAGCTAGATGCAGAAAAAAATTATATTCAGTTTGTAACCTGATGGAGGTCAGTATAGATGGACTAATAGAACAAGTCCCACACACAGCTAGAAGCCCAAATATTTTTTCAGAGGTAGATGCAGAAAAAAATTATATTCAGTTTGCAACCTGATGGAGGTCTGTATAGATGGATTAATAGAACAAGTCCCACACACAGCTAGAAGCCCAATATTTTTTCAGAGGTAGATGCAGAAAAAAAATATATTCAGTTTGCAACCTGATGGAGGTCAGTATAGATGGACTAATAGAGAAAGTCCCACACACTGCTAGAAGGCCAAATATTTTTTCAGAGCTAGATGCAGACAAAAAATTATTTTTAATTTGCAACCTGATGGAGGTCAGTATAGATGGACTAATAGAGAAAGTCCCACACACTGCTAGAAGGCCAAATATTTTTTCAGAGCTAGATGCAGATATAAATTATTTTTAATTTGCAACCTGATGTAGGTCAGTATAGATGGACTAATAGAGAAAGTCCCACACACTGCTAGAAGGCCAAATATTTTTTCAGAGCTAGATGCAGAAAAAAATTATATTCAGTTTGCAACCTGATGGAGGTCAGTATAGATGGACTAATAGAACAAGTCCCACACACAGCTAGAAGGCCAAATATTTTTTCAGAGGTAGATGCAGATAAAAATTATTTTTAATTTGCAGCCTGATGGAGGTCAGTATAGATGGACTAATTGAGAAAGTCCCACACATTGCTAGAAGGCCAAATATTTTTTCAGAGCTAGATGCAGACAAAAAATTATTTTGAATTTGCAACCTGATGGAGGTCAGTATAGATGGACTAATAGAGAAAGTCCCACACACTGCTAGAAGGCCATATATTTTTTCAGAGCTAGATGCAGACAAAAAATTATTTTTAATTTGCAACCTGATGGAGGTCAGTATAGATGGACTAATAGAGAAAGTCCCACACACTGCTAGAAGGCCAAATATTTTTTCAGAGCTAGATGCAGATAAAAATTATTTTTAATTTGCAACCTGATGGAGGTCAGTATAGATGGACTAATAGAGAAAGTCCCACACACTGCTAGAAGGCCAAATATTTTTTCAGAGCTAGATGCAGAAAAAAATTATATTCAGTTTGCAACCTGATGGAGGTCAGTATAGATGGACTAATAGAACAAGTCCCACACACAGCTAGAAGCCCAAAAATTTTTTCAGAGGTAGATGCAGATAAAAATTATTTTTAATTTGCAACCTGATGGAGGTCAGTATAGATGGACTAATAGAGAAAGTCCCACACACTGCTAGAAGGCCAAATATTTTTTCAGAGCTAGATGCAGACAAAAAATTATTTTGAATTTGCAGCGTGATGGAGGTCAGTATAGATGGACTAATAGAACAAGTCCCACACACTGCTGGAAGGCCAAATATTTTTTCAGAGCTAGATGCAGAAAAAAATTATATTCAGTTTGCAACCTGATGGAGGTCAGTATAGATGGACTAATAGAACAAGTCCCACACACTGCTAGAAGGCCAAATATTTTTTCAGAGCTAGATGCAGAAAAAAATTATATTCAATTTGCAAACTGATGGAGGTCAGTATAGATGGACTAATAGAATGATGCTATGCCCAAAAGATTTTACTTCACTAGGTGCAGTAAAAAAATTTGTATTCTATACACAGGTGGTATATCTTGCAACACAGATAGGCTACTCCACTGACTTACACACTCTGCAATAGGCCAAAAAGGATTAGCTTTGCTAGATTCAGCCAAATGCTGTGAAAAAAACTTGCACAGCACTGGCACAGACCTGCCTGGCAAAAACTGATAGGAACTGATGTAACCTAGTCCTGAAAAGGACTGCAATTACAATTAGTCTTTACTCCCACAATCTATCTATTTAAGAGCACAGACCTGCCTGATAAAAGTCGTAGGAAATGCTGTAACCTAGTCCTTAAAAGGACTGGAATCACAACTATTCCCTACTCCAAAGCTATCTGTAGATTTGTGCGAAAATTGGCTTGAAATTAACAAGGTATAGCGCACACAGCAACAGCGGTGCCGTCTAACACGCAGCTGCAGCAGTGAGAAAATGGTGGCGACGGGGAAAATGGCTTGGTCTTATAGGGCAAGCACATGTGACATACACTGCCAATGACACATGCCCTTGCTTGTGTGAAAAAAAGCACTTCGCTCCGTGTGTGCGCTGCTGATAGGCTGACAGATTGCACCTCCCCACTGTAAATGCGGGAAAGAGAAAAAAAAATGGAGATCTTCATTATTCCTGCAGAGATCCATCCCCTGCCCCTCCCCCCACCCCGCTGTACACTCAAACTGCGTATTAACATTAATTTTCATCATTACTGAGAAAAAATCCAGTTATGATTTTGGTGTACGAACAGTTATCGAACATAACCTCGAACAGCCGAATTTTTCTCAAATCGTTCGTGTTCGCCGAACGGCTCGAACACCGCCCAAAGCAGCTCGAATTTGAGATTGGCGAACAGTTCGAGTCGAACAACGCTCATCTCTAGTTGCAGCCTCTGTGGAAAAAGAGGAAAGTAGATTCAGCTCACCTGATTGCTGTAGGGTTTGGAAGGAAGCACGGGTACGTGTGGCCTCACGTGTTTGTGTGGCACCCCAGGGGTCTGGTTTTCCACAGTAATATAATGTTATGTCTGAGAGCAGGTGGGAGGTCCTTTGGTCAGGGATCCTGTGCATGCCACACCTCCTGCCCAGTCTTGGGAGGGGAAGAACTTCCCCTGTATAAACCCGGGGCTGAGGCAGGGTGAGTCAGACAAGGAGAGTGGAGACAAGAAGCAGCATAGGAAACAGGAGAGTTCCAAGGAGTCAGGGGCTGGCAGCTGCAGCGCTCGCCCTGACTAAGAAGATTCTTTACCGGACCCGGAGTCCGAGGCTGTGGGGACTAACTTCTACCCAGCAGCAGAATCCGTCAGGCAGGGGATTTCAGGTCCTCTGGCCCAGAAGCCCGAAGGCACGGTCACACGCGTGGGACCAGCACCGCCATCGTGGAGCGGAAGCCATTAGAAGGCCCCGAGTCACCGGCCATACGGGTGAGCACCACACGGTACACTCAGGGACGTGGGCTACTTACATCAGCTTCTAGCAAGGTAGCCAGAAGAGTACAGTCAGTTTGTGAGGCCTACAACTACGCCTGGCCAGGGGAGATCCCATCTGCTCAAAGACTGACCAGGCCCCGTTTGCTAGCAAGTACTCCGGGAGGGTCTATCGTTGTTACCAGTAAAGACCCTGAACTACACCGTACCGTCTCTGAGTGGTTCCTGCTACCCCCATCATCCATGTCGGCTGCCCTGAGGCCATACCCCTCCCGTTGGGGGTTATACTATCACGCTGCACAATCCTACCACCGGCTTCAGCGGTCTGCCCTGCAGCAGCAGCTCCCTGGCTGCACTCAACGGGTGGCGTAGTCATCAACTATTTACTACTAATAGACTGCCGTCTAGTTTGGCTCCCTGGGCACGGACCGGGTCACCGCCACGAGACTACAACCCTCCACTGATCCGGCTCCGGGTAGGCTCCCGCATGCGCAACGCAGCGCGACACAGGCCCAGGGGCGCGTCAACTTTGGCGTAGTCGGCAGGATTTCGTGCCCGCAACCACCGGGTACTGCGTGCCTGAAAAGCAAAGACTGTTCAAACTTACCAGTGGTGAAGATTCCCGCTATCCGTGGAGGTTTCCCGCCATCCGGCGCCATCTTCTACCTTCTTCCCGCCATCGGTGAAGTTTCCCGCCATCCGGCGCCATCTTCGGCCTTCTTCCCGCCATCCGTGGAGTTTTCCCGCCGTTGGACGCCATCTTGGGGACGCCGCGCGGGAAGAAGAGGGGCGTGGACTCCGAAAGCGCGCGAGAACTGAAGCCCCGCCTCACGTCCAGACGTTGCGTAAGGTCCTGGAAGGAGCCCAGCAGACGCCGACGTCACAGGAGCGCGACGGAAGGTCCTCAACCCTGACGATCCACTGCGGAGCCGCGGCCTACGGAAGAGGATCATCGCAAGGTAGGCCACGGTCCACTAGGGGGGAGGAAGATGTCGGATACGGAGGAGAGCTTCACTGCCCCAACCCCCGCCAGCGCTACCGCTGCTGCAGTTATGCCCTTCACCATGCCCTATATCCCGGGAGCAGCTTGGCTACCCCAGTACTCAGGGGAGTCACATACCCTGCATGACTTTAGAGAAAAGCTGGATAGCCTCTTCCAGGTGTACCCCCTCACAGAAGAGCAAAAAGTGAGCATCCTGGTGGCCCAACTAACCGGGGCAGCCAAAAGGGAAGTAAAATCCTGGCCACCTGGGAGGAAGACTGTCGCAGGGATACTAACCCGGCTGAAGGACACCTTTGATACCCGCACCTCAGCCGAGATTAAGCTTAGATTCTACGGGTGCAAGCAGCGAGCGCATGAGAGTATAAGGGACTATGCACTAAACCTACAAGAGGCCCTGAGGGCCATAAAGCAGACCGACCCTGATGGGGTGGGAAACGAGGACAGGCTGTTGACTGAACAATTTATAGAGGGTTTATATTGCAATGCCCACCGAACCCAGTTGCGGGCAATGGCCTTACAGGATCCCCATCTGGACTTTGCACAGTTCAAGGACAGAGCCATCCGGGTGCTCCGAGAACCGGCACCAGGTGGCGTTGTGACCCACAGACGCCCCACTACCACTTACTACCAGGAGGCGGCGCCCTTGTCAGCAGGGCCTGTGGGAGCTGATGCGCAGGCTTTGGACAATGACCCGGCTCCAGACCTACACCATCAGGTCCAAGAGCTAGCTAAGAGCGTTGCTGCGCTAACCCGAACTGTGCAGTCTTTACAGGTTTCCACCCCAGGGAAGATCCAGCTGGCATCCGGACCGGAGGACATCCCGTGGCGTCGACCAAGGAGGACCCCACCGGCCAGAGGAAGACCCAGTGACCGATACAGCGAGGACGGACGACCCATCTGCCGCCGCTGCAATCAACCCGGACATATGGAAAGGTACTGTTCTTTAAACGGGCACAACCTGGGGTAGAGGGCCAACCCCCAGGAAAAAGATCACCAGGCCCATCGAACTGGCGCGACAGATATGTGGGAGGACGTCCAGTCTTGCCTGTGGTACTGGATGGCATTCCCATGAGTGCCCTACTGGATACCGGGTCACAGGTCACCACCATCCCGTACGTGCTCTTCAAGCAGTACTGGAATGACTCGGATATTACCCACTACCCTGACGACGACTTGAGTATCATCGCCAGCAATGGCCAGCCCGTGCCACAGATCGGATTTAAGGAGGTGGCCCTCAAAATCGGTAGAGTCGAACTGGCCGCACAGGGACTGATCATTGTAGATATTGATAAACATGAGAGTCACCCAAAAATAACTCTAGGAACTAACGTAATTGAAAATTGTCTTGCAGAGGTGATTTTCCTTTTACAGCAGGTTGCCAAGAACGCCAGCTCCGGCGAGCAGCGGGTGCTCCAGAAAGAGATCCGGGCACTGATGCAACGGCAACAAGTGGAACTCTCCGGCGGTGAGATTGGTAGCGTAAGAATGTGTGACCCTTTTCCTATTGCCATGCCCCCAAAAAGTGAAATGATGATTTGGTGCCGGGCAGCTATTGGTCTGAGAGGAAGAGATTACCAGGCAATGGTAGAACCAGTTTACTCAGACAGTAGGCCCACCATTTTGACAGCACGGGGGGTGGTCAATGTACGCCATGGGAGGGTGCCCATTCGCATAATAAATATCGGGGAGAGGGAAGTGTACCTGCCCCGGTATGCCACGCTAGCCAAATTATATACCACTAATCAAAATTCTATACAATCTGTGGAACCCTTGCCTCCATCTCACCCGGAGGAAGGTAACGGCTCTAAGAAAGACATGGAGGACTGGTGTCAGCAACTACATTTGGGTACTGATTCCACTCCCTCACATCAGAAACAAGGAGTCTATCGGGTGGTTCAAGAGTATGAGAGAGTGTTTAGTAAACACCCGTTAGACTTCGGGCGAGTCAAGGGGGTAGAACACCGCATCCCCACGGGAGATCATCCTCCCATAAAAGAGAGGTATCGACCCGTACCCCCTGCACATTACCAACACGCCAAGGGGATGCTTAGAGACATGAAGGAGGCTGGGGTAATCCGGGATAGCTGTAGCCCCTGGGCAGCCCCACTAGTTTTAGTCAAAAAGAAAGACAACACCATGAGGATGTGTGTAGATTACCGGAAAATCAACCGTATCACACACAAGGATGCGTACCCCTTACCAAGGATAGAGGAGTCATTGGCTGCTTTAAGATCTGCTAACTTCTTCTCTACCTTGGATCTCACTAGCGGGTACTGGCAGGTTCCTGTAGCAGAGGCGGACCGGGAGAAGACCGCATTCACCACCCCGATGGGACTTAGTGAGTTCACCTGCATGCCGTTCGGACTCTGCAACGCCCCAGGAACCTTCCAACGATTAATGGAGTGCTGTCTGGGCCACAGAAACTTCGAGACGGTCCTGTTGTACCTGGACGATGTCATCGTATACTCCAAAACTTATGAGGACCACCTGAAACACCTGGCGGAGGTGTTCGAAGCTCTGGCGAGTTACGGCCTAAAGGTGAAACCCTCCAAGTGTCACCTCCTGAAACCAAAGGTGCAATACCTGGGACACGTGGTGAGCGCTGACGGAGTGGCTCCCGACCCCGATAAGATCACCGCAATTAAGGGATGGCCAAGCCCCTCCAGCGTAAAAGAAGTGCGGCAGTTCCTAGGGTTGGTAGGCTACTACCGAAGGTTTATTCCCGGTTTCACCAAAAAGGCAGCGCCTATGCAGGACCTCCTGATAGGCCAGTCCCGGAAGGCCAAGAACCAGAAGCCGCCCTTCAAATGGGAAGAGCTAGAAGAAGAGTCCTTCCGCCAGCTGAAGATGGCCCTCACGGGGGATGAAATCTTGGCGTACCCAGACTATAGCCAGCCCTTCATCCTCTACACCGACGCCAGTAACATCGGGCTAGGAGCCGTACTATCCCAGATTCAGCAGGGGAGAGAACGAGTGATCTCCTATGCCAGCCGAAAACTGCGACCCACCGAAAGGAACCCTGAGAATTACAGCTCATTTAAGCTAGAGTTCCTGGCCGTGGTATGGGCAGTCACCGAGCGCTTTAGGCATTACCTCGCTTCTTCCCGGTTCACCGTATACACGGATAACAACCCGTTGATACACCTGGACACGGCAAGACTCGGTGCCCTGGAGCAGAGGTGGATGGCCCGTCTGTCCAACTACGAGTTCACAATCAAATACCGGGCAGGACGCTCCAATACTAACGCGGATGCCCTGTCCAGGATGCCCAACCTGCCGGACGAAGGAGAAGATCCGGAGGGACTGGAAGAAGTTGAACTCCCTGCGTTCCACCGTCATGGGACTATCCAGTATTCCCACCGGGTAAGGGGTAAACAGGCTGCTACGTTGAACCCCTTACCCCACTACAACTGGGCGGAAACGCAAGACAGCGACCCTGCCGTCCGACTGGTGAAGGAGATGCTGACTCGGCCGGAGGCTCGACTTGAACCAGACGCTCCGGAGGAAGCCAAACAACTATGGGCGGAGAAGAGTCGACTATTCCTTTACAAGGGGAAGTTGTGCCGCAGAATGGTCAACTCCCGGACGCATGAACTACTCTGGCAAGTAGTGGTGCCACGAAGAGACGCAGCCATGGTGATGGAGGCATACCACGACGGAGCAGGACACTTCGGGTGGAAAAAGCTGGAGTTCCTGCTGCGCGAGCGGTTCCACTGGGTAGGCATGAGGGGAACCATCGAGAAGTGGTGCAGAGACTGTGGCCCGTGCAATCTGAGAAGGAAGGACCGGGCCAGCCAGAAGACTCCCCTGCAGTCCATCGTCACCCGGCAACCGTTGGAACTGGTAGCCTTGGATCATGTAAAACTGACCCCAAGCAGAAGTGGCTACGTCTACGCGTTAACCATCGTGGATCATTACTCCCTGTTCTTGGTTGTCGTCCCCGTCAAGGACTTAACGGCTCAAACAGCAGCTAGAGCCTTCCAGCAGCACTTCTGCCGTCCACACGGGTACCCGGACCAAGTGCTGACGGACCAGGGACCTGCCTTTGAAGCGGAGGTCTTCCAGGAATTCTGCAATCTGTATGGCTGCCGGAAGATAAGGACGACACCCTACCATCCGCAAACTAATGGACTTTGTGAAAAAATGAACCAGGTGGTAATGGATCTGCTAAAAACATTGCCCCTGGAAGAACGCAGTCTGTGGCCTGAGAAGTTGCCCGATCTGGTGGACCTATACAACCACATCCCGGTAGGTTCCACCAACTGTACCCCGGCTTACCTAATGAGGGCGAGACCTGGTAAGTTACCTGTTGACCTGGAAATGGGAGTCCTGACACCTGAGGACACTTCACCAGAAACAGACTGGGACACAGAGAGGCAGCAGCAGTACCGGAGAGTACAAGAGAGCGTGGAGCGAAGTCTCTGTCAGGCTAGGGAAAGACAAGAGAAGACTTACAACCAGTATGCTCCCGCTGTTCCCCTGGTACCCAGAGAGCAGGTCTTGAAGAGGAAAAGACGGCTCCACAAGTTGGATGACCAGTGGGAGGAGGACCCGTACACCGTACTGCCCTCAAGCCACGAGAACCCGAAGGTCTGTACCATCAGTAAAGACGGAGGGGAAACCACAGCCATTGTATCCCGGGACCACCTGAAGAAGTGTCCCGAACAACTGAGGAACCCTGAAGAGGAACAAGAAGACCATCGACCCGTGGAAGAAAGGGAAGATATGGTTAGTACCGTGCTCGGGGACTTCCCTCAGTCTTGGACTCAAGTCAATGGTGCAGTTGTGGTACCCGTACTCACCTTCCTCCAACCATCATCCCAAGAACCTACGGAGCAACGGGTAGAGCTGGAAGAACAGCCGGTCCAGGAGGCAGAAGACTCCACACAAGCAGAACAGGAGAATCAACCCTCTGCTTATAGTGAGCCTGCCGTACCCCTAGTGAGACAAAGAGCCGGTAGACAGCTGCCCAGTTTACCCTTGACAGCTCCTACACCCTGTAGTTCAGGGCCAGACAGTCAGCTCCGTAGGTCCACTCGGGCCACTAGAGGCCAGTTACCCGCACGCTGGAGAATTTAAAGTGTATAAATTGTTTTATTTATGTTTTTCTGTGTATTGTTGCTTGTGAATAATTTTGTGTTTCCAGTTGTTTTTAGGAAACCTTGGTGGATTTACCGGGAATCCTTGTATATAGTTGGAGCGTAACCCAGGATGGACTAGAGACTGTTAAGGACTCGGGGTAGGACAGACCCCTACCTGGTTACGTCTCCCTGTGTTGGTGAAATGGACACCTTTGCTTTTCTTCAAAGACTGCACCCGGTTGCGGACACGCCGCAACCATCTTATGTGTTTTTCTTATTGTGTTGTTATTGTTATACTTTGTTATGTTTTTCTAAATGTGTTTAGTCCCGGAGTACTAAATTTCACTAGGGGGGAATGTGGCACCCCAGGGGTCTGGTTTTCCACAGTAATATAATGTTATGTCTGAGAGCAGGTGGGAGGTCCTTTGGTCAGGGATCCTGTGCATGCCACACCTCCTGCCCAGTCTTGGGAGGGGAAGAACTTCCCCTGTATAAACCCGGGGCTGAGGCAGGGTGAGTCAGACAAGGAGAGTGGAGACAAGAAGCAGCATAGGAAACAGGAGAGTTCCAAGGAGTCAGGGGCTGGCAGCTGCAGCGCTCGCCCTGACTAAGAAGATTCTTTACCGGACCCGGAGTCCGAGGCTGTGGGGACTAACTTCTACCCAGCAGCAGAATCCGTCAGGCAGGGGATTTCAGGTCCTCTGGCCCAGAAGCCCGAAGGCACGGTCACACGCGTGGGACCAGCACCGCCATCGTGGAGCGGAAGCCATTAGAAGGCCCCGAGTCACCGGCCATACGGGTGAGCACCACACGGTACACTCAGGGACGTGGGCTACTTACATCAGCTTCTAGCAAGGTAGCCAGAAGAGTACAGTCAGTTTGTGAGGCCTACAACTACGCCTGGCCAGGGGAGATCCCATCTGCTCAAAGACTGACCAGGCCCCGTTTGCTAGCAAGTACTCCGGGAGGGTCTATCGTTGTTACCAGTAAAGACCCTGAACTACACCGTACCGTCTCTGAGTGGTTCCTGCTACCCCCATCATCCACGTCGGCTGCCCTGAGGCCATACCCCTCCCGTTGGGGGTTATACTATCACGCTGCACAATCCTACCACCGGCTTCAGCGGTCTGCCCTGCAGCAGCAGCTCCCTGGCTGCACTCAACGGGTGGCGTAGTCATCAACTATTTACTACTAATAGACTGCCGTCTAGTTTGGCTCCCTGGGCACGGACCGGGTCACCGCCACGAGACTACAACCCTCCACTGATCCGGCTCCGGGTAGGCTCCCGCATGCGCAACGCAGCGCGACACAGGCCCAGGGGCGCGTCATTTGCATGAAAAAAAGTTGAAGAAACCAGCTTCCAAAAGTGCAAATATTTATTGAAGCAAATCCACGCAGTTTAAAAATTTCCAAATTACATCGGGGAATCTCACATGGAAAAAACGCAACGCGTTTCGAACACAGAGCTGTGTTCTTTGTCAAAGCTGACATGCATATGACACTCTATAGTATTATATCCAATAACAACCAATCAGATCAATATGCTTGGTCACATGAGAGTGTGAACAGGGTGCATAATTAGTGTGAGCCAATCACATAAAATGGAAAAAACAATAAAACCATTATGGAGAGAAAGAACAAGAAAAGAGATAAAATTCATTTTAACATAGAATGTTACATGAAATAAATAAAATAAACTGACAGAAACATGAAGTAGAATCAATAATGAAACATGATTTCACGGCGTGCATTGAGTCCGTCTGGGAAACGGGATCCAAGGTTGTAAATCCAGAATGCTTCTCTGGTGAGTAAACAGTGTCTGGAATCTCCTCCTCGATGTGCAGGTTTAACCCTCTCTATACCAATGACCTGTAGAGAACTGCACGATCTCTGGTGAAATTGAATAAAATGCCTAGAGGCATGTGAAATATTACGGTTGGTACTAGAAAGAGAAGATATATCAGTTAAATATTCTGAAATGCGAACTTTAAGATTTCTTGTTGTGCAACCAACATATATAAGATCACAAATTTTGCATAGAATTATATAAACCACATTCGTGCTGTTACAATTTATGTGTCCTTTGATTTTGAAAGTTTCTGTGTGGTTATAATTGAAAAATTCTTTAGTAGCTGATGTATATTTGCATGTCCGACATCTATTTTGGCCGCACTTATAGAAACCAGAGTCATTTATCCAAGTATTACTTTTTAAATTATTAGAGGAGAAAAAAGACGGTGAAACGATGTTACCAATAGTGACACCTCTCCTTGCTACTACAGAGCAATTGGATTGTAAAATTTTAGATAAAGTTGCATCCTCATACAAAATGGATATGTGTTTGAAAAAAATAGATTTGATTATATTAAACTGAGGGCTATTCTGCAATGAGAGGACTAGTCTATTAGAATTATTGTGAACAATACGTGGTCCCAAATTTTGGTGTCTCTTGTGTTTGATTATATGTTTGGCTCTACTCAGGGTCCATTTAGGATACCCCCTTTCTGAAAGTTTGGACCATGTATGTGTAAGTTCTGTAGATAGAGTGTTTTCATCATTGCAATTCCTTGCAACACGTGTGAATTCACCCACAGGTAATGCTTTGATAGTATGGGGCGGATGACTACTACTTGCATGCAAAATAGTATTTCCAGACTGTGGTTTACAGTAAGTACTAGTCAATATGTGTCGATCTGGGATGCCCCGCAAATTCAAATCCAGAAATGAAATGGCAGAAATTTCAACCCTATGCATAAATGTCAGATTGCAATGATTGATATCTAAATATTGCACAAAGTCGGGTATGGCAGACACATCGCCTGAATAAACGAACAGTAGGTCATCTATGTATCTGCCATACCAGACCAGGTGTTTGGTAAAAGGATTATCAGTACTGTAAAGATAACCTTCCTCCCAATAGGCCATAACTAGATTGGCTAATGATGGAGAGTGTTTAGCACCCATTGACACGCCTTGACTCGATTGTAAATAATATTGGCCATCAAAAGAAAAATAATTACATGTCATAAGAAAATTGACCACTTGTATAATAAATGTACATAGGTCTTCCGTATAATCACTGTATTTTTTCAAATGATATGAGAGTGCTTCCACTGCAATTTCTCGGGGGATTGAGGTATATAATGCCGTTACGTCACAAGCAATCCATGCAAAATCTTGTCTCCAAACTATATTAGACAGTTGTCCCAATACATCTCCAGTATCTTTGAGAAAACCAGCTGTTCGTTGTGATAATGGTTACAAAAGCGAGTCAACCCACTCACTTAATCGTTCAGTGACCGATCCTATGCCCGAGATGTTGGGCCTCATAGGGGGTGGGCTGACTCCCTTATGTACTTTGGGCAATGCGTGCATAATAGGGGTGATTGGAAAATCTACCAAAAGGTAATCTCTTTGGTTTTTAGATAATACACCCAACATATAACCATCACTTACAATCTCATAGTTTTTTTTTTTAATATCTACAATCGGATCACACCTTAATTTACGATATGTGGATTAATCCTCCAATAAAGATGCAACCTGGGATCTATATGTGTCAGTGTCCAGCACAACTACTAAGCCCCCCTTATCAGCCATACGTATAACAATATGTGGCATATTTCTCAATTCCTGCAATGCTTGATAGTGTAAAGATGATAAGTTATGGTGGGAACCATGATGCTTGATATCCTGTGCCAGCGATTTGAGCTCTCTTTCCATTGTATCCTGGAAGCGATCCATACAGTCCACCCTTGTCTGTAAGGGATAAAAAGAAGGATTTCTAGTTTTGAACGAAGCCTCTGTGGCCTTCAGAAAAGATGTGTATATGCTGACAGTGAAAGGAAGTCCACTTGTGTGCAATCTAAGTGTCTTACGGTCTAAGTGTCTTATGGTCTAAGTATGTGACTTATGAAGGTAATTGCTTGCACCAAAAAGTTTTAGGGGCTTCATAGCAAAAGGGGTGAAACATATTCACATGCCAATTTTTAGTTATTTAATCACAGAAATTTAATTTATGCCTATATTTTTCTCAATTTACTAACTTAGACTATTTAGTGCTGATGCATCACACACAAATCGGATTACAAAAATGTTTAAACACAGGTTGAAAATAGGTAAAAAGCCAAGGAGATGAATACTTTCACAAGCCACTGTATAAAGCCATTATTTTTTTCTAAATTCAGTTTCAGATATGTAGTATTTTACAGCACTTGCCTGCAGGAATAATGAAAGCCCAAGCAGTATTTCTCCTGTGTTTGCTTTGGGAATACAGATCTCCCATTACTGAGATAAACTGTATGAACACCAGCCGTCATGTCTTAATGTAGAACTGTAACAGAATGTCTGTGCCTCTAACTCCTCCTCCTTCTTTCTGCATAGAACTTTATGATTACCATCATTTATTTCAGTAATGGGAAAATCTGTTTTTAGTATAGGGACTCGCAAGGTAATGAGGACCCTTGACATGGGTTGCGAGCTTGTGTATTTTGTCCAAAATATCGACCAATACCTCATGTATTATACACATCTTTTTTGCATGTTTTGCAGGGTGCAGCCGGGGCCCTTCAGTGCAGGCTGGGTAATGTTGGGTGTCTGGCCTGTGTGTGCACATATGGTAATGGCAGCCCGCCTGATGTAATAGTAGGGGCGTTGATAGTAGGTTCTTATAAGGACAGAGGTGCATCTCACTTATGTTACGGATCCAGGTGGTGGAACCTCTGTGGTGCGGTGCAAGGAGGGACCAGAGGGGCGTAACTAGGTATCAACTCGGACCGACCAAGGCCGTACGGCGGCTCAATCGACTCCGTGACCAGGAAAGGACCGAGCAGAGGGACTAGGTGCTACTCTGGGGACCGACCTTGTATGAGAGCAGGTGACTCCCACGGGTCAGAAGGCAGAGACTGACCGGTACAGCAGATGAGCACGGCAGGCAGGCTGACGAGAGATCCGGGCAGACAGGCTGGCAGGCATGGCAGGTAACTAGCAGGAGCCTCTAGGTAGGCTGTCTGGTGGTCACAGCAAGTGACAGGCAGGAGCCTCTAGGTAGGCTGCCAGGTGGTCACGGCAAGTGACAGGCAGGAGCCTCTAGGTAGGCTGTCAGGTATACATGGCAGGTGCAGGCAGGAGGCTCTAGGTAGGCTGTCAGGTGGTCACGGCAAGTGACAGGCAGGAGCCTCTAGGTAGGCTGTCAGGTATACACGGCAGGTGCAGGCAGGAGCCTCCAGGTAACAGGCAAGTTCTCCAAGTAGGCAGGCTAGCCTAGCCCATAGACAGACTGGCGGGTTTGACCGTAGGCAGACCGTCGGGCTGGAGAGTGTCCTTGGCAGGCGGAGACAGGTAGCAGGTGGAGGCTCCGGATAAGCGGACTGGCCAAGCCCATAGACAGACTAGCGGACTGGGCTGTAAGCAGACTGTCGGGCTGGACATCAGGCTGGCAGACTGGACTGATAGTCAGACGGACTAGACTGGTAGTCAGACAGGGACAGGAAGTGGGACCTGTGGGCTAAAGCAGAGTTTAGCATACAGAGCAACAACCTTGTACGGGCACCTCCATATTGGAGGAGGTGCCTTTTATAGGGGAAGTCCTCCTGCCATTGGCCAGGGACTTTTTAAGATGGCACGCGTGGCCCCTTTAAGAGGGAGGGAGCGCGCGCGCGCCCTAAGCACAGTGCCCGGGGAGCTGCGCGTGCCGGCAGCAAGAGAGGCAGGAGCGCCGGAGGACGCCGGGCAGGGAGCGCGGCGGTGAGTGGGATGGCGTTTCTGCCTGTCAGGGGGCAGAGACGCCGATACTACAGTACCCCCCCTTTACGCCCCCTCTTCTTTAGGCCTGAAAGAAATTTTTTAAGGAGAAGCGGGGCGTGGATGTTCTCCCTGGGTTCCCAAGATCTCTCCTCTGGGCCAAACCCCTTCCAATCCACCAGAAAAAAGGTTTTTCCTCTTACCCTCTTGGTGGCCAGAATGTTCTCTACCTCATAGACATCCTCAGCGGAGACCGGAGCAGGGGAGGTACCTGGATTATCGGAAAAAGAATTAAGCACAACTGGTTTGAGGAGAGATACGTGGAAGGAGTTGGGAATCCGTAAGGTGGCCGGGAGTTTTAATTTGTGGGCTACTGGGTTGATTTGCTTGAGGACTTCAAACGGACCGATGAACCGTGGACCCAACTTATAGGAGGGTATTTTGAGACGAACATGTTTGGAGGAGAGCCAAACCTTGTCTCCCAGACGGAATTGAGGTGGATCCAGACGTCTTTTATCAGCATGCTTCTTCATCCGCTTGGAGGATTGAAGAAGTACGGATCTAGTGTCCTCCCAAATAATGGAAAATTCGCTGACCAGAGACTCCGCGGCCGGGTTGTCCACTGAAGCGGAGACGGGAAACAGAATCCGGGGATGTTGACCGTAGACTACAAAGAACAGGGACTTGGAAGAAGATTCGCTTTCATGGTTGTTGTAGGAGAACTCGGCCCATGGTAGGAGCTCCACCCAATCGGTATGGTGAGCGTTGACAAAGTGCCGGTAATAGCTGGTAAGGATCTGGTTGATACGCTCCACTTGGCCATTGGACTGTGGATGATAAGCAGAGGAGAAATCCAGGGTGACATCCAGCAGCTTACACGTAGCTCTCCAGAAGCGCGAAGTGAACTGGACACCTCGATCAGACATAATGTGGAGGGGTAGACCGTGGAGACGAAAGATGTGATGGATGAAGTCCCTAGCCAGCACAGATGCAGATGGGAGACCAGGCAGAGGGATAAAGTGAGCCATTTTAGAAAAGCGGTCAGCGACCACCCAAATGACCATACAACCGGCAGAAACAGGAAGATCCGTCATAAAGTCCATAGCAATGTGTTGCCACGGGGCAGCAGGTACGGGAAGAGGCAGGAGACGGCCAGCAGGAAGATGTCTGGGAACCTTGTTGCGGGCACAGGACGAACAGGCCGTGAAGAAGTCTACCACATCTTGGCGCAGGGTAGGCCACCAGTAATGCCGTGTAATGAGCAGGAAGGTCTTCTTCTGGCCAGCATGGCCGGCTAATTTGGATGAATGACCCCAGTGAAGAACCTTCTTACGATCCGGAACCGCTACAAACTTCTTACAGGGTGGGAGACGAGACAGATCCAAGGGGGCCACATTCATCACTTTGGAGGGATTGATGATATGCATAGGCTCCTCCTCTTGATCAGAAAACAGAAAGGATCGGGACAAGGCGTCTGCTTTAACATTCTTGTCCGCCGGGCGGTAATGTAGGGTAAAGTTAAAGCAGGCGAAGAACAAAGACCACCGAGCCTGACACGGTTTGAGTCTTTGGGCATTCTGTAGATATGCCAGGTTTTTGTGGTCAGTATAGATGACCACCGGGTGCAGAGTCCCTTCGAGCAGGTAACGCCACTCCTCCAGCGCCAATTTGATGGCTAGCAGTTGTCGGTCTCCTATGGAGTAGTTGCGCTCAGACGAGAAGAGCTTGGAGAAGAAGCCGCAGGTTACCATTCTCCCGGCTGGAGATTTCTGGGTGAGCACCGCTCCGGCTCCGGAAGAGGAAGCATCTACCTCCAAAAAGAACTGTTTGTTGCAATCCGGAGGGTGAAGCACTGGGCAGAAGAGAAGGCTTGTTTTAAGGAGAGAAAGGCCTCCTCCGCTTCAGACGGCCATTCCTTAGGATTCGCTCCCTTTCGGGTGAGCGCAGAGATGGGAGCAGTCCGGGAAGAGAAATGTGGGATGAAGAGACGGTAATAGTTGGCGAAGCCCAGGAATCGCTGAATCGCCTTCAACCCATTCGGACTGGGCCACTTTAAGAAGGCAGAGACCTTCTCGGGGTCCATCCGTAGACCTGTCTTGGAGATAATATAGCCCAGGAATGGAAGAGAGGACTGCTCAAAGAGGCACTTCTCAAATTTTGCATAAAGGTGATTCTGCCTGAGCCTAAGCAGGACCTGACGAACATCCCTCCGATGTGAGGGAAGATCCGGAGAGAAGACCAAGATGTCGTCCAGGTACACCACCACGCATGAATATAAGAGGTCACGGAAGATGTCATTAACTAATTCTTGGAAGTCGGCGGGAGCATTACAAAGACTGAAGGGCATCACACGGTATTCATAGTGACCGTCCCGGGTATTGAATGCCATCTTCCATTCGTCTCCTTGGCGGATCCGGACCAGGTTATACGCCCCACGAAGATCGAGCTTGGTGAAGATCTTCGCGCCTTTAAGGCGGTCGAACAGCTCAGAGATGAGCGGCAGGGGATATTTGTTTTTGACAGTGATTTGGTTGAGTCCTCTATAATTGATACATGGACGTAGTGAACCGTCTTTCTTTTTAACGAAGAAGAATCCGGCTCCAGCCAGAGAGGGAGATTTCCGCATGAATCCCCTAGCCAGATTCTCTTCGATGTACTCCAACATGGCCCGGGTTTTGGCCAACGACAATGGATAGATACGCCCACGGGGTGGAGTGGCACCGGGAATCAGGTCAATAGGGCAGTCATATGGCCTATGAGATGGCAGTGTCTCTGCCTCTTTTTTGTCGAAGACATCAGCATAGGACCAGTAAGGTGCCGGTAGACCGGGTAAATTAGTCGGAGTAGATGGAGGTTGAGACGGGCGAACCGGGACCAGGCAGGTGTTATGGCAATCCTGCCCCCAACGGAGCACCTCACTGGATTGCCAGTTCAGAACGGGTTTGTGTCTCTGTAGCCAGGGTAGACCTAGCAAAAGAGGGTGAGAGAGTCCGGAGAGCACATGGAAGGAGATCCTCTCTGAGTGCAGCATTCCTACCTGCAGAGTTACGGACTCTGTGACGAGCAAGATGGTCACCGGAAGGAGTCTTCCATCCACGGAAGCGACTGCCAATGGTTCAGCCAGAGATTTGGTAGGAATCTGATACTTCTCTACAAAGGACTGGGAAATGAGATTCCCAGCGGCTCCAGAGTCCAGGTGGGCAGTTTCAAAGAAGCGGTTCTCTCCACAGGAGATAGAAATGGACAAAGTCAAGAACAGAGAGGATTTGCTCTCGCCAAGGATGACCTCTCCGAGCGGTCCTAGACACTGGAGTTTCCCGGCTTCACCGGACAGGAACGGATCTGGTGCTCCTTACTACCACAGTAGAAACAGCTCCCCTCGGCTCGGCATGTTTTTTGGCGAGACTTGACCATCTTAGTCTGGTCAATCTGCATGGGTTCGGGCGAGCGTGCCCGGGGAGTAGCTGTTTGGGAAGCCAGTTTCTGAAAAACAGGAGCAAGACGGGGAAATCTTCTCTCCTGGGTAGTCTCCTTGGCACGTTCTAGGAAACGAATGTCAATCCGGGTAGCCAGTGACACCAGGTCATCCAGGGTGGTAGGAATGTCCCGGCCGGATAACTCATCCTTAATCCGACCAGAAAGACCCTCCCAGAAGGTGGACACCAGGGCCTCGTTGCCCCAGGCAAGCTCAGAAGCGAGGGTACGGAACTGTATGGCATACTGGCCCACGGTGAGACTCCCTTGGCGGAGACGGAGGAATGAGGAGGCAGAAGAAATCCTTCGTCCGGGTTCATCGAAGACCTTCCGGAAGGCAGTGAGGAAAGCTGGAAGATTGGACACCAGGGAATCCCCTCTCTCCCATAGAGGGTTTAGCCATGCCAAAGCTTCCCCGGTGAGGTGAGACATGATGAACGCCACTTTGGCCCGGTCGGAGGGAAACTGATGTGGCAGCAGTTCAAAGTGAAGCATGCACTGGTTCAGAAAGCCCCGACATAGGACGCGGTCACCTCCAAAACGAGGAGGCGCAGAAAGCCGGGGTCCTGGGCTGGATGTCGTGGTATTGGTAGGCAGCGACGCTGCCGGAGCGGGTGTTGCTTGACTTGAGGCGGCCACAGGTGGAACAGACAGCGTGTCCAGGCGAGAGTTGAAAGACCGCAGGTGGGTCAGGATGGTTTCCTGTTGGGATCTCTGAAGAGAAACCTCCTGGTACAGGTCAGCAAGCGAAGGAGCCTGGGGGCCACCGGGTTCCATGGCCGGGTGGTGGAACCTCTGTGCTGCGGTGCAAGGAGGGACCAGAGGGGCGTAACTAGGTATCAACTCGGACCGACCAAGGCCGTACGGCGGCTCAATCGACTCCATGACCAGGGAAGGACCGAGCAGAGGGACCAGGTGCTACTTTGGGGACCGACCTTGTATGAGAGCAGGTGACTCCCACGGGTCAGAAGGCAGAAACTGACCGGTACAGCAGATGAGCACGGCAGGCAGGCTGACGAGAGATCCGGGCAGACGGGATGGCAGGCATGGCAGGTAACTAGCAGAAGCCTCTAGGCAGGCTGTGTGGTGGTCACGGCAAGTGACAGGCAGGAGCCTCTAGGTAGGCTGCCAGGTGGTCACGGCAAGTGACAGGCAGGAGCCTCTAGGTAGGCTGTCAGGTGGTCATGGCAAGTGACAGGCAGGAGCCTCTAGGTAGGCTGTCAGGTATACACTGCAGGTGCAGGCAGGAGCCTCTAGGTAGGCTGTCAGGTGGTCACGGCAAGTGACAGGCAGGAGCCTCTAGGTAGGCTGTCAGGTATACACGGCAGGTGCAGGCAGGAGCCTCCAGGTAACAGGCAAGTTCTCCAAGTAGGCAGGCTAGCCTAGCCCATAGACAGACTGGCGGGTTTGACCGTAGGCAGACCGTCGGGCTGGAGAGTGTCCTTGGCAGGCGGAGACAGGTAGCAAGAGGAGGCTCCAGATAAGCCGACTGGCCAAGCCCATAGACAGACTAGCGGACTGGGCTGTAAGCAGACTGTCGGGCTGGACTGGTAATCAGGCTGGCAGACTGGACTGATAGTCAGATGGACTAGACTGGTAGTCAGACAGGCAGCGGGACCTGTGGGCTGAAGCAGAGTTTAGCCTACAGAGCAACAACCTTGCACGGGCACCTCCATATTGGAGGAGGTACCTTTTATAGGGGAAGTCCTCCTGCCATTGGCCAGGGACTTTTTAGGACGGCGCGCGCGGCCCCTTTAAGAGGGAGGGAGCGCGCGCGCGCCCTAAGCACAGTGCCCAGGGAGCTGTGTGTACCGGCAGCAAGAGAGGCAGGAGCGCCTGAGGACGCCGGGCAGGGAGCGCGTCGGTGAGTGGGACGGCGTCTCTGCCTATCAGGGGGCAGAGACGCCAATACTACAACGTAATGGTGTGAATGGCACCTATGCAAGCCTGTCTGCATTCTGAATACTAGGCAGCCGCCCCACAGATGTCTGCTGTATTAGGAAGTGGTTGTTCTATTAGTATTTTGCACCTGTGCTGTCCCAGTCTTTATCATGGGGGATCTGCTGCATCCTGTTGTGCATTTGTGTCTGGACATGGTATGTCACGTATGGCTGCTTTTTTTTCTGTGATGTATTTTATTGAGTTTTGTCCTTTTTTCACTGAATACAGATATTACCTGTGACAACACAGCATTTCTTCTTATTTATGCAGACGTATAAATCAGTAGGCCAGGAACACCTTTATTTTTATGCTGACTTTTGAATTTGTGTTGTTCTTTGGTTGATCAACAGAGACTATTGTTTGTATAAACCTGAATGTTGATCACTTGAGTTGGTAATTGATGAATGGCTGTTATTTACATCTTATATCAGCTCCTACAACGTATCGTCTGCTAGTTTTTCAATACAGCGACTCAGTATCTTTGAACAATGGATGTTTGCTAGATATGTTTAATCCATTGTAGGGTGTTTGCCAGTCAACCTTAGGGGATGAGCTGTGGATACTCAAGCCCTGTGGAATAATATCATCCCTTATCCTTAACCTGTGGATGTGTGCTTGAAAAGGGACATACGCCTCAATAGCAAGGAGACGATACAAAAAGACAGCCAAGAGAGACTATTCAGCATAGCAACATTGACACATCAAGAGGAATACAGATCTGCTCCATTGACTATCACTGAACTCTCAGAGACATTATGAGGAAATCCAGGTTGGGACATCCGGTCACCTGGCCACATACCTCACTGCTCTATTATCGGCGGGTCAGCGGAAGGGTGAGACTCTGTAACTTGCACCATCTTGTGTATTTGCTGAGACTGTTCTATATGTTATTGTCTGTTTGGTGATTCAATAAAGTATTGCCACACTGTTTTACCCTTACCCGGTGTTGTCCGAGTAGTATAATGCCCATCGGAGACCCTGTGTCTCCATATATTGGAGACAGCAGTGGGATACTACTCAACCCGGAGGATTCGGGGGAAACTGCAGGGGACTGGTGTCCGTAGACACAACCAGGGAGACATATGGACAGACCCAGCAGACCATAGGTGAGGCATACACAGCATGTTTTGAACGCTACCATGACCAACCCCACTAGCCTGGCCTTGGGAGGAAGACCGGAGGGAATATACAGCCGCAGGAATAAACGGAGACTACAGGACCTGTGCCAGCTTAGACGGACAGTATACCGGTCCACTGACACTCGGTCGGATTTGATACAGGAATTGTTCCTTTGGGATGCCCAGAATAGTGTGGAGAACTATGAAAACTCCACTGAGGTGGACCCAGGGGAATTAAACTGTTTTCCAAAGCCAGGATCCAGTGCTAGTCTGGAATCAAATACCCAGTCCCAAGCAGCCCGAATCCAGGAATTGTTGATCGCATTAGGACCCGGAGCTTCAAGTGAGGAGAGGGCTTGTATTATAGAATCGGTTTTGGAGTTCCAGTACCCTTACCGCCAGCTCCGGACCCTACTTCAATGATGGCCCACAACCAAGGAAATCATCTTCGCTACAGAGACGTGCCAGTGTTTAATGAGTCCAACACACAGATTGATGAACATCTGCAAGATTTTGAGACCCTGATGCTGTTGCACCAGGTACCCACAGCTGATTGGGCCAAATACCTGTGGACTAGTTTGACTGGACAGGCACGGGAAGCTGTACGGTCGCCGAACGATCAGTCCAGGAGGAGATAGAAGCAGATTTCTCTGATAAGATATATTACAAAGTTTCTTATTTTCATGCGTTTTATTGATTTTTGATACAAAATTAAAGCGATGGTTACTCTAGTCTTTAACCCCTTCCGTGTTCCATTTACTCAGTGCTTACCTGAATAAATGTAGTTTTCCTATTTATTTTGCTTGGTGATCAGAAGCAAAGTATTACCACAACAAGTTGGTGAACATTAGGAAGGAAATGATTTTGCTGCATGAAAAGACCTCCAAATTAAAAGTAAGTCTTATATTGTAACATTCTACTCATAAAATCTATAAAATCATTAGCATTTTCATGAACACAAGTACTGGACAGAAGAACCAAGGCGTCTGCCCTTCATTTCTGGAGCAATTAATGCATTGGCTGGCCAATAGGAAATTGTAGACATTCTTAATTGTTTTGTAATAGGAATTATTTTGGGACCACCTTCTTAAAGGGGTTGTCTCACCGCAGATATCGCTGTTTATTGTCTCAGGTGAACTGAATTTAGGGAAGCTGCAAGCCGGCAAATATTTCCACTGCAGTTATCTGCTTGTGAAATGTAATACAGTGGGGAAAAAAAGTATTTAGTGACCCACCAATTGTGCAATTTCTCCCACTTAAAAAGATGTGAGAGGCCTGTAATTGACATCATAGGTAGATCTCAACAAATCCTGAAAATCACAGTGTCTGATTTGGAAAGAAATTTTTTTCAAATTTTGGTGGAAAAATAAGTATTTGGTCAATTACAAAAGTTCATCTCAATACTTTGTTATATATCCTTTGTTGGTAATGGCAGAGGTCAAACGTTTTCTGTAAGTCTTCACAAGGTTGGCACACACTGTTGCTGGTATGTTGGCCCATTCCTCCATGCAAATCTCCTCTAGAGCAGTGATGTTTTGGGGCTGTTGCTGGGCAACACGGACTTTCAACTCCCTCCAAAGGTTTTCTATTGGGTTTAGATCTGGAGACTGGCTAGGCCACTCCAGGACCTTGAAATGCTTCTTACAAAGCCACTCCTTCGTTGCCCTGGTGGTGTGCTTGGGATCATTGTCATGCTGAAAGACCCAGCCATGTTTCATCTTCAGTGCCCTTGCTGATGGAAGGAGGTTTGCACTCAAAATCTAATGATACATGGGCCCCATTCATTATTTCATGTACACGGATCAGTCATCCTGGTCCCTTGGCAGAGAAAAAGCCCCAAAGCATGATGTTGCCACCCCCATGCTTCACAGTAGGTATGGTGTTCTTTGGATGCAACACAGCATTCTTTCTCCTCCAAACACGACGAGTTGTGTTTCTACCAAACAGTTCTACTTTGGTTTCATCTGACCATATAACATTCTCCCAATACTCTTCTGGATCATCCAAATGCTCTCTAGCAAACTTCAGACGGGCCCGGACATGTAATGGCTTAAATGGGAGGACACGTCTGGCACTGCAGGATCTGAGTCCCTGGTGGTGTAGTGTGTTACTGATGGTAGCCTGTGAAACGTTGGTCCCAGCTTTCTGCAGGTCATTCACTAGGTCCCACTGTGTGGTTCTGGGATTTTTTCTCATTGCTCTTGAGATCATTTTGACCCCACGGTCAGATCTTGTGTGGAGCCCCAGATCGAGGGAGATTATCAGTGGTCTTGCATGTCTTCCATTTTCTAATTATTGCTCCCACAGTTGATATCTTTACACCAAGCTGCTTACCTATTGCAGATTCAGTCTTCCCAGCCTGGTGGAGGGCTACAATTTTGTTTATGGTGTCCTTCAACAGCTCTTTGGTCTTCACCATAGTGGAGTTTGGAGTGTGACTGTTTGAAGTTGCGGAGAGGTGTCTTTTATACTGATAACAAGTTCAAACAGGTGCCAGTACTACAGGTAATGAGTGGAGGACAGAGGAGCCTCTTAAAGAAGAAGTCACAGGTCTTGCTTGTTTGTAATTGACCACATACTTATTTTCCACCAAAATTTGCAAAAAAATTCTTTCCAAATCAGACAATGTGATTTTCAGGATTTGTTTTCTCATATTGTGTTCTCATAGTTGAGGTCTACCTATGATATCAATTACAGGCCTCTCTCATCTTTTTAAGTGGGAGAACTTACACAATTGGTGGCTGCCTAAATACTTTTTTCCCCACTGTATCACTTAGTGGCCTATCCGATAAATAGACGGCTAAAGTCTGCCAGTGCCGGACTTCCAGGTTGGCTTCTCATTTTGGTTCATAAAGAGGTGTCCTAAATAGAGAGTATGGAAAGGGGTTGTTGTTATGACACAAGCACCTCATAGGGATCTTGTCACGTTGTACATGCCGCCCAAGCTGTGGACAGCATGGTATAAAGAGGAACTATGCAGAATGATATATTGGTTTGTTGGAAAATATTCAGTATAATGTAATTATTAATTGAAATCTCTGGAGTTTGTAGGAATATGAGTCCAGTGGGTGGTCCTATCCTACTCCGTGACTGACAGCTATATCTGCATGCACAGTCACACAGGGAAGACTGTCAATCACTGAATAGGACCGCCCACTGGACTCACCTATACAAACACCAATGATTTCAGGAAATGAAAGGTTTACTGAAGCTTTTCCCACAAACACATATATGAATGTGATCAGCTCCTCCTGCTCTATGACATCCTGCCTGCAGCTCAGACACCATTTTCAAGATCATGATACTGATGATGATCATACTTTAATATAAAAGCGAGCGCTGAAGCTCCAGCAGAAAAAGCAGGAGGAAAGCCTAAAACAAGAACAACAGAGAGAACGGTAACTGGAAAGAGAGAAACAGTTAACTGCTAAACCGGCCAAAAGGACATAATATATAGGACATGCTTCAGTGAGTTCATCCACATCTCAACTTCAGGAGACTCCACCGACTCTTCAGGAGAAGGAAAACGGCTTCTATTATGTTATATTGCATTTACAGATAAAGAATAGAAGATTTTAGTCTTTTTTTTTCTTTTCTTCTATTTTCTTTTACTGTGTCATTGTTTCCTTGCTTACATAGGCTGCACAGCATAGAGGCCAGGTAGAATGTCCTCTATCTCAGGACTACAATCTGTATATAAAGTTCTTTAAGAAAAGCCGATTTTTGCAGTCGCATTTTTTTCAGAATATAATTTTCCACAAGGTACAAGCGAGACTGTCTGCATGTCACAGCGCTCATGTCTTTTCTGACCATAGACTTCAGATATTTGCTTATCACCTTGTCACTTTCAGCTTTATATTGAGGTGAAATCATGTTGCGGTACATAGTACACAGTCACATAAAGGAATGAAAATGTCCCACAGAAAAAACATGCTTTACATATTATTTATTCAACCAAGTTCAAGTCTCCAGGCAATTACCATCTCTGGTGACATCAGGAACACAAATGTATCTTCATCTACATCTGGAGGAAAGAAGGTTTAAACATAATCACAGACGGGGATTCTTTACTGTAAGAGCAGTGAGACTATGGAACTCTCTGCCGCATGATGTTGTAATGAGCGATTCACTGTTAAAATTTAAGAAGGGCATGGATGCCTTTCTTGAAAAGTATAATATTACAGGTTATATACACTAGATTCCTTGATAGGGCGTTGATCCAGGGAACTAGTCTGATTGTCGTATGGAGTCGGGAAGGAATTTTTTTCCCCAATGTGGAGCTTAGTGTTTGCCACATGGTTTTTTTTTGCCTTCCTCTGGATCAATAAGTTAGGCTATGGGTTGGACTAGATGGACTTAGTCTTCCTTCAACCTTAAAAACTATGTTACTATTATATATGATGTGTGCCCAGTGCACTGCAGAAGGTCATTGTACTAGTTACTGTGACACGTGTTGCTCCTATTGAACACTAGGTGGCACACTTTTCCTACAGACTACTTGGTGTATTCGGACTGTATCTGTCAGGTGAATAGAGAACAACCTATTTTAGTGTCTGAACATTAATCCTATGTGTATCAGACTAAGGATATATCAAAGGGAAAACATTTTTTGTGCACATATAACTCTTAAAATACATGTTCATTTTAATAAATTTAAAAACAACACCTAGAAAATAACCCTATGTGCAAGTGATGAAAGAAGAAAACAGGAAGTTGAAATATACAATACAGCGAATATTAAGCAGTCTATGCTTTCTCAAGACTAAATGACTGCTAGTTCCAGAACTAGACCTATAATTGTCCTCTCCCTTATGATTTATCAGTTTCAAAGATATATCACAGTTAGTAGTAAAGAAGCCGCATCATTCACAAAGAGAGGGACAGGCAAATTAATATCTGTTATGGATACATAAGCAAATCCCAGGTCATACCACAAATATGCTTATGAAGCCCTAGGATGTTCACTGAGTTGGCCCTCCCCGGCAGCGGAGGTTGGCACCCTAGATATACAAGGTTTTGGCGCCCCCCGCTCAATGGCAGCTCAGCCTAACTTTCCCTGCAAGTCCCTAGTTTCACATTGATATTTGAAAACCTAGACTAGACATGCAGCTACTATCCTCTAGGGGGAGTTAGGGCAAAACAATATTTAATAAACAAAATAGAGACTTATCGTTCTTGATGTTTGTAAGTGATGGTCGCCTCTATGCCTCTGCCCCAAAGCATTTCCCCTTGTACAGGTTCACCAGGATACAAATTCATAAGAGGTCAGGATGTGGATGGATGGGATGGATGTTCAAAAGCCCATTGTGGTACGCCTATAGCCCTATATACAAACATTAAGATTCTTGCCAAAATATGAAGCTAAATGTATAAACACAAATAAATCAAATTGCCTCGGCTTTGATTCACTTGGATAAAATGGGATTCATCCTTCTAAAGTGATAGATATCCTGTAAATATCCAGCATGTACATCTTAAGCCTAGCTGCAGCTCGCGATCATCCCTCCCCTGACTTTAGATATCTGTAAAAATTTAGATTTTGTCGAATGGCAATATCTGCAAATACTCTAAGCTCATCTAAAAATTGCCCCTATGTTATGTTCATGAGTTCAATTACTATATGTATCCAAACTGGCTGGAATCCACCCAAACCTAGATATCTCTGCACCATTCCCATTAAGTAGAGAAGAGAGACAGGGCTGTCCACTATCCCTACTCCTTGAACCAATGGCCTGCTATTCATCAAGCGTTAGATATCAAGGGTATTGTACGGGGCGCTATAGCTGAAAAAATGTCATGATACGCAGAAGATACTTTGGTTTATCAGGCTGAAGACAGCCTTTCCTTGGCTTCTCTAAATCTGCTTAAGACATTCTGCTAATGTTCAGACCTAGAGATAAACTCGGACAAGTCTGTTCCATTTACCTTGTCACCATCCTATTCCCACACTCAACCCCTGGGAATTTCTCTACAGGTGATTAATCAATTGACATACTTTGGGATTACAGAAAGTGGGGCATTTTATTGCATTAAATATTAATTCTTTGATGTTGGATTCGGAACAACAATCTACATCAAAGAAACATCTGCCTTTGTTCCTTGTTAGATGCATAAATGTTTTTAAGGCCTCGTTCACACCTTCAGTATTTGGTCAGTATTTTACATCACTATTTGTAAGCCAAAACCAGTAGTGAAACAATCAGTGAAAAGTATATAAAGTATAATAGAAACACGTCATCACTTCTGTATTTATCACCCACTCCTGGTTTTGGCTTACAAATACTGGTAAAAAAAAAAAATCACCAAATACTGAACGTGTGAACATGGCCTAAGATGGATATACTTACCTGAGTACTTGCATTTTTTTACTTCCTCCCCAGTTAAGATTCCTAAAAAGACGTTTCATCTTTTAGACAGCCTGGTGCATTCTTTTTTATTGGCATCTCCTATCCTATATTATTACTTTTTTAGCTCCACAGCTTGTACACTTTCATTGGTGGATTGATATAGGTATCAGCAATGCTGTTACATCTATTGGGCTCATATTAAAGAAGAAATAACCTGCTGTAGAGATATACTTCATCAATGTTTGTATTAACCCCTCCTGCCAAAGCCTAGTAGACATCACAAAAGTTACTGTGGGATTGTTGCGAGTACGCCACTAGGCTTATAGAGGTTATACTAATTAACATGAATTCTTAGAATCCTGGGGGAAAGTTACTCAGGCGACCACTGATCATCGCTTCCACAGTCATGAGATGTATTAGCTTACAGGCACACACAACGATGACAGGGGCTCAGATAACAGTTGAACACAGTTGCTTAATTGAAGTTCAAGTCCAGCAAATAAAATCAGTCTTTTCAGCAAGAGACTTTCAGTACAATTAAGATAGTCTCTTCAATAATCAGTTCTCTTCACAAAGGCACAGTATTTACACAGCATAATCCTATCCCTTTATCCTACAGTGAGATGGAGGGGAGAAGGTGTTTGGTGAGGGAAATGAGTCCTGTGTGAGGATTCTCCCAATCTCTTATCTTCATGTAATTGATCTGACTCCTAGCTGCCAGTACAGGGTTACACATCAAGTTCTTCCCTCAGACTATTGACAAACTCTAACAAAGACTGAAGTAAAGCTACAACAGTATTTACATTTAAACCTGCCTCTTGAAGCAACAGATTGGTTTTATGAAATCGATCCAAAGTTGCATACCACACTACAAGAATGAAGGTATAATCAAGTTCATTGAATTTTTAACCCAAAGCCTCAGCCTCATTTTTACATGACCTGAAGTCAGGGTCTGTAGCCATGCTGTCTAAAAGATTGCATATTGGCTCATATCCTTTGTACAAAGCTAAAACTCCTTCATATCTTGCTGACCACCTTATGATAGAAAGCTGTTTCACAACTGGTAACCCAAGAGGTTTTAGTTTTTCTACCAGCACCCTCCATCTACCAGTAGATGATGAAAAAAATACATAAAGTTGTTCCAAAGTGTTGAAAAATCTGTATATCTCTGGAATACTTTCAGCACTATTTTTCCCTACTAGGTTAAGGGAATGGGCCGCACAGGGAATGAATGTGGCGTAAGGGCATACATTTCTAACATGTGCTTGGAACACATTGTACTTCCCACTCATATTGGCAGCATTATCATAAGACTGACCACGACAATCTTTAATATTAATACCGTTTTTAGAAAGAATACCTACACTCAACTCTGCTATTTGTTTGACAGTGTGACAAAATGTAATGACCGGGGGTCCGAGAGAGATCCAGTGAGTCACAAACTGAGACAGAGACAGAAATAACCAACACTTTCTTTACTAAAACAGGGATTAGACTAAAATTCAGTATTGAATGAATCAGTCTCAGGTTCTGCCTGGGACACTGTCTCTACTAATTACACACAATCAGCAAAAGCTGAAATCAATGTGCCAATCTCAAGGTTTCCAGCTTATGTGAATTATTCTAGTGATCTGGAACAATTTTACCTAAACTCAGTGTCAGTCTAGTGAGGGCGGTATATGGGGACCCCCTGAGATGGCACACTGAATACAATCCTACCACTATAACAATAGTAATGCATGAAACTATATCAATTGCTCTTATACCCTTATTATCAGGATACCCGGGTATCTTAAAGTTATGGTACCATTAACCTCAGATGCAGTCTATCACAGGCCTGTGAATCGCGGTGGCTGCAGCTAGTCCCGGAAAACTTTGGCGCCAAAACCAAAACAAAGTTCACAAAAACAGCAAAAATTCCTTGTCTTGTCGGCCGATGCTGAGCCCACACGCCGGGGACTTTAGTCCTGTAGCCTCAGATTAAGGTCAGGGAAGATCTCTTCACAAAGTCTTGTCAATATCCTCTCAGTGGAAATGGCACCAGAAACCTTCTTTCCTCCCGAAGTCTCTCACTCTTATCCAGTACACCAACCACGTGCTCCGTCACAGAAATGGATTCCTCTGTACCTTCCTTTATTACTCAACACGTGACTCCTTCAGCACAAAGTCTCTAATCCACTCAGCATGGACCTCAGAGCCACACAGCTTTCCCCAGCTCAGCACTTGTTCTTAAACAGAGAAAGAGGTAAACAAACTCCACAGGGAAGAGTGTAAAGACAGGGTCTTGTTGCAGCTCCTTCTCACAGACTTCCTGTCTAGACTCTCACACATCAGACACTCTTAGAGCACACAGAGTTTCTTGCACTGCCCCTCCCCTGAGCTCAGCCAGGCAAAAGTCACAGGGTCCTAGTGCTCTCCTGCTGTTATCACATTTCACACTCTCACACAATAACAGGAATGAATTGTAAAAATCTTTCAACGTGTCCAGTGGGCAAAACATAACGGACAATAAATGTTAGTTGGTCACAGCTGGAGACATCTGGTGTAGAATCCACAGAGAGAGAGTAAAATTTAGCTTTCTTTAATTCCTGCACAATAAGTGAGAGGACATTGGTTCCTAAATTCTGCACTAGCTCTTCACACACGGTAGAAGACAAATATGATGTATGCCCCCTGCCTTTATTTGCATTTTGTTTTATATGTTCATCTAGGAATTCATCCACATTCGCCATTACTTCCATGATCCCATGATAATTCCCATTGTGAGAAGAACCAATATATTTCATCTTTTCCCCTAAAAGGAAGCCCTCTTTCAGCAAGGAACATTATAACTGAAAGATATCTTTTTAAAAGTTTACGCCAATATAATTTTTCACTTTCCATTTGCAACATCTGACTGTCCAGCTGACATGGTGTCTGTTTGCTCACTACTGGTAGAACAGATTGTTTGTGGAGCTCACTACATTCATGAGTGGCTAGCCTGTCCTCAGCATGTTTCTAGTCATTAAAACCATACATAAATACACTACGCCTGCTAGAAAGCAATTTACATGGAAAACAGTACAATTTCCCTTGAGATGGTGAATAGCACAGCCAATTTCTTGATGACATTTCATTTGTTTTTAGGTTTACATGTGTGAAGACGTTTTTGTTACAGTACCTTTGATAGTTAGCAGTTGTTAGCACAGCAGAGTTGTGGAAGTCTGCCTCAAGGGTTTTGGAAAAAAGTAGCTCCTTTTGCAATACAACATTCTGCATTTCTTTTGAAATTTGTTCACCCGAAAGCCCAATATCTGATGGAAACTCAGAAACAGCTTCCACCCCTTCCTAAGCACACTCCATTTCGTCAATTACATTTTCTGGCTCTGCATCCGGTGTTTGGGGCACTACAGGTAAAGGATCCGTGCGCTCAGAACAGTGAGATGGACATTTGATGTTGTTATTGACATCACTTTCACCTGACCCATCAGATTCTGTAGATTTTCTTTTAAAGAAAGTCTGTAACTTATAAATTTTACAAATCTCTTTTTTTATTTGTTCAGCTCTCTGTCACTGCTCTTTTCTTTTCTGAGAACTCGATTTTAGTGAAGAATGCATCTATGGGCACAGGAAGATAAAGTATAAGAATAATTATAAAAACTAAAATTCGCTGCTGTGTCAGTCTGTGTGTGTGTTTTGTGAGTAGCTTACACTTTGGCTGGTACTTTGAAGAGGAAACGCACGATGGTATTTGCTGTGCTTGAGTTTTCAATACCTAAGAGAAATGATGCAAAAATACCAAGGTTACTTACCGGTAGCCGGTTTTTCCTGAACCCATGACAGCACACCTTGAGAGAGGGATCCGCCCCACCAAGGACAGGAAACCCTCTGAAATAAATGGGCGGTACCTCTCCCTCGCTTCAGTTGATTACAGAGCATTGAGAGGACCTCCAGAAAAGGTTAGACACATAACCAACACCTACAATATATATAATCACCCAAAACGTAAAGTGCTCACCAGGGTGTGAGAAAGAGACAGGGGGGAAAACTACGGGTGCTGTCATGGGTTCAGGAAAAACCGGCTACCGGTAAGTAACCTTGGTGTTTTCCCCTCACCCATGACAGCACACATTGAAAGAATTTTGGAGAATATGAGCACCCTAGGGAGGGACCACCGCCTGAAGTACCCTTCTCCCAAAGGTGAGGTCAGAGAAGGATAGATCCAACCTATAGTGCTTGTAGAAGGTGGATGGTGCAGACCAAGTAGCAGCTTTACATATCTGGTCAATTGAGACGTCCGCTCTCTCTGCCCAGGAGGTCGCTACAGCTCTGGTGGAATGAGCTTTAATACCGTCCGGTGCCGGAACACCTGTAGATATGTAAGCTAGACAAATGGCCTCCCTAAGCCACCTAGAAATACACTGTGTTCCAAATTATTATGCAAATAATATTTTCTCAGATTTTCCCAAATTACCTATATGAATTGCAGTCATTGTAATTTTCCAGTCAAATAACTATTAGAGTACAATTGAAAGGTTTTTGTACAAACTGCCTATGATAACAGTATATTTAAAAAAAAATAAATAAATAAAACACTCAAACTGCACTCAAAATGCATGTTCCACCTACCATTTCAGCCGGATACTGTGCACTACCCTAGTGTGAACAGCACCCTATACAAGCCTTTTTTTGTGCAATTCAAATACTAAGCAGTCACCCCCTCCATGAAATGGTAGGTTGTGAGTGATTGTCTCATCAGTATTTTGCACCTGTGTAGCCGCCATCTTTATGTCGGTCTGCTGCATCCTGGTAGTGCATTTGGCTTTGAAGATCTGGGCAGGTAAACATTGCTGCCCCTTTTTTGCTGTTTTTCCCGTAGCTAACCCCAGGTCACGTCCCTTCTGTAAAAACTCTAGGACATCTTTAATTGGAGGTTTATCCGACAACAGGAAGTCTATATAATCCAGGGATTTTCCCCAGATTCTGCTATAAATCTTAGTTGTTATGGGCTTCCTACTACCCAATAGGGTGGAAACTAGGCCCAGTGAAAACCCCATATTACTCAGTAACATCCTCTCAAATTCCAAGCTGCCAGATGGAAACCTTTGGCTTGTGCATGGAACATCGGCCCCTGGACGAGAAGGTCCGGCCTGTCCGGCAGAACCCAGGGATCCGAGACCAACATTAGACGAAGTAGGGGAAACCAGGGTCTTTTTGGCCAAAAGGGGGCTACCAGAATTATCCTTGCCCCCTCTTCCCGAATTTTCCTCACAACTGCCTGGATCATTACTATTGGTGGAAAAGCATAGGCCCTCCTGAACTTCCAGGGTATCTGGAGAGCGTCTACAGCATAGGGATTCTCTGTCGGATCTAGTGAACAGAATCTCTCCACCTTCCTGTTCGCCCTGGTGGCGAACAAATCTATGTCCGGTGACCCCCATAATTCGATAATCTGCTGGAAGACTATCGGGTTTAGAGCCCACTCTCCCTGTCTTACAGTGTGGCGACTGAGAAAATCTGCCTTTGAATTTTCCACCCCCCGGATGTAAAGAGCACTGAGGGATGGGAGATGCTGTTCTGCAAGTTGCAGGATTCTGTTTGCCACTACCATCAGGGAGCGTGATCTTGTTCCACCCTGGTGATTTATATAAGCCACTGTCGTCCGATTGTCAGAGCTGATCTGGACATGGCGACCCCGCATGTGGGGAAGGAAGCCTATCAGGGATTTCTCTACTGCCAAAAGCTTTTAGGTTTGATGATGTCCCTCTTTCGTGATGTAGCCAGAGCCCCTGAACCGAGAGATCTGCTAGATGACTCCCCCCCAGCCGGAGCCACTTGCATCTGTTGTAATTGTATGGTCGACTGGTCTGGACCACTGCAAGCCTGTGGTCAGATTCTCCCTTTTTGTCCACCATGAGAGGGAGTCTACCGTCTCTAGGGAAAGAGAGAGTTCTCTTTCTAAATGTCTGTTGAAGGATTTTTGTGCTGACAGGACCTCCCACTGAAGAAGCCTCATATGACCTTGGACCTATTTGACCGCTGGGAGACAGGACGTCATGGAGCCCAGTAGGGACATTGCTCCTCTTAGGGACATCACTGGAGACTCTATGGCCCTTGAAACCAAGCTGATTATTTTGCAAATCTTGTCCTCTGGGAGGAAGCAGGCTTGGAGTTGGGAATTTAGGGTCATGCCCAGAAAGATCTGAGTCCTTGAGGGGGATAGTCTTGATTTTTGAATATTTATCGACCATCCTAGCTGATATAAGGCTGTACTGACCTCTAAAGGTTGAGAGGAACAGTGGTCTTCTGATTTCCCTATTACCAGAAAGTCGTCTAAGTAGGGGACCATCACCACGTTTTTGATTTGGAGAAAAGCTGTCACCTATGCTATAACCTTTGTAAACACTCTCGGTGCCATCGAGAATCCAAAGGGTAGGGCAGTACATTGGAAATACCTCAATTCCCCTTGGATGAATAGGGCTACCCTTAGGTACTTCTGGTAGTCTGTATAGATTGGGACGTGATAAAAGGCATCTTTTAGGTCGATAACTGCCATGAAACAATTGTGGTGTAGGAGTTTTAATGCTGAGTTCACTGATTACATCTTGAAAGTCTGGTTCTCTATCAGCTGATTTAGACTTTTGAGGTTGATAATGTTCCTTAAGGACTCATTTGTTTTTTTTAGCACAAATAGGGGGGGAATAAAATCCCCTTCCCCTTTGTGAATCCAGAACTTCAGGGAGGACCTGCTTGTTGACTAAATCTAGCACCTCCGACTCTAGGGCTATCTGCTCCTCCCTGGACTTCCTCTTGGGGGAGATCATGAAGGTTCGGTGAGGGATTTGACTGAAGCGTATCTTTAGGCCATTTTTTATGATACTCAACACCCAGGGATTTGAAGTAATGGATTCCCAAATTGGTATAAAATGGGAAAGCCTTCCCTCAACCTCTAGCCCTGCGTCATTGGGGAGATTTTTTGGTACTGGAGGATGGCCCCCCCAAACATGTAACCAGAGTCTTTTTTAAGATCTGGGCTCCCATCTTTTCCTTTCTCCAGGAGGGCGACCGCAGTTAAATCTTTTCCTCCGAAAGTAGGACCTTTTTGTGTCCCCCGTGAAACCTCTCTTCCTGTCGCCAGCCTTCTCCAAAAGCTCATCCAGTTTTTGGCCAAACAAGAGTTTACCATCACAAGGAAGGGAACATAGTTTATGTTATGTTTAGACTGCAGGTCTCATGGGCAACCCTTGAGCCTCAGAGCTCGTCTGGCAGCATTAGATAAGTTTGCAGACCTGGCAGCGAGTTTAACCGAATCCGCTGAGGAGTCAGCAAGGAAAGGGGACGTTGCCTGTAGTAAAGGTAGATTGGAGAGGATTTTATCTCTGGATATCTTTTTATCCTTGAGCTGGTCTTCTAAGGATGCTTGCCCACGATGAGTTTTACAAGCGTTTTTGCTGTGGAATCTGTGCAGCGTAAACGCTTGTAAAACGCTTGGTAATCTGTCCCCCATGGTCCCCAATGACATTCCGCAATTTCAATGCCCATGCTGCGGAATTTTCCGCAGCGTTTTTGATGTGCAGAAAAATGCACAGCATGTTCATTATTTGTGCATTTATGCTTGTGGAATTGCCTTCTCTATGCATTAAAAAACGCAAGGCAATTCCATATGTGCAAAACGCTTAAAAACGTGTGAAAAACGCGTGTCAAAATCTGCACTCGTTTTTCCGGGAAAGGACATGCAGAAATGAAGCAGAAATTTTCTGCTTCATTTCTGCATCGTGGGCACATACCCTAATTGTTGAAGCCATACCATGAGTGACCTAGCAACGAAAGTGCCTGCTACCGCTAGTTTCAGGCCCCTTGTCGCCGCTTCCCAGGTGTGACGCAGGAAGGTGTCTGCCTTCTTATCTAGAGCATCCTTTAAACTGCCCGAATCTTCCAGGGGTAGGGACGATTTTTTGGATGATCGGGCGACAGACCCGTCAACTTTAGGCATTTTATCTCATGACCCAGAGACACTATCCTCGAAGGGGTACCTTCTTTTAGAGGATGAGAGCAACACTCACGATTTCTCAGGCTTCCTCCATTTCCGGTCTATAAGGGTCTGAATTTTAGGATTCATTGGAAAAGAGCGTCTTTTTTTTTCCTCCAGGCCTGCGAACATAATGTCTTCCAGGGACCTAGCTGCCTTCTCCTCCATCAACCCCATGGTCTGACAGCTCTGACCAATTTGTCCGTACCCTCAATAGGGAAACAGGGCCTACCACTGTCTGATGAAGAGGAGGATGATGAATCACTGAGGCATGGATCCTCCACTGGGAGGATGAATCATAGTCAGAGGAGATATCCTTATGGGATCTCTTTTTCCCCTTAAGTAAGACTTTTAGGGAATCTTGAACCTCTGTACGGATTACTGATCTCAAATTAGAAGCAAAATCCGGGGTGCTCTCCGCTCTGGTTTGGTTAATACAGCTAGCACAAAGCTGTTTCTGCCAATCTATGGAAAGGGGACTTGGCATAAGGAGCAAACCCTGTGCTTCTGTTTGGCGCTACTCTTCTTAGGTTCCTAAGGAATGAAGCACATAATAACTTTCGATTACTATTACGTGACATTCACGAAGATCACTCACCCCTGAAGTCACAAACAGATACCGGATTTGGAGGCTGTGGCGGGACATAAGATGAATCCCTTCTGGATGGCCCTGAAGCGTCCGACACCTTACTTCTCCTGCTGCCGCTACGGTTACTGGAGCTGCTGTCCGTGTGAGAGGCGTCTGACTGCTTCTTCCGCTGGCGTTGCTGAGATGGAGGGGTCAGCTGCTGCTTCTCCTGGCTGTCCTGGTCTGGCATAGCTGCTATACCACAAGCACGAGTATAGGCAATGTTTGACCAGGACAACCCCCCCCACCTAAAATAGGGCACATCTGGAACCTCCTCCGGTTCAGGTGTCCTCCCCCCTCCTGATGCCCGCCGGCCGAGGTTTCAAAAGCCAGCCGGCAAGCGCTTACAGGGCGCCGCCATGATGGATCCGGGTGCCGCCCCCCGACGTCATCAGGCACGCCTCTCCCAGTGTGCACCGCGCTGTGACGTCAGTAGCGTCACACCCGGCGTGCGGTCAGCCAGGAGCCTGCGGCAGGGAGAGGACAGCGCAGCGGTCAGGGGGGAGCCGGAGCACTCCTCACCGCCTGCGCACGCTCGGACACAGCCCCAGGGAACCGCGGACGGCGCTTCTGCAACTTGGAACCCGGTGCACAGGCTGGCACCCGCTCTTCCACACCGGAACAGGCCCAGGTAAGTATGAAGAACTTCTTTCAGACAGGTTCCCATCAAGTACAGGAAACCAACTGAAGCAAGGGAGAGGTACCGCCCTTTTATTTCAGACGGTTTCATGTCCTTGGTGGGGAGGATCCCTCTCTCAAGGTGTGCTGTCATGGGTGAGGGGAAAAATACGCTTTTCTTAACATCTGTGTGTGTCGTGTGCTTGAGAAACACTTACTAGAAAGTCATTGGGTCTCTGTTCTTGTTTAGTTTGGTCTTTCTCCAAGAGCTTCTTGGTCCTGACACCTGTTCCATTGATCAAAGCATGAGAGAAGTTCCTGTAGACAAACCCCAAAAAACGTAATGCGAGTCAGTTCTGACGAGATTGTCATCTACTTCTCTCAGAACAAAGAGAAGCGAATGAGAATCTATTAGGCAGGTAATCGCAACTACGGAAATCAAACACTTGCAGTTACGTGGCCACCATTCGAACCAGCAAGCACAGCCGAATTCTAACATATACTATTACACACTTAGTTATATGGCAAGATACATTGCTTGTCGAAAGTTTATTCTGAGATGAAAAACAAATTTAAAAGGGGTTGTACCACAAATAAAAGTATATTTTAATCAATAGATCTTGGAATAATAATAATAAGTTCCACAATTGGATGTGATATAATAATGTTCCTGTGCTGACATAATCTTATAAATGTGCCCCTGCTGTGTACTGTGTAATGGCTGTGTCTGACCGTGCAGGAACATGGTCTGATCATACCACATCTCCTGGGCAGGAGAGGAAGCAAAAGAGAGGATACAGACAGGACAGCACAGGATCACAGCTGATTCTTTGAGGTAAAATATTGTTTAAAAACAGGCAGTGAAATGTTTTATCTCACAAAAACAATCAGCTGTGATCCCCTGCTGTAATGTCTGTATACTCTGGATTCTCCCCTGCCCAGGAGATGTGGTATGATCAGACCATGTTCCTGCACAGTCAGACACAGCCATTACACAGTACACAGCAGGGGCACATTTATAAGATTATCTCAGCACAGGAACATTATTATATCACATCCAATTGTGGAACTTATTATTATTCCAAAATCTATTGATTAAAATATACTTTTGTTTGTGGCACAACCCAGCCAGTTGGGCAATATAAATGTACTTTAAAGGGGTTGTCTGGACTTAGGCTACAAAGAGTGATTGCAGACTTGTAAATCCTCACATGGAACGCAATGTGCGATGTGAGTATTCTTCGCTGCCGGTAGTGGCAGGTGCATGACTGCAAGTATGTGATTTGCATACTCCTCCCAGCCACATTATGGCTAGATGTGCGTGGCGTTGCTCAATGCAAACAGAAACAGTCTAGTCGGATTGTGAAAGGAAGTATGCATATTTCTGCGGTCACATAACCACTGTTGCTGGAACCGGCAAATCGTCACAGCAAGCAGTGCGTGCAATAGTCACAGAGTGATGAGACTTGTAGTTTAAAACTGGACAACCCCTTTAATATCCTGATTTTTAACGTGAGAAAATGGGTGTGGATTTTTCTTTTTAACATTTCTTTTACTTTGTTAGTCCCCTTACGCAACTTGAAACTGTGATCGTTTGATCACTTGTACTATGTACAGCAGTACTTTTGCATTGCTACATATAGGAAAAATCACTATTGCCTGTGAAGCCTAACCACAGAAAGACAGTGGCATGTAAAGAGAACCTATCATGTCCATGTCCCCAAACGCTATTAACCTGCAGATGTAGGGTTAATCTGCAGGTTAATAGTATAGAAAGGTGCATGGGCGTACCCAGGATCAAAACTAGGGGGGGCGGCAAGCCATGGTCACAGATACCGAAGAGAAATATATATATAGTACAATGCAAAGATTTCACTTCTTACATTACATGAGTGATATCTATTGTAAATTCCACAATAGCTCAGAAACCGGCGAATCGCTCCACACAGTATATTGGCCCCCATAAAATGCTCCATACAGGATACCGGTCCCCATATAACGCTCCATACAGAATACTGGCTCCCATATAACGCTCCATACAGGATACTGGTCCCCATATAACGCTCCATACAGGATACTGGCCCCCATATAACGCTCCATACAGAATACTGGCCCCCATAGAACTCTCCATACCGAATACTAGCTCCCATATAACGCTCTATACAGGATACTGGCCCCCATATAATGCTCCATAAAGAATACTGGCCCCCATATACGCTCCATACAGAATACTGGCCCCCATATAACGCTCCATACAGAATACTGGCCCCCATATAACGCTCCATACAAAATACTGCCCCCCATATAACGCTCCATACAGGATACTGGCCCCCATATAATGCTCCATACAGAATACTGGCCCCCATAAAATGCTCCATACAGAATACTGGCCCCCATATAACGCTCCATACGGAATACTGGCCCCCATATAACACTCCATACAGGATACTGGCCCCCATATAACGCTGCATACGGAATACTGGCCCCCATATAACGCTCCATGCAGGATACTGGCCCCCATATAACGCTCCATGCAGGATACTGGCCCCCATATAACGCTCCATGCAGGATACTGGCCCCCATATAACGCTCCATGCAGGATACTGGCCCCCATATAACGCTCCATGCAGGATACTGGCCCCCATATAACGCTCCATGCAGGATACTGGCCCCCATATAATGCTCCATACAGGATACTGGCCCCCATATAACGCTCCATGCAGGATACTGGCCCCCATATAACGCTCCATGCAGGATACTGGCCCCCATATAACGCTCCATGCAGGATACTGGCCCCCATATAACGCTCCATGCAGGATACTGGCCCCCATATAACGCTCCATACAGAATACTGGCCCCCATATAATACGCCATGCAGGCTGTTCCCCACACATAATGCCTCATGCAGGCTGTCCCCCCCCCACATAATGCCCCACACAGGCTGTTCCCCCCACATAATGCCCCACACAGACTGTTCCCCCCCACATAATGCCCCACGCAGGCTGTCCCCCCCCCATATAATGCCCCATGCAGGATGTCACCCCCTCTTATAATGCCCCATGCAGGATGACACCCTTCCCCCTTCCTTATAATGCCCCATGCAGGATGTCACCCCCCCTCCCTTATAATGCCCCATGCAGGATGTTACACCCCCCCTCCCTTATAATGCCCCATGCAGGATGTCACCCCCCCTCCCTTATAATGCCCCATGCAGGATGTCACCCCCCCCTCCATTATAATGCCCCATGCAGGATGCCACACCCCCCTCCCTTATAATGCACCATGCAGGATGTCATCCCCCCTTATAATGCCCCATGCAGGATGTCACCCCCCCTCCCTTATAATGCCCCATGCAGGATGTCACCCCCCCCCTTATAATGCCCCATGCAGGATGTCACCCCCCCCTTATAATGCCCCATGCAGGATGTCATCCCTCCCTTATAATGCCCCATGCAGGATGTCATCCCTTCCTTATAATGCCCCATGTAGGATGTCACACACCCCCACCTCACCCCCCTCCCTTATACTGCCACAGGCCTCCATACAATAAAAAAAAAAAAAATCAAATACTCACCTCACGTCTCACCTGCTGCCGCTGCTCCGGACTCCAGCGTCGCCGGCCTCATCCCGCTCTGCTCAGGAGAGAGCACGGTGTAAAGATGTCACCACGCCCCCTGACCTGAGAATTCACAGTGCAGCAGCCGCGGAGGATGCAGGAGCTGCTGCGGAGGCACGGAGAGAGGCAAGTATTGTGCCGGGTGCCGGGGCCCTGAGCAAGCAGGGGGAGCGGGCGCTGACACCGCTCTCCTCCGCTCACGGGTCCCATAGTGCGTGGGGTGCCCGACGGTGAGGGCCCCCCCCGCCTGCTCAGGGCCCCGGCATTTGCCCGGGTGCGCCAGGTGCTGACGCCGGCCCTGGTGTGCGGCGTGCGTCCCTGCTTCTAGGGGGGGGCAGCTGCCCCCCCTGCCCCACGGTGGGTATGCCCATGGAAAGGTGCCCGACCGCTGTACTGAAAGTGCAGCTCATGGGAAAAAAATGGAATTTAGTCATTCCAAGAACCTTCACCGGCCTTCAGTCATACAGGTGTATACGGAGTGCCTACAATTGCAGCTCACAGCACTGCGAGTAGCTACTGTAAGCATGCCCTGGCACTTTGACTGACAGCTGGCTCTACAATGACGCACTGCATCGGAAGAGGGCAGTCAAAGTGCAAGGGTGTGCTTGCAGCAGCCACTCACATACACACCTGTATGACTGAAAGCCGGCGGTGCTTGGGATGAAGTCTATTTTTTTCCCCATGAACTACACTTTCAGGACAGTGGTTAGGCACCTTTCTACACTATTAACCTGCAGATTAACCCTATATCTGCAGGTTAGTACCATTATCCGACATAACAAGTCCCTTTAAAGGGGTTGTTCACTAGTCAGACAACCCCATCTCAATCCATATGATTCCCCCTTGTAAAAAAACAAACACTTATACTCACTGCCGCTGGACCGCAGTTTCAGCTGCCACTCACTATGTACTGAGCAGTTACTGAAGGCGCCCAGCAGCATCACCATGACTGAAAGCCTGAGGCTACCGTGAGGATTATAGTTTATTTCCTCCTGGCAGCGGGGCTCTAAGTGCAGTGGCTGCACGGCTTCAGAACACTATTAATCTGTAGATTAACCCCATATCTGCAGGTTAATAGTGTTTATTTTACTAGACAGGGCTGGTTCCTAACAATAATCTGCAGTCACTATGTGACTGCAGACTGTGAAATAGTGACAGTAGTATCAGGCTGTGTGCCCATGATCAGGAATAGCAGCGTTCTGGATGCAGCTCACCTGCGTTATGTCCAAAACGCTGCATTCTACATTACAAGCATAGTGGATGGATTTATAGAAATCCCATGCCCACTGTGCTTCTGTTTAAGGGCTCTTTCACACGTCAGTATCTCCGATACGTGTGGTGACAGTTTCCACAGGTACCGGAGACACTGACACACGCAGACCCATTCAAATCTATGGTTCTGTGCACATCTCAGTGTGTTTTCACGGACCGTGTGTCCGTGTGCTCCACACGCTGACATGTCGGTGTTTTTGCAGATACACGGTCCACAAAAATGTCTCACACTGAACACACAGGGATGACATCCGTGTGTCATCAGCTCAGAGGCTGGCTGGCAAATTTTGGCCTGGAAGGCAAACTCACAGCAGTGGCCCACACATGGTGGCGGCCCATTTTAACCTCCTGCATAAAATCAGCAAAAGTAACAAGGCAGCAAAAGACGGTTATTGGGATCGAGCACACATGTGCAATCTTATATATACATTATCGATCTGTTAATAACATCGTAATCATTCAGAAAGAGCAAGAATTAGATTTACTTACTGTATTTTCTTTTAGTTGTAGGTGATGCAGAATAAATCCATCTGAAACATAATTTACATTTGTAAAAAAACATGACCACATTGACATACATGGTACGAATCTAGAATAAGGTGTGTTCTATATCACAACTGCAGCATCAGCCAAAATACTTAAAGGGGTTGTCCACTACTAGGACAACCCCTTCTTAAATTACCGTATTTTTCGGACTATAAGACGCACCTAGGTTTTAGAGGAAGAAAATAAAAAAATAAAAATTTAAGCAAAAATTGTGGTCATGATGCACTTTTAAGGGGGAGGGGGTGTTCTGCTGACACTGGTATAGGGGTGATGTCCCCCAATTCTGACAATATCCCCCATCCTGGTATATATGCCCCTCCCTTCCTTTTATACGTGGTCCCCATCCCCATCCTGGTATGCCTGGCACCCCTCCATCCTGGTATGCATGGCACCCCTCATCCTTATCCTGGTATGCATGGCACCCCTCATACCTATCCTGATATGCATGGCACCCCTCATCCCTGTCCTAGTATACATGGTACCCCTCATCCCTGTCCTAGTATGCATGGTACCCCTCATCCCTGTCCTGGTATGCATGGCACCCCTAATCCCTGTCCTGGTACGCATGGCACCCCTAATCCCTGTCCTGGTATGCATGGCACCCCTCATCCCTGTCCTGGTATGCATGGCACCCCTCATCCCTGTCCTGGTATGCATGGCACCCCTCATCCCTGTCCTGGTATGCATGGCATCCCTAATCCCTGTCCTGGGATGCATGGCATCCCTAATCCCTGTCCTGGTATGCATGGCACCCCTAATCCCTGTCCTGGTATGCATGGCACCTCTAAACCCTGTCCTAGTATGCATGGTCCCCATAATCCCCATCATGCAGCACTGTATACCGCTATTAAGGAGCATGAATATTCAGTGCTCCCCATGCCCAATGGGCGTGGAGAGCAGTGAATATTAATTTTCTTTAGCAGCGGGGACAGTGTAGGCTGCAGCGGGCGGCTGCTGCCTCCTGTGCCCCGCTCCTCCACCGATACCGCTCCACCCACACCACACATAAATATACCCCCCCAACATTCGGACTATAAGATGCACCCCCCATTTTCCTCCAAAAGTTTGGAGGAGAAAAGTGCGTCTTATAGTCCGAAAAATACGGTAAATATTTGGCCCCGATGAAAAAGATAAAATAATAAACCTCCCGTGCCGGCTCCATTCCAGCAGTGTCAGCACTTGCGGTCCTGGGGCTGTGATGTGGTGGAATGACACGTGATGCCCTTCGCCCAATCAGCGCTGGCGTCAGTGTCTCCACCTTCGTATGGACTGAACATGAAGAGGAAGCCAAGGATGCAGCTCATCTGACTTCCTTTTCACGTTCAATCTTTAAGTAAGCAGAGACAGTGACGCCAGCGCTGATTGGGTGCCAGGATCATGTGTCATTCCACCGCATCAGAGCCCCGGGGCACGAGTGCTGACACTGCTGGTCCAGAACTGACATGGGAGGTGAGTATAGTTTTTTTTTTTTTTTCATTTTATCAGGGCCAAACATTTAGCTCAAGAAGGGGTTGTCCTAGTAGTGGAGAACCCCTTTAAAGAATTCAAAGGTAACACTCTGCAGACTGAATCAATCACATCAATAATTGTTATGTTCAACTGTATTTATACCAGGTATATGTTTTTTTAGCAGTATTATATATGTTGTGATTTAGTATACAGACATAGACATAAGCATCACATCACACTTAATGGCTCAGCGGTGCCTCTAAATACCTCATTTGTATCTTTTCATATGTACATCCTAGGCCAAAGCGAGATCGTAATGTCTTTTCTGTTTTAGGAACAGACAAGTGGAATCGATGTGCAAAATGGAGACCCCTGTGTTGCTGTTTGTATCGGTTACACAAAAGATCAGTTTTATGCATAAAATTACACTTGTCTATTCCTAAAACAGAAAACACAAATGGCATTCCCCAATGTCAGCCCTTACAGATTTATTAAACTGGCCCCAAACATCAAATTGTTTTTACACCCATAAACATTTCTAATCACACGTATCCACACACAACAATACACTATTCGGCCCCATTCAGGCGTCAGTGTTTTTCACGTACGCAAAAAAAAATTGTGTATGTTCCGTGTGTCCATTTTTACCTTCAGTGTTTTTCACGGATGAATAAATAAATTACAAAGCTTCTCCTATCCATTGCAATATTAAGGGGGCTGTCCACTACTCGGACAACCCCTACTGAATACCTACCATATTTTTCGGACTATAAGACGCACCGGACCATGAGACGCACCTAGGTTTTAGAGGAGGAAACTAGAAAAAAAAATTAAGCAAAAAATGTGGTCATGATGCCCTGTTAAGGGGGAGGGGGTCTACTGTTATAGGGGTAATGTCCCTCAAGTCTGTTAATATCCCCCATCCTGGCATATATCGCCCCCTCCTTTCAGTTATACATGGCCCTAACCCCATCCTGATATGCATGGCCCCCTTCATCCCTCTTCCTGGTATGTATTGCACCCTTCATCCTGGTATGCATGGCATCCCTCATCCTGGTATGTATGGCACCTTCATCCCTCTTCCTGGTATGTATGGCACCTTCATTCTTCATCCCTGTATGTATGGCCCCCCTTATCCTGGTATGTATCGCCCCCCTCATCCCCATCCTGGTATGCATGCCACCCCTCCTGGAATGTATGGCACCTTCATCCCTCTTCCTGGTATGTATGGCACCCCCTCATCCTGGTATGTACGGCACCCTGCATCCCGGTATGTATGGCCCCCCTCATCCCTCTTCCTTGTATGTATCGCACCCCTCTTCCTTGTATGTATGGCACCCCTCATCCCTCTTCCTGGTATGCTTGGAAGTGTAGTATCGGCGTCTCTGTCCCCTGACAGGCAGAGACGCCGTCCCTCTTACCGCCGCGCTCCCCGCCCGGCGTCCTCCGGCGCTCCTGCTTCTGCTGCTGCCAGCGCACAAAGCTTCCCGGGCACTGTGCTTAGGGCGCGCGCGCTCCCTCCCTCTTAAAGGGGCCGTGCGCGCCGTCCTAAGGAGTCCCCGGCCAATGGCCGGAGGACCTCTCATATGAAAGGCACCTCCTCCAAAATGGAGGTGCCTGTGCAAGGTTGTAGCTTTGTGTGTTAAACTCTGCTACAGCCCTCAGGTCCCGCTGCCAGCCTGACTACATGTCCAGTCCGCCAGCCTGACTACATGTCCAGTCCGCCAGCCTGACTACATGTCCAGTCCGCCAGCCTGACTACATGTCCAGTCCGCCAGCTTGTCTACTCTCCAGCCCGACAGTCTGTCTACAGTCCAGTCCGCCAGTCTGTCTATGGGCCTTGCCCGCATGCTTACCTGGAAGCACCTGCCTGTTACCTGCCGTGCCTGCCAGCCCGCTTACCTGGAAGCACCTGCCTGTTACCTGCCGTGCCTACCAGCCAGCCTACCTGTAGGCTCCTGCTTGTTACCTGCCGTGCCTGCCAGTCCGTCTACCCGGACCACCCATCAGCCTGCCTGCCGTGCTCATCTGCTGTGCCGGTCAGTCCCTGCCTTCTGACCCGTGGGAGTCACCTGCTCTCATACAAGGTCGGTCCCAGAGTAGCACCTGATCCCTCTGCTCGGTCCTTCCCTGGTCACGGAGTTGATTGAGCCGCCGTACGACCTTGGTCAGTCCGAGTTGATACCTAGTTACGCCCCTCTGGTCCCTCCTTGCACCGCAGCACAGAGGTTCCACCATCCGGATCAGTAACAGGCACCCCTCATCCTGGAATGCTTAGCCCCCCCTGATCCCCATCACGCTGCACAGAAAAAAAATAAACAATCATACTCACCTCCTCTCTCCTCCAGCGCTGCGTCCCACCACTCTGCTGCCGACAGGGTTCTCACTGTGTGAGCCGCGCATGGCGTAACTGCTATGCGCCCTCACACAGTGAGATGCTGTGCCGGAATAGTCACTGGTCCCCATGCCAGGACTCTGTGCGTGGGGGGCAGTTACCATTCATTCTCCCTAATATCGCGCACACTGTAGTGTGCGCGCTATTAGGGACAGCATCTCACTGTGTGAGGGCGCATGGCAGAAGCACTGGCTCCTGAGGTGAGTTTACGTGTTATGCTTTTAATTGGGGTTACATAGGGATTGAGAAGGGCTTGTCCGAATGGTGGACAACCCCTTCAAACAAGGACAGTACAATGATGCCATTTGTCTGCTGTATGTGTTTTACACAGACCCATAGACTTGTATTGCCACTGCTGCTGGAAAAAAACTACACACGTTCCATGAAAAAACATTAACATATAAACAGCCCCATGAACTATAATGGGTACTTATATTGTTTTACTTGGTCTTTTACTCAGAAACAGATAACTTCAAGCAGAAAGAAACAGATTAATTAGATAAAGAGCTTTGATATCTTTGACGCTCCCAATGAGGATGAACGGAGCAGAAATGCGCAGGCTCATCATCCTCAGCTCCATTTGTTCTTGGGATCACTGGGGGTCCCATCATGAAATTATCCCCTTCTCTGTGGCACAACAGCTTTAACCCCTTCAGGACCCAGCCTATTTTGACCCTAAAGACCTTGGCATTTTTGTCAATTCTGACCAGTGTCCCTTTACAAAGTAAAAACTCTGGAACACTTCAACGGATCCTAGCAATTCTGAGAATGTTTTTTCGTGACATATTGGGCTTCATGTTAGTATTAAATTTAGGTCGATAATATTTGCGTTTATTTGTGAAAAAATCAAAAATATGGGAAAAATTTTGAAAATTTTGCAATTTTCAAATTTTGAATTTTTATTCTGCTAAACCAGAGAGTGATGTGACACAAAATAGTTAATAACTAATATTTCCCATATGTCTACTTTACATCAGCACAATTTTTGAAAAAAAAAAAAATTGGGGTTGGAAGTTTGAAGGGTTCAAAGTTCATCAGCAATTTATCTTTTTTCCAGCAAAATTTACAAAACCATTTTTTTTAGTGACCACATCACATTTGAAGTCCCTTTGAGGGGTGTTCATGACAGAAAACACCCAAAAGTGACACCATTCCAAAAACTGCACCCCTCAAGCTACTCAAAACTACATTCAAGAAGATTATTAACCTTTCAGGTGCATCACAGGAACTAAAGCAACATGGAAGAAAAAAATGAACATTTTAATTTTTCTAACAAAAATTTTCTTTTAGCCTAAATTTTTTAATTTTCACATGGGTAACAGGATAAAATGCATCCTAAAATTTGTGGGTCAATTTCTCCTGAGTACACTGATACCTCATATGTGGTCATAAACCACTGTTTTGGCACACAGCAGGGCTCAGAAGGGAAGGAGCACCATTTCACTTTTTGAATGGAAAATTAGCTCCAAAAGTCAAATTGCGCTCCTTCCCTTCTGAGCCCTGCCATGCACCCAAACAGTGGTTTATGACCACATATGAGGTATCAGTGTACTCAGGAGAAATTGCCCAACAAATTTTAGGATGCATTTTATCCTGTTATCCATGTGAAAATTAAAAAAATTAGGCTAAAAGAAATTTTTTGTGAAAAAAAAGTACTTTTTTGTTTTCACAGATCAATTTGTGAAGCACCTGGGGGTTCCAAGTGCTCACTATGCATCTAGATAGGTGCCTTGGGGGGTCTAGTTTCCAAAATGGGGTCACTTGTGGGGGAGCTCTACTGTTTAGGCACATTAGGGGCTCTCCAAACGCAACATGGTGTCCGCTAACAATTTGAGCCGATTTTCCATTGAAATTGTTAGCGGACACCATATCGCGTTTGGAGAGCCCCTGTGTGCCCAAACATTGGAGCTCCCCCACAAGTGACCCCATTTTGGAAACTAGACCCCCCAAGGCACCTATATAGATACATAGTCAGCACTTGGAACCCCCAGGTGCTTCACAAATTGATTCGTAAAAATGAAAAAGTGGAAAAAAAAAGTCTTTTTTATTTTTACGGATTAATTTGTGAAGCACATGGGGGGTTTCAAGTGCTCACTATGCATCTAGATATGTGCCTTGGGGGATCTAGTTTCCAAAATGGGGTCACTTGTGGGGGAGCTCCAATGTTTGGGCACACAGGGGCTCTCCAAACGCGATATGGTGTCCGCTAACAATTTCAATGGAAAATCGGCTCAAATTGTTAGCGGACACCATGTTGCGTTTGGAGAGCCCCTGATGTGACTAAACAGTGGAGCTCCCCCACAAGTGACCACATTTTGGAAACTAGATCCCCCAAGGCACCTATCTAGATGCATAGTGAGCACTTGAAACCCCCATGTGCTTCACAAATTAATCCGTAAAAATAAAAAAGTTTTTTTTTCCACTTTTTCATTTTTACGAATCAATTTGTGAAGCACCTGGGGGTTCCAAGTGCTCACTATGCATCTAGATTGGTGCCTTGGGGCGTCTAGTTTCCAAAATGGGGTCACTTGTGGGGGAGCTCCACTGTTTAGGCATATCAGGGTCCCTGCAAACGCAACATGGTTCCAATTTGTTAGCGGACACCATGTCGTGGTTGGAGAGCCCGTGTGCATAAACATTGGAGCTCCCCCACAAGTGACCCCACTTTGGAAACTAGACCCCCTAGGGAACTTATCTAGATGCATAGTGAGCACCCCCATGTGCTTCACAAATTGTGTAGTGTATGTCAGGTTGGTGTGCGGTGTGGTATAGTGTAGTGTATACACCACACACACACCAACCTGACATAGCCTCCTCAGCTGAGTACGCCCTAGACTGGGATCAGCTGGACGGGCGGGACATTTTGTGTGCTGTGTGCGTGTGTAAAAAAAAAAATCGACACTTTATTATAGTGTGAGTGTACGTGTGTATGTGTGAGTGCTTGGTGTAAATCACGTGTGGGGGCGGTCAGGCATACGGGGTGCAGAACGAGAGCAGTGGATGAAGACGTGGAAGATGGAGGGAGCGGAGGTCGGGATACAGGTGAGAAATTGGGACTGGGGTGGAGGGGGGGGGAGTGGAGAGAGGTGGAGGGGGGGGGGGTCGGGAGGGCAATACTACCTGCTGCGGATCAGTGGCGGCGGCAGCAGACGATCGGCGGTGGCAGAAGCGATCCACGTGGGCAGTAGCAGAGGGTCCACTTGGACAGCAGCAGAGGGTCCACGTGGGCAGCAGCAGAGGGTCCACAACCGCAGCACATGATCCATGGACGGGTAGAAGCTGGGCAGTTGCGGCCATCGTTAACAACTCCCTCCACATCTGATTGGGGCTAGTATCCATGTGACGCTAGCCCCCCAATCAGATCTGGGGGGAGGGGGGGGACAGAGGTGACACTCCCTCCAACCAATGGCTGATGCTGTAAGCATCAGGCCATGCCCAGATTTAAATATTTCACCAATTTTCATTGGTGAAATATTTAATTCATTCCGATTGGCAGTTTCACTAAAAGTGAAAATGAAACTGCCAATCGGAGGGGTCCCAGGCACGGGGGGGTTAATCCACCCCCCGTGGGGTCGACTTCAGGATGTCCAGTTGCAGTAGCAACTGTGACACCTGAGCGACCCCGCTCGCAGGCGCTGCAGGAGCGCGATCCCTCCATGTCACAGACGGTGTGACACGGGTCGGGAAGGGGTTAAAGGGAACCCATGAGCTGATTCATGCTGCCCAAACTGCAGGTGACATGATCCTGGCTGCACGATTACAGCTAGATATACTTTTCCTGTTAATATACAGTACAAACCAAAAGTTTGGACACACCTTCTCATTTAAAGATTTTTCTGTATTTTCATGACTATGAAAATTGTACATTCACACTGAAGGCATCAAAACTATGAATTAACACATGTGGAATTATATACTTAACAAAAAAGTGTGAAACAACTGAAAATATGTCTTATATTCTAGGTTCTTCAAAGTAGCCACCTTTTGCATTGGTGACTGCTTTGAACACTCTTGGCATTCTCTTGATGAGCTTCAAGAGGTAGTCACCGGAAATGGTCTTCCAACAATCTTGAAGGAGTTCCCAGAGATGCTTAGCACTTGTTGGCCCTTTTGCCTTCACTCTGCGGTCCAGCTCACCCCAAACCATCTCGATTGGGTTCAGGTCTGGTGACTGTGGAGGCCAGGTCATCTGGCGTAGCACCCCATCACTCTCCTTCTTCGTCAAATAGCCCTTACACAGCCTGGAGGTGTGTTTGGGGTCATTGTCCTGTTGAAAAATAAATGATGGTCCAACTAAACGCAAACCGGATGGAATAGTATGCCGCTGCAAGATGCTGTGGTAGCTATGCTGGTTCAGTATGCCTTCAATTTTGAATAAATCCCCAACAGTGTCACCAGCAAAGCACCCCCACACCATCACACCCTCCTCCTCCATGCTTTACGGTGGGAACCAGGCATGTAGAGTCCATCCGTTCACCTTTTCTGCGTCGCACAAAGACACAGTGGTTGGAACCAAAGATCTCAAATTTGGACTCATCAGACCAAAGCACAGATTTCCACTGGTCTAATGTCCATTCCTTGTGTTCTTTAGCCCAAACAAGTCTCTTCTGCTTGTTGCCTGTCCTTAGCAGTGGTTTCCTAGCAGCTATTTTACCATGAAGGCCTGCTGCACAAAGTCTCCTCTTAACAGTTGTTGTAGAGATATGTCTGCTGCTAGAACTCTGTGTGGCATTGACCTGGTCTCTAATCTGAGCTGCTGTTAACCTGTGATTTCTGAGGCTGGTGACTCGGATAAACTTATCCTCAGAAGCAGAGGTGACTCTTGGTCTTCCTTTCCTGGGGAGGTCCTCATGTGAGCCAGTTTCTTTGCAGCGCTTGATGGTTTTTGCAACTGCACTTGGGGACACTTTCAAAGTTTTCCCAATTTTTCAAACTGACTGACCTTCATTTCTTAAAGTAATGATGGCCACTCGTTTTTCTTAGCTGCTTTTTTCTTGCCATAATACAAATTCTAACAGTCTATTCAGTAGGACTATCAGCTGTGTATCCACCAGACTTCTGCACAACACAACTGATGGTCCCAACCCCATTTATAAGGCAAGAAATCCCACTTATTAAACCTGACAGGGCACACATGTGAAGTGAAAAACCATTTCCGGTGACTACCTCTTGAAAGTCATCAAGAGAATGCCAAGAGTGTGCAAAGCAGTCATCAAAGCAAAAGGTGGCTACTTTGAAGAACCTAGAATATAAGACATATTTTCAGTTGTTTCACACTTGTTTGTTAAGTATATAATTCCACATGTGTTAATTCATAGTTTTGATGCCTTCTGTGTGATGTACAATTTTCATACTCATGAAAATACAGAAAAATCTATAAATGAGAAGGTGTGTCCAAACTTTTGGTCTGTACTGTAGTTAGAAGATCTGGCTGGAGACAACAGGGAGAGATGGGACTAGCCCAGTGCCGCCCCCAGCCGTGGTTTACGCAGCATGAATCAGCTGACACATGCTCTCTAACCGCTTCACAAAGAGGCAAATTTCCAGTTTTGATTTTTCGCTTTTTCCTCCCCTTCTTACCAGAGCCATAACTTTTTTATTTTTCTGTCCACATCGCCGTATGAGGGCTTGTTTTTTGCAGGACAAATTTTACTTTTTAATAACACCATTTATTTTACCACATAGTGTGCTGGAAAGCATATGCCAAGTGAAGTGAAATTGTGAAAAAACACAATTCTGACTTTTTTGGCAATCGCTTTTACTGTGTGTATTGTGTGATACAAATGACCTCGCAATATGATTCTGCTCATCAGTACAATTAGCGATGCCAAACATGTCCGGTATTTTTATGACCTTATGGTGGAAATAAAATCAGAATTTTGAAAAAAAATGTTTTGGGTTGCGTTGCCATTTTCTGAGACCCGTAATATTTTTATTTTTTGGCCTTGGGAGCTGTGTGATAGCTTACTTTTTGCGGGGTGAAACAATGTTTTTATGGATACCATTTTGGGATAGATGTGTAGCGGCCAAACAAGTGTCATTTTGGCGTTCTTGATTTTTTCCATTTACAGTGTACTGTACAGATTTTTTTTCATTTACAGTGTTTACTGATCAGAATAAGGGCTCTTTCACACATAAGTATCTCCGGGAGGAGTGGTAACAGTTTCAGCACATATCAGAGACACTGACACACATTCAAATGAATGGGTCTGCGCACATGTCAGTGTATTTCCACACACTGTGTACATGTCTGTTTTCGGCCGGCAGTACAGATCACATTTATCCATTCAAGTCAATGGGTCCGTGTGACACGTACCGGTGTTTGAGAAACAGCGGTACAGTTAGTGCTGTTCCCAAGCACCGGGTCCTCAACGCTGCCTTCATCACTGTCCCCTGCCGGCGCTGTGATCAGCACTAGCAAGGGAATAATGATTGTAGTCTGCTCCCACAGTGTCCACCTGTAAAAATAAGAATAAAATTAAAAAATCCATATACTCACCTGTCCTAAGTGTCCCCCGCTGTAATCCATGCGACAGCTCACGCCGAGGAGCCGGGGAGAATGAAAAGCTGCAGCAAGTAGGCCCCAGAGCTGCACTCAGAGAGCGGTGTCCTGTCACTCACTGAGTGCAGCTCGGGGATCCGCTCGTTGCAGGAGTCATTCTCCCCGACTCTTCTGCTGTGCGGTCACATGGATTACAGAAGGGACACTTAAGACAGGTGAGTATATGGATTTTTTTTTTTTATTCTTATTTTAACAGATGGAGACACCAGGAGCAGACTACTACTACTCTCATCATTATCCCCTGCTGGTGTCGCAGAGCCGGCAGGGGACATTGATGAGGGCAGCGTTCTTAACCCGGCGCTTGGAAACAGCGCTACCTGTACGGCTGATTCCCAAACACCGGTACGTGTGCTCCTGATGCGGCACACGGTTGCCACATGTGTGACACACAGGTGCACACAAACACAGATATCTCCGGTACGGTTTTTTCCGGTACCAAATCTTTCAGATTAACCTCTGTATGTTGTCATCCAGATCCAGAAAGCTGTCTGTCATTATGAGACGATCTTCCCAACACCTCTCACACAGTATACACATTAATACGCCATCACAGTTCACCGCCGCTCCAAATACACAGTGTTGAATTGATTCTGATGCCCTTTAAAGGGAATCTGTCACCCCCTGGGACATTTCAGACCATTAATATGGGCATACAGGTGATAAAAATGTGAATCTATACTTACCTGTATGGCCCATATTAGCGGTCTGGTTGCTGTGTGATAGCTTTTTTATTAAATTTCTGCTAAGCTTCACGTCCCAAGGATGCCAAGAAATGCCCGCCTACTCGCCCTATTCCCATACTCACCCCACCTCCCCTGCACAGGGCCCTGTGACGTGCAGTTCCGGGCCGGATCCCGCACCTGCACTGTTTCCCCTGTAAGGACGGCGCTCTTCTCCCTGCCGTCCGTACAGCCTTGTGAGGCAGGGATCTTGTGCGCAGGCGCCAGGAAGGCAAAGTGACTCACCGGCGCCTGCGCACAAGTTGCCTGCTCCACAAGGCTGTACGGACAGCAGGGAGAAGAGCGCCGTCCTTACAGGGGAAACAGCGCAGGTGCGGGATCCGGCCGGGAACAAGGCCCTGTGACGTGCAGGGGAGGTGGGGTCAGTAGGCAAATAGGGCGAGTAGGCGGGCATTTCTTGGTGTCCGGGGGACGTGAAGCTTAGCAGAAATAATTTAATAAAAAGCTATTACACAGAAATCAGACTGCTAATATGGACCATACAGGTAAGTATAGATTCACATTTCTATAACCTGTATGCCCATATAGAGTATAGAGAGCAAGACACAGAACAGTATAATATTACTTCAGGCCCTAACAGAACACGGTCAATACCACCTCACACAGAGTATAAAGTGTAGCCGACCCTGCAGCCCCAGCCTCACCGGGTAACATGAATATGTAGCCTCCATAATAGTAAACTGTACAGCCCCTAGGGTAAAATAACCTGCAGCCCATGGCAGCCTGCAGCCCCCAGTGTAAAACAGTCTGCAGCCCCCAGTGTAAAATAGACTGCAGCCCCCAGTGTAAAATAGACTGCAGCCCCCAGTGTAAAATAGACTGCAGCCCCCAGTGTAAAATAGACTGCAGCCCCCAGTGTAAAATAGACTGCAGGCCCCAGTGTAAAATAGACTGCAGCCCCCAGTGTAAAATAGACTGCAGCCCCCAGTGTAAAATAGACTGCAGCCCCCAGTGTAAAATAGTCTGCAGCCCCCAGTGTAAAATAGACTGCAGCCCCCAGGTTAACATACCCCCATCCCATTTACCATCAATTCACTGGCCAGGAGCTGCCAGCAGGAGGGAAGCCAAGTGAAAAGCAGCCCAGGAAGACGAGCAGGGAGGCGGAGCCAGCACCCAGCAGAGTACAGGTCCTGAGCTGCAGGAGAAGAAGACAGCCACCCCAGGGCCTGTGATGTGAGTAAAGGAGGCGTGGCCGCGCAGAGCGCACTGCATGCTCCATCTGCTGTATTGTTAGGCTACAGTGTTAGGCTATGTGCACACGATGCAAAAATGCACTGGATTTTTTCCTGAGCGTTTCTGCATCTCCCTGGCAGAAAAAAAAGCATGCGGATTGTACATGCGTTTTACTGCCAGGGACATGCGGAAATGAAGCGGTTACCCACTGACATTTCCGCATGCGGATTGACAAGCGCTTTCCAAGCGATTTTAGCATCACTTGGAAAGTGCTTGTGACAACTAGGTCACACTATATAAATCCATGCAAACAGCATGGATTTATATAGTGTGACCCGAGAGAGTGGTAAAAATAAATATATACTTACCCTCTGATGGCCCCCGGTGTCCCGCTCACTCCGTTCTCCCTTGCAACAGTGAATTGAAAGACCTGCCGACGTCAGCGTCACGTGACCCGTCACATGACTCTGACGTCAGCGCAGGTCCTTCAACTCACTGCAAAGTGCCGGGAACCAAGCAGGAGTGGTGCGCGGGCCGACAGAAGGTAAGTATACATTTATTTTTTATTTTATTCTTGTTTTTACAGCTTTTTAATGGTACCTGGGTGTGGAGGAGAGTCTCATCTTCTCCACACTCGGGTACCATCCGCACATTAGAACGCGCCAATAACACAAGTACAAATGCAGTCTTGCGGTATTGGCGCGTTCTAATGCAAGTCAATGGCGGCGAAAACGCAGCGTTTCTGCAAAATTAATGGACATGATGCGGATTTTTGAGCGCAGCATAAACACTGCGGAAAAATCCGCAGCATGGGCACAGCACATGCGGATTATCATTGGGGAACATTGCTGTCCTTCTACCATGCGTTTTTAATGCGTTTCCTCAGCTGCAAAAACGCTGCGGAAACGCATTAAAAACGCATCGTGTGCACACAGCCTTACCCAGCATCTGGCCCTGAACAGCTGTGGGAGGACCGGCCTGGAGGGCATTTGCCCCTCTGCCCACCAGCCCAGCCCGCCCCTGCCTCAGCGTAATGTAAGGTGCCCCAGCGAGGTAGTCGTGGGCGAGTTGTAGCCCCTGCTCGCTTTGGCACCTTACAGACAATTCGTGTCCTACCTCTGATGTGTGGCTGTGCATGTGACATTCTTCACTTACTTCACACCATCCGGTCGCAGCTGTCTCCAGACATTTCTCTTATGGGACCAGGGCAGTAATAATTTCAGAGGACACAAAGTTATTAACCATAACTGGGGCTTTACAGTACTTGGGGGAAAGGAGTCATTACAATATTTACAGTCTGGTAGATTGGATAAGGCACAACAGGTTCTTGTCTCCCATACAGGTGCTAAAATCATCTTCAGCCCTGGTGCCCTCTTTGGGTGAAGCATGTCTCTGCTTCTATTCCTTAGCCTAAGAGACGGTTCCTCATTTCCCTGGACGTCCGCACGTAAGAGTTCCTGTTATGTCCCTGACAGAGCTTCAACTGACCCAAAAATAACGGCTGCTAATTTTAGCACACCCCGAGGCTCCACCCACTAAGCCATCTGCTTAGCAACTGCCTTGCCTCTCACTGACAACTGTGCCCAGCAGTGGCATCTTGTGGCTGATAAAAAGTACTGTAGCCCCACAAGGAATTATATCTAACCTCTAGACATGCCTAATGTCTATCCCTGTCACTACGTTTCCCCCTTACTCCACTGACTGCGCCACTGAAATTAACCCCGTAACTTGACCTAATAGCAGTTCAGAGAGTGCCTAACTATGAGGATATGTAATTCTAACTATTTCAGTCCCAGGGGGAAGGTTACACCCTTACTCACTATTACAGTGACATGGACCTGCGCCTGGGAATCACCGCTACAGTTAGCGCTGTTCCCAAGCACTGGGTGCTGAACGCTGCCCTCGTCATGGATCCCTGCTGGTGCTGCGATCAGCACCAGCAGGGACAATAGTGAAAGCAGTAGTCTGCTCCCGCAGGTTCCGCTTGCAAAGATAAGATTAAAATAATAAAAACCGTATACTCACCTCTCCTAGGTGTCCTCCGCTGTAATCCATGCGACCGCTCACACAGAGGAGCCGGGGAGAATGAGCAGCTCCATAGCTGCGCTCAGTGAGTGAAAGGACACCGCTCCTGAGCGCAGCTGAAGCGGCTCATTTTCCCCGGCTTCTCTGTCAGCGGTCAGAGGATTACAGCGTGGGACACTTCGGAAAGGTGAGTATATGGATTTTATTATTTTAATCTTATTTTTACACAGGGACACTGCGGGAGCAGATTACTACTACCCTCATCATTGTCCCTGCTGGTGCTGATCGCAGCGCCGGCAGGGAACCATGATGAGGGCAGTGTTCAGCACCGGCGCTTGGGAACAGCGCTAACTGCAGAGCCGATTCCCAGGCGCCGGTCCGTGTAATCCTGATGCGGCAAACAGTTGCCACACAGGACACGGATATCTCCGGTACCGTTTTTTCCAGTACCGGAAATAGCCGGACGTGTGAAACCGGACTAATGCTATGTAATCTCACCCGCGGTGCAAGTTTACAAGACGCAGCATGTGAATTTCGATCTCCAGTGTATGACCAATAGCATGTCATTAGATGCGGTATATCTGCATTTAACTAAACACAAGTGCGGAAATTACAATGCAGCGTTTTGGATGCAGCAAAAATACTCTGCATCCAAAATGCTACCATTCCTGATCGTGGGCATGTACAAGCAGAATTTGCAGTGGTGCTCTGTATCTAAGGGCAAGAAGCCTTTTATTGTGTAAAAATGTTGGGGATGGGAATGGACTGGAACTACATGGGACAAATGCCCCTGCACACTATGTGCCCCTCCACCTTGGAAATTTTGCTTGCATTGCATCATATATTTATACAAATACATGATGCAAGCAAAATTTCTAAGTACACAGTGTGCAGGGGCATTTATCTTTATGTAGTTTCAGTCCACTCCTCTCCCATCCCCAAAAGTATGTACAAATTTTAAAAATGTCAATGGCCCCCTGCCCTTTCATACAAAGTACTGCTGGCTACCAGTTCCACTCGCACAGACACTGAGACACACGATGATATAAGCTAATGTTTGTCTGTGGCAAGTGGCAGTGGAACACTAGTAGGCAGCTAGCCAGCACTCTGTATGAAACGGCAGGGGACCATTGTCATTTTATTGATATACACAAATAGCATACTTTTTAGGCTATGTGCCCACGATGCAGAAATGCTCCGGATTTTTCCTGAGCGTTTCTGCATCTTCCTGGCAGAAAAAATGCATGCGGATTTTACATGCGTTTTTCCTGCCAGGGACAAGTGTAAGTGAAGCGTTTTTAACATGCGATTTTGCATGCGGGTTGTCAAGCGCTTTCCAAGCGATTTTAGCATCACCGCAAATCAGCGGTCGCGTGACCTGTCACATGACTACATGACGTCATGGCAGGTCCTTTTAGACCATCGAGAGCCGCCGGGAAGCATCACTAAGGAGACCGGGGGACATCAGAAGGGAAGTATAATGTATTTTTTTATTTTAAATTCTTTTTTTTTTTTACAGGTACTATGGTACCTGGATCTGGAGGAGAGTCTTCTCTTCTCCAGACCCGGGTACCATCCGCACACTGAATCGCTTAATATCCGCATGTGCACATGTAGTCATGCGGATATTAAGCGATCAATTCAATTCAAGTCAATGGCGGCGAAAACGCTGTGATTCCGCAAATTAATTGGTATTGCTGTGGATTTTTCCGCAATATCATTGAGGAACATAGCAGACCTTCTACCAAGCATTTTTTAAGCGTTTCTGCGGCGGAATTGCCGCTGCGGAAACACTTAAAAAACGCACAGTGGGCACACAGCCTTAGACCGAATACACACTGTTTGAGACTGGAGCAGGGCTCAGTAGGAGACCAGGCAGCAGGCAAACTCTGGATCACGGTGCGTGGGGTGGGAGTCGGCTCCTCTTCGGCAGAGCAGAATGACACTGGCTTGTGTGAGTCATTTCATCTTTTAAATAGACCCGCGCCCACGCTGTGTATGCTGGGCCCTGCCTGACATCATGTGGCATGGTGGTTCCAGCATCATTTAAACTGCCCGCGCTGTAGCATATGCAGCCGTGGCGGCCGGATGGGAGCGGCTGCGTGATCCAGCGTGTCTGAGTGGCTCCTTTCAGTGGTGACGATATGAACCTTCTGCCAGGGCAGTGGTGACAAAAAACCCCATGGGATTGCGCATTATAATGGGAGCAATTCATGGGCCCCGGGCAGTGGCCCAGATTGCCCTCATTATAATCCACCTATGATTCTGTACCACAAATCGGTTGTCTATGCTCAGTATTTGTAAGCCAAAGCCAGGAGTGGGTGATAAATACAGAAGTGGTAACATGTTTCTATTATACTTTTCCCCTGATTGTTCCACTCCTAGTTTTGACTTACAAAAGCTGATGTAAAATACTGACCAAATACTGAACATGTGAACGTGGCTAAAGGGTAAATGCATAATACATGGATAGACAGTAAATCACTAGTGATGAGCGAGTATGTTCTGTTAATCCTTTCGGCGAGCATGCTTTTCCGAGTATCTTCAGCGTGCTCGGGTGTTATGTTTCACTCACTCAGTGCTCATGAATTGCAACTGTTTGACAGCTTCAATACATGTGAGGAATGCCTAAGGAACAGGCAATCCTCACATGTTTTAAAGCTGTCAAATAGTTGCAAATCATGAGCACTGAGTGAGTGAAACATAACACCCGAGCACGCTGAAGATACTCGGAAAACACCCGAGCATGCTCACTCATTACTATAAATCACTGAATTACAAGGTAAGAAGTAACAACAAAGCAGAAAAAACTGTCAGAGAACAAATCCCTAAAAGCTCAGCCATTTGCTCCCTGTATCAGGCCACGTGTCAGCGTTTCGCGTGGGCTTCCTCTGGGGTTGTGGTCATAGCCTTAGAGATTATCTGCTAAAAAAAAAAAACAACTCTCCATGTGAATATAGACAAAAACTTCCTAGCATTCAGCTTTCCCAGACCCCTGAACAGCAAAGTTGCCTGTGTAGTGGCATTAGTGGGGAAATGAACGCAGCCTTCCACCATTATGAAAGCTGTGTGCTTCTCTGATTTTTGCATTTCCCCTTTGTATATAAAGTTGTGGAGTTTTTGTGATTTTTTCTGCTGCTGCCCCAGTAGGAGGCGCTGCTCCTGTAGCCTTATCTACAGCTGGAGACGGAGCTCCTCGCATTGCTCGTCACTACAGTGACAGAACACGTGACGTCATCTGTGTCACACCGACACACTGCGCAGTGCCAGCAGACGAGCGCCATCTAGTGTCTGCTGTGCGGTCATTGCGTATAGTGATGTCGCTGAATAAAGTTGTGTTGTGTTGAATTGAAGCGGAAGTGCTGGATGATGCCGGTTGTTGTTGTGAGTGTGGAGCTGGATGATGAGTGAGATAGTGGAGCGGACCCTGAGCGCTCTGCCGGGACTTCTCCTGCAGGAGCCGGCGCCCGGGCCCAGCTCCAAACTGGGGAGCCTGATCCGGAGTATAACAGGGCTGAGCTCCAGACAGGTACGGGCTGCTGCTGTGCAGGGCTGTCATTAGCCATCTGTGTATCTGTGTGTTATATGTCTGTATCGGGCTGTGTATGGACGTATCCTATATATATATAATCTGTCTGTCGTCCCTGATGTTCTACTGGGACTGTCTGCCCATAGATATTCCTGATTAGATGGATTCTCTGTGCCCTGCAGATTATCATCCATAGTGAGTGTGTGCAGCCTGACCACTGACAGTCACTTATGGAGCATAACATGACTGGTCTCTCACCTGCAGCTCCCTGTACATGCTGGGAGTTGTAGTTTTCTTCCAGTTGATCACTGTTATGTGTCAGTTAATGTTACTTACCTGTGTTTATTTCTTAGGAGGAAGAAAAGCTTATCCAGCAAGAACTTGCCAACTTGAAAACCACTGTGTCTTCACCTACCACCACCCTGGTAACCTTCCATATATGTATTATCTCACTACAGTCCTCCTGGCATGTCGCCGCGGCTGCCGTTTTCCCCTTTGCCACGGCTGCCGCTTTCCCCGTCGCCGCGGCTGCCGCTTTCCCCGTCGCCGCGGCTGCCGCCTTCCCCTTCGCCGCGGCTGCCGCCTTCCCCTTCGCCGCGGCTGCCGCCTTCCCCGTCGCCGCGGCTGCCGCCTTCCCCGTCGCCGCGGCTGCCGCCTTCCCCGTCGCCGCGGCTGCCGCCTTCCCCGTCGCCGCGGCTGCCGCCTTCCCCGTCGCCGCGGCTGCCGCCTTCCCCGTCGCCGCGGCTGCCGCTTTCCCCGTCGCCGCGGCTGCCGCTTTCCCCGTCGCCGCGGTCGTTCATTGACTGCGCTTCTTCTCTTCTATAGATGTGTCCACATTAAATGTCACATCTATTTTGTCAGGAAAGGGAGAATGTCTAATTTGTATAGAGGTCAGGGAAAGAAGGGTCAGGCATGTTGGATTCCAACATTTCCAATCTTTTTGCTCCCACAGAAGCTATGTCCCTGCCATTCCCCTCAATCGCGCACACACAAGTGTGCATGTGTCCCAGAGAGGAGGGCGCAATAGCTGCTGGCTAACCTCTATCTAAGATGCATATACACAGGCCAATTATTGACACCGTGTCTCCCTAGGAACGCTTATTTTCTGATAATCACAGACTGCTTATCTCTCGCTGAAAGAGCAAAATACTCATTGTATATAATGCTTCAAAATGATCAATGACAGTCTACAGTCATGGCCAAAAATCTTGAGGCGAACGCAAATTTGATTTAGATTTTTATATTGTGACTTTGTGTTGGATTTTGTTAATTGATAAAAATGAACTATTAAGGCCATATTCACACTTTCAGTATTTGGTGAGTATTTTTTTCCTCATTATTTTTAAGCCAAAACCAGGAGTGAAACAATCAGAGGAAAAGTGTAATAGAAACTCCTCACCACTTCTACATTTTTCACCCACTCCTGGTTTTGGCTTAGAAATACTGAGGTAAAAATCTCACCGAATACTAAACTTGTGACCGTGGCCTAATACTTCTATTTTTTTTAAATATTTTTTCACATCTGCCTAAAACTTTTGCTTTAGACAAAATAACTTTGCAGGAAGTACGAGGATTGGACAGTAGACTATTGAGTTAAAGTTATTTTCTCTGATGAAGCCGCCTTCTTCAGACTGTTTGGGACATCTCAAAGAATGATTGTCCAGAGAAGAAAAGATGAGTACTACCATGAGTCCTGTGCCATGCCAATAGTATAACATCCTAAGACCATTTATGTGTGGGGGCTTCTTTTCAGGGCCTTACTCACAATTTTTCCTGAGAACACACCCATGAATAAAGAATGAGCTCTAAACATCCTCCAAGAGGATCTTCTCCCAATCATCCAGGAGTAGATATGAGCGAACCCGAACGGCAAAATTCGGGGTTTGTACCTGACATCTAGTGTCTGGGGCTAAACTCCATACACGGACTTCTACTGGAAGTCCGCTTTACGAGAGGGAGACCCCATTGATTTCTGTGGGGTTCAAGTTCGGGTACAGTTCTCGTACCAAAGCCGAACTTCGAACTAAAGTTCAGTTGAACCCGAACTTCCATGAGTCCGCTCATCCCTATCCAGGAGCAATCTGGTGGTGAACCATGTTTTTTCCAACATGATGGAGCACAGTGTCACAAGGCAAATGTGAATTAAGTGCCTTAGAGAACAACACATTGAAATTTTTGATCCTGGAAACTCCACAGATCTCATCCCTCTAGTCAATCCTCAAAAAGTGGGGGCATAAACAAAAACACAGAAATTGTGATAAACTGCAAACACTGATTGGGCAAGAATAGGTTGTCATCAGCAAGGATTTAGTCAAGAAGCTAATATCTAGCCTAACAGGGAATAGTCTTGAAAAATAAGGAACAGTAATGTAAATATTGAGTCTTTACTTTAAAGGGATATTCCCACCTTTAAGATCCTTTCCTAATATGTAGTAGGTATAATAATATTAGCAAATACTTCCAATTAGAAATATAGTAAAGTTATTCTGATTCGCTATTGCGCAGGCATTGCAGGACCTTAGGTAGATATCCATGGTTACGACCACTAGCTATCACAAAATCAGTGGTCGTAACCATGGATACCTAAGGTCTTGCAGTGAGGAAAGAGACAGTGAATCAGAAAAACTATACTACATTTCTAATTGAAGGTATTTGACAAAAAAGACTTGGGTATATTAATAGATCACAGACTGCACATGAGTCAACAGTGTAATGAAGCAGCAAAAAAGGCAAACACAATTCTGGGTTGCAATAACAGAAGCATACAGTCTAGATCACGTGAAGTAATTATCCCCTACTACTCCTCTTTGGTCGAACCTCATCTGGAATACTGTGTCCAGTTTTGGGCACCACATTTTAAAAAAGACATTGAAAAACTGGAGCAAGTTCGGAGAAGAACAGCCAGGTTGGTGAGCGGACTGCCAACTATGTCCTATGAAGAACGGTTACAGTATCTGAGAATGTTTAACTTGCAAAAAAGAAGACTAAGAGGAGACTTAATAGCTGTCTACAAATATCTGAAGCATCAGCTGTATTCTCATTTCCACATGGAAACACGAGAAGCAATGAAATGAAACTGAATGGGAGAAGATACAGATTAGATATTAGAAAAAAATTTTGACAGTGAGGGTGATCAATGAGTGGAACAGGCTGCCACGAGAGGTGGTGAGTTCTCCTTCAATGGACGTCTTCAAGCAGAGGCTGGACAGACATCTGTCTGAGATGGTTTAGTGACTCCTGCATTGAGCAGGGGGTTGGACTAAATGACCCAGGAGGTCCCTTCCAACTCTAATATTCGATGATGATGACGATGATTATTATTACTATTATACGTACTACATATTGGGATATGATCTTGGAAACTGGAATACCCCTTTAAGTTTGATGTATTTGTCAATAAATGGTTAAAATCTTATGAAATGCTGATTGTACTTCAGTAACCATAGAATTATCTGACTAAAGATCGAAAAACACTGAAGCAGCAAATTGTGCGAAAACCAAAATTTGTGTCACTCACTTGGCAGAGGGAACCTGCTCTTATACAATAAAATATTAACTAGATTTCCATACTATACTATATTTGGAAATGTATCTTTTTATCAGTGGTCACTTTCTGATAATGAAGGACCATGGTAAGTTACCACCTACTGACCGGACCACTTGGATGTCCTACTATTCCTGAGAATAATACTCTTGCATTGCTGATTAGAATGGAGCACAGACCCCCAGGACCTCCACCGATCATGAGAATGAAATGCCTTATTGGATTGGAGCATTAGTGCACAATGCCAGCTCCATCAGCTCTGCTCGTCTCTTCCTTCTCCAGCAGTCGGTCACAGGTTGTTTCTGTAGTAATATACCCAATATTCAGAATGTTAAGTTCATGTTTTGACTGTATTAATAGCAGAAGTGATTTGTTGTGATATTGGCACTAATCTACACTCTGTATTTATGTGGCAGCGGCAGATGAAGGAATGCATGGTGAGACTGATCTACTGTGAAATGCTGGGCTATGAAGCTTCGTTTGGGTACATTCACGCCATCAAATTGGCTCAGCAAGGAAACCTCCTTGAAAAACGTGTCGGTATGTAATATTCTTTTAATATTTCTCTTGGTGTTCTGTAGGGACTTAGGCAATTTAATACTGATGTTTCTAGGAAAAAGGCAGAGGAAAATTGCTATAAATCCTTGGGAAACCTCTTCCATTTGTATATTTGTCTTTAATGGATTTTCCAAGATTGGTTAAAGCTTGAAGGGGAAATGCTGTACAATAAAACGGGATCTCACTGAATAAATTCCCCTCCATTCCTGTTTACTGTAGCGATAACATGCCAGTCTACCCAGTGACATGCCAGTCTACCCAGTGCAGCCCATCTCTAGCTCAATGCGACACTCACATCAGGAGCGCTTTGTTTTTCCTCCCGGCCCATTTGTCTCTGCACTGTTCCGCAGTGTTCGGCTCCCCGGCGCAACAGTGCAGAGACAAACGGGCCGGGAGGAAAAACAAAGCGCTCCTGATGTGAGCATCGCATTGCGCATGCGCGGGAAATGAGCAACACCAGTGCACATCACAGGGCCCTATGACGTGCAGGGGAGAGGACATACTAAATAAACAGGCAGGGATTTCTTGGTGTCCGGGGGACGCCAAGCATGTGAAAACAGATTTTATAAAACTCCATTTCACTGCAAGCAAACCTCTACTATGGGCCATACAAGTATGTATAGATTTACCTTTCTATAAGCTGTATGCCCATATTAGAGGTCTCAAATCTCCCAGGGGGTGACAGATTCCCTTTAACCCGAACCTACGGCCGCGTACAGTAAATTTGATACACTGCCTATTTTGCACGTATCCCCACTTACGAAGAATGGAGAGGTCTGTAGTTTTTATCGTAGGTACACTTGAACTGTGAGAGACAGAATCTAAAAAATAAAAATCCAGAAAATCACATTGTATGATTTTTACATACTTATTTTGTGCACTAAAATGCATTTTAATTATTTGATACAGTAGAAAAACAGAACTTAATATTTGGTACAGAAACCTTTTGTTTTCAATTACAGAGGTCAAACGTTTCATATAGTTCTGGACCATATTTGCACACACAGCTGTAGGGATTTTGGCCCACTCCTCCATACTGATCTTCTCCAGATCTTTCAGCTTTCGGGGCTGTCGCTGGGCAATTTTGAGTTTAATAGTGGTGGCGATTAGAATAGATGAAACAAGTGCAGGTTCTCTTGCTACTTCGAGACTAGAAATGCAGCACCATTTTTAAAACCCTTGTCTTTATGCTAGTAAGGATCACTTAGGGGCTCCTCTAGCCAAATTTAATATCTGCTGTGTAGAAGCGACTCCCATTCTAGAAGGGTCAAGCAATCCTAAAACTACAAGGATGAATGGCCACAGTGTAAGACTAGATTCTCTCTGCAACTGCTGCTGCAGGATGAATGCCTGACCACATTAATCTTTCCCTGGCAAAGTCAGTAGTTTACAGTGGCTCAATGAGTTGCTCCTGACCATGACGGCAATTCATCAGCATGTGCTAATAGTGAGAGACATAATGTAAATACTTTAATTGTGTTTGCTGTTTATGGATCTTGATATCCATATATTTTTTTTTTTGCAGGCTATTTGGCAGTGTCATTATTTCTACATGAAAACCATGAATTGCTGCTTTTGCTTGTAAATACTGTTCTAAAGGTAAAATCAAGTTTTACTGTTTTAAATGACCTCTCGTATGTGTCAGAGATAAAAAGGGGTCACTTGTCGGCACACTGAAACATCTGATACTAGTTTTTAGCCAGAGAAGCATTGCATGAACTATAAGTGTTCTTAGGCCTGCTTGGCACTCTACAAAAGAAGAAACGTTCCCCCTTAAACCAGCCTCTTGCCTAGCCAAATCAGATCTCCTGCTTTGCACTGATGTGGGGCAATCACCCCAAAACATGTGTCTGCAAATGGAGTTGTCTGGGTCTTACTTTTTATCTTAAGTCATATGGTGTGGCTCTTTAAAGGGTTAATACTGACTTTAAGGATTCCAACAGGTGGCACCAGAGTTCAAGTCATCTTCCTCTCTGAAAAGAATATTTGCATAGTTTTAGATTTAAAGGGATTTTTCCATCTTGACAACCCTCCTGAGAATGAGCTATTTGCCAGAGGGACTCAAAAGTGAATTGTATATGGATGGCTTTCTATTGAAGTCTGTGAGTGGCTTCTGCTGTGTACAATGTCTTGTCATATATATTAAAATTAAGTCATATTTTTAAATTTAAAGGGAAAGTCCTATTTTTGAGTGTACCTTGAGCTGCAAACTGTCACAAATGTAATGACAGTCTCAGCATTATATGTTATACTATGTATGTTAAGAAGTAAAGCACAGATGCCCTCTCACAGGATCTACAGAGCACCAACCTTGTGGAGATGTGCATGGCACTGACTATTGTGAGTCAGATATTTCCCCGGGAAATGATTCCTGCTGCTCTTCCGCTCATCGAAGACAAGCTGCATCATTCAAAGTAAGAAAAATTCTCTGTATATGTGTTCTGTTGATGTGTAGACTTAAAACACTTGCTGACTCCTTCTTTGGGCACTGCCCCGGTTTGTTCCTGTTTCAAGACCTTCTGAAGGTGCATGGACCAACGTGACTGGCGGGACTTACATGTCTCAACTTTTAACCCCTTTACGACCTTATACGTATCCATATGTCCAGGTCGTCTGGTACTTACCGACCTTAGACATATGGATACGTCATGGCGATTTTGCACGCACAGAAGCTGTACACGCGTTATCGCCGCCGGGTGTCAGCTGATTCTGCCCGCACTGCTCCTGGCACTTTAACCCCCTGAATGCTGCGATTGCAGCATTTAGCAAGCAGGGAGAGTACGTCATTGCCGGGGCCCTGATGTCGTCATTTCGACATCTCGGTCACCAGGCACTAGCAAGAAATTAAGATCATGCGCACTGCGCATTATGAAAAAAAAATCCAAAACAATAAAAGTACACACATTTTGGTATCTCCGCGTTCGGAATGACTCGACCTATAAAACTGTCCCACTATTGAATCACTTTAGTGAACACCGTAAAAAAACAAAACATAGTTTTTGCCTAGTTTTTTATCGTTCTACCACCGAACAAAAAGGAATAAAATGCAATCAAAAAGACGAACGTAAATTAAAATGGTACCTCTGTAAACATCATCTTGTGCCGCAAAAAAACAACCTACCATATAGCTCCATCAGCCGAAAAATAAAAAAGTTGTAGGTCTGAGAATAAAGCAATGCAAAAATAATATTTTTTCCCAAAATATTTTTTTGTGTAAAAGCGCCAAAACATAAAAAAAAACTACTGTCTTTTTCGGACTATAAGACGCACTTTTTTCCTCAAATTGTGGAGGGTGCGTCTTATAGTCCGATATATGTAAGCTGTGGGGGTAGCTGCATTGGCGGAGGAGCGGGGCACAGGAGGCAGTAGCCTGCTGCTGCATCCTACACTGTGCCTGCTGCTAGAGAAAATGAATATTCACTGCCCCCCACGCCCATGGGCGTGGGGAGCAGTGAATATTCATTTTCCTTAATAGCGCACACACTGTACTTGCAGCGCGGCTCCTGGTATGTATGGCACCCTGCACCCCTCATTTTGGTATGTATGGCCCCCTATATCCCTCTTCCTGGTATGCCTGGCACCCCCTGATCCCCCATCATCTTGCACACAAAAAAAGAAACCATTATATACTCCCCTCCTCTGCATCACCGCTGCGTCCTGCTCTACTGCCGACAGGGATCTCACTGTGTGAGCCGCGCATGACGTAACTGCCATTTGCCCTCACACTGTGCAATGCTGTGCCGGAATAGTCACTGCTCCCCACGTTCTGCAGTCTGTGTGCCCGCTATTGAAGACCATGAATATTCACTACTACCCACTCCCATGGGTTGTAGTGAATATTCATGGTCTTTAATAGCGGGCACACATGACCGCCCGCTGCAGCAGGAGCCGCGCTGCGGGTACAGTGTGCGTTCTATTAAGGAAAGTGAATGGTCACTGCTCCCCACGCACACGTTGTAAAATTTTGTGAACCATCTGTGGTTTCAAGGAGCTCCCCACACATCTAGATAAAGGCCTTGAGGGGACTAGTTTCCAAAATGGGGTCCCTTGTGGGTGTTTTCCACTGCTTAGTTATATCAGTGGCTCTCCAAACCCGACATGACACCCACAGACCATTCCATCAAAGTCTGCATTCCATAACGTCACTCCTTCCTTTCTGAGTTCTGCCATTCGCCCAAACAGTAGTTTTTCCCTACATATGGGGTATCTGCTTACTTATGAGAAATTGCAGAACAAATTTTGAGGTCCATTTTCTCCTGTTACCCTTGGGAAAATAAAAAAATTGGGACTAAAACAACATTTTTGGAAAAATGTGATATATTTTTTTTTTCATTTTCACAACTCTACCTTATAAGCTTCTGTGAAGCACCTAGGGGTTCAAGGTGCTTAACACACACCTAGATAAGTTCCCTGAGAGGTCTAGTTTCCAAAATGGGGTTACTTGTGGGCGGTTTCCACTGTTTAGGCAAATCAGGGGCTCCCCAAATGCATCATGGCGTCCGCTAATTATTCCAGCAAATTTTGCATTCAAAAAGTCAAATGGCGTTCCTTCCCCTCTGAGCCCTGCCTTGTGCCCAAACAGCGGTTTTCCTCCCAGATATGGGGTATCTGCATGCTCAGAAGAAATTGCATAACACATTTGGGGGTCCATTTTCTCCTGGTACCCTTGTGAAAATAAAAAAAAAATTGGGTCTAAAGTAAAATGTTTGTGAAAAAAAGTTAAATGTTCATTGTTTTCTTTCACAAACCAAAAATTGCTGTGAAGCACCTGAAGGGTTAATAAACTTCTTTAATGTGGTTTTGAGCACTTTGAGGGGTGCAGTGCTTAGAATGGTGTTACTTTTGGGAATATTCAGTCATATTGACCCCCTCAGTCATTTTAAATGCGATGTGGTCACTAAAGAAAGAAAAAGCGATTTTGTTGGAAAAATGAGAAATCGCTGGTTAACTTTTAACCCTTATAACTTCCTAACAAAAAAAATTGTTTTAAAAAATTGTTCTGATGTAAAGTACACATGTGGGAAATGTTATTTATTAACTATTTTGTGTCACATATCTCTCTGATTTAAGGGCATAAGAATTCAAATTTTGAAAATTGCAACATTTTCACAATGTACGCCAAATTATTATTATTTTTTTCAGAACCATTGATTCTGACCAATTCAAATGCTCTCCAATGGTCTAAGCATTGATCGGCTAAGTGCATACTGTAATGTGTAATATAGTAGACTCCATGACAAGACAGCATGCATTAACCTCTTTACCATCGAGGGAGGTTTGCATGTTAATGACCAGGCCAATTTTTACAATTCTGACCACTGTCACTTTATGAGGTAATTACTCTGGAACGCTTCAACGGATCTCCCCGATTCTGAGATTATCACGAAAAAACATATTGTACTTCATGACAGTGGTAAAATTTCTTCTATATGACTTGCGTTTATTTGTGAAAAAATTGGAAATTTGGCAAAAATGTTGAAAATTTCAAACTTAGAATTTTCATGCCCTTAAATCAGAGAGATATGTCACACAAAATAGGTAATAACATTTCCCACATGTCTACTTTACATCAGCACAATTTTGGAACCAAAATTTTTTTGGGTTAGGAAGTTATAAGGGTTAAAGGTTAACCAACGATTTCTCATTTTTCCAACAAAATTTACAAAGCCATTTTTAGAGACCACACCACATTTGAAGTGACTTTGAGGGGCCTTTATGACAGAAAATACCCAAAAATGACTCAAAAACACATTTAAGAAGTTTATTAACCCTTCATGTGCTTCACAGGAATTTTTGGAAAGTGGAAGGAAAAATATGAACATTTAACTTTTTTCACAAAAATGTTACTTTAGACCCCAATTTTATTTACTTTTGCAAGGGTAACAGGAAAAAAATGGAACCCAAAATTTGTTGTGTAAATTTTTTCCTGAGCACACCAATACCCCATATGTGGGGGCAAGCCACTGTTTGGGCGCACGGCAGGGTTCGGAAGGGAAGGAGCGCCATTAGACTTTTTTAATGTAAAATTTGCTTGCATAATTAGCGGACACCATGTTGCATTTGGAGAGCCCCTGATGTGCATAAACAGTGGAAACCCCCCACAAGTGGCACCATTTTGGAAACTAGACCCCTCAAGGAACTTATCTAAATGTGTGGTGAGCACCCTGAACCCCCATGTTCTTCACAGAAGTTTATAACATGGAGTCGTGAAAATAAAAAAATCAAACTTTTTCCACAAAAATGTTTTAGCCCCAAATTTTTTATTTTCACAACGGTAAGAGGAGAAAATGGACCCCAAAATCTTTTGTGCAATTTCTCCTGAGTACGCCGATACTACATATGTGGGGAAAATACACTGTTTGGGCGCACGGCAGGGTTCAGAAGGGAAGGAGCACTGTGTGACTTTTTGAACGCAAAATTGGCTAGAATTGAGAGCGGATGCCATGTCGCGTTTGGAGAGCCCCTGATGCGACTAAATAGTGGAAACCCCCCACTAGTGACTCCATTTTGGAAACTAGACCCTCAAGGATTTTATCAAGGGGTATAGTGAACATTTTGAACCCAGAGGTACGACAGAATTTGAAAACATTAGGTCATCATATTGAATAAGTTGTCATTAATCTTGAGCGAAAGTGCTCGCTACTTGAGTTTGCATCGGGTACTCGAGTATGCACCATGTATCGCGGGTGCTCGATTCACATGCTCATGCATGGCAGGCAATCCCCGCCAGTTGTTTTTTTTTGCCGCAAAGCATATGGGGCGGAGACTCGAGCATGTCACTTGAGAACCCGCGATACTCGGTGCATACCCGAGCACCCGATGTAAACTCAAGTAGCGAGAACATGCGCTCAACACTGGTCGCCATATCATCATTTTTTATTTTTCTTTACTTTTAAAAAAAATACCTAGCACAACCCTAACCATAGAGTTTTTATTTTTTTACGCCTTTCCTCGTACCGTATAAGTGATTAGACGACTTTATTCTTTGGGTCGGTGCGATTACAGATTTATAGCAGGTTTTTATTATTGACAGCTGTCGCACACTTAAAGACGTTTTTTTTTTTTGCAAAGACTAGTTTTTGCATCGCCATAATTTGAGAGCTATAATTTTTTCCATATTTCGGCCGACAAAGTCATGTGACGGCTTGTTCTGTGCGGGATGAGTTGACGTTTTTATTGGTGCCATTTTCACATATACAGTTACTTTTTGTTTTGGCGCTTTTACACAATAAAAACAATTTTATAGAAAAAAGAATATTTTTTGCATCGCTTTATTCTGAGAGCTATAACTTTTATTTTTCAGCTAATGCAGCTGTATGGCGGCTTGTTTTTTCGGGACAAGATAACGTTTTCAGTGGTACCATTTTTATTTACATTCGTCTTTTTGATCGCGTTTTATTCCATTTTTTGTTTGACGGTATGATGATAAAGCATTGTTTTTTATTTTTTTTACCATGTTCACTAAAGGGGTTAACTAATGGGACCGTTTTATAGGTTCTGGACACGGCGATACCAAATATGTGTACTTTTATTGTGTTTTTTTTGTGTTTTTTTTCATAATACGATTTATTGATGGGTACAATATATTTTTTTGGGGGGGGATTATTTTTTTTTCTTTAATATTTTTACTTTTTTTTTTTCTTTTTTTTTTTTAACTTTTACACGTTGTCCCACTATGGGACTTTCACTTTTTGCAGGCTGATCGCCTGTATAGCATAGAGATGCAGCACCATCCCTGTGCTATACAGGCTGTCAGCTCTGCAGAGGGAGAAGATACTTTGATCATGCGCAGTGCACGATCACAGTATCTTCCTGGTGTCAGGTGACCCGGAAGTCGTCATGACGACATTGGGTCACATGACAACCACAGGACCCTGCCACAGACACCACTTGACGCCAGAGAGGAGGTGAGTACCGGCCCTTACCTCTTCTTGCCACCGGAATGCTGCGATCGACTCCGATCGCAGCATTTCAGGGGTTAATGTGCTGGGAGCAGTGTGGGACCGCTCCCAGCACATAGCACCGGGTGTCAGCTGTGGCAATCTGCTGACATATCATGTCAGAAAGGGTTAAAGGGAACATGTCATCTCCAAAAACACAATTTGCCTGCAGTGGTAATCTGCAAGTAAATAACATTAAATCCTATAGGGATGCTTAACTGGAAACCCAGCTACTGGGAGAAAATGTCATTATATTCTCCCTGCAGCCACTCACGTCCTGTTATCAGGGTGGTGCAAGGAGGTGTAACAGTCACCATTCCCTACACAGTGAGTGTGCTGTAATCTCTCCCTGCACATTGACTGACTGACTGCCTGTTCTGCTCACATACTACAAAGCAGGCTTTCTATCATGGTGCAAGGAAATGATAGCAGAGCACTCACTTTTTGGTGAGCGGTGACTGTCACACCTCCCTGCACTAGTCTGATGACTGGAAATAAACCTCTACAGTAGAACATAACTTCATTTTCTCCCTGTTGCCGCTGCTCCAGTAAACCAGCGTAACTTTATTTAAATGCTATTTACCTGCAGTTTACAGTTATATCTAATGGTAGATTGTGATTTTGCAGGTGACCGGTTCCTTTTAAGCTTCTAAGCTCACATGGCAGACTGTTAGTCGTCAATGTTATGTTCATAGATAGGATGTAAGTCTGAGATCCATTTTAAGGGCTTGCTCACACGAGGGTATACCACAGCCGAATGCTATCCGCGGTTTTATCGGATAGCACTCGGTCCAGTGTTATACTATGGGGCAGCTCAGATCTGCGATTAATTTTCATGCTGATTTGGCTTGAGAAAACAATCGCAGCATGCTGTGGGTGCATCCGAGAATCTGATTGCACGTCCCCATACAAGTCTGTGTGTGCGTGTGAGACATTGGGGTCCAGTTCGACATCTGTGTACAGAGACTATGGAGAAATTAAATTCTCTGTCTACTCTGCACCTGTGATGCGAGAAGAGTTTTTTAGCATAATTGGGCTGATTCTCTCGCATTAGAGAATCAATGGCCGCGTGACCCCGGCCTAAGAATGACTTACACTCAGCTGTGCTCCATGACTGTAAAATCATTATAACACTTTCTTTACCGCCACCACTTTGTTAGTGCATCATATTTATTAGTAATTATTAATTTATGCTGTCCGTCCAGAACAATTGTTCTCTGCTGTGTTTTTTGTCAATCTGGAAAAGGGAACCTATTATTACATTTGTGCTGCCCTTATTCCAGGCAGCATAAAATACTAACTGGAAACCTTATAATAAAAAAAAAAAAGTCTAGTTTTAAAAAAAATATTGGGTTCTTTGAGACATCAACTCTGGCTTCTCCTTGTCCATCTTTGCTTGATTGACAGGTTTCATGTACAGGAAGAGGCCGGTCAGTTAAACATTACCAGGAGGAGAGATGTTGGTTATTACAATCTGAGGGTGAACCACCGGCACCATGAATCAGTCACTCACTGTGTTATTACAGCCGTTTAGGTTTTTACTCTGAAATGCTGTGGCACTTCAGATAAAACCTAGTTGGAAAAGCCAACTGTGGACCATGTGTCTCAGATGACCAGCCCAAGGCACGTCCCCGGCGTCTTCTCCCTGCCACAATCTTGTCGGCTGACTGTTTTTTGCATAGACACGTACACATAGAGATGAAGAGCTACACCTAAAATATCCGATGGCTGCTCTACCTATTAGAGATGTGTGTGTACCTTCTCTCTAGAAATAGTTTGGCCATCTAGTAGTAATAATAGAAGAAGACCTTTAATGATTCTCTTCGATGATAAATGACACATTTTTTTTACCCTTCTCTTCTAGAGAAATAGTGAGGAGGAAAGCTGTCCTGGCATTGTATAAGTTCTACCTCATTGCACCCACGCAAGTACAGCACATACATGAGAAGTTCAGGAAGGCCTTGTGTGACAGGGATGTTGGTGTCATGGCGGCTTCTCTACACATATACCTACAAGTCATAAAGGTAAAAAGATCTTCATTTTTACAACGTGTTAATAAGAAGGTTTTTGGACTTATGGTAAAATCCATTTTTTGTATCCTTCATTAAGGGACACTGGAAACCATGGGTATACGCTGCTGCCATTAGGAGGCTTACACTAAGAATTGCAACCTTAAAGAAAAAAATTCATCTCCTCCTCAGCAGGCTACACCCACTTGCTGGCCATAAGCATTAAGAGAAGCAGAAAAAATTACACACACCCAACGGGGCAGCAAGAAGAAAGGGGTGGGTGCTGTGTTCCCCTCAATGAAGGCTATGAAAAAGGGATTTCAAGGTTAATCCAACAAGCCTCCTTTCTCATGCTCTTCATTGAGGGACATAGAAAACCATGGGACATCGCAAATGTGGGAAAATATATGAATGTGTAAGGCAAATCCCTCAGGTAGTGACTTTAGTGACTGCTGCTTGCAGCACCATTCTGCCCACGCTCGCATCCACTGAGTCAAAGTGTGAATCTTGTTGAATTTTGAAAAGGTGTGGACGGAAGTCCAAGTAGCAACTTTACAAAACTCCAAGGTTGAAGCCTGGCTTGTCGGCAGGCCAGGAAGCCCCTACTGCCTGAGTGGAATGAGCATTGATACCTGGTGGGGGCGCTTTATAATCTTCCAGAATGGCAGACCAAATCATACAAGCAATGGTCTCCTTAGAGGCCGAGAGACCTCAGCGAGCTCCTTCTGGAATGGGAAACATGCAGTCTGAAGAAGGCTTGTTACCTTCAATTAGTGACGCACAGCTCTGACCAGATCCAAACCGTGTAAGGATCTCTTTGCTGGATTAGAGAGAGAAGGAGAAAGTGAGGGTAGAATAATATCTTCATTAAGGTGGAAGGAAAAAATCAGTTTGGGAATGAATGAAGGTACTAGACACAACACCATCTTGTCCAGGAGAAAGACAAGAAAAAGAGAGTAGCAGGACCAGGCTGCAAGTTCTGAAACTCACCTGATAGAAGTGATAGCAATCAGGATCCAAGGGAGGGCAGTAAGGAGGAACAAAGAGGGCCATACCCTGAAGAAAAGTTCTTTTAGAAGCCAGGTGCTCTTTAAAAAGGATAGACTGGGCCAAGGCTTGAGCCTTGAGGGAAATGAGGGCTAATCTGGACTTAAGACCCGATTGTAGGAATATTAGGAGAAGATGGTAGACAAAAAAAACATAGGAGTGACCTTGTGAGATTCACCCCAACGGAAGAACTCATTCTAGTTACGGTGGTAGATACAAGACAAGGATGACTTCTGTGCCTTGATCATGGTCTGCACAACTGCGGCTTCAACAGCTGTGCCGTCATATTTGAGCAACTGAGAATTTGAGTGCAAGATGGGATCTTGGAGAAGTAGGTCTGGTCGATGCAGGGATCTGCGTACCATGATCTTCTGGTCCAGCCCAAGGCCACGAGGATGGCAAGGATTCCTTGTGACTTGATCTTCTTAAGCAACTTGGGTAGCAAAGGTAGAGGAGGGAACCGATAAGGGAGGGAAAATTTGAGACCATGGAATTACCAGAGCATGTGATGCGATCCCTAGAGGGTCGCAAGCTGTAGACACGAACCAGGGCACTCTGTGGTTGCGTCTCAAGTGCCCCACTGCAGACATATCAAATTGAAGATGGTGGGGTGCAGAAGACACTCTTGCATTTAGTTCATCGCTACTTTAGAAAGTCTGCAACCCAGTAGTGTACTCCAGGGTTATGGATCGCTGAGGTTGCCTGGATTATTTGTTCCACCCAGTCAAGAATCTGTGAGACTTCTAACATTATTGACGATTCAGAGTCCCTCTTTAATGGTTGATGTATGCCATGGCGGTGGTGTTGTCGGAATGAATTTGGATTGGAAGACCAGACATCTGGTCCTGCTAATATAGGAGAAGACAGAAGATATCTGAGAGGAAAGAGTCGTACTGACAAAGGCTGCAGAGGAATGTGCATTGGGAGCTAGTGCAATGCAGCAGGATGTGGGGAGATGTTCTCACCTGTCCTGAAGAGGCCTGATTAATTTTATTGTCTGGGTCTTTGGCTCTGTTTTCCCTCCATGCAATGTGCCAGACTCTGGGAAGTGAGCCAGGCAGGAGACTTAAAACAAGGATTGTCTGCACCAGTGCCTGAACGCCGACTACGTTGGGTGAAGAAATCGTCCTACCATCCAGACAAGAGCGGATACTGCTGACCCCTCAGACTGTGCTCTTCATGGTTTGGGGTTTTAGAGGGACTACTCTCCTCTCTTTCTCTATCTTGAAGAGGCAAGAAAAGAAGGTTAGAAAAAAAATAAAAAACATTGGCAGAAACCGGTCTAAAAAATCAAGACCTGTGTCCCTGTGTCTGCCTCCTAAGTGACCAAGATGAACTGAATAGCTTCCTGCCAGTAGGTAGGCATAGCCTTCTGAAGAGGAGCTGACTTTTTTTTTTTTTTCTTCTTTGGTGGTAATTCTTAGTGTTAGCCTCCTGGTAGCAGCAGCGTACACTCTTGGTCTCCCTTGTCCCCCAATGAAGCGCCTGAGAAATGTATTTTGGTTGAATGCTTCTTTTGTTGTATTTTGTTTTCTGATGTCTGTAATTCTGCACAGGAAAACCCATCTGCATATAAGGATCTAACAGGATCATTTGTGACCATCTTGAAACAAGTGGTTGGAGGAAAACTACCTGTAGACTTCAATTATCACAGTGTACCCGCACCCTGGCTACAGATCCAGCTCCTGAGGATCCTGAAACTACTAGGGAAAGATGACCCTGGGTAAAACAATCATGATTGCGCCCGGGAAAAAGCATGTTATTGTACATATGTGAGGATGTTATTAGCCAGCAGCATGTGCAGAGTTTTACTATCTACTTAGTGAGAAAATACATCGAAGACAGATCTTGTGATTTATTGGGGTCCACATCCCTCTAATTGTGGAGATTATTAGATATCTGAGTTCAAAGGTCGTGCCAAAGTGATGGTCTTTTATCTGTGTTATGTCAGATGATCACTTGTGCCTGGTTTTAACCAGACATTCTTAAATTAGTGGCAAGACTTGTATGTAACACATTGCACAGTCAGTATGTGTTTGTGTGTGTGATATTGCAATCATTTTTGTTTCAAAGATTTCATTATAAATACATGTTTTTCTTCTTTATTAGGACAAGCCAGCTTATTTATGATGTACTGGATGAATCCTTACGAAGAGCAGAAATAAATCACAATATCACTTATGGTAGGCCAGTTTAGATTTATTTTTTTTTGCTTTGATTTTTGAAGATGGCCTGTCAACATAGTGGAGTTCACAGATTTTAATTTTTTTTTTTATTGTAATTAAAATTTTCCCTCCAGACTTTTTAGACTGAATGTCGAGTACCCCAAAAACTTCTGCAAATAAATATTCCAGCTCTGTTTGACGTTTGCATGTTTAAAGGCACATTTAAATGTGCCAACAATCAGTGTATGCTCACAGAACCATTGCTAATATAATAATAATAATCTTTTTATTTACATAGCGCCAACATATTCCGCAGACAACAATTCAGACAATTTACAGACATTATTGGCACTGTCCCCATTGGCGCTCACAATTAATATGATCTTTTGGTGCACATAGAATATCGTTTTATTGGTAGCCCTGTTCTGTTTACACAGGATGATGTGCCGGCAAGAATGTTGCTTTTTAAGCAAGCTTAAAAATCATTGCACCCAATGAGAGAGCTTTGCTTGGCAGGTGATTGCTGGCCTCTTTAGACGTGATGATAAATGGAAATGGGCGTTCCTAGGATTATCAGAACGTCTAAAAGTGCCAGTTTTCATAATTATTGGAGTAGGTTACTTTTAATGTGATGAGCTAAAACTACATGCATTCTAAGAAGTGGTGCATAGCTCGCAATGGAAGAACTCGATTTAACGAATTCATCTTCTGACCTCTTTGAGAAAAAAGAAAATGTAATAGCTGCATTTCTAAAGGACATTTACAGCCATCTAATGTTAAATTATAGAAATATTCAGCCAACCTAATTAAACAGGAACGGATCTCTCAGGAATAACCAAGTAAGCAACAAGGAGAGCAACTGCATTGGGCACAACAGGGCTAGTTACAATTCCCTATGTACATCATCTGCTGCCCACGGACCCATCTGAATTGGGTGAAATGGTAATATTTACTACTGGCACAGTTTATATATGTCACTTTATTATCCAGTATCTATATGATGTTGGTGCATATTCACACCATACTCTGTTTTGATTTTAGGATGTTCTGGTTCTTCTTAGGTTGTGTTGGGTATAGTCACTATATTTTTAGAATTATTCATTAAAAGCAGGGCTGTGGAGTCTGAGTCGTGGAGTCTGAGTCGGTGCTCATTTTGGTGGAGTCGGAGTCGGTATAAAATGGACCGACTCCTAAAATATATAATAAATTGGGTGCAGTAGATCAATGCAGTTTGTGGGGAATATTTTTTCATAGGAATTTGGGAAAGTAATGAAATGTCCTATAAATGGCTGTTCTATTCCTGATCTAAGGCTACATTCACACACAGCATTTTTGCTGCGTTTTTTGAGGATACGTTTTTCAGCTGCAAAAGCAGATCAGCTTTTTAAAAAACCGCATCACCTGAAAGGTTTTTGAGCTCATAGATAATGTTTTCAATAGCAAAAGCAGATTAGAAAAACGCCGAACAAACTGACATGGGCCCAAAAACTTATCCTCACAAAACGATGTGTCTGAATGTCATATCTTGAAACCCATTGACTTTGCTGGGATGCCCAGAGACACTGCATTTTACTGCAAAAAACGGATCTGCAAAAACACTGTGTGTGAATCATGGCCGTAGCCAGCGAGGGGCTGGGGGGGGCAGTTGCCCCCCCCCCCCAGAAGCAGGGGCACGCACCTATAAAAACTCACTTGTATGCTGCAGTGCTCCTGTCCTGAACTGGCTCCAGACTGCAGGGGGCAATCTCCCCTCCTCTGTCCTGTCTTCTGCCGTCTTCACCAGAGAGAGGAGGGGGAGGGGTGCCTGCCCTGCACAGGATCCGATTCCTGGGCCCCGAGCTGGAGAAAGTGAAAGTACTACTGCTCATCTCTGTCACAGGAAGGTAACTAATGCTAATATTGTAGGTGATTATTATGTGCTCTCTGTACAATGTGTGTGAACTATATGTGCGATATGTGCAATGTACTATTTGCTGTCTGTAGCTGTCATCTGTCTATCACACTCTATCCCTCCATCTATCCCTCCATCTATCCCTCCATCTATCCCTCCATCTATCCCTCCATCTATCCCTCCATCTATCCCTCCATCTATCCCTCCATCTATCCCTCCATCTATCCCTCCATCTATCTATCCATCCCTCTGTCTATTCATTCATCTATCCCTCCAGCTATCCATCATTATATTCTATCTAAATATCTTGATTATTGTATCATAAATATTCTTAAATGTCTGAGGTTCACATTGTAATACAATAAATTTTTCACTTAAATATAAGCAATATATGTGGGAGTCGGAGTTGTGTAGTCGGAGTCGGTGTAAGGGAAATTGAGGCGTCGGAGTCGCAGGTTTGGCTTACCGACTCCACAGCCCTGATTAAAAGTCATTTTATTTATATTCGAGTCTAGCTATCTAATGTTACTTTTACTACAGACCCAAGTGTTTGCAGGTCTTTCCAACATTTTATGTGACCATTGTCTTTTCTCTTTCAGCTATCCTTTTTGAATGTGTTCAAACCATTTATACAATTTACCCAAAGTCTGATCTGTTTGAGAAAGCTGCAAAATGTATTGGAAAGTTTGTCCTGTCTCCAAAAATCAACCTTAAATATTTAGGCAAGTAGCACAATATTTCATCACATGATGAAAGGTTTTTATGTAGGGAAAAAGCTGTTTTTAAAATATTTACAAGATACAAAGAATAGCAAATTAAACGTTAAAATGTAAAAGTCACATATTATCTGCCATATGATATGCATATTACACATTATAAGAGCAAATAATATAAATGCTGCTGATCAATATAATATCAGCTCAGAGAAAGCAGAGAGATTAATAGAGGAGAGCAAACTCTAAAAGCATATCTAAATTATAATATTATGTAGGTGATATAAAACCCTCCCACGTGTTATTATCTGCTTCACTAATTTCTCATCTTAGACATTTATGGCAGATCCACAGGATATGAGTCGTCCCTTCATCTTGCTGGTACGGTGTCCGCTGCCAGGGGAGAGGTGTCCGCTGCCAGGGGAGAGGTGTCCGCTGCCAGGGGAGAGGTGGCCACATGCGTGCATCTCTCGCAGTTGAATTGTATCAGTTCTGACAAATGCTCAGCACAGTTGTAGTACGTGCCATAAATGTGCAGAAGTAGATTCATATGCACTATTGACCAAGCTTGTGCTTAGCTCAGCAGGTCCAAAAGCAATGTAGAAATTCAGAGAAGCCGAGGCACCAAGGCGGCAGGTTCTTGACAAAAACATAATCTTTATTCCATATTAGTGATAATTATAACAGGAAGACAAAGCAACCAACGTTTCTGCCATAACTGGCCTTTCTCAAGCATTAAAAAATACAGCTCTGATGAATAGAAATCCCACCACTCCCTGGGCATCAGGGGTTAGGTTGTCGTCATCATTTGTATAGTACAGTAATAAGTATAATGTTTCCTTCTTGACTTACAAAAAAAGGTGATATAATCAGCAAACCACATAAAGGGAATCTGTTGGCATGATTCACCCATATTGCACTGTGAAAGATAATGTCATTATCACCTTTATGTATGCAATCTGTTGCTCCCTGACCGAAAAATCACTGTGTTAATTCTTATGTAAATGAAGCTGAAGTGCTCTGAGTGTGATTGGAGCACTTGCCGACTCTCTGCCTCCTCATCTCTGTTCCCCACCTAGCGACACCTTTTTTTTTTTTCTCCTTGACTGACAACTCTGACTTCATTACAGTTGCGGTGAGCTGTCAGTTAAAGAGCAGAAGGTGGCTTTTGGTGGGAAATAGAGCTTGGCTGACCATACTGTTTAGGGCACTGAACCCGCTGACAAATTCCCTTCATTTAGAAAAAAAAAGGTTTTGGAATCAGTTGGTGTCTGCTGTATAGAATCAGATTGACCAGTGCGAAAAAAATTGTTGGCTTTTTCTGGATGAAACGCAGATGTATTTTTGCACGCTCTCGTGAACTTACACTTCCAATGAGCAAAGCACTCGTTCATCGGGTGAAGTGATTTTAGGGAAGCTTGAGTCCTCATTCTCGGGAGTAGATTGTCCTGTGTAAGCCGAACATGACTAGTATTAACGATCGTTCTGTCCAAATGGGCCATGAAACGTCCTTCGATCAGTTAGCACATACCCAATCTGCATTATACCGTAGATGTTCGATTATTGAGGGTCCAAACGCTGTTTCTGTAACTCCCACAGTGCCGTGCTCTACAAGGTTTCATCCGATCCTCACAATAACTGTAAGCATGATGACCAGCAGCATGGGACTAGTCTTCAACTTAGAGAAATTGAGGGAAAGCAGAATTTAGAGCAGATGACGTGGCGTGGCTGACTTTTATTAGTCCTCCATAGTGCTGTGTTTCAGATGGACATATCTTCTTTAAGCATGAAACTTTGCACTGATGGATGACTAATAAAAGAAGATTTTCCAATGTCATCTGCAACTTTTCGTCTGTACCTTTAGTCTCTGTATTTGGGGATTTGATCGCCCTGATGGTAGTAGAGTCCTTGTATTTAGTAATGTCTCGTATAGTCACTGCCTGCTGCTATCTTGCCATTATTTTTTTTATTGTTCCAGATATAAATCTTAGATATTTAATCTAAAACGTGAGTTATTTTCCTTTTACCTATGTGGATTTCTTTACATAAAATATATAAAAAATAAATATATAGTAATTCTATCATTTCCATTAACACATATGCAATGTTACCCCGTCTACATACTGATAAGTCATTTCTAGCATAAACTAGGGAACGCCTGTGATTTCTAGATAGGATGGCGCATGTATTATCATAGTGATTATTAAATCTGCCCGTGTGTTTCTAAAACTCCTGCAGTTATTTATCTCTAACTATCCAAGAAATTATGTTATAAAATGTTGATCTCTCTACCCAAAAAATGGTTTAGAAAACCTTGCTGATTGCATGGCGGCCCATGATAATGCTGTAGCCACTTTCCAAGTAATCTGGTTTTTGTATTCATGTTGTCTGGACCCTGTGAGATGATTGCTTTACACCTCTCCCTCTGCTGTTTTTAATCGAATAAACTGACATAGGATTCAGGGATATGGTTTTTATGTAAAGGTGGATCTGTGACCACCATCCTGAGGGGTGGTGAGAGGTGCAGCGATCGCTTCCCTCATTAATGTATTGGCCTCATAAAGTATGGAGTCGATTAATTAGGACAGGGGTTGTGCACATCCGGCTTAACGAAGGGCTCGCTGGAGTGCGATGTGCTGGATTCATTAAGAGGCGCACGCCATTTATTGAATTCGGCGCATCTTCTCAGTGGTGTTCATCTCACGAGAAATGTTACTCCGGTCAGGAACTGGAGTGATATTTCTGGTGTAAGTAAATGCTGGTACTTTTTGCTGAATTTGATGAGTGGCGTAGCCATGCTCTGCCCCTCCCCGGCTCTTCTCCAGGTCTGGCCAGTTTGGCATAGCTGCTTTAAACCCTTTTAAAAACTGCTAAAGATGCCAAATGTTGGTAAAGCCATCGGTGAACATACCATTTGTGCAACCTGAGCAGCCGCACAGGGGACCAAGAGGTAAAGAGCCCACTTCCACCTCTAAAGCAGCCTCTGCCACAGACAAAGGGGGGGCTTTATGATGAGCTTATTGGACACAGAAGAGCCCTGTTATTTCCGAGGGGCCCTCTTCTGTGTCCACCCCTGACGTAGACCATTAGCTTTATTTCTTGCTGGAAATGTTTATTGTATTATGCCTACACTATGATTGTATGTGAGTACCTGGACTTGTCATTTTGTGTGAGCAAGCAGCATGGGTATATACTACTCACTGTATATAAGGCAGTACCCTCCAATATAAATGAGGTGCCGCTGTGGCTTCTGCACTGCATGAGGTTATCTAAGCACCTAATTCAACCAAATAACTTTGCTGCTGATATATTGGGTCTTCGGTTATTTCTGAAATGTTATGATTTTCTTCATTAGGACTGAAGGCTCTTACATACGTCATCCAGCAAGATCCAAACCTGGCTCTTCAGCACCAAATGACAATAATTGAGTGCCTAGACCACCCCGATCCTATCATTAAAAGAGAGGTAGGTTGATGCACAGCTTTTTTTTTTCCTTAACTGAACGTAAAGGGGTTTTATCAACTTCTTCTGCAAGACCTCACTGCTCTATTGCTACCCTTTGTGCTTCTTGCCCCGTGGGGAAGGTGCTATGGGGTGGTAACATGCACCATTGTCATGTCACTGATCCTAACCTTACACTTTCTGATGTGACAAGACAAGTAATTTTTCCTCTGCAGCATTTGAGGAGTGTAGGGTCACTGATGCTGGCCGGGTTCAGTGATCCTGCCAGCTCCAGAGCAGTTATTACAAGCTCTATGGGAAGGAACATGTAGGCTCTGCGCTCCTTGCCTAAGTTACTGATGATGGATTGCAGTGGTGAATAGTCACCTAGGCAACAAGCAAACAAAATTAAAGATCCCTTTAGAGTTCCAATTTTTACCATTTCTGATGAGAATAGCACTTTACGTGCTTGTAAAATGAAAACTTACATGAATGCAATAGCTTTTTCATGGTTTTTGCAAGTTTTTTTTTTTTTTTAATTTAAAAATATTTTAAATGTGTTTTTTTTTGCTGATAGAGAAGCTTGAATCTTAACAAAAATGGCTAAAAACCCCAAAGCTTTGTAGTGTTTTTATATATCACTGTAGACTGAAAAACTGCAGTGAAAATGCCACAAAAATGTCTGTTTTGGTCATGTGATGATCACACAAGTGGACGGCTTGTGGCAGTGTGTACTGGAGCTGTGTCATTCATCGGTTTGGATAGATTTGTGTTCACTGGAGTTACAGCGAAACTTGTAGACAGTGAGCAAAGATCTTGAAACCCACAAGGAAGTGATACGTACAGTGTAATAGGGAATGGTCTAACTATTCATTGTACAAAGTAAGCTGGAATCTGGAATACCCCTTTTAGTTGTTGCATAAAATACCTGTAATCAATATAGCAAAACCTTGTGGTTAGTATAAAATGACACTTGACATAATAACATGAATTATTGGCTGCAGAGATGGACTAAGATCTGTTAGCAATGTGTGAAGACCATGGCGGCTCTGGGAGAAAGCCATAGTAATATAGAGCTTACAGCTGATTTTAATGTTTTCTGCCGCATATGGATTGGGGTTTTCTTTACCTCTTTCACATCCATTATATTGTACTTTACACCAGTATTCTACATAAATTCTCCCATATGTGCACATGACGTTAGGTAGTTTCAGAAGAAACACGAACATGTGAATGCAGCCGAGGGCTTTCCTACACATCGGTGATTTTTCTTCTACGCAAAAAAAAAGGTCCAAGTTTAATCAGTGTGCCAGCTTTTACCGTAAGAGTTTCTTTCTTTCCTTCCTTCTTTCCTTCCTTCCTTCTTTCCTTCCTTCTTTCCTTCCTTCCTTCTTTCATTCCTTCCTTCCTTCCTTCTTTCCTTCCTTCTTTCCTTCCTTCTTTCCTTCCTTCTTTCCTTCCTTCTTTCCTTCCTTCTTTCCTTCCTTCTTTCCTTCCTTCTTTCCTTCCTTCTTTCCTTCCTTCTTTCCTTCCTTCTTTCCTTCCTTCTTTCCTTCCTTCTTTCCTTCCTTCTTTCCTTCCTTCTTTCCTTCCTTCTTTCCTTCCTTCTTTCCTTCCTTCTTTCCTTCCTTCTTTCCTTCCTTCTTTCCTTCCTTCTTTCCTTCCTTCTTTCCTTCCTTCTTTCCTTCCTTCTTTCCTTCCTTCTTTCCTTCCTTCTTTCCTTCCTTCTTTCCTTCCTTCTTTCCTTCCTTCTTTCCTTCCTTCCTTCCTTCCTTCCTTCCTTCCTTCTTTCCTTCCTTCTTTCCTTCCTTCTTTCCTTCCTTCTTTCCTTCCTTCTTTCCTTCCTTCTTTCCTTCCTTCTTTCCTTCCTTCTTTCCTTCCTTCTTTCCTTCCTTCCTTCCGTCCTTCCTTTCCTTCCTTCCCTTCCTTTCCTTCCCTTCCTTTCCTTCCCTCCTTCCCTCCCTTCCCTCCTTTCCTTCCTTCCTTCCTTCCTTCCCTCCTTCCCTCCTTCCCTCCTTCCCTCCCTCCTTCCTTCCCTCCTTCCCTCCTTCCCTCCTTCCCTCCTTCCCTCCTTCCCTCCCTCCTTCCTTCCCTCCCTCCTTCCTTCTTTCCTTCCCTCCTTCCTTCCTTCTTTCCTTCCTTCCTTTCCTTCCCTTCCTTCCCTTCTTCCCTCCTTCCCTCCTTTCCTTCCCTTTCCCCTTTCCCCTTTCCCCTTTCCCCTTTCCCCTTTCCCCTTTCCCCTTTCCCCTTTCCCCTTTTCCCCTTTTCCCCTTTTCCCCTTTTCCCCTTTTCCCCTTTTCCCCTTTTCCCCTTTTCCCCTTTTCCCCTTTTCCCCTTTTCCCCTTTTCCCCTTTTCCCCTTTTCCCCTTTTCCCCTTTTCCCCTTTTCCCCTTTTCCCCTTTTCCCCTTTTCCCCTTTTCCCCTTTTCCCTTCCCTTTCAATTACCTTCCCTTCCCTCCTGACCCGACTTGTTTGTGTGGACCTTTAAATACATGGATATGTAAAGAGCCCCATAGGCTATAATAGGTACGAGTTCTACCTGTAAAAAAGCACGGATAGGACTCGTACACTGACGTCTGAATGAGCCGTTTTTCATACTTTGCCGGAAGAATAGCAGAGAGCAGATTCGTTAAGCCCACCTCTTTGTTGGCCAAACCCAAATGGTCTAGTGAGATGTGAAACGCATCTAGAACAAATGATGAAACTTGCACAAGGTACACATGATCGTTTTTGGTGCTAAGAGTAAGAATTCTAGTGCTTAGTAAATTTCCTCTAAAGACTAAGACAAGCCCAGCTTTGTTAGTTTTGTAGAGAAGCCTATGGGAAAGCAGTTGGAAACCAGAACACTATTTAGACTCCCCCGAAATGTCCTATAGATTTCAAAGTAAATTTGGCAGCAGAGAAAATCTTACAGTTGCATTGAAAATTGCTGCAAAATGTGTGTGTCTCTAACCTGGATCTGACATTTTGAGGATTCCTAAAGGACATTTCTGATTTCTGTATATTTTACAGACACTGGAGCTTCTGTATCGGATCACCAATGAGCAGAATGTCACCGTTATTGTACAGAAAATGCTGGAATATTTGAGGCAAAGTAAGGATGAGTATGCGGTAATTGCACTGGTTGGGAAAATAGCAGACCTGGCTGAAAAATATCCTTTTTACATAGTTAATTATATATTAAGAGCAAATCTGTTGTGATGACGGAATCATAAAACCCCAAATTTGCATTCTTTTTTTTTATATACTCTACCATAAAGTCAATATGAATGTTTGTGGTTTTTTTTTCCCTTCTCGGATATTGATGACTTATCTTTATCACAGATAATCATTTTCAGTGGAAATCCATCCTCGGTACCATCACTGATTGGAATCACATTCCTTACAGTTTGTGAATGTTTTTTTTGTTCTATAATAGTTTACCTTTCCTTGACCATATTATTACATATTCTCCAAACAATCAGTGGTTTGTGGAGACAATGAATGTAGTGTTTTCCATTGGTGGAGATGTGGTGCACCCCGATATTCCTAACAACTTCTTACGGCTTCTGGCTGAAGGTAAGCTCTTTTTTTATTTCCTTCTGGAGTTCCTTTGTGCACACAAGGTAATATTAGTGACTTAATGTATGTGCACTTTATTGAAAAAAGGCTGCTATGTAGTTATACCTTGGGTGTTGCTTTACATTGTATTAGTGATTCAGCACACCTCCTACTCATATGTAACCCAAAAAGAAAAAATGGAATCAGGAGCAAATCAAATAAAAATGTAACATTTTATTACAATAATTCAAATAAAACCAAACATGATTTAGAAAGATAAAAAATGTATTACAAGGGCAGAGAGATGACACCAAAGTGCCACTAAACCACAGGAGTATAAGGTAAAGGGCAAGGAGGGGTAAGTACCGGTGCTTCTCACAAAATTAGAATATTATTAAAAAGTAAATTTATTTCAGTTCTTCAATACAAAAAGTGAAACTCATATTATATAGAGTCATTACAAACAGAGTGATCTATTTCAAGTGTTTATTTCTGTTAATGTTGATGATTATGGCTTCCAGGCAATGAAAACACAAAAGTCATTATCTCAGTAAATTAGAATACTTTATAACAACAGCTTGAAAAATGTTTTTAAAATCCGAAATGTTGGCCTACTGAAATGTATGTTCAGTAAATGCACTCAATGCTTGGTCGGGGCTCCTTTTGCATCAATGCAGCGTGGCATGGAGGCGATCAGCCTGTGGCACTGCTGAGGTGTTATGGAAGCCCAGGTTGCTGTGATAGCAGCCTTCAGCTCATCTGCATTGTTGGGTCTCGTGTCTCTCATCATCCTCTTGACAATACCCCATAGATTCTCTATGGAGTTAAGGTCAGGCGAGTTTGCTGGCCAATCAAGCACAGTGATACTGTCGTTTTTAAACCAGGTATTGGTACTTTTGGCAGTGTGGACAGGTGCCGAGTCCTGCTGGAGAATGAAATTTCCATCTCCAAAAAGCAAAGGCAGAGGGAAGCATGAAGTGCTCTAAAATTTCCTGGTAGACGGCTGTGCTGACTTTGGTCTTGATAAAACACAGTGGACCTACACCAGCAGATGACATGGCTCCCCAAACCATCACTGATTGTGGAAACTTCACACTAGACCTCAAGCAGCTTGGATTGTGGCCTCTCCACTCTTCCTCCAGACTCTGGGACCTTGATTTCCAAATGAAATGCAAAATTTACTTTCATCTGAAAACAACACCTTGGACCACTGAGCAAGAGTCCAGGTCTATTTCTCTTTGGTCCAGGTAAGACGCTTCTGGCGTTGTCTGTTGGTCATGAGTGGCTTGACACAAGGAATGTGACACTTGTAATCCATGTCCTGGATACATCTGTGTGTCGTGGCTCTTGAAGCAATGACTCCAGCAGCAGTCCACTCCTTGTGAATTTCCCCCCAAATTTTTTAATGGCCTTTTCTTAACAATCCTTTCAAGGCTGCGGTTATCCCAGTTGCTTGTGCACTTTTTTCTAACATGCTTTTTCCTTCCACTCAACCTTCCATTAATATGCTTGGATACAGCACTCTGTGATCAGCCAGCTTCTTTAGCAAATACCTTTCGTGGCTTAACCTCCTTGTGGAGTGTGTCAATGCCTGCCTTCTGGACATCTGTCAAGTTAGCAGTCTTCCCCCATGATTGTGGAGCCTATTGAAACAGACTAAGGGACCTTTTTAAATGCTTCGGAAGCCTTTGCAGGTGTTTTTTGTTAATTATTTTAATTTACTGAGATAATGACTTTTGTGTTTTCATTGGCTGTAAGCCATAATCATCAACATTAACAGAAATAAACAATTTAAATAGATCACTCTTTTTGTAATGACTCTATATAATACAGGTGCTTCTCACTAAATTAGAATATCAAAAAGTTAATTTATTTCAGTTCTTCAATACAAAAAGTGAAACTCCTATTGTATATAGAGTCATTACAAAGAGTGATCTATTTCAAGTGTTTATTTCTGTTAGTGTTGATGATTATGGCTTACAGCCAATGAAAACACAAAAGTCATAATCTCACTAAATTAAAATAATTAACAAAAAACACTTGCAAAGGCTTCCTAAGCATTTAGAAAGGTCCCTTAATCTGTTTCAGTAGGCTCCACAATCATGGGGAAGATTGCTGACTTGACAGATGTCCAGAAGGCAGTCATTGACACACTCCACAAGGTCCCAGAGTTCAAATTTTTATTTGGAAATCAAGGTCCCAGAATCTGGAGGAAGAGTGAAGAGGCCACAATCCAAGCTGCTTGAGGTCTAGTGTGAAGTTTCCACAATCAGTGATGGTTTGGGGAGCCATGTCATCTGCTGGTGTAGGTCCACTGTGTTTTATCAAGACCAAAGTCAGCGCAGCCGTCTACCAGGAAATTTTAGAGCACTTCATGCTTCCCTCTGCCGACAAGCATTTTGGAGATGGAATTTCTTTCTCCAGCAGGACTCGGCACCTGTCGACACTGACAAAAGTACCAATACCTGGTTTAAAAACAACAGTATCACTGTGCTTGATTGCCCAGCAAACTCGCCTGACCTTAACTCCATAGGGAATCTATGGGGTATTGTCAAGAGGAAGATGAGAGACACCAGACCCAACAATGCAGACGAGCTGAAGGCTGCTATCAAAGCAACCTGGGCTTCCATAACACCTCAGCAGTGCCACAGCCTGATCGTCTCCATGCCACGCCACATTGATGCAGTAATTGATGCAAAAGGAGCCCCGACCAAGTATTGAGTGCATTTACTGAACATACATTTCAGTAGGCCAACATTTCGGATTTTAAAAACATTTTTCAAGCTCTTGTTATAAAGTATTCTAATTTACTGAGATAATGACTTTTGTGTTTTCATTGGCTGTAAGCCATAATCATCAACATTAACAGAAATAAACACTTGAAATAGATCACTGTGTTTGTAATGACTCTATATAATATATGAGTTTCACTTTTTGTATTGAAGAACTGAAATAAATTAACTTTTTAATGATGATCTAATTTGGTGAGAGGCACTTGTATATGTATAGTAAAAAATCGGGGTTACCATGAAATACAGTCAGCAACAATTATTACAGCATGATTAATCCCAGGGATATAAACAGACATCAATACAAGTGCAGTCAAGATAACTCATTAGCATATTAGTTGCATCCCGTGCATAAAGATAAATAGTACACTAGATCAAAGATAAGAAATAAGGCAACTGGCATGTAATGTTTAATTGATATAAAACAATCCAAATCATGGTGAATTCATAAGACATATAAAGTGCGAGTGCAAAACATAGACTTGCTGTATAGTAACAAGTCACAGGTGTGGGGAACCGGGCGCAGATTTCTGGCACCTTATTGCACAATAATAATAAGATATTGGAGTGACTTGATTTCTACGTTATCACAGATTATTAAAGCCCCAATTGATTGTGCTCCTGAACTGTGTGTCTTGGGTGTTGTAGATGAGGACATTCGGCCCCAATGGCAAAACTATGTTCCTAGCCAGAAAGGCAATATCACTGAGGGATGGGAGGGAGACCTCACACCATCACACAATGGGAAAAAAACGAGTTAATGATGTAATACCATATGAAAATATCGTATACAGAAATAGGAGGTGTCCCCAAAAGTTCCACAAAATCTGGGAAAATGGTGTGACTCTCCTCTAACAATGTTATGTCCCATTCCCATATCTGGCCTTCCTCACTGTCACGTTATACACCCTAATGTGCTCCCGGTCCATTCACAGATGGGGTGAGATTCCCGATTTCATGGATTAAAGAGTTCTCCCCTGTCTTTCGTTAATGTGTATCGTGATCTCCACTACATCTATATAATTTTGACGTTCTAGATGAGTGCTATAATCTGTACATTCATCTTTTCTGCCATATAGCAGTTATCTTTGGTTAATATATGATACAATGCCTGTAATGTTGTTTTGTAATTTAATATTCGTAGATATCTATAACAAGATCTGAATTTCTACTTTTTACTGTATTATTGGAACGTTTATTATGAAGAATTTTTCTTCAATAAAACTAGTTTAATAACAAAAATGACCACTGACCGTGGAGCATGTGACCAGATGAGTCCATCAGCTTTTTCACTATTAATTTCTGCACGTGGAAAAGCTGTCTTCAATTGGAGGAGGCTGATGGACTGGACAGGTTTGACCATATGATCCTCCATAAGCTGCCATTTTGTGGACAAAGGTACTGCACGGTCTGTGAGGAAGGCGACAGTAAGAAGTACAGTAGGGGGAGAACCTGTAATACTTCTATATTAGTGCCACAAAATCATGTCCAAACATATATGTCAAAATAAAGAGACAGTGGCCAACTCTTATATAAGAACCAACGACTCACTCATATTTATGGCTGATAGATCTGAGTACATTGTGGGCAAAGATTACGAATGCTAAGCTTTAACCAAACTAATTAAAGCAGTTGTCTCATGTTTATGAATTGTTAAAAGTGCTTGTAAAAAGAAGGAAGATAGCAGTTTACATCTTATTAAAAATCCTCTTTGTTCTCAAGAACCGAGCCATCTTGAATTCTATAGTTTACTGCTTGCTGCCTAGGTTACCGTCCTCCTCAGAGACCTAGGCTAGGGGCACATGCTTGTAAACTGTTTGCTATACAGCTTGCAAGGACCACTCTGAAGCTGGCCTGATCGCTGGATCCAGCAAGCTACAGGGCCCCTGTGCTCCACCGATGCTGCAGTGACAATGTTGCCTCGCTTGCAGCATCAGAGCGCACCGTTCAGAGCAGCGTGACCATGCTGCCGGCCTGATCTGTCAATCTTCAGTGCACTCCTGAATTTCAGAAGATGAGCATGCCTCTTTAATGGGAATCTGGATTGGGGATTTCACTCACCAAACTATTTATCTCTTTCAAAGATCAATCCAGCAATACCTTTACATGGCCAGTCTGTTCCCCCATTACTGAGAAATCAGCGTTTTAAATGATATGCAAATGAGGCTGAGCAACTATGGTAGATCTGAAGCCTCTGTCACTCCAGCTATATTCCCTGCTCAGTGCTGCCTCCTCCTGCTTGACTGACGGCTCCTTTGCCTGAAGTCACACAGCATAGAGATTGTCAATCAAGTAGGAGGAGAGGAAGCACCTTCCAGTGGAGAATAGAGCTGGAGTGACAGAGGCTTCATATCTACAATAGCTCTTCAGTCTCATATACATATCAATTCATATGCTGATTTATTCGTACTCTCATGACAGCACCACGAGAGAGAGAGGATCCGCCCATCAAGGACAGGAAGCCTACAGGTTAAAAAGGGAGGCACCTCTCTCCCGCCTCAGTTTCAGTTTCCTGTCCTTGATGGGAGACCTCTCAGGCTTACATGCAGGATGAAGATGGTCCCTTGCCCCAGATGGAATCGACAGGGTGTTTGGAGCGGTGAAGTTTCCCACCCTAAGTTGGTCCTGGACCTCTGGGGATGCCACGGCAGGGCTCATTGGGGCACCTCCGTGTGCGTTGCGGCGGGCGTGACATCCCCTCTCGTGGAGGTAGATGTCCGCCATGTGTGTAGCCGCATGCGGGCATCCCCCCCCCGCTATACTACGCAGGAGATCTGGGCCACGCCGGCGGGGAACGTGACAGGCGCGGCCCTGTGACGTGTTTCCGGTGCGTCGGAGACTCCACCAGAAGTGGGCGGAGCTCGCGCGCAACCAGGAAGCCGCATGCGAGCATGAGTCCAGGGGCGTTCCGCTGGTACTGCTAACAGCGGCGATTAGCCCACCAAGAGGGGGGGAGGGGGGGGGGGTGAATTCCTTCCAAAGCCCCTAAAAAAAAAAACAACGAAAAAAAAACCCACACAGGTACCACCGGTTAAGATGGATTCTTCTGCTTCTACGGTACCAAATATTCCAAGGGGTAAGTGCAATCTTCGTGAAAGTTCTACTAATTCTTCTTCCTCCTTCTCTATCTATAACTTTCTTTCAGAGCAAGAAATGTTCATTTAAGTCTAAACATAAGGAATGTGCCCTATGCAGCAATCCGCTCCCTGATGCATATGTTAAGAAATTGTGCCAACCTTGTATTGACAAGGTAATGACAGAAGAAACCCTGGGGTTTTCCTTAGGCCTAAAGACTTTAATTAGAGAAGAAATAGGCAAGGCTGTGCAAGGGAATTCTGAGTCCAGGCATTTTCCTCGGAACCCTCAGCCAGGCTCGGACTCTGATATCTCAAACATTTCTTCCTCTTCTCTCTCTTCCTCTGATAGTGAGTCGGAGAGACAAGTGTTTTCCTCTGCAGGAGGTTGATGCCTTGGTGAAAGCTGTCCGGACTACCATGGGCATTGTAGACACGAGACCAGAAAAATCTGTAGAGGATGTAATGTTTGGGGGATTAGGTCAGAAGAAGAAGAGATGTTTCCCCATAAATACAAAAGTCAAAGAGCTCATTGATAGAGAGTGGCAAAAGCCAGACAGGAAGGGCAGTATTCCTCCCTCTTTCAAAAGGAGGTATCCATTTGACGATGCCGCATGTACCTCTTGGTCAAAAGCACCAAGGTTAGATGTTGCCATTTTTAAGGCATCAAAAAAGTCTTCTCTCCCATTTGACGACATGGGAGCATTAAGAGACCCCTTGGACAGACGAGCCGATAGCTTCCTGAAAGGTGCATGGGAGACAGCTGCAGGAGCCCTGAAACCAGCAGTGGCAGCCACCTGCACATCCAGAGCCCTGATGGTTTGGCTGGAACAGCTAGACAATCAAATAAAGGAGGGTGTCTCCAGGAAGGAGATTATTTCTTCCCTTCCCCTGGTCCAGGGTGCAGCGGCCTTTCTTGCTGATGCGTCTGCGGACTCGGTTAGATTGGCAGCAAAATCATCAGCTCTATCAAATGCTGCTCGGCGAGCCCTGTGGATTAAATGCTGGCCTGGAGATGTGCAAACGAAGTCTAGGCTTTGTACAAGTCCTTGCGAGGGGGAATATCTTTTCGGCCATACCATGGACGAACTGTTGGAAAAAGCAGGAGATCCTAAGAAGTGATTTCCATCTGTACCTCTACCCTCTTTTAAGAAATCGTTTCGGAAAAAGAAATTTGTCCGAAGAAGATTTTTCAGAGAACAAGAGAAATTCGAAGAAAGAGGTTGCAAAGGTAGAGGCCTACTCTTTTGTTCTTCTTCCAAAAATGAGCAGAAGCCAGGGAAATCACAATCGGCCCAGGTGGGCCTACTCTTTTGTTCTTCTTCCAAAAATGAGCAGAAGCCAGGGAAATCACAATCGGCCCAGGTGGGAGGGAGATTGTCGTTATTTTTCCCAGCTTGGGAACTTATTTCACATAGTAATTGGATTTTGAGCCTGATTAGATTTGGTCTTAAATTTCAATTTCAAACTCTTCCTTACAGAAGATTCATGATTGTTCCCTCTAGTTCCTCTCCAGAGCAGCAGACTGCCCTCGTATCGAAAATTCAAGTCCTAATAAAGAAAAACGTCCTGATTGAGGTTCCGGATTCAGAAGAGGGTCACGGATTCTACTTCCCGTTCTTCCTGGTCCCCAAACCAGATGGGTATTTCAGGACAATCATAAATTTAAGATCTTTAAATAGCTTTCTTAAAATAGACACCTTCTAAAATGGAATCCTTTAAAACGATAATAAAATTACTTTTTCCCCACTGTTATATGGTAGTTCTGGATCTTAAAGATGCATATTACCATGTTCCCATTCATAAGGACTATCAAAAGTATTTGAGGGTGGCCATTGAAATAAGTGGGGTGGTTAAACACTTTCAGTATACTGCACTTCCCTTTGGGTTAGCTATAGCCCCGCAAATTTTTACCAAACTAGTGGCAGAGGTTATGGCCCATATAAGAGAAAAAGACATCTTAATAATCCCTTACCTTGATGATTTCCTGATAGTGGGGAACTCCTTTGTTCAATGCGAGGCCAACCTTCAGGTAACTATTTCTGTCCTGGAAGGACTAGGTTGGTTTCTAAATCTGGAAAAATCTAGATTGACTCCACTAATAGCTCAACAGTTTCTAGGGGTCATCTTAGATTCTGAAAGACAGTTATGCTATTTATCAGAAGAAAAGATTGCAAAAATCCAGGGCTTAGTAAGACATTGTATGGATAGACCCTCTATGTCACTCCGTAAAGCCATGTCATTATTAGGGACCTTGACCTTGAGTTTTACCGCGGTGCGTTGGTCCCAATTTCACTCAAGGGCACTTCAATGGGATATATTGTATAACGACTCAATCCTAGATGGACATCTAGACCGGGAGTTTACCTTGGCCCCTTTCTCCTTACAATCCCTTCTTTGGTGGTTGGTACACACTAATCTTTCTAGGGGAGTCCCTTGGGAATGTAAACCTACTGGAGGCTTGACTACAGATGCAAGTGCTACAGGTTGGGGAGCTCATTTTGAAGGTAACTTAATTCAGGGGACCTGGTCAGAAAATGAGGTACGGTTTTCCTCAAATGTTAAGGAACTTTTGGCGGTTGATTATGCTTTCAATAAGTTCCTTGTATATTTACAGGGCCAGGATGTCTGTATACTCTCGGACAATCAAGTCTCAGTAGCATATATAAATCATCAAGGGGGAACCCATTCAAAAGACTTAATGAGAGTAGCGGACAGACTTCTTCAGAATGCAGAGGATCATTGTCTCTCCCTTTCTGCTGTTCATCTAAGAGGGAAAGAAAACGTCACAGCAGATTTTCTCAGCCGTACTTCCATAAAAGAAGGAGACTGGTCCTTGAACCCTCAGATATTCTCCAGGATTGTGGCAATGTGGGGTCTTCCAACAGTGGACTTGTTTGCGACAATATCCAATCGAAAGGTGACAATGTTTTGTTCAATAAAACCCCAGGGAAAGACCCCTGGCAGTGGACGCCTTCATGGTTCCCTGGGAGTTCCCTTTGCCGTATGCATTTCCTCCCATGATCCTGCTTCCGTCAGTCATAAGGAAGATCAGGGCAGACAAAGCCAGAATAATCCTCATATGCCCCTTTTGGCCCAAGAGACCGTGGTTCCCTTGCCTCCGGAGAATGTCCATATCAGACCCCTGGGTTCTTACGGTGATTCCAGGCCTTCTCACTCAGGGTCTGGTTCGCCATTCTCCAGCCTCAAATCTCCATTTAACGGCATGGAATTTGAAAGGGCGCTGTTAACCAGCAAATGTTTCTCCACAAATGTAGTAAACACTCTCTTATGTAGCAGAAAACCCGTTACTACCCGCATCTACGCTAGGACTTGGAGGAAGTTTCTGTCCTTTTCGAAATTTAAACCAGAGGATGGGCCCCCTATTGGGAAAATACTAGAATTTCTGCAGCGGGGTTTAGAACAGGGCCTTACCACTAGTACATTGAAAGTACAAGTTTTGGCTTTGGGAGCTTTGTTTTCTTCCGATATAGCGGCTAATTATTGGGTAGCACGGTTTATAAAAGCTTCTTTTAGGTGTAGACCTATTATTAAAACTAAATCCTCTCCCTGGGATTTAAATCTAGTCCTAGATGCCTTGACTAACCCTCCCTTCGAGCCCCTAGATTCAGCCTCCCATAAAATTATTCTTCTTAAAACAGCCCTGTTAGTTGCCCTGACTTCAGCCTGAAGAGTAAGTGACATACAGGCTCTTTCTATATCCCCACCATTTACTCAAATTCTGGATGATAGAATTGTATTAAAACCTGACCCAGCCTTTCTGCCAAAGGTAGTCACTCGGTTCCATAGGACTCAGGAGATTAATCTTCCAACTTTTTGTTTTCCCCCTAAAAATCAGAAAGAGGAGAAACTACACACATTGGATGTTAGGAGGTGCGTACTTAAATACCTGGAGGTTTCACACAGTTTTAGGAAAGATAGTTCCCTATTCATATGCCATCGGGGGGCTAGGAAAGGTTGTAAAGCTTCAAAATCTACGATTGCGAGGTGGATTAGAGAGGCCATCTCCCTCGCCTACTCTTCAGGGGATAAGGAATTACCGGAGGGGTTGAGGGCTCATTCCACCAGAGCAGTAGCAACCTCCTGGGCGGAGAAGACAGGGGTTTCCATCGAAGACATATGTAAGGCTGCCACCTGGTCTTCTCCCTCTACCTTCTATAGGCATTATAGATTGGATTTGGGTGTCTCTTCTGATCTCACCTTTGGGAGAAGGGTGCTTCAAGCTGTGGTCCCTCCCTAGTCTCCTTTAGTCTCTGTAATTCTCTCATGGTGCTGTCATGGGAGTACGAATAAAGCCTTAGTTACTCACTGGTAACGGGATTTTTCGGAACCCATGACAGCACCCTTATATTCCCTCCCTACACTGGTGTTTTTTCGCACTCCCGTAGAGTTAATTTCCTTTTTTTCACCCTCGGGGGAAGTTAGTTAAAGTAATTGGCTTAAAATGAATTTGTTTTGTTGTTATTAACCTTGGCGGTCCTCTCATGCTCTGTCAACTAAACTGAGGCGGGAGAGAGGTGCCGCCCTTTTTAACCTGTAGGTTTCCTGTCCTTGATGGGCGGATCCTCTCTCTCTTGTGGTGCTGTCATGGGCTCCGAAAAATCCCGTTACCGGTAAGTAACTAAGTCTTTCTCAGTAATGGAGGAGTGGACTGGCCATGTAATGGTATTACTGGACTTGTCTTTGAAAGAGCTCATGCACATAGAAATAGTTTGGGGGGTGAAATCTTGCTGACAGATTCCATTTTTTTTAAGTCTTTTTTTTTTTTTTTTTTTTCCTCTTGTCACAAACATTGATGGTATATGCTAGCGATAGGACATCAGTGTCTGACCGTGTGAGTCCAATTGATGGGCGGAATGAAATTACATAGGCGATGAAACTGTGCCATGCTACTTGGCCCACTATTGGCTTTGTTTCCAAAGGCCATATGACTGGCTATTGACTATTACGGCCAGGGGCTACATCTTACCAATGGGTATTGTAGAAATGCGCCACCAGTGTCTGTGCTGAGACGAGCCCTTGTTTTTCTAATTCCTTAGAGTGTATGCAGACTCTGCAGATCTATATCTGGCACCGACATTTGGCAGGAGGCTGTTAATAAATATAATATTTTGTGCATTGCTGGCTTGGCCCTGATTTCCATTTCCCTCCTCTCCTTCAGTTTCCTTTGTGTTTTTCTATCAGTTTCTTTCCCCCGAGCCTCCAGCAGCATTTATGCTCTCTTGCTACGTTCTAAATGGAGGCTGAAGGTTTGCAATAAGCCCGATGTACACGGGGCCATTGTTCCTGTACACATTTCTGTACAATATTCCAAGACCGTTCTTCAGGTTGTCTGGGGGAGGGTAGTTTATTTTGGGGTCCCTTTGTCCAGTTTGTGCTGTCTGTGTTTAAAATGTAATTTTCTATCTCTCCAGGATTTGGCGATGAAAAGGAAGATGGACAGCTCCGGCTGTATGCAGTGCAGTCTTATCTTGCCCTGCTGGAAATGGAGAATGTTCATTATCCACAGCGCTTCCTACAGGTTATCAGCTGGGTGAGGAAGATATTAGTGAAAAGCCTGCCTTTGTGCTTGGATACATGAAGCAGACATTAGCATTTTCTATTCATAGGCCCGGCTGTTCGCTTCTGAGCCGCCATGTAAATTGGCTGTTTCACACTGGCTAACTTCTAATTATACACTTGGTACTTGCTAGTGGAGGATTTTTAAATAAGTACAACAACATTTCACATATTCCAAATTGCAGAAGTCTAAATCTGCTTACAGGAAATATTCGGAAAGAATTTGATTTTAATTAGTTGTGGATTTGATTAAAATAATGCTGCTGTGAGTTAAAGGGAACTTGTCCGCCATTTCCTAGTGTCCGAAGCACAGGCAGACAGGCTCCCTCATTACACACAGCTATATTTTACTCAAACTCAGCAAAGCGTGAAAAACAAGTCGGGCATGGGGGAGAAGAGACCACTGCGCTGCTCCCTCAACCCCTCCATACAGCGTGGCATCATGACAGGTCTCTTCCTAAATGCAACTAGTCAAGAGACCGATCGATGCAGCCAGAGCAAGCCCATAGCTTTCTGTAATCTGGGAACATGTGTGGATGTCAGACTGCTCATGGCTCAGCACCATCAAACACCTGACATGTTCTTTAGTTGTGGTTTTACGGTATGAACTGCTTGACAGTGCTTGATAATTACAGGACATTAAAAAAAAATCTATATATATTTTTTAAGGTTCTGTAAGTATTTACCGTATTTTTCGGACTATAAGATGTACCGGACCATAAGTTGCACCTAGGTTTTAGAGGAGGAAAATAGAAAAAAAATGTAAGCAAAAAATGTAATCATGATGCACTGTTATGGCGGAGGGAGTCTGATGCTGACTCTGGTATTGGGGTAATGTCCCCCAATTCTGTTAATATCCTTCATTCTGGTATGTGTGGCCCTCATCCCCATCCTGGTATACGTGGCCCTCACCCCCATCCTGGTAAACATGGTCCTCAGTCATCCCCATCCTGGCATGCATGGCACCCCTTGACCCCCCATCCTGGCATGCATGGCACCCCTTGATCCCCCATCCTGGCATGCATGGCACCCCTTGATCCCCCATCCTGGCATGCATGGCACCCCTTGATCCCCCATCCTGGCATGCATGGCACCCCTTGATCCTGGTATGCTTGGCACCCTCTGATCCCCATCACGCTGCCCACAAGAAAAAAAATAATAAACAATCATACTCGCCTCCTCTCTCCTCCAGCGCTGCATCCCGCTCTGCTGCCAACAATCTCACTGTGTAAGCCGCGTATGGCGTCGCCTGCCATGCGCCCTCACACAGTGAAGTGCTGTGTCGGAATAGTCACTGCTCCCCACGCCGGGACTCTGTGCGTGGGGAGCAGTGACCATTCAGTCTCTTCAATAGCTCGCACGCTGTACCGCAGCGCGGCTTCTGCTGCCGCTCTGCGGTCAGTGTGCCTGCTATAAAAGACCATGAATATTCACTACAACCCATGGGAGTGGGTTGTGGTGAATATTCATGAGCTTTAATAGCAGGCACACAGACCGCCGGCTGCAGCAGGAGCCGCGCTGCAGCTACAGTGTTAGCGCTATTAAGGAATATTCATTTTCTTTAGCAGCGGGCAGAGTGTAGGCTGCAGCAGGCAGCTGCTGCCTCCTGTGCCCCGCTCCTCCACCGCTGCCGCTCCCACCCCTAGACCCCCCGCCACCCACAGAACATATGTTTGGACTATAAGATGTACCCCCCACTTTCCTCCAACATTTTGGAGGAAAAAAAATGCGTCTTATAGTCCAAAAAATGCGGTAGATATAATTGTTCCATCAAATGATAAATCAATTGAGCTGCTGTGTGTGTAATCCAGAGCTGCATTCACAGTTCTGCTCTTTTGTCTTTGGAAATGTTCAGCACACATTTGAGATCTCTACCTGCTTAGCTGATCTCCTATAACACATAGGTGGACTTGGTTTGAACAGTTTAAAAGGAGTTTGTCAGGACGGAATGACTAAGAACAGGCGCTCAGTGCACCCTTGGTGTGGCCAAATATATAAGTACGCCTTTCCACCTACTTGTTTTTCATCTATCTTTGCCCCTTATCTGCCTCTACAAAGCTAGAGCTAACTATCAAAGAATAGGGGGTGGAGGTAACACAAACAGGTGAGAAGGTGCGCTTAAATTATTGGCCACACCAAGGGCGCACTCTGTGTGCAGACATTTAAAGGATTTCTCTGAGAAATGTGATATAATAAATACAATACTTTTATTTGGCAGAAAGGTATGCTTTATCTAGTGCACTCTGTCAGGATCTTAAAGATGGAAACTTCCATCTAGCAGTGTGTAGTCCATCCTAGGACGGGCTGCGTGAAAAGCATTTGTGGGACAGATGTACTCGTTGCACTACACTAAAACTGTCAGGCTGACTGAGATGGATGATCATTCCCAGTCAGCTAAGGAAATGTGTCCATCTTTTCCTTTAGGGTATGTGCACACGGTGCATTTTTTATGCTGTAAATCCGTGTGGAATTTGCCCCAAAAACGCAATGCAAATTTTATCCCAGCATTTTCTAGTCCACTCTGTTCAGTCAAACTTACAGGATACTGAGCGGAGGAATGAAGGTTCACAATGCTGCCTGACCTGACCATGCTCTGACCTGACATATGCCTCGAGCAGATGCTCTTTACACAGCCCGTCCTACTGCGTGTCCCCTGAAATCTAGAACGGGTCACACTGAATTATGGCAGTTGCCATCTATAAAATCCTGACACAGTGCAGTAAATAAAGCATACCTTTTTGTTGAATAAAGGTATTTGGAAAAAAATGAATACTTCAATGTGTATTATTTATTTTATGACAACTCTTGGAGAACCCCTTTAAGAAGGTGAGGAAAGCCGAGAGATTTCAGCCTCTGATGCTTGCACACCTTTCCGACTAAGTAAACTTCTCAACTGATTGCAGGAGATCTGCGGGCACTTTGCTCTAATTGTACAATGCAAATATATTATACTGCATTTAGTCAAAGAAAGGTGACATTAAAGTTACAATATGTTATCGCCTAGTTACAGGATGCTATCGGTATGGGTCTAACCAATGTACATTGCATGGCATTGCGCTTGGTCCCCAGCTGCTGTGTTCTTTCTCTATGGGTCTGCTGGAGGTAGGAGAGTACAGAATTCCACTTTCTCTGGCAATCCCTTATAGAATGACTATAGCAATGGTTGAGCATGTGCACTATTGCTCCATTCAGAGGTCATACAAAAGTGCCCCATGCGCTGATTGCGGAGGGCCTCGGCGGTCTGTCCCACATCGTTGTAGAACTTCTCATCTATCCTGTTAGGTGATGACTCCTTGTAACCAGACTTCCCCTTTATTTGTATATTACTGCTAACACTTCCCATGTCCGGATTTTGCCATTTCAGGTGCTAGGAGAATATTCCTATCTGGCAAAGCAGGTTCTTACAGGATCGGTAATATCTAAACTTCGCAGTATTCTGCTACAAAGCTCTGTTACTTCTGAAACCACAGCCTGGATTATGGCTGCAATAACAAAGCTGTCTGCAATCACTCCACATTCATTATTAGTGGATCAGCTAATCCAAGAATTCACAACCTGCCTGGACACGGGGATGCGGCAGCAGGCCTGCGAATTAAAAGCGCTGGGGGACGACAGGCCGCTAATGCACAGACTTTTTCCACTCAATTCCTGCTGTGAAGATTTACTGGTAAATATTCCATTCAGCACTTGTACCAACTGCTTCAAAGTCATTTACAGTGGCTAAAAATGCTGATCCTTCTTCTGTAGTCTAGTGCAATATAATGAACTTTAGTGCAGTAAAAGAGCAGCTCTTCATAAAATAAAAGCCTGAATTGCCTGCTTATGTATTATCATAGGCATGTAGATACTGGATGTCCAAAATGTACAATTGTCCATTGTGTGCCATTGTCCAGTCAATCTGCTTTCCACACAGTAGGTAAAGATGGCGACAGAATCCAGAGGTTCTTTTTATTACTCCATCACAAATACAAGGAGATGGCAAGGAAACGTAATGGAGCAATAAAGACCCTGTTTGGGGTTGAAACATTGCCATCACTCTCTGTACCTGTGATGGGATAGTAACGGGAACCTTCTCTACATTGGATGTTGTTGCCATCTTCATCAGCTGCTTGGGTTTCATAGAGGATTGAGGATCGTCCTGTTTTTGGCGTACCTGCACTCCTGGCCCACCGTATGGTTGACATTTGGTAGTTGATGCTGTTCTATCACATTGTTTTCTATACTTTACACAGACTCCTACTGCCATGTAAATTTGTAATGTTCTTGAGTTCCCCTGCCCTCTTTGTATATGACGATATAGTCACCTGTGTACCGACCTTCAGGATCATACAATGTGCAATGTTTGGTTGCAGGTTGATGCTTCTCTGTCTTTTATGGATGGATTTGTGGCTGAAGCCCTTAGTAATGGTGCAGCCCCATACAAGCCTCACCACCAACGTCAAGAGGAAAAACTGTCTCGGGAAAAAGGTTTTTGTCATCTTGTTTTCATTTGTTACAACCCAGATTACACCTGAATTGTGGTATACCTCCTGTTTATGTAACGTTAATACAGGCAGTCCTCAGTTAAGAGTATTCCCATCTAGGGCATTTCAGAAATCTGGAGTACTCCATTGAATAATTACTTTTCATCAATAGATCTTGGAATGATAATAATTTCCACAATTGGATGTGTTTAAAAAAATGTTCCTGTGCCGAGATAATCTTATAAATGTGCTCCTGCTGTGTACTGTGTAATGGCTGTGTCTGACTGTGCAGGAACATACCACAGCTCCTGGGCAGGGGGAAACAAAGAGTATACAGACATTACAGCTGATTATTTTTGAGAGGGGAAAACATTTTCCTGCCTGTTTTTAAGCAATGTTTTACTTGAAAGAAAGAATCAGCTGCGATCCTGTTCTGTCCTGTCTGTATCACCTTTTAACACATCCAATTGTGGAACATATTATTCAAAGATCTATTGATTAAAATGTTCATTAAAATTAACTTTGTTCGTGGGGAAAACCCCTTTAATAATTGTATAATTTAAAGAGATTGTCCGGTCTGTGTGACTTAAGACTTATGAATCCCCCCAGCGCATGCACTGTGCGCTGCAGGGAGTCTCTGATTTCAGACCCAGTAACGGAGGGTATGTATGTGTTATACTTATCCCTGGCCAGTGGGCATGGCGTTGCTCTCCATACACTTGTATTGAGCGAGGCGCGGCCTCGCTTTATACAAGGGTATGGAGCGAGGCGGCGCTGACTGGCCGGGGGTATGTATAACTTATACCCTCTGTTACCCTCATACCCTCAGTACTGTAGGCTGTGGGGATTCATAAGTCTGCAGTCATACAGAGTGACTGCAGACTTATTGATTTGGACCGGACTGCCCCTTTAACGTTAATGTGTAATTTTTTATATACTTTTGCTTTGCTTGCTGTAAATAAATGGAAATACTATAGTTAATGGGTTGCTGCGCTACTTTTATATTGTTTAGCTATCATAAGAATAGACAACCGCCACTCACTTTTTTTTAAAACCATGATTGATTGTTCTTTATTGAAATGAAAGAAGCCTCATACAGGGGTTTGGGCTCAATGTGAGCATTTTTCAGACATGAATGCTCAGATTGAGCTGTGATATATCGCAGTGTATGAAGCTGATTTAATTTAAAGAAAAACTTAGTCTAAGAAAAGTGAGTGCCGGTCATTTTGTTTGGTTGTGGGACGTCATCCCTGGACGCAAGCACCACAAGGCTGCCAAGTGTCTATTGGCTCTTCTCTATTACTATCCTACAGGTATGTCATCAGTATCAAATTGGTGGGGGGTCTGACACCTGGCACCCCCATGTTTTCTATGTCCAAGGCAGCCGGATGTTAGCAGTCGCGGAACTGAGCAGCACAGCTCCGTCAACCGTGGTACTGCACATCTGTCTTTATTCCAATGAATAGGGGCGTATTTGCAGTACCCCTCCACGGCCACTGCACAGTTGACGGAGCTGTGCTCCTCAGCATCGCAACTGATAACATCCAGCTGGTGGTGGCACAGAGAACAGCTGATCAGTGGTGGTGTCGGCTGTCATATCCCCACCAATCTATCCTTTAAAGAGGACCTGTCACCAGGATATTTGATCCCTAGCTAAAGGTATGAGTATAAAGCCCTTTTAATGCTTACATTTATTTTTGTTCCATTAGAATTTTGCTGGGGCATTAGTGAGAATTCTATTTTTGAAGTTTTATTCTCAAGTGCGTTGAGGAACTTTACTCACCAGCTCTTTGCAACAAACATGGGCAATGATGACCCCCTGTGCAGTCAGCTCCTAAAGACCTAATGACTCCTAATAATGCAGGAGCTTAATGCGCAGGCTCTGCTTCTGATGAAACAAACCCGAGCAATGATGGCGCCTGTGCAGGGAAGACAGGTCACTGAGGGATCTGTCAATCAACAACTGTAGGTGAGCGGTGAAGTACATTAAAGGAGCTTTGCACTCATACCTTTTTAGTTAGGGATTGAATATCTTGCTGACCTGTCCTCTTTAAAGAGAACTTGTCACCAGAAAAAATGCGATTAACCTGCAGATATGGGGTTAATAACGTTACTAACCTGCCCGGGTCCTGCTCTTATCTGAACTTTAATCCCCCTGGCAGCGTTCCGGTTTCTGTGACTGGGGGCACCGTCGTGGGTTCAGTCACCACTCTGAGTATACACAGCCGTGGCTGTAACCGTGCCCCCGGCCCTGACGGACAGCCGACCCCAATGCGGAGCCAGTGTTAATCAGGCCAGGGCGCGGTTACAGCCACCGCTCTGTATACTCAGAGCGGTGACTGAACAGGCGTCACCCTTATGACTGAAACCGAATGCTACCGGGGGGAATAAAGTTAATTTTCTCCCTGCAGCGTTCGGCTGCGTGCAGGCGCCAGGCAGGTTAGTAACATTGTTAAAGGGGTATTCCCATCTCCAAGATCCCATCCCAATATGTAGTAGGTGTAATGATAATAATATTAGCAATATCTACAATTAGTAATGTAGTATAGTATTTTAGATTCGCTATGTCTCTTTCCTCATGTGCAGGCATTGCAGGACTTTAGGTATCCATGGTTACGTCCACTGATAAAGTGACAGTTAGCTAGCTGCTAGTGGTCGTAACCGTGGATATCTAAGGTCCTGCGATGGCTGCACATGAGGGAAGAGACATAGCGAATCTAAAATACTATACTACATTACTAATTGTAGGTATTTGCTAATATTATTATTATTACACCTACTACTTATTGGGATAGAATCTTGGAGATGGGAATACCCCTTTAACCTGCCGATTAATCCATATCTGCAGATTAATAAAAAAAATTTCTGGTGACAGGTTCCCGTTAACATCCAGAGGGTGAAAGTGTACAGACAGAATACTTTTGAGCTTTTTCGTTTCTGTTTTTTGCTCCCCTTCTTTCCAGAGCCATAACTTTTTTTTATTTTTCGGTCAATATGGCCGTGTGAGGGCTTGTTTTGCGGGACGAGTTGTACTTTTGAACGACACCATTGGTTTACACCATATCGTATACTGGAAATCAGGAAAAAAAATCCAAGTGTGGTGAAATTGCAAAAAAAAGTGCAATTCCAGAACTATGTCTTTTCTTTTTTTTTTTGTTTTTTTTTTACTATGTTCAGTAAATGCTAAAACTGACCTGCCATTATGATTCTCCAGGTCATTACGATTTTGTAGATATCAAACATGTATAGGTTTGTTTTTATTTATGTGGTGATAAAAGGTTTTGTAAAAAAAAAAAAAAAAAAAATGGCAACATTTTCCGAGACCCGTTGCGTCTCCATTTTTCGGCATCTGTAGCCAGGTGGGGTCCGGCTGACGTTTTTATTGATACCATTTTGGGGTAGAGAACATGTTTTGATCGCCCATTATTACATTTTATTGCAATGTTGCGGCGACCAAAAAAACTTAATTCTGGTATTTAGATTTTTATTCTCGTTACTCCTTTTAACGATCGGATTAATCCTTATATTGATCTGGCGATTTTGAATGCGGTGATACCAAGTATGTGTATTTTTGATTTTTTTTAATTGTTTTATTTTGAATGGGGCGAAAGGGGGGTGATTTGAACTTTTATATTTTTGTAAAATATTTTTAAAAACATTTTTTTTTACTTGTTTCATTAGTCTCCATGGGAGACTAGAACGTGCGATGTTCTGATTGCCAGTGTTACATATAGCAGGGCTTCTGCCCTGCTATGTGTAACAAAAATGTTCATCTGCTATGAGCGCCGACCGCTGGGCTCCTGCAGACCCCGGGTGGTCATGCCAACCCATCGGTGGTCCACGACCATGTGATGGGCGGGTCTTACGATGTGCTTCCGGCGCAGCCATGTTAAACGCCGTTGTCCGAGTTTGTCAGCGGCATTTTAACATGTTAACCGCCGCGGGTGGATCTTGATTCCACCCATGACTGTTAGGGGCACATGACAGGCTGATCAGATCAGCTGTCATGTGCCGGTAAAGATGCGGTCTCAGCGCCAGAGCCTGCATCTAAGGCAGGGAGACGCCCTTGGACGTACCTATACGTCCAAGGTTGTTAAGGGGTTAAACATTCCGCTACAAGCTTAGCAGTAGTACTTTTATTCTAAAATAAATTAACCTGGAGCCCACAGAGGGTTAACTAGCAGGGAAATGAACATTGGATGAGCTCCAGACTGTGCGAGTAACATTAGATCTGTACTAGTTTCTGCCTCTTTCACTGACTGCAAGCAGATGTCTTAAAGAGGACCTTTTACCACATGTTTCATGTAGAAATGAACACGGGATCGAAAAGTAGCAGCAGAGCAGAATAAAATGTTGTTTAAAAATTAAATAAAAATCTCTGTTACGGAGATACACTGTGTGCACAATTATTAGGTGAGTATTTTGACCACATCATCATTTTTATGGCTAATTTCTAACTCCAAGCTGTATAAACTTGAATCCTTATTGTATTTGTGTAATGCCGGAGGGTCTGGCTTAAGGATATCAACACTTTTTATTAAGGTGTGCTGAATTATTAGGCAGCTTGTTTTCTTCAGGCAAAATGGACGCAAAATTATTTAAAGGTTGGTTCAATAACTTTTTAAAGCCTTTTTATAAACCACTATCTTTAAACCCTAACCACTTTTGTAATTAGCTTTATTATTCCATTCCTTACATTTCTCCCTATCATACTATTTCCTATATGTGTTTTTTTTTTACTTTCTCTGGTGTTTTGCTTGAGAGGAGTCTAAAATGGGATGTTACAGGAGGCTGGGGCTGCACTCACTTCTCTGCACTTTTCTTCACCCTTGCTGAAACAAGACATCATCGAGTCGGCGCTGCTGTGACCGCCGTCCCCTGATGTCATTTTGGTTCAGTAGAGTTCATTGAGAAGTGACCAAATCTTCAGTCGACATCACAGTCACGGATTCTAACATTGCAGTCACATTCCTTGAGACTAAACGTATTTAAGGGATGGTGATAGAAGCAGTGTGAGTGACACCAGTGCCACCTCCTGATTACAATTCACTTGAGGGCAGTGCTAGCAGCAGTGAGCGCCAGTGCCGCCCCGCAACTTCTATGAGTGCACTCAAACTAATAATCATCAGAGGGCAGTGCTGATGTCAACAGAGAGGCAAAAAAAAATTCCTGTGTTTAGTTCAACATGAAAAATTTGGTGAAAGATCCTTTTTAATAATCCTAAAAAAATTTAAAATACAAAGTAAATGAGGAAGTTTCTTAACTTTTCCATACATAATTTAACCTACGCCCTTTACAGCACTTAATTGAACAGATTACCTTACCCCCTGTTCTCAACTGCGATCATTGAAAAACATAGCAGGCAACTCCTTTGAAGGAAAAATTATAATTCGTCAAGGATTAAAAAAACATGGCAGCCTTCCTCCAAACTACACCACCAATATGTACAGGTAGTATGTGGTATTGCAGCTCTGTACCATTCACTTCAGTGGAGCTGCACTTGCAATACAAGATGCAACCTGTATTTCTAATCATTGAACCAGTTTTGGTGTCTTCTGTCTCCTCCTTCAGATATAAGCAATCTTCCTCCTGATCCCCTTGCTGCTTCAGAGATCCTGCGTTGCTCCTTAGGCCCCATCAGCAGACATAATTGACTAATGGGGCACTTAGGCCAGGTTCACATTGCATCTTTTGCCACATGCCAGTGACTCCGTTGGGGCATCTGACTGAAGCCCTGAAACACGGGATTCGGGCAGAACCCCCAACTGGGCCCAAAGCTGGTAGACCAGAAGGAATGGCATATTTTAAGAATAGGCAAGTTACATTAGTGGACTGTATGTCATCACTTTTCTATTTAGATGAAACCTGGCATAATCGAGGATGCGATCTGTAGATTTGTAAACTCATTGCATTTATTAGGCTTGAAACGTAGTCCATGACTATAACTTTGGCTTTCCTCTACTCGTTGACTAGTATTTCATGCTGTGCATATTTTGGAAGGGCTCTAGATGCTTTTGGTGATTATCCAGTGGTTTTTTGGCTTCAAGATGATATTGGTTTACACTTTAAAACGGAGCATAATACTGTGTTCCTGAGAAAAATCTGACCACACGTTACGCTAAATGTTTCTGTCAAGCACAAATGGCGGTGAAGTCATTTTATGCCACCAGAAAATTAAATGGATTTTATTAGGCTTGGCAATTGCACACAAATTTAGAGCTGGAAATAGAGGACATTTAAGATCCAACCCAAATAAAGTAAGCCGGGAATAAAGGGCTGTGCATCCTTCTGATTAAAAGGTAATAATCCGAAACTTGCTCATAGGGGTTTACCTTTACTTTTGCAACATTTTTATTGCTCCCAGTGAATTAAAAAAAAAAGAAAAGTAAAGCATTTTTGCATATTTTCATAATTAATAATATTCTACTGTTTGTGTATAGAGCTTCTATGCAGCTCTGTGTGTTCCAGTAGTTACAGGCTACCAGCCAATGATGCTTAATCAGTAGCCATGTGCCCACTCTTGTGCTGTGTGTAGGGTAACAGAAATAGGTGGCTGAGGGAAAACTGTACAAAATGAGAGACCGATCTGATTCCACAATGGGTTTGGAGACACCAAGGTGGGCATCGGCGCTGTAGGATATTATTAATAAAGATCATTTATAAAGTAGCTTCACCAGTTTGAGCATGTTAAACTAGCCACATCATGGAATAGTGGCAGCAGAGCTGAATAAAACATGGTTTTTATTTTTTATTTCTCCTCTCCATTGCGGAGATATTGGCAACGTATTTGGCACCTAATGAGTTAACTATGTTGTTAGATGCTTTTCACTGGGGACTTGCTTCATCTTCTCCCTGTATGAGTTATCCGATAACACCTACTTCGACGTAAAGGGATTGTCCCAGATAAAGTAAATTTTAATCAGTAGATCTTGGAATAAAAACAAGTTCCACAATTGGATGTGTTTAAAAACTGTTCCTGTGCGGAGATAATCTTATAAATGTGCCCCTGCTGTGTACTGTGTAATGGCTGTGTCTGATCGTGCAGAGCTGCTCCAGTTCATAGTCAGAACATTGCATCTGATTCTTTCTGTGAGGTAAAACATTTGCTGCTTATTTTTAACCATTTTTACCTCCCAAAGAATCAGCTGTGATCCTGTGCTGTCCTGTCTGTATCCTCTCTTTTTCTTCCTCCCCTGCCCAGGAGCTGTGGTATGATCAGACCATGTTCCGTACACGGTCAGACACAGCCATTACACAGTACACAGCAGGGGCACATTTATAGGATTATCTCAGCACAGGAAGTTTTTTTTTTTTTTTTTTTTTTAATACATTGTAAGTTCCACAATTGAATGTGTTTTTTTTTTTCAATAGATCTATCTTTTTTCCTCATCTTAGACCAAAGATGTAGACGTTTGAAGAGAATGCTTTCTCACTACAGCTGTCGATAAATAATTGTTTTTAAGGCTGGATTCACACTTCCTTGTTTCATGGTCCTAGTACAGATCTCGATGCACGGAACGGCTGCGAGTCTCCTGACCGGAGCATGACGCTCATAGGCTTGTGTGAGTCCGGCCTTTTTCTGAGGGAACTGTACTTCCATTATATGAAGCTTTGTATGTGTTTAAACATTGTGACTTCACCCACTGAAGTGGATAAAATGTAATCTTAGCCATCTCTGATGTAATCCAGAGTTTACTTGAGGTTCATTGCCACAGTAGGCATATAGACCAGATGGGAAAACAGATTTCATCAGAGCCAACACTTCTGTTTAAGAGGATAGAGTCTTAATAACGCGGCTATAACATTGCAACGACCTCCTGGTGAGTTCTGCTCTCCAGCTACTAACCTCTACCTAAAAACATTTGGCTCGTGGCAATTATCACATATAATGTATGTATGTGTATATAATATATATATAGCCAGGGGTGGACATATCATTGGTGCAACCTGTGCAGCTGCACAGGGGCCCAAGAGGTTAAGGGGTCTATTTCTACCTCCAAAGCAGGTAGATTTGGGCATTATGATGAGCTCATGGGCTGCAAAGGGCCCAAATACTGTTTTTGCACAGGGGCCCTTTTCTGTCTATGTCCGCCAGAGTATATAGCTAGCACCATGACAACATACAACCATTAATAACGTCATTGATAGCAGTCCTTTAAATGTCCATAACTGTTTATTGGCTTCCTAAACCGTTCAAAAAGCAAAATGCAAACAAACAGCCTTTTGTGCAGGCGAAAGTAAGAAAACAGTCCGTTTAGCAAAGTCTCTGGTTAGCCAGCACTGTGGTCAGTAGTCACACAGGCTGGCAAGGATCCAGTTCACGGCCCAGTCTGGAGACAACCACACACAGGAGGCCTTCTCTCTCCAGACAAAGAGACCATGTGGCAAACAACAGCATCCATTATATAGGCTGATACCCACATAATTCACCTCTGGGTGTGGTTATCAAGACCCGCCCAACTCTCCAACTACCCGTACCCAGGCTCCCAGGTGCAACAAATTATCCTCTTAGTACTTATGTGCACGAGAAACACTCCAGGTTACATCAGAGACCAGTCATCTCTGTGACATATATACCTCCCATCGACTATGCGACCATTAGCCATAATATATATATATATATATATATATATATATACACAGTACAGACCAAAAGTTTGGACACACCTTCTCATTTAAAGATTTTTCTGTATTTTCATGACTCTGAAAATTGTACATTCACACTGAAGGCATCAAAACTATGAATTAACACATGTGGAATTATATACTTAACAAAAAAGTGTGAAACAACTGAAAATATGTCTTATATTCTAGGTTCTTCAAAGTAGCCACCTTTTGCTTTGATGACTGCTTTGCACACTCTTGGCATTCTCTTGATGAACTTCAAGAGGTAGTCACCGGAAATGGTCTTCCAACAATCTTGAAGGAGTTCCCAGAGATGCTTAGCACTTGTTGGCCCTTTTGCCTTCACTCTGCGGTCCAGCTCACCCCAAACTATCTCTATTGGGTTCAGGTCTGGTGACTGTGGAGGCCAGGTCATCTGGCGTAGCACCCCATCACTCTCCTTCTTGGTCAAATAGCCCATACACAGCCTGGAGGTGTGTTCGGGGTCATTGTCCTGTTGAAAAATAAATGATGGTCCAACTAAACGTATACCGGATTGAATAGCATGCCGCTGCAAGATGCTGTGGTAGCCATGCTGGTTCAGTATGCCTTCAATTTTGAATAAATCCCCAATACTGTCACCAGCAAAGCACCCCCACACCATCACACCTCCTCCTCCATGCTTCACGGTGGGAACCAGGCATGTAGAGTACATCCGTTCACCTTTTCTGCGTCGCACAAAGACACCATGAAGGCCTGCTGTAAATATATATATACAGTACAGACCAAAAGTTTGGACACACCTTCTCATTTAAAGATTTTTCTGTATTTTCAAGACTTTGAAAATTGTACATTCACACTGAAGGCATCAAAACTATAAATGAACACATGTGGAATTATATACTTAACAAAAAAGTGTGAAACAACTGAAAATATGTCTTATATTCTAGGTTCTTCAAAATAGCCACCTTTTGCTTTGATGACTGCTTTGCACACTCTTGGCATTCTCTTGATGAGCTTCAAGAGGAAGTCACCGGAAATGGTTTTCACTTCACAGGTGTGCCCTGTCAGGTTTAATAAGTGGGATTTCTTGCCTTATAAATGGGGTTGGGACCATCAGTTGTGTTGTGCAGAAGTCAGGTCGATACACAGCTGATAGTCCTACTGAATAGACTGTTAGAATTTGTATTATGGCAAGAAAAAAGCAGCTAAGTAAAGAAAAATGAGTGGCCATCATTACTTTAAGAAATGAAGGTCAGTCAGTCTGAAAAATTGGGCTAACTTTGAATGTGTCCCCAAGTGCAGTTGCAAAACCCATCAAGCGCTACAAAGAAACTGGCTCACATGAGGACCGCCCCAGGAAAGGAAGACCAAGAGTCACCTCTGCTTCTGAGGATAAGTTTATCCAAGTCACCAGCCTCAGAAATCGCAGGTGAACAGCAGCTCAGATTAGAGACCAGGTCAATGCCACACAGAGTTCTAGCAGCAGACACATCTCTACAACAACTGTTAAGAGGAGACTTTGTGCAGCAGGCCTTCATGGTAAAATAGCTGCTAGGAAACCACTGCTAAGGACAGTCAACAAGCAGAAGAGACTTGTTTGGGCTAAAGAACACAAGGAATGGACATTAGACCAGTGGAAATCTGTGCTTTAGTCTGAGTCCAAATTTGAGATCTTTGGTTCCAACCACCGTGTCTTTGTGCGACGCAGAAAAGGTGAACGGATGGACTCTACATGCCTGGTTCCCACCGTGAAGCAAGGAGGAGGAGGTGTGATGGTGTGGGGGTGCTTTGCTGGTGACACTGTTGGGGATTTATTCAAAATTGAAGGTATACTGAACCAGCATGGCTACCACAGCATCTTGCAGCGGCATGCTATTCAATCCGGTTTGCGTTTAGTTGGACCATCATTTATTTTTCAACAGGACAATGACCCCAAACACACCTCCAGGCTGTGTAAGGGCTATCTGACCAAGCAGAAGAGTCATGGAGTGCTACGCCAGATGACCTGGCCTCCACAGTCACCAGTCCTGAACCCAATCGAGATGGTTCGGGATGAGCTGGACCGCAGAGTGGAGGCAAAAGGGCCAACAAGTGCTAAGCATCTCTGGGAACTCCTTCAAGATTGTTGGAAGACCATTTCCGGTGACTACCTCTTGAAGCTCATCAAGAGAATGCCAAGAGTGTGCAAAGCAGTCATCAAAGCAAAAGGTGGCTACTTTGAAGAACCTAGAATATAAGACATATTTTCAGTTGTTTCACACTTTTTTGTTAAGTATATAATTCCACATGGGTTAATTCATAGTTTTGATGCCTTCAGTGTGAATGTACAATTTTCATAGTCAAGAAAATACAGAAAAATCTTTAAATGAGAAGGTGTGTCCAAACTTTTGGTCTGTGCTAATATATATATATATATATATATATATATATATATATATATATATATATATATATATATATATACACACTGCTCAAAAAAATAAAGGGAACACTCAAATAACGCATCCTAGATCTGAATGAAAGAAATATTCTCATTGAATACTTCGTTCTGTACAAAGTTGAATGTGCTGACAACAAAGTCACACAAAAATCATCAATGGAAATCGAATGTATTAACCAATGGAGGCCTGGATTTGGAGTCACCCCCAAAATTAAAGTGGAAAAACACACTACAGGCTGAACCAACTTTGATGTAGTGTCCTTAAAACAAGTCAAAATGAGGCTCGGTATTGTGTGTGGCCTCCACGTGCCTGTATGACCTGCCTACAACGCCTGGGCATGCTCCTGATGAGGTTGCGGATGGTCTCCTGTGGGATCTCCTCCCAAACCTGGACTAAAGCATCCGCCAACTCCTGGACAGTCTGTGGTGCAACGTGACGTTGGTGGATGGAGCGAGACATGATGTCCCAGATGTACTCATTCGGATTCAGGTCTGGGGAACAGGCGGGCCAGTCCATAGCTTCAATGCCTTCATCTTTCAGGAACTGCTGACACACTCCAGCCACATGTGGTCTGGCATTGTCCTGCATTAGGAGGAACCCAGGGCCAACCGCACCAGCATATGGTCTCACAAGGGGTCTGAGGATCTCATCTCGGTATCTAATGGCAGTCAGGCTACCTCTGGCGAGCACGTGGAGGTCTGTGCGGCTCTCCAAAGAAATGCCACCACACACCATTACTGACCCACTGCCAAACCGATCATGCTGAAGGATGTTGCAGGCAGCAGATCGCTCTCCACGGCGTCTCCAGACTCTGTCACGTCTGTCACATGTGCTCAGTGTGATCCTGCTTTCATCTGTGAAGAGCACAGGGCGCCAGTGGCTACTTTGCCAATCCTGGTGTTCTATGGCAAATGCCAAGCATCCTGCACGGTGTTGGGCTGTGAGCACAACCCCCATTTGTGGATGTCGGGCCCTCATACCACCCTCATGGAGTCGGTTTTTAACCATTTGTGCAGACACATGCACATTTGTGGCCTGCTGGAGGTCATTTTGCAGGGCTCTGGTAGTGCTCCTCCTGTTCCTCCTTGCACAAAGGCGGAGGTAGCGGTCCTGCTGCTGGGTTGTTGCCCTCCTACGGCCCCCTCCACGTCTCCTGGTGTACTGGACTGTATCCTGGTAGCGCCTCCAGTCTCTGGACACTACGCTGACAGACACGGCAAACCTTCTTGCAACAGCTCGCATTGATGTTCCATCCTGGATGAGCTGCACTACCTGAGCAACTTCTGTGGGTTGTAGAGTCCGTCTCATGCTATCATGAGTGTGAAAGCACAACCAACATTCAAAAGTGACCAAAACATCAGCCAGAAAGCATTGGTACTGAGATGTGGTCTGTGGTCCCCACCTGCAGAACCACTCCTTTATTGAGTGGGTCTTGATAATTGCCAATAATTTCCATCTATTGTCTATTCCATTTGCACAACAGCATGTGAAATTGATTGTCAATCAGTGTTGCTTCCTAAGTGGACAGTTTGATTTCACAGAAGTTTGATTCACTTGGAGTTATATTCCGTTGTTTAAGCGTTCCCTTTATTTTTTTGAGATATATATATATATTATAATATAATTTGAAACCAGAAGTTTCCATACACTATATAAAGAGACACATATGCTTGTTTTTCTCAACATCTGACATGAAATCAGAATAAACCTTTCCCGTTTAAGGTAAATTAGGATTACCATAATTTTTAATATTTGCCAAATGCCAGAATAATGAGAGAGAGAGAATGTTTTAAGGCATTTTTATTACTTACTGCAAAGTCAAACATTTACATACATTTCATTAGTTTTTGGTACCATTGCCCTTAAACTCTCTCTCTCTTACACTCTCTCTTACACTCTCTCTCTCTTACACTCTCTCTCTCTCTTACACTCTCTCTCTTACACTCTCTCTCTTACACACTCTCTCTTACACACTCTCTCTTACACACTCTCTCTCTCTTACACACTCTTTCTCTCTTACACACTCTTTCTCTCTTACACACTCTCTCTCTCTTACACTCTCTCTCTTACACTCTCTCTGTCTCTCTTACACTCTCTCTTACACTCTCTCTTACACTCTC